>NC_065584.1:19101106-21501106 GCF_024542745.1 Macaca thibetana thibetana
TAACTACCGTGGTTAGATGATCTCTTCCTGGGATAGACTGTGTCTAGTGCTATCTTCTCTCATCTCTTTCCTGATGAAAAGTCTTCTGACTTTTGCCTAGTCTAAGAAAGGCATCAGGATAAAATTATATTTGCAATTTTAGATGGGATTAACTTTTATCAACCCAATGCATCAGTGGCTTTAAAAACCCTTCAGCTAATTTGTGTGTCCCTCTGCTTTACTTTAAAAATAGTACAACCAAAAAGACTCTTAAAATAATTAGACGAGAAATGACTTAGGGATTAGGAAAGAGTTTACATTCTGACAGGATTTGGACCTGCTTATAATAGCTGATGTCTCCTTAGAGGACTGTGATTTGGGGTGCTGCACATATTTTTCCCCAGCTCAAATTTGTAAACTCTGCTTTGCTTTGAACAAAAAACTTGGTTATCAGATCACTTTGTTCTTAGTCAACATCAGTTCATGTAAAGTAAGTCAACCATATTGTGCTGAAAAGAAGCCAGGTTTGTTTTAACTTTTATTTTTACTATAGTTTACAAAGCAGGCACAGTTTTCTGTACAATTTTAGAGGAGTAGCTATGAAAAAAATTTAAACAACTATGAAGAAATCATTGAATAACTTTTTGAAAACTATCCTGATATATTTGTTCATAACAAAATAGGAAAGGAAGGGAGAATGTAAACACACCTGACAATGAAAGTTTCACAAAAATCTCTACAGTGATAAATGAGAATTGATCTAGGGGATGCTAGAAGATTCAGTGATTTAACAACTTCTGCTGGAATGAGCCCACAGGTCAAGTCAACTTGCTTTGACCACCAGTGAGAGTGGATGCAGCTGTGGAGAAAGAGAAGCCACGTGGAGGTAAAGTTTCTTATCAGGAAAAGCACTGGGAAGTTATATAACGAAGCATGGCAGGAGACATGAATTGAACGCCAGTAACTAAAGGCTAGTCTGCTGGAAAACTTCTGTTACAGTTAAACGAACTCCATTAACAGGACATACATAGTCCAGAAGATTTGGACTCAAGGAAGAGAGGATGCGTGCTTCTGGGAAGATATCCTAGACCAAGGCACTAGTTGAAATTTCAGGCCCATGGGGCCTATCTATACCAAATTTTTTGCATTTCTTTTAATAAAGGTCCTGGTATATTCAGACTTTAAAGGAAGAAATTAGTTTGACTATTATTTAAATAGTGATATTTTCAAGGAAGAAGCATGCTTGATTCAAGTTTTGTTCTATTTTCTATCATACCTGAAGAGAGTCTATCTGCCAAATATATATACCATAACAAAGATAAGAGTGCTTTTCAGCATTATCAATACAATTAGAACTTACAAAGTTCTTCATCACAATTTTGAGGAAGGGAGGGTACATGTTATTTTCCCTATTAAGAAACAGACTCAGTGAGGAAGTGAGATACTCCAGAGCTGGCAAGTGGTAAAGCCAGGACTCAAAGGCCAAGCCTTTTGCCTGCAAATCTAGTGCTCTTTGTACCGCACCATGCTAGTGGCAGCTATTGGAATCTCAGGCATAGTCGCCCAGAGGAATTACAGCCATATGTCACTTAAGGACAGGGAAATGTTCTAAGAAATTCGTTAGGCAATTTCATTGTTGTGCGAACGTCACAGGGAATACTTAAACCTATGTAGTATAGCCTGCTACACACCTGCTATATCCTGTAGTCTAGTCCTGGTAGGCCATAAACCTGTCCAACATGTTACTGTACTGAATACTGTAGGTAATTATAACAACGGTATTTGTGTACCTAAACATATCTAAGCATAGAAAAGGTGCAGTAAAAATGTGATGTAAAAGATTAAAAAGATACACCTGTATAGGATACTTACCATGAATGGAGCTTACAGAACTAAAAGTTGCTCTGGGTGAGTCAGTGAGTGAATATGAAGGCCTAGGAAGTTGCACTATAGTAGTAGGACACTATTGTAGCCTCTAGAAACACTGTACAGCTAGGCTACATTAAATGTTTCACAATTTTTTCTTCAATAATTTTTTTTTTAAGGCGGAGTCTCACTCTGTTGCCCACGCTGGAGTGCAGTGACACAATCATGGCTCTCTGCAGCTTCAACTTCTGGGCTCAAGCATTCTCCCAAGTAGCCTCAGCCTCCCAAGTAGCTGGAATTACAGGTGTGCACCACCACGCCTGGCTAATTTTTGTATTTTTAGTAGGGACGGGGTTTCAGCATGTTGGCCAAGCTTGTCTTGAACTCCTGACCTCAGGTGATCCTCCCACCTCAGCGTCCTAAAGTGCTGAGATTACAGGCATGAGCCACCGCACCTGGCCTTTGATAATAAATTAACCTTAGCTTACTATAATGTTTTTGCTTTACAAACTTTAAAATTTTTTAAACTTTTGACTTTTGTAATAACATAGTTTAAAGCACAGACACATTTTACAGCTATACAAAAATATTTGTATCCTTACCCTATAAACTTTTTTCTATTTTAAAGTGTTTTTTTGTTTTTTACTTTTTAAATTTTTTTTCTTTTGAGACGCAGTCTTACTTTGTCGCCCAGGCTGGGGTACAGTTACGTGATCTTGGCTTACTGCAACTTCTGCCTCCTGGGTTCAAGCCATTTTTGTGCCTCAGCCTCCCAAGTAGCTGGGATTACAGGTGTGCGCCACCAAGCCCCCCCCCCTTTTTTTTTTATTTTTAGCAGAGGTGGGTTTTTGCCATGTTGGCCGGGCTGATCTTGAACTCCTCGCCACAAGTGATCCACTCACCTTGGCTTCTCAAAATGCTGGGATTACAGGCGTGAGCCACCATACCTGGCCACTTTTTAAACTTCTGTGTTAAAAACTAACACACACATATTAGCCTAGCCCTAAACAGGATCAGGATCATCAATATCTCTTTCTTTCACCTCCACATCTTGTCCTCCTGGACAGTTTTCAGGGGTGGTAACATGCATGGCTCTGTCATCCCCTATGATAACAATGCTGCCTTCTGGAAACCTCCTGAGGCTGATTTCCAGTTCACTGTTTTTTTTTTTTTTTTGAAACAGGGTCTCATTCTGTCACCCAGGCTGGAGTGCAGTGGCTCAATCACTTCTCACTGCAGCCTTAAACTCCTGGGCTCAAGCAGTCCTTCTGCCTCAGCCTCCTAGTTGGGTCTACACCACTACACCTGGCTGATTTTTGTATTTTTTGTTGTGATGGGGTCTCACTATGTTGCCCAGGCTGTTCTTGAACTCCTTGGCTCAAGTGATCCTCCAGCCTCCGTCTCCCAAAGTGCTGAGATTACAGGTGGGAGCTACCGCACCTGGCCTACAATTAACTTTTTTTATAAATAAGAGTACACTCTAAATAAAAAGTATAATAAATGCATAAATCAGTAATGTCATTTATTATCATCCAGTGTTATGTACTGTACATAGTTGTATGTGCTATGCTTTTGTACAATTGGTAGCACAATAGGTTTGTTTATACCAGCATCACTACAAACATGTGAGTAATGCATTGCACTGCAACTTAACAACTACAACATCACTGTGTGATAGGAATTTTTCAGCTGTTACAGTCTTAGGGGATCACCATCACATTTGTGGTCTGTTGTTGACTAAAACATTGTTATGCAGCACATGACTGTAATTAGCTCCTATGCTACTAGTTAAAACCTTTCAAAAAACAAATAATGGCAGGTACCAAAACAGCAGAAATGGAAACAGCTTTCATGGTTGGCTTTGGAAAATATGCTTGCACTTGTAAATGAAGTAATGAAACCACAATTAAATTGGCTAGAGTACTGTAAAGCTATATATAAAATAGTTATTTTCCAATTATCTTTGGGAAATGAAGCGCTTCATAACTTACTTTGCCTGATAAACAAGGCTGACTCCTTTGTCCAAACTATTTGGAGTGCCAAGTTTTGGAAACAATTTATAAACATCTATCTGTCTTCAATAAAGGATACTAACTCTGCTTTTAGGAACAGTGATTGTTGTTGAATACGTGACTAATTAATGTTTGGAGTTATTTGTTTCTTTAGTAAATAACTCCAGACTCCTGTACATTTGTAATTCTTTGTAAATTCTATTTAAGGCGTTTTTGTTTGTATGTACGTGTTCTCCTTTGCTAAAAAGAATATCGCCCATTACTTCCCTCTACTGCCAACTTGCTATTATTTAATAAACGCTTTTCCTTTAATTTGTCATCTTTTAATCTGCTTTGGATTGGGTAACCAAATCACTAAACTCATTAAAAGTATGTATAAAATAAGAAAAAAAATCCATAAAAGAGATAGGAGAAATTTCTGCTTTGTCAAGGGCGTATGGTTTATGACATTGACTTTAACATGTATTTTTGATTGCTCAAACGCGTTTTTCCCTATTCTGTGTTCTTCAGTTATGTTCACATGAGGTTGCCAGCTAACTGTCAAACTGCACCAAATCTTGACCTAAGTGTAGATATTAGAAAATAGAAATTGTAATGAACTCATAGTTAGGCTTGTCTGTTTCTGGCTCATTTTTTTTCTTAGACTTAATGAACTGCATTTGTTGTGTTTAAACATTTAAAAATAAAGCTGAAAAAATCTGTACTTGTTATGTCCTTTCCTGGTTTTGGTATTAGGGTAATGCTGGCTTCATAGAATGATTGAGGGAGGATTCCCTCTTTCTCTGTCTTTTGGAATAGTTTCAGTAGGATTGGTACCAATTCTTCTTTGAATTGAGATAGAATTCAGCTGTGACTCCATCTGGTCCTGGACTTGTTTTTCGTTGGCAGTTTTGTTACCATTTCAGCCTCAATACTTGTTATTGGTCTGTCCAGAGTTTCTATTTCTTCCTGGTTTAATCTAGGAGAGTTGTCTATTTCCAGGATTTTATCCATCTCCCTTAGGTTTTCTAGTTTATGCGCACAAAGGTGTTCATAGTAGGTTTGAATGATCTTTTGCATTTCTGTGGTATTGGTTGTAATATCTCCCAATTCATTTCTAATTGAGTTTATTTAGATATTCTCTTTTCTTGGTTAATCTCGCTAATGGTCAATCAATTTTGTTTATCTTTTCAAACAACCAGCTTTTTGTTTGTTTTTTGTTTTGTTTCAATTTCGTTTGGTTCTGCTCTGATCTTTGTTATTTCTTTTCTTCTGCTGGTTTTGGGTTTGGTTGGTTCTTGTTTCTCTAGTTCCTTGAGTTGTGAGCATAGATTATTTGTGTGTTCTTTCAGACTTTTTGAGATAGGCATTTAATGCTATGATTTAATATGTATTTAACATATATTTAATGCTCTTAGAACTGCTTTTGCTGTATCACAGAGGTTTTTTGTTTGTTTGTTTGAGATGGAGTCTCATTCTATTGCCCAGGCTGGAGTACAGTGGTGCAATCTTGGCTCACCACAACCCCTGCCTCCCGGGTTCAAGCAATTCTCCTGCCTCAGCCTTCTGCTGGGACTACAGGCACGCACTGCCATGCCTGGCTAATTTTTGTAATTTTAGTTGAGATGGGGTTTCACTGTGTTGGCCAGGCTGGTCTTGAACTCCTGATCTCGTGATCTGCTCACCTCAACCTCCCAAAGTGCTGGGATTACAGGTGTGTGCCCGGCTGTATCCCAGAGGTTTTATAGGTTGTGTCACTATTATCGTTCAGTTCAAAGAATTTTTAAATTTTAAATTTCCATCTTTATTTTGTTGTTGATCCAAAATTATTCAGGAGCATATTATTTAATTTCCATTTATTTGTATAGTTTTCAGGGTTAGTTTTGGAGTTAATTTCCAGTTTTATTCCGTTGTGGTCTGAGAGAGTACTTGATGTAATTTTGAATTTTTAAAATTTGTTGAGCCTTGTTTTGTGGCCTATCATATGGTCTATCTTGGAGAATGTTCCATGTTTTGATGAAAATAATGTATACTCTGCAGTTGTTGGGTAGAATGTTCTGTAAATATCTGTTAAGTTTATTTGTTCTAGGGTATAGTTTAAGTCCATTGTTTCTTTGTTGACTTTCTGTCTTGATGACCCGTCTAGTGCTGTCAGTGGAGTATTGAAGTCCCCCACTAATAGTTATGTTGCCATTGATCTCATTTTTTTGGTCTAGTAGTAATTGTTTTGTAAATTTGGGAGCTCCAGTGTTAGGTGCATATATATCTGGGATAGTGATATTTTCCCGTTGGACTAGACCATTTATCATTCTGTAATGTCCCTCTTTGTCTTTTTTAACTGTCGTTGCTTTAAAGCCTGATTTGCCTGATATAAGAATAGCTACTCCTGCTTGCTTTTGGTTTCCATTAACATGGAATATCTTTTTCCATTCCTTTACCTAAGTTTATGTGTGTTCTTACATGTTAGATGAGTCTCTTGAACACAGCAGATAGTTGGTTGGTGGATTTTAATCCATTCTGCCATTCTGTATCTTTTAAGGGGAGCATTTAGGACCATTTACATCCAAGGTTAGTACTGAGATGTGAGGTACTGCTCTATTCATTGTGCTAGTTATTGCCTGAATAATTTGTTTTTTTTCCCATTGTGTTACTGTTTTATAGGCCCAGTGAGATTTATGCTTTAAAGAGGTTCTATTTTGGTGTATTTTGAGATTTTGTTTCAAGATTAAGAGCTCCTTTCAGCATTTCTTGTAGTGCTGGCTTGGTAGTGGCAAATTATTTCAGCATTTGTTTGTCTGAAAAAGACTTTATCTCTCCTTCATTTATGAAGCTTGGTTTTGCTGGATACAAAATTCTTGGCTGATAATTGTTTTGTTTAAGGAGGCTAAGATAGGACCCCAATCCCTTCTGGCTTGTAGAGTTTCTGCTGATAAATCTGCTGTTAATCTAATAGGTTTTCCTTTATAGGTTACTTGGTGCTTTTGCCTCACAGCTCTTAAGATTCTTCTTTTTCTTTCTTTCTTTTTTTTTTCCTTGAGATGGTGTCTCACTCTGTTGCCCAGACTGAAGTGCATGGCGTGATTTCCGCTCACTGCAACCTCCGCCTCCTGGGTTCAAGCAATTCTCTGGCCTCAGCCTTCCAAGTAGCTGGGATTACAAGTTCCTGCCACCATGCCCGGCTGATTTTTATATTTTTAGTAGAGTTGGGGCTTGACCATGTTGGCCAGGCTGGTCTCAAACTCCTTACCTCAAGTGATCTGCCTACCTTGGCCTCCTAAAGTGCTGGGATTACAAGTTTGAGCCACTGCACTTGACCTTTAAGATTCTTTCTTCTGTCTTGGCTTTAAATAATCTGATGACTGTGTGCCTAGGTGATGATCTTTTTGTGATGTATTTCCTGGGTGTTCTTTGAGCTTCTTGTATTTGGATGTCTAAATCTCTAGCAAGACCAGGGAAGTTTTTCTTGATTATTCCCTCAAATAAGTTTCCCCAACTTTTAGATTTCTCTTCTTCCTCAGGAATACCAGTTATTGTTATGTTTGGTTATTTAACATAATCTAAAATTTCTTGGAGGCTTTGTTCCAAAAAAGTCTAGAGACCAGTATCCCTGATGAACATAGATGCAAAAATTCTCAACAAAATACTAGCTATCTGAATCTAGCACCATATCAAAAAAAATAACACACCATGATCAATTGGGTTTCATACCAGGGATGTAGGGTTGGTTTAATATCCGCAAGTCAGTAAATGTGATAGACCACATAAACAGGATTTAAAACAATATGATCATCTCAATAGATGCAGAAAAAGCATTTGACAAAATCCAGCATTCCTTTATGATTAAAACCCTCAGTAAAATTGGCATAGAAGGGACATACCTGAAGGTAGTAAAAGCCATCTATGACAAACCCACAGCTAACATACTGAATGGGGAAAAGTTGAAAGCATTCCACCTGAAAACTGGAACAAGACATGGATGTCAACTTTCACCACTTGTATTCAGCATAGTACTGGAAGTCCTATCCAGAGCAATCAGACAAGAGAAAGAAAGAAAGGGCATCCTAATTGGTAAAGAGGAAGTCAGACTGTCACTCTTCACTGATGACAGGAACGTATACCTAGAAAACCCCAAAGACTCATCCAAAAAGGTCCTAGATTGATAAATGAATTCAGTAAATGTTTTAGTTTGTTTTCATGCTGCTGATAGTCATAGCCAAGACTGGGCAATTTACAAAATAAAGGTTTAATGGACTTACAGTTCCACATGGTTGGAAAGGCCTCACAATCATGGCGGAAGATGAAAGGCATGGTGGCAGACAAGAGAAGAGAGTTTGTGTAGGGAAACTCCTATTTTTAAAACCATCAGATCTCATGAGACTTATTCACTATCACCAGAAAGAGTTGCCCCCATGATTCAGTTACCTGCCACCAGGTCCCTCCCACACGTGGGAATTCAAGATGAGATTTAGGTGAGGACACAGCCAAACCATATCAGTAAAGTTTTAGGAAAAAAATTAATGTACACAAATCAGTAGCACTGCTATACACCAACATTGAGGAAGCTGAGAATGAAATCAAGAACTCAACTTCTTTTATAACAGCTGGAAAAAGAAACGAAATACTCAGGAATATACCTAGCCAAGGAGGTGAAAGATCTCTACAAGGAAAACTGCAAAACACTGCTGAAAGAAATCATAGATGACACAAACAAATAGAAACACATCCCATGCTCATGGATGGATAGAATCAATATTGTGAAAATGACCATATTGCCAAAAGCAATATATAAATTCAATGCAATTCCCATCAAAATACCATCATCTTTCTTCACAGAACTAGAAAAAAGAATCCTAAAATTTATACGGAACCAAAAAAGAGCCCCCATAGCCAAAGCAAGACTAAGTAGAAAGAACAAATATGGAGGCATCACATTACCTGACTTCCAGCTGGACTGCAAGCCTGTAGTTACCAAAACAGCATGGTACTGGTAGGAAAACATAGGTCAATGGAACAGAATAGAGAACCCATAAATAAAGCCAAACACTCACAGCCAACTGATCTTTAGCAAAGGAAACAAAAACATACAGTGGGGAAAGGACACCCTATTCAGCAAATGGTGCTGGGATAATTGACAAGCCATATATAGAAGAATGAAACTGGATCCTCATCTCTCACCTTATACAAAAATCAACTCAAGCAGGTTCAAAGACTTACATCTAAGACCTGAAACTATTAAAATTCTAAATGATAACATCAGAAAAATCCTTCTAGACATTGGCCTAGGCAAAGAGTTCATGACCAATAACCCAAAAACAAATGCAACAAAAACAAAGATAAATAGATGAGATTTAGTTAAACTAAAAGGCTTCTGCACAGCAAAAGAAGTAATCAGTAAACAGCCCACAGAGTGGGAGAAAGTATTTGCAAACTGTGCATCTGACAAAAGACTAATATCCAGAATCCACAAGGAACTCAGACAAAGCCGTGAAAAAAAAAAACAATCATATCAAAACATGGGCTAAAGACATGAATAGACAATTCTGAAAAGAAGATATACAATGGCCAACAAACTTACAGAAAACTCCTCAACATCACTAATTATGAGGAAAATGCAAATAAAATCACAGTGCTATACCACCTTACTCCTGTAATAATGGCCATAATAAAAAAAAATCAAAGAATAATAGATGTTGGTATAAATGTGGTGAGAAGGGAACACTTTTACACTGCTGGTGGTAATGTAAACTAGTACAACCACTATGGAAAATAATGTGGAGCTTCCTTAAAGAACTAAAAGTAGAAACTACCATTTGATCCAGCAATCCCACTACTGGGTATCTACTAGGAGGAAAATAAGTCACTGTATGAAAAAGACATTTGCACACCCATGTTTATAGTAGCACAATTCGCAATTGCAGAAATATGGAACCAGCCTAAATGTCCATCAACCAATTAGTGGATAAGGAAAATGTGACACACACACACACACACACACACCATGGAATACTACTCAGGAACAAAATAATGGCATTTGCAGCAACCTAGATGGAGTTGGAGACCATTATACTAAGTGAATAACTCAGGAATGGAAAATCAAACATCATATGTTCTCATTTATAAGTGGGAGCTAAGCTGTGGGGTTGCAAAGGCATGAGAATGATATTATGGACTTTGGGGTTTCCAGGGGAAGGGTGAGAATAAAAGGGGTGAGTGATAAAACACTACAGATTTGGTACAGTGTGTACTACTCAAGTGATGGGTGCACCAAAATCTTAGAAATCACTACTAAAGAATTTATTCATGTAACCAAACACCACCTGTTCCTCAAAAATTATTGTAATAAAAATAAAATTATTTACTTGATTTTTATTATGAATATTTCTAATCTTTAAAAACATTTTTTTACTGAGACGAAATTCACATAATGTACAATTAACCTTTTTTTTTTTTTTTTTTTTGAGATAGTCTCGCTCTGTTGCCCAGGCTGAAGTACAGTGGTGTGATCTTGGCTTACTGCAACCTCTGCCTCCTGGGTTCAAGCAATTCCCCTGCCTTACCCTCCCAAGTAGCTGGGATTACAGGCACATGCCACCACGCCCAGCTATTTTTTTTGTATATTTAGTAGAAACGGGGTTTCACCATGTTGAGCAGGCTGGTCTTGAACTCCTGACCTCATGATCTGCCTCAGCCTCCCAAAGTGCTGGGATTACAGACGTGAGCCACTGTGCCTGGCCACAACTAACCATTTTAAAGTAAACAGCTCATTGGCATTTAGTACATTTATAATACTCTCGAGTTGTAAAAAATTTTCATCACCCCTAAAGGAAATTCTGCATCCCATAGGCAGTCATTTTCTATTCTTCCCTGCCCCTGGCAACCACCAATTTACTTTCTGTCTGTCTCTGTGAATTTATATATTCTAGTCTTGAACTCCTGGCCTCAAGCGATTCTCCTGCCTTGGCCTCCAAGCACCTTGGGATTACAGGTGTGAGCCACCACACCTGTGGGATTTCTTTGGCTATTTCATATAAACAGAATTATACAATATTTGTCTTCTGGCTGCTTTTGCTTAGCATAATATTTTTGAATGTCATCCACATTGTAGCATGAACCAGTACATCATTGTGTTTTATGGCTGAATATTCATTATATTTATACACCACAAGCTTGTTTATCCATTCATCTATCGATGGACATTTGGCTTGTTTCCACCTTTTGATTATTGCATATAGTCCTGCTGTGCATATGCATATACATGTGTTTGCTTGAGCACCTGTTTTTCAGTTCTTTGGGGTATGTACCTAGGAAGGGAATTGCTGGATCATCTGGTGATTCTATATTTAGTGTTTTGAGGATCCACCAAACTTTTCCACAGCAGCTGAACCATTTTCTGTTCCTACTGGCAATGTATAAGCGTTCCAGTTTCTCCTCATCAATGTTTACTTCCTATTTTTTAAAATTATAGCCATCCTAGTTGGTATGAAGTGGTATCTCATTATGGTTCTGAGTTGCATTTCCCTAATGACCAATAATGTTGAGCATCTTTTCATGTGCTTGTTGGCCATTCATATCTTTTTTCAAAAAGGGTCTAAGTTCTTTGCCCATTTTAAAGTTGGGTTGTTTCTTTTTGTACGTCAGAGTTATTTTATACATTTCAAATAGTAGACCTTAATCAGATAGATAATTTGCAAATATTTTCTCCTTTGTTCTGTAGATTTTTTTTTACTTTCTTCATTTATTATTATTATTTTTTTGAGACAGGGTCTTGCTCTGTTGCCCAGGTAGAAGTGCAGTGGCACAATCATGGCTCACTGCAGCCTTGATCTGTTGGGCTTAAAGTGATCCTTCCACCTCAGCCACTTGAATAGCTGGGACTACAGGTGTGTGCCACCGTACTCAGCTAATTTTAGTTTTTGTAGAGGCAAGGTCTCACTATGTTGTCCAGGATTGTCTCAAACTTCTGAGCTCAAGCAATCCTTCTGCTTCAGCCTCCCAAAATGTTAGGTTTATAGCTGTGAGTGACCATGCCTAGCCTGATATGGTTTTTTGCATGAAAGTTTTAAATTTTGTGCGTGTGTGTATGTGTGTGTGTTTAAGAGGGTGTTGCTCTGTCATCCAGGCTGGAATGCAGTGGTATAATTATAGCTCACTGAAGCCTTGGTGTCCTGGGCCCAAGTGATCCTCCCACTTTAGCCTCTCGAGTAGCTGGGACTACAGGTGTGTGCCACCACACCCAGCTAACTTTAAAATTTTTTGTAGAGACAGGGTCTTGCTTTGTTGCCTAGGCTGGTCTCAAACTCTTGACCTCAAATTTCTCCCACTTTAGCCTCCCAAAGTGCTAGGATTACAGACATGAGCCACTGCGCCTGGCAAGTTTTGTAATTTTGAAATAAGTTGATCTATTTTTTTCTTTGTTGCTCATGTTTTTGGTGTTATATTCAAACATTTATTCCCAAATTCAAGATCACAGAGATTTACCCTAATGTTTTCTTCTAAACTATTTTATGGGTCACTTCTTATATTTACTTACTTTATATATATGGTGTGGAGTAGGGATCCAACTTCATTCTTTTGTATGTGGATCTTCAGTTGTCCCAGCACTATTTGTTAAAGAGAGTATTCTTTTTCCCACCAGCTGGTCTTGGCACCCTTATTTAAAATCAGTTGACTGTAGATGCATAGGTTCATTTCTGGACTCTCTATTCTATTTTTTTGTATGTCTCTCCTTATGCCAGTACCACACTGTTTTGATGACTATAGCCTTGTAATAAGTTTTGAAACAAGGAAGTGTGAGTCCTCCAATTTTGTTATTCTTTTTCAGTATTGTTTTGGCTATTGCCAAACAATACTGCAGGCCCATGTGAATTTGAGGTTTGGCTTTTCATCTCTAGGAAAAAGCATATTGGGATTGTGATAGGTATTGCATTTGAATTTGAAGATTACTTTGGGTAGTACTGTACCTTAACAATATTAAGTATTTCAATATATGAACATGGGGTATCTTTCTATTTATTTAGATTTTCCTTAATTTCTTTTAGCACTGTTTAGTTGTGTTCAGAATATGCCTTTTCACCTTCTTGGTCAAATTTATTCCTACATATTTTGTTCTTTCGGATATTACTATAAATGGGATTGTTTTCTTTTTTTGACATGTACATTGCTGGTATCTAGCAGCTGATTTTTGCATGTTGATTTTGTACCCTGCAAACTTCACTGAATTTATTGTCTTGAGTAGGGGTGTGTGTGTGTCTGTCAGGGTTGGGGGGTGGATTTGAAGGATTTTCTATGTATAGGATTATGTCATCTATGCATAGAGATAGTTTTACTTCTTCTTTCCAGTTTAAATGTCTTTTATTTTTCTTGCGTAATTGCTCTGTTTAGAACCTTCAGTACAACATCAAATGGCAGTGGTGAACATTGGCATCCTTGTCTTGTTACTGATCTTAGGGGGAAAGCTTTCAGTCTTTCACCATGGAGTTTGGTATTAGCTGTGGGTTTTTCCTAAATGCTCATTGACGTGTTGAGAAGCTCTTCTCTATTCTTCTATTCCTATTTTTCTAGGTGTTTTATTTTATCATTAAGGATGTTGGATTTTGTCAAATGCTTTTTCTGAATCAATTGAGATGGTCATGTGTGTTTTATTTCTTTTGTCTTAGTAATGTGGTATAATGATTTTGGGGGGTATGTTTTACCACCCTTGCAGTCCTGGGATGAATCCCACTTAGTCATGGTGTATAATCCTTTTAGTGTGCTGTTAGACTCAGTTTTTTAATATTTGCTTAGAATTTTTGCATCTATATTTATAAGGGATGTCGGGCTATAGTTTTCTTGTGGTTATCTTTTGTCTGGCTTTGGTATTGGGGTAATGCTGGCCTATCGATTGAGTTAGAAAGTATTCTCTCCTTTTCCTTGATTTTTGTGCTCATCCCCCATCTTGTTTGTTTTTTGAATGGATTTTAAATTATTTTGGAAAGTTAATTATTCAGATTCTTAAGGTTGTTATTCAAGACGAGCCAAAAAAAAATGGTCTTATCCAGGAAAAATCCTTGCCTGATGAGAATTTAATCACAAAATTTTGTTGTTCAAGTTCCACCTACCTATTTTAGAAACAGATGATATTATAGTCATAAAATCTCATGGAATCAGATGTTGTAACTTGATTATATATGTGTAGACATTCTAAGAGAGCTTTCAATCCCAGGATTATAATGTTACGATAATTTAGTTACCCATATGTATATAAACATTTCTAGGAGCAATTTTAGAAATATAATACCTCAATTTAACAAGGTATAAATTTAACAAGGTATAAATTTGATTTTTGGCTAGCTTTCACTACTTCTTAAGATAGAACTTGAACACTGGGGCAGATCCCAAAGCAATACTTTAACTACAATAGTTATGCACAAGAAAGTCCTGTAAATAATCTATCCGTGACAAGCTACAAAGTCAATATTCAAATGTCCCAAATCTTAGACTCCTTTATTTAAAAGAGCTAACCAACGCCGGGCGCGGTGGCTCACGCCTGTAATCCCAGCACTTTGGGAGGCCGAAACGGGCGGATCACGAGGTCAGGAGATCGAGACCATCCTGGCTAACACAGTGAAACCCCGTCTCTACTAAAAAATACAAAAAACTAGCCGGGCGAGGTGGCGGGCGCCTGTAGTCCCAGCTACTCGGGAGGCTGAGGCAGGAGAATGGCGTGAACCCGGGAGGCGGAGCTTGCAGTGAGCTGAGATCCGGCCACCGCACTCCAGCCTGGGTGACAGAGCGAGACTCCGTCTCAAAAAAAAAAAAAAAAAAAAAAAAAAAAAAAAAAAAAAAAAAAAAAAAAGAGCTAACCAACAAAGAATTTACTAAGCCCACCATTCTTTTTTTTTTTTTTTTTTTTTTGAGACCGTCTTGCTCTGTTGCCCAGGCTGGAGTGCAGTGGTGCAGTGGCACAATCTCGGCTCACTTCCGCCTCCTGGGTTCAAGCGATTCTCTTGTCTCAGCCTCCTGAGTAGCTGGGATTATAGGCATCCTCTACCATACTTGGCTAATTTTTTGTATTTTTAGTAGAAGTGGAGTTTCACCATGTTGGCCAGGCCAGTCTTGAACTCTTGACCTCAAGTGATCCACTGGCCTCAGCCTCCCAAAGTGCTGGAATTACAGGCGCAATTCACCATGCCCGGCCTAAGCCCACCATTCTTTTCAGCTGTTTGTACCTATAGATAAAGTTCTTGCTACTCTCTTCTGTGGTCTATAATTTGTGAAAAACTAATTATGATGCAATTTCAACAAATGTATTTGTTCAGTTCTATTTGATTTTCTAATTCATGTTGCATGAGTAATAGATGCACTGATGAAGTTAGCACATTTTAACAGTTTTCCTTTCAGAATGTGCTTTTTAACAGAATGCTAGCAGATTTTTTGGCTGTTATTTTAATTATATTACAGTCCATTCACAAACGGTACAACCACAAATTATACAATAAACCTAAAATTTTATAATTCTGTTTTTGTATTTGGAACAGTCTAGTTCAACTGTATTTAAAGGGAAAGTTAATTTATTCAAAGCGTATTTTTAAGACCTTTTCATTTTAGTTAAAAATGGTGACATACAGCTGGGTGTGGTGGCTCATGCCTATAATCCCAGCACTTTGGGAGGCTGAGGTGGGCAGATCACGAAATCAGGAGTTCAAGACCAGCCTGGCCAACATGGTGAAACCCCATCTCTACTAAAAAATACAAAAAAAAAAAAATTAAAAAAAAAAATTAACTGGGCGTGGTGGCAGGTACCTGTAATCCTAGCTACTCAGGAGGCTGAGGCAGGAGAATCGCTTGAAACCAGAAGGCAGAGGTTGCAGTGAGCTGAGATCGCACCATTGTACTCTAGCTTGGGCAACAAGAGTGAAATTCCATATCAAAAAAAAAAAAAAAAAAAAAAGACATACCAAACCATTTTAGATCCTAAAGGATTCCTAATCTGGCATTATAGACCAAATGTGGTACATTCAGTCCAAAACTTGTGTTCTAAGATGGAGCAGAAAACAAACATAGTAACAGAAATGTTTTTTGCTGTAACCAAATACACGTAGGTAATTTTAAAAGTCTTTTGAGGGGAGGAGTCAATAATTGATTTTGTTGGTAGTGGAGAGAATGAATGGACTAAATAACATTTAAAAATATATAGTGGTTTTCAGGCTGGTACGGTGGCATACTCCTATAATCCCAGCACTTTGAGAAGCTGAGACGGGAGGATCACTTGAAGCCGGGAGTTTAAGACCAGTCTGGGCAACATAGTGAGACCCTGTCTTGACCAAAAAAAAAAAATAGCCTGGTGTGGTGGCATGTATCTGTTGTCTAACTACTTAGGAGTTTGGGGCGGAAGGATCACTTGAGCCTGAGAGTTCGAAGTTGCAGTGAACTGTGATCATGCCAGTACACTCCCGCCTAAGTGATAGAGTGAGACTCTCTCTCAAAAAATAAAATATAATGGTTTTCTAGTAGGAAAATATACTTACATAGTTTTCCCTTATCCAGTCCTCATGATAGCATTGTGAAGGAGGTATTACTTTATTTGACACTTGAGAAAACCAAATTGGACTGATTGCCTTTACCATTTCACTCCTAGTAAGTAACTGCTGGAAATCAAACTCAGAACTTTGGAATTAAACATCAAGCTCTTTCTATTAAACCAGATTTTTGTTTTCTATAAGTTTCAGTTTAAAAGAAGAAAAGAACATTACTTGTTTTCTATAACTGTGTGATACATATTCTGTGCTTACAGATAATAAGCAATTCATTTTAAAATGTCATAACTTCAGAATATAATTAACAATGGGACTTGGCCTTTCAGATATATTACAGTGTGCTTGGATTTTCAAAAATTTTATTTCCATGCAGCTTGTCAATGATTTATTATTATTATTATTTATTTATTTTTTTAAGGCAGGGTCTCACTTTGTTACCCAGGCTGGAGTGCAGTGGTGCAATCTTAGCTTACTGCAGCCTCTGTCTACCTCCTGGGTTCAAGTGATCAACCTGCCAAGTAGATGAGACTACAGGCACACGCTACCACTTCCAGCTAATTTTTTGTATTTTTTGCAGAGGCAGTGTTTCGCCATGTTGCCCAGATTTGTCTCAAACTCCTGGGCTCAAGAAATCCTCCCACTTCAACCTCCTAAAGTGCTGGCATTCCAGGTGTGAACCACCACGCCTAGCCAAAGATAAGGTTTTATATAACTTTCTCTTGCATAACTTTGGAGGAGCAGTGTAGTGTAGTGCAAAGTTATCCAACTTTAAAGGACATAAGAATTACCTAGGAGATTAATAGCTTTTTAGGGCCCAGGAAACCCTCTAGATACTTCTGGTAGAGGTAGTCCAGGGACAATACTTGGGGGAAACACTGGCTTTGAGGTTTTACACAGATAAAAAAATACCTACTTCATAAATTAGTGATGGTGATTTAATCTATGGTATCTCTACAGTTCTTGGAATAGAACCAGGTACATAGGAAATGTTCAAAATATTCCATTCTTGTGTGATGACTTGGGTGGCAACTAAGAATCAAGAGAATATTCCTTCTTTTCATTCAACAAAATTTATTGAATTCCAGCAGTATTCTAGGGACTTGTGGATATAGGGGAAAATGGGCACATTCCTCATTCTTGTTGAATTTATTTGATCAACTCATTTTAAAGGTATAGTTCTTACCTTGTTAAAAAATAATAAAAGGACTATTGAGGGCATGTTTGCATAATCTTTTCCCTTGCAAATTAAAGTTTTGTTTTTTACTTGAATGAGGATTGCAGTTCAAAGAAATGGCCTATTATTTCTCAGTTTTCTTGTTGCTTTAAATCTATACTGTCCAATACAGTAGCCACTAGATACTTGCAACTTTTAAGTCAATTAAACTTGTATAATATTAAAAATACAGCTCCTCAGTGGCACTACCACATTTCAATTGCTCAGTAGCCACATGTGGCTAGTGGCTGCTTTATTGGACAGTGAGATGTAGATCATTTCCATCATCATACTAAGTTCTGTTGGGACAGTGTTATTCTGGAGTTTACAACTACAAAGTGGTGATTTTCCAATTGTCTTGATTTGTAGATTGATTTTGAGGCAAGTATTAGCAGTGGCTTGAGGCTGTCACGTAAGTGTATTAATTCCCTTTCAGGTTGACCAGGCCCAGGGCTAGTATTGATTTACCTTAACAGTTTCATTACACAGCCAGTGAGATATAAATGCTAAGACATCCGGGCATTTTCTTTAAACTTCTGAGTAATACACTAAGGTTATTTTACTGCATTAGTCATAGCTTTTCTCATGCAGTGTGTGTGTGTGTGTGTGTGTGTGTGTGTGTGTGTGTGTGTGTGTGTGAGAGAGAGTTAATTCACCTCCACAGCATTATAATTGTTTCAAATGTATATCTAATGAAATTTTGAGGACAAAGGGGTAAAGAAGAGTTGCAATTGCATCTGAATACTAGAACTGAATACTGGAATTCATGGTACTTACCATGAATTTAAAAAAGAAAATAAAATAATTTCTTTTATAGAAACCAGAACTAAGAGTAGTGAAAAGTTGGTTTAACAGTGTTTACTCAGCATTCCACTGGGTAGAACCCCAGTTATGATTATTTAAAAATATTAATTATGAGACTGAGTGCAGTGGCTGGCTCATGCCTATATTCCTAGCACTTTGGGAGGCCGAGGTGGGCAGATCAGCTGATATCAGGAGTTTGAGACCAGCCTGACCAACATGGTAAACCCTGTCTCTACTAAAAATACAAAAAATTAGCTGGGTGTGGTGGTGCATGCTATAATCTTGGCTGCTATGGAGGCTGAGGCAGGAGAATGACTTGAACGTGGGAGACGGAGGTTGCAGTGAGCTGAGACTGCGCCACTGCACTGTAGCCTGGGCAACAGAGTGAGACTCTATCTCAAATATATGTATATAGATATATATGTGTATATATATGTATATATGATATATATGCATATATGATAAATATACATATATACATATATGATAAACACATGTATGTATATACGTATATGTGACAAATACATGTATATATACGTATATATACATATATATGACAAATTTAATGTTTTAGTAATTGAAAAACCAAGGATAAATTCTTCTGTATTTTTGTTGTTTTTAAAACCTGCATATAAAATTGAGTAGCACCCACTACATTCCAGTGTCTAGGTCATGAATGCAGTTTTTTGGGGCAGAGTTCAGTAAATGATATGCAAGTGCAATTGGGTTTTTGCCTCTGTTTCCTGAATATGAGTAGCTAGTTACAGATAGGTCTTACCTCCTTTTTTTCCTTCAGTTTTTGCTGTTGTTCCTCTCTGAGAAGAAAGGCAATAAGAGACTGCTGTCATTTGGTCACAGGTCAGGGATTAGTGCGGCTGAAGTCATTGAAATCCTTTTGTATGTTATTGCCTCCTTCAGTGACCTTCTGTCTTTCCAGGTCACTTACTTCAGCCTTTGGTACTACAACAAGCAAAATCAGCGCCGGTGGGTAGATTTGGAAAAACCTTTGAAGAAGCAGCTGGATAAATATGCATTGGAACCAACCGTCTATTTTGGAGTGGTGTTTTATGTGCCTTCAGTTTCTCAGCTGCAGCAGGAGATTACCAGGTGAGAAATTACATGCCATTTGTTTTTAGGAAATAGTCTAGTGAGATGTAAAAAGTGAAACTAAGGTTGAAGTCAGAAGATAAGTTTGGAACTTTGCCTCTCGCCCCACATTTTTAGCTACGGTATTACAAAGAGGTTCTCATATATGGCATGTCAGAGTGTTTTACTACATGTTGGGTAGCTTATGGGTTCAGTAGGCACAAAGGAATAATTAAAGGGAAAAATGATGGATTTACCCTAGCTGTGCACTCTTCCTGTAGTGATGTTACCTTTAATGTTTGTGTTGTTTCTGATCCTTTGTGATTAGGAAAGGAGAGAAGATATTTTAGAAAATTAGTCACAAAATCTGTGTTCATTCGTCAATGAAATGTGCTGAAAGGCTCCTAGAATTCTCTTCCTCTAGCTATATTCTGTAGACAGGTTGGGGAGGGAGTACAGAGGAGAGGGAGGGAAGTGTTTAAGATCAGGAAATTTTGGCTGATAAGTGCACTTAATAGGGACAAAAGCAGAAAGGGAAGATGATATTAAGGAGCAGAATAGAGGAACTAAGTGTTCTTATTCTTTTTCCCCCGAAGACAACGAAAAAAGGAATAAAATTTGAGTTCTTGAGCGTGGTTTTCAAAGTTCTGTGAATCCCATCACTGCCTTATCTTTTTAACCCTATTTAATGTTACTTTTGAGCCAAGCTGAGCTACTTCAAGGGCCCGAAACATATCGCATGCCCTTTCGTCTTTGTGTCCTAGATCTTTCTCTCACATGTATTTACTGGAATCCTGTTTGCCTCCTGAGTTGTGGTTCAGAAGGTACCTCCTCCATGAAGCATCTATGACCCCAGGACAGAATGAGTTTTGGCTTACGACCTAGAATTTGATTCTACTTGTGTTAAGATGGTAATTGTCATACCCTATTATTAGGATTTTGCAGGTATCTTTTTCCTAGGTTTTAAGCCTATGTTTTCTTTAGCTTTACTTAATGATATCTTACACAGTACCTTGCGGACAGTGAGAACCTGGTACTGTCTCGTGTTTGTGGAGTGCTGTTTGAGTCTGCCAGTTAATGATTAGGAGAGAATGGAAAGTCAAAGCAGTAAGGATCCAGTGGTAGGGATAAACACAAACTGACTGTAAAAGTCTGAGATAGAAATAATGAAGAGAAAATGGAAACCAGAAGGAAAAAGCCTGAACTGATCACTTTAACTCATTTAAACATTTACTGAAGATACGCTCTTAAGAACTGTGTTGAATAGAGTGGGAGGTGAATATGCTTTAATCCCACCCTGGAGGAGCCGCTCACAGTCTGGTGGAATTGACAGTTCATATAAATAGTTACAGTATCCTATGATAATAAATGCTTTAATTAAAGCTGTGGATTCCTAGGGGTGGGGCAGGGGGAACTTGAACAGGAAAGGTAGAGAGACTGACATTTAAATTGACTTTAGAAATGTTCTAGAGGGAATAGTTTTTGCAAAGCAGGGGAAGTAATCAAAATGATTACATGTCTTCAGGAAGTTTCAGGTATTACTTAGAAAGGAGATTTAAAAAATAGGCATAGCAATAAAGTCATGGTACAATGAGGAAGAGATTTTCAAATTTAATGGAATCATTAAATTTATATTTTACAAAGATCACCCATCATAGAAGGTAGATCAGAGATGGCAAGACTATAGGCAGGAGACCAGTTTAGGAATACCTGTGCCATAATCTAGGCGTAGGTTTACAATATAGAACTGAACAGAAAGGCATTAGCTGTATTGAGAGAGAATGGGCCTATTAGAGTCAATCAGTAGGATTGCTCATTGATTAGGTATAGGAGCGCCTGATAGAGAAGTTGTATCAGTAAGGATTAAGTATAGCTATATATAACAAAAACCCTAAATATCATTGACTTCTGTGAGACAAGTTCAGAAGTCAGCCTTGCAGAGCTTGTCTGACAGCTCCACAGAGTCTTCACAGACGCTCGCTCTTTCTCTTAGTGCTCCAGTATCCTCAGTGTGTCCTTCCCATGCACTAGGTTTACCTTTTGGTCCAAGATATCCAGAGTTCTGTCTATCACATCCATAGTCAGAAAGCAGATGAGTGGTTTCCTAGGAACAGGGTAGGAATTGGAGAGACAGATTATGAGGGGTGCAAGGAAACTTTTGCAGGTGGTATGTTCCTCATCTTGTAGTGATGGTTTCATGGATGTATGCATGTGTCCAAATTGTCAACTTGAAATTTGAACAGCTTCTTTGTATGCCAATTATACCTCAAAAACGGTGTTTTAAAAAACCCACTCAAAGATATTGTAAGAAAACAAAGCAGGAGGGCCGGGTGTGGTGGCTTACACCTGTAATGCCCGCACTTTGGGAGGCTGAGGGGGGGCAGATCATCTGAGGTCGGGAGTTCGAGATCAGCCTGCTCAACATGGAGAAACCCTGTCTCTACTAAAAATACAAAATTAGCCAGGTGTGGTGGCACACGCCTGTAATCCCAGCTACTCGGGAGGCTGAGGCAGGAGAATTGCTTGAACTCAGGAGGCTGAGGTTGCAGTGAGCCGAGCTGGCACTGCTGCATTCCAGCCTGGGCAACAAGAATGAAACTCTGTCTCGAAAAAGAAAAAAGAAAACAAAGGGGGAGAACAACAATCTGATTAATATACCTTTAGAAAGTGCAGACTTAACAGAAAAATACGACCACAAAGCAGCAGAAAACTGGCACCTAATACTACAAAATGAACTTTAAAAATTAAGAAAATAACAGATGATATGAAAGAACCATTTAAATCTGAATTAGAAAAGCTTGGGAATAATTTGGCTATGTAACAGGTGAATATGAAAATAGCTGCAAAAACAATTAGAAATTTTGAAATGATAGAAACTATAAAAGTATAGAAGATTAAAAAATAGATGTAATAGGATTCCCTAAAGGAAAAAGCCAAAACATTCTTCTAACAGTATGATCTAAGTCAAAACATTGGCAAAGAACAAATTCCAAAAACTATATAACAAATTCTATATTCTAGCTATAACACATTTTAAAAACTTCCTTGAAAGGGAAATGACTTGAAGCTCTGTATTGAAAAGACGTACTGTGTACCTGGCATGGTCCGTCCAGAGCAATCAGTGCCAACACATTCTGCAGAGTCACCAGAAATTGGGCATCCAGACTAAAGCTGTTATAAAATTAAGAAAATAAGATTGGTGTCAGACTTCTGGAAAAACACTTCATGCCAACGGACAAAAAAGTAACATTTAACATCCTCAAGGAAAGGAAATAGGAGGCAATGATTATATATCTAGCAAAAACGACCTGTGAATATATCTTAGTGCGAGCTGCCATAACAAAATATTACAGACTGAGTAGCTGATGTATTTTCTCAGTTTGGAGATCTGAGCATAGTTGAGGTCTCATGAGGGCTCCCTTCCTGGCTTACAGAACTTCCGGCTGGGTCCTCACATGGCAGAGCAAACAAACACTCTGGTGCCTGGAGTTCTTACTTGCAAAAGAGGAAATTTTGTTTCAGTCATCAATAATTGTGCCTCATTTGAACCTCACTGGCTACGATACTGCCACTGCACAAAGCTTGGAAATTTTGACCATCATAATTTTGACCAACTAGGCTGGGCACGGTGACTCACGCCTGTAATCCCAGTACTTTGGGAGGCCGAGGTGGGTGGATCACTTGAGGTCAGGAGTTTGAGACCAGCCTAGCCAACATGGTGAAACACCATCTCTACTAAAAATACAAAAATTAGCCGAGCGTGGTGGTGCATGCCTGTAATCCCAGGTACTCAGGAGGCTGAAGCAGGAGAATCGCTTGAACCTGGGAGGCAGAGGTTGCAGTGAGCTGAGTTTGAGCCACTATACTCCAGCCTGCACGACGGTGAGACCCCATCTCAAACAAAATAAAACAAACAAACAAACAAAAGAATACAACTGCATGAATTGAAACACATCGAATATATCTTTTAAAATTCACGAATTCATAATACTTAAAAAAAATAACCTCATTGGTCACCTTTGAAACTTACTAGAATACAATACATTATTCTGAATGGCAGTAAGTTTATCCTATCTTTATAGATTGTATAAAGAGGTAACAATCATCAGTATTGGCTAAAACCTTTGGGTAAAAGGAACAGGCTGGCATCATCTGAACTCAGTGGGCAATGTCAGCATCACTGTAAGTGGGACAACCAAATACCATTTCTTCTGATGTGATGCATCCGGAAGTACCAGGCACCACCAGGTTAAATGACTAAAATGAACTTGTATCGAAGCAAGCCTCTAGTCTGCACTGTTCAGTAAGGTAGTTGTTAGCTATATGTGGCTATTTATAGTTAATTGAAATTAATACAATTAAAATTTTTCTTGCACTAGCTACAGTTCAGGTACTGAATAGCCACATGTGGCTAATGGCTACTATATTGGGCAGCGCAGATACAGATAATTTATATCACTGTAGAATGTTCTTTTAGACAGTGCTGCTCTAAATCTAATGATCAGTTTTCAGGAAAAATGTGAGAGCATGTAAACTTGCCAAATGACCCCATGAGACTACAATCACAAAAGTCCAGAAGGTAGGAAATTCTACATGACAAATGGCTCCATTTCTGTTAATAACATGAAAATAAAAGGGAATAAAAACTTTCTTTTTTATAGCAAGAGAGATTTAGAAATATCCATTAAATGTAATCCATAGACCTTGTTTGGATTCTAATTTAAGAAAATTGTAAAAATGCATTTTTGAGGTGATCATGAAAATTGCATATGAATCAGGTATTGAGTACTCAGTATAAAGATGTTCATTTTGTTGGGTGTGATAAAAATGTAGTTACGTTTTTAAAAAATAAAGCTTACCTTTTAGGGGTATGTACTGAAGTACAGGTGGCATGACGTCTGGGATTTGCTGTAAAACACTGGTGGTGGAGGGGGGCACAGGAGAGGATGGATGGAGAAAACGTGGTAGGCATAAGGTTGATGGGTGAGGCACCATGATAAGGAGATGGGGTCACTATACTTAATGTCTATACATATATTTCAGAATTTCCAAAATAAAACTTAAAAAATAAAAATGCCGATGCCTACACATTGTCTTCTATTGCTAGTCTAAGAAAAACAGATGAAGAGAAAAAGCTGCCTCTTCATACATTATTTGGAATTTCTGTTGTGCAAAATGTGGTCACCTAATTTATTATATAATTCTTGTCATATATTGTATGAAATATTTTATATTGGAAAGTTGATCAGTAACTTGATAAAGATTTAGATAAAATATTTGATCAGCATATTTTTACTTTCGGCAAGTTTATGGAATACTTGCTTTTGAATTAAAATGTGCAATTTCTTTTATTCCTTGGCTGACAGTTTTGAATTCAGGTCTACGTGTTACATTTTATTACTGCTTTGTTTTTTTCCTGTTATTTCATTCTTGTTGCTCGGTTTCCAGGCTGGAGTGCAGTAGCGTGATCTTGGCTCACTGCAACGTCTGACTCCCAGGTTCAAGCGATTCTCCTGCCTCAGCCTCTGAAATAGCTGGGATTGCAGGTGCTCACCACCATGCCCAACTAATTTTTGTATTTTTAGTAGAGATGGGGTTTCACCATGTTGGCTACGATGATCTCAATCTCCTGACCTCATGATCCACCCTCCTTGGCCTCCCAAAGTGCTGGGATTACAGGCATGAGCCACCGCACCCGGCCTGCAAAAATATTGAAATAACATATTTATAAGCCATCTTCAGCCCCACCAATATATAGAAATTTTAGCAAAAAGTGATAATGCCATTGAAGTGAAATTTCTTGGCCATTTGCTCCTACAGTAAATACTTCTTTAAGAAAAACATATTATGGCTGGGTGTAGTGGCTCATGCCTGTAATCCAGGCACTTTGGATGGCCGAGGTGGGAGGATCGCTTGAGCTCAGGAGTTTGAGACCAGCCCGGGCGACATAGAGAGACCCTGTTTCTATAAAAAAATTAAAAACAATTTAGCCAGGTGTGGTGGTGTACACCTGTGGTCCCAGCTACTCAGGAGGCTGAGGCTTGAGGATCACTTGAGTCCAGGAGGTTGAGGCTGTAGTGAGCCATGATTATGCCACTGCACTCCAGCCTGGACTATAGAGCAAGAGGCTGTCTCAAAAAAAAAAAACAAACTATCAGTCTGTGTATCCATCCATCTATCCATCCTTCCATTCACCCATCCCTAGTTGCTTCCATTAAAGGATTTGAGGGATAATACAATAACATATAGTAACAACCACTTAGGTTTTTTACTGTATATTAAACACTGTCCCAAGTATTTTATTAATTTAATTCTCATAACAAATCCTATGACGTAGTTGCTATTATCTCTATTTTGTAGATGAGGAAACCAAGACACAGAAGGGTTGAACACCTTGCCCAAGGTCACACTGCTAGTATGTACTGGAATTGGGACTCAAGCAGGCTGGCTCCTGAGTCCTTGCTCTCAACCATTGTGTTTTGTGGACTGTCATGTAAAATACTAAATGAATAAAAATACTAGAAACATCTATAACTGTAGATTTGTCGTGGTTAAGAACAAAACCTTTGGGTCATTCAGACCTGGGGATTCAAACTCCATCTCAGTCTAGCTCTATGCATTTGAGCATGTTGCTTAATCTCTGAGCTCCAGCTCTTCATCACTTAAAGGTAGCTATTATTAAATAGTGGAGAAAGCAATTAAGAGGGATAATGATGATTGTGACTATGCCTGGATTTTAGCTGTGAGCTTAATGGCAGCCAAAGCAAAAGAAGAAATCTGAGTTCCATCATTCATTATGTAACACAAAGAAGCATACCTCTTTGCAAGCATGACACATTTTCCTGGTATATCATTTAAACAGAAACTTTCAGGTATAATTTTATGTAAGACATTGAACCAGAAATGAATAAGTTAAAGCAACTATGGAAGAATCAATTCTCATAACAGTACAATGTAAGGCTATGGAAGGCTACATTAATTGGGTTCAAGTATATTGCTTTTCATGTTTTTTGTTTTTTGTTTTGAGACGGAGTCTCTCTGTGATGCCCAGGCTGGAGTGCAATGGCGCCATCTCAGCTCACTGCAACCTCCGCTTCCTGGATTCAAGTGATTCTCCTCCCTCAGCCTCCCAAGTAGCTGGGACTACAGGCGTGTGCCACCACACCTGGCTAATTTTTGTATTTTTACTAGAGATGGGGTTTCACCATGCTGGCCAGCCTGGTCTCCAACTCCTGACCTCAAGTGATCCGCCCGCCTTGGCCTCCCAAAGTGCTGGGATTATAGGTGTGAGCCGCCTTACCTGGCCCTTTCTAGTGTTTTTGATTTAAGGAAAAGGCCTAGAATATTTAGAATGGAATCTGTGAATAGCATGTTCAATAGACAGACTTCCCTAAACACAGTCTTCCTCAGATAAGCTTTTGAAAAGAGGTGCTTTATAGAAAATCTCAAGTTTTTCTGTCTAATGGATCCCACAACTGCCAGCATCCCATTAGCTAATGGAGGGAAATCAATGGGTTTGGCTGTTAGCAGGTGGAAGGGGAAAAGGTGGATCCAAATTCTTCTTATTTGAATGGATGGTGTTTTGGTCAGGTTCTTCGGTAATAAAGAACAGAGGTTTACATGTCTGTGGCTGAAATAAAGACTCATATGAAATGATTAAAGGGGTGGGCTCTCAGAGGAATTCAAACATGAACTGTAACTGGGTTGCACTTCACAGGTACCGAATATGGAGGACATTTTGGATTCCAGATGGCTCCATAGACTGCTCTGGCAGAGTGTCTGTGATCTCCATTTAGCACTGTATCCCCAGCATCTAGAATAATGCTTAACATATAGTAGACCCCAGTAATTACCTGTTGAGCAAACAAATAAAAGGAAATAGTAAATCTTCACCCTAGAGTTTTATCAAAACGGAGAAGTGAGTGGCTTCAAGTACATGATTGATACAGCTGCTGTTTGCTGGCTATGCTCTTAGTCGTTTACATATATTATTATTGGAATATGTTCAGTCCTGTGAAGGGGTGATGGTACCCTCATTTTACTGGTGATAGAATTTGAATTCACAGATTATGACTTGCCCAAGTTCATGCTACTAATTTGGAGAGTTCAGGTCTGCTTGACTCTAAACCTTGTTCTGGTAACTGATGCCGTATATATTGAAAGTACAAACAGGGTGGTAAACAGAAGTAAACCCACATTACCAGATATTAAGAAAGCATCTTAACAGCTGTTTTGAGGGATTTCATCAGAAATACTGTAATATCAACCTGGTCTGAAATATCAGAAATCATTTTTCTCTGGCTTTACTTTCCAGTGCTAGGGAACTTCCACCAAACAAGGTAAGCAAAATCTTATATTACCAAGTTACTAGTCAGCTTTTAAAGTAAAGATTGGCCACTGGCTTTCCATTTCTCCAACTAAAAAGAAATTGTAGAGACTGTTTTACAGGACATGGAGCAGATGACTAATTGTCTTATAGGATCGTTTTAGTTTTGAAATAACTATAATCTAGGATAAGTAACTCATTAGATTGATTAAAGTGTATGTGTAAGTGTCATATGGTTGAGGACTTTGTCATCCTTGTTTGAAACCATCTAGGGGCTCTGCATGGTAGTTCATGTCTGTAGTCCCAGCATTTTGAATCCAAGCACTAGGATTACTTGAGCCCAGGAGTTTGAGACTAGCCTGGACAACATGGTGAAACTCCATCTCTACAAAAAATAGAAAAATTTGCCAGGCATGGTGGTGTGCATCTGTAGTCCCAGCTACTCAGGAAGCTGAGGTGCGAGGATCACCTAAGCTTAGGGAGGTCGAGGCTACAGTGAGCAGTGATCATGCCACTGTACTTGACCCTGGGCAACAGAGGGAGACCGTATCTAAAAAAAAAAAAAAAGTAGGATTAAGGTTTTGTTTTGCTGGTTTATGCTTCTCTACCAAATTATGGTTAAATGCATTATGTCTCAATGAGATAATATTGACATTGACCTTATAAAACTGACATTTTTTTTATAGGTATCAGTATTATCTGCAACTGAAGAAAGATATCTTGGAAGGAAGTATTCCTTGTACCTTAGAACAAGCAATTCAGCTAGCAGGCTTAGCTGTTCAAGGTAAATAAGATCAATTCATAATGAAATAGTTCTATCAGATTAAAATGTGTTGCAACAAAATAGCAAGGGATTTTTAAGTTAACTGACTGTCTATATACATCTTTAGTAGTATTTATATATTAGCGAAGTATTCTGTTATCTAAGGGGCTTCCTTTTGGGAAAAAATGAACTTGGAATACCTCAATGAAATATGAGACTTCTGGATGTTAATCATGTTATATGTCAATAGAGCAAACAGTACAATAAATAGAAGTATACACACACATATATTCAATCACATGCCAAATGACGTTTCAGTCAACAAAAGACCTCATATACGACAGTGGTCCCATAAAATTATAACACTGTATTTTTAGTGTACCTTTTCTGTGTTTAGATACACAAATATCATTGTGTTACAATTGCCTACAGTATTCAGTACAGTAACATGCGGTATAGGCTTCTATGAGCAATAGTCTATACAGTATAGCCTAGGTGTGTAGTAGGCTACACCACCTAGGTTTGTGTAAGTATACTCTGATGTTTGCACATCTCCTAATGATGCCTTTCTCAACGTATTCCCATCATTAAGTGACATATGACTATATACATATACATTTATTAATACTATGCTATGTATTCATCTAGTTCAAAGACTTTATCTGCTAATAGGTCATATTTTAAGAAGAAAGATATGCTAGTCAGTGAGTTTGATGAGTTATATTCACTTATAGTTTAAGTACACTTCTTTTGTGTGGTTTCTTCTTATTTACTTATTTCAGTAGGTTTTTGGGGAACAGGTGGTATTTGGTTACATGAATAAGTTCTTATTTATTTAGTTACTTTTTTTTTTGAGATGGAGTCTCGCTCTATGGACCAGGCTGGAGTGCAGTGGCACGATCTCGGCTCACTGCAACCTCCGCCTCCTGGGTTCAAGCAATTCTCCTGCCTCAGCTTCCTGAGTACATGGGATTGCAGATACCTGCCACCCCACACACCCAACTAATTTTTGTATTTTTAGTAGAGATGGAGTTTCAACATGTTGGCCAGGCTGGTCTCAAACTCCTGACCTCAGGTGATCCACCTGCCTCAGCCTTCCAAAGTGCTGGGATTACAGGTGTGAGCCACTGTGCCTGGCCATGGTTACATGAATTAATTCTTTAGTGGTGATTTCTGAAATTTGGGTGTACCCATCACCTGAACAGTGTACGCTCTACCCCATGTATAGTCTTTTATCCCTCACCGCACTCCCACTTGTTTGGTTTCTTAAATGGTTGTCCTGGATTATGCAGTAATATCATCATTCATAATAGATAAAGATGGCTGGGTGTGGTGTCTCATGCCTCTAATCCCAGCACTTTGGGAGGCCAACGTGGGAAGATTGCTTGAGTCCAGGAGTTCGAGACCAGCCTGGGCAACATAGCAAGACCTTATCTTTAAAATGTACATATATAAATAAAGATTCTGCATTTCACCAGCATTTTTGAATTATTTTTTTGATTTTTACATGTCTAATATACATGTATTTACATGTACGTGTGTATTTTCTTTTTTCTGGAGACAGTCTTACTCTGTTGCCCAGGCTTGAGTGCAGTGATGTGATCGTGGCGCACTGCAGCCAGAACCTACTGGGCTCAAGTGAACCTCCCACCTGAGCCTCCCAAGTAGCTGTGACTACAGGTGTGCGCTACCATGCCTGGCTAATTTTTAAACTTTTCTGTAGAGATAGGGTCTTGCTATCTCTTGGGCTCAAGCTATCCTCCCTCCTTGGCTTACTGAAGTGCTGGGATTATAGGTGTGAGCCACTGTGCCTGGCCGGGAAGGTTTCTGACAGGGCATTATTTCAAACAATTACTGGCATTTCACCTTGGGAGTGAAATTTAATCAGAATAATTATTAATAAAACTCCTTCAGCTATTAGCAGGCATGGAGACATGCATCATTTTTAAACAAATGCCTGATGCACATAGAGCCACATTCCTTTTCAAGGTACTTTGGATTTTCTTAAGTATCCTTTTTGGCTTTAAGAATTACTTTTTCATAAACATTTTGCTGAATTGTCAATTTTTTTAAAAAATTAAAAATTTCAAAACAAATATATCTTGCTGTAATATATTCAAGTGGTCTAAGTCCATTTCATCACTACTGTTGACAATTTGGTTTCTCCTTGACATTTTTCTGTACATAAGCAAGCATATATGATTACAGGGTAGGTTTTGTTTGCATTTTAACTATAAAAATGAGATCATATTACATATAGCTTGCAACTTGTTTTTTATTTAATTCATAGGCATTTTTCCAAGCCAAGACTCATGTCTACCTAATTAACATTTTTAAAAAGATACTTTTAAAATATACTTTTTATAGTTATAAAAAACTTGACTTCTGAAATATTAGCATACCATCTATATATACTGCATGTTGAATTTTGTTGCACATATTTTGCAATGAAATTTAAATATAATTAACGTGAGTTTTTGTCATTCTATATAGCTGATTTTGGTGACTTTGATCAGTATGAATCCCAGGACTTTCTTCAGAAATTTGCCTTGTTTCCTGTGGTAAGACTTCTTTTGACACTGGGCTTTTTAAAACAAACAGTTCATTTATATACCCTTAATAATCCCTGAAATGAAATCTGTATGATAGACTTACTGTCAGGAATAGGATTATAAAAAAAAATTCCCTCTTATAAACATCTCAAGTGTGACTGCTTTCTCCGTTGTAGTCATCTTGGTCCTTGTGAACCCACAGAAACTGAAGGGTCTATAGTGACTGCACTGTGCCTGGAGATATTTGTTTTGTATTTGAATGTGAGTTTAAAAAGAAGGATTCATTTTCAGCTTCTCAGGAAGGCGCAGGTTTTGCTTTTAACTGAAGGTTTGAGACCTTACAAAATTATATTGAGGAATGAATGTCACTTCTCATCAGCAATTTAAAAAGTAGATGACGAAGACACTGCCTTCTACTTTTATAAAGTCATTACTGATGGAAGGGACATGGAAACTGCATTGCAACAACTAAGGAAGGTGTGGCATGCTCTTCTGAGTGTCTGCACAGCCAGCCAGAGAACACACAAGATGTTTTTATTTTGCTGGGCTCAGGACTGGCTGACTACTGTCACCAACTTGAAGTAACTTAGCTGAAACTTTCCCAGGGATGAATTGAGAAGGTGGGCCAAGTTTTTTTTTGTTTTTGTTTTTTGGCTCCTGTGAAGAAGCCACTTAATTCCTTAGAAAGGTGATTACCTATGTAAGCAAAGCTCCCATATATTAACAGTAGTCATAATTTTGCCAGATAGTGACAAGAGTCATTAACAGTCAATGGCCATGAGTCTTTCTAAGAAATTTGGGTGAATTTTCACATACTTACCACTGTGTGTTTTCTTCAGGGATGGTTACAAGATGAAAAAGTATTGGAAGAAGCAACCCAAAAAGTGGCCTTACTACATCAGAAATACAGGTAACTCTAAGAAATAAGACATGGAAATAGCATAGAACCAATGTTTGCTTGAATTTGAAATATTCAATTAAATATTTAATTTATATGATTAATATGTATTTGCCCAACTGTATTTGGAACATTACTGCCACTGCTATTACAAGTAGCCAACATTTACATAGTACTCACTATGTGCCATGTGCTGTTCTAAGTAAGCACTTACCCATATTACTCATTTATTGTCCTTTTTTACCAGTGAGGACACTGAGGAAGTTGAAAGCAGCCAGTCATTGAAGGGTGCCCATTTTTTATTGTGTATAGTAAAGGTTTATTTGATAACCTCATCCTGTATAGGTTAATGTAAAATTAGGATGATTTGTTTTCTTTTATGATACAGCTTAGCAAGTCCAGGGTTACTTCCCTCTGTATACCTATGGAAGCTGTGTCTGTCATCTGGGGAACTACGCTAAGAACTATGGTGCTTAGTACTCTGAACTATGCTTCTGCATACCTTTGTATACTTGTACATATTGACATTCTTTCATGGTGAATCTCTGTGTTGCCTGTAAGAAAAAATACTCTTCTAGAGAATGCTAGGTTTCATTCTAAACCAACTACCACACAGTTCCACATACAGATGTTCCTTGACTTAGGGTGGGGTTAAGTCCTGATAAACCCATAGTAAGTTGAAAATACTGTAAGTCAAGATGTATTTAATAGACCAATCCTGCTGAACATCATAGCTTAGCCTAGCCTACCCTACCTGTTCTCAGAACACTTACATCAGCATACGGTTGGGCAAAATCATCTAACACAAAGCCTGTAATATATTTTATAATGTTGAATATCTCATATAATTTGTTGAATACAGTACTGAAAGTGAAAAACAGAATAGTTGTACGGGTCCTCGAAGTACAGTTCCTACTGAATTTGTATCACCTTTGTACCATTGTAAAGTTGAAAAGTCATTCAGTTGAACCATCATAAGTTGAGGACTATCTGTACTCTATCATTAAATTCTTATAACTACTCATTAAGATAAACATTATTATCTCCATCTTACAGATGGGGAAACCAAACTCAAAAAGATTTAGTTATCTCTGGCCGGGAGCGGTGGCTCATGCCTATAATCCCAGCACTTTGGGAGGCTGAGGGGGGCAGATCACGAAGTCAGGAGATCGAGACCATCCTGGCAAACATGATGAAACCCTGTCTCCACTAAAATACAAAAAATTAGCCAGATGTTGTGGCATACACCGGTAGTCTCAGCTACTCAGAAGGCTGAGGCAGGGGATTTGCTTGAACCCGGGAGGCAGAGATTGCAGTGAGCTGAGATCGTGCCACTGCACTCCAGCCTGGTGACAGAGCAAAAAAAAAAAAAAAAAAAAAAAAAAGATTTAGTTACCTCTACATGTGGTAAAGGTGGGAATTGAAAGCAGGTCAGTTTTGTTAGAACCTATTGCTTATCACCTTCCAAATAAAATAACCTTTTGCCTCTAGTCTCTCTCCACTCAAATCCACATAGTGGCTCACAAAAGATTAATCTCCCTAGCATATCACTTTCCTCTTACGCCTCTCCTTCTCCTTCCACGTGCTTGTGGGTATTTTCATGCTTCCTGCTAGCCTGAGTTCATTACTCTGGGATTAAAGGCCTCCCATAAATTGGTTAAATCCTGCCTTCCCAGCTTTACCTTCTGCTGTCCACATGAACCATTTCTTTTCTAGCTTAATTGATCCCTCAGGCACACATTGCCCTGCCTTTTGTCACTTCCATTTATTCATTTGTGCATTTCCTTAAAAAAAAAGCTTAGTGTTCTTACTCTGTATTAGGCAGAGCAAGAGTGCTGGATGCTATGGCACAAAGATAAATAGAATAATTTCTTGTCTTCTAAGCGTGCATTCCCAGCCCTGCAATATGAGGGCTGGCAGGACAACCCACTATAGTAATGATAATACATATAAGAAGATAATGAGTGCAGTTAGAGGGGTATGGGTGGAATGTATTGAGACTGCACAGAGTTGGGGCATTGGGGAATCCCAGAAGGTGACCCAGAGGAAATGATACATAGACAGAGTCTTGAAGGATATTAGGGATTGGCCAGATCCACAAGTGAGTCACAGGCATACCAAGAAGAGGGATTCTCATGTGCAAAAGCCCAGAGGGGCTAGGGAACATACTCTATCTGAAGAGATGCAGAGTTTGGGATGGCTGCAGTGTGGGTGCCTTGAGCACAGAGGGGAGCATCGGAAGATGAGGCTGGAGATCCAAGTCTGCATGCACTTGGGCACTCCTCCTGTACCCACACTGCCTTCCTGCCCATCCTAGTAGTGCTGCACTCCACTCACCTGAGCGAAAAGGGGTTTTCATGTAGCCTTCTTATACCCTTATTCCCTGCATTCGACATTTAGCACATAATTCTCAGTAATGCCTGATATTTTGTTGTTTTTGTTTTTGTTTTTTTGTGTTTTTTTTGTTGCCCAGACTGGCGTGCAGTAGAGCAATCATAGCTCACTGCATCCTTGAACTCCTGGGTTCAAGCAGTCTTCCCGCCTCAACCTTCCAAGCAGCTGGGACTATAGATGTGCACCACCATGCCGGGCTAATTTAAACTTTTTTTTTTTTTTTTGTAGTGACAAGGTCTCACTATGTTGCCCAGGCTGGTCTCAAACTGCTGGCCTCAGGTGGTCCTTTCTCCTTGGCTTCCCAAGGTGCTGGGGTTATAGGCATGAGTCACCGTGCCCAGCCCTGATATTTGGGATAATAAGCAATTACTTGGTGATTTAAGAAAAGTTCAAGATTTCACCTGAAGATTTTTTTAGGAAGTTTTTTTATCCCCTACCTTCCCAGTCATCTGCCTTAAGTATAGAGAGCAGGATCTCATGTGATACTCTCAGCATTCAGTACAGTGCTTTACACATACTGATTTTCAGTAAATATCAACAGATTGATATAACCAATTATAGATGCTTAGAAACTTGAAATGTTTGTAATGTGCTATGCTAAATTGATACATAGGTTTTAAGAAAAGCTTTATTTTAAACCATTTTAAGCTTGCTTTGTGAACAATCTTGCTTCTTTTGGGTTGCAGAGGGCTCGCAGCTCCTGATGCTGAAATGCTGTACATGCAGGAGGTAGAGAGAATGGATGGCTATGGAGAAGAGAGCTACCCTGCTAAGGTAAGTGTGGCTCGGTGGCTGGGGTTCTTTAAAGTTAGGCTCACGAATTTGAGAAAATCGTGGGGAAATCCAAAGATGTCCTTATGTGCAAAGGCTGAGGACATGCAAAACTCTGGAAACTTAAAAGCCGAGGTCCTGGTGACCAAAATTTTGTGGTAAAACGCATTCCCATTTTGCGGTTCATACTTTGAAATGGTCTTGAAATAGAGTTCCTAAGGAGGGCCAAACTTTTTCCATTTTTATACATATCTATAAGATCATAGATCTCATTCAGACTTTTGTCTTCCTGCGTGGTTACTCTGTAGGTCTTCTGAACTTCCTGCATCTGGGAAGCCAGTCCGGGGAACTCTGTAGCAGCAGTTCCTCTGCATCTGCTTCCTGGGTGTTTCTTCTTTTGCTTTCTCCTTTTAGGATAGCCAAGGAAGTGACATATCCATTGGAGCGTGTCTTGAAGGTATCTTTGTGAAACACAAGAATGGAAGGCATCCTGTGGTATTTAGGTATTTTTCTTACCTCTTTTTGTATGTTTTCTGTGACTCCTGTTGGTGATATATTTTTTTAGTACTTACAGCAGTTAAATTGTTCACAAGTCTATACCAAGGTCTCATTAAAAAATGGAAATAATTCCCTTCCTAGAAAAAAAAATACCATCGGAATGCAACAGTCCTTTTCAGTAAGCCACTTTCTTCAAAACGAAATTTCCAGAATATAATGCCTATAATGATGGCCTACTATAAAATGCTTAAAAATGTGTGACCCTTTTTGTGCCATATGGAGGCCATTCTTTGTTTTGATATGAATTTTTAATTTGAGCTGTGCTTTCCAGGGCAATTTATTGGTTAATTTATTTACTGTGAGACAAGGTCTCACTCTGTTGCCCAGGCTAGAGTACAGTGGTATAGTCACCACACACTGCAGCCTTGACATCCCAGGCTGAAGTGATCCTCCCATCCCAGCTTCCTGAGTAGCTAGGACTACAGGCTAATGCCACCATGCCTGGCTAATTTTTGTATTTTTTGTAGAGACAGTTTCGCCATGTTGCCCAGGCTAGTCTCAAACTCTTGGGCTCAGGCTATCTGCCTGCCTCCCAGAGTGCTGGGATTCCAGCGGTGAGCCCACTGTGCCCGGCCTGTAGGGCTTTTTCTTATGAAAAATATAGATCTTTGTTTTGACTCTAGTTTTGTACCAAAATTCCTAAAATACCAGTATCTAAGCAAATTTCAATAGTTTTTTATAATGTTGGGTTTTTTGCTGATATAAAAAAAGATACTATTCATTTGTGGAAATCTTGGAATGTGAAGAAAGATGGAAAGGATATATAGCAATGTACTAATAGTAACTGACTCTGAACAATGAAACTACAGGTGATTTTAATTTCCTTTATAGTATTCTGTGTTCTAATTTGTATCTTAAAGATAGTAAGTTGGTCCATATTGTACAATCCCTGCCTTTAATTCCTTAAAATCTGTAATCTGGAAAATCCAAAGTTCATTTCATAGAAATACTTGCAGTTTTACTCTGAGATTCTATTTACCCAGTTGGGTAAATTGGGTACAGACTAGTGAAAATTAAAACTTTATATTGTTTTTAAATTTATATTTATTATTTATTTTATTTTATAGAGATGAGGTCTCGCTGTGTTGCCCAGGCTAGTCTCTAACTCCTGGTCTCAAGCGATTCTCCCTCTTTGGCCTCCAAAGGTGATGGGATTACAGGCGTGAACCATGGTGTCCAACCAAAAGCTTATATTGTTTTTATAAGGCAGGAAAACATATTCTATCACTTTTGTTTTTTGGTTCCTTCATGTCTACCATTTGTTGAGTGCTTATCATGAGTCAGATAAACTATGCTGAGCATTTTATGTGAATTTTTTTAGTGTAATCTTCATAACACTCTCAGCAGTAGGTATCACCACCTCTTTGCACATGTGATAATTGAGGCTTAGAAAAGTTGTGATTTGTCCGTGGTCCCTCAGTTATTAACTGGCATAACTAGGACTATAACTTGGGTCCTCCACTTTATGCGTGGGCTCTTAATTACTGTATTAAACAGCTTTTATTCTTTCCACCCCCTACTCACTGCCAGCATCGCAACACACACATTACTCAAGCTTTCTAAACCACTCCTACCATTTCTTCTTGAGAACTAGTTTTGCCTTTGAAGAGCTTTTTCTCTAAACTGACATCTCCTCTCTCACTTCCTTTGCTTTACTGCCTCTTGAGCCATGAATTCTCCATGGTGATTATGACCTCAGAGAGTACCCATCACTTGGGGAGCAGAACCCCACTTCTAGAATGCATTGCCCTGTGCTGGGTGGCTCCCCTTTGGCAGTTGCTCTCTTGTCCCCAAGCCACTTATATTAACCCTTCCCAACATGCTGAGTTGGGGGTCAGGGAGAGGAGAGGAAAATAGATCCGTGGCTTCACCTGAAGGGCAGGGCTCTGATGGTGCCCAAAGTGTCACATGGAAACTTGAAGCATCTGCCTGGCTTCCTTTATCACTGGATGGGAATTTTCACAGTTGCCTTAATGTGATGCTAATAATCTTTAGATTTAACAAACACTGAATCACTACTAAGTTGATTTTATTTTAATACATTTAAAATAAATCTAATGGAGAAGGATAAAATTTTTTCTTCCATAATTTTTTCTTTTTATGACATTCTATGATTATGTAATAAAATCAAATAATAACATATAAAAGCTAATATGATAAAATTAGAAAGTATGAGATTTTGAATCGTAGTGATCACTTCCAGAATAGTTCACTCTTTGAGTTCCTGGCATTTCAAATTTATCTTCACCCTGAAGCTTTTCACAGCACACCTCCCCAACTTTTGTGCCTTATTTTAATACCTGCAGCACTTAAAGGTTCTTGTTGGCTTCTGTGTTCTTTCTCCCACCTTTCCCCTCCACCTGTGCTCTTTTGAGGGAAGCACTGTACTTCACTAATAGTGTCCCTAGGACCGACTGCAGTTTCTGGCATTGTTATAATAGGTGTCTTTTATTTTGTTGAATGAGTAAATGAGGCATTGGCAATCAGCTAAGACAGGGATCTTCCATCAAGCACATCTGACATGTGAGAATGATACATTTTACATCTTTTAAATTCTCTTTTCCCTCATTTAGTATACATGAGTTTACTTTTTACAACTAGCTGCTGTCACTTCAATTAGAACATTCATGCTAGCTGATTAAAACCACTGGTTTTTTTTTTGTTTTTTTGAGACGGAGTCTCGCTCTGTTGCCCAGGCTGGCATGCAATGGTGCAATCTTGGCTCACTGCAACCTCTGCCTCCTGGGTTGCAGACGATTCTGCCTCAGCCTCCTGAGTAGCTGGGATTACAGGTGCCTGCCACCTCACCTGGCCTAGTTTTTGTAATTTTTTTTTTTTTAAGACGGAGTTTTGTTTTTGTTGCCTAGGCTGGAGTGCAATGGTGCTGTCTCAGCTCACTGCAACCTCCACCTCCTGGGTTCAGATGAATGATTCTTCTGCCTCAGCCTCCTGAGTAGCTGGGATTACAGGTGCTTGCCACCTCGCCTGGCCTAGTTTTTGTAATTTTTTTTTTTTTTTTTTTAAGACAGAGTTTCGTTTCTGTTGCCTAGGCTGGAGTGCAATGGTGCTGTCTCAGCTCACTGCAACCTCCGCCTCCTGGGTTCAAGCAATTCTCCTGCCTCAGCCTCCCAAGTAGCCGGGATTGCAGGTGCCCACCACCACACCCAGCTAACTTTTTTATATTCTTAGTAGAGACAGGGTTTCGCCATGTTGGCCAGAAGTCTGAAACTCCTGACCTCAGGTGATCCGCCTGCCTCGGCTTCCCAAAATGCTGGGATTGCAGGTGTGAGCCACCATACCTGGCCTAGTTTTTGTATTTTTAATAGAGACAGGGTTTCACCATGTTGGCCAGGCTGGTCTCGTGTTTTTTGTTTTTTGTTTTTCTCAAAAATGTCACCAAATACTAACTTATACGTCAGGCTTAGGGAAAACTTGTATATTCTATCTCCTTGTTTTGCCCACAGGCACTCACATTGCCATTCTCTATTTGCTGTTCTTTAGGTGGCATGACATTGCCAACATGTCCCACAACAAGTCCTTTTTTGCATTAGAACTGGCAAATAAAGAGGAGACCATCCAATTTCAAACTGTGAGTAAACATTAGGGGTCTGCATGGAATGTTTTTCCTAAAAGTTAACAAGTTCTACTTCTGCATGCTTGTATGTATTTGGAGGCAGGGCAGCATTAAAATTATAATATTTTGTAATTGTATAAAACATGCAGTTTTATCATATAGCATTTTGCAAAATGGCAGTTGGCAAAAAATGGCTGCTCAGTAAATGCTGAATGAATGAGTCTTTGGATAACTACTGTCTGATCATGATAACCTTTAAATTAAACCTCAGGGGTTAAGTGGGGGAGAAAGTAAGCACTGATATCTTAAATTTCATGGATAAATGAATAGCTCTGAAGAAATGTTATTTAATAGTTATTTGCTTTTGCTCTCTTGACAAAGGCAATATTGAGTTACTGAGTCATATTTTTGTTTAAAAATGTCTGAGTATATTTGTCAAGAATAGAAGTTGATATTTTTATAGTTTTTAGATTCCCATGTCATTTTGAAACTGTTTAATATGAGAATCACATTGTTAGAACAGATTGTTTTGTCTTCATAAGTTAAATCCTACTTGTGGTGTTCATACCATGGGCACAGTGTTGGAAAATGAAAGGCTTATAGTGTCCTGAAAGTGACTTTGTCATATGATGTCACCCATTATGTATTTAGACAAACTGTGCATTAAATGTATCAAGTTGTGTGTATGCTTTCATATTGCTTTATGCCTATTTTGTTTGCTAGGAAGACATGGAAACTGCAAAATACATTTGGAGACTCTGTGTTGCGCGACACAAGTTTTACAGACTAAACCAGTGTAACCTGTAAGTATGTCCTGCTCGTGGAAATTATCAAAAATAATGAATTTAGAAATTGTAATCTTGAGTATACTGTATCATCAAGAAAGACATTTTATCAATTGATATCTTTTTTTGATCCTGTAGCTATTTTCCTCATTTTAGCTTTGGACCAACTTCTAATAACTACATTGTATGCCTTTAAGATTTATTTCAACTAGTTACGAGAACTGTTCTAATTCTTGAAAGGTAAAAAGGGAACAATATCCTTTATTTGTTTAAATCAATCCTCTGATCAGCATTTTGAATCATTAAAGATTATTCAGCTTTTCCAGCCACCCGAAGAATTTGTGCCCCTCCTTCCTGGTGTGCATTTTTCTTAGCCTACATGGGTTTTTCACTGTCTGCCGGATCAATAAAGCATACGGTGATATTGCACATGTAAAATACTGTCCTTCATCTCTATTCCCCTCCAGCCTCTGCACCGTATCTGTGCTTTCCTTAAAAGCAGGTTTCCTCAAGAGAGTTGTGTATGCTTGTTTATTTCCTTCCTTCCATCCTGTTTCCCCTAAGCTTCCACATTACTGACACTGCTTGTTGTGGTCAGGTGACTTTCGTCCAGTGATCATTTTATGAGTTCTTTCACTTGACTGCTCTGCAGTAGTGATCCTCCGACAGCTCATTCCATCCTTCCTGAATCCTGCTCTTCTTTGGCTGCCAGGACACCACCCGCTGCTAGGCTTCCTCTTTCTAGACTGTTTCTTCTCAGTCATGTTCGCTGGTTTGGTCCTGAGGCCTTTTCTCCAAATCCGCTCCTCTGGGGGGCTTCTCCTGGCCTGTCCTCCCACTGAGCTCCCGGTTCAAGCGATTCTCCTGCCTCAGCCTCCCGAGTAGCTGGGATTACAGGCATGTGCCACCACACACCGCTAATTTTGTATTTTCAGTAGAGACAGGGTTTCTCCATGTTGGCCAGGCTGGTCTTGAACTTCCGACCTCAGGTGATCTGCCTGCCTCGGCCTCCCAAAGTGCTGGGATTACAGATGTGAGCCGCCGTGCCCGGCCCTCCCTGAGCTCTTGACTCCTGCATCCTACCGCAAGTGTTTAGTTTGCTTAGTCCTCAATACCACTCTGAAAGTTGTGGTGAATATATACTACTGCCTGTGTATTCTGAAGGTACAGCTGGCAGAACTTGCTGATGAATTGGATGTGGTATGAAACCTGACCATTTTTACCACTCGTGCTAGCAGCTTGGTGCTAGCTGCCGCTGCTTCTCATCAGAATATTATGGTAGCCTTCTGACTTTCCTGTTTCTGTGCCTTCGCTGCCTGTAGCTTATTTTCCATATGTCAACCAGAATGATCTCAGTTTAACCTGAATCAGATCCTGTCACTGTTTTTTGTTTTTGTTTTTGTTTTTGTTTTTGGAGATAGAGTCTTGCTCTGTTGCCCAGGCTGGAGTGCAATGGCATGATCTTGGCTGACTGCAACCTCCGCCTCCCGGGTTCAAGTGATTCTCCTGCCTCAGCCTCCTGAGTAGCTGGGACTACAAGTGCACGCTACCACGCCCAGCTAATTTTTTTGTATTTTTAGTAGAGATGGGGTTTCACCATGTTGGCCAGGATGGTCTCAATCTCCTGACCTCGTGATCTACCCACCTTGGCCTCCCAAAGTGCCGGGATTACAGGCATGAGCCACAGCACCCAGCCCAGATCCTGTCACTCTTCTTAACCCTCCTTTGGCATTCCACTTCTTTTTTTTTTTTTTTTTTTTTTTTTTTTTTTTTTTGAGACGGAGTCTCGCTCTGTCGCCCAGGCTGGAGTGCAGTGGCGCGATCTCGGCTCACTGCAAGCTCCGCCTGCTGGGTTTACGCCATTCTCCTGCCTCAGCCTCCTGAGTAGCTGGGACTACAGGCGCCCGCCACTGCGCCCGGCTAATTTTTTGTATTTTTAGTAGAGACGGGGTTTCACCGTGGTCTCGATCTCCTGACCTTGTGATCCGCCCGCCTCGGCCTCCCAAAGTGCTGGGATTACAGGCGTGAGCCACCGCGCCCGGCCTCCACTTCTTTTTTTAAGTAATTTTTTTAGTTTGTGTTTGAGACAGCTCTCTCACTCAGGCTGAGCACAGTGACATGATCATGGCTCACAGCAGCCTCTCAACCTTCCTGGGCTCAGGTGATCCTCCCACCTCAGCCTCCTGAGTAGATGGTTGTGTACCACCACACCTGGTTAATTTTTCGATATTTTTTATAGAGGCGGGATCTCCTTATGTTGTCCAGACTGGTCTCAAACTTCTGGACTTGAGGGATCCTCCTGCCCCGGCCTCCCAAAGTGCTAGACAGGTGAGCCACCATGCCTGGCCCCATTTTACTTCTAATAAAAGTATGAAACCATACACAGTGTGGTGCTTGCCTGGTTCCAACCTTGTGTTTTTTATCCTCCTCCTTGCTTGCTCTGTTCCAGCCACAGTGGTATCCTGGCTAGGCTACAGATGTGCCTCACCCTAGGGGACACTGTCCTTGCTGTTTTCCCAGGTCTCCACCTGCCTTGCTCCCTCATTGCAGCCTGCTATTTGCTGTCTGGTCAGATATGACCCCCTTCAGAGGCTGTCCCTGATTGTCCTATGGTACTCCCCTTCCACTACGATCTGTCTCTTTGCCCTCTAACTTTGTTTTGTTCTTTATAGCACTTAGCACCATGTGAATTTCTATATTTGTTTGTTTGCCTATATCCCCTGCCAGCAGGTAAGCTCTACAGCAGTGCATGAGGACAGACATTCTTCCCTGCCTTCAGTGCTATATTCCCCGTGCCAAGCAAGGGCCTGGCTCACTATTGGCCTTAATTAATTTGTTCAACTAATCTGTAGATATAAGTGTTAAGAGCTGTGATTCGAGATGTCTTGGTGCTGGTGCTGTAAGATCCCTTAGGAAAACGGTACCTCACCCAGAACTGCCAAGATAGGAAAGGCTACCCAGGCAAGTGACATCTAAGCTGAGACCTGAAATGTTTCGTTCAATTCCCACAACCTTTCTTTAAGCTGTCCTCTTGTCCTTGTACCATTTCTGGAGGCGCCTCCTGGAGCTGCCTCCCACTTGGCCCCCCATGCCCTATCTCACCTGTATGCAGTCAGTCTTCTGGATAGATAAGCAAAATATGTAGCACTGCTGTTGAAGTTACATGTCAGGAACAAATCTGAGTATGTGCCTCTCACCCGCCCCGTCCTGGGTACAGGATTAAGGGCAGACTCCTCAGGTCCTTCTCTGGACTTAGCTGCCCAAGCCCAGTGGCCTTGGAGTCTGACTCCAGGAAGAAGTCTTTCCTTATCATGTGAATGCTCCCAGCCCAGGCCTTTGCTAAAATGTCCTTCCTTCCCTTCTCTGGCAGACTCTTAGTCATTCTTCAAGACTGAGTTTAAAATACAGCCCCTGTAGACACCACCAAGCATACAGTTTGTTTAGTCCTCAATACCACTCTGAAAGTTCTGTTTTTTTCTGTCTTTTGTAACAATGATCTGAATAATTCGTAACAATAATTTAGTAAATGCTTGCGCTATGTCAAGCATTATACTGAGAGCTTTTATTTTCTTTAATCCTTATAGTAACCCTGTTGGGCACAATTATTACTATCCCATTGTTGATGAAGGTATGGAGACTTAGAGAAGTGAAGTGTCTTGCCCTGCCACACAGCTAGTAAGTGGAGCAGCAAGACTCCAGCCTGCGCTCTTAGCCGCTGTGCCAGCCTCTTAGAGTAGTTCCTGCCTGCTCTTTTCATGTGGATTCGATCTGTCTCTCTTGTTTGATGGAGCTCCATGAGGGCAGGGTCTCCTCTTCCTCATCTTCGTGTCCCCTATCTGGCAAGGTGCCCTGTGTGTAAGGGCTTAGTGAACGATGGGAGCTGGAGTGTGGCAGTGATGGGAGTCACAGGGGAGAAGAGCCCTTTTGCTCCTTTGTCTTTTCCTTTTATTACAGATTGTAAATGAGGCATGGGGTGGAGGGAAAGTCTAACAAGGGCATTTTGCCCCTTAGCACCAAGAAGGAAGGAGAAAGGCTGTGGAAGTGCCTTCTGTCTTGCAGGGTGTGAGAGAAACTCTGGGCAGGAGCAACAGTGTAAAGATAACATGCAGAGATGCCCACCCGGACAGGGAGCTGCCCAGTGGTTTGCACGTATGGCCCAGTCCCTGTCTCTTCTCTGCCTTCCCCTGCACCATGTTTGCATCCGAGTCCCCACCGCTGTTCTGGTGATGGGATTTTCGTAAGCACTGACAGGGAGGAGGAACCTGCTTTTTTTGTAAATATGGGAACAGGTTTCCACTAGCTGCCTGGGTGTATTTGCATATGAAAGTGTTCCCCCTGGTGGTGATGTTCAGCAGTGCTCCTTGCCGTTGGGGTTCCCGGGGGCTGGCCTGGTTATCCAGCCATATGTGGCATGATTTCTATGCAGAAGTAAGTTCTAAGATTCAAGCAGTAGATAATGCAGTCTGTTGGACCACAGCATTTTCATTTTAAAGACTTTAATAAGTTAAGAGTGTTCATAATATTGAGCCATTATTACCTCAGTTCATTTCTTCTCTGGAAAATAGTGGAGAATCTACAATGTGAATAAACCATAAAACATAATCCCTTTCCATGAGGCATCCATATGGGCTGGTGATTTTTTTTTTTTTTTTTTTTTTTTTTTTTTTGCAAATTAACAACTTGTAATAAGTAAAAGAGGGAAGTGGGAAAAGCAACAAATGATTGATTATGGTGAATGATTCAGTCTTAGAAATTCAGCTCTAGTTTTTGGAATATTGCTATTTATTGGCAAGTGTGAATAAAACTACATTAATGTCATCAGTTGCATATATTATACCTAAATAAGGAACACCTGATTCTTTTCAAAATGGAATAATTATGTTTAAAGGGCTGTTTTCCAAAGTTTGTTTTCAATCTCTATATATCCAATAGATTGTGGCAGTCGATTTCCATGAGCTATTCCTATGTAATTACTTATGATTCATTCTGTAGGGAACTAATATATTTCATTGTGAGCATTTGTTTCCCATGTAAAGTAAATGAAGCTTTTAATATTAGCTTTTAAAATTTTGCTTGATAATAAAATGAAAAGAACTTTAATTGTTACGACCATGTTTTAAAGGCTGTCAATATAGACTGTTTAGTCATGTTCCAATATTATGATTCTGAAGTATTGGTAGACTTGTTGTCATGGGCCACATAGGTAAACTAAAGCGTGATAGGCATTTAACAAAACTGCAGCTGGCCTGGAACTGGACAGTGGCTTCTGGACATCTGGTTTGGGCTGGGGTGACTGGTGGCCCAGGAGATAGACTCGACTTGCACAGAAAGGGGAACTGTAATCCCAGGATGTCCCCTTCACCCGCAGTCCTGATCTATAGTTTATTGGTGTTTGGGATGGCTTTATGTCACTCATCTAACCTTGACCCAGATAACTATATTTTAGTATTTACACAATGGCACGATCCAACAGCCTTCCCTCTCCACCCCCTAACAAAGTACCTTAGATAACAGAATGATCGTTATCCAAACCTTAAAAATGTTAGATGGATAACAATCTGTCTTTTAAAAATTATAAAGTCAGGATAATGAGACTTTTATACTTAATATTCCTTTAGGGTCGAATTGGGAATTAAATGAGATAATAATGTCAACCCGTTAGGTCAGAAATCTGCTTCAAACCCACCGTCTCTCACTCCAAGCCCCAGAACTGGTCATGCTGTAATCACCCTCCCTGATTTATATAAGGAAAAGGCTGGGAGAGTGGGGGAGTCTTGAGAGGCCCCTTGGTGTAGGGGGCTCCCCTGTACTTTTCTATGAGTGAAAGTGAGGATGGTATCCTTGAACCTGTAGAGCCAAGCGATAGAGGGTTCAAGAGACTTTCTCCAGAAGGGAAACTTGTATTTCAGACCGCAGCAGGCCGCTCGCTGAGTGCAGTGAGATGGCTGGTGAGTGCTCCCTGCAGCTCAGGGGTGTCGGTGAACATAGCAGCCAGTGTCCACCTTGGTTCCGGAGACTTTTGTAATCAGGAGACTGACTGGAGTAGGCCCTGCCTGGAAAGGGAAAGGATTTACCCCGTCTTCTTCTAGGCCTGCTGCAGGGCTTGAAGAGACTATAGGAAGTCTGAAAGAAGATGGAACAGCCCCTATCCCATTCCAGTCCCCTGAGTCCCAGAAGTGTGGCGAGGAGCCAGTAGTTCCCATGGATCCATGTGAAGGAGGGGGGCAGGAAGAGGTGGGAGGGGAGTGTAGGAGCAGCCACAAGGCCAAACAGTGGGACCTCTGGGTATGGGGACATGGACCCCTGGTGGAGCTGAGGAGAGGCAGCGGCTTTTTCTGAGTGGGTTCTTATATGGATAGAGGTCAGTGTCGCCCTAGAAAACCACACATGTTGGCCGGGTGCGGTGATTCATGCCTGTGTTCCCAGCACTTTGGGAGGCTGAGGCAGGTGGATTATCTGAGGCCAGGAGTTCAAGACTAGCGTGACCAACATGGTGAAACCCCATCTCTACTAAAAATGCAAAACTTAGCCAGACATGGTGGCGGGCGCCTATAATCCCAGCTGCTCGGAAGGCTGAGGCAGGAGAATCACTTGAGCCTGGGAGGTGGAGGTTGCAGTGAGCCAGGATCACACCACTGCACTCCAGCCTGGGCGACAGAGCAAGACCCTGTCTCCAAAAACAAGAAAACCACACATGTCATGGGGCTGAAGTGACGCCAGGGCCTCTCACTCCATCAGTATTCCTTCCCAGTTACCTGAGATGGTCTCTGCTGGCTTTGTTCCTCTCCCTGCCCACAATGCCAGGAAGCTGCACCTAAGGTGGGATTTGGTAGGGGGGTGAACAATAGGAACAGGCATCTCAGAGCCAAGTCAGTGACCTGTAAGCAGCTTGGATGTAGCCCTGGTCTACCCAAGTGTAGGCTGGGAGGAGAGCATTTATTCTTCCTTACCCTTACTATAGTGAGCTCAAAAGGTAAGTCATTGAGACAAACATTTGCTAGGTATTTCCACCATCTAACACATTTTTTTTTTTTTTTTTTAAGAGATGGGGTCTTACTCTGTCTTCCAGGTTGGAGTGCAGTGGTGTGATCATAGCTCACTGTAACCTCAGACTCCTGGGCTCAAGGGATCCAGTGGCCTCAGCCCTCAGCTTCTGGAGTAGCCAGGATTATAAGTGTGTGCCACCATGCCTAGCTAATTTTTTTTTTTTTAGTTTTTTAGAGATGGGGTCTTGCTATGTTGCCCAGGCTGGTCATAAACCCCTGGCCTCAAGTGATCCTTACATCTCAGCCTCCTAAGTACCTGGGATTACAGGAAGGAATCTATTCCTTGAACTATCTGTTAGTTTATGAGCTATCAATGGCATTTTTTTTGTTTGTCAAAATCTTAACTCCCTTTCGTCATATAAGAAAGGAAACTTAAAAAGCAAAATTCAGACGAGGCTTAGAAATATAAGCTCAGCTGTAAATGCTTAGTAATAAGCATCACTTTAGTCCTCACTTGTTAGTCATTCACTTGCTCAGCAAAGGCACCAGGGATACCACATCTTGCCTCCATGGAGCTTACAGATTAGTTGGGGCCGGGGAGCAGGTTGAACACATGATTGTTAGACACATACACTCAGGAATCCGACAGACCTGCTGGTTCAAATGCCGGTTCTACTACTTGTTTGCCATGTGACCAGGAGCAACTTACTGAACCTACGTATCACTTTCCTTATCTGTAAAATCAGGATAATAACTGGACCTCCCTTGTGGGGTTGGTGTACACATTCCACGAGATAATCACGTACAGTCCTTAGCACAGTTTCAATACATAATATTGATTTTACTTGGGCTGGCAGCCTTTTTTCTTTTCTTTTTTTTTTTAAAGACACAAGGTCCTAGTGTCTCAGTTTCCCAGGTGGAATATGGTGGGAATTCACAGATGTGATCATAATGCACTACAGCCATGAACTCCTGGATTCAAGGGATCCTCCTGCCTCAGCTTCCCAAGTTGCTGGGACTACACAGGCATACGCCACCATGCCTAGCTCAGCCTTTTTAATTTTTATTTTGTCTTCTTTGGCACACAGATTCTAGTGATTTCTTCTCAGTTATTTAGCAGTACCCATCAACATAGTAACTGCCCAAAAAGTTTGGAAACCACAACCAATAGTTACATGGTTTTCTCTTATATGCCAAGTTGAGGATAGCTGGTCTCGGAGTAAACTGCATTTATTAGAACAACGCCAAGAAGAAAGAGAAGGTTAGACTATTAGAACTGATGGTGCAGCTGCCTGGGTCAAGCACTTTGGCAGGTACATGCTTTTGTAGTTTGTTTTGTTAGTAGAGCCGGCTACTACAGTGGGCAGTGTTCGCCTCCACACTGGGTGCTGCCAGCAAGAGTGCCAAGATAGCTATCAGTGTGGGAGGGCCGCCCATGTGCTGAAGCTCTGCATCCTTGGGTTTTGTGTTTTATTTTTGCCCCAGGCTGGGCAATTATAGACATGTTGTTGGAGTTTGTTGACAGAGAATTCTGTCGGCAACCCTTGTGAATTTATAGTACTTTAAAAGTTTAAGTTCAGTCCATCTGGACAGTGAGTCTCTGCTAGACTGAACACATATTCAGAGGACCCAGTTTGCCTAAACCTAGTCCTGACAGTGAAGAATAACCAAAGTAAATTTCAAGGCTGCAAAAATGCGGTGTCTTCAAATTCTGGGTACTATCTTTTTTTTTTTTTTTTTTTTTTTTTTTTTGAGACGGAGTCTCACTCTGTCTCCCAGGCTGGAGTGCAGTGGCGTGATTTCGGCTCACTGCAACCTCTACCCCTTTGGTTCAAGCGATTCTCCTGCCCCAGCCTCCTGAGTAGCTGAGATTACAGACACCTGCCACCACATCCAGCTAATTTGTGGGTACTAATTTTAAGGAATATATTAATGTGCAGTTAAGGAGTATTTGTTTTTTTTAAAAAAAAAAAACCAGACACACCACGCAGACTTGTCTCACCAAAATAAGCACTAGAAGAATGGAACATCTTTTGGAAAAGAGACATTTATTTTTCATTAACAGCCTGAATACTTTCCAATAACAAAGAATATGAAATTATTTATAAAAGCTAGTAAAAGCAGTTGTAATCACCTGATGTTAAAACTAGTATGTACTGGTTTTCTTTTTATCTCAAGAGTCTTATAAAAATAAGCTAATATTCAGGGTTTTTGAATATAAGATACTAGTTTTCAGAGTGTTAAGAGTAATGTTAATTTATGAGACGTGAGGCTTGATATTATGGTAAATTTACTTAAATGGATTGAATATTCACTTTGTCATGATGGATTTTCTAGTAATTAGTCCTTAGAACACCGTAACCAAAGGTCACAGAATATTTTTGTAATCAGTAATTATGTGTTACATAAGTACATGAACCAGGAATAGATGGTAAAAGGTCTAAGAAAAAGTGCTTTGACAAACTACATGTCATCAACAAAGCCAAGAATTCAATGTGTGTAGGTTCCCAGATCTTGCAGTAAAACTGACCACACAGAAGAAAAAAAAATCTTGCCTTTATTTAAAAACAATAGTTACAAATGGGCTTTTCTGTTTCTTGTTCCTTTTTTTTACCTTATTGTTTATTTAAACATAGAACTTGCCATGCGAATAGTTTAAAATCTCACATTATCAGATAAGTATTCGTCAGCACTCCCTAATACATTTAGGTGCCTTTTTTTTTTTGACTGGAATCTCGCTCTTGTTGCCCAGGCTGGAGTGCAATGGCGCAATCTCACCTCACCGCAACCTCTGCCTCCTGGGTTCAAGTGACTCCCCTGCCTCAGACTCCCGAGTAGCTGGGATTATAGGCACCCACCACCACTCCCAGCTAGTTTTTGTATTTTCAGTAGAGACGAGGTTTCACCATGTTGGCCAGGCTGGTCTCAAACTCCTGACTCCAGGTGATCCACCTGCCTTGTCCTCTGAAAGTTTGGGATTACAGGTGTGAGCCACTGTGCCTGGCCTTAGGTGTTTTTTAAAAAATATATTCAAAACAAATCAGAAATTTCTTGCAAAGAAAGGTAAATGGGTTTACCATCGGCTTACTGAGCCAAATCTTGTGCCTTGCTTTCCCTTGGTTCCTTAGAGGAAATGTAGATTTTACAAATATATATGTTTGAAATTTTTTTTATATTTGAGTTTTTTAAAAGATGGGGTCTTGCTATGTTGTCTGGGCTGGTCTTGAACTCCTGGGCCCAAGATGCTCCCAAGAGGCTGGGACTACAGGAGCGTGCTTACTGCACTTGGAAATGTAGTTTCTTGTCACTAAAATTCTAAATTCATTTCTTTATTATGTTTGTAGTCTGTGGTTAACAGACTTTTAATTAAAGGCAGTTCTTACTGCTTGAATGAGGCTTCTGTGTTGACAGTGGATGGTTCCCCGGGAGGAAGGTTAGTGGAGAGATCCAGGGCTCCCCAGCGCACAGGAGAAACACATTTGCATTTGCACTGAATCCCACTTTTCCTGCAGCAAGTGTGTGGGTGATACAGCCTCGTCTCTTTCCCCACTGCTTGCGGCTAATCCAAAGGTTTACTGGGATGGGCCTGGCAAAGATGCTCTGATCCCTTTGTGGGTCCAGGCGATGACTCTGTTTGGGAAGCCTGAAGCCACAGGGCAGGTTGAGGGGTTGGGGTAGCAGGAAAGGACTGAGAGAGAAACAGGCGCATACCACCACGCCCGGCTATTTTTTTTTTTTTTTTTTTGGTTAAAAAAAAAAAACTCCCTTCTTTTCTCTGACTTCATGACTTAGATAGCTTGTCTTTTTTTTTGCCTTAGAAGATTTATTATTTTACGTTCCTATATCTTGTTTTGGTAGAATTTAAGAGACAGTGTGTATGTGCTCTTCTCAGAGACATCCTATTTTATAGGCAAACTCAGACTGTCACAGTGAACCCAATCAGGAGGAGGTCTTCTTCAAGGATGTCTCTGGTAAGAAACAAGGAAAACATGATTGCTTTTATATTTTAGTGATGTTTTTCCTTAATAAAATATGCTTTTAATACTGTTAATTTTGAGTTTGAACCATAAAAGTGTATTGATCTTTCATCATTTTTAACCAAAGAAATGGTGATTTTTTCCCATAGGTCTAATCTAGTATTTATATTATTATATTATACATATTTGAATATTAGGTCTGACCTTAATATTAAGAACTTAGACTGTTGGCCAAGAGTAATCCTAAGTTGGTATATATTTAAAATATTAGATGACTTTAATAAGATATTATAATACATATAAGCTTCTTATGTTCAAATGTTTATACAAGGAAATCTGTATCTATTCCTTCTTCCTCTTAGCTTTTTAGATGCAGATTTTCTTGTGGAGCCTAATGTCCTTGGTATCAGTCATAGGGCTTGGCATTGCCATTTGGGGAAACATAGAAAATGCTAGATATGATAAGAACTACTGTGTCTTCGTGTTTATTTTCCATATATAATATATTTAATTCCTTCAGAAGTTTTTTTTTTAACAGAAAGAATCCAGTGGATAATAACTTTACCTGTATTACATAAGCAATGTGTTTTAACCCTGTGTCCAACTTTCCATTTCTTAGCCTAAACCCCAGCCCTACGTGATGCCTCCCCCACCACAGCTGCACTATAATGGACATTATACAGAACCATATGCTTCTTCCCAAGGTAAAGTACATTGTTTCTGCCATGCCTTACATAGTTATTACTATGGATAAATCTGTGAATGCTTGGAGATTGTGAAGCCTGGACAGGTTTTGGCTGAAGTTGCACCCCAAATTGCATCATGATAATAGCTATCCTGGATTCATAAAAGAAGCCAATATATTCAGTTTTTTTTTTTTTTTTTGAGACAAAGTCTGAATCTGTCACCCAGGCTAGAGTGCAGTGGCGTGTCTCAGCTCACTGCAACATCCACCTACCAGATTCAAGCGATTCTGGTGCCTCAGCTTCCCAAGTAGCTGGGACTACAGGTGCGCCACCATGCCTGGCTAATTTTTGTAATTTTTAGTAGAGATGAGATTTCGCCATGTTGGCCAGACTGGTCTCAAACTCCTGACCTCAGGTGATCCGTCCCCCCTCAGCCTCCCAGATTGCTGGGATTACAGGTGTGAGCCACCACATATATTCGGGTTCTTGAATATATGTAAAAAAAAGCAGTGTCAAATTTTGATGCTCCACTGATCTCAAATTTGGCCAATGGGAAACTATCAAGCTAGTTCCTATGTCCTTTTACCACCACTCTATTAGCCTTTAAGTGCTTCTTTGCTGTCTGACAAAGAATTCCCGGGGTTACTTTTCTTCCCCTGCCAGAGGCTTTCCTATTGTAAAAGTTAAACATGTGACTACTGCAGTTTTCACTTGAGAAGTATAAGAAATTGTATTTGTAACAAACTCCCAAACTGAAGTTTAAGCAGTGGGGCTATACCAAATGCTAAGGAGGTTTATGCAGATGAGTATTTCCACATCTTAAGAAGCTTATCTTCAGCCTGGACCACAGGGCCAGACCCAGTCTCTATCAAAAACAAACAAACAAACACACACAAAAAAACTGGGCCTGGTGGTATGCGCCTGTGGTCCTGGCTACTCAGGAGGCTGAGGTGGGAGAATTGCTTAAGCCCAAGGTGGGGGTGGAGGTTACAGTGAGCCAAGACTGCACCACTGCACTCCAGCCTGGATGAAAGAGGGAGACTATCTCAAATAAAATAAAAAATAAAAGAAAAAAAAAAACTTAGAATCTGATAGTTGAAGATAAGACAGGTGCACAAATAACTTTGTCTTTCTCCCCCTGAACCCCTTTTTGTGGAGAATGGGGTCTTGCTATATTGTTCAGGCTGGTCTCAATCTCCTGGGCCCAGGCTGTCCTCCTGCCTCTGCCTTTCTAAGTGCTGGGATTATAGGCCTGAGCTACCACTCCTGGCACAAATAACTTGAATATGATAGTTTTTCTGAGACAGCATGTGCAATTACCATGCTTCTCAATGGAAGAGAGACTCATCACATTGGGGAGATTGAGAAGAACTTTCTGTATCTGAAAAGATGGGTGGATTTCGGCAGGTAGAAAGGCAGGGACTTGACTGGGGTTGCTGTTCCTAGTTTTGGGGATAGTGAACGCCATGCACAGAATGAAGCAGTGCGTGTTTGGAGAGTAGAGTGGTCCAGGTTCCCTCTTGGGTAAGGAACTAGTAGGGAGTGATGCATGAAGGGACCAGAAGGTGGGATGTGACTATTGTTTGTGTCGGCCCTGGTGTAAAGATGAGCGTTTTCATGCAGTGAGGTGGGTAGTAGGGAGCAGGGCTTTGGATGTAGAGCCCGAGAGTGCCCCCCTCACCATGTTCTTCTATTTCCTTCCTCTCGCGCCCTGCCCTTGTCTGGTACTTGCAATCCTGGCCCCTCCCACTTCCGGGACCTGGCTGTCCTCTGCATTGTCTCATTTCGCCATTCGTTCTCTTTCCTCCGTCTATAAACATCCTAATATTGTTTCTTCTCCTCGCTTTAAGTGATGGTTTGAGCTATCTGCTTTCCTTTCTCACTGACTTCTTTTTTTTTTGAGACGGAGTCTCGCTCTGTCACCCAGGCTGGAGTGCAGTGGTGGGGTCTCAGCTCACTGCAAGCTCCGCCTCCCAGGTTCACGCCGTTTTCCTTCCTCAGCCTCCCGAGTAGCTGGGACTACAGGCCCCCGCCACCACACCCGGCTAATTTTTTGTATTTTTAGTAGAGACAGGGTTTCACCATGTTAGCCAGGGTGGTCTCGATCTCCTGACCTCGTGATCCGCCCACTTCAGCCTCCCAAAGTGCTGGGATTACAGGCGTGAGCCACCGCGCCCGTCCTTTCTCACTGACTTCTAAGAGTATTCTCTGTGTGCTGCTTCTGCTTGCTGGTTACCGCCCACTCCTCTGCCTTTGCCACTCTGTTAAAGAGGCCCTCTCCAAGGCTCCCAGCACCCCCGCATCCCCTCACCATCACGTTCAAGCCTTTGTACCTTCTGGAAACTCTCCTTCTGGCATGCTGGGTTTTTCCCTCCTCCTTCCCATCAGTATTGTTTGGTGTGCCCTGCAGGTCTGTCCTGTGGCTTCTTCCCTCCCTCTGTGAGCTTCCCAGGGGTCTCATCCACATTTAACTTAACTTTTCTTTTCTTTTCTTTTTTCTTCTTTTCTTTTCTTTTCTTTTTTCTTTTCGGAGACAGAGTTTCGCTTATATTGCCCAGGCTAGAGTGCAGTGGTGTGATTTTAGCTCACTGCAACCTCCACCTCCTGGGTTCAAGTGATTTTCCTGCCCCAGCCTCCCAAGTAGCTGGGATTACAGGCACGCCACCACGCCCAGCTAATTTTGTATTTTTAGTAGAGATGGGGTTTCTCTATGTTGGTCAGGCTGGTCTTGAACTCCCAACCTCAGGTGATCTGCCTGCCTCACCTCCCAAAGTGCTGGTGTTATAGGCATGAGCCACCGCCCCCAGCTACAGGATCATTCTTTTGCCTAGTGTTCGAGACTTCACACAATATTCACTGAGCCTGCTCTTCCAACCTTACTTCCCAAGTTATTTTACTCCTCTGTAGCTATCTGACACTCCAGCCACCCCATCTTTCCGGGGGGTGCTCCCTGGCTTTGCCAGTGCTGCTCTGCACCCCCAGGTGCCCTTACCTCATGCACCCTTCTGTTCACATGCCATCCAGACCAGATAGGCAGGGCTATGCTGTGCTGAGAAAATATTCCATTCCAAACTCTCAGGGAAGTAATAGTAAGGGTCACCTGTCCATTGCACACTGCACTAGCAGGAGGGCTCTGCCCCCTGTGAGTCTGCGGTAGGAGCTTGAGCTGGAGAGCCTCTTCTCTCTGGAATGTTGTTTGTTGGTCAGTGTTGCAGTTGGAAGAGAGCCTGGAAGCTGGCTTTTAACTCTCTGTACACTTTCCCTTGACCATTACTAGTCGCATTGCTGTGCCTGGTATCAAGGGGTGAGGAGGCATAATCCTGCCTGCTCTGAGAGGTTGAGAGACCTCACTTCTGATGGAAGCTGGACATGCCCACCTCACCCACTTACCCCTCAAGTCCCCTTAACTGCCATATCTTCTGCGAGGTGGTTCTTGGTTCTCTCTTTCTTGTCCCCATCAACCCCACCCAGGCTGGAAATGACCATTCCTTCCTCTGGACTCCTGTAACCTTTTATCTCTTCTCCCTTCCTTGAATTATGGTGATTTCATGCATACCTTTCCCCTTTTCGTGCCTGTATTCCAACCGTCTTTTTCCCCTTCTATTCTCAGTATTGCCTTTTCCACATAACAGTACCATAAATGGCTAGATGGTTTGTGGGGTGCAGAAGCAGGGAGACTAGGTGGATATAGAGCTAGTTCAGACAAGCCTGGGGTAGGGGCCCGAGCTGTGATAGCAGTGAGAAAAGTGGGATTGCAGAGATGGAGCCACGACCAAGCTTTGCATAGACAAGGAAAGCACAGTGACAAGGAAGTGCTGTGTGTCAGCAGAAGAATACCATGGAGGTTTGAATGCTATTTCCTCACAGCCTTATGTGCCACCAGAATAAAGTGTACCCACCGGGTTGTGGCATATTAAGTATCACTTAAATCACTGTGGAGATTTTGAAGCACAAATAATGCCTTTCAGAGGAAATTGTTATTTGAAGGAGTTGGCTGCTGAGTGTTAGAAATCATCTAGGGTTAGAAATCATCCTCCGTAACAGAAGGCAGGTGAGCTACAAATTGACTAGAAGAAACATGGCCCCTGTCATCCCTGGGCAGGGACACATGCATAGCTATTGTAAGATTAGGTTAAACTGATTCTGTTAGCTGCAGGTCTGAATCTTCCTGAAACATGGGAGCCAGGGCAGGGGGCAGCTGCAGCTGTTTTAATGTGACTCCTCTTGGCTCTGGACACTTTATGGGCTGTGTGGCTGCTGGTGACACTGTTGGACCAGAGAAGCTCAGATCCTGCTATACCATTACCCTTTTACAGTCGAAGCTTGTGTATTCATTTGGGAAGAACAATCAAAAATTCCAGTTAAGGAAATGCTTACAGACAGTCGGTGCTTGAACTGGCTCAGCAGCAGCAAGGCCACATCCCTACCCAGGGAAGAGAGTCCCCAGCCCAGTGCCTTGAATGGTATCTCTGCCTCAGCTTCCCCAGAGTACCAAAAAGTCTGCTAGTCTGCTGTGTGTGTGGTTTAAGACAGGGTCTTACTTTGTCACCCAATGAATGCCACCCCTTAAGTAGGCAGAGCCACCCCCATCCTATAGATGAGGAAGCCGAAGCTCCCAGGGTCACTCAGATAGTGTGGCTAAAGCTAGGTCATTTTAGCATGGATTTTTACAAGCTGTGTTCAAATGTCCTCAGAGGTAAGGGCCGATCTCAATATTTGGTTGGAGTAATTAGTCCAATTAAAAAAAATCTCATTTTGAACTTATTCTTTTTCTAGATAACCTCTTTGTGCCCAACCAGAACGGATACTACTGTCATTCTCAGACAAGCTTGGATAGAGCCCAGATTGACTTCAGTGGTCGGATTCGTAACGGCAGTGTCTACAGCGCACACAGCACCAACTCCTTAAATAATCCTCAGCCCTACTTGCAGCCCTCGCCGATGTCGTCCAACCCAAGCATCACCGGGAGTGACGTCATGAGGCCTGACTACGTCCCATCCCATCGGCACAGCGCCCTGATACCCCCGTCCTACCGCCCCACCCCAGACTATGAGACTGTGATGAAGCAGCTCAACAGGGGCCTGGTGCATGCGGAACGGCAGAGCCACTCGCTGCGAAACCTCAACATCGGCAGCTCGTACGCCTACAGCAGGCCCGCGGCGCTGGTCTACAGCCAGCCCGAGATCCGCGAGCACGCGCAGCTCCCCTCGCCGCCGACGGCGCACTGCCCGTTCAGCCTGAGCTACAGCTTCCACAGCCCGTCTCCCTACCCCTACCCCGCCGAGCGGCGGCCCGTGGTGGGCGCGGTCAGCGTGCCCGAGCTGACGAACGCGCAGCTGCAGGCGCAGGACTACCCGGCCCCCAACATCATGCGGACGCAGGTGTACCGGCCACCCCCACCCTACCCGCCCCCCAGGCCAGCCAACAGCACGCCCGACCTGTCCCGCCACTTGTACATCAGCAGTAGCAACCCCGACCTCATCACGCGGCGCGTGCACCACTCGGTGCAGACGTTCCAGGAGGACAGCTTGCCCGTGGCGCACTCGCTGCAGGAAGTCAGCGAGCCCCTCACCGCCGCGCGCCACGCGCAGCTGCACAAGCGGAACAGCATCGAGGTGGCCGGGCTCAGCCACTGCCTGGAGGGCCTGCGGCTCAAGGAGCGGACGCTGTCCGCGTCGGCGGCGGAGGTGGTGCCGCGAGCCCTCTCGGCGGGCTCCCAGCCCAGCGTTTTCACCGAGAGAACGAAGCGGGAAGGGCAGGAGGAGGCGGAGGGTTTGAGATATGGCCATGAGAAGTCCCTGTCAGACGCCACCATGCTGATCCACAGCAGCGAGGAGGAAGAGGACGAGGACTTCGAGGAGGAGAGCGGGGCCCGGGCGCCCCCTGGACGTGCGCGCGAGCCCCGGCCTGGCCTAACCCAGGACCCACCTGGCTGCCCTCGCGCCCTGCTCGCCGGGCCCCTGCACATCCTCGAGCCCAAGGCCCACGTCCCGGACTCGGAGAAGAGGATGATGGACAGCAGTCCCGTCGGCACGACCGCAGAGGCCCAGCGGCCCTGGAGAGACGGGCTGCTGACGCCCTCCATGTCGGAGTCCGACCTCACCACGTCTGGCCGCTACCGAGCCCGGAGGGACTCCCTGAAGAAGAGGCCGGTGTCGGACCTCCTCTCTGGGAAGAAGAACATCGTGGAAGGGCTCCCGCCCCTGGGGGTAAGCCACGCGGCGAGCAGTGCCCGGCCAGGGGACTGCGCCTTCGCCCTGGCGGTTCTTTCACTCATCACGTCCCGTGTTTTTCAGCTCCTCTTGTTCTTCTAACGTTCTTCATTCCCCCACGTCACTGTCTTTTTGTCTAATTTTGAACACATTGAAATTTACATATGGAAATCATGGGGATCCACTTGAATTTTAGTGGTTTTACTGGAGATTATTATAGATGAAGTGAAAAGGTAAATTCACAGGGCTTTGTCGAAAGGAATGGAAAAGATGAAAGGTTTTAGTAACGCAGTGTTAAGGGAAAGACAGTTAAGGTTTCATGACTTTAGCCAGGATTGCTTTAGCCACCCATTAAAAATACTGTGGGTGATGCGGCACCCACAGTATTTGTTTAGTTTGTTGAAGAGATACCTGAGAAAAGCATCCAGGAAAGTGTTCCCAATCCTAATATAATTCTCCAGGTTGGAGTGTGTGTGGATATAGCTTACATATCTTGGCTGTGATTCTCCAGAGTGATCCTGGAGTTGGGAAGGTGGCACTTTGTCAAGGCAAATCCTGAGACGTCCAGGTTTCTTAAATTTAAAAGAAAGATGAATTCAACTGAGAATCTAAGGAAAGTCCCTTGTAGAAGATGCAATTCTTTAATATTCGGCCTAATAAATAAATATGAATTAAGCACTTTTTACCTACTTTGAAGCAAAATATAAAAAAGCATAATAGCATCATCTCTAGCTGCCATCCTTGGAGCATTTACCATGGGCCAAGTATTTCCTCTACTTTTCTGGCCTATTTACAGTAAGCCTATTGTTATGCCTGTTTTATAGTTGAAGAAACAGACTTAGATATTAACTAACTTTTCAAGGTCATATGACTAGTGAGTGACTGAACTGGAATTTTAAACCCATACTTAGCAGCCCGTTCTTATATCATCTACATTGTCAATGTATGTTCTGCATTGAAGTATACTGTATATATTCTATTAAGTCATAATTACCTGTTGAAGCCTTGCTAGTCTTTCACTGAAACTTTTTTTTTTTTTTTTTTTGAGAGGGAGTCTGGCTCTGTCGCCCAGGCTGGAGTGCAGTAGCCGGATCTCAGCTCACTGCAAGCTCCGCCTCCCAGGTTTAGGCCATTCTCCTGCCTCAGCCTCCCGAGTAGCTGGGACTACAGGCGCCCGCCGCCTCGCCCGGCTAGTTTTTTTTTTTTGTATTTTTTAGTAGAGATGGGGTTTCACCGTGTTAGCCAGGATGGTCTCGATCTCCTGACCTCGTGATCCGCCCGTCTCGGCCTCCCAAAGTGCTGGGATTACAGGCTTGAGCCACCGCGCCCGGCTTTCACTGAAACTTTTAAACTCCGTCCTCAACCTGGGACTAAGCATTTGTGGCCTTGTGATGAAGTGTGTCCACCCGAAGTTATTTTGTTGCAGTGCTCAGGCTTCCAGCTTTTCCTGGCCCACATCTCCACTCCTCATGCCCCGCACTTGAGCCAGGCTAACTTAATTAGGGCCTCCATCGTATCTTCCATTGGCTTCCAGTGTCCTGGCAACTAGGGTTCTCCTCCCCACATCGCTGCTAAATTGCAAACTCAGACAGGAGGGCTCATTTCAAGTGTGGTTCTGGCCTAGTGTATGAGATCCTTTAAGATGCTGCAAACATCTTGCTAAACAGGAAAAAACCCACACTATTATAGTGCTTATGAAAGAGATTAATGTACAAAAACCTACTTAACAAAAAAAGTACCATAGATTTAAATTTGCTTTTTTTTTTTTTCTTTTGAGAAGAGTCTTGCTCTGTTGCCCAGGCTGGAGTGCAGTGGTGCGATCTCGCCTCACTGCCTCCTCTGCCTCCCGGGTTCAAGCGATTCCCCTGCCTCAGCCTCACGAGTGGCTGGGACTATAGGCACCCGCCACCATACCCAGCTAATTTTTTATATTTTTAGTAGAGACGGGGTTTCACCGTGTTAGCCAGGATGGTCTCCATCTCCTGACCTCGTGATCTGCCTGCCTCAGCCTCCCAAAGTGCTGGGATTACAGGTGTGAGCCACCACACCTGGCCTAAATTTGCTTTCTTTCAGTAAGTTTTGGGTTTGAATTTTAAGTTGATTTTTAAGTTTTTCACAAGTGTACAACATGACTCACGTATCTGAACAGTAAAGGTCAATGCCTTCAGCGGACACAGATTTAAGAGTGTAGGGAGCAGTGATTCAGGGATAAGATGTGGGTAGATTTTCCAAAGTAACTCTACCTGAATCCCAGAGCCAGCTGGACAGAGTCCTTTAATACTTCACACCCTTCCTATTGCATTAAGAACTGTCTGTTTTTATGGTGACTCAAGTACTTTCCGCAAATGCTAATTGAGTAGAGCTAAGTACTCAGGCCTATTTTATCCTTGTATGTTTTGAATGGGGTCTGGTAGGTTCAGTTAAATCTGAGGACGTTGATCAATTTGGTTCTCTTAAAAGAACTTTTCTCTCCCATTGACTTTTAAGACCACAATAATAGTAAAATTATGTGATTGGATTATGGTTTTGGTCCTTTTTGCTTACAGGATTCTACTTAAAGAATGGGTATGGCAACTGTGGTCACGAGGAAAGAGCAGAGGTCCTACGAGTTAAGAACCTTGGGGCTGAGTCTAGAGCCTGCCATTTGTTAGTTCTTGGTGACACGGTCAGGACCCTTCATGCGTCAGAACCTCAGCTTCCACATCAGATAACCTCAGATCACGAGGACGGTCATCCCTGCTCTGCCTGCTTCATGGCATTATGTCCCACATGCAGTTAGGCATGAAAAAATGCCTCCTGAATTATATGATTCAGCATAACTGATTTTAACCAAAGATTTGCTTTTATTTGTTTTGACACTGATTACCTTGTAAAAGAGGCAGCCATGTGGCCTCAGACAAGCTATTTAATCTCTCTGTGACTCAGCTTTTACGTTTGTCAATGAGAGGACCCCAGAGAATTGTTGGGGGAATAAAATGAGGTTCTGGCACATTGAAAGAGCTTAGTCAATATTAACATTACTGTGAGGTGGCATCATACATTGAACTTAATGGTTTTCAAGAGTGGAAGAGGCCAATCCCCTGTTGTCTCCTCTGACCTTTCATAGTAACATGGGGTTGCCATTATCTTAATCATTACAACCAATTTCCCAATGTGAATTAAGGTTATGGAGGTTTAGTATTAAAAACAGTGAAATAAACTGCAGACAAGTAGGAATGATTTTAGAATTCTCCACCCATCTCCACCTCCAGCGACCTGATTGTTATCTTAAAGGCAGACTGGTTTGGGTGCTCATAAATCTACATAAAGATTTCCTTTTTTTTTTTTTTTTTTTGAGGCGGAGTCTCGCTCTGTCGCCCAGGCTGGAGTGCAGTGGCGCGATCTCGGCTCACTGCAAGCTCCGCCTCCCGGGTTCCTGCCATTCTCCTGCCTCAGCCTCCCGAGTAGCTGGGACTACAGGCGCCGCCACCATGCCCGGCTAATTTTTTTGTATTTTTTAGTGGAGACGGGGTTTCATTGTGTTAGCCAGGATGGTCTCGATCTCCTGACCTCGTGATCCGCCCGTCTCGGCCTCCCAAAGTGCTGGGATTACAGGCTTGAGCCACCGCGCCCGGCCATAAAGATTTTCTTTTTGTTGTACCCTTTAGTGCAGTGGTTCTCACATAAGAAATCACTGTGCAGGGTATGCATTAAAATCCTATGCTTATATTCTAAGGGCTAATTAAGGCATATTCCAGGCTAGTTTTGACTACATACAACATTCTTCCAATACTGGCTTTGAACTGACCTCACAGCCAATCAACTTTATCCAGCGTGTCCCAGTGTGGGATATTTTGAGTCATTTTCAAGCAGAGAAGTGCGGGAGCTAGCTCGTATTGGCTGGCAAGAGCCGACTTAAATTTTCAGGAATCTTGTGAGCCAACTGATGTGACATTAACAGTTTGAAATTGGCTGTGATGGGAGTATTTACACCATGGATATGGGCAAACACCAATCAAAACTTCCTTCCAAGAGCCAGTGTTAAATATTACCAGCACATCACTGTTTTCTGCACGTTAGAACCATTAAATTTCAGCCTAAGCAGGAACTTTTTAGTCTGTATGCCTGTGTCTGAGTGTATCTGTCTCTTTCTGTCTAGGTGAGGCTTACAGAGGAAAAGTGACTTGCCTGAAAGAAGTTGGTCAGTTAGAGGCCACATGTGAACCCAGGCCTCTGCTGCTTCTAGTCTAGACTGCATTATGTGGGGAGCTCATTATCAAATATGAACTATAAAATTAAAAATTAATCCACTTAGCTTTTTGAGTTAGGTACCAATCATAGTCTCCAATTACAGCAGCAATCTTTTAGGATTTTTTCCTCTCTTACCAAGATGCCTTTTCCCTCTGTTCTTGCGCCATTATCATGGGGCTTCCTGGCCTGTTACAGGTTGAGAGAGCTGGAGTAACACTGATTTTGTTTACAGGGCAGAACCATTTTTTTCCAGTTGGGGCTACTCATTATATTGATGTCTTCCAAGGAAGTGCAGTATATCCAACGAAACGTAGCATTTGTTTTTTGAGACGGAGTCTCACTCTGCCCACAGGTTGGAGTGCAGTGGCACGATCTCAGCTCACTGTAATCTCCGCCTCCCGGGTTCAAGCCATTCTCCTGCCTCAGCCTCCCTAGTAGCTGGGACTACAGGCATGCGCCACCCTGCTGAGCTAATTTTTGTATTTTTAGTAGAGATGGGGTTTCACCATGTTGGCCAAGATGGTCTCAATCTCCTGACCTCATGATCCGCTTGCCTCGGCCTCCCAAAATGCTAGGATTACAGGTGTGAGCCCCCGCGCCTGGTCAACTTAGCGTTCTTATGCTTATTATTCTCAGAGAGGAAAATCATGCTCTAATAATAACTTCAGGAAGCACCTGATTTCAGGAGATAAGATTTTGTTGATGCCTTCTGTTCTGTCCTGTCCTCCTGGTGTCATGATGGAGATTTTAGCTCTGTTTTATTTTCCTTGTTTAAAAATGTAGCCATTCTGAGAGGTAGCGTGATCTAACCCGGGTCATTCAAGTCCACGCTAGAACGCAGAGTAGCATAAGAGGAGGGAGCTTCAACACACAAAGGGGGCTGCTGCAGAAAGCATTTAATTTTTTCAGAATGACTTAAAGAATTTATATATTTTAAAAATTATAAAAGCTGGCCAGGCATGGTGGCACATGCCTGTAATCTCGAGCACTTTGGGAGGCCACCACAGGAGGATTGCTTAAGTTTGGGAGTTTGAGACCAGCCTGGGCAACATAGTGAGACCCCATCTCTACCAAAAACACAGAGATTAGTTGGGCATGGTGGCATGTGCTGGTATTCCCAGGTACTCGGGAGGTTCAGGTGGGATTGTTTGAGACTAGAGGTTGAGGCTGCAGTGAGCTAGGATGGTGCCACTGCATTCCATCCAGCCTGGGTGACAGAGTGAAGACCCTGTCTCAAAAAAACAAAAACAAAACAAAAAAAAAACAATAAAAGCTTATTATAGTCAAGTGATTGCATTTAAAGCTTTTTGTTTTGTTTTGTTTTTGGACTTCAGCTGATTTTTTATGTCTGTCTTGTTTTAAAAGGAATGCGGTCTGCCTGGAGCCTCACCTTTCATTACAACAGAACTTTGTAACCAATCCTGTTTCAAAACCTTCTATCTGGAAGACTTATCAGGGCTTTGGCCTTGAAAGGAATGTCTTCCCACTAATGTTTGGTAAACAAGTGGTGTGTGAAGGAGTGTAATCTTTCTGGGTTTATTGTGAAAGGAGAACACTCCCTTTGTGTGTTCCTGGTCTTCAGTGCGTTGACATTTCTTTTCACAGGGGTTGTATTTGTGTATGTTTCATATATACATATAAATTATTTTACAGGGAATGAAAAAGACTCGAGTAGATGCAAAAAAAATTGGTCCTCTTAAACTGGCTGCCCTAAACGGACTCTCCCTATCTCGAGTGCCTCTGCCTGATGAAGGAAAGGAAGTGGCTACCAGAGCAACAAATGATGAAAGGGTACGTATGGGACACACGGGGCTTTGCGCCTTCTCTGGAACAACCGGTAAATACTACGCAGATGCCTTCATGAGATTTTGGTGAATTTTCTAACGCAATTTAATAATAAATGATTGTTAAGGAATTTTGTAATATGGTCCTCAAAATTGGGGCAAATGTATAGCTAATGTCTATAGATAATTTCAGGTTTGAATGCTGATTTTTTGTTTGTTTCTCAGTGTTCTTTTTTACCTTCTCTTGGCCTTTTGGGGCAGTCTTGATTTTGATGGCCTTAAAGTGAGAAGAAATCTACAAAAATACAGGAGCATACATAGGAAAGACAGTAGACACTGACTTTTATTATATTGAAAATTTATCTCGAGAGTAGTTTCTCAGTTTTTCAAAACTTCCTTTTGTGCCTGAGGTGTATTTTCTAAGAGTTTTTATTACATCAAAATCAGATAGGCATACATTTGCTTTACAACGGGATCCTGGAGGTAGTTTCCAATATTTCCTACTGTTTTAGTCTTTTATATGTCGTATGATATAAAATGAAAACACGTGTTCATAGATGTTGGAACTCATTATCCGTCCCCTAGATTTACTGTTCCCCAGGAGAATTCCATCTATTAGGGGTCACAAAATTGACCACAGATCTAGAGAAAATGAATTCAACAAATTTCTTTAGGCCAATTTTCAACTTTAAACAAAACTTTGCATTATATTTCTCACCAAAATGATTGTCTTTGTTCTTTTAATTCTTGTTGTTGTGACTTGTTAAAATTTTAACTTTGTTTTCACCTAGAATTTTGTTTTTGTTTTGATTTGTTTTGATTTTTTTGAGATAGTGAACCTCACGGTTCACTGCAGCCTCAACCTCCTGGACTCAAGCAGTCCTCTTGCCTCATCCTCCCAAGTAGCTGGGACCACAGGCATGCACCACCACACCTGGCTCATTTTTTAATTTTTTGCAGAGACAGGGTCTCACTGTGTTGCTCAGGCTGGTCCTGAATCTTAGGCTCAAGTGATCCTCCCTCTTTGGCCTCCCAAAGTGCTGGGATTACAGGCATGAGCCACCGTGCCCAACCTAGAATTTTCAATATTAGACAGTGCTAGGTGTGAAGCAGAAAACAAGATTTCAAATATACAGTCAAAAGGTAGCCACGACATGTGGCTGTATTCATGTTATTCCACATATTCTGTTTTATAGTGTAAAATTCTGGAACAACGATTAGAACAAGGAATGGTATTCACAGAATATGAAAGAATTCTTAAGAAACGGCTAGTTGATGGGGAGTGCTCAACAGCACGACTCCCTGAAAATGCAGAAAGAAATCGATTCCAAGATGTTCTTCCTTATGACAATGCGAGAGTGGAGTTGGTCCCAACTAAAGAAAATAACACTGGTTACATCAATGCATCACATATTAAGGTGAGAGGAACACCTCAAGTAATAAACAGCACATGCAGTTTCAGTTAAATTACAAGAATGGTAAGAATTGTATTCATGTCTGTTTAGAATGCAGATATTTTAAAATTTATTTTCATTTTATTGTTTTAGATAAACACTCTAGTTTTGAACATTTGTGACAAACTGTACTACAAGCTGGGAAATCCACACACCAGTGCTAGGTAAAAAGTGTCTATCAGACAGAGCCAAAGTCATGTCTCTCCATGTGCGAAACCACTCTGCCCCCAGCACTGTTAGCAGGATTCAGGGCACACTTATTTGCCTGGCTTTTTTTCTTTTGCCTTTTTTGAGATGGAGTCTTGCTCTGTCACCCAGACTGGTGGAGTGCAGTGGTGTGATCATGGCTCCCTACAGCCTTGACCTTCTGTTGCCTGGCTTTAGAACTTTGTCCTTCTAAATCTGAAGACCTCTTTTTAGCTCAAATTATTCTGGGAGCCACTGAATTGCTAGTTTTTCCTCATCACATACTGACATGCATTTTTATGTAACAGAAGTGTCTCGGCTTTTTGATGGTGTTCACAAAAACTTTCAAAAGGTGCCATCTGTTCTCTTTGCATACTCTTTGTAATAATTTTTAAGTATCATTTTGTTCTTTGAAGAAGTGCTTTTTTCCTGGAACCAGTATAATGTCATTAAACTGGGGTAATGTTTATGGTGAGAGATAGGGGGTCTAGTTTTATTTTTCTGCTTATGGATATCCAGTTTTCCCACCCCATGTATTTAAGAGACTGTCCTTCCCCAATGTATGTTCTTGGCACCTTATCTGGGGTAATATCACTGCCATGAAAATGGACAAAATGATGATTCACAACACGTGATGGAATAAAGCCAGATGTTCCTTCTTCCTCATTGTACCCTTTGTTCATGCTGGCCACATTCAATTCTTTTTTTTTTTTTTTTTTGAGACGGAGTCTGGCTCTGTCGTCCGGGCTGGAGTGCAGTGGCCGGATCTCAGATCACTGCAAGCTCTGCCTCCCGGATTTACGCCATTCTCCTGCCTCAGCCTCCCGAGTAGCTGGGACTACAGGCGCCCGCCACCTCGCCCGGCTAGTTTTTTGTATTTTTTAGTAGAGACGGGGTTTCACCGTGTTAGCCAGGATGGTCTCGATCTCCTGACCTCGTGATCCGCCCGTCTCGGCCTCCCAAAGTGCTGGGATTACAGGCTTGAGCCACCGCGCCCGGCCTCAATTCTTTATTTTGGGAAGGAGAAATCTCATGGTGAGTGAAGAAGTAAGTGTGGACAGGTGGTGCTTTTTTTTCTTTAGTTTGCAAGTATTATTTGAGAAGGGAACAAGCTGACACCAAGGCTTTCTGGAGACTGGAAGTCTGCCTGTGAATGCCAGGACCCCTTGATGGCTTTTGGGAACCTATGCACATACTCTTTTATTTTTAAATATAAGATCAGCATACTTTACTTAAAAATCGAGCATTTCTTTGAAATAACTCATCCAGTCTCATGACTAGATGGATAAGAATGAATGATACTGTAGTTCTGTAGTGATATTTCAAAATCTTCAGCAGCCACTTGCAGAATAGAGGAAAGAATTTGAGACCTGGGTCTGACTCCTAGATCTAAAATGAGGTGGGACCTCACTTTATAAGCTGTGTTGTGGGACCTCATCTCAGTTATATGGAAATAAATAAATGATGCCGGCTTCTCACTAGCCCTTCCTCCTCCCTAGTACTTATTCACTGTTACAATCTGCTACTCATCCACAGTGGCAGCCACTGGGTGCTCAGTGAGATGATGTGGAGCAGTGACTAGGGGACTGGCAGCCCTGAGTGAGAGTGCATGTGACACAAGGCTTGGCACTGGGTTTTACATTTAGTGAGCGTCTGGAGACAGTTATTGTCGTCACTCAACATTGGTGAAGCCAAGATTTAACCCAGGTCTCTTAACTACAAATCTAGTAATTACTGTTGTATTAGACTGCTCTCAAGGAAGTTAAATCTTAAGTGGAAACTTAATATTATTGTGGAGAGTGACCTTGACTCAGAAGTTCAGAGGTGAGACTATCTTAAGTAGGAAGTTTTTTTTTTTTTTTTTTTTTTTTTTTTTTTTTTAAAGAAGAGGAACCATGGCTGTAATAATAGCTACTTATTGAGTTATATACCAGGTACCATAGATACTGACTCAGTCCTCACAACGACCCTATGAGGGTAGGCAGTATTTTTATTTTATAAATGAGAACTGAGATTCAGCAAGGTTAAGCAGGTTGCATAGATATTATGTATATTCACAGTGCCTATGTTTATAAAAATGTCAGTAATGCAAATTGTATTCACAAGGGAAAAGATGAAAAGTCTTTCCTTATTCTGCTGAATAATCCAGTTTACTACTTTTTTACTTTTTTAAACAACTTTTTTAGTACTACCATGAATGTATGCATACATACCTATGTATATTATACACACATGTCAATTTTTTTAACCTTTTCTAATCCCAGGTCTCTGTCAGTGGAATTGAATGGGATTATATTGCCACACAGGGACCATTACAGAATACCTGTCAAGATTTTTGGCAGATGGTATGGGAACAGGGAATTGCAATTATAGCAATGGTGACAGCAGAAGAGGTAGGTATTCATTTCTCTTAAGTGATTTTCTCAGCCTCTGAAGAACAGTTAATGTTAATCATCTAGAATCCTGACCTGTGGAGAAAAAGGCAGGGTAGGGTTGTGGTTCTGTTTCAGATGTGCCATCTGTGTGAGAAGGGCATCCATTGTCGGATCTCGAGTCATTTAACCGTGCTCGTCTTTAACAGGAGGGTGGAAGGGAGAAGAGCTTTAGGTATTGGCCACGACTTGGTTCCAGGCACAACACTGTCACCTATGGAAGGTTTAAGATCACGACCCGCTTCCGCACAGACTCTGGCTGCTATGCCACCACGGGCCTGAAGATGAAGCACCTCCTTACTGGGCAAGAGAGGACCGTCTGGCACCTCCAGTACACAGACTGGCCTGAGCATGGCTGTCCAGAAGACCTCAAGGGATTTTTATGTGAGTGACTTTTAAGTTTGTTCCCAGGACAGCTGCCTCTGGAGCTGTTAAATAGAGAGGAACATTTATGTTTCTGAAATATTTCCTTTATGTTCTCTCATATAAGCTTCGGACTTGTTTTAACATAAAGAATACAAGTGTTTTGGGGAGGGTTAACAAGAGGTTTATAAATTATGATTTGGTAGTGAGTAGAATGCCACAACTGACTCAGTGTCTCCCCCATTTCATTTTGTAGACCAGAAAGTGGGCAGAGGTAGTGACTTGCTCAGGGTCACACTGTCCCTCGGTGGTTGGGTTTGGTTCACTGGTACCCAGTGCTCTTTGTCTGCAGTCCTCTTAATCAGTGGAGAGAATATGAAGATTGAGTCGTCAATGTGATATGCCTTGATCCTTGAGTATTTTTCTATTTCATTGATTTTCCACAGCGTATCTTGAAGAGATCCAGTCTGTTCGACGCCATACAAATAGCACAAGTGATCCCCAAAGCCCAAACCCTCCGTTGCTGGTCCACTGCAGTGCTGGGGTAGGAAGGACTGGCGTGGTTATTTTGTCGGAGATCATGATCGCCTGCCTGGAACACAATGAGGTGATGGCGCTTATGATTGCCTGGCCTTTTTGGGTGGAAATAAGGCTGGGGAAGAGAGGGACGTAGTGACCTAATAGCTCTTTTTGCGCACATTTCCTTGGACTCTGGTGGCCTCAAGATGTCACTAATGTTCCCTGCAAAAGGCTGTGTCTTCTTGGAGAGTCTCAGTACCAATTAGCATATTAAAGACTGAGAAGTCATACAATAAATAAAGCTGTTTAATTTTGTTTTACTTGCTCAAGGTTTTTCAAATTTGAGCTCAGAACTCTTTCTTTCTGTTTACATTTCAAGGATGATTCATGCTGCCCGGAGCCCTTGAGGGAAATAGATATTGACAGCACACTCTGTTTTTGTAGAGTCTTGGTATTTAGTGAGATATGGTCATTATGTCCAACCATACAGAGTCAGTGAGCTATACCCAGGGAATGTTGACGAAATAGTCTGCATGGACATTCTATTTATAGTTAAAACTCATCCGAAAATCAGAAGTAGGCCATCATGGCTTATTTCTAAAAGATGCTAAGGTAGCCAGGTTTCTGCCAGGACACTAGTGTCTTCCCATCCTTTCTCTCTCCCAAGGGGAACGCATTATCTTCATTACCATTTCTCTCAACCTAGGTACTGGACATCCCGAGAGTACTGGACATGCTGAGGCAACAGAGAATGATGCTGGTGCAGACTCTCTGCCAGTACACGTTTGTGTACAGAGTCCTCATCCAGTTCCTGAAAAGCTCCAGGCTCATCTAAGCTCCCAGATTCCTTACGGGGCCAGTCATGTGAAGCGTTTACAGCTTTAAAAAAAAGCGCTTGCCTAACTCATACTTTCCCCCCTTGACACTTGATCCACGCAGCGTGGCACTGGGACGTAAATGGTGCAGTCTGAATGGCGGCGCACTGAAGGAAATGTGCGAAGCACAGGCTGAAGACGGGTTTCTAACCTGGGAAAGGTGCTCAAGGAGGACTTGGTTTCAAGGGCCTTGCCCTGCCCTGGTCTGTCCGGTTTGCAGTACTTGCACACATTTTGGAGATTGTATTTTCTAGACAATGCTCTATTTTACTGAAGCTATGCTGGGCAATTCTGGCAATCATTAAAGCGCATAGATTTCTATCTTAAACTAATTTTTGATAATGGAGTTTTATTTTATGACAAATATTTAGGGATTTTCTAGTGAGAAACAACTTTGTGTAGGGATGATCCACAGATATGAGTGGCTCCTATTTAACTTTGTATTTAAAAATCATGTTATTATCTTTTGTAATTTTTTGAAAACCTTGGTTACTTAATGGTTTAGTTACCAAACTGAAAACTATACTGAGAATCTATAAGTGTTATTTTGAAACATCAAAAGGATTTTTCTATCCAGAACATTTTTTATCCTAAAAATTCTGTATAGTTGTATCTTCTCTATTTTTCAAATGAGAGCTCAACTCATTTAGATACTGAAATGAGTCAGTTAATGTAAAGTTGGGATGAAGGCACATTATTTAAAATGTAAGAGTTAATAAACATTATTTTTTCAGTATTACTCATAAATCTAAATGAATTTGATTTTATTGGTTGAAAATGAAGTGAAAAACAATTGCCTAGGGTGGTTTTAAGCACTTTTTTTGTTAAAAACATATCTTTGAGTTTTAATGTATGTGTTGTTTTGTAGATGGCACAATAACAATGGGCGCCGAGAAGTGTTTTGGGAGAGATTAAGGACTAAGTATGTAAGATGACTAGGACAAGAGTGGGGGAGTGTGATGGTAAATGCAGGATGCCTTCGTCTTTACAAAAATGCAGTATTATCTATACTCAGACTGAGGTGCTGGGATGGAGAGCAGGGGCTTGGAGTATGGGGGCTGACCCCACGGCACTGTCCCCAGGGAATTCAAGTCCTCTCACAGCCCGTGACTTACTCTGTTTCCTTGGGGGTTTTCCCACCTAAACCTGTATTGTTTCTTTTTCATAAATAAATTCAGCATTATAGTATCATTAAAAGAAGCCTTGAAGAGGCGTATTTTTCCTTTTGGTTGAAGGAAGGGAATAGTTAATAATAGTTTTCACCTCTTCTCCCACAAAGTACAGTCCAAATTTGTGCACAGAGATTGCTATGGTATTCAAGAGGTACTTGCATTTTAGCTCCTTAATTCCCTGGTCAGTGTTAGCTGTTTAGTGCCCCCTCACCCATCACGTTTAGGCACATCCCAATAGACAGAACCAGGCTGAGTTACAGGGGGAGTGTGTCATCACTGGCCCAGATTAAGATGGCCTCGTCAGAATGACCATTGAGTAGGTACGGATGAATGGAATATTTAGTGGAGGAACCCTTTCCTTTTTCCTTCTTTTTGGGGTCTCTTCTTAAAATGAAAAGCTTCCAAAATATCAAATCTAGGGCTGTTTCCTAAATTACACTATTCTAGGCATCATTTTGATTCCCATGTCACTCCTTAACTCACTTCTTTGAGCACTACAAGTATGTTGTCAGCCACGAGACAGGACTTCCTAAATAGTGTGTGCACCAGCCTAACTCTGCCTTACTCAGAAACCAACCACCTAAGAGGAAACTCAGAAGATATTAATGAAAACTAATTGAAAGTATGCACACTTCTCATGTAGGAACAAAATTAAAATTTTACATTTTTATTTTACAATGTAAATTACATTTTGTAGCAACAAAATGTAAATTTTGTAAATACAAAATTCTTTTTAAAGTCCTGTTTAAAGAACAATAGAACTAAGTGAAAATATTCAGAACGAGCTCCTTAGAAGAAAGGAGTAAGAATTTTTTACTGGGACTATTTCCCATCTCTAGAAAAAGTGCTGCTTCCCTTCCCCCTCCCTCTCCATGGTACGTTTTTGTGAAAATGCTTTTCTGTCAGGTTTAAACAGTTTGACGTAGCTCATTGACAACATATTGTAAAACAAATCCAATTAAAGAGTAATATATGGTCTATTTGTGTTTCTGTTGTAATAATTTGATAAGTAAACTTCTGAGGGCAAAATTACTGTTTAAATCTATCACTCTTAAAATGTTGCATGTTTGACATCGTTCCTAAGAGCCATGTAATTTTAAACATTTAATTGCAGTTAGTGAATATGAAAGGATTTCTGAATAAAAATCTATCCACATTACTAAGCTTTGAAATAGTGTGATTTTCAAGAGCAAACTAGAACATTGAGGGTTCATAGGTTTACCACCTCTGAAATTAGTATATTAATGTCTGCCAAACTTACACAGTGCTTCATGTATCTTAGTGTCTTTAATACAAATTATCAAAATGTGCACTTCTACAAAGTATCGAGTTATAAACCAGTGTTTTCCACTGATCAATTTTGGTATCTTTGGCATCAGTTTTCCTGATTAGTGGGGTCTTTTGATGAAATAGTTTAGCTGATAGTTTTGATCACAGAAAGTACTCATTTTATTTTTTATTTTTGAGATGGAGCCTTGCTCTGTTGCCCAGGCTACAGTGCAGTGGCACAATCTCGGCTCACTGCAACCTCTGCCTCCTGGGTTCGAGCCATTCTCCTGCCTCAGCCCCTGAGTAGCTGGGATTACAGGCATGCACCACTATGCCCGGCTAATTTTTGTATTTTTAATGGAGACGGGGTTTCACCATGTTGGCCAGGCTTGTCTCCAACACCTGACCTCAAGTGATCTGTCTGCCTCGGCCTCCCAAAGTGATGGGATTATAGGCGTGAGTCACTGTGTCCGGCCAGAAAGTACTCATTTTAGAATATCATTTGGAATGCTTATTGTAGTCATTTATTATTAATGTCTTCTGGAACATCTATGAAGCATTCAGAAAATGCTAGAATTTAGTCTTTAAAACCCTTTGGCCGAATTAGAAGCTGGGCCTGTGCTTCCTTAGAAAAGTCCAGAAAGCAATGTCTAGTCAGAAACCCAGGAGGGAGGAGACTGTGGTGGTGTGGGACTGAGTGGTGACAGCATGACGTGGCCAGCTTTTCTGTGAGGCTTTCACCATCAGAAGACAGGAGTCATTTCAGATGGGTTGAGATGTTAATGTTCACAATATTAAGAAAATTTAAATATACAACTATGTACAGTAAAATAAACTGGAGATTAGCTGCAACTTGACAAGAGCAGGTTTATTGTTTGAGATTTGCATGAACAAATGGAAACAGGAATTACTATTGTAAGTAAGACTTTTTTTTGTTTTTTGTTTTTTTTTGGAGATGGAGTTTTGCTCCGTGGCCCAGGCTGGAGTGCAATGGCACGATCTTGGCTCACTGCAACCTCTGCCTTCCGGGTTCAAGCGATTCTCCTGCCTTGGCCTCCCAAGTAGCTGGGATTACAGATGTGCACCATTACGCTGGACTAATTTTTTATTTTTAGTAGAGATGGGGTTTCACCATGTTGGCCAGGCTCGTCTCAAACTCCTGATCTCAGGGGATCTACCCACCTCGGTCTCCCAAAGTGTTGGGATTACAGGCATGAGCCACTGTGCCTGGTTGTAAGTCAGACTTTTTAAAGGAACTCTTTTGGGTGGAAATGTAGTTGAACTTGCTTATCAGCAAGATTTCATGTGGAACAAGCTAAAACTATCCCTTTCCGGTTTAATTTTTTTTTTAAAGAATCTAAATTGCAGGGGGCTTTCTTTTGAGCTGAGGGATAGACATTTCAAAAGTAGAGGAATAGCTGCATTAGAAATTTGCCTGGGAAAACATTTCTCAATATGAGCTTTTCAAATTCCTGTAGATAAGAGCTCCATTTACCCTACTATCTAAAATTATTTATAGAAAAATGAGGACAGCCGGTCGTGGTGGCTCACCCCTATAATCCCAGCACTTTGGGAGGCCAAGGCCGAGGCGGGTGGATCACGATGTCGGGAGTTAGAGACCAGCCTGGCCAACATGGTGAAACCCCATCTCTACTAAAAATACAAAACTTAGCTGGGCATGGTGGCACATGTCTGTAATCCCAGCTACTCAGGGAGGTGGAGGCAGGAGAATTGCTTGAACTTGGGAGGCAGAGGTTGCAGTGAGCTGAGATCTTGCCTCTGCACTCCACCCTGGGCAACAGAGTAAGACTCTGTCTCAAAAAAACAAAACAAACACAAACGAAAAATGAGGAAACGTTAGGAAATTCAGATCAAAGTTTGCATGTTTTGGGGATACTTGGGTAGATAGGATTTTAGAAAACATTTGAAGTCCTTGGATTGTTAAAGTGGTGGCACAGTTTTCTGTGTATTTCAGGTAGTTCCCAAATAAAAAATACGCTCTAAAAGTTCACTTGTATGTTGACTTTTAGTAATATTTACCCATGCAAGCAATACTCTTGGTGTTAACTTTTAGTTTGTGCCCCCGAAGCTTACTCAAACCACAGGAGCCCTGAAAGGTAAGCAGTGGTACAGAACCAAACCATATCTATATGTGTTCTGTACTCCAAGAAATTATAGGGCAACTTTTCTCCCTACTGCACCCTGCTGGTGAGATCAGAGAATAAATTCTCACTCCTGTAGGGCAGTGGCTCAGACTCAGAAAGCAACTGAAGTTAAAACTGGTCAGTGTTTTATGGGGAAACTTTACAGAAAGTAAAGGCCAACCAACACAAAACCAGGGCACTTGACAAAAATACAACCAAGGACTCTCACAGGGTCCACTTCGCTCTCCTGTTACCTCCACTTGAGCAGGTGCTGGTATCCATGGCTGAAAGACCTGAAGATGAATCACATCTCAGGACTTTTTGCAGACACTCCCCAGCATCAGCCCAGAGCCCAGTAGCTCTGCTGGGTGGCTAGATCTAGAAGAGAAATAACAATCACTGCAGTTTGGCTCTCAGGACGCACCATCCTTAGGGAAAAGGGGAGAGCATCACATCAAAGGAGCAACCCGTGGTACAAAAGAATCTGAACAGCACCCTTGAGTCCTAGATCTTCCCTCACATACTCTACCCAAATGAGAAGGAACCAGAAAAACAATTCTGATAATATGACAAAACAAGGTTCTTTAACACCCCAAAAGATCGCACTAGCTCACCAACAGTGGATCCAAACCAAGATAAAATCTCTGAATTGCCAGAAAAAAGAATTGAGAAGATCAACTATTCAGTCAATCAAGGAGGCACCAGAGAAAGAGATGAAGTCTAACTTAAAGAAATATAAAAAATAATATAGGGCCGGGTGTGGTGGCTCACACCTGTAATCCCAACACTTTAGGAGGCCGAGGCAGGTGGATCACTTGAGGTCAGGAGATCAAGACCAGCCTGGCCAACATGGCAAAACCCTGTCTCTACTAAAAATACAAAAATTAGCTGGGCATGGTGGTGGGCACCTGTAGTCCCAGCTACTGGGAAGGCTGAGGCAGGAGAATTGCTTAAATCTGGGGAGGCGGAGGTTGCAGTGAGCCGAGATTGTGCCACTGCACTCCAGCCTGGGTGACAGAGCAAGACTCCTTCTCAAAGAAAAAAAAAAAAGATATAGAATAAGAATGGAAAAATCTCCAGTGAAACAGCATAAGTAAAAAACAATCATGGCTGGGCATGGTGGCTCACGCCTGCAATCCCAGCAGTTTGGGAGGCTGAGGCAGGTGGATCACCTGAGGTCAGGAGTTCAAAACCAGCCTGGCCAACGTGGTGAACCCTGTCTCTACTAAAAATACAAAAATTAGCCAGGTGTGGTGGCAGACACCTGTAATCTCAGCTATTCGGGAGGCTGAGATAGGAGAATCACTTGAACCTGGGAGGCAGAGGTTGCAGGTACCAAGATTTTGCGATTGCACTCCAGCCTTGGTGACAAGAGTGAATCTCCATCTCAAAACAAAAAAGCACAACTTCTAGAAATGAAGAACACACTTAGAGAAATGCAAAATGCATTGGAAGATCTCAGCAACAGAACTGAACAAGTGGAAGAAAGGAACTTCACAGCTCAAAGACAAGGCTTTCAAATTAACCCAATCTGACAAAGACAAAAAGGAATTTTAAAAAAATGATCAAAACCTCCAAGAAGTTGGGGATTATGTTAAATCACCAAACCTAAGAATAATGGGTGTTCCTGAGGAAGAAGAGAAACCTAAAAGTTTGGAAAACATATCTGAGGGAATAATTGAAGTAAACTTTCTCAGCTCTGCTAGAGATCTAGACATCCAAATACAAGAAATTCAAAGAACACCTGGGAAATTCATCACAAAAAGATCATTGCCTGGGCACACAGTCATCAGGTTATCTAAAGTCAAAAAAAAGGAAAGACTCTTAGGAGCGATGAGGCAAAAGCATCAGGTAACCTATAAAAGAAAACCTATCAGATTAATAGCAGATTTCTCAGCAGAAACCCTACAAGCTAAAAGGGACTGGGGTTCTATATTTAACTTCCTTAAACAAAGCAATTATCAGCCAAGAATTTTGTATCCAGCAAAATTAAGCCTCATAAATGAAGGAAAGATACAGTCTTCTTCAGACAAATGCTGAGAGAATTTGCCACTACCAAGCCAGCACTAAAAGAACTACTAAAGGCCGGGCGCGGTGGCTCACACCTGTAATCCCAGCACTTTGGGAGGCTGAGGCAGGTGGATCACGAGGTCAGGAGATCGAGACCATCCTGGCTAACATGGTGAAACCTGGTCTCTACTAAAAATACAAAAAAAAATTAGCCGAGTGTGGTGGCGGACACCTGTAGTCCCAGCTACTCGGGAGGCTGAGGCAGGAGAATCATGTGAACCCAGGAGGCGGAGCTTGCAGTGAGCCGAGATCATGCCACTGCACTCCAGCCTGGGTGACTGAGCAAGACTCCATCTCAGAAAAAAAAAAAAAAAAAAAAAAAAAACTGCTAAAAGGGGAGCTCTAAATCGTAAATCCTCGAAATCGTCAAAATAGGATATCCTTAAAGCATAAATCTCACAGGACCTATAATTTTTCACTGTAACACAATGAAAAAAAAAACACTAAGGTATTCAGGCAACAAATAGTATGATGAATAGAATAGTACCTCACATCTCAATACTAACATTGAATTTAAATGGCCTAAATGCTCCACCTAAAAGATACAAAATGGTAGAATGGATAAAACTTCATCAACCAAGTATATTCTATCTTCAAGAGACCCACCTGACACTTAAAGACTCACATAAACTGAGGTAAAGGGGTGGAATAGCTAACTCCTGCTTGCTTTTGGTGTCCATTTGGAAGGAATATCTTGAATGGAATAGCTAGAAAACCTAGAGGAGATGGATAAATTCCTGGAAATATCCAACCCTCCTAGATTAAGCCAGGAAGAAACAGAAACTCTGAACAGGCCAATAACAAGCAGCAAGATTGAAATGGTAATTAAAAAGTTACTAACAAAATACCAATGGGATATTTGTTACCCATGGAATATCTTTCCATGCAAATGGACAACAAAAGCAAGCAGGAGTAGCTATTCTTATATCACACAAACTTTAAATCAACAGCAGTTAAAAATGACAAAGAGGAGCATTATATGATGATAAAAGGACTAGTCCAGCAGGAAATATCACAATCCTAAATGTATATATGCACCTCACACTGGAGCTCCCAAATTTATAAAACAATTACTACTAGACCTAAGAAATAAGATAAATGGCAACACAATAATAGTGGGGGACTTCATTACTCCACTGACAGCACTAGACGGGTCATCAAGATGGAAAGTCAACAAAGAAACAATGGACTTAAACTATACCCTAGAACAAATGGACTTAACAGATATTTACAGAACATTCTACCCAAAAACTGCAGAGTATACATTCTGTTAATCAGCACATGAAACATTCTCCAAGACAGACCATATATGATAGGCCACAAAACAAGTCTCAATACATTTTTAAAAATAAAAATCATATCAAGTACTCTCACAGACCACAGTAGAATAAAATTAAAAATCAACTCCAAAAGGAACCCTCAAAACCATGTCAATAGATGGAAATTCAGTAACCTGCTCCTGAATGATCATTGAGTCAACAATGAAATCAAAATGGAAATTCAAAAAATTATTTGAACTGAATGATAATAGTGACAAAAACTATCAAAACCTCTGGAATACAGCAAAGGCAGAACTAAGAGTAAAGTTCATAGCATTAAATGCCTACATCAAAAAGTCTGAAAGAGCACAGACAATCTAAGGTCACACCTCAAGGAGTTAGAGAAACAATCAAACCCAAACCCAGTAGAAGTAAAGAAACAACCAAGACCAGAGCAGAATTAAATGAAATTGAAACCCCCCCAAAAAAACCACAATATAAAAGATAAATGAAACAAAAAGCTGGTTCTTTGAAAAGATAAATGAAATTGATAGACCATTAGTGAGATTAACCAAGAAAATGAGAGAGAAGATCCAAAGAAACTCAATTAGAAACAAGCAGGACATATTACAACCGATACCACAGAAACAAAAAAGATGATTCCAGGCTACTATGAACAGCTTTACATGCAAAAACTAAAAAACCTAGAGGATATGGATACATTCCTGGAAATATACAACCCTCCTAGATTAAACAGGAAGAAATAGAAACTCTGAATGGACCAATAACAAGCAGTAAGATTGAAATGGTAATTTTAAAATTACCAACAAAAATAGGCTGGGCGCAGTGGCTCACGCCTGTAATCCCAGCACTTTGGAAGGTTGACGCGGGTGGATTACAAGGTCAGGAGTTCAAGAGACCAGCCTGGTCAACATGGTGAAACGCTGTCTCTACTAAAAATACAAAAATTAGCCTTGCGCAGTGGTGGGCACCTATAATCCCAGCTACTTGGGAGGCTGAGGCAGGAGAGTCGCTTGAACCCAAGAAGTGGAGGTTGCAGCAGTGAGCCGAGATCGTGCCACTGCACTCCAGCCTAGGTGACAGAGCAAGACTCTGTCTCAAAAAAAAAAAAAAAAAAAAAAAAAAAATACCGACCAAAAAAAAAAAAGTCCAGGACCAGGTGAATTCACACCTGAATTCTATCAGACATTCAAAGAAGAATTGGTACAAATCCTATTGACACTATTCCGAAAGATAAAGAGGGAATCCTCCCTAAATCATTCTATGAGGCCAGTATCACCCTAATACCAAAACCAGGAAAGGACATATCAAAAAAACAAAACTATGGACCAATATCCCTGATGAAGACAGATGCAAAAATCCTCAACAAAATCCTAGCTAACCAAATCCAACAGCATATCAAAAAGATAATCCATCAGATCAAGTGGGTTTCATACCAGGGCTGCGGGGATGGTTTAACATCTGAAAATCAATAAATGTGATATACCACATAAACAGAATTAAAAACAAACATCACATGATCATCTGAATAGACCAGAAAAAGCATTTGACAAAATCCAGCATCCTTTTATGATTAAAACCCTCAGCAAAATCAGCATAAAACGGACATACCTTCTATGCTGGAGTTTGAGACCAGCCTGGCCAACATGGTGAAACCCGTCTCTACTAAAACTAGAAACTACAAAATTAAAACTACAAAAATTAACTGGGCATGATGGCAGGCACCTGTAATCCCAGCTACTGGGAGGCTGTGAGGTAGGAGAATTGCTTGATCCCAGGAGGCAGAATTTGCAGTGAGCCCAGATCGTGCCACTGCACTCCAGCCTGGGTGACAGAGTAGGACTCTGCCAAAAAAAAAAAAAAAAAAAAAAAAAAAAAAAAAGGGCATATATACCAAAGGAATGGAATAGAGAACCCAGAAATGAAGCCAAATACTTGCAGTCAACAAAGCTATTCACAAATGGTACTGGGACAATTGGCAAGTCACATGTAGAAGAATGAAACTCGATCCTCATCTCTCACCTTTTAGAAAAATCAACTCAAGATGGATCAGAGACTTAAATCTAAGACCTTAAACTATAAAAATTCTAGAAGATAACATTGGAAAAACCCTTGTAGACACTGGCTTAGGCAAAGTGTTCATGACCAAGAACCCAAAAGCAAATGCAACAAAAACAGAAAAACAGATGGGACTTAGGTAAACTAAAATGCTTCTGCACAGCAAAAGAAATCATCGGTAAACAGACAACCCACGGAGTGGGAGAAAATCTTTGCAATCTATACATCTGACAAAGGACTAATATCCAGAATCTACAAGGAACTCAAACAAATCAGCAAGAAAAAAAAAAAAAAAACAATCTTGTGTCTGGAATTGGTGAGTTCTTGGTCTCACTGACTTCAAGAATGAAGCCACGGACCCTCGTGGTGTTACAGTTCTTAAAGATGGTGTGTCCAGAGTTTTTTCCTTCAGACATTCAGATGTGTCTGGGGCTTCTTCCTTCTGGTGGGTTCGGTCTTGGTGTCAGGAACGAAGCTGCAGACCTTCATGGTGAGTATTACAGCTCTTCAAGGCAGCGCGTCCAGAGTTGTTTGTTCTTCCTGGTGGGTTCGTGGTCTCGCTGGCTTCAGGAGTGAAGCTGCAGATCTTCGCTGTGAGTGTTACAGCTCATAAAAGCAGCATGGACCCAAAAAGTGAGCAGCAGCAAGATTTACTGCAAAGACTGAAAGAATAAAGCTTCCACCATGTGAAAGGGCATCGGAGCGGGTTGCCACTGCCGGCTCAGGCAGCCTGCTTTTATTCCCTTATCTGGCCCCACCCACACCCTCCTGATTGGTCCATTTTACAGACAGCTGATTGGTCTATTTTACAGAGAGCTGATTGGTCCATTTTGACAGAGTGCTGATTGGTGCGCTTACAATCTTTGAGCTAGACACAGAGTCACAGAGTGCTAGTTAGCTACAGAGTTAGCTAGATACAGAGTACCAATTGGTGTATTCACAAACCCTGCGCTAGATACAGAGTGCTGATTGGTGCACATACGATCCTCCAGCTAGATATAAAAGTTCTCCAAGTCCCCATCCATTTCAGGAGCCCAGCTGGCTTCACCCAGTGGATCCTGCACCAGGGCTGCAGGCTGAGCTGCCCGCCAGTCCCGAGCCACACCTGCGCTCCTCAGCCCTTGGGCTGTCCAAGGGATGAGGTCCCATGGAGCAGGGGGGGCGCCTGTCAGGGAGGCTCAGGCTGTGCAGGAGCCCACTGCAGGGGGAGGAGCTCAGACATGGTGGGCTGCAGGTCCCGAGTCCTGCCTGGCGGGGAGGAAGCTAAGGCCCAGCAAGAATTTGAGTGTGGCGCCAGCGGCCAGCACTGCTGGGGGACCTGGCGCAACCTCCGCAGCTGCTGGCCAGGGTGCTAAGCCCCTCACTGCTCTGGGCCTAAGGCGCCAGCTGGTCGCTCCGTGTGCCCGGCCGAACCCGTGCCCGCGCGGAACCCCTGCCCGTGCCCGCCGGAACTCACACTGGCCTGGGAGCGCTGCGCGCAGCCCGGGTTCCCACCCATGCCTCTCCCTCCACAACTCCCGGCAAGCAGAGGGAGGTGGCTCCGGCCTCAGCCAGCCCAGAGAGGGGCTCCCACAGTGCCGTGGCAGGCTGAAGGGCTCCTCAAGTGCTGCCAGAGTGGACGCTGAGGCCGAGGAGGCGCCGAGAGCGAGGGCTGCTAGCACGTTGTCACCTCTCAATCTCACCAACAGTGGGCTAAGGACATGAATAGACAATTCTCAAAAGAAGATATACAAATGGCCAACAAACATATGAAAAAATGTTCAACATCACTTATTATCAAGGAAATGCAAATCGAAACCACTATGCGATACCACCTTACTCCTCTAAGAATGGCCATAATCAGAAAATTAAAAAAATAGTGGATATTGGTGTGGATGTGGTGAAAAGGGAACACTTTTACACTGTTAGTGGGAATGTAAACTAGTGCAACCACTATGGAAAACAGTGTGGAGATTCCTTCAAGAACTAAAGGTAGCATCTGCACCAAGATGGCCAAATAGGAACAGCTCCAGCCTCCAGCTCCCAGTGTGAGCGACACAGAAGACTGGTGATTTCTGCATTTCCAACTGAGGTACCAGGTTCATCACACTGGGGCGTGTTGGACAGTGGGTGCAGGACAGTGGGTGCAGCCCAATGAGCGAGAGCCGAAGCAGGGCGAGGCATCGCCTTACCCGGGAAGCACAAGGGGGAAGGGAATTCCCTTTCCTAGCCAAGTGAAACCGTGACACACAACACCTGGAAAATTGGGTCACTCCCACTATAATACTGTGCTTTACCAAGGACCTTAGCAAACAGCACACCAGGAGCTTATATCCTGCACCTGGCTCGGAGGGTCCCATGCCCATGGAGCCTCCATCATTGCTAGCACAGCAGTCTAAGATCTAACTGTAAGGCAGCAGCGAGGCTGGGGGAGGGGCGCCCGCCATTGCTGAGGCTTAAGTAGGTAAACAAAGCGGCCGGGAAGCTCGAACTGGGTGGAGCTCACCACAGCTCAAGGAGGCCTGCCTGCCTCTGTAGACTCCACCTCTGGGGACAGGGCATAGCCAAACAAAAGGCAGCAGAAACCTCTCCAGATGTAAATATCGCTCTCTGACAGTTTTGAAGAGAGTAGTGGTTTTCCCAGCATGGAGTCTGAGATCTGAGAATGGACAGACTGTTTGCTAAAGTGGGTCCCTGACCCCCGAGTAACCTAATTGGGAGACATCTCCCACTAGGGGCAGACTGACACCTCACACCTCACACAGCTGGTACACCTCTGAGACGATGCTTCCAGAGGAACGATCAGACAGAAATATTTACTGTTCAGCAATATTCACTCTTCTGCAGCCTCTGCTACTGATACCAAGGCAAAGAGGGTCTGGAGTGGACCTCTAGTAAACTCCAGCAGACCTGCAGCTGAAGGTCCTGACTATTAGAAGGAAAAATAACAAACAGAAAGGACATCCACACCAAAACCTCATCTGTACGTCACCATCATCAAAGACCAAATGTAGATAAAACCACAAAGATGGGGAAAAAGCAGTACATAAAAGCTGGAAATTCTAAAAATCAGAGCACCTCTCCCCCTCCAAAGGAATGCAGCTCCTCGCCAGCAAGGGAAAAAGCTGGACGGAGAATGACTTTGACGAGTTGAGAGAAGAAGACTTCAATCAAACTTCTCTAAGCTAAAGGAGGAATTACGAAACCAGCGCAAAGAAACTAAAAACCTTGAAAAAAGATTTGACGAATGGCTAACTAGAATAACCAATGCAGAGAAGTCCTTAAACAAATTGATAGAGATGAAAACCATGACACGAGAACTACATAACAAATGCACAAGCTTCAGTAACCAACTTGATCAACTGGAAGAAAGGGTATCAGTGATTGAAGGTCAAATGAATGAAACGAAGCGAGAAGAGAAGTTTAGAGAAAAAAGAATAACAAGAAATGAACAAAGCCTCCAAGAAATATGGGACTATGTGAAAAAACCAAATCTATGTCTGATTAGTGTACCTGAAAGTGACGGGGAGAATGGAATCAAGTTGGAAAACACTCTGTGGACATTATCCAGGAGAACTTCCCCAACCTAGAAAGGCAGGCCAACATTCAAATTCAGGAAATACAGAGAACGCCACAAAGATACTCCTTGAGAAGAGCAACTCCAAGACACATAATTGTCAGATTCACCAAAGTTGAAATGAAGGCAAAAATGTTAAGGGCAGCCAGAGAGAAAGGTCGGGTTACCCCCAAAGGGAAGCCCATCAGACTAACAGCAGATCTCTCGGCAGAAACTCTACAAGCCAGAAGAGAGTGGGGGCCAATATTCAATATTCTTAAAGAACAGAATTTTCAACCCAGAATTTCTTTTCCAGCCAAACTAAGTTTCATAAGTAAAGGAGAAATAAAATCCTTTACAGACAAGCAAATGCTGAGAGACTGTGTCACCACCAGGCCTGCCCTACAACAGCTCCTGAAGGAAGCACTAAACATGGAAAGGAACAAATGGTACCAGCCACTGCAAAAACATGCCAAATTCTAAAGACCATCGATGCTAGGAAGAAACCACATCAACTAATGAGCAAAATAACCAGCTAACATCATAATGACAGGATCAAGTTCACACATAACAATATTAACCTTAAATGTAAATAGGCTAAATGCTCCAATTAAAAGAAACAGGCTGGCAAATTGGAAAAGAGTCAAGACCCATCAGTTTGCTGTATCCAGGAGACCCATCTCACGTGCAGAGACACACATAGGCTCAAAATAAAGGGATAGAGGAAGATCTACCAAGCAAATGGAAAACAAAAAAAGGCAGGGGTTGCAATCCTAGTCTCTGATAAAACAGACTTTAAACCAACAAAGATCAAAAGAGACAAAGAAGGCCATTACATAATGGTAAAGGGATCAATTCAACAAGAAGAGCTAACTATCCTAACTATATATGCACCCAATACAGGAGCACCTAGATTCATAAAGCAAGTCCTTAGAGACTTACAAAGAGACTTAGACTCCCACACAATAATAATGCAAGACTTTAACACCCCACCGTCAACATTAGACAGATCAACGAGACAGAAAGTCAACAAGAATATCTAGGAATTGAACTCAACTCTGCACCAAGTAGACCTAATAGACATCTACAGAACTCTCCACCCCAAATCAACAGAATATACATTCTTCTCAGCACCACATCGCACTTATTCCAAAATTGACCACATAGTTGGAAGTAAAGTACTCCTCAGCAAATGTAAAAGAACAGAAATTATAACAAACTGTCTCTCAGACCACAGTGCAATCAAACTAGAACTCAGGACTAAGAAACTCAATCAAAACCGCTCAACTACATGGAAACTGAACCACCTGCTCCCAAATGACTACTGGGTACATAACAAAATGAAGGCAGAAATAAAGATGTTCTTTGAAACCAATGAGAACAAAGATACAACATACCAGGATCTCTGCGACACATTTAAAGCAGTGTATAGACGGAAATTTATAGCACTAAATGCCCACAAGCGAAAGCAGGAAAGATCTCAAATTGACACCCTAACATCACAATTAAAAGAACTAGAGAAGCAAGAGCAAACACATTCAAAAGCTAGCAGAAGGGAAGAAATAACTAAGATCAGAGCAGAACTGAAGGAGACAGAGACAAAAAACCCTTCAAAAAAATCAATGAATCCAGGAGCTGGTTTTTTGAAAAGATCAACAAAATTGATAGACCGCTAGCAAGACGAATAAAGAAGAGAAGAGAGAAGAATCAAATAGACATGATTAAAAAATGATAAAGGGGATATCACCACTGACCCCACAGAAATATAAACTACCATCAGAGAATACTATAAACACCTCTACGAAAATAAACTAGAAAACCTAGAAGAAATGGATACATTCCTGGACACATACACTCTCCCAAGACTAAACCAGGAAGAAGTTGAATCCCTGAATAGACCAATAACAGGCTCTGAAATTGAGACAATAATTAATAGCCTACCAACCAAAAAAAGTCCAGACCAGACGGATTCACAGCCGAATTCTACCAGAGGTACAAGGAGGAGCTGGTATCATTCCTTCTGAAATTATTCCAAACAACAGAAAAAGAGAGAATCTTCCCTAACTCATTGTATGAGGCCAATTGCATCCTGATACCAAAGCCTGGCAAAGATACAACAAAAAAAAGAGAATTTTAGACCAATATCCCCGATGAACATCGATGCCAAAATCCTCAATAAAATACTGGTAAACTGAATCCAGCAGCACATCAAAAAGCTTATCCACCATGATCAAGTGGGCTTCATCCCTGGGACGTAAGGCTGGTTCAACATATGCAAATCAATAAATGTAATCCAGCATATAAACAGAACCAAAGACAAAAACCACATGATTATCTCAACAGATGCAGAAAAGGCCTTTGACAAAATTCAACAGCCCTTCATGATAAAAACGCTCAATAAATTCGGTATTGATGGAACATATCTTAAAACACTAAGAGTTATTTATGACAAACCCACAGCCAATATCATACTGAATGGGCAAAAACTGAAAGCATTCCCCTTGAAAACTAGACAAGACAGGGATGCCCTCTCTCACCACTCCTATTCAACATAGGAAGTTCTGGCTAGGGCAATCAGGCAAGAGAAAGAAATCAAGGGTATTCAATTAGGAAAAGAGGAAGTCAAATTGTCTCTGTTTGCAGATGACATGATTGTATGTTTAGAAAACCCCATCGTCTCTGCCCAAAATCTCCTTAAGATGATAAGCAACTTCAGCAAAGTCTCAGAATACAAAATCAATGTGCAAAAATCACTAGCATTCTTATATACCAATCAGCCAAATGATGACTGAACTCCCATTCACAATAGCTTTAAAGAGAATAAAATACCTAGGAATCCAACTTACAAGGGATGTGAAGGACCTCTTCAAGGAGAACTACAAACCACTGCTCAACGAAATAAAAGAGGACACAAACAAATGGAAGAACATACCATGCTCATGGATAGGAAGAATCAATATCGTGATAATGGCCATACTGCCCAAGGTAATTTATAGATTCAATGCCATCCCCATTAAGCTACCAATGGCTTTCTTCACAGAATTGGAAAAAACTACTTTAAAGTTCATATGGAACCAAAAAAGAGCCCGCATTGCCAAGACAATCCTAAGTCAAAAGAACAAAGCTGGAGGCATCACGCTACCTGACTTCAAACCATACTACAAGGCTACAGTATCCAAAACAGCATGGTACTGGTACCAAAACAGAGATATAGACCAATGGAACAGAACAGAGCCCTCAGAAATAATACCACACATCTACAACCATCTGATCTTTGACAAACCTGAAAAAAACAAGCAACGGGGAAAGGATTCCCTATTTAATAAATGGTGCTGGGAAAACTGGCTAGCCATAAGTAGAAAGCTGAAACTGGATCCCTTCCTTACACCTTATACAAAAATTAATTCAAGATGGATTAGAGACTTAAATGTTAGACCTAAAACCATAAAAACCCTAGAAGAAAACCTAGGCAATACCATTCAGGACATAGGCATGGGCAAGGACTTCATGTCTAAAACACCAAAAGCAACGGCAACGAAAGCCAAAATTGACAAATGGGATCGAATTAAACTAAAGAGCTTCTGCACAGCAAAAGAAACTACCATCAGAGTGAACAGGCAACCTACAGAATGGGAGAAAATTTTTGCAATCTACTCATCTGACAAAGGGCTAATATCCAGAACCTACAAAGAACTCAAACAAATTTACAAGAAAAAAAAAGCCCAATCAAAAAGTGGACAAAATATATGAGCAGACACTTCTCAAAAGAAGACATTTATGCAGCCAACAGACACATGAAAAAATGCTCATCATCGCTAGCCATCAGAGAAATGCAAATCAAAACCACAATGAGATACCATCTCACACCAGTTAGAATGGAAATCATTACAAAGTCAGGAAACAACAGGTGCTGGAGAGGATGTGGAGAAATAGGAACACTTTTACACTGTTGGTGGGACTGTAAACTAGTTCAACCATTGTGGAAGACAGTGTGGTGATTCCTCAAAGATCTAGAACTAGAAATACCATTTGACCCAGCCTTCCCATTACAGGGTATATACCCAAAGGATTATAAATCATGCTGCTATAAAGACACTTGCACACTTATGTTTATTGTGGCACTATTCACAATAGCAAAGACTTGGAACCAACCCAAATGTCCATCAATGACAGACTGGATTAAGAAATTGTGGCACATATACACCATGGAATACTATGCAGCCATAAAAAAGGATGAGTTTGTGTCCTTTGTAGGGACATGGATGCAGCTGGAAACCATCATTCTCAGCAAACTATCGCAAGAACAGAAAAGCAAACACCACATGTTCTTACTCATAGGTGGGAACTGAACAATGAGAACACTTGGACACAGGAAGGGGAACATCACACACTGGGGCCTATGGTTGGGAGGGGACTGGGGGGAGAGATAGCATTAGGAGATATACCTAGTGTAAATGACGAGTTAATGGGTACAGCACACCAACATGGCACATGTATACATATGTAACAAACCTGCACGTTGTGCACATGTACCCTAGAACTTAAGTATAATAAAAAATAAAAAAAATAATAAAAAGTTTGAAATATTGCAAGCATTACCAGAATGTGATACAGAGACACAAAGTGAGCATGTACTGTTGGAAAAATGGTGCTGACAGATTTGCTCCAAGGATGCAGGGTTGCCACAAACCTTCAATTTGTAAAACTGTAGTATCTGCAAAGTACAATAAAATAAAACATGATAAAACAAGGTAAAAAAAAAAAAAAAAAAAAACTAAATGTAGATCTACCATTTGATCCAGCAATCCCACTCCTGGGTATCTACCCAGAGGAAAAGAAGTCATTATACAAAAAATGTAACTTGTACATGCATGTTTATAGCAGTACAATTCACAACTGCAAAAATATGGAACCAGCCCAAATGCCCATTGATGAACGAATGGATAAATAAAATGTGATGTGTATATATATACACACATACACACAATTGAATACTACTCAGCCATAAAAAGGAATGAAATAATGGCATTTGCAGCAACCTAGATGGAATTGGAGACCATTATTGTAAGTGAAGTAACTCAGGAATGGAAAACCAAATATTGTATGTTCTCACTCATAAGTGGGAGCTAAGCTATGAGGATGCAAAGGCATAAGAGTAATACAATGGACTTTGGGGGCTGGGGGTAAAGGGTAGGAGGGGAGTGAGGGATAAAAGACTACACATTGAGTACAGTGTACACACTGCTTAGGTGCTGGGTGCACCAAAATCTCAGAAGTCACCTCTGAAGAACTTAATTCATGTAACCAAACATCACCTGTTCCCAAAATCCTACTGAAATAAAAAATAAATAGTAAGAAAAAAAAAAAAAGCAGCCTGTATTTAATTCTCATGCAAGCTCATTTAATTCTTGCACTCTATGATAAAGGTTCTATAATTACCCCCATCCGATCGAGAAAATACACACAAGCTCAGTAACCCAGCTCAAAGTCAGCTTAAAAGGAATCAAATCCAGCTTAAAAGGAATCAAACCCAGCTTAAAAGCAATCAAACCCAGGCAACCTGGCTCAGAAGGCACACTACCATTCATCGTGCCTCTCAGCTTCAGTTGATGGGCTGTGTGAGAAGGAAAAGGGGAAGATATAAAGATGTTGCTTGATGTTAACAAGATGTCTTAGGGATAAAAAAAAAAAAAAAAAAAAGATGCTGCTAGAAAGTTTAAGTGCTGTTTCCCAAACTTACCACTCACATCCTACCTTCATACTATAATACTTTTGCCACATTCAAGAATCATTTTTTTTTTATTATTATTATACTTTAAGTTCTAGGGTACATGTGCACAACGTGCAGGTTTGTTACATATGTATACGTGTGCCATGTTGGTGTGCTGCACCCATCAACTCGTCATTTACATCAGGTTTAACTCCCAATGCAATCCCTCCCCGCACCCGCCCATAATAGGCCCCGGTGTGTGATGTTCCCCTTCCTGTGTCCAAGTGTTCTCATTGTTCAATTCCCATCTATGAGTGAGAACATGCGGTGTTTGCTTTTCTGCTCTTGCGATAGTTTGCTAAGAATGATGGTTTCCAGCTGCATCCATGTCCCTACAAAGGACACAAACTCATCCTTTTTGATGGCTGCATAGTATTCCACGGTGTATATGTGTCACATTTTCTTAATCCAGTCTGTCACTGATGGACATATGGGTTGATTCCAAGTCTTTGCTATTGTGAATAGTGCCACAATAAACATACGTGTGCAAATGTCTTTATAGCAGCATGATTTATAATCCTTTGGGTATATACCCAGTAATGGGATGGCTGGGTCAAATGGTATTTCTAGTTGTAGATCCTTGAGGAATTGCCACACTGTCTTCCACAATGGTTGAACTAGTTTACAGTCCCACCAACAGTGTAAAAGTGTTCCTATTTCTCCACATCCTCTCCAGCACCTGTTGTTTCCTGATTTTTTAATGATTGCCATTCTAACTGGTGTGAGATGGTATCTCATTGTGGTTTTGATTTGCATTACTCTGATGGCGAGTGATGATAAGCATTTTTTCATGTGTCTGTTGGCTGTATGAATGTGTTTTGAGAAGTGTTTGTTCATATCCTTTGCCCACTTTTTGATGGGGTTGTTTGCTTTTTTCAGAATCATTGTTAATATTTAAATTAACTCACCTTTTAAAACTTAAAGGGAAACTAAAGGATAACAACAAATTGTCCTAATAGGTATCCAAGTTAGGATGGGTCATGGCCCCAGAGACAAGAAGCTGTACCCAGAGTCAGAGCATGAAGAAGACTGGACATGTCAAATAGGGCAGGTCTGGGGCCCAGATCAAAGTGTTGGAGAACAACGGCCAGGAGAAAATTTCTGAGAATGCCTCCAGAAAGACAAATAGTAGCTACAACCAAGAAAGGAAAATTTGGGCCAGGCCAGTAGGTCTGGGGTAGTTTCATGGGGACTGGGAAGAGGGTGTTTGTGAAAGAGTGAGTTTGGGACTGAAGAAAGGAACCCTGGGGCTGAGGAACAATATAGCCCAAGAAGCAAATACAGGAGTAAAGATCAAACAGATTGGGAGACCCAGGCTGGGAACCAAGAAGAGAGCTGAGGTTATTTCAGGAGGTTTAGGAGGACTGCAAGAGGGGAGAGATGGTGTTGCTTAGAGGGTTAAAGGGAAGAAGTCCAGAGGTGAGGGCTGAGGGGCAGGTGTGCCAAGGAAGGGTTGCAGCAGGGTGAGTTGGGGATTCTGACAGTGGGGGTGAGAAGTGGGTTGGGTACTCAGTCCCACCATATTGTGCTTTGCAGGTGGTGCCTGCATCTGAATCCTGAAGACAGTGGTGATGGTCAGCATCCCATGAATGAGATGGACATGTCATCCATATACCACTAAAAATCAACTCTCAGCTCTCCAGGGGTATGTACCACACTTTGGGAAACACTGCTACGGCCAAAGGATGATAAAAGCCTGAGTTAAAGAACAGGATACTTGGAAGTCACTGCTAAGTTTTTGGAAGAATACTTGGGTTGCATTTTTTTAAACATAAAATTAAAATATAGCTTATAAAAACAAAACGGGTTGTTTTTATCCTCCACAGTATCTAGGCATGAAACTTTGTACATAACGGGCACATGAATATTCAATTATATTATTGTAAATAGTTGAAAAGGTATAATTAGAGATGAATCTTCTGGGCCATGTTCTAATAGTAAGGGTCTCATTCATGAGCTACAGGGGAGGGGAGGGCTTCAGACAGGTCTGACTAAATGTTTGCACTCACAAGAAGAGACAACATCTCAGCTAGCTGACAGAATTCCCTGGGTCACTGACAACTGAAAGGTCCTCGAGGCTGTAGATATTGCAGGAAAGCGAGAAAAACGAAATTAAAGATACTGCAGACAAGGTCCAATGCTTCAAGACCCACACCAGATCACAAACCATTTCCCATAGCCGACAAAACCGCTTATGTCTGGGTAAAAATGTTCCTCTGAGAACATGGGTAAAATATGTTTCCTCTGAAAAGTGATTTTAGAAATTGTGGCCAGCAGGTCCTCAGATGACCCCAGTGATTGCTGTGTTCTGGCATTCACACCCTTGTATATATTCCCAACCCTTAAGTGTGGGCACTGTGATTTGCTTCTACCCAAAAGAACATGGCAAAGGTGATAGAAAGTCACTCCTGTGATTATGTTACATTATATAAGACTCCATCTTGTTAGCAGAATCTCTCTGGTTTTCCTGATATCCTTAAAAAAGCAAGCAGCCATGTTATAGCTTCCCTAAGGAAAGCGCCAAGTGGCAGAGAACTACAGGCAGCCTCTAGCCATTGGTCAGCAAGACAACGAAGCCCTCAAATCTACAGCTGCAAGGAAGATAATTCTGCCAACAAGCCTCTAAATGAGAACACAGCCCTAGTCACTGCCTTGATTGTGGGGTAGCCTTGTGAGACCCAGGGCAGAGGACCCAACTAAGCTGTGCCTACATTCCTGATCCGCAGAAACTGTGGGATAAATAAACATGTGGCATGTTAGGCCACTAGGTTTCTGGTAACTTATTATTGCAGCACAGAAAACTAACACAGAAATCTTATACACACACTTTAAAAAAGGAAGAAAAGTAATATTGAGTTACTGGCCATTTGAGGTATTTATTAATGAAGATTAAACATCCAAAGGGCAGTCCTCAATGCTCATTTCCATGATTTTAAGAGTTGATAATTCCATGTCATGATTATTATCACCTTTGACACTGGAGAACTGAACAGACTGGGAGAGTGATGTGTTAAGACTGCATGATCCATTTGAAATCTCAACCTTTTCAGGGTCACTGTCACCTTCAATGACATTCACAGAAGTTTCCTGATCTGTTAAACTGTCTGAAATACTTGGATTATTTTCATCCAAAGTTGAAGGTTCAAGATTCGTTTCATCATTCACCTGTTGAATTATAACCCCTTCTGAATGCTTTGATTTATAAAGAGGCAAGAAAAATTCAGTTGGTGAAGAGAATATCTCGTTCTCATCTTTTGGTGCAGACGATAACATATTCAAAGCCTTTTGGTATTCTTGACGTTCCTGCTGAATAGTTACTTCACTTTCATGTTTTAATTCATTTGGTTCTGAATTCCCAGCCTTTTTAAAATCAAATAAATTCAACATATCAACATCATTTTGCTTTACTGAGTTTTCCTCTGACGTGCAGCCTAAGTCTACCTTCAGGACATGCAGCAGGTGGCGCATTTTTTCCTAGGATTAAGAAAAGATGAGAATAATTACATTAATTGAGTCAAATCAAATTTTGACTGTAGTGCTGCAAATCTCACAGGATTAATACTTTTCCTTTCACTTCTCCCACCACCACCCTCAAAAAAGTTCAAGGGAAAAAAAAGCTTTTAATGTATTGTTTGAAGGTATGAAAAAACCGTAAAATTATTTTTACATTAGAATTTTTCTAATGAAGTTATAAGGAAAGACAAACCTCCTCCAAATGTTTATTTTGTTTTATATGTCGCTCGAACAGTCGTTCTAAAAACCTACAAATGATAAACAAAAATGTTAATGTTTCAAAATCAGAAAATCATCTAAATATAAACTAGCCATGTAACAGTGAAACTATAAAGGTTGAAAAACGTGTTTTAGATTATTCTTTTTCTCTGTAAAGCTGAAGACTAATGCTTTCCTGTTCTATGTTCTTCCGTTGTGCGTTTGCTTCACGTTACATGTTTCTGAAAGACTGTATGCTACTTTTATTTCTTTGAATAAAATTCTCCTTTTTCTCACCCCACCTCCAAAAAGCTGTTTTTCTCACAGACATATGCAAACACCCAAAGCCTCTCTACCCCCATCTTTACACACACACACACACACAACCAAACCCTAAAGAAAAGCCTTTTACAGAGATATTTTATAATCCTTCCTAAATTATACTTTTAAAAAAATCCTATATTAAAGTATAAAACACCAATGAACAAAATGGAAAAGGACACCAAAAAAAAAAAAAAAAAAAAGGAAAAATATTCCAAATTCATGGATTGGAAGAATCAATATTGTTAAAACATCCACACCATCCAAAGCAATCTACAGAGTCAATGCAATCCATATCAAAATACCAGTGACATTATTCACAGAAATAGAAAAAAAAATCCTAAAATGTATATGAAACCACAAAAGACCCAGAATAGCCAAAGCTATCCTAAGTAAAAAGAACAAAACTGGTGGGATCATATTACCTGACTTCAAATTATACTACAGAGCTATGGTAACCAAAACAGCATGGTCAGGCATAAAAACAGACACACAGACCAATGGAAGAGAATAGAGAACTCAGAAACAAATCCACACACCCACAGTGAACTCATTTTTGACAAAGTTGCCAAGAACATACACTGGGGAAAAGGCAGTCTCTTCAATAAATGGTGATGGGAAAACTGGATACCCATATACAAAAGAATGAAACTAGACCCCTATCTCTCACCACATACAAAAACCAAATCAAAATAGATTAAAGGCCAAAATATAAGTTCTGAAACTATGGAACTACTAAATGAAAACATTGGGAGAAAATCTCTAGGGACTAGTCTGGCAAAGACTTCTTGAGTAATATCCCACAAGCACAGGCAAAAAAGCAAACATGGACAAATGGGATCATAAGTTAAAAAGCTTCTGCACAGCAAAGGATATAACCAACAAAGTGAAGAAACAATCCACAGAATGGGAGAAAATATTTGCAAACTACCCCTCTGACAAGGAATTAATAACCAGAATATATAAGGAGCTCAAACAACTATTTACTATTAGGTTTATAGCGAAAAATCTAATAATCTCATCAAAAAATGGGCAAAAGATTTGAATAGACAATTCTCAAAAGACATATGAATTGTAAACAGGAATATAAAAAGGTGTTCCACATCATTGATCATCAGAGAAATGCAAATCAAAACTACAATGAGATATCATCTCACTGCAGTTAAAATGGCTTATATGCAAAAACAAGCAATAATAAATGCTGGTGACAATGTGGAGAAAAGGGAATCCTTGCACACTATTAGCAGAATGTAAACTATTAGTTCAACCCCTATGGAGAACAGTTTGGAGGTTCCTCAAAAAACTAGAAATTGAGCTACCATATGCTCCAGCAATCCCAAAAGGAAGGAAGTGGATATCAAAGAGATATCTGCACTTTTATGTTTGTTGTAGCACTGTTCATAATAGCTAAGATTTGGAAGCAGCCTAAGTGTCCATTAACAAATGAATGGATAAAAAAATGTAGGACATATACACCATGGAGTACTATTCAGTCATAAAAAAAGTAGGATCCTGTCATCTGCAACAATATGGATGGAAATGGAGATCATTATGTTAAGTGAAATAAGCCTGGTACAGAAAGATAAACATTGCATGCTCCACTTATTTGTGGGATCTGAAAATCAAAACAATTGAACTCACAGACATAGAGAGTAGAAGGATGGTTAACAGAGGCTGGGAAGGGTAGTGGAGGGCTGCAGGGGAAGAGGGGTAGTTAATGGGTACAAAAACATAGAAAGAATCAATAAGATCATTTGATAGCACCACAGGGTAACTACAGTCAATAATAACTTAATTGTACATTTAAAATAAAGAATGTAGTCAGATTGTTTGTAACTCAAAAGATAAATGCTTGAGAGGATGGATACCCCATTTTCCGTGACGTCCTTATTTCACAATGCTTGCCTATATCAAAACATCTCATGGACCCTTATATACACCTACTGTGTACGTCACACAATTTTAAAAAATAATGAAAAAATTTAAAAATTCCCACTGATGGTAAATCCACATAATAACTTAAATGTTATCACTTATTAAGTTCCATTAAATGCTACTGTGCTAGCCATAATAATCATTTTACCTCTAATTCTGACCAACGTAGGGAGGGAAAGATAGTGTAAAAACCATTTTAAAGATGAGAAAGCCACATCTCTAAGATGACAATTTCCTCTCCCCTGAGGTCAAAAGCCATTAGGGGAATTTAACCCACATGTGTCTGGCTCCACATAATTTCTTCATTCTAAAACACCATGCTCACCTCTCTATCACAGGAATGTCCAACAGTTTCTTAAAAAACAACTAATTTCCTTTGTTATCATTTGCTAGCATCAGTGAAGTTATGAGCCAACCTCAGAGTTAGTAGTTCTGAATTATTTCACAATTTTTTTAAAACCCAAGAAATCTGTATTCTACTTTTTACAACTGTTGTTAACATTTTAGAATATTCACTACTAGGCATTTTTTCTATTCATTTGTATTTCTTTACCAAATTGTAATTAAACGATACATACTATTTGGGTATCTATCTTGTTTTTTTCTTTTTTCTTTTTCTTTATTTTTTCTGAGACAGAGTCTCGCTCTGTCGCCCAGGCTATAATGTTGAGGCGCGATCTCGGCTCACCGCAAGCTCCTCGTCTTGGGTTCACGCCATTCTCCTACCTCAGCCTATAGCTAGGACTACTGGCACCTGCCACCAGGCCTGGCTAAATTTTTGTGTGTTTTTAATAGAGACGGGGTTTCACAGTGTTAGCCAGGATAGCCTCGATCTCCTGACCTCATGATCCACGCGCCTCGGACTCCCAAAGTGCTGGGATTACAGACGTCAGCCACTGTGCCCAGCCCTATTTTGTTTTTTCTAATCAACGACACATATCTTTAACATCTTTCTGTATCTGTAAATTCACTTCAACATCATTTTTAATCCCTAAGCAGACCTTACATTTCACATATATCCCACAGTTTATTCAACCAAACATTTACCATTAAACATTTAGGTTGATTCTGGTTTTTGGTACTATTATAAAAATGCTGTAATAAATAGTCTTACACGTGATAAAAACAAAATTTTAAGCATAAATACGATTTTGTATGTGTATTTTTTTTCTTGTGGTGGCAAAAACCAACAAAACTTATCATCTTCACCATTAAGTGCACGATTGAGTAGTGTTAAGTATATTCATACTGTGATACAGATGGCTAAAACTTTTCATTATGTATCCTGAAACTCTTTACCCATATTATGTGAATATTATTTACCAACTTTTTAAAACGAAAGCGGTCAAAAGAATTAATGTCAAAAATCTTAGGTCTTTTTGATATGCCTTTTTATGCCAATAATGAAAATGTTTGCTTTAATTTTTTTAAAAACTTGATGTAAAGGATAGAAATAATTTATTAGAAATGTCTATGTTTGGCATATTATTACAACAGAGAAAGCAAGTAGTATACATAACAGGGTCCTAGGTTACATAACATAAAGTAGAGCCCAGTGCTCAAAGAATCTTAGATACATAAATGTTCAAGCTAAATTCAGGACACACAGTTTCCTTAAGCTATGCAATAGCTAATCTGGTTTTGCAAACTTTTCATTTAACTTGCGGTGCACAAACCTAGCTCTTAATTTGTTCTCATTTTACTAGATCTAATACTAATAATGGTTGTACCAAAAATGCTTGCCTTTGATTCTCATGACAGTTTTAGATAGTAAAATGGGATTATGAAGCTTTGCAAATAAGTGGTAAAGATCTTCCTTCACGAGTCACTTATAATACAAAGGATATAATATTAAAGTGAATAAAAGCTCTATTCTTTAATTCTCCCAAGTGATGAACTTCCCCTAGAGTATGAATTAAACATTCTTTACAATTACAATAATAAGTTTCCAAGAAAGCAATATATTTTTTCATTTCCTAGTATGGGAAAATAACTTTAAAATTTTAACATCATATGAAGAAATATGAAGAATATTTAACGTACTCCTGAATTGCCATAACACAATTAAAAAAAAACTAACCTGTTTGAAAATAAACCAAGTTTCAAAATTTCATCTGTTACATCTTCAATGAAACTCAGATACAACAGTTCTTCTTCGCTGTAAAGGGAAGGCAATATACAGCATAAAAATTATTGCTTACTTATTCTGAAAACTGTAAGAAACATTAGTACCTAATTAGAAATATCTATCTCTACCATTACCAATGTACTTCTATCTCATATTACTAAGGGGAATATTACAAACAAACATGTCTACCTTCTCAAATTATGCAAGGATAAATATTTATTAAAGATAATGACCTAATAGAGTAAAATTTCAAAGATATCTGCAACATCCATAGCAGTAAAAAATAAGCAGAATTAAACAACACAAAAAGAGACCAACGACAAGGGGCAATCAAATGCAATCCACTGGGAACAAGCACCCTCAAGGAATGTTTTAAATTTCCTCTGGCTCCTGACCAGGTCCAGCAGCAGAGGTGCAAGCCCCTCCGCAAAGCATTTGCAAGAAGGAAAAGGAAAGTTGTCCAGAGAAGCAGGAGCTTCAACTAAGAAGTCCTCTCCTAGCCCCAGGCCAGCATCTTCTCATCTTAAGGTTGAGAAATTCACTAAGCAGAAAAATTTATTTTTTCTCTCAAAACGTTTGGAGACAAAATCTCAAAGGAAAATTTGTGATCATAAATATTGTGGTAATTTTTAACTACTTGAACACACCTCCCTATTATAACTATATTTTAGTAGCTATTATAAGAAAGTTAGGATATTATTGTATGTTTGATTTTAATTAGCTGAAATTAGAGAATTAGTACCAAATGTAAGTAGCAAGTAACTAAATTACTGAATAAGCAAATATAAGGGAAGAGTTAATAAGCAAATCAAATAATAGATCTAAATGTTTAATAAAAAGTTATACTTTCAAACTGATTCACAGGGTCTCGCTTGTTTAAAAACAGCATATTTGAAAATAAGTAAAATTTTATAAATTATTTTCCCTAAAAAAAGTAACTTAATTAAAACAACATGAAAATCTACGAGTAAAATATCTGCAAAGAACTGCTGAGATTAGAAACCTCTGGAAAGAGTATCCTGAACTACTAAAAGTCTGTATTTCTCTAAAACTCTTCTTTATTATTTTATTATTTTTACATATAAATAAGAATTATGGATACTAATTATTAAAAAGTATCAGGTATTAGCTTAGGGACAAACTTCTACTGGAGATAAAAACGACGTGATTGACAATTGCTCCAGAAAGTTAAGTTATTATTTCTCAAATAAATTTGAGAAAATTATTCAGGTCATTTTCTCAAATTTAGCATGTATTATATGGTTGATACCCCAAAGCTGGTTGTAAGACAGATTAGCGTTCACAGATGAATGGATAAAGAAAATGTATATATACACAATGAAATACTATTCAGCCATAAAAACAAATAAAATCATGTTATTTGTGGCAACATGGATGGAACACGGATGGATGCTGGTGAAATAAGCCAGCACTAGAAAGTTAAACACCACATGTTCTCACTCATATGTGGAAGCTAAAAACAGTTGATTTCATAGAAGCAGAGAGTAGAACAGAGGATACTGGAGGCTGGGAAGGGTAGAGGGGAGTGAGGGACAAGGTGAGATTTGTTACAAGATACAAAATTATAGCTAGATAGGCGGAGTAAGTTCTAGTGTTATATACCACTACAGGATGACTACTATGGTTAACAATAATACATAGTTTCAAATAGCTAGAAGAAGGATACTCAATGTTTCCAACACAAAGAAATGATAAAACCTTTGAGATGATGGATACACTAATTAAACTGTTTTAATCACTGTACAGTATAAGTATCAAAACATCACTAGGTACTCCACGAATATGTACATTTATTACTTGCCAGTTTTAAAAAAAGAGATTATTGTTCAATCCTGACTTATTTAATAATGGTTTCTATGATTCTTAATTCCACTATGCAAAATGAAGAGGTAAAAAAGATCTTACTCAGAGTAGATTTTACTAGTTGCTGGGGGCTTCAGGGAATACTGACACACTGCCCTAGAAAGAAAAGTAGTTGAGCAAAACAATGGTTGGCATACAATAAGTATTCAGTAACACTGTATATTAGTACAGACTGAATATCCCTCTTGGAACGGAAGTGTTTCAGATTTTGGATTTTGGAATATTTCCATTATATACTTAGTAGTTGAGCATCTCAATCCAAAACTCTGAAATCCAAAATGCGCAAATGAGCATTTCCTTTGGGTGTCACGTCAGATTTTGGAGTATTGTGACTTACGGATTTTCAAATGTGGGATGTTCAACCTGTAATTACACTTTTCAGCAATTTTTAAAGCACTCTCATATCCATATCTAATTTAATATTCTAAACAACCCAGTCAGGTATGTTGGCTGTGTATTATTTTTACTATTTACTGATGAGTTCACCCAGTGTCAGAAAGGCTAAGTATAACTTTCCAAGGTTAATGTTAGTAAGCAGCAAAGATAGGTTTTTAAACTACTCTTCTACTTATAAATTCACAATTCTTTTCAAAACTACACTATGGCATTTCTCTAGTATAAACAATGACAATTTGACTAAGGTTAATGTATAGATAATGCTAGATATAGATACATTACTATGAAGTATTTTTTTTTTTTTTTTTTTTTTTTTTGAGACGGAGTCTGGCTCTGTCGCCCGAGCTGGAGTGCAGTGGCCGGATCTCAGCTCACTGCAAGCTCCGCCCTCCGGGTTTACGCCATTCTCCGGCCTCAGCCTCCCGAGTAGCTGGGACTACAGGCGCCCGCCGCCTCGCCCGGCTAGTTTTTTGTATTTTTTTAAGTAGAGACGGGGTTTCACCGTGTTCGCCAGGATGGTCTCGATCTCCTGACCTCGTGATCCGCCCGTCTCGGCCTCCCAAAGTGCTGGGTATGAAGTATTTTTAAAGCTGGTCATCATGATAAATTTTGTTACTCAGTTATGTTACCAATAATTAATTTGAAGCTAAATTTTATTCAGGTATACTCAATTATACTATTTTACTTTACTTCTTTTAGAAAGTATTAGAAAAGATAAATACTCCTTTCCTTAAGTCATTCTTAATATTCAGTGAAGACTGGCTCAAGAGCAGTTTATATTAATAAATAATAAGTTATATGTGTTGAAACACCAGAAATTTCAAAGACAGGGAAGTTAACAATGAACTCTCCACGGCCTTAGCAGGTGAGATCTTCCTAGCAAAGGCCTGAGGGAGAAGCCAGAGCCTGAGGGCATTGTGTGTACTTTCCTAGTGATCTGCTACATTAACACCTCATTCTTGCCCTCTTTTTAATCTCTACTCCTTCCTTTCTTCTACCCCCCTCCCCGCCCCACATTTCATATCCATTCTCTGACACTGGAAATACATTTGACAACTGAAACTATCAAGGCATGTTTTAGGTTTTCTACTACCTGCTAATTAATGTATAATATTCCTTAATCACTCAACACGATGAGTAATTTTTAAAGAGTGTCTCCATTGCAGTGAGCTCAGACCGCACCACTGCACTCCAGCCTGGACAACAGAGAGAGACTCTGTCTCATAAATAAATAAATAAATAGTGTCTTCATATAGCACAGATAGGTCAAGCACTAGCATATGATGAATATTCAAAATCACAAATTATGACTCCTCAAATGGTACAGCTCTTCAGCATTATTTGTGGCATGTAAACTGGTTAGCATCACTGTCAGAGGACTTGTCTTGGGGAAAATTATTTTTTTAATGAATAGTGATGACAAATAATACAAGTTGGCGTGGCGTTTTCCTTTACTAATGAATTAGCAAAATTAACTCATTTAAACCTTTACTAAGCACTTAAATTTGTGAAATTTCCTTGGTAAAACTAAAACTGTTATTGAATTACATCACACCAAAATAGACTACAGCATGCAATTAAATAGTACTTATGTGGCAAACACTATATGTCTGTTATACAAGAAGGCAATTAAAGACAGTTGAAATTATTTCTCCTGTGAACTGTGTACCTTGGCGAGGAATGCTGAAGAGCATCATCCTTAATCTCATCCCATGTTAAGTCATGCCCTTGTAAAGGTAAAGGGGCTATTTTTTCTTTGGCATCATATGTCACACAGTTAGATGCCTGGGGATGCAATAAAAAAAACTTCATTTTTGCTTAAAAATACATTATGAAAGCAGAAATATAACAAATTTTAAGTGAACAGAGATATCCAGTAGATAAAAATTATACAGTATGACAAAGAATATTTTAGAATAATTTTTCTATCCATTCAGCACGTTTTTCTTAAAGATAAAATGACTTATTTCTTGTATTTTAATGAGTGGCATTTAAATAACACTAAGAAATTGTCACAAATAAACATATAAAGGGAAAAATGAAGCAAATTTTCAACTTTTAAGTAAATTTGAGGGAACAAAGTCTCATTATTCAGAAATTCAAATAGCTCATCTGTTTTACATGCCAACATGTCAAATATGTAGAAGCAGTGGTAGCGCTGGCAGCATGAACAATAATATTAACAAAAATAATGGCAGCTTACTTTTATAGACTCCTTACTATGCACCACAAACTGTGCCAAGCATTTACTCACATCGTTAGAGTTAATCTTTACCGTGACAATTTATGTACAGTGCTTTACAGTTTTAAAGGTGCTGTTAAAATGTGGATCTACTGCAGTTAATACTGGCTTCTTCAAGTCAAGTACTGATGGCACTGACTGTGGAATATGAGGACACACATTTTCTTGCAGGATTGTAAATAAATACTGTTTCATGTTTATGTAGTTATCTGCAGAGTTAACTCATTCCCAAAATTTCAAGCTAGTCTATTAAGCCCTAGCCCAGGCTAGGTACTTTGCCTACATCATTTACTCCTCCTAATAATCCTGCAAGTTAAGTATAGTTTTTCTAGATGAGGAAATGCAGCTCTCAGAGAATAAGTGATTTGTCCTTGGACCTTAAGTGGCAGGGCCCTGTGTCAAACAACATTAATGGCTGAGATGGAAAACGACCACCTTCTACCCATTTTCAGAAGGGAAGGAGGAAGTTGAGTATGATTATATTTTATTCTTCTATCTCTGGATCTGTGTTTGACATTTTAATAGACAAACCATTTTTATAAACAACAAATTTAAGTCAGGACACAAGTGCAAGACTGACACTCCAAAAATAAAACAATTTATCTCAAAATCAGACTCAAAGTTGCAATATTTTAAAAGAAATGATGCTAAGAATTCAAAATATAAACCCTGTAATAAACAGCTTTATGGTCTAGAAAAAGTAGAGGTAAACATAATAACAGCCACTTATTCTTATAAAATGTATACTTTCCAATCATGTAATATGTGGCAATTCTTTACAAAAAAAAAAAAAAAGGGATAAAAACTCAACTTCTGCACTACTCTGCTGGCTCCTCTAGTAATCCAGGTCTGCATCTTTGTAAACAATACTTAAGGTATTTTACTGATCCTTCCATCTGTCCAGCCAGCCAACCAATCATCTAGGAAAGATGTTAGTAACAAATGACTTCCCAGATTTGGCAGGATCCACCTGGCCATTCAGAGAGCTATAACCATTTGTAAACAGCCAGACCTTCTGTATACTGGCTATATCATGTATGATAAGTGCTACCAACAGATTATTCTTCACAGTCTAAATAGCTGTACATATTCTATTTACAGAAAAATATCTGTAATTCAAATGTAGCAATACTAAAAGATTTCATACTTATTACCTGCTTTATGTTCATTTCTGATTCTGTCACATTTTTAGTCTCAGCTGTCCCCAACTCAGATTTAAAGCTGTAATAATTTAAAATAAATAACTGTTAATCCTTCAAAATATAAGCACTGTGGTAACAAGGTTTACTGGCTAGAAAAAATAAACTCAAACATAAAAGAATGAGATCCATCTGTTCTTATAAAATACATAATTTTGAATTATTTGATTTTATTTGATAAAATATCTGCAGACTCATCTGATATTACTGTACCTCTTACCTATATCCAAAGAAAAAAAATACTAATCTTAAATTGTTTTCACTTTCTAAAACAACTAAAACCTAGTGCCGGTTAAATTGTTTATGTAATACTAGAAAAACGATCACAATACAAATCTGCTAAATCTCAAAACTTGACAAGATTTTTTTCTTCAGTCATTTGGCAAACTTTTATTGAACATTCACCTTGTGCCACACACTATTGTATTTGAAAACATTATTGAGGCAAATTATACTTAATTTCCAGAAATTATCCCAATTTAAAATTATTCTTGGCAGTTGTTGCTATGAAGACTGGCCTGAATATCTGCAGGGAATGGAGCAGAGGGGTAGATGGATAAAGGGTTAGTTTCTTTCCCTCTATAGCCCATATTTTTGCCACTTTTAACATGAATCAACATGCATATTTACACAAATGCTGTCTGATGACATATTTTAAGAATTCTCTGAAAGTATAATATTTAAAAACATACACAATTCTTGAACCATGCTTGAAACAATAAAATATGTAATTCATACTTATAAGGCACTTGACCAGTGTAATATTTTTTGCTATTTTTCAGCAATTACTCTGATAGTTCTAGTGATACACAGAAAAGGAAAAGTCACATTCATCTCATTCCAATCCAAAGGGCACTACCAGATCTTAAGGCTGGCAGCAGCAAACAAGGAATATTAATTCGTTAATTTTCATTTAATTTCCTGAAGGATTTACTATTGGTTGTTGATGTGTCATACCTTAATTCAGTCTGGGTTTCAGCTTCTATCCGTTGATCTGCAAAATCCTTTTTTCTTTTGGCAGGTGTATAGTAGCGATACTGTGACAGGAAAGATTTTGCTTCTGTTTTTAAAGTGCGGGGAGTGAATGGCAATTGTTTGTTAGAAAAGAGTTCAGCATGTTTATCCAAAAGATCCCCACTGGGTGCTTTCGAAATGACTAACTGAAACCGGTGGGAATTTGGGAATGTGCTTCTGGGCCTTCTGCCATACAGGGTTCCAGAGCCCGGTTTCCGGGGCCCGGAGGCTGCATAATCCACGCTGGACGGGGAGGAACTGGAGTTCTTCTCAGGACCATTTGTGATGACTTTATCGGATTTATGTAGGCTTAGGTGTAGTCTCTCAGAAGAGGGTACTAGTGACCTTGCAAAGGATGAAAATCCATTCATTTCTTCTTTTAACATGTCATCCTCAATTTGTGGTTCACCTGAGGGCTAAGAACATTTGACATGACAGTCATCAACTGCATTACAAATTCATGTAATTGGGGATTTTGAGATTATACATTAAAAAAATGATAGCCTCAAGGATTTACAAAATTAACTGATATGTTCCTGAAGATGTTAATATTTTATTTGAAGTTCTAGTCAAGTATTTAAACTAAGATTAAAATTTAATTCCAAATATAAGTAGTAGAGCAATCAATTTCCTTTCTGAAATTAAAAAAAGATGAATAACATACCTATTTTGGGGATCTTAAACTTGCATATTAAGATCTATTGGGAGATCTCAGTTTTATCTGAAAGTTTCCACACAAATTGTGAGCACCAATGCCCTTCTCCACCACTATTAGTGGCATCATCCTCATCGTCCTGTCTTGTCACTATTGGAGAGTACAGTGTAAGCCATCCCTCTGTGATGTCAAGCATTTAAAGAAATGAAAAGGAACTTCTCCTCATAATGTATGGAGCCCTGGCTTAGGTAATTGATAATTTAAATATAATTAATAAATATTTATTTCATAAAAATTTCATATATATTTCTCAACTTATTTTCATTGGGGTGGAGGTAATACTTTGAAAAGGGAGGCATTTTGACTTGCTCCATTTCTTTTTGGCTTAACTTCAGGAAAACCATTTCTATAGGTTATCTGTAAAGTTTAAAAACACAGATAATATTTTATTCTTTTATAAACTGAAAATGTCTAAGAAGCTTTGCCTGTGACTTCAGCCCTTATGGACACATCTGTATATCCTTTGCAAAACTCTGAGGCACTTTCATTAGGTAGAGGGGAAATTACAAGGAGGTTACAGAAATTGAGGTAAAACTCGCTAGGATTTAGCCAGTTATATGTGTCTTATAACCTCATTGGGAGGAATAACAAGGAGAAGATGGACAAGTTGAGTAAGGAAAAAGCCAAGTGCTTCCTGTATGCAAGCTACTGCTCTTGACATTGAATAGAAGAGGAATAATAAGAACTTCTGTCACTGCTACTAATACATATGGTGTGCTACTATGTGCAAGGTACTGTACTAGTTAATTTTCTTGTATAGCTCATTTAATCCTAACATCAACTTCTGGGTGGTAATACAATTATTACTCTATTTTACAGATAAAAACACTGCTCTGAGGTGCCGAATCTCACAGATTTGAACAGAGGCAGAGTCCATGTTCTTTGCCACTTTATCATATTGTCTATTTTAAAACTTATTTGAAAATTATATGATTTTAGATTTTTTTTACAGCATAAAAAATCTTAAACTGATTTTAACTCTTTTTCTGGGAACAAATAAGTCAGCTAACCTAAAGTTCTGATTTATCAAAGCAAAAAACTGCAGATAACTGGACATTGTGACTACTACCTAAAATATGTCAAATCACCTTTCCTTTCCAACTGCTTTACAACCTTATTCCAAATACAAGACAAAAGTACTCAAAGCAAGTAAGTATGCCGACATTAAATGTTGAGTCACTAGGGTACTATTTGGTAAATGACTTCAAGATGTTAGTTTTTATAAATAGTCCTAAATGATACTCACACTACAGCTTATGTACCAGAAGAGTTTAGCTCCCAAAGAAGAAATTTCTAAGTACAGTCTAAAAATATCCTATAGTGCAATTAATTAATAAGCACGGGAATTATTTACACTTAGAAGAACAGCACAAACTGAGATCAGAGGAAGAAGAAAGAAATGCATAAGGCATTATGATTGCCTGTAAAGAAATTTTATCAGTAATGATTATTTAATAAACAAAATGAAACACCAAAGAAAGTCTTTGTAAAGGGTAGAAGCATATGTTAAGCTATCTCTCTGAAATGGGATGGAAAAATTGCTTCTGAACTTATTGGAAGCATGAAATTTTTCTCATTTTTGTATCTTATAATTTCTACCTTATATCCTACTTTTTCTTTCCTTGGAAACCAGTAGACTACAGTATAAAATCCACTGCACCAATCTGCATCTTGTTTCCTTAGTTATGAATATCAGAAAACTGGGATAAAGATATTTGTGCAGAATATATGTTAACACACTGGCAGAATCCCAAAACATGAATAGCAGATCACTGTAAAGAAGTTCTGAAATCAGAAAAGGGTTCATCAATTATATGCCAATGGAGCAGAGTCTCGTGGTACCCTGAACACTCACTTTCTTATGTCATTCTTAGTTTATGAGGTTTGTTGTGCACTGTTTCTGTGATTTCAGGATTTATGTAAAGTAATAGCCATAACGTAGTTTATATACTCATCATACTTTCATGTCAAGAATTTTACAATACAGAACTCAGTCTAAATCAATCTTTTTTAAGGATGTCAGAAGACATAATGTATAATAATTTTCCAATTGTCAGATTTTTAAACAGTTGAAGAGTCAATTCAATTGTAGAACTGGATGGGTATAAATTATTTTAAAATCTAACATTTGTTTGCAAAAAAGTTTCAAATTATATATAAAAGAAACATAACTCTTGATTTTCACTATTTTATATTGTTTTTAAAAAGTTTCCCAGATTCTTTTTTTAAATCGCACTTTGTTGCCCAGGATGGAGTGCAGTGGTCTGATCATGGCTCACTGCAGCCATGACCTCCTGAGTTCAATTAATCTGCCTGCCTCAGCCTCCTGAGTAGCTGGGTCCACAGATGTGCACCATCATGCTTGGCTTTTTTTTTTTTTTTTTTTTTTTTTGGCGGCGGCGGGGGGAGGTATTTTTTGGTAGAGACGGGGTTTTGCCATGTTGTCCAGGCTGGTCTCAAACTCCTGGGCTCAAGTGATCTGTCTATCTCAGTCTCTCAAAGTGTTGGGATCACAGGTGTGAGCCACTGCTCCCGCCTCTTTTCTAGATTTATTCAGAAATATAGATCACACCCACATATTCACTTAATCTTAAAAGCACACGGTAAGTGCTACACCAGTGAAGCAAATGAGTAGTAAGGGAGCACTGACTAAGTAGTGAATGACTCAGAGTTACAGGGTGAAGACTGGAAGGGCTTAGGAGGGTTCTGAGGGTGACAGCATGTGAGTCAGAGTATGAGAGAAGAAAAGTGGCAAGAGGATATGGGCAATTATCATAAAAGGTTTTTGATATAGGGACCTTTATAATACATATAAAGGGCTAATACATTCAGAGGTTAAAGCCAATATTTTAACTATAGCAGCCTTTACAGTGAATACAAATTATAACCATAACAGGTGTCTGTTAACCATAACACCCATTCAATTATCCAAATATACTGCCCAAAATAAGGCTTGTAAGACAATCTGAGTGTATCTAAAATATTTATTATCAGGGCTTATAAAAAATGTAGGCCAACTGCAAGTTACTATGAATTCTAAATGGAGTCAATAAACATATAGATAAAATAATAAATTAACAACTTTATGGAGACAAAAAGTTATAGGGTTATAGTTGCTATTGGAAAAATGAAAACATCTAACATTTACGGAAATATATTAAGATATAAAATATGTAAATAATATGTATTTATATTTTACTTTATTATAAATATATAAAATACATTAAAAAGATATATTAAAATATGATTTGTACTTTCAAGAAACCCCATTCTTATCTCAAAATATAATTAGTAATTTATACTCATGCTGAATAATAGAAACAAATTTTAAATTTTCAGTTACAAAGTACAATCGCTAAAAATGAAAATACACCTGTGAGTCAAACATTGAGGAACAGATTCCCAGATAGCAAAGTATAATACAGAGCAGATAACAGATTTATTCTAAAGGAAGCAGCTCTATTCCTAGTCCTTTTATCTACATAATAGCCCTGTGTCTCTCAATCATATTCACTGCTTCCCCTGATGACTCCCAAATCTATTTTCAGCCCAGACCTCTTTGCTGACACAGATACTTATTTCCAAGTGTCTATTAAATATACTAGATGTTCCAAAAGCACCTCAAATCAAACACAGCCAAACAATAAACTCCTATCTTTTATTACCTCCAGCCCCAAAGAAAACCTGCATTTTATCCCATTATATTTCTGTGAATGATGTGCTCTTCACATCATCCACTCAGTCACCAAGCCCTGGAGATTCTACTTTCTTTTTTTTTTTTTTTTTTTTTTTGAGATGGAGTCTGGCTCTGTCACCCAGGCTGCAGTGCAGTGGCACGATTTTGGCTCACTGCAACCCCGCCTCCTGGGTTCAAGCGATTCTTCTGCCTCAGCCTCCAGAATAGCTAGGAGTACGGTGCACTCCACCACGCCCAGTTACTTTTTGTATTTTTAGTAGAGACAGGGTTTCACCATATTGGCCAGGCTAGTCTCAAACTCCTGACCTCGGGATCCGCCTGCCTCGGCCTCCCAAAGTTCTGGGATTACAGGGGTGAACTACCGTGCCCAGCTGAGATTATACTTTCTAATGATCTCTTAAATGTATTCCATATGCTCTCTCTGCTGTCTTAGAATCATGTCTTAATTACTGCTTCCCCGATTACTGCAACTGTCTTATAAGTGTCCTCCACTGTTGTCAGTGTAGTCTGTATAGTGTCAGTATGATGACATAACTTCCCAACTAAAAACTGGTCTGTGGCTCCCAGCATTTCTCAAGGAAAAAAATCCAGACTCATTATTATGGCATTGGTATTTGGTAAGCAGAGCAGTCAGTCTGGCTTTTGCCCAATAATCCATAGTTTTGTTTTAAACCACATCATGGGTGCTGAGGCAGAAAACAAAGCTCTAAGAGATCATGCTTGAGAATCTGGGATTCTCTCAATGGCTACTCCTCAACTAGACGACTTGCAAGGAAACTTCCAGGACCTCCTGAACCCTGGCACTGAGCTGAAGGAGACTGCTGGCCTTCTAATACCAATTCTAACAAATTCAAAAAGGAGACAGTGGGGAAATCTAAACATTAGATATTTGTTACTAAAGAACTGTTATTAATTAATTTTTTTTTTTTTTGAGACGGAGTCTTGCTCTGTCACCAGGTTGGAGTGCAGTGGTACAAATTCGGCTCACAGTAACCTCTGCCTCCTAGGTTCGATTCCCCTGCCTCAGTCTTCCAAGTAGCTGGGACTACAAGCGCACACCACCGCTCCTGGCTAATTTTTTTTGTTTTGTATTTTAATAGAGATGGGGTTTCACCATGTTGGCCAGGATGGTCTTGATCTCCCGACCTCGTGATCCGCCCACCTCGGACTCCCAAAGTGCTGGGATTACAGGCGTCAGCCACAGCGCCCAGCCTGTTATTATTTTTTAAAGCATAATAGTATTGTTGTGGTGTTAAAAGTCTATCTTTTAGATACATACTCATATATTTATGGATAAAATTATATGGTGTCTGGGGTTTGCATCAAAACAACCTAGGAGAGTGAGTGGATATATAGGTGAAATAACACGGGTTCTGAGCTGATGATTGCTACAGCCTAGGTGATGGGAACATACGGGCTTATTATACTATATTTTTGTAGATGTTAAGGTTTTCAAAATTTAAAAGTTCAAAAAATGAAACCACACATAAAAAGAAAACAAACTTACTGTTTCAGCTGAGAGACAGAGATGGAAAGAACACAGCTCTCACCATTACAAGAAGAAAAAAGCTGAACAATCTGCATATTAATGATTTTTCTTGAACTAATGAGAAAACTGAGGACACAGAGCAAACAACTAACCTGAAATCTGGAGAGAGATAAGTATCTGAGCACTTGCTTACTTGGGAAAGATGCCATGGAATGCCATATAAATTGATAAGATTATGCTATAAATATTTGTTAATTTCCTAAAGACTGAGTGTGGACTAGTGATGTGCTCAGGTCTGTGCTGGACCTGAGGCCCTGGGGAGTTTGTACCTCTTGCAGGCTTTTCCTGTAGGAAACCTACCACAAGCTTATAGGGAAGAGCAGAGAGAATCCCTTTCCTACCTTGGTGTGGCTTGGGGAGAGAAAGAGCAGTCACTGCAGAAAATCTTCCTAGACTTACTTTCCCATTCTCTTTTAAGGAACAAAAACCTTAATCTGCAGGGGGAAAATCCCTTCATTTTTGCCATATAACAGAATCACAGAAGTGACATCCTATTATCTTTGCCATATTCTACTGAGTTACAGGTCCTACCTGCACTGAAGAGGAGGGGATTGCTTAAGGGTGTGGGTCACTGTGGGGGTGTCGTCTTCGAATTTTGTCTACCACATTGAGTCAAATAGAAAGTATGAAATAAGAAGGCAGATTCACTGATTTTTTGGAGGGTTTTTTGTGTCTCTATCTCCTTCAGTTCTGCTCTGATCTTAGTTATTTCTTCCCTTCTGCTAGCTTTTGAATGTGTTTGCTATTGCTTCTCTAGTTCTTTTAACTGTGATGTTAGAGTGTCAATTTGAGATCTTTCCGGCTTTCTCTTGTGGGCATTTAGTGCTATAAATTTCCCTTTACACACTGCTTTAAATGTGTCCCAGAGATTCTGGTATGTTGTATCTTTGTTCTCATTGGTTTCAAAGAACATCTTTATTTCTGCCTTCATTTCGTTATGTACCCAGTAGTCATTCGGGAGCAGGTTGTTCAGTTTCCATGTAGTTGAGCGGTTTTGATTGAGCTTCTTAGTCCTGAGTTCTAGTTTGATTGCACTGTGGTCTGAGAGACAGTCATCTCACCCCAAAATCTCCTTAAGCTGATAAGCAACTTCAGCAAAGTCTCAGGATACAAAATTAATGTGCAAAAATCACAAGCATTCTTATACACCAGTAATAGACAAACAAAGAGCTATATCATGAATGAACTTCAATTCACAATTGCTTCAAAGAGAATAAAATACCTAGGAATCCAACTTACAAGGGATGTAAAGGACCTCTTCAAGGAGAACTACAAACCACTGCTCAGTGAAATAAAAGAGGACACAAACAAATGGAAGAACATACCATGCTCATGGATAGGAAGAATCAATATCGTGAAAATGGCCATACTGCCCAAGGTAATTTATAGATTCAATGCCATCCCCATGAAGCTACCAATGAGTTTCTTCACAGAATTAGAAAAAACTGCTTTAAAGTTCATATGGAACCAAGAAGAGCCCACATCTCCAAGACAATCCTAAGTCAAATGAACAAAGCTGGAGGCATCACGCTACCTGACTTCAAACCATACTACAAGGCTACGGTAACCAAAACAGCATAGTACTGGTACCAAAACAGAGATATAGACCAATGGAACAGAACAGAGTCCTCAGAAATAATACCACACATCTACAGCCATCTGATCTATGACAAACCTGAGAAAAACAAGAAATGGGGAAAGGATTCCCTATTTAATAAATGCTGCTGGGAAAATTGGCTAGCCATAAGTAGAAAGCTGAAACTGGATCCTTTCCTTACTCCTCATACAAAAATTAATTCAAGATGGATTAGAGACTTAAATGTTAGACCTAATACCATAAAAACCCTAGAAGAAAACCTAGGTAATACCATTCAGGACATAGGCATGGGCAAGGACTTCATGTCTAAAACACCAAAAGCAACGGCAACAAAAGCCAAAATTGACAAATGGGATCGAATTAAACTAAAGAGCTTCTGCACAGCAAAAGAAACTACCATCAGAGTGAACAGGCAACCTACAGAATGGGAGAAAATTTTTGCAATCTACTCATCTGACAAAGGGCTAATATCCAGAACCTACAAAGAACTCAAACAAATTTACAAGAAAAAAAAACAAACAACCCCATCAAAAAGTGGGCAAAGGATATGAACAGACATTTCTCAAAAGAAGACATGCATACAGCCAACAGACACATGAAAAAATGCTCGTCATCACTGGCCATCAGAGAAATGCAAATCAAAACCACAATGAGATACCATCTCACACCAGTTAGAATGGCAATCATTAAAACGTCAGGAAACAACAGGTGCTGGAGAGGATGTGGAGATATAGGAACACTTTTACACTGTCGGTGGGATTGTAAACTAGTTCAACCATTGTGGAAGACAGTGTGGTGATTCCTCAAAGATCTAGAACTAGAAATACCATTTGACCCAGCCTTCCCATTACAGGGTATATACCCAAAGGATTATAAATCATGCTGCTATAAAGACACATGTACACGTATGTTCATTGCGGCACTATTCACAATAGCAAAGACTTGGAATCAACCCAAATGTCCATCAGTGACAGACTGGATTAAGAAAATGTGGCATATATACACCATGGAATACTATGCAGCCATAAAAAAGGATGAGTTTGTGTCCTTTGTAGGGATATGGATGCAGTTGGAAACCATCATTCTCAGCAAACTATCGCAAGAACAGAAAACCAAACACCACATGTTCTCACTCATAGGTGGGAACCGAACAGTGCGATCACTTGGACTCGGGAAGGAGAACATCACACACCGGGGCCTATTATGGGCGGGTGCGGGGAGGGATTGCATTGGGAGTTAAACCTGATGTAAATGACGAGTTGATGGGTGCAGCACACCAACATGGCACACGTATACATATGTAACAAACCTGCACGTTGTGCACATGTACCCTAGAACTTAAAGTATAATAAAAAAAAAAAGAAAAAAAAAAGAAGGCAGAAATAAAAACATATTAAATGCCCCATTAAAAAGACAAGGATTATCAGATTGAATAATCTGACCCACCAAATACTAACCTAAAACATTAAGATTGGCAGGTGATACTTAAAAAAAAAAAGAAGAAAACATTAAGATTAAAAAACAGAAAATGATATACCAAGTAAATACTAGTCAAAATAAAGCTAATTTAATTATATCAGTATCAGAAAATATTAATAGAAAAACCATTAAGGTAAAGAAATTCAAAGCACAGTGCTAACAGGTTCAGTTCACCAAGAAACTACCTCCTTCAGGTTTTTCTAAATCTGTATTATGTATCTCTAATATCTCTAAATCTGTATTATGTAATAACATGCATTCAAAATATATAAATCAAAAATTAATAGTACCACAAGGAGAAATAGCTAAATACATAATTACGTGGAAGATTTCTCTCAATAACTGATAGATTAACCAGACAAAAATAATCAATATGTTATAAAAGATTTGAACATCTGGAAAATACAAAGTTTAATAATATACTATATATTAAATACTACATGCAAAAACTATAGAATATATTTTATTTTCAAACATATAATGACACAGTACATTTAAAAAAAATTGTCCACCTACTGTGACATAAAACAAGTGCTCAATAAATTTCAAGAAATGGATATAATACAGATGTTTCCTAACCACAATACAAAAAGGCTAGAAATCTGTAACAAACAGTTACTAAGGAAAAAATAGATATAGAGATTAAGAAACAGTTCTAAATGACTTCTGGGTTAAATAAAAAAATCATAATGAAAATTGTAGGCTGGACATGTTGGTTCACGCCTGTAATTCCAGCACTTTGGGAGGCTGAGGTGGGCAGATCACTTGAGGTCAGGAGTTAGAGACCAACATGGCCAACATGGTGAAACTTGACTCCACTAAAAATACAAAAATTAGCTGGGCATGGTGGCAGGCACCTGTAGTCCCAGCTACTTGGGAGGCTGAGGCACGAGAACTGCTTGAACCCAGGAAGTGGAGGCTGCAGTGAGCCGAGATCACACTACTGCATGCCAGCCTGGGTAACAGAGCAAGACATTGCCTCGAAAAACAAAACAAAAAAAACAAAAAAAAGAAAATTGTAAAATACTTTGAATTGAAACATAATAAAAATATCACATATCAAAACTTGTGGGATGCAGCTAAAGCTGTACTTGGTGGAAAATTTATAGCGTTAAAAATGCTTACACTAGCAAAGAAGTAAGGCTGAGAATTAGTAACTTAAATAAAATTAGAGATAGTACAGCAAAATAAACCCAGAGAAAGTCAAAGAGGGAAATAAAGAAAAAGGCAGATATTAACAAAACAGAAAACAAATACAATAGAGAAGATTAACACAATAAAAAATGTGTCCTTTAAAAAAATTTACTCAATCTCTGATGAGAATGACGAAGAAGAATGAAGGTACAAATAAACTACCTTAGGAATAACAAGGGGAAATAATACATATTCAGGAGAGATTAAGAGAATAGTATGAACAATTCTCTGCCAAAAATTTACATAAAATGAACAACTTCCTACATAAATATAACACTGAATTCATTCTATAATGACCTAAAAAATGAATCAGTAGTCAAAAATTTTCTCATTAAAAAAACACTTTAGGCCCAGACAATTTTAATGTTGAGTTCCATCGAATTTAAGGAACAAATAAACCCAAATGTACACAAGCTAGTCTAGAGTACAGAAAGAAGAAACAGTACCCAGTATATTTTATGAGGTTAGCATAACCAGACACAAGGAGTAGAAAAAATGAAAATGACAGGCCAGTATCAATAATGGATAGATGCCAAATTTCTAAACAAAATGTTAGTAACTAAATCTAGCAATGAATAAAAAAGGTAATGTACCACGACTAAGTTCTGTTTACAACAGGAATGCAAAGTTGGTTTAACATTGAAGTCAATTGTTGTAATTCATTACATTAACAGATTAAAAGAGGCTCAGCACGGTGCCTCATGCTTGTAATCCCAGCACTTTTTGGGAAGCCAAGGTCGGTGAATCACTGGAGGTCAGGAGTTTGGGACCAACCTGGCCAACATGGCGAGACCCCATCTCTACTAAAAATAAAAACATTAGCTGGAAGTCGTGGTGGGTGCCTGTAATCCCAGCTACTCGGGAGGCTGAGGCAGGAGAATTATTTCAACCCAGGAAGTGGAGGTTGTAGTGAGCCAAGATCATGCCACTGCACTCCAGCCTGGGCAACAGAATGAGACTGTATCAGAAAAAAAACAAACAAGCAAAACAAAACAAAACAAAAAAACCACAGATTAAAAAGAGAAAAATTATATCATAATATCATCATTCCAAGAGATGCAAAAAAGGATCTCATAAAATTAATATCCATTCAGCAGAAAGGGGGAAAAAAAACTTCACAAACTAGGAATAGAACTTATTTAACCAGATGTTTGAAGGTATCACAAAAAACCTATAACTGGAGTCTGCAAACTATAACCTTCAGGCCAAATCTGACCCAATGTCTTCAGTTAATAAAGTTTCAGCAGAACATAGTTACGCCCATTTATTTATGTACTGTCTATGTCCGCCTTCCAATGGCAGAGTAGTTGTGACAGAAACTGTATGGCCCCCCGCCCTTTTAAAATATTAACTATCTGGATCTTCACAGGAAAAATTTGCTGACCCTAAACTATAGTAAACAAAGTCAGACTGTACCACTAATGAAGTACCATAGAAACATTTGCTTTAAAAAAATAAAAATACTATCTTACCTTTTGTAAGGTGTTAAAAAGTGACTTGGAATTATTTTTAGAATTGGCTCGCATTGCAGTTTTAGTTAATTTGAACTCTTTTTCACATCGTGCTAATTCCTTTTTGAGTTTCTCTCTTCGTTGTTGGTCTGCATCTAAAAGGGAAAACAAATCTTTCAAAATATGGAACAAAATAGAAAATTTTTTTTCCGTCTTGTTAGAATAATAAACGGAACATTTTTCTTGTTAAAATGTTATGATATGCAAATAGAAATCCATATACTTTCCTATATAAAGAGTTACACATTTTAAAAATTATTTATTTCACATGTGCCTCTAGATATTAACTAACATTTAATTTATAGAAATTCTAAATGGATTAACTATTTAAATAACACAAACAATGTAGTGAGATTTGTGTAGTTACCAAAAGAAAAAAAAAAAAAGAACGCCAACAAGATATGACAAACTGGCTAAGCCTAAGGGCATAAGAAAGCAATTCTTAGCAGTTATTCACAAAGATATGAAGGTTACAAATGCTTAACCATGTTATTTGTGACTATGTAATCACCAAATACATAAGTTTGTACTAGTCTACAGACTTATTCTCCAAATGAAATATTATTAATACCATCATATTCCATTAAAGTATTAAATTTATATGACTTCAAAAGGTGATGTTACATTTTAAAAACATTAGTGTGATCAGGGCAACTGACTTCTATTTCTCTTAACTGCTATTCATTTGGAAATACAAACAAAAAAGTGCTTTCACACTTTAGTGTGCTTTATGTCAGGCACTGACTAGTTATCAAAGACTAATCATTATATAAAGATTAAAAATAATGAAATGAAAGCTAGCCAAATTTCAGAATTAAGTAGAAGGTTCACTATCAGTAAAATGACTTGTCTTTTCATACAAAATTAAAAATCTATTGGAATTGATTCCAACTTAGTGGACAAGATAGTATCAAGTCTAAAATCACTTTTATTTGAATCAGAATTTATAAAAATGTCTACAAGCTTAAAAAACTAAGGTAATTTGTATGTACATATAGCTTTAGTATAATTGTTAAATAAGATTATAAGCATGTTAAAGTAAATAGGTCTATTTGTCATTTAAAATGACTGAAATATTACTTTAAGGCTATTCTATCCTCGAATACTTGCCTAATGAATGTATTAGCTAAATTATAATGCTTGTGGAGTGAATTAAATAGTACCTTCTCAGTTGGATCTGTTATCTTACTTATAGGTAAAATAGGTGAGTAAAAAAAGAAGAGTCCTCAGACACTAACATTAGAAAAATGTTCTTTTGTATTGTCAAATCTACCTATTCATTTATAAGTAAAACTTCCTCACACCATCTATAAAAATCAACTCCAAATGAATCACATTCCTAAATTTAAGAGCTGAAACTATAAAATTCTTAAATTAGACAATCAAAATTGAAAGATGCTGGCTGGGCCCAGTGGCTCATGCCTGTAATCCCAGCACTTTGGGAGGCTGAGGTGGGCAGATCACTTGAGGTCAGGAGTTCAAAACCAACCTGGACAACACGGTAAAACCTCCTCTCTACTGAAAAAAGAAAAAAAATACAAAAATTAGCCGGACATGATAGTGTGTGCCTCTAGTCCCAGCTACTTAGGAGGCTGAGGCAGGAGAATTGCTTGAAACCAGGAGGTGGAGGTTTCAGTGAGCTGAGATCGAGCCACTGCACTCCAGCCTGGGTGAGAAGAGTGAGATTCTATCTCAAAATAAAAAAATTAAAAACGTTTACACTTTTTCAAAAGCCACACGTGTGAGAAAAAAGCAAGTCACATATGGGGAAAATATATTTTCAAATCATGTATCTAATAAAGAACTTGTATTTAGAAAACAAAAATAACTTACAAATCAATAATAATAAGAAAACCCAATTTAAAAATAGGCAAAAGATTTAAATAGGTATTTCACCAAAGATATATAAATGGCCCATATGCACACAAAAGAAAATGCTCTACATCATTAGTTATGAAAGAAATACAAATTAAAACCACAATGAGATACCACTTCAATCTCACTACAATAGCTATAGTTAAACAGGGTCAATAACAAGTGTTAGCAAGGATATACAGAAACTGAAACCCTAATATATTGGAGGTAGAATACAAATTGGTACAGCCACTTTAGAAAAGTTTGACAGTTTCTTAAAAAGTTAAACATAATATTACAATATGACCCAGCAATTCCACTCTCAGGTATATGCTCAAGAGAAATGAAAACATGTCCACACAAAAGACTTGTATATGGATGTTTGTAACAGCACTATTCATAATGGCCAGAAAAATACAAGCAATACAAATGTTCATCAATTGATTAACAGACAAAATGTGGCATTATTCATGTAACAATTCTATTTTGCAATGAAAAGAAATGAAGTACTGACACAGGCTACAACATGGACAAATCTCTGAAAACCATTATGCAAAATGAAAAGACTAATGCAAAAGGCCATATAAATAATTCCATTTAAGTGAAATGTTCAGAAAAGGCAGATCTGTAGAGAAAGTAAGTAGGATACAACTAATATAGTTGTATAGATGCAGCTTGGAAATGCCTCTCCCACCAAGATGAGCTAAAATATTGAGTAAACCATCCCACTGAACAGAACTTTTGAGAGGAAATGCTGCAAATTGAGAGAGTTGACACAGAGATCACGGTGAAGAGGGAGGAAGCTGGGAAACCTGCACAGAGTCGCTGAGAGCCAGAACTAGCTCCTGGTTCTAAGGAAGCGGTAAGTAAAGGAACTCTGGGATCCTAGCTACAAGAGATCCCACGACCCCCATAGCCATCTGAATTGGAGGGGGAACTGTCTGGAGATCAGCAGAGGCAGTGCTCAAACCCGAACAGAGCCCAGGATTCCTGACGCACAGTGCAGCTGTGGCAAAATGCGACCATAGGCACCCATCCCCCAAGGCCCTCCATTTTGCTCTGCGTGACTATAGCTCCTGCTGTCTGCCAGACCAAGAGAAAGCAAAGGTTGCCTTTTCTGGGAGACTGGGTCCATCTGAACTACATGCCCCCATTGCTTACTAGCCCTTCCCACGACCACTGCCTGGTTGCTCCCACAACAGGGTGCCCATAGCACAGCCTTCACTGCCCTACGTGATTGTTTTACTGGTGGTCTGGGAACAGTTTAGCTCCCGTGCACAGTTGTTGCTTCAACCTGAGGGGCTAGAGAACAAAATCATGGGCTGGCCCAGTCCCAATTCCCCAGGATTCAACTACACCACCCAGGGGTATAAAGCTGAGATCTGTGACCTGAGCTTGAGCAGAGCCAGAGCCCTCATGCTTAGAACACTGAGAAAAACATGGCGCAGGTTCATCATGTGATGGCATGGGAGTTGGGCATCCGCTACTCCAGAAGATGGATCTGGCAAGGGTGTGGTCTGTTAGCCAGCTACAGCCTCTTCCTCAGGGACTCCTATGGTAGAGAATAACTGGAACAGCCCAATGATCTGGGTGCAGAAGTCTTGGGACAAGCCTAGCTGGTCAGGCTTGTTCCTGGGGCAGATGCTGGAATGCTGGAAAGAGACCCACCAGGTCAAGGGACCATGAGCTAGGCAGGCCCCACAGCCAACTGCTGGGCTAAAAAGCTCAAGCTGTGTGTGCCACACAAGCTGCACATTTGTGGTACCACTGCTATGCCTGGGGATCCCCCACCTTTGACCCACTCCATCACAAAACCACAACAGACAAATCCCAAAACACGCTCTGACTCTGCCAAACTCAGAGGACCAATGAGTGTGCAGAAAGTTGTGGGTCCCCTGGTGACCTAACCTTCAGCTTGAACTGCCCCTAAGTGAGGGAGGAGTGCAGCTCACCAAAGCCCCCGCTGGGGCTAATGAAATGCAGGTATGGCTCCAGTAATTGTAGGGGGCTCCACCAAGGCCTGAGAACAGACCTGGTGAGGGAGTCATCTTTCACTGCCCATCTTCCCTCTCCAGAACACTGCTGCTTACACACTGAAATACAAACAGGTACATGGCTGAGAGACTATGTGTTGGTCCTTACTTTTAAGTGCCATCTACTGGATCACAGCCTGAATTACAACACAAACAAAAATAAATTTCTTCAACACATAATGCCTGTGAAACCCAATGCAGGAAACTAAGGAACCCATACAGAGCCTTAGCTTTCTGAAATCACCCAGAAATGAAGCCAATCAACTACACACCACATACATCACAGTCAAACTCTCAAGGGAAAAAAAAGAATATAGAAACAAAAATCCCTAACCAAATGACAGTGAATTCAATAAAAAGAAAGATAAGAAAGAAATACCAGCCCCCTCAGATGAGAAGGTATTAGCACAAGAACTCCAGCAATTCAAAAAGTCAAAAGTCAAGAGTGTTTCCTTACCTCCAAAAGATCACATTGGTTCTCCAGCAGTGAATCCTAGCCAGATTGAAATGTCTGAAATAACAGACATAATTTCAGAATCTAGATGGTAAGGAAGCTCAACAAGATCCAAAAGAAAATTGAAATCCAATCCAAGGAAGCAAGAAAAATGATCCAAGAAATGAAAGACAACATAACCATATTAAGAAAGAACCAAAATGAATTTCTGGAATTGAAAAATTCATTATATAGTTTCACACTACAATTGAAAGCCTTATTAACAGACTAGACCAAGCTGATGAAAGAATTTCAGAGTGTGAAGACCAGTCCTTTGAATCAACTCACTCAGAAATTAAAAAAAAAAAAAAAAAAAAAGAATTTAAAAAATGCAGAAAGCCTCTGAAAAATACAGACCAAACCTATGACTCACTGACATGCATGAGAGAGGAGAGAATAAGCAACTTGGAAAACATATTAGAGGATATAATCCATGAAAATTTCCCCAATCGCTAGAGATGTCAACATACAAATTCAAGAAATTCAGAGAACCCTTGTGAAATACTATACAAAATGACCATCCCCAAGACACAGAGTCACCAGGCTTTCTAAGGTTAACGTGGAAAAAAAAAAATCTTAAAGACAGCTAGAGAAAAAGGAACACCAATAACAGGCTAACAATTGGACTCAGCAGAAATGTTACAAGCCAGAATAATTTGGCGACCTATTTTTAACCTTCTTAAAGAAAAAAAAAATGCCAGCCCCAAATTTTATATTCTGACAAACTAAGCTTCAGAAACAAAGAAGAAATAAAGTCTTTCCTGACAAGCAAAAGCTAAAGGAATTTGGTATACCTAGACCTAGTGTGTTAGGCTGTTCTTGAATTGCTATTAGAAATACCCAAAACTGGGTAATTTATAAGGAAAGAGGTTTAATTGGCTCATTATTCTGCAGGCTGTACTGGCAGCATAATGCCAGCATCTGCTTCAGGGAAGGCCATATGAACCTTCTGCTCATGGTGGAAGGCAAAGAGGGAATGTGCATTTCATATGGCAAGAATGAGAGGGGAAGGCAGTAGGGGCATACACGTTTAAACAACCAGATCTTGCAAGAACCCACTCGCTATCATAAGGACAGCATCAAGCGGGTGGTGCTAAACCATTCATGAGAAATCCACAGACATGATCCAATCACCTCCCAATAGGGGCCAATCCCAACACTAGGAGTTACATTTCAATGTGACATTTGAGTGGGGACAAATACCCAAACTGCATCACCGAGCCTACAAGAAATGCTCAAGGAAGTTCTAAACATGCACACATAAGAATGATACTCACTACCATAAAAGAATACGTAAATACAGAGGTTCACAGACCCTATAAAGCAATTACACAATCAAGACTACAAAGCAACCAGCAAACACCACCATGACAGGTTCAAACCTCACACATCAATAGTAACCTTGAATGTAAGTGGTCTAAATGTACCCATTTAAAAGGCACAAGGTGGCAAGAACCACTTTTTATTTATATTTATTTAAAAATAAAATAATTTTTTATTTAAAAAATAAAAAAACAACCTTCTACTATCTTCAAGAGGCCCATCACACATGTAATGACACCTACAGGCTTGAAGTAAAGTGATGAAGAAAACCTATCATGCAAATAGTAAATAGAAGAGCAGGGGTTGCTATTCTTGTATCAGATAAAACAGACTTTAAACCAACAGCAATAAGGACAAAGATGGGCATTACACAATGATGAAGAGTTCAATTCAACAAGACTTACCTATGCTAGATATATTTGCACCCAACACTGGAGCACCCAGATTCATACAACAAGTACTTCTAGACCTATGAAAGGATTTAGACAGCCACACATTAATAGTGGGGGACTTCAACATCCCACTAGCAGTGTTAGATAGACCCTCAAGGCAGAAAACTGATAAAGAAATTCTGGATTTAAATTTGACACTTGACCAATTGGACCTAATAGACATCTACAGAAGAATACTCCACCCAACAACCACAGAATAAACATTCTTCTCATCTGCATGTGGAACATACTCTAAGATCAACCATATGCTCGATGATAAAGCAAGTTTCAATAAATTTAAAAAAACTGAAACAACGCCAAGTATATTTTTGGATCCCAGTGGAAAAAAAGGTAGAAATCAACACCAAGAGGATTCCTCAAAACCACATAATTTTACATGGAAATTAAACCAACTTGCTCCTGAATGACTTTTGGGTAAAACAACACAAGGTGAAATTAAAAAAAAAAAAAAACAACTCCTCGAAATAAATAAAAACAGAAACACAACATACCAAAATTCCTGAGATGCAGCAAAAGCAGTGTTAAGAGGCAAGTTTACAGTGCTAAATGCCTACATCAAGAAGATAGAAAGATCTCAAGTTAACAATCTAACATTGCAACTAGAGGAAGTAGAATAACAAGAACTAATCCCAAAGCTAGTAGCAGAAAAGAATTATCTAAAAGCAGAAATACTTGAAATTGAGATTCCAAAATCCATATAAATGTTCAATGAAATAAAAAGTTGGTTTTTTGAAAGGATAAACAAGATCAATAGACTGTTAGTGAGATTAACAAAGAAAAAAGAGAAGATCCAAATAAGCACAACCAGATATGACAAAGGCAATGTTACAACAGATCCTACAGAAATAGAAAAGATCCTTAGAGACTATTAAGAACATTTCTATGCATGGAAACTATGAAATCTAGAGGAAATGGATAAATTTCTGGAAACATACAATTTCCCAATATTGAATCAGGAAGAAATTGAAACCCTGAAGAGACCAATACTGAGTTCCAAAATCGAACCAGTAATAAAAAAAACCCTACCAACCATAAAAAGCCTTGGACCAGATAGATTCACAGGCAGATTCTACCAGATATACCAATAGTTGGTATTAGTCCTACTGAAACTATTCCAAAAAATTGAGGAAAGACTCTTCCCTAACTCATTCTATGAAACCCAATCTATGAAACCAGCATAATGATAACACCAAAATCTGGCAAAGACACACCAAAACTGAAAGCTATAGACCAATATTCCTGATGAACATAGACACAAAAATGCTCAACAAATAGTAGCAAACCGAATCCAACAGCACATCAAAAAGTTAATAAACCACAATCAAGTAGGCTTCATTCCTGGAATGAAAGGCTGGTTCAACATATGCAAATCAATAAATGTGATTCACCATATAAACAGAATTAAAAATGAAAACCTTATGATCATCTCAACACATGTAGCAAAAACCTTTAAAAAAATCTAGCAATCCTTCATGATTAAAAAAAAAAAAACCCCAACAAATTAGACATCGAAAGAACATACCTCAAAATAATAAGAGCCATCTATGACAAGCCCACAGCCCACATCATACTGAATGGGCAAAAGCTGGAAGCATTCCTCTTTTGAACTGGAATGGCATAAGGATGTCCACTATCACCACTCTTATTAAACATACTACTGGAGTCCTAGCCAGAGCAATTAGGCAAGAGAAAGAAATAAAATGCATCCAAATTGGAAAAGTAGTAGTCAAATTATCTCTTTCCTGATATGATTCTATAATTAGAAAACCCTAAAGATGCTGCCAAAAGGCTTCTTGAACTAATAAACAACTCCAGTAAAGTTTTAGGATACAAAATCAAATGTGCAAAAATCAGTAGCATTTCTATACACCAATGACATTCAAGCTGAGAGCCAAATCAAGAACACAATCTCATTTACAATAGCTGCACACACACACAAAATGAAATACCTATGAAAATATCTAAGGAGGTGAAGGATATCTAAAAGAACTACAAAATACTGCTGAAAGAAATCAGAGGCGACACACACAAATGGAAAAACATTCCATGTTCATGGATTGGAAGAGTCAATATCATTAAAATGTCCATACTGCCTAAAGCAATCTAGAGATTCAACACTATTCCTATCAAACTACTAACATCATTTTTCACAGAAATTGAAAATACTATTCTAAAATTTATATGGAACCAAAAAAGAGCAGTCCTAAGCAAAAAGAACAAAACTGGAGGCATCACATTATCCGACTTCAAACTATACTAGAAGGCTACAGTAACCAAAACAGCATGGTACTGGTACAAAAACAGATACATAGACCAGTGGAACAGACAGAGAACCCAGAAATAAAGCTGCACACATAACTGATCTTCAATAAAGTCTACAAAAATAAGCAATGGAGAAAAGACTCCTTATTCAATAAATGGTGCCAGGATAGGTTGCTAAATCATATTCTGAAGAATGAAACTAGACCCCTACCTATCACCATATATTAAAATTAACTCAAGATGGATTAAAGATTTAAATGTAAGACCTAAAACTATAAAAGTCCTATAAGAAAACCTAGGATATACTCTGCTAGACATTGGCCTTAGCAAAGAATTTGTGACCAAGTCCTCAAAAGCAATTGCAACAAAAACAAAAATTGACAAGTGAGACCTAATTAAATTAAAGAGCTTGTGCAATGCAAAAGAAACTATCAACAGAGTAAACAGACAACCAACAGAATGGGGGAATATATCTGTAAACTATGCATCTGACAAAAAACTAATATCAAGAATTGTGATGGCTAATACTGAATGTCAACTTGATTGGACTGAAGGATGCAAAGCATTGATACTGCGTGTATCTGTGAGGGTGCTGCCAAAGGAGATTAACATTTGAGTCAGTGGGCTGGGGAAGGCAGACCCACCCTTAATCTGGGTGGGCACCATCTAATCAGCTGCCATTGAATATAAAGCAGGCAGAAAAACGTAACGGACTGAGGCTGATCTAGCCTCCCAGCCTACATCCTGGAGTCTTCCTGTCCTCGAACATCGGACTCCAAATTCTTTAGTTTTGGAACTCGGACTGGCTCTCCTTGCTCCTCAGCCTGCAGAACGCTTATTGTGGGACCTTGTGATCATGTAAGTTAATACTTAATAAACTCCCCTTTATATATATATATATATATATATATTCCATTAGTTCTGTCCCTCTAGAGAACCCTAATACAAGAATCTATGAAGAACTAAAAAAAAAAAAAAAAAAAATCAAGAAGAAAAACAAATAACCCCATTAAAAAGTGAGAAAAGGACATACTTATCAAAAGAAGACATACAAGCAGCCAACACATTAAAAAGTACTCAATATCACTAATCATCAGAGAAATGCAAATCAAAATCACAATGAGATACTATTTCATACCAGCCAGAATGGCTACTATTAAGAAGTCAAAAAATAATAGATGTTGGCAAGGCTGCGGGGAAAAAGGAATTACACACTGTTGTTGGGAATGTGAGTTCAGCGACTGCGGAAAGTAGTTTGAAGACTTCTCAAAGAACTAAAAATAGACCTACCATTCAACCCAGCAATCCCACTACTGTGTATAAACCCAAAGAAAAATAAGTCATTCCACCAAAAAGACACAAGCCCTCATATCTACCACAGCACTATCCACATTAGCAAAGATATGGAATCAACCTGGGTGCCCATTAATGGTGGATTGGATAAAGAAAATGTGGTACATATACAGGATGAAATACTACATACCCATGAAAAAGAACAAATCATGTCCTTTGCAGCAACATGGATGTTGCTGGAGGCCATTATTCTAAGTGAATTAATACAGAAACAGAAAACCAAATACTGTATGTTCTCACTTATAAGTGGGAGCTAAACATTGGGTACGCATGAACATAAAGGTGGGAACAACAGACATTAGAGACTAGAAGAAGGGGGAGGGAGAGGAGGTGTGGGCTCAAAAAGTATTGGGTACTATACTCACTATCTGGGTGACGGGTTCATTTGTATCTCAAACCTCAGCATCACATAACATATCTTTGTAACAAACCTGTAGCCCCTTAATCTAAAGTTAAAAGTAAGAAAAGACGAAGAGGATAGTAGCAGAAAGAGAAGAAAAACAGAAGGTTGTTGTCTAAAGTGTCAGCACTGTTTGTCATAATTCTTCTGCCAGAATGCTTTCTCCTTGATCAAAGTACCTGTTCAGGATGAAGTGAAGGGAAATGGGAGTTAATGGAATATTATAAGAATTGTTTAATGACTTTACTGCTGGAAAAAATGTTAACAGTTATTTGGAGTACACCACTGTTATATATGAATTTCTCTGCAAGTATGGTAGGATAAAGAATACCTGGAAGAAATATAGGATGGCTGGCAAGATGGCCAAATAGGAAGAGCTCCAGTCTGCAGCTCCCAGCGAGATCAGTGCAGAAGGCAGGTGATTTCTGCATTTCCAACTGAGGTACGCAGCTCATCTCATTGGGACTGGTTAGACAGTGGGTGCAGCTCACAGAGGGCGAGCTGAAGCAGGGTGTGGCACTGCCTCAGCCAGGAAGCGCAAGGGGTCGGGCAACTCCCTCCCCTAGCCAAGGGAAGCCATGAGGGACTTTCCTGTGAGGAACGGCACACTCTGGCCCAGATACTATCCTTTACCTGTGGTCTTCGCAACCCGCGGACCAGGAGATTCCCTCAGATGCCTATGCCACCAAGGCCCTGGGTTTCAAGCACAAAACTGGGTGGCCATTTGGGCAGACACTGAGCTAGCTGCAGTTTTCTTTCATACCCTAGTGGCAACTGGAATGCCAGTGAGACAGAACCATTCACTCCCTAGGAAAGGGGGCTGAGGCCAGGGAGGCAAATGGTCTAGCTCAGCGGATCCCACCCCATGGAACCCAGCTAGCTAAGCTCCACTGGCTTGAAATTCTCCCTGCCAGCACAGCAGTCTGAAGACCACCTGGGATGCTAGAGCTTGGTGGAGGGAGGGGCGTCCACCCTTACTGAGGCTTCAGTAGGCGGTTTTTCCCTCATGGTGTAAACAAAGCCGCCAGGAAGTTCAGACTGGGCGGAGCCCACCGCAGCTCCGCAAGGCTGCTATAGCCAGACTGCCTCTCTAGAATCCTCCTCTCTTGGCAGGGCATATCTGAAAGAAAGGAAGCAGCCTCAGTCAGGGGCTTATAGATAAAACTCCCATCTCCCTGGGACAGAGCACCTGGGGGAAGGGGTGGCTGTGGGCGCAGCTTTAGCCAACTTAAATATTCCTGCCTGCTGGCTCTGAAGAGAGCAACGGCTCTCCCAGCACAGCATGTGAGCTCTAAGAGACAGACTGCCTCCTCAAGTGGGTCCCTGACCCCTGTGCCTCCTGATGGAGAGATACCTCCCAGCAGGGTCGACAGACATCTCATACAGGGGAGCTCCGGCTGGCATCTGGTGGGTACTCCTCTGGGACGAAGTTTCCAGAGGGAAAAACAGGAAGCAATCTTTGCTGTTCTGCAGCCTCCACTGGTGATACCTAGGCAAACAGGGTCTGGAGTGGACCTCCAGCAAACTCCAGCAGACCTACAGCAGAGAAGCCTGACTGTTAGAAGGAAAACTAACAAACAGAAAGGAATAGCATCAACATCAACAAAAAGGACATACACACAAAGACCCCATCCAAAGATCACCAACAGCAAAGACCAAAGGTAGATAAATCCACAAAGATGAGGAAAAACCAGTGCAACAAGGCTGAAAATTCCAAAAACCAGAATGCCTCTTCTCCTCCAAAGGATCACAACTTCTCGCCAGCAAGGGAACAAAATTGGACAGAGAATGAGTTTGATGAATTGACAGAAATAAGCTCCAGAAGGTGGGTAATAACAAACTCTTCTGAGATAAAGGAACATAGTCTAACCCAATGCAAGGAAGCTAAGAACCCTGATTTAAAAATTGGAGGAATTGCTAACTAGAATTACCAGTTTAGAGAAAAACATAAATGACCTGAAGGAGCTGAAAAACACAGCTCGAGAACTTTGTGAAGCATACACAAATATCAATAGCTGAAGCAATCAAGTGGAAGAAAGGATATCAGAGATTGAATATCAACTTAATGAAATAAAGCATGAAGACAAGATTAGAGAAAAAAGAATGAAAAGGAATGAACAAAGCCTCCAAGAAATATGGGACTATGTGAAAAGAGCAAGCCTACGTTTGATTGATGTACCTCAAAGTGACCAGGAGAATAGAATAAAGCTGGAAAACACGATTCAGGGTATTATCCAGAAGAATTTCCCCAACCTAGCAAGACAGGCCAACATTCAAATTCAAGAAATACAGAGCACACCATGAAGATACTCCTTGAGAAGAGCAACCCCAAGACACATAATCTTCAGATTCACCAAGGTTGAAATGAAGGAAAGAATATTAAGGGCAGCCAGAGAGAAAGGTCGGGTTACTCACAAAGGGAAGCCCATCAGATTAACAGCGGGTCTGTCTGCAGAAACCGTACAAGCCAGAAGAGAGTGGGGGCCAATATTCAACATTCTTCAACCCAGAATTTCACATCCAGCCAAACTAAGCTTCATATGCGAAGGGAAAATAAAATCCTTTACAGACAAGTAAATGCTGAGAGATTCTGTCACCACTAGGCCTGCCTTACAGGAGCTCCTGAAGGAAGCACTAAATATAGAAAGAAAAAACTGGTACCAGCCACTGCAAAAACATACCAAATTGTAAAGACCATTGACACTATGAAGAAACTGCGTCAACTAACGGGCAAAATAACCAGCTAGCATCATAATGACAGGATCAAATTCACACATAACAATAGCAACCTTAAATGTAAACGGGCTAAATGCCCCAATTAAAACACACAGACTGGCAGATTGGATAAAGATTCAAGGCCCTTTTGGTGTGCTGTATTCAGGAGACCCATGTCAGGGCAAAGACACGCATAGCCTCAAAATAAAAGGATGGAGGAATATTTACCAAGAAAAGGGAAAGCCAAAAAAAAAAAAAAAAAAAAAAAAAAAAAAAAAAAAAAAAAGCAGGGGTTGCAATCCTAGTCTCTGATAAAACAGACTTTAAACCAACAAAGATTTAAAAAAGACAAAGAAGGGCATTACATAATGGTAAAGGGATCAATGCAACAAGAAGACCTAACTATCCTAAATACATATGCACCCAATACAGGAGCACCCAGGTTCATAAACCAAGTTCTTAGAGACCTACAAAGAGACTTAGACTCCCACACAATAATAGTGGGAGACTTTATCACCCCACTGTCAATATTAAAGAGATCAACAAGACAGAAAATTAACAAGGATATTCAAGACTTGAACTCAGCTCTGGACCAAGCGGACTTACTAGACATCTATAGAACTCTCCACCCCAAATCAACAAAATATACATTCTTCTCAGCACCATATCGCATTTATTCCAAAACTGACCACATAATTGGAAGGAAAACACTCCTTAGCAATTGCAAAAGAATGGAAATCATAACAAACAGTCTCTAAGACCACAGTGCAATCAAATTAGAACTCAGGATTAAGAAACTCACTCAAAGTCACACAACTACATGGAAACTGAACAACCTGCTCCTTAATAACTACTGGGTAAATAACGAAATTAAAGTAGAAATAAATAAGTTATTTGAAACCAATGAGAACAAAGACACAACGTACCAGAATCTCTGGGACACAACTAAAGCAGTGTTTAGACGGGGTGTTTATAGCACTAAATGCCCACAGGAGAAAGCGGAAAAGATCTAAAATTGACACCCTAACATCACAATGAAAAGAACTAGAAGGGCGAGAGCAAACAAATTCAAAAGCTAGCAGAAGACAAGAAATAACTAAGATTAGAGCAGAAATGAAGGAGATACAGATGTGAAAAACTCTTCAAAAAAATCAATAAATCCAGGAGCTGGTTTTTTGAAAAGATAAACAAAATAGACCACTAGCCAGACTAATAAAGAAGAAAATAGAGAAGAATCAAAAAGGCACAATAAAAAATGATAAAGGGGATATCACCACTGATCCCACGGAAATATAAACTATCATCATACTATAAACACCTCTGTGCAAATAAATTAGAAAATCTAGAAGAAATGGATAAATTCCTGGACACATACACCCTCCCAAGATTAAACAAGAAGTTCAATCCTTGAGTAGACCCATAACAAGTTCTAAAATTGAGACAGTAATTAATAGCCTACCAACCAAAAAAAATCCAAAACCAGACGGATTCACAGTCGAATTCTACCAGAGGTACAAAGAGGAGCTGGTACCATTCCTTTTGAAGCTATTCCAAACAACAAAGACAGACTCCTCTTTAACTCATTTTGCATCATCCTGATACCAAACCCTGGCACAGATACAAGAAAAAAAGAAAATTTCAGGCCAATAATCCTGACTAACATTGATGTGAAAATCCTCAATAAAATACTGGCAAATCGAATCCAGCAGCACATCAAAAAGCTTATCCACCACGATCAAGTCGGCTTCATCCCTGGGATGCAAGGCTGGTTCAACATACGCAAATCAATAAATGTAATCCATCACATAAACAGACCCAATGACAAAAACCACAGGATTATCTCAATAGACGCAGAAAAGGCCTTTGACAAAATTCAACAGCCCTTCATGCTAAAAACTCTCAATAAACTACATGTTGATGGAATGTATCTCAAAATAATAGCTATTTATGACAAACCCACGGCCAATATCATACCGAATGGGCAAAAGCTGGAAGCATTCCCTTTGAAAACTGGCACAAGGATGCCCTCTCTCATCACTCCTATTCAACATAGTAATGGAAGTTCAGGCCAGGGCAATCAGGCAAGAGAAAGAAATAAAGGGTATTCGCATAGGAAGAGAGGAAGTCAAATTGTCTCTGTTTGCAGATGACATGATTGTATATTTAGAAACCCCCATCATCTCAGCCCAAAATCTCCTTAAGCTGATAAGCAACTTCAGCAAAGTCTCAGGATACAAAATCAATGTGCAAAAAATCACAAGCATTCCTATATACCAAAAACAGACAAACAGAGAGCCAGATCATGAGTGAACGCCCATTCACAATTGCTACAAAGAGTAATAAAATACCTAGGAATACAACTTACAAGGGATGTGAAGGCCCTCTTCAAGGAGAACTACAAACCACTGCTCAAGGAAATAAGAGAGGACACAAACAAATGGAAAAACATTCCATGCTCATGGATAGGAAGAATCAATATTGTGAAAATGGACATACCGCCCAAAGTAATTTATAGATTCAGTGCCATCCCCATCAAACTACCATTGACTTTCTTCACAGAATTAGAAAAAACTATTTTAAATTTCATATAGAACCAAAAAAAGAGCTGGTATAGCCAAGACAATCCCAAGCAAAAAGAACAAAGCTGGAGGCATCATGCTACCTGACTTCAAACTATACTACAAGGCTACAGTAATCAAAACAGCATGATCCTGGTACCAAAACAGATATATAGACCAATGGAACAGAACAGAGGCCTCAGAAATAACACCACACATATACAACCATCTGATCTTTGACAAACCTGAGAAAAGTAAGCAATGGGGAAAAAATTTCCTATTTAATAAATGGTGTTGGGAAAACTGGCTAGCCATATGCAGAAAACTGAAACTGGGCCCCTTCCTTATATCTTATGCAAAAATTAACTCAAGATGGATTAAAGACTTAAATGTAAGACCTAAAACCGTAAAAACCCTAGAAGAAAACCTAGGCAATACCGTTCAGGACATAGGCATGGGCAAAGACTTCATGGCTAAAACACCAAAAGCAATGGCAACAAAAGCCAAAACTGACAAACAGGATCTACTAAAGAGCATCTCTACAGCAAAATAAACTATCATCAGAGTCAACAGACAACCTACATATTGGGAGAAAAATTTTGCAATCTAGCCATCTGACAAAGAGCTAATATCCAGAATCCACAAGGAACTTAAACAAATTTACAAGAAAAAAACAACCCCATCAAAAAGTGGGCAAAGGATATGAACAGACACTTTTCAAAAGAAGACATTTATGCAGCCAACAAACATGAAAAAAAGCTCATTATCACTGGTCATTAGAGAAATGCAAATCAAAACCACAATGAGATACCATCTCATGTCAGTTAGAATGGCAATCATTAAAAAGTCAGGAAACAACAGATGCTAGACATGATGTGGAGAAATAGGCATGCTTTTACACTGTTGGTGGGAATGTAAATTAGTTCAACCATTATGGAAGACACTGTGGCAATTCCTCAAGGATCTAGAACCAGAAATACCATTTGACCCAGCAATCACATTACTGGGTATATACCCAAAGGATGATAAATCATTCTACTATAAAGACATATGCACATGTTTGTATATTGGAGCACTATTCACAATAGCTAAGACTTGGAACCAACCCAAATGCCCATCAATGGCAGACTGGATAAAGAAAATGTGGCACATATACACCATAGAATACTATGCAACCATAAAAAAGGATGAGTTCATGTCCTTTGTAGGGACATGGATGAAGCTGGAAACCATCATTCTCAGCAAACTAACACAGGAACAGAAAACCAAACACTGCATGTTTTCACTCATACGTGGGAGTTGAACAATGAGAACACATGGACACAGGGAGGGGAACATCACACACTGGAGCCTACTGGGGGACTCGAGGAGGGATAGCATTAGGAGAAATACCTAATTTAGATGACAGGTTGATGGGTGCAGCAAACCACCATGGCACATGTATACCTGTGTAACAAACCTGCATCTTCTGCACATGTATCCCAGACATTAAAGTATAATAATAAAAAAGAAAAAGGGAAAAAAAGAACACCTGGATATTTTTTAGTCAATATTTTTCTTCTCTAAAGAAACTATATACAAATGCAATTGTGGAAACTACTTACAAATAGATTAAAGATCATTTTGATCTGTAAATATATTTATTTAATAGAATTTCTTCTTTTTCCAATAACAAAAGATAGAATACTAAAAAAAAATAAAAGTAGATTAGTGGTTACCTGAGGCTAGGGGTAGGAATTTGCAGCATGGCTGCAAATGGGTGCAAGGGATCTTCATAAACTGATGAAAATGTTCTAAAATTACTTTGTGGTTACACAATTCTGTAAATTTAGTAAAACTCAGTGAATCTTATAGTATGTAAATTATTTTTCAATAAAACTTCTATAAAAATGAAAATATTTAAATAATTCAACAAACTACATTCCAGGTTAGGTACTGATCAAGTTGGTAGTCTGCTATGACAGAAAAGTACAGAGTAGCTTATAAAAACAGAGATGGCTCAAATCCAGAGTTCTCTTTTTATGTGTCTAGAAAGCCTGTTTCTAAGCCAAATTCATTATAATGAAAAATCATATATAATGAAGAATGATTATTAATTACACTTAATTTGGTGATTATAATATTTGCAATTACTCTAAGCCATCACAATTTGGTTTATATAGCAAAAAGGAAAAACTCCTGCCTTAACTGACTAAAAGCAGAAAATAGCATGGATAAATAAGCATGGATAAATACCTAAATCTAAATTTTAAAAACAAAAAATGTAAGCAATTCTTTAAATACCCCTTATATGCTGTCGAATCCCAAATTTTTAGCTCTATCCTGAAATTGTCTCTAGAATTCCAGACCTGCACTCCAACTGCTTCCTCAGGGTTGCCAACTGGCTACGTAATAGGCATTTATTTCAGATGTAATGACCAACACTGAACTACTGATTTGCTTTCTCCTCTCAATCTTTTCCTGTGATATTGCTCACTTCAGTAAATCATAACTCCATCCTTTTGGCTGACAGGTTCTAAGTCTTGGAAGTCATTTCTGACTCACTCCTCTTTTTTCCCTCATACTACATCTACATCCAACCCATCAGTAAATACTATTGACATACATTTGAAATGTTTCCAGAATCCAATTATTTCAATCTCTCTCCCCTGCAACCACTCTGGTCCCAGTCACCATTATTTCTCATCTGGATTATTTTTTGTCTTCTAACTAGTCATTCTGCTTCTGTAATTGCCTCTTACAGACTATTCTCAACTATGAAGCCAAAGGGGTGATTTTAAAAGTAAAAGTGGTCCTGCTACTCCTCTCTTCAAGACCCTCCAATGGCTTGCAATGTCATTCGGAGTGAAGGCCAAAGTCTGTGCAATGGCCACTGCCTTTTATCATCTGCATCCCTCTGTTCCATCTCAGTGACTTAATCTATTACTCTTCAGTTGGCTTATTTCATACTAGCTATACAGCCCTCCCTGCTGTTTTTTGAAAACACCAATCACGACACCATTGCAAGGCTTTTACACTTGCTGTTTCCTCTGGACTGCTTTTTCACCAGACAGCTACATGCCTCTTCCTTAATTCTTTCAGGTCTCTGCTCAACTGTCACCTTATCAGCAAGGCCTTCTCCTCCAAAGGACTCTCAGTCATTTTTTTTCCATTGCATTTATTACCATATGACATATTCTTTATCTATTTATTGGTATTCGCTTATTGTTTGTCTCCTCCAACTACAGTGTGAACTCTACAAAAGCAGGAAATTTGTCTTGTTCACCTCTTTAGTCCCAGCCCTTAGAATAGTGTCTAGCACATAGCAGGGGCCCAAAAAACATATGCTGAATAAATCAATGAACAAACTCTAGCAAACTAAATTAAATGTTATTCAGAATGATTATTTTACATTTGTGATTTTGATTTTCCTTTTTTTTTTTCTTGAGACAGAGTTTCACTCTTGCTGCCCAGGCTGCCCAGGCTGGAGTCCAATGGCGTGATCTTGGCTCACTGCAACCTCCGCCTCCCAGGTTCAAGTGATTCTCGTGCCTCAGCCTCCCAAGTAGCTGGGACTACAGGTGCGTGCCACCACACCTGGCTAATTTCTGTATTTTTAGTAGAGAAGGGGGTTTCACCATGTTTCTCTACAGGCTGGTCTCGAACTCCTGACCTCAGGTGATTCTCCCACCTCAGCCTCCCAAAGTGCTGGAATTACAGGCGTGAGCCACCATGCCTGACCTAAAATACTTTTAAATACTTAGTAGGGCTACTCTACTACCCTTTTCTATTCATGTTCAGATTATTTATGGCTATTTTCTCATATATATGTAGGTTACTTTTGGAACATTTTGTCAAGTAGTATATGAACAATATTCATTTTTGGCATCTTAATTGAGCTCACATTGAATTTAGAAATTACTTTAAAAAGTATCAATACTGGCCGGGTGCAGTGGCTCAAGCCTGTAATCCCAGCACTTTGGGAGGCCGAGACGGGTGGATCACGAGGTCAGGAGATCGAGACCATCCTGGCTAACACAGTGAAACCCCGTCTCTACTAAAAAAAAAATACAAAAAATTAGCCGGGCGCAGTGGTGGGCACCTGTAGTCCCAGCTACTCGGGAGGCTGAGGCAGGAGAATGGCGTAAACCTGGGGGGCGGAGCTTGTAGTGAGCTGAGATCTGGCCACTGCACTCCAGCCTGGGCGACAGAGCGAGACTCTGTCTCAAAAAAAAAAAAAAGTATCAATACTTTAAAAAGTACGTATCAATATAATACATTTGCATTATATAGAATCTTTTTATCTTATAACAAGATATGCCCTTTCTTTTGGTCCAGTCAATACATTAACCAAATTTATCTGGTTAATATATTATTTCCAGTCATGACCAGGTAGTCATTCTATTTAAGTTTGTATATATTAGATTGTTTAGGTAATAATTTTTTCAGCTTTGTTAAGGTATAGCGGACAAATTATATATGTTTCAGGCATTTAATCTGATATGTTGATATATATTGTGAATAATCATCATAATCAAGATAATTAATGTATCACCTAACATAGTCACCACTTTTTCTTTTTTTGTGGTGAGAACACAGATGTACCGTCTTAGCAAATTTCAAGTACATTATACAGTACTGTTAACTCTAATTAATGTTGTACACTAGATCTCCAGAACTTACTCAACTTGCATAACTAAAACTTTATACTCTTTGACCAACATCTCCCCATTTCCCCCTGGCAATTTCCATTCTACTCTCTGCCTCTTTGAGGGTGCCCACTTTAGATTGCACACATACATGTTTAATAATCCAGACACAGGCAAGTACCACATTACCTCACTTACATGTGGAATCTAAAATGAACCTTCAGGTTCATCTGTGTTGTCACAAATGACAGAAATCACAGGATTTCCTTCTTTTTAAAAGCTGACTATGTGGTGTGGGTTTTGTGTCTGTGTGTATGTTATAAATGTGGTGTGGGTTGTGTATATGTGCGTGTAATATTTCTTTACACACATACCACATTTTCTTTATCCATTCATCTGTCAACAGACAGGTTGTTTCTATATCTTGACTACTTACTACAATGCTGCAACAAACGTGGGAGAACAGATATCTTCTTGACATACTGACTTCATTTCCTTTGGATATATATTCAGAAGTGGGATTGCTTAATCATATGGTAGTTCTATTTTCAATTTTTTGAGGAGGCTCTATATTGATTTGCCTAATGGCTGTACCAACTTACATTCCTAGCAACAGTGCACAAGGGTTCCCTTCTCTCCACATCCCTGCGAACACTTGTTATACGTTGTCTTTTTGATAGCCATTCTCACAGGTGTGATTGATATCTCATTAGGGTTTTGATTTGCATTTTCCCTGATAATTAGTAATGTTAAGCATCTTTTCATATACTTGTTGGCCAGTTGTATGTCTTCCTTTGAGAATGCCTACTCAGGTCCTTCATGCATTTTTATAGCAAGGTTTTGTTTTTTTTTTTTTTTTGCTATTGAGTTGTACTTATTACTTACATAGTTGGGATATTAACCTCTTATCAGATACATGGTTTGCAAATATTTCCTCCCGTTCTGTAAGTTGCCTATGCATTCTACTCTGTCAATTGTTTCCTTTGCTGTACAAAAGCTTTTGAGTTTGGTGAATTCCATTTGTCTATTTTTGCTCTTGTTGCCTGGCTTTCGGAGTCTTATCCAAAAACATTATTGCCCAGACTAATGCCAAAAAGCTTTTTTTCTATGTTCCCTTCTAGTAGTTTTATGGATTAGGGCCTTATATTTAAGTTTTTTAATCCATTTTGAGCTGATTTTTGTATGAGTTGATTTTTGTTTATGGTTTAAGAGTCCATTTTCATCCTTCTCCGTGGGGCTATCCACTTTTCCCAGAGTCATTTATTGATGACACTATCCTTTCCCCATTGTGTGTTTCTGGTACCCTTTTGAAGATCAGTTTACTATAAATACATGGATTTATTTCTGGGTTCTCCATTCTTTTCCATTGGTCTGATAAGTGTTTTTATGCCAGTTCCATACTGTTTTGATTACTGTAGCTTTGAAATATATTTTGAAATTTAGAAAGTGTGATTTCTCCAACCTTGTTTTTCTTGCTCAAGATTGTTTTGTTTGTGGTCTTCTGTGGTCTCATATGAATTTTAGGATTGTTTGTTCTATTTCTGTAAAGAATGTCTTTGAGATTTCTATAGGGATTGCAGTAAATTTATAGAACACTTTGGGTAGTACAAAAATTATAACAATATTGATTATTCCAATTCATAAACATGGATGTCTTCCATTTATCTGTGTCTTTTAAAATTTCCTTTATTGATGTTTAATAGTTTTCAGTGTACAAGTTTTCAACCTTTTTGTTTAAGGTTATTCCTAAGCATTTTACCCTTTCTGTTGCTGTTGGAAATGGCATTGTTTCCTTAATTTCCTTTTCAGACAGTTGTGTACAGAAATGCCACTGGTTTTTGTACATTAATTTTGTATCCTGAAACTATATTAAATTTCTTTATTGCAACAGTTCTTTTTTATTGGGCATTAGGGTATTCTACATATATTACCATGTCATCACAAACAGAAATTACTTTTTTTTTTTTTTTTTTGAGACAGGGTCTTTCTCTGTTGCCCATGCTGGAGTTCAGTGGCATGGTCAAAGTTCACTGCGACCTTGACTTCCTGGGCTCAAGTGATCCTCCTGCCTCAGCTTCCAATGTAGCTAGGACTACAGGTATGTGTCACCATGCCTGGTTAATTTTTAGTTTTTTTTATTTTGTAGAGACATGGTCTCACTATGTTGCCCAGGCTGGCCACTCCTGGCCTCAAGTGATCTCCCCACATTGGTCCTCCCAAGTATTGTGATTACAGGTGTGAGCCACCACACCTAGTTTTACTTCTCTTTCTTTCTAATTTGTATGCCTTTTATTTTTCTTGTCTAATTGCTCTGGCTAGGACTTCCAGTGCTATGTTATATAGAAGTGGCAAAAATGGGGAATCCTTGCCTTATACCAGATCTTAGAGGAAAAGCTTTGTTTTTCTTCATTAAGCATCATGTTACCTGTGGGATTTTCATATATAGCTTTCATGCTGTTGAGGTAAGTTCCTTCTATTCCTATTTTGTTGAGAGAGTTTATCACGAATGGATGCTGAATTTTGTCAAATGGTTTTCCTGCATGTATTGAGATGACTGTGTAGTGTTTAATCTTTCACTATGTTACTGTGGTATATCATACGGGTTGATTTGCATATGTTGAACCACCTTTGTATCCCAGGGATAAATCTGACTTGGTCATGGTGTTTGATTCTTTTAACATGCAGTTGAATTCAGTTTGCTGGTATTTTACTGAAGATTTCTGCACTTAAATTAATCAGATATATTGGCCTGTAGCTTTCTTTTCTTGTGGTGTCTTTGTCTGGTTTTGGCATCAGGGTGGTGTTAGCCTCATAAAATAAGTTTGGAAGTATTCCCACTTCTATTTTTATAAGAGTTTAAGAAGGACTGGTACTAACCTTTCTTCGAATATTTGGTAGATTTACCTATGAAGATATCTGGTCCTGGGTTATTCTTTGTTGGGAAGTTGTTTTTTTTTTAATTTTTAATTTTATTTTCTTGAGATTTTATCCCATTCTGTCGCCCAGGCTGGAGTGCAGTGGCATGATCTGGCTCACTGCAACCTCCACCTCCTGGACTCAAGTGATTCTTCTGCCTCAGCCTCCTGAATAACTGGGATTACAGGTGCACAACACCATGCCTGGCTAATTTTTTTGTATTTTTTCATAGAGTCGGGGATTCACCATGTTGGCCAGAAGGTCTCGAACTCCTAATCTAAAGTGATCTGCCTGCCTTGGCCTCCCAAAGTGCTGGGATTACAGGCATGAGCAACCACATCTGGCTTCTGTTGGAGGTTTTTAATTACTGATTCAATCTCCTTTTTTCTATTGGTCTATTTGGGATATTTCTTCTTGATTCAGTTCTTGTAGGTTGTATGTTTCTAGGGATTTACCCAGGTGGGCTTAGTTTATTTTTCTTCTACTAGTTCCTTGAGGTATACAGTTGAGTCGCTTGAGATCCACTCTTTTAATGTAAGTATTCATCACTATAAACCACTCTCTTAGTAGTAATTTTGCTGCTTTCCATAAGTTTTGGTATATTGTGGTTTTGTTTTCCTTTGCTTCAAGATATAAAAATTCTGTTTTTATTTCTTCTTTGACTCAATGCCTGTTCAAGAATGTGTTGTTTAGTTGCCATGTATTTGTGAATTTCCCATTTTCTTACTGCTATTAATTTTTAGTTTTATTCCATTCTGGTTGAAAAAAGATACTTGGAATGATTTTAAACTTCTTAAATATGTTATGTCTGATTTTGTGGCCTAATATGAGATTTATCCTGAAGAAGGTTTCATGTGCACTTGAGGAATACATATTCTTCCATAGGGTGTAAAGGGCTGTACATATCTGTTAAATTCCTTTGGTCTGTTATGCTGTTCAAGTCAGCTGTTTAAATGATTTCTGTCTGGGTTCTATATCCATTATTGAAAGTGGATTATTGAAGTCTCCTATTATTGTATTAATGTAATTTATCCCTCAGATTTGTACACAATTACTTGATATATTTAGGAGTTCTGATGTTGGGTATGTAGATGATTGTTACATCTTCCTGTTAAGTTGACCCTTTAAAAAATATATAATGGCTGTCATTGTATCTAGAGATCATTTTAAAGCCAGGCGCGGTGACTCATGCCTGTAATCCCAGCACTTTGGGAGGCCGAGGCAGGTAGATCATGAGCTCAGGAGTTCGAGACCAGCCTGTTAAACATAGTGAAACCCCGTCTCTACTGAAAATACAAAAATTAGCCTGGCATGGTGGCACACGCCTGTAGTACCAGCTACTTGGGAGGCTGAGGCAGTAGAATCGCTTGATCCTGGGAGGTGGAGGTTGTGGTGAGCCAAGATTGCGCCACTGCACTCCAGCCTGGGCAACAGAGCAAGACTTCATCTCAAAAAGAAAAAAAAAAAAAGGAGATAATTTTATGTTTATTTTGTTAAGTATAGCAGCACCTGATTTTTTTTTTTTTGTTATCATCTGCATGGAATATCCTTCATTTTCAGCATATACATTGAGCTACTCTATGCCTTTGATTGAGAAGTTTAAACTATTTACATTTAAAGAAATTTTTGATAAGTGAGAACTTACTATTGCCACTTTGTTAGTTGATTTTGTTTTGCAATTGTTCTGTTCCTCTACTTTTCTCTTTGTTATTTTAAGCTTTTTTGGGAGTGATTTGTTTTGATTCTTTTTTATGTGTCTATTAAGGTTTTTTCTTTCTTGTTACCCTATTTGACAGGGTCTCACTCTGTCGCCCAGTCTGGAATGCAGTGGTGTGATCATGGCTCACTGCAGTCTCGACCTCCCTGGGCTCAGGTGATCTTCCCACCTCCGCCTCCTGAGTTGCTGGGACCACAGGTGCATATCACTATGCCCAGCAAATCTTTTGTATTTTTTGTAGAGACAAGGTTTTACCATGTTGCCCAGGCTAGTCTTGAACTCCTGGGCTCAAGTGATCTGCCTGCCTCAACTTGCCAAGGTGCTAGGATTACAAGCATGAGCCACCATGCCTGGCCAACTCTACACTTTTACTCCCTCTTCCAATACTTTGTATTCTTGTAATAAGGGTTATTTCTTTTTACACTGTGCATCCATTAACTTTTGTGGTTATAGTTATTTTTAATATTGTTGTCTTTTAATTTTTACATTATGTTTTTTTTAAAAAACAAAAATGTTAACTTTTATACATCTACATGTGGGCCCTGCAGAAAATCCTAAACGGGACCCAAACCATATGAAGTTCTCCTTTAAAGGAAAGCAATTATCTCAATATTTAATAAAACAGCATATATTAGAGTTTAACGTGATTTATGCACCACCATTACAGTGTTATGTTATTATATTTACCAGAAAGACTTATGCTTTCATATTGCTGGTCAACATGTTTTTGTTTCAATTTGAAGAAATCCTTTGAGCAATTCTTGAAAGTCAGGTCTAGTAGTGATGAACTTCCTCAGTTTTTGTTAGTTTAAGAAAGACTTTATCTCTTTTTCATTTTAAGAAGGAGTTTTGCTACGTAAAATATTCTTGGCAATTTCTTTTTCTTTCAGTATTTTGACTATATCATCCCACCTTCTCTTGGTTTGCAAGGTTGCTGTGAGAAATTAGTTGATGATCTTGCATAGGATTCTGTATGTGATAAGTTGCCTTTCTCATGCTACACTCAGAATTCTCCCTTTGTCTTTAATTTTTGACAATTTAATTACAATGTGTCTTGGAATAGACCTCTTTATGTTCAATTTGGGATCCTTTGGGCTTTCTGAATCTAATCCATTTCCTTCCCTAGAGTTGGGAAGTTCTCCAGTCGTTATTTCTTTAAACAAACTCTCTGCCAGTCTCTCCTTCTGAAACTCCCATAGTATGCATGGTTTGCTTAATGATATACCCTATGTCCCTAGGTTTTTTTCACTCTTTTTCAATTGTTTTTCTTCTCTGACTGAATAATTTCCAATTACCTGTCTTCAAGTTTTCTGATTATTCTACCTTAACATGTCTGCAGTTAAAACCCTCTATTGTATTTTTCGTTTCCTTCAGCTTTATAATTTCTATTTGCTTCTTTAAAAATTTTCTTTGTTGAACTTATCAGTTTGTTCATGTATCGTTTCCTTGATCTCTTTGAGTTGTCTATCAGTGTTCTCTTGCCAAGCTTTTTCAAAACAATTATTTTGAATTTTTGTCAGGCAATTCATAGATCTCTATTTCTTGGGACTTTTTACTAGAAATTTATTGTGTTCCTTTGGTAGTGTCATGTTTCCTATATTTTTCTGTGTTCCATGTAGACCTGCATTTCTGTCTCTACATTTGAAGAAGTACTCACCTCTTCCAGACTTTACATACTGGCTTCAATAGGGAAATTATCCATCATATTACCTGTGGTGGGTATGAGCCCACCAACTTAGTGGGGTGTGCATGAGTGTCAGGTCTGAAGATATGTAGGGGTACTGGGTCTGAGCAGGTGTATGTGGTGGTGCCAGTCTAAGCTGGGAATGTGAAGGGTAAATTTGGATTTTAAACCCAAAAGTGTGGTTGAATAAGAGGATTAATACATATATTCAAGGTTTTTTTTAAAAAGGGGATAATTTTATTTTATATATCTATGTTTTTAAAAAAAATTAATACCAGTATGAAAATTTTGCAAAGCTTTCCTAAATAAAATTGACACACAGTTAAGGAGGATTATTTGCTCTCATGACAATTAGGTAAAACCAACTTAATTCAAATGATCCAGATATTTAAAGCATGTAAACACTGAACCAGTTTTGTGCTAGAAAAAAGTTACTAATATGATACAGAAGAAAAAAATATAAAGCACAAAAATTAAAAATCTGGAAGGGTCCTTAGAAATCATCTAATTACCTTTCATTTCACAAAAAAGGAAGGTTAGAGGTAAAATGACTTGCCCATATAACTTGTATGTAGTGACCAAACTGGTCTTTAAAAATATGTAGTAAGCAGTCTCTACTCTTGCCTAACATGCCTTTTTTCCTCCTTTAAAATTATTTGAATCTAATTTTCCATAAAAAATGACAGCCTACACAAAGGTTTGTTGCAAACATAAAAGGAATAGAAAAGGGAGAATACAAAGTGTCAAGCACAAGGCCTGAGAAAGACACTGTGTTTGTAGCTATGAACTATAGCTGGTAGCTACTGTCTCCCCTACCTTCTATCTCTTCAACTAAGAAGATATACAAGAAGAGATGAGTTAACCATTCCTACTGTTTCTGATCTTTCCTAGATTGCAACCAAAAGGCACTTCCCTATCTATGTTTTTATCCATTTATCATTTACCATGAACTAACCTTAGGTGAATATTTACTTTTTAATGTAGAAATGTTCTCAAACTCTACATAAATTCAAATATTAACTTAGAAAACTTAGAAACTTAGAAAACACTGAACTTAAAATTTATTTATTTATTTATTTTTTTTTTATTTATTTTATTTTTTTTTTTTTTTGAGACGGAGTCTCACGCTGTTGCCCAGGCTGGAGTGCAGTGGCGCGATCTCGGCTCACTGCAAGCTCCGCCTCCTGGGTTCATGCCATTCTCCTGCCTCAGCCTCCTGAGTAGCTAGGACTACAGGCGCCCGCCACCGCGCCCGGCTAATTTTTTGTATTTTTAGTAGAGACGGGGTTTCACTGTGGTCTCGATCTCCTGACCTTGTGATCCGCCTGCCTCGGCCTCCCAAAGTGCTGGGATTACAGGCTTGAGCCACCGCGCCCGGCCTGAACTTAAAATTTATAACACTGATTTTTATATGATTAATAAGACAATCATAGGCTGTGACAGCCATGTTTTTAAAGTATACACTTTTAAAGTATCCTATTTTTAAAGTATACATTTCTTAATTGAAATCAAACAAAGCCTTCAAATGGTATTCTTCAGAAATTTTTAAACAGGGTTTTCAAATTTTCAGTCGGATGATTTGCTTAGTAAATATTTCTAAAAACGAAGATACTTGGTCAAAGGGTAGCTATATAAGAATTCTACATATACTGTGTCAATATTATGGGTTTTCTTTTTCCTTTTTTTTTTTTTCTTGAGACAGGGTCTCACTCTATCACCTAGGCTGGAGTGCAGTGGCATGATCATGGCTTACTGCAGCCTTGACCTCCCTGGCTCAAGTAATCCTTCCATCTTAGCCTCCTGAGTAGCTGGGACCAGAGTTGCATGCTACCACGTCCAGCTAATTTTTGTATTTTTTGAAGAGACAGGGTTTCATCATGTTGCCTAGGCTACTCTAAAATGCCTGGGCTCAAGTGATCCACGTGCCTCTGTCTCCCAAAGTGCTGATTATAGGTGTGAGCCACTGTGCCTGGGTATTTTTGGATAATTTTGAAGTTAGAAATGCTTTCTCAAAAGGCAATGTGTCAACACCTTTTAGTATGGCTACTATTAAACAAATAGAAAAAAGCAAGTGTTGGGGAGGACATGGGGAAATCTGAATACTTGAGCATCATTAGTTGTAATGTAAAATGGTGCAGCTGCTACAGAAAACGATGTGGTCGCTGGGTGCAGTGGCTCACGCCTATAATCCCAGCACTTTGGGGGACTGAGGCAGATGGATCACTTGAGCTCAGGAGTTTGAGACAAGCCTGGGCAACATGGTAAAACCCTGTCTCTACATAAAAAGACAATTACAGGCTGTGACAAAATTAGCTGGGCATGGTGGCTTGCACCTGTAATCCCACCTACTTGGGAGGCTGAGGTGGGAGGATTGCTTGAGCCCAGGAGGATTGCTTGCAGTGAGGTGAGATCACTCCACTGCATTTTAGCCCCAGGACAATAGAATGAGACCCTGTCTCAAAAAAAAAAAAAAAGAAAAAGAAAAAGAAAATAGTATGCTTTCTCAAAAAATTAAAAATAGAATATATGATTTAGCATTTCCACTTCTGAATATACTCCCAAAATCTTTAAAAGGAGGGTCTTGAAGAGGTATTTGTATACTCATGTCCATAGCAGTATAGTTTATTCACCACAGCCAAAAGGTCAATGTAACCCAAGTGTCCATCAACTGACGAATGCATAAATAAAATGTGGTATATATACAGAATGGAATTTTATTCAGCCTTAAAAAAGGAGATTCTGACGCATTATGATGTGGGTGAACCTTGAGGACATCATGCTAGGTGAAATAAGCCAGTCACAACAGAACAAACACTATATGATTCCACTTATATAAGGTACCTAAAATAGATTCATAGAGATTGTAAGTACAATGGTGACAGTAGTCAAATTCACAGAGATAAAAAGAATGTTGGTTTCCAGGGCCTATGGGAGGAAATTAATGTTTATGTGGCACAGGAATTTCAGTTTTGCAGTATAAAGAGAGTTCTGGAGGTAGTGGTTATTATTGTACCACAATATTCATGTACTTAATATTGAACTGGACACTTAAAAATGGTTAAGACAGTAAGTTTTATATGATGTATATTTTATCTTAATTGTTTTTTAATTAAAATAATGTTAAAAAATTACTTACACTTTACGCTGGTACTCATGCTTACTGGAACTGAGCAGTCTACTGCAGCTGAAAGAGAAAGTTAATAGTTTAATAATATTCTCAGTACTTATAAATGACAAATACCAAATGTGGAACTCACAAAATATTCCAGACCTTGCAGTTGTTTATTGTACTTCTAGAGATGGAAAACACAATACCCTTGATTAAAAATACACTGTTGGGATTAATAAATCATTCAATACTGCAGAAGAAAATACTAGTGAACTTGAAAACACAGCAATATAAACTATTCAGAATGAAATAGACTTAACATACTTATAATGTAGTCCCAAAACAAGCTTGGGGGAAAAAAAGCAAAATGGAAGACTTACACGGCCTGATTTCAAGACTTACTGTAATGCTACAATAATTAAGGCAGTGTGGTATGGGGCTTAAAGACAGACATATAGATCAACAGAACCAAGGAGTTAAGTCCAGAAACAGACCCACGTACATGGTCAACTGACTTTCTTTTTTTTTTTTTTTTTTTTTTTTTTTTTGAGACGGAGTCTCGCTCTGTCGCCCAGGCTGGAGTGCAGTGGCACAATCTCGGCTCACTGCAAGCTCCGCTCCGCCTCCCGGGTTCACGCCATTCTCCTGCCTCAGCTTCCCAAGTAGCTGGGACTACAGGCGCACGCCACCACGCCCGGCTAATTTTTTGTAATTTTAGTAGAGACGGGGTTTCACCATGTTAGCCAGGATGGTCTGGAACTCCTGACCTCGTGATCCACCCGCCTCGGCCTCCCAAAGTGCTGGGATTACAGACGTGAGCCACCGCGCCCAGCCTCAACTGACTTTCAAAAAGTACTAGGACAATTAAATAGAGAAAAGATAACCTCTTCAACAAATGGAACTGGGAAATTTGGATATGAAGAGGTAAAAAAACAAAACAAACAAAAAACATCAAAACTCTTATATCATACCATATACAAAAACTAACTCAAAATGGATCGCAAATTTAAATGTAAGGGCTAAAACTTTAAAACTTCTAGAAGAAAACATATTAAGAAAATCTGAGTGACCTAAGGTTAGGCAAATATTTCTTGAACAGATTATGAAAACAAGTATAAAAAACTAAAGATTTCACGATTTTCACATCACAAAATATTTTTCTTTTGATTTTTTTTAGCCATTTAAAAATATATGCATCATAAAATATAAACTAAAATTTAAAAACTTTAGCTATTTAAATGAGAAAATAAAAATTTAAAAGACATTAGTCAAAAATTGGTGAAATTCAAATAAGGTCTATAGTTAATGGGATTGCATCAATATTGATTTCCTGGTTTTGATAACTATACTACGGTTTTTAAGATTTTTAACATTAGCAGAAGAGCAGGGTAAAGGGTATATGGTAACTCTCTACACCATTTTTAAATGTTTCTGTAAGTCTAAAAAATTTTCCAGAATACAAATTTAAATAAGAAAATGAAAACACCAGCTACAGATTGAGAAAAAAAAAATCTGCAAAACATATATCTGATACAGAATCTGTATATAAAGAAACTCTCACAACTTAATACTAAAGAGACAACTCATTTTTAATAATGGGTAAAAGATCTGAATAGTCATTTCACCAAAGAAGATATACAGATGGGAAATAATAACGTAGCATCACTAGAAATCAGGGAAATGCAAACTAAAACTGTGAAGTTATACTATTTCATAAACTAAAACTGTGAAGTTATACTATTTCATAGAATCGTTAAAAAAGGACCGTCAACACCAAGGGTTGGTAAGGGTGCAGAAGTAATGGAAATGGAAATGGTATATTCCCTCTGGAAAACCGTAGTTTCTTATAAAAGTAAACTTATACTTAATATATTACCTCATAGTTCTACTCCTGACACATAACTTTACCCAAGTGAAATGTAAACACATCTTCCAAAATTGTATGTGAATGTTTATAGCAGCTTTACTCCTAATGGCCCAAAGTGAGTCAAAACAATCCAAATATTTAACAAATCGTGAATCATAAACAAATTGTGGTCTATTCATTAAATGAAATACTCCTTAACAATACAAAAGAATAAATGGTGGTACACAGAACAGCATGATTAGTCTCAAGATCATTAAGCTAACTGAAAAAAGGCAGACCCAAAACAATACACGATTCCATTTCTATGAACTTATAGAAAAGGTAAAACTACAGGAGAGAGACCAGATCAGTGGTTGCCAGGGATTTGTCAGGAGGAGACTGACTGCAAAGGACTAGGGGGAACTCTTTTGAGGTAATGGATTTTTTCTATATCAAGGGTCGGCAAATTTTTTCTACAACGGGCCAGGTAGTAAATGCTTCAGGCTTTGCAGGGTGATACAGTCTGTCACAAGTGGTCAACTCTGCTTTTTAGTGTAAAAGCTGCCACAGACAATATGTAAAAGATTGAAAATGACTGTTTGTCTATGGATAACTAAATTTGAATTTCATGTCACAAAATATTGTTTTTATTTATTGCTACCATTTAAAAATATGAACACCATTCTTAGTTCATGGGCTGTACAGAAACAGGTGGTAGAGGGTTTGGCCTGAACGGTGTAGTTAGCTGATTCCTGTTTTACAGCATGGTTGTAGTAGTATTTATATAAATGTGTTCATTTTTCAAAGTATTTATCTGTACACATTATAATCAATGCATTTTATAATGTAAGTTTTATCTCAATAAAGCTGATAAAAGAAAAAAAATTAAACAGAAATATAGCTAGCATCTTCTTTGTGCAACTTCCATAGATGTGTAAACAAAAAAGCAGATTATAAATTTTTATATTAAAAGCAATATCTAACAAAATATTATTAGCAATAGAGATAAAATGAAATAAAACAGGCATTATATAGATTTCAAATATAGTTAACAAAAATGGGTGTGAATTTGCTAAGTACCTAGAGTCAATAATTTGTATCACACTAAACCAAACAAATACAAATCCTCTTATATATATATAAGGTTTTCATTTTTGCTATAGATGTATTTTAATGAGAAGTGAAGCTGGAGGTTTAAATTGAGAACAGAGAGTTCACATTTGCACATTTTTACCTTTGGCTGAAAGGATTTTATTATAGTGAACAGCCATGTGATTCTTGACCAGCTGGAGAGTGCTTAGTCTGAGAGAAGAGGAGTCAGTGCAAAAAGCTAAAAATTAAAACATAATCATTATATATTTAAAACTAATATAAAAATCATGAGATAAACAAGGTACTGATTATTTAATTCATTCTTATAAAATGTTCTGAAATTCAACCAGAGATATTGATATGACATTGTGATGTGAATCTTTAATCTTGCACTGATAATGCCAATGAGCTATTGACCATTTGGGTTCAAACCTTCCTGAGAATAAAATTTTACAAGCCTGAGAGTCTGAGGAAGAGATTCTAGGATATGACCTATTATTGCATTTAGAAAACTATTTCTTTTTGGCAGCTCTCAATCTTGTAACTAAGAATGTTTAGCTGCTTGCTTAATTAGTTATCACTGTTAATACTTAAACAATCAATGGAGTTTCAGAAATTCAATGAATACCCAATCCCAAAACTCTACATACAAAAATTATATTCTGAGAAGCAAATTTCTAACTTAAACCTGAAAACAAGATCTACATATCAGTTTACTACATTCTTTTTGAAGTACTAAAACTATCTTATAACAAGTGTAATCGCAAAGAAATTCCATGACATGAAACTCCTTGGTCCTCATTCAAACCATTTAAAAGAAATCTTAGAAATAGTTAAGCACTTACATACAAGTATATAATGTAAATGTAGGCAAAACTTTTTTAAACATTAAAAAGTTTTTGAGAATACATGCAAAATGGTTTAAAAAATTCAGCAGATAAAACGGCATATGGAGATTGAAAAATAAGTGACTTCTCTACCCTGACCTTTAGTCTCTCTTCCCAGAAATACACCGTTACTGTTTAAATGCATCCTTCCAGAGGCTCTGTGCATAATATAAGCCTATGCAATAATTATGAGCTTGATGCTACTACTAAAAATATTTACTGAATAAATGCCATTTACCATGCATTGTTCTAAATTCTTCATAAGTATAAACTTATCTCATCATTATTATCATCATTTATTCGAAGTGAAAACTGAGGCACAGAGATATGAGTTACATCTTCAAGGTTACACTGTTGATAAGGGATGCAGCTTCCATGTGACGCAAGGCAGCCTTATACTTACAACCACCATACCTATACCAGCTCTATACATATATTCTTTAAAAGAAAGTTAGCAAACTTTACATATTGTTCTTTATCCTGATTTCTATGTATGTATATTTTAAATCTAGTTTCAACTTTTTATTTAAAATTTATTTTTTTAAAGTTTATGATTATGGCTGTATATGTATGTATGTATCACACTGTAAGACAAATAAGTGAGGCAACTGAAAATAAGATCCTCCCAACACATTTGGAGGTAACAGTATCAAAGATTTTTCATGTAAATAGGGAAAATAAGGCTTTCAATTATTTTGCCTAAGAATACTCACTTATACTTCTAAGCTATAATTACAAAAATTTATTTAAAAACCTATCTTAAAAATTTACCTTGAAAGTTTTAAAATATAAAAATATCACAGCACCTAGAAATCCAGTTGGATAAAGAGGCCCATAGGCTTTTGCTCCTAATATGAAATGTATTATTCAAGTGCACTTTTTCTTGGCATAGCTTTTCCTTTTCAGTGCTTATGTCTTTAATACCTGCTACTTACCATTTTAACAAGGCAGGCATGCCTTAAATCAGGGTAGTTTCCTGGCAAAAGTAGAGCTGGGCTGCTGTAGCAGCTGGGAGCAGGAGACAGCCAAGTCCACATCCAGGGCACAATAATAGTTTGAAATCATAGACTCCAAAATTCTCTAATCTCAAGAACGCCTATATTTCATTAAAATTAATAATATGAGGTTCAAATATTCGTCAAATGAAATAATTTTTCCATCATGTCATATAATTTGCAAGTAAAGGAAACACTCAGACAATCTTTTAACAAAGTTACCATTTTAAGCACCTCACTTACCATTACTTTTGGTGCTCAAGTGTCCTTTAAATAGGCATGGTGAACCATATCTGGGAAGGACAGAGGTTGCTCTGACTTTTAACAAGAAAAAAAATCATAAATTAGGATAAATGAAACACAACTTTTACAAAAACAACAATATTCAATATTTTTTAAATAATAAATTTATCACAAAATAATTTCTTTCCCAAAAGGTGATTATGTTTTTAGTGGTAATCTCCAAAACAGGAAGTCTGAGTTACGGCATTAAACGTAATTTAATATGCAAAATATAAATGCTATATCCCCCAGAGACGTTTTAAGAGGGTAAGATGGCTAGTTCACTATCAGGTGGGCTGTTAAAAGCTATAACAAGGAGGACACATACAAAGTCTAGAAGATATATGGATGACTAAATGTAGAAAAAAGAAGTATCAAGATAGGAGAACTAAAATCTAGGACCAGAGAACAAAGCTTGTCAGAATAGATTAAAACAGAAAAACAAACTGAGGTCGGAATACCTATGAAGCTCTTTCTATGTCACAGGTCAGAGTGCAGGATGGAAAAAAATTACTTAGGACAATACAAGCCAAGGCAATGCCATCTGAACTGGGAAAAAAGACAGTGATGAAATGAGCATAGCTTCTACCAAGAAAGAAGGAGGGTAGAAAAAATACCAACAAACTCTCAGAAAAGCCTCATTTCTCCAGATAGAAAGAACTGTGACTTTTTTCTTGTCCAGAATTTAATGCCTTTTCACCTGGAAATGACAACTCAACTTTCTTTTGGGCGACTGCTATTCCTTTACTCTTAGCCCAGGTGGTTCAAAGAGAGCTGACCCCACTGTCAGGGTTAGGCATAAAACCCAAATCTGGACAGCTGCGTTGACAGCGTCAGCAATGCTATGTGATCCAAGTCCCGCCATGAGATACACAATCCTGGGCCTTTGACTGGAACTATTAGGAAAGGTCCTTTCATTTCACTGGGCTTGCTAAACCCAGTGAAGGGTCTAAGCAAGCCCTGTATTGCTGGTGGCCATCCCGAACCATATAAAGGAACCTGTCTGAGAATGAAGCCTACACAGTCAAGTGGAACCAAGATAGAAAGAGATTCCTTGGTGACATCATTTGAGTACCTGAGGCCAACCATATTTGATGCTCTACCTTACCTAGACTTTTCTTTATATTAGCCAAAAAAAAAAAAAAAAATCACATTTTAGCTTAAACTAGTATGAGCTGATTTCTTCATTTGTAGTCAAAATGCTAATTAATTTAGTAGTAACCCTGCCAGGCAGTGCTCCAAGCACTTTACTGGTATAAATTCATTTAATCCTTACAATTCTCCCTACTTTATAGATGAGGGTAATTGAAGCACAGAGGTTAAACTCATAATTTGCCAAAGATTACACAAGATTGTGACAGATTTGGGATCTGAGCCCAAGCAGTCTGGTTCCTGGATCTTACTTATTACACTATCTTGACCAATATAAACTGCTCAGTACTTGAACCATGCTCTAAGCTACTAAATCATGTGAAACAGATCAAGAAGATATCTCAACTATATGTAGTTTATTCCCTTCAAATTCCATTCTATTGTATGTATGTTTCACTATAGGTCACAGAAAAAGGAAAAACAGGTATACCCAGAGAAGTGTGAAAGGATGAAAAAAGAATGAAAAAAGGTTGGAACCTAGTGATACTGCCTTGGATAGAAATGCTTCCCCACCCATCTGTAGGTGACAGCTGTGAACAAGGTGGTTAATATTTGGCCCCAGGAATCAAACCAGCTTCTCTTTAGCATAAGATGGTGATAAGAACAAACATGGAATTTAGATGTTCCTTGATGTCTATGTTCCCTTGTCTATTTACTATCAGATGTACACCAAGGCATATACTCATTGGGTTCTGATATTCCTACATATAAATGTCATATTAAGAGTGACAGAATTAGGGCTGGGCACAACGGCTCATGCTTGTAATCCCAGCACTTTGGGAGACCAAGGCAGGCAGATCACCTAAGCTCAGGAGTTCAAGACCAGCCTGGACAACATGGTGAAACTCTAACTGTACAAAAAAAATACAAAATTAGCTGGGTGTGGTGGTGTGCGCCTGTAGTCCCAGCTACACAGGAGGCAGAGGTGGGAGGATGATTGAGTCCAGGAGGCTGCACTGCACTCCAGTCTGGGTAACAGAATAAGACCCTGTCTCAAAAAAAGAAAAAAAAAAACCAAAAACCTAACAGAATTGATGGGAGAAATAGACAACTTAATTCATCTACCCTCTCACAGTTTCTGGGTCCTGCTTTGTGTCCTGTGTATAGGTCACATTGTCCTGTTTTTGTTTTTGTTTTTTTGCATGACTTGTAATTTCTTTTTGTTGAAAAGTTAACATTTAGGTAACATATTGTAGCAACTCTAGATACAGAATCCTCTCCTAAGCTTGTTTCCATTGTTGTTCACTTGTTTGTTTAGTGACTTGGCTAAGCAATTTATCAGTCTATTTCCCATGGAATGGGAAGCCTCTGATACCACTCCTCAGTGATGAAGCTTTGGGCACGTGCACAATCACGCCTTCGCTAATGAGGTCTGAACCCCAGTCTATGGGAGAAAGTCTCTTTCAAATTGTCCTTCCTTGAGTACTTTCCCTTAATTCTAGGTACCAAATACAGTTTTCTTATATCTTTTTAATTAATTCATTAAATTTTTTAAATACTAGAGACAGGGTGTTGCTATGTTACCCAGGCTGTTTACAAACTCCTGGCCTCAGGTGATGCTCCTGCCTCAGCCTCCTAAAATGCTGAGATTACAGGCATGAGCTGACATACCCAGCCTCTTACATCTTATACTCTTTTATGAAAGTATAACAATTCTTTAACTTTTCCTTGTATAAACTAATGTATGGTTTCTATCTCCTGACTGGACCCAGAATGAGCCAAAGGGGCATGAAGAAGTAGCCTAAAAACCAAATGCCAAGGAAAAGAACATCATTCTCTAACTATTAGGACTAACATCCTGTCAATGAGATCGAAGATCTTAGTGGGGAAATTCACGGGTATATGAGAGCAGCCCATTTTCCTACACAATTTGATTAAAATAGCCAGAAGAAAGTCCAGTGAGGAAAGATGAAAGTGTTTCTTGTGGCAGGGTTTCTCCGGAAGACCAAAGGTTTCGGAATCTACCATTGATAAGTGTCTCTATGAGACCAATAGATCAAAATAATTTTTTTTTTTTTTGAGATGGAGTCTTGCCCTGTTGCCCAGGCTGGAGTGCAGTGGCATGATCTTGGCTCACCGCAACCTCCTCCTCCCAGGTTCAAGTGATTCTCCTGCCTCAGCCTCCCCAGTAGCTGGGACTACAGGCACATGCCACCATGCCTGGCTAATTTTTGTATTTTTTGGTAGAGACGGGGTTTAATTATGTTGCCCAGGCTGGTCTCGAACTCCAGACCTGAAACTCCCAGAGTGCTGGGAAAAAAATTTTTTTCAAGTTACTTTCAGTTACCTATACTAATAGGTTGCCTCCTCTCCTCCCCAAAGGTCATTGATATTAGAGTGAATGGCAATTTGTTATTACCAATCTTTTCTTCATCTTCCCCCATAGGAAGCTGGAAGCCACGCCTTATATATTACCTAGTCCAAGCCCCCATTTGATAAATAACTGAGGCCCAGGGATGTAGAGTGAGGTGAAGATGACCTAGTTAATAGGAAACGAAGATTACAAACAAGACTAACCGTTTTTCAGTCTGTTGCTCTATTATACCACCATTTAGAAGGTTTGCCTTGCAAAAGAATGTCTAAAACGTGATTACAGTAAGAGCATGACAAAACATAATTTTTCTTTAGATATTTTAACATTTTATCATCTGAAATAACTAAAAGCACCTTCTAATGAAATCTAAGAAATTTATTTTCAATTAAGTATTTTAGCTTTGTCTAAAATTATTTATGGTTTCCTATTAATAATAATTTACAGTATATGAAAGCTGACTGCCCCAGTTATTTGCTGATTACATTTATTTTAAAAATTCAAAACTAATAACAATATTTGATATTATCATATATTATATCCTAAATAGGAAGCTAACTAAATTGTGCAAGTTGTAAAAATATTAACTTTTACATTTGGCATGAACCCAATTTTTAAAATAATTCAAAAATCAAATACTGACAACTTACTAAATCTACTATACTCTAAATTTTACATATATCCTTTCCCCCTGCCCATCCCTACCATGGAATAGTAAGTAAACGCATTGGCTTCAGATTTTATATTTTTCACCTAGATTCAAATCCTGTTCTGCCACTGTGACCTTGGCAAATCATTTGTGATCTTTTGCTTTAGTTTCTTCACTATGAAATAAAGCTAATGCCTAACAAGATATTTTTGTACATTAAATGAGATAATTTGGAAATAGTTCCTAGTACATAGTAAGGGTTTAATTTTAGTTTATGTGCAAAATTTCTTAAGATCATAAAGCGTTTTGATTTGCTTTTTCTGAAACCTAGGTTGGTAAAGTGTCAGAATATACAGTTTGCTGATCAATGAATAGTTATCTCCTACAATCAGAGTAGCACTTATTTTGATCAATGACTACATAATAAAGGCAGACTCATTCAAAAAATGACATCCAGGAATCATTTAGCAGTTTGGTTTAAAGGCAGTCTTTTAAATAGATAAAAACACTGTATTAGGAGGGGCGGGGAGTCTAAAGATTGCCTCATTTGACTCGAGGAAAGAATGCTACTCATTCAGAAAGTGTGAAAATGCAAATTATTTGGTTTGGGCCGATTTGTAGAGATTTAAGGTTATATTTCCCCACCCCCCAACCTCACCCCATGATGTCCACCTGACTTAAGAAATCAGTAGATAACAGGTGTATATAGTGATTACGGATTGCTGCTAAAACTGCAGTCCGCTGACCAGCAACACTGCATTACCTGGAAATTTATTATAAATGCAAAATCTCAGCCACCCCCAAGGGACCTACTGAATCATAATCTGCATTTTAACATGATTCTGAGGGGATTCCTATTTACATAAAGTTACAGAAGCCCTGGGTTACTCCATACCTGGGAGGTAGTTACTGAATGGGAGATTTCGTATTTACTGACCACTTAAAATGTGCCAGGATCTTCTCTACATTATCTGCATTTAATCTTCAAGAACTCCATGGCTTGAGTATTTGACCCTCATGTTCAAGAGATGAGAAAACTGAGGGTCGTCTCCATGGAGAGCAGAGGGGTTTGATTTGGGGCCCGGGGCGGTCTGACTCCAAAGACCAAACCTGGTTCCTCTGCCTGGGAGCTACCGAGGTTTTAACGGCTGCACGACCCTGAGTTCAGGAGACAGGGGCCCCTGGTGTCAGGGCGACAAATTCAGGGCAAAGAAGCGGACCTGCGAGGCTGGCAAGCAGTCTCTCCCTCTTCCTTTGCGTGGGCCCGGGCAGCTCCGGGCAACACTGGCGATTCAGCCAGGGGTAGGAAGCGCCCAAGGGGCGGCCTTGCACTCGGCTGCCCGGACCCGAGGCTGGGAGCGCCGGCTGGAGCAAGGGGCGAGGCGGCGGTAGCCCGTGACAGCTGCCCTTTACCTCTCCGGCTGCCATCCATGCTTAGTCCTCTTGCAGCCGCCGTAGGGACACGGGGGATCCCCTTCGGTCCTTCCCCTGGCCGGGCCCAGCCCCGGCAGTGGAGGACTGGAAAGTAAGAGCCTGCGGGGGCGGCAGCAGCAGGGAAACCGTCGCCAGGCCCGTTGCTAAGGGCCGGGTCCAGTGAGTCGCGATTATGACGTCACGGCGCAGAGGACGTGCGCTCCGCCTCCCCGCGCCAGGGGTGCACGGTACTAGAAGGACAGTTGCGGACGGAGAGACCTGGCGGGGAAGGTGCATCGAGCCCCAGTCTGTTGCTCTGGGATCCTGCCAGTTTTCCGCAGAGCGACCTCCTGTCAGGATCCAAGTCACCAGCACCTGGCAGGCTCTGTCCCTGCGGGAAGAGCAGGGAGAGGAGGTGGACTCATCTGGCATCCACGTCCCCTGGGTCCTGGAGAAAAGTCAAACACAAATGTTAGTTGAGGTCAGGGTAACATTTAACCAGTTCCAAATAATTAAATTTCAAAGCAGTCCGTGAACCTTTGGATTAGTGAAAATCCTAGGAGTGAAAAAATCTACATATTTACATCTTAATTCTTAACCTTAATAAGTTTGAATTTCCTTTCTGCTCACCAAGCTTCCCCCGTCCTGACCCTGCCTCCCTTTTATCGTAAGTTTCGATCCATTTTTCTTTATAATGGAAGAGAGCTGCAACATGAATAAGGGGTTGATTTATTTATGGCTTTCTATAATTTGTTTAATTTTGAAGCAGTTACCTTTGAATCCTTGGAAATAACGTCAGAACAGGGTAGGAAGCATTCTGTCACGTAAGATTTCTCAGCCCAAATGTCCATTGACATTTTGGGCTGGTTGTATAATTCTCTGTGTGGGGGTGCTGTCCCTATGAACTGTTTCGTGTAGCATCCCTGGCCTCTGCTCACTAGAAGCAAGTAGCTTCTCAGAAGCAGACCCCACCCACTCCACCTCCAATCCTGACAGTCGTAAATGTCTCCAGACATTGTGAAATATTCCCTGGGGGGCAAAATCGCAACTCTGTTGAGAACCGCTGCTGTGATGAAAAGAATCCTGGTTTGGAAGCCAGATATGCAGAACTTAATTCTGAATTTTCTGGACTTACCGGCTTGATCTTGAATTAGTTTCTAAAACTTTCTGAGCCTGAGTTTCCTCTTTTGTAATGTAAATTGTGAAAGTCGTCAGCATTAAAATAGAGTCACACGTATTAAAAAAGAAAACCTGACAAGTGGAGCTGAGGAAGGCCATGAAGGAGAGTTGTCATGCATGAATGCCTGATAATAAAAACTATCACAAAATACTGCAAAAACCGCAACCTTGAACAAAGACTCACCTTACCCAAAAAGATACTTCTATGAGGACATCTGCCCAGCAATTGTCTGTCCAACCTTGAACTGACGTCACCCTTGTTATTGATGCTGGGAGCTAAGGCTAATTACCTCAAAACAATTATGTATGTAATCCTCTCCTTTTTTTATTTTTTAAAAAACCTTCATTTTCCTTTAATTCCTTTAATATGCAAACAATTTGCCATGGCACACATATTCCCATTCCAATGCCCTTTCTTGGGTAAATGTCGTTTTCTTCTGGAGATGTGAGGACTAAGCTCTGATTTTTTTATCTTGCCCAAATTCCTATCTAAGGGGTCTAGGGAGTCATGCCCTACAAACCATAAATTCTTATCAGATGAGTTTTATTTGACTCTATATATCATGACTTACTTTCCAATCTGATTCTGGCACAACATTATGAGACAAGGAAAAAAAAAAAAAAAATTTTTTTTTCTTCTTTTTTTTGAGACAGTTTCGCTTTGTCGCCCAGGCTGGAGTGCAGTGGCGCGATCTCGGCTCACTGTAAGCTCCGCCTACCGGGTTCAAGCTATTCTCCTGCCTCAGCCTCCCCAGTAGCTGGGACTACAGGCGCCCGCCACCACCCCTGGCTAATTTTTTTTGTATTTTCAGTAGAGACGGAGTTTCACCGAAATCAAAATATTTAACCCCAAAATATATTTCCTTGCCATACCTTGAAACTGCCCTGCAAAGTCTCTTGTGGGGAAAAATCCACATTCTGTAGAGAATCTCTTTTCCCCTTTGTTTTCCTTCTTTCCTTTCCAAATCCAGGAGATAATCAACTGAAAGCCAGGCCTTTTAGGTCCCGACAAGACACATTTTACAACCCGCTGTCTCTTTGAAGTCTGCTATCTGAGAGCCTCCTCTGCACAATAAAACTTGGTCTCCACAATCCTTTATCTTAACCCCAACATTTCCTTTCTATTGATCCCAGGTCTTCAGATAAACTCAACCAATTGTCAACCCGAAAATGTTTAAATTTACATAAGCATTGAGTTGTCCCACCTTTCTGAACCAAACCAATGTATTTCTTAAACGTATCTGATTGATGTCTCATGTCTCCCTAAAATGTATAAAACCAAGCTGCACCCCAACCACCTTGGGCACATGTTCTCAGGACCTCCTGAGGGCTGTGTCATGGGCCATGGTCACTCATATTTGGCTCAGAATAAATCTCTAAAAATATTTTACTAAGTTTGACTCTTTTTGTCAACAGTCTACCTCTCTGTTGCTTAGGATGAAAAAATGATGCTACTAATTTTGTAGTTAAAAGAAGTAACAGTGCCTGGCAAATAAAAGAATGTATTCAAAAAATGTTAGCTTTCTCTCTTCTAAGATTCCTATCTCAGCAGAGCTGGGTATCAGGGAATTCAGGCTTGAGGAAATAAGTCAGAAACCCTATAATAAGGAAGGAGAAATAAATCAGAAACCTGGCTATAGTAACACTTGAACCCCTGTTTTCCTAAAACCCAGGGTAGATAGACAATGATTCAAAATTGGAGGCATCTTGAAGCGTGTGTGTGCTGGCTTTGTGGCCCCAACAAGTCATTTGGAAGGATACAGCAGCAGGGAGTCAGATGTTATGCAGTGTATTAGTTCATTCTCACATTGCTATAAAGAACTACCTGAGACTGGGTGATTTATGAAGAAAAGAGATTTAACTGACTCCCAGTTTCATAGGTTGTACAGGAAGCATGGCTGGGGAGGCCTCACGAAACACAATCATGGCAGAAGGGCAAAGGGGAAGCAAGTAGCTTCTTCACATGGCACAGTAGGAGGGAGAGAGAGTGAACAGGGAACTGCTACACACGTTTAAACAAACAGATCTCATAAGAACTCAGTATCGTGAGAATGCAAGGGGAAAATTCACCCCTGTGATCCAATTACCTCTCACTAGGTACCTCCCCCAACATTAGGGATTACAGTTCAACATGGAATTTGGAGGTGGACACAGAACCAAATCATATCATGCAGAGAAAAAAAACTCCTTCCTAGGTACTTACTATTGCTTGAAATCCATTTCTAAGATCATGAAGGCCTTTATTTCACTACTTGCAACTGCAAATACTTTGCATATAATAGGCCCCAGTAAGCATTTGTTGAATTGAATTAGAAATAAAGAACCCAAGGCAAACACCCTTGGAATAAGCAACACAGTGACCTGACTCAGGGAAGGTGATACCAGCTCCTCTTAGAAAAGTAGACTCTGGGATGACAAGTAGATTTTGTTTTCAAAGTTTTCAAAGGGGACTCCGTGATCTAGAGAGGGCAGCAGAATGGGAGAAATTTCTGAAGACCATATTGCCTGGTACCCAACTTTGTCTGAAGCCATCTATTTCATTATTTCTCTTTCAACATTTTGTTCCAATTATTTCAAGAATGTGTGCACAATAGGGTCTATTTCTCTCCAATTTTAGCAATGAACATATTATCCTAAGTGCAATTTAATTTGTCCTTTGCTGTGGCTCTATGTATGTAAACATGAGAGAAGATTCTTTCTGGTTGCTAGTCCCAGGAAATAATTCATGATCATGGGTGATGGATACAGCTGGTATGAGTTTATTATAGAGTGAGCTCCCGAGAAACATCCTTCTATTGGGGAAATCATCACCAGCTGCAATGGCCTTAGAGAGTAGGCATTCTGAAGACCTTTTGTTGAATATATATGTTTACACATGAATTTCATGTTCTGAAATTATTCCGATGCTATAATCTTGTTGTTGACATTTAGGAATCTGTGTATGTGTTTTTTGTTTGTTTGTTTGTTTTTTCATAGAGACGGAATCTTGCTCTGTTGCTCAGGCTGGAGTGCAGTGGTATGATCTCGACTCACTGCACCCTCCACCTCCCGGGTTCAAGCAGTCCTCTTGCCTCAGCCTCCTGAGTAGCTGGGACTACAGGTGCATGCCACCGCGTCCGGCTAATTTCTTTTGTATTTTACCAGAGATGGGGTTTCACCGTGTTGCTCAGGCTGTCTTGAACTCCTGAGCACAGGCAATCCGCCTGCCTTGGCCTCCCAAAGTGCTGGATTACAGGGGTGAGTCACCGCACCTGGATAATTTTTGTATTTTTAGTAGAGACAGGGTTTTGCCGTGTTGGCCAGGCTGTTCTGAAACTGAAACTCCAGGCCTGAAGTGATCCCCCTGCCTCAGCCTCCTAAAGTTCTGGGAATACAGGCGTGAGTCACTGTGCCTGACCCATATGTGTATTTTAGACGGAAATACTTTGTTTCCCTTAATGAATTTGCATGAACTAGCCAATTATTGGGTTTCTTTTTTAGTATTAGCTTACTGGAACCTCAAAACTAAGATTTGTGCTCAGTTGCAAATAAATATTCATGGACTTTTAAAAATTTATCTCTTTAATTCCCTTTATTAGGAATATGACTTCCATTCTTCTACTCTTCTTTTAATGGTTCAATTAGACCTGTCTTATTGGAAGAGCTTTAAGCCCTTTGGAAATGGGCTTTTATATAATTGAAAATATATATTTCAATTTTATATAAATGAAATAAACTATATATTTTAATACCATAACCTATAGTTATGCAAATAATATATAGTTTATTGTTTATTCTGTTTTATTATATATTATTATTTTAAATATTATGTTATTGTTATACATTTAATCCATGTCTTTATGAATGACCCCTAGTTTCATAATTCAGAGGATTCCTGGAATTTATATTTCTGTGTTTAGAAAATGTTCCAGTAAATACAGTGAAAACAACAAGAAGTCAAAGATCAAAACAACATTTTTCTATTTGTTGAGTTATTGCAAACATATTTTAATCCTTAAAGTTCCTGAAAGACAAAAATGAAGGAAATTTAGGGAATTTTTAAAACTTATATGTATGAGGGCAGAGTAAAATTATAGACTTGAATGTGCACTGTGCTAACCTCAGTCTCAAAACAAAATTGCTTAGGTTTTGGGGACTTAAGAATGCTTAAGAATTTGAACTATTAACTATTTCTCAGTCATTCTCTAATTGAAATAATGTAGCAATTGATTCATCTAATAACTGAATGAGGAAATGGAACTTTAGAGCTTGGGGGTATTAGCATGTTATGAAATAATGGATTAATTTGCTGTTTGTCACTAGAGGGGGCTTTAGGAAAGTTTTAAGCTCCATCCCTGTGAGGAAAGCAGCCATGCCAAGGCAGTATTACTTACAAATCTTATTCAAGCAATATGTAATGTGCAACTGACAAACATTTTAAAAAGTGACTCCAGGGGAGGGGTGGAGTGAGATAGCTGAATAGAAGGCTCCACCAGTCATCCCTTCTCAGGAACACCTAGCTTGACAACTGTCTACACAAAGGGAGTAACCTTCCTAGGAATGAAAAATCAAGGGAGCACTCTCAGTGCCTGGCTTTGATTTCACATCACTGAAAGAGGCACCAAAGAGGGTAGGAAAGACAGTCTTAAATTGCTGATGCTACCCCTCTCTCCTCCCCCATTCCCCAGCAGCAGCTGCCTGGTACAGACAGTCTCTGTGCTTCAGAGAGGGGGAGCACAGCGATCATGAGGCTTTGCATTAGACTCAGTGCTGCCCCAACACAGCAGAAGGCGAACTGAGCTGTACTCAGCTGATGCCTGCCCATGGAGGGGGCATTTGGACCGGCCCAAGGCAGAGGGTAATTGTCCATTCCAGCAGTTGGAGCTTGAGTTCTGGCAAGCCTTGTCACTGTGGGCTGGAGGCACTGGGGCCCTAAGTGAACTTGAGGGGCAGTTTAGGTCACAAGAACTTCAATTCCTAAGCAAGTCCTAGTGTTGAGCTGGGCGCAGAGCCAGTAGATTGGGTTGGAGGGTGGGACATATGACCTATTAGGACACCAGCTGGGGAAGCTAAGAGCGTGCTTGCACCCCTCCCTGTTTGTCCCCCCTCACCAACCCCAGGCTACACAGCTGATGAAGAATCAGAGTATCTTAACAGCAGAATTGATCAAGCAGAAGAAAGAATTAGAGAGCTTGAAGACAGGCAATTTGAAAATACACAGAGGAGACAAAAGAAAAAAGAATAAAAAATAATGAAACATGCTTACAAGATCTAGAAAATAGCCTCAAAAGGGAAAATCTAAGAGTTATTGGCCTTAAAGATGAGGTAGAAAAAGAGATAGGGATAGAAAGTTTATTCAAAGAAATAATAAAAGAGAACTTTCGAAACCTAGAGAAAGATGTCACTATCCAAGTACAAGGTACAAGAAGGCCACAGAACACCAAGCAGATTTAATCCAAAGAAAACTACTTCAAGGCATATAATAATCAAACCCCTAAAGGTCAAGGATAAAGAAAGAATCCTAAAAGCAGCAAGAAAAAGAAACAAGTAACATACACTAGAGCTCTAATACATCTGGCAGCCAACTTTTCAGTGGAAACCTTACGGGCCAGGAGAGAGTGGCATGACGTATTTAAAGTGCTGAAGAAAAAAAAAACTTTTACCCCAGAATCGTATATCTAGTGAAAATATTCTTTAGACATGAAGGAGAAATAAAGACCTTGCCAGATAAACAAAAGCTGAAGGATTTCATTAACACAAGACTTGTCTTACAAGTACTCCCCTAAAGAGAGTACCTCAATCAGAAAGAAATGGGCATTAGTGAGCAATAAGAAATCATCTGAAGGTACAAAACTCACTGGTAGTAGTCAATATACAGGAAAACACAGAAAATTATGACACTGTAACTGTAGAGTGTAAAGTACCCTAAAGTAGAAAGACTAAAAGATGAAATCAAAAATAATAATTACAACTTTCGAAGACATAGACTGTGCAATAAGATATAAATAGATACAACAAAAAGTTAAAAAGCTGAGAGATGAAGTTAAAGTGTAGAATTTTTATTGTTTTGGTTTTTTTTTGCTTGTTTGTTTATGCAAGCTGTGTTAAGTTGTTATTAGCTTAAAATAATTAATGATAATAAATACAAGATAGTATTTGCAAGCCTCATGGTAACCTCAAATCAAAAAACATACAACAGATACATAAATCCTCAGAGAAATGCAAGTCAAAATTACAATGAGCTATCATCTTGCCTCAGTTAAAATGGCTTTTATCTGAAAGACAGGCAGTGACGTATGCTGGCAAGGAGGTGGAGTAAAGGGAACATCTGTACCTTGTTGGTGGGAATGTAAATTAGTACAGCCTCTATGGAGAACAGTTTGGACATTCATCAAAAAACTAAAAATACTGCTACCATATAAATCAGCAATCCAACTGCAGCGTATATACCCAAAAGAAGGGAAATCAGGATATTGAAGACATATCTGCACTCTGAAGTTTGTTGCAGTACTATGTACCATAGCCAAGATTTGGAAGCAACTTAAGTGTCCATCAAAAGATGAATGGATAGGCCGGGCATGGTGGCTCATGCTTGTAATCCTAGCACTTTGCAGTCCTAGGTGGGCAGATCACTTGAGGTCAGGAGTTCAAAACCAACCTGATCAACATGGTGAAACCCTGTCTCTACTAAAAATACACACATACACACACACACACACACACACAAATTAGCTGTGCGTGTTGGCAGCGCCTATAATCCCAGCTACTCAGGAGGCTGAGGCAGGAGAATCGCTTGAACCCAGAAGGCAGAGGTTGCAGTGAACCGAGATCGCGCTCCTGTACTCCAGCCTGGGTGACGGAGCGAGACTCTGTCTCAACAACAACAACGACAAGATGACTGGATAAAGAAAACGTACATATACACAATGCAGTACTATTCAGTCATAAAAAGGAATGAGATTTTGTTATTTGCAACAACGTGGATAGAACTGGACGTCATTATATTAACTGAAATACGCCAGGCATGGAAAGACAAACTTCATATATTTTCACTTATTTGTGATTTAAAAATCAAAACAATTGAACTCATGGAGACAGAGAGTATAACGATGGTTACCAGAGACTGGGAAGAGTAACAGGGTTGGAGGGGGAAATGGGGATGGTTAATGAGTACAAAAAATAGTTAGAAAGAATAAATAAGGCCTCATATTTGCTAGCACGAAAGGGTGACTATAGTAAAAAATAATTTAATGGTAAATTTTAAAATAACTATGTGAAAGGAAAATAAATCTCAGGACCCCAAAATCACTAAGCCAAAGGGAAGACTCAAGCTAGGAACTGCATCAGGCAAACCTGCCTCCCAATTTATTCCTAAATAAGACAGCTACAAAGATAAAAAAGCAACACACCTGCCTCACAGTTTGCCCACTGGGAAATTCCTTGTGGGGCCCAAGAGCTTTATCCTAAAGTAGCTCTGTTGAATTTTATCCCAACAACGTAAGTAATAGCTTATCTTCACTGGTACAGGACAAAGGACAGAATTCTAAGTCATCTCTCTGCTCCTCTGAGACACATGAATATCTGATTGCTTCCTCTGGTGTAAAAATGCAGATCGCTGAGCTAGAGAAGGCATAAGGGGTTATTCTTCTATCCCCTCTCACATGTACACTTTGTAATTGATGAAAGGCTGATCAAAGATTCAAAAGAATGCAACCACTTGTCTCTTATCTATCTACATTTTTAAAAAATTTCTTCCTCTTTCCCCTTTAGAATATCGAAACCCTCAAAATAATCTTTGGAGAGAAGCACAGATCTGTTTCCCAGGTGCAGCTTCCGAGGCCCATGTCCTTAACCTTGGCAAAATAAACTTTCTAAATTGATTGAGACCTGCCTCAGATACTTTTTGGTTTACAATGAAAAGAGCATAATTGGATTGTGCTTGAGCAGATGTATATCCCATTTACTCTTATGTGATTATTACCAATTACTTGCCTGTATCAAAATATCTCATGTAACTCATAAATACATGTACCTATTATGTACCCACAAAAATTAAAAATTAAAAAACAAACAAACAAAAAAGCTCCACTCCAGGATAGAGCTTCTCCAATTAAATAATATATGTGTACATATATATGTGTGCATACATATATATATATGGTAAACCAAAATAATATTCTAAGCCCCCCCAACTGACTGAATGGATCCTCCTCTTAGCCAAGGGGACCCAAAGGAATCTGAAAAACCAGTTCAGGCCATCACGAGAAGGGGAAGGTAGGACAAATCTCATTAAACCCTCTTCCCTTTGAAGTTCAGGCACAACTGACCAGCATTAATATGAAAATAGAAATTCTAAGACTGACAGAACAGGCTCTATAGCAATAAGCCAGCAATTTCCAAACAGACTCTAGTATAGCATCACGTGACAGATAGTAGGCCCTGAAGAAATGAAAGTAATTTACCCCCAAATATACTTATTTGATATATTTTGAAATGGTCCTGCAAAGCTGTCTCTTGTGGGGGAAATTTGCATTCTGTAGAGAATCTCCTTCCTTTATTAGGTCTTTCTGAATAGTCTGATGACCTTTAAAGTTCCACAGGAGACATTCACATCTATTGTGTCTCAATTCTCCTACTTGGAGGCTTCACCTACATGACAAAAACTTTGGTTTCCACAACCCACCCCTCCCCAGTTAGCTTCACTCAAGCTGATTTCAACTCTTCAGGCAGAGCTTACCCCTTTCAACCAATTGCCAATCAGGAAAATTTTAAATCCACGTATGACATAGAAGCCTACCCCCCACCTTCAACATGTCCCACCTTTCCCGGCTACACCAATATATACCTTACATGTATTGATTTATGTCTTACCTGTAACTTCCGTCTCCCTAAAATGCATGAAATCAAGCTATAACCCAACCACCTTGGCCACATGTCCTTAGGGTCCTCTGGGGGTGTGTCATAGGTCATGATCCTTAACCTTGGAAAAATAAATCTCTAAATTGATTGAGGCTTATCTCAGATACTTTTTTGTTTCTAATATATAAATACTGAGTTCTTTTTTGAGCATAGGCAAAAAGCACTCTATCGTCTAAAAATCCTTAATGAATAAAAAATGTCATTATCACCAAACTATACCTTGATTTTTCTTAGTCCTTAATGAATGAAAAATGTCATTATTACCAATGTATACCTTGATTTTTCTTAATTTTATTGTTAAAAGCAGGAGAGAGCAGAAGTGACCACAATTCTCTATAAAGCAGTATGTGCCTGATGGTATTAGACCAAAGAGAGTTGTGATAGGATATACTGACCTCAAGTGCTTATTTTGAGTTCTCTTATAGAATAGAACTCTGATATCTGAACACAAATATAATCTTGTCCACAGAAAATGATCACTCTCATAACTATAACACCACACAGTTTTCACTGCACTTTTTAATATGTGTAATTCCACACTCTATTTTCATTTTTCCTACAGTTGAAAAGTGCACAAAACAGTGACTCTGTAGGTACCTTCACTGACTTCTTTGTACTAACAGAAGATTCACTCATATTGTGACCATTTGGCTAAGGCTGCTGGGACTACAGATGTCAGGTCCACTAATAATGGCCATGGTCCTCCATCTTTCCATTTCTCCCCAGCTGCGCTCTTTAAATCTTTTCGTCCAATTAAGAGAACAAGTCTCCGTGAACAGAACTTAATCATTTGGTGGTTACTAGGTAACCTGTCCCCATAGCTTAAGAAGAGCATTCCATCTATTCTTCCACTGTCAATCAATCTCCACAACAGTACATTTGGGAGGATGCTCACCCTAAAGCTTTGATAATCTCCACCAAACGCATTCTCTGTTTACAAGTGGCTTCACCATGAAAAACAAAGCGAAACAAAAAGCTTAATCAATCTGTTCATCTATCCTGATAATATCTTTTCCACTTAAAAAAAATAGAATCTGAAGTTTTAACAGTTAATGAATTTTTGAAAAGCTCTTATAAGTGCATCTACTATTCACAAACTGCCATGCACAAATGAATTTTTAAAAGCCATGATTTATGTAAGCTACCAATGAAAACCATTCTTTATTGATACTTTGCCTAGTCTTTCTAAGAGATTTCAGCCTCCACTCCAGTCACACTTTAGTTCTTTGTCTTGTTAGATGTCTGCCTGCAATATACAGAAACACTTTAAATTACTGGATTGAATGACATGAAATTGCTATTTTATACATAAAAAATGGTCAAATAGACAATATCACTTGGTTCTACCTAGTAGTTTGAAGTATTTGAAGAACACTATTAGAAACAGATTTAATTTAGACTACATTAATTATTTCTTTAGAATATTTCAGTAAGTAATCTTAGAAAATGGAGGTAGGAGGGTAGTTCTTGACATCTTTAGACATGTTCAGTCTCTGACTTAATTGAATTAAATGTGAGATTTCTCTTATCCTCTTTGAAGTCTTCCATTTCCTTATCTGCAAACAATTGCTTAGTGTTCATTATATTTTTAAACAAAATCTAAATTATCCAAAAGTGTGAAAATGTGTTACAAAAACAGCCTATCGTTATGTAACATTAAGTATTCACTGAAGTTTATACCTATAGGCAACCTGAGATTACGATAACATTGAGGTCACAATTAACACAGGAGTATTAATATTTCCCACAGTGAAAGCACAGTCTAGATAGAAATTTTGGTGCTGACCTGGGTACAGAAAGACTGCCTCTGTGTTATTTATAACATGCAGAGTGAATGTTTCTGTACAATATCTGAATAAGGTAGAAGTGATGTTCCGACACTCTTTAATTCAGTTTGTACACAAGGCTGGAAGTAAGCAAACATTTTCCCTTGTTTGTCAGAGAATTTGGGGGCTAGGAGGATGCTGGTGATTGCTAAACAAAAGTTCTAATTTTGCAGAAAAAGCTATGGAACCCAGAAAAGATAAGTAATTAGCCCACACAATTGGGCTTTATGACTCTTAATTTAGTGCTCATTCCACTAAATCAGGAAATAGGCAGCAAGACAATTGTTTCAGTGACTTGTCCTTAGGCAGGTTCACTCTCTTATGCATGTGCTACCTAAAATAATAGAAAAATGATTTTCATATGCAATTATGGACGTATAAAATGGAAAAGATCAATGAGAATTTGCTTCAGTCTTTGGTCTTAGGCAAACCTGTACCTAAGCTCTCCTAGTTAAGTAAGAATATGTATATTTTGAAGTTATACATTTTTTTTGTAAAAGAGCAACATGTATTATTCTGAACACAGTTGAGTCTAATTTTCTTCTACTCTGGAGATGATTACTTTATCGTAATCCGGGGAGGCTGTGATTTGTATTGATTTAGAAACATTTCACTGGAGAATTATCCCTCAGAAAGCCTTCCCTTTTCAAGGATAGCATAAAGAATAACACTAATGATGTTTTGTAAAGTAAATACTGCCACATGTTATTTCAATAAATATTAATGGGCACCTACTATGTGCAAGGCTACTTGGGTCACGTTTCCCCCACAGATTCTACAGAACAACAGTACTTTCTCCAGTTCATTTACATCCCCTTCAGTGATGCTCTGGGATTTACCTGCTTTGAATAGCATCACTGGAAGCTGGGGGTCTATAGGGATATTGTAAAGTGTCAGGAAACACAGCAGCCATTGTTAAGTGTGTGTTGGATTCAACCTGCTTTGAATTCTAGCTGTGCCTTTCCCCAGCAGTGTGGCCTTTACTAAGGGCCTCATTTCTTTATCTGCAAAATAGCATAATAATAGTGTACTATTCATGTGATTGTTAAGAGAATGACAGGAGGTAATACATTTAAATAGCTTACCACAACGTTTGACTGTCATAGTTTGGGTTCCTCTGGAACAAGAATTCAAGTACAACTAGTTTATTTAGGAGATGGTCCAAATAAACACTAGAAGGGGGACATGGAAGTGAGAAAGAGAAGGGAAGGAAGCCAAAAAAGGAATGTTATTAAGCAAGTTACCACTGTGGGTAAGTGGAACTCAATTCCACCAGGAGGGAGCTGGGAAACAGTACAGAACTCAGCACTTATCCTACCCCAGGGGTGGGGAAGCTAGGGCATTGATCCACCATCTACCAACTGTACTTGTCTAAGGACTGTAAGGGCCTTAGGTGGCTAATTCCCTGGTCTTCTGACCTTCCCTATTGGCATAAAAGGAAGCTGCCATGTTCAGAGAAAGCTCTAAGCAGTAAGGTGCATGCACTGGCTGTTGAAGTTGGCATTGGCGTTCAAGAAAGTGGCGAGGGTTGAGGAGATGGGGGCTGAGCATCAGCAGTGTCTGCTGCCTAGGCAACAGGGGCCATTCAACACGCATTTACTCTTTGTATTTTAAAATCTCATTAAGTGACCTTTTAGGATCTTTTCATATTGGCTATGCCTGGCACAGGGAGGGCGTTTGTTGTGAACACTGGTTTTTGACTGCCTAGCACCTTTTCCCTTTTCTTCCTGTGGGAAATTCATCCCAGGCCTTGATCTTCCCTCCTTCCCAGCCTCTTCTTTTCTCCTAGCCCTCTATTATCACAGGAAATGGGAATGGGATCCAGGAGAGTACTCTCAGCCAGCTGGCTTCAGGTATTGATTCCAGGTGGGTGTGGGGCCCCAGTCAGCACACCATCCTATCGGCAACCTCCCTGGGACATAGCTGCTAGAGATTGTGGTACTTTTTCTGCTGCGTCTGCTAAGCTGGAAGAGAGAGACAAAGAGACTATAGAATACATCCTGAAGACACTATTTTATCACCCAAATACAACTCTGCTTGAAGCGAGCTATGCATCTGGCCCTACCAGTTATACAAGCTGTATTAGTTTGTTCTCATGCTGCTAATAAAGACATACCTGATACTGGATAATTTATAAAGGGAAGATGTTTAATTGACTCACAGTTCAGCATGGCTGTGGAGGCCTCAGGAAACTTACAATCACAGATGAGGGGGAAGCAAACATGTCCTTCTTCACATGGAGGCAGGAAGGAGAAGAATTAGAGAAATGCAGAGTAAAGGGGGGAAAGTCCATTACGAAACCATCAGATCTCATGAGAACTCACTCATTATCATGAGAACAGCACAAAGGAACTCCCCTGGTCAAGTCAGTCACCTCTCACGAGGTCCCTTCCCCAACACGTGGGGATTACAATTTGGATTACAATTCAAGATGAGATTTGAGTGGGGACACAGAGCCAGACCATATCATAAGCCATCAAATTCTTTTCTGTTGCTTGCAATCTAAGAGTCCTACCTGTCAGAGCATTTAATATGTACCCATAGCACTTCATGCCCTCAGATTCTAAGATTTATCTTTTAGCACATCACCTTTCAGTGTAAGTTCCCCGGTAGTTATAAAAGCTGCTTAGCAAGATGCTGGAGGCAGGTATGTATTGCTGGCATCATTATATAGCAGAACATGCTTCCTCTCAGGTGAGGTTTTGGTATTTCATACATTATTTCTCAGTCACAGTGTTAAAAAACTTCGAATTACCCCATAAGAAAGTCATTCACTTCGCAATTCTTTCAACCCTAATTACATCAAGGATAAAGTCTCTGTTTGTTACTAGTATGTCTTTAGCACCTCTCACCCTTGCTAATCTCCCTTTCTAACAAAGATCAAAGCTTGGGCTCAGGGCACAGTATTTAGATAAGATTTGAGAGTATCATCTTTGTTGTGCTTATTTATGGCAATTTCTACAGTAGTAATTGGGCTTCGTTTTCAAGATTTCAGTTACCCATGGTCAACCATGCTCTAGCAATATTAAGTGGAAAATTCCGGAAATAAACACGTTCTAAGTTATAAATTGTGTGCTGTTCTGAAGAGCATGATGAAACCTTGCACTGTCCTGCTTTGTCCCATGTGGGATATGAATCCTCCCTTTGTCCAGTGTCTCCACGCTGTCTCCACTTCCCACTAATGAGTCACTTAGTAGCCCTCTCAATGATCAACTCACATCATCATAAGAAGGGTGAGTACAGTACAATGAGATGTTTACAGAGAGAGAGAGAGAGAACCTAAATTCATATAACTTTTGTTACTGTATTTTGTCAGGGTTGTCCTATTTTATTATTAGTTATTGTTGTTAATCTAGTCCTGTGTCTAATTTATAAATTAAGCTTCATCATAGGTAGGTATGTATGGGAAGAGACAGTGTGTGTTTAGGGTTTGGTACTATCCATGGTTCCAGGCATCCACTGGGGATCTTGGAATGTATTTTTCATGGTTAAGAAGGGACTGCTGTACTGTTCTTCCAATTATAATTGAGCCAGTTTCTTTTAAAAATATGGTTAAGTTTTAAAGTGAGTAAATTCAAGGGAAAACTATAAAGTAATAATAGTACAGGGGGTATAACAATATGGCAAAAGCCATGTGGGTGGTACTTAGAAGTCTTAGCTTTGGGAATCTCTTGCTTAGTATAGTGGTATCCCTGTTTCCAAACGGAGGAAGGAGGGAGTAGACAAGGATCCATTCAAATTGGCACAGGCTGCTTCACTGGTGTGATTTTCACTAAAGGACAAGTATGGTTCATTGAGGGAGGAGTCTCAATTCATTTGCAGGTAAAAACACAGAACGCTTATTTATCCCAACCACTATTTTCAGCTCTGCTGTAACAAAGTCCCCTCCTCATTGGGTTATAGGGGCTCTTTATAACACTTCAGCCTGATGCTTTAGCTTTTTGTCATTTTCAGTAATTAAAAGTCACTTTCAGTTTTAAAGACACAGCTCTGTTTATTTAAACTTTAATTTTTTTCAGATCCAAAGCTTCTCCCCGACTCCTCCTAGCACTGGCTAGACCAGTGGGCTCCAGGGCTGGCATTTGAAGGAGCATGATCTGCTTTCAGATACCTGCTTCCTCCTACCTCCATGCACCTGCTTCTCTGATGCTGGGCTGGAGAAGGAAAAGGAACAAGAAAGACTCAGCTCCTTATTTGACTTGTCTTTACGTAGCTCTCATGGGTGGTTGACACTGTTGCTGTCTGAGGGTTCAATGTAGACAAGTGGTGGCTCCAGCGTTCCCCTCTGATGACAGCCTCCCCAAGCAGCTTCCCCAGATGTTGGTAATATGTTGTGAGATTTGACTTCCAATGAAGACCCTCTGTCTGCATTTTCCCCCACTGCTTCAGTGTACTTGCTTCCTTGACCCCTGCTGCAGCAATCCCCAGCTAGACTGTAGGCCCCAGACTCATAGACTTACAAGTACCTGTGGGATCTTTTTCTGTACTTCTTGGGATCTGGAGCTATGGGAGGGATGCAAAGAATCTTACCATCCTCCATCATGCCTTGTCTTCTTAATTCATTCCCCTCCACCTGGATCACAGGGGCAGATGAGCAGATCCACTGACTAACATAGACATATTAAACCAGGGAGTGGAATCGCATTTCCCCTTTTGTTGGCACCTACAAAAGAATGGTTCTCTTGGGACCTGTCTCCCTTGGTTTTCACACTGCTATAAAGAAATACCTGAGACCGGGTAATTTATTAAAACAAAAAAGAGGTTTAATTTTGACTCACAATTCCACATGGCTGGGGAGGCCTCGGGAAACTTGCAATCATGGCGGAAGGGGAAGCAGGTATGTCTCACGTGGCAGCAGGGGAGAGAGGGAAGTAAGAGCAAAGGGGAAGAGCCCCTTATAAAACCATCAGATCTCATGAGAACTAAATCACTATCATGAGAACAACATGGGGGCCCCCATAATCCAATCACCTCCCTCCCTCCACATATAGGGATTACAGGTCCGTCCCTCAATACATGGGGATTACAGGTCGAGATGAGATTTGGGTGGGGGCACAGAACCAAACTACATCAGAACCTGAGTCCCTGATACTATGGAAGTTCATACCAACCTAGAAGGGCTACTATCTTCAGACTTTCAGAAGAGGGAACTAAATGTTCTATTACTTACAGTTAGGCATAATCCTATTCAATCACAGTCAGGCTTTTTGTAGCCTTCAAACTAGACTATGAAAATGGAATATCCTAGAAATTACCTTTATTGACAACTTGGAATAGTTGTTAATGCAGAACGTACATTACAGACTGCCTGCTTGGATGGGACTGAAAATGTGACAGTATTTCTACTCTTATATGTGGATATTTTTATAGTTTGGAGCAATTGGAAGACTGACTTGAAATGAGCCAAACCCATATCAGATTTTATTAGCGGTTGCCTTTTCCCCATTATATTCTCCGCTCTTGAGATTATCCAGAATAATTGTTCTAACAATACTAAAGGTTTGGCAATTGCACGGACACATTACAGAGTAAAGAATTATAAGATCAAAATTCTTGGCTGGTATGGTGTTAAGTGGTTGTATGAGTTTGAATAGATACATCTCTGAGTCTCAGTTTCCTAACCTTTAAAACAAAAGAGTTAAATTGCAATAAATGTTGCTTCCAGTCCTTTATTTCTATGAAAAACTTGGTATTTTTAAGACAGCTTTTTCAGCTACTGTTCTGACAAAGGCCAAATCTCTAAAACTTTGGAGTTATTTTAGGACCTATGCTATCACAAGCTGCTCTATGAAAGATGGCAGATTTAGTGTTAGTGATTTCACTGATATTTTGCTCTTAGAAAAATTATTCATGGCCTTAAATCATGTTCAAACACTCAAATTATTAACACTATCATTTATAAAAAGTGAAACGTTTCAGGGTGAGGAACCAAGTTATTCTGTCCAGTACCTCCTTCACTGATTGGAATGGGACATCTTGTACTGAACCTATAAGTAGCTTCTTCTGTATGCGCTTTCATTAAACGGGATGTTATTGTTTGTTTGTTTTTTGCAAACTCCTTGGTGTCTTCTAGTGGTTACAGTCTAAAGCAGACATTATAAAAGACTGAAGTGGGTAGGGAGTTGAGATAATTATATCAGGACAATAAGTGCTAAGTCACTAGTATTGTTACCAGGTGTATTCACTGCCCAGTGAATTTGGGCAGTGAATATTTGCCTTTTCAATAACAGGCATAATTAAACACACTCCCAGGCTGCACACTGCATATAACACCAAGTGATAACCCATGACCTAAAGGGGCTTGTGGCCAAAACTCATTGCTTGTTAAGAATCTCTGCCGGTTGGGCATGGTCAGGCCTGTAATCCCAGCACTTTGGGAGGCCGAGGCAGGCGGATCACCTGAGGTCAGGAGTTTGAGACCAGCCTGGCTAACACGGTGAAAACCCGTCTCTACTAAAAATACAAAAATTAGCCAGATGTGGTGGTGGGCACCTGTAATCCCAGCTACTTGGGAGGCTGAGGCAGAAAAACTGTTTGAATCCAGGAGGTAAAGGTTGCAGTGAGTGGAGATTGCGCCACTGCACTCCAACCTAGGCAACACAGTGAGACTCCATCTCCCCCACACACCCTCCAAAAAAAAAAAAAAAAAAAAGAATCTCCTAGGGTCGGGTGCAGTGGCTCACACCTGTAATCCCAACACTTTGGGAGGCTAAGGCAGGTGGATCACCTGAGGTCTGGAGTTCGAGACCACCCTGGCCAACATGGTGAAATCCCATCTCTACTAGAAACACAAAAATTAGCTGGGTATGGTGGTACATGCCTGTCATCCCAGGTAGTTGGGAGGCTGAGGCAGGAGAATTGCTTGAACCTGGGAGGCGGAGGTTGCAGTGAGTCTAGATTGCACCATTGCATTCCATCCTGGGCCCCAAGAGCAAAACTCTGTCTCAAAAAAAAAAAAAAAAAAAAAAATCTCCTGGAAGGCCAGAGTGGTGGCTCATGGCTGTAATCCCAACACTTTGGGAGGCCGAGGTGGTAGGATCACTTGAGCCCAGGAGTTTGAGACCAGACTGGGCAACATAGTGAGACCCTGTTTCTACTAAAAAAAATTAGCTAGATGTGGTGTTGTGTGCCTATGGTCCTGGCTACTTCTACTTGGGAGGCTGAGTCAGGAGGATCACTAGAGCCTGGGAGGTTGAGGCTGCAGTGAGCCGTGATTGTGCCATTACACTTCAGCTTGGGTGACAAAGTAAGACCCTGTCTCAAAAAAAAAAATAAATAAATAAATAAAAAGAATTTCCTGGGGAGCTTTTTAAAAGGTACACCTGGGTTTCTCCCACCCCCAGAAATTCTGATTGAATTCATTTTGGGTTGGGCTTGAGCGTTGGCATTTTTTTTCCAGATATCCTCTCCTGATTTTCATGTGGAGCACAGTTAAAAAAGCACTGAGGATATACTGTTACAGGTTCCTTATACTACAAATAAAGTGGTGTAATATATTTGTAGGCAGACTGATTAAACACATGTGTTGTAAACCTAGGGTAACCACTAAATATTCTTTAAAAATTCTTATATATATTGTCTGTAGAGGTAATCAAATGGAATCCTAAGATATATTCAATGATTCTGAGAATAGGCAGCAAAAAAGGAGAAAAAATGAGACAAAGAAATGATGAAACAAATAGAAAACAGCTAGTAAGAAAGTAATTTTAATGCATTTTACACATTAATGATATAAACACTAATTGAAAAACATTGTCAGACTGGGTAAAAAACAAGAGTCAACTGTATGCTTCTTTGAAGAAATCAACAAGTTGATTCTGAAATTTATTTGGCAAGGTAAAGAAACCAGAGTAGTCAAAACAATTCTGTAAAATAAGAACAAACTATGTAAATTGTTAACATTAGGGGAAGATGGGTGAAGGAAGGGTAGATGGGAACTCTTGCAGCTCTTCTTTAAGCTTAAAATTATTTCAAAATAAAATGTTAAAAAGCTTAACCCTGTTTATTAGGTGCCTAAGACCATGGGAATCCATCCCTTGCATCAGTGTGACCTTCATGTGAGACATGGAGTCAAAAGAGTGCATTTTGGAGCTTAAAGTTTGACTGCCCGGCTGGATTTTGAACTTGCACGGGGCTTGTAGCCCCTTCATTTTGGCCAATTTCTCCCATTTGGAATGGGTGTATTTACCCAATGCCTCTACCCGCCTTGCATCTAGGAAGTAACTAACTTGCTTTCGATTTTACAGGCGCATAGGCAGAAGGACTTGCTTTGTCTCAGATGAAACTTTGGACTGTGGACTTTTGAGTCGATGCTGAAATGAGTTAAGACTTTGGAGGACTATTGGGAGGGCATGATTGGTTTTGAAATGTGAGGACACGAGATTTGGGAGGGGCCGGGGGCAGAGTGATATAGTTTGGATTTGTCCTCACCCAGATCTCACCTTGAATTGTAATATGTCAAGGGAGGGGCCAGGTGGAGATAATTAAATCATGGGGGTGGTTTCCCCCACATTGTTCTCATGGTAGTGAATAAATCTCACAAGATCTAATGGGAAATTCCCTTGCACAAGGTCTTTTGCCTGCTGTCATGTAAGGCTTGATTTTGCTCCTTACTCACCTTCAGTCATGATTGTGAGGTCTCCCCAGCCATGTGAAACTGTGAGTCAATTAAACCTCTTTCCTTTATAAATTACCCAGTCTCAGGTATGTCTTTAATAGCAGCGTGAGAACAGACTAATACATCAGGTATTATATGAGTTTAAAGATGAGGAAACTGAGGTACAATGTGATGAAATAATTTTCCATCTATTTGCTAAGTACCATATTTGATATTGCAACCTAATTCTGTCTGACTGTAAAGGTTGTCCTCTTTGATTAGTCAACTATCTTTTAAGTTGTGTTTCCCCAAATAGTTTGTAAGCTTGAGGAATAGGACTGTATCTTTTTGTTTGTTTGTTTTTGTTTTCATTCTAAGGTGGAGATGAAGGTTCATACCTTTGTATTCCCAGCACCTAGCAGAATGACTGTTTTAGGGAACGTGCCCAACAAGGATTTGTTGGTTGGGATAGCATATCTGTCCTCAGGAATGTGTGTTCTTTGCCATCTTCACGTTTTCTTTTACAAAGTCATATCAACATGCTAGTATGTAACAACCCAACATGCTTCTCCCCCATCATTCCCCAGCTCAGTATCATTGTTGGAATCAAGTAGAGGGGAACATTAAAAAAAGATAGTCAGAAATGCTGCAAAAGTAGGTGCATTCAGAGAACATCACCTGCTCTTTCTATGGGCACTTGAATGCTGTATGAGTCAGGGTAGGCCAACTGCTGTAACAGACCTCCCCTACTTCCCTGCCCACATTTCAGGGATCTTATATTATAGACAATTATATTTTCTTTATGTAAATTCCAATAGACAGGGGTAGAGGGGTGGATAAGTTGAGTTCCTTGTAATCATTCTAGGATCTGGCTTATGGAGGCTCCACCATCCTTCAAACACAACTTCATGGTTACCTGGGCATGGACATCCAGCTGGCAGATGGGGGAAGAGACAGCAAGGAGAATTAACCATGGAGGTTTTTATGGGCAAGGTCTGGAGGTGGCCCACATCATTTCTGCTCATATTCCATTAGCTATAACCTCAAGAGAGGCTGACAAATAGAGTCTAGCTATGTGCAAAGGAAGAAGAGGTTATGGGATTGGTTGTATACATGGATATTAATGACTGTCTTAGTTCATTTGTGTTGCTATAAAGGAATGCCTGAGGCTGGCAATTTATAAAGAAAAGATGATTATTTGGCCACTGTTCTGCAGGCTGTACAAGAAGCATGGCACCCGCTTCTGCTTCTGGTGAGGGGCCCGGCTGCTTCTACTCATGATGGAAAGTGAAGGAGGGCTGATGTGTGCAGAGATCACATGACAAGAGAGAAAACAAGAGAGAGAAAGAGTGGGAAGGTGCCACTAACAACCAGCTCTTCCAGGAACTAATAGAGTAAGAACTCACTCATTACCATGAAGACTATACCAAGCCACTTATGAGGCATCTGCCCCCATGACTCAAACACCTCTCATTAGGCCCCCAACTCTAACATTGGGTATCAAATTTCAACATGAGATTTGGAGGGAACAAACAAAACCAAACTATAGAAATGCCCAGATGTGGATTCATTTGTAGGGACAGGCTGGACTAGGCACCCTAGAAATCATCACAGCAGCAACCACTAAAAATAGAACTGACAGCGAATCCCTCCTCCTCAGCATTAGTTGGAGAGACTCTCTCAACTCTTTGCTGGTGCTCCATTGTGTAATCTTCTGCTTTGCGCTCTGCATGAGCAGTTTCTGATGACAAATGCATTGGAATAAATGGACATAAAAGAGAACAAATCTCCACTTGTTCCAATAAACCCCAGCTGTCAGGACACATCTCTTACACCACAAGTACCGATCCCAAGTGTTTCTTGGAAGTGATCTCTTTAAACTGAATCAAGTCAGAATGCACTTAACATTCATCATTTCCTGCTTTTATGTAGCTTTGTAGTATAAGCTCTGTGGGATCTTGTCAGACCCTTTGTTGTTGAGTAATAACACATTTGTTTGGAAAAAAGAAAGACAGCAAATTAGAAAGCATGAGTTTATTGCAGCAAATGTAATAGGGCTGCTTTTCTTCCTGGGAATGGGCTGTCACTGTAGCTCAATGTCCTCACCATGGCCATTCTCTTTAACACAGGGGCTAACCTTATGGTGAGGTAGGCCACAATCAAGGCCTACCTTGATTGGTAAGTGAGCCCTTACCAGCCAACACCTTGATCTCCAGAGCTGTGAGAAATAAATTTGTGTTATTTATAAGCCACCCAGTCCATAGCAGTTTGTTATAGCCCCTATCCAACAGCCTGGAAGAACCATAGGCATTCACCAAAATCAAGATTTTCCCAGCCTAATCAAAGCACATAGAACACTTCATTATTGCATGGAAATGTGGTCATTTACCAGGTGAGGTTTACATGCATTTTACAATGTAAATCATATGTCTTTCCAGTTGTTTTCAGGGTATTTCGTCTCCAGAAATCATTGAATTGCAGCTTGTCATATATTTACACAAACCAAATTAAAAAGCTATTTTGTACTATGTGAAATATAAAATGAGCATGAAATGATTTATATACAAGAGTGGTTATGTAGAGTCTAGGTCCTACACCATCATGAATGCATACCAACCAATGACATCTTGACCTCTTGGACTACAAGTGAACATAACCATTCAACGCTAACTTCTTGGTCCTGAGCTGTTACATAATGTGTCAGCTCTAACTCTCAGAATGTACTAACTAGAGTACTAGTAGTTTAAAGGATTTTTTCAGGTAACATTGAACTACAGAAAATGTGAATTACTCATTACTATGGTCTAAATGTTTCTAAATGTTTCTGTCTCATTCCTAATGCCAGCACATTGGGCATTAGGATTTAATGTATGAATTTTGGAGGGGACAAAAACAATTATTGAGAGGTATCTCTCCGGGACATGGCATTAGGAATGGGGCCTTTGGGAGGTGATTAGGCGAATGCTTTTGCAAAAGAGGTCTCAGAGAGATACTTCACCTCTTCCTCCATGTGAAGACACAGCAAAGGAACAACAGTTAGTAGAAGACTAACCAGGAAGTGAGCCCTTACCAGCCAACACCTTGATCTCCAGAGCTGTGAGAAATAAATTTGTGTTATTTATAAGCCACCCAGTCCATAACAGTTTGTTGTAGTATCCTTAACAGACTAAGACATCCATGGTTAATGATGAATAGTAATGACAATGATGATAATAATCTCAATAAAGTCTGAAGACACTCTAAGAATGTCAAAGGGCAAAAGAGAAAATGTCAAAGATAAAAAATAATAATGATTTAATCAGATTTTACAGAAAAGTCCAAGAAAAACTTTAAAAGTATAATCTGTCTTACTTGTGTCCTGGGACTGAGTGTCTTGCTGTCTCTGGAGTTCAGTCGGTTTCTCTGGGCTCATAGCTCCGAGCCTGGTGAGGCTTGGCTGAGGATGGGGCTATCAGTTAAGTGGTATGTTCAATCCTGAGGCTAAGAGCTTTCTAGCCGCCAGGCTGCTATTACATGGTGCAGGGAGTAGGGACTGCCTTGTCCACAACAAGAAAAATCTCCTCCCCTCAGTCAGACAGGTGGATAGTGAGGAACGTAGACAACATTTCTCAAGCACCTATTAAATGTGCAATATTGAATGCTCAAGTGGTAACACAAGATGGTAGTGGGTGGGAGTGGGTGGAGGAAGACAAGAGCCTGAACATAGAAATCAGAAGATGAGACTTGAATTATGTTTATGTGAATATGGTTTTTCCTACAACTCCTACCTTGCCTGTATGTTCCTGAAGGACAGAAGCACCAATGAGGTTCAGCAGGGGATAGGGAGAAAAAAATCTCAGCTTAGATTCTAGTTGAATCAATCTGATCTGATTCCGCTCTTATTTAATCCCCATATTTTTCCTGTATACAATGAGCATCAAAACAACTATGTCAAAGGGTTGTTTTCACATTCATTAGGTGTTTGAGGTTAGCTTCTCTTTCTCTGGGGTCTTGCTTATAGTAGATGCTTGATAGAGAACTGAATTAAGACTATTTTTATAGAATTCCTGAATGTTAAAACTGGAAAAGCCCTTCAAAATCATCTAGGTCAACTATCTCATTGAATTTAATTACACTTCTCCTCATTTTAGGAGTTATAAATTGATGGGAAATAGCTGCTACTATCAAAATATAATGACATCTTGTCTATTAGATGGGAAAAGATGAAAAGTCTGATATAACCAATATCTGTGAAGATGCAGGAAAGCTTTATCTTCACACCTTACTGGTGGATGTATAGATTGGCTTAACTCTTCTAGGGTACAATCTGGGTGATATGGACACCAAATTTAAGTATATATATTTTTTTTATTTAGCAATCTCATATCTAGAAATTTATCCTGTGGAGATAGTTGGACAATTGTACATAACATGCATGTAAAAGAATTTTGTTTGTAGTATTACTCATAATAACAAAATGCTGGAAATACCCTACATATTTCTAAACAGGAGATTAGTTAAATAAATTATGACACACTTATGCAGTAGAGTGTATGACAAATCTATATTGATTGGAATGTAAACACCTTCACAATGAATTGAATGGGAAAAGCAGGTCACAAAACATCATGCAGAGTAGTTTCACGTATACAGTTATTAAGAAATGCATGTGGCCAGGCACTGTGGCTCATGCCTGTAATCCCAACACTTTGGGAAGCTGAGGTGGGTGGATAACCTGAGGTCAGGAGTTTGTGACCAGCCTGACTAACACAGAGAAACGCTGTCTTTACTAAAAATACAAAAATTAGCCAGACGTGGTGATGGGTGCCTGTAGTCCCAGCTGTTCAGGAGGCTAAGGCAGGAGAATCGCTTGAACCTGGGAGGCGGAGGTTGCAGTGAGCTGAGATTGCACCATTGCACTCCAGCCTGGGTGACAAGAGTGAAACTCAGTGTCAAAAAAAACTCAAAAAAACAAAAAAAGAAAACATGCACAGAGTGCTGTTGGGATGATAGTCACCAAGATTTTAACAGTTGCCTTTGCGTGACTTAGGCTGATGTTTGCCTTCTCCTTTATACTCTTCTAAAGTGTCTGGATTGTCTACTTGAACATCTATTAACTTTATAATCAGAAAAAAATCATGAAGCTATTTTCAACTTGAAACAAAAGACAGAAATATCAAAGATCCCTTCATGTTGCCCAGTTTAAGAGTGGTGCTCGGGCAGCGTCACTGTATAGACTCCAATTTTACTTTTCTTATTTACCCTGACTGCCAACCTAGTTATTTCTGCAGTCATAACTGCAGAAAGCCCACAACTCAATACTTCCCACTTTCTTCATCTCTCCTTTTGGGATTCTGGGACGTACCACAGATCTTTTTGAAAAAAGGTAGTAAACAAATAAATAATAAAAAGTACTCTTGTCTCTCCCTAATTGTAAAGCTTACACCATCAAATAGGTTTCTATTTTCCTAAATAAAGGCAAGTGTTTGACCATCATGTAACATTAATCTGCCCTTAAGTGACATCCAAACAAAACAGATTTCCTCTCTTGTGATTAAAGAATTTGAAGGACTACCGGGCAAGATGCAGGATGTGTACTGTGTACTGGTTGCCATGGTTTTGACTGAGGATGGGCTATTTAAACTTATCCTTAATTTGGATAGGCATGAGTCTCAGCTTTGCAGGGTTAAAAATGGTGTAAAAGACATGGCTGTTTTTAGACTGAATGGAAGTCTGGCTATAGTAACAGCTAAAATTAGAGGTCCTTATCTTTAATTAACCCTTTGGTTTCCGAAGCAAATAAAGAAATTAATTACAATAGATTCTTTTCAGAAAGTAAGCTGGCATGACAGAAAAAGCTGATTTCTAATTACATAGGCGTTTTTGAACTGACATCCTAATATTCTTTTTTAAAAATCTGAAGTATGTATTGAAAAGGCTTATTTTAGCTTTAAAATCAGCTAGTCAGTTCCCATGGCAGCTTTACTCTGTTGAAGGATTTGATTGTAACCAATTTAATGTTTTTAGCAGCTAATTTATTTTTCCATTTGCAAATAGCACTTTGAAGCAAACAGGAGGTGGGCTCTTAATAGTTTACCCTTGAGTCTATTATCTATATTATTTCATGCAACATGCCACGCATTATTAAAATGCAGATGGTAGACTGAGTTCTGTGAAGAGTGAAAAAAATTTAGAAATATAAAATAAAATAAAATGCAGATGGTCTCTGTATCAAAGACTTCAACACTGAAGGTAAACAAAAATCTATATAAGTTGGATAAATAAGCATTCAATAACATGAAACTCAAGATTTTCAATTCCTTGTTTTGGAACTGCAAGAGCTCTTTGATGGACACATCGTATTTGGAGAAACCATTCAAATTGGAATCAGAAAGTGGAAATTCCAGTTTTAGTCCTGTCCGTGGGTGGCTCTAGGATTTGAGGCAAATCACTTAACCTGCTGAGGCCTCAGTTTCCTTAATTGTACACTTATCAGCTTCGAGGATATTTGGACCAGATGAATTATCTGTTTTATTTATTTTATTTTATTTTTTGAGACAGAGTCTTACTCTGTTACCCAGGCTGGAGTGCAATGGCGTGATCTCGGCTCACCGCAACCTCCACCTCCTGGGTTCAAGCGATTCTCCTGCCTCAGCCTCCCGAGTAGCTGGGATTACAGGTGCCTGCCACCACACCTGGCTGATTTTTGTATTTTTAGTAGAGATGGGGTTTCACCATTTTGGCCTGGCTGGTCTCGAACTTGGGACCTCAGGTTATCCACTTGCCTTGGCCTCCCAAAATATTGGGATTACAGGCGTGAGCCACTGTGCCCTGCCTGAATTACCTATTTTAAATTTTTTATTTCTTTTTAAATAGTTGAATGCTTTCTTCAAATAAAGCCCACGTAGAAGCCCATTATGAAAAAACAGAAGTGGATTTCTACTTCTTAAAGGTGTCCTGGGGTTGGCAGGGTCCTGAGTGCTTCTCTCTTGTCCCTTTTTTAACCCCCTTGAAACACCAAATAAGAGCCCACAGCGCTCCTCAGTGGATAATTTCAGGGCCATTTGTTTACACAAATTTTAATGTCTCATTTTATCTTAAAAGTTGGTCTGTGGTTCTGAGAAATCTCAAAACATAATGCCATAATAATTTTTTTAAAAGATAGAAATTTTCGTCCGGGATTTCGTTCACGCCTGTAATCCCAGCAGTTTGGGAGGCCAAGGCGGGTGGATCATGAGGTCAAGAGATGGAGACCATCCTGGCCAACATGGTGAAACCTCGTCTCTACTAAAAATTAAAAAATTAGCTCGTATGGTGGCGTGCGCCTGTAATCCCAGCTACTCTGGAGGCTGAGGCAGGAGAATCGCTTGAACCAGGGAGGCGAAGGGCGCAGTGAGCTGAGATCGACACCACTGCACTCCAACCTGGCGACAGAGGGAGACTCCATATCAAAAAAAAAAAAAAAAAAAAAAAAAAAAGAAAAAGAAATTTTCATACTATACTAATGAAGATAAAGCATAGCAACTTTGAAAACATAGTATTTTTTTTTCTGACTTTATGGGTTAGAAAAACTGTTGCTTTCCTGATACAAATGCTCCTCAACTTACAATGGGACTATATCCTGATAAACCCATCTTAAGTTGAAAATATTCTAGGTCAAAATGCATTTAATCCCCCTAACCTACCAAACATTACAGCTTAGTCTAGCCTACCTTAAATGTCCTCAGAACACTTACACTAGCCTACAGTTGGGCAAAATCATCTAACACTAAGCCCATTTTATAAAAAAGTGTTGGTTATCTTAGAAACGAATGGTTGCATGAGTACTTGACTACTGAGCACATTGCTTTCACACTGTGGTGAAGTAAAAAAATTAAATAATCATGAGTTGAACCATTGTACAGTTGGGGACTATCTGTATTTTAACATCAAGGGACACTCAATTGAGTCATCTCCCCACTGCCTGTTTGTTATGAGACCTCAGAGTCAAACGATTTACTGCTTGATGCATGCCCTTGGCTGTTTTGTCTTTTTACAAACGTCTACCCATTGACTCATCACTTCATAATTTTTATATTCTTTTGGATTTTTTTTTTGTGGCTTTGCACAGTCCACATACTCCATATTCTGAATAATAGAATGCTGCTTATTAGGATAACTTGTCTACCCTCAATGTTAATCTAGCCTCTGCTAGTGTAAAGAAAAGTACAAGAACACTTTTATTTACAGAGGAAGCTGCAATATTGAGAAGAGCTCTGGTTGGATTAAACACTTGTGAGCTCACATGGAGGAAGCTGGTGTTTGGGTTCCAAAATGGAGATTTTTATGAAAACCCGATCACTAGTTATTCTATGTCTACTAAACATAGACTACTCATGGGAAACAGTGATAATATAAGAAAGAATAACAGATATCCTCAGACTTTCTTCATTATTTCAAATAATATTTCAGGATCAACAATGGCAGCTATGCCTGATTCTTGCTTTACTTTAATGTTTTCAATAGCTGTGATCTTCACAGGAATCAATTGCGTTATAATCTGCAGATGGAAATTATGAGTGCTTCCTGGCACTGTGCTACACAGATAAAATAAAGCTGAATAAAAGTACTATGATTTAATAATATAATCTCTAGGAGAAAAAATATTATACACACCCCTAACATTTATGTGTTTCCCAAACCATTATACAAATCATTTATAGAGAAATCACACCAACCACCCACCGCTTGTTAAAACAGAACAAGTATTTTAACATTGAAATGCAACTTTATAAAACAGCAAGGGAATTAGAAATAGAAGGAAATGATAGGCTGGAGACTTAACTGTTTCTTCCTTTTTTATTTTAAACTTTAAAGTGTAATGCATGTTCAGAAAAATACACACAAGGGCTAGCTAGCTGAATTTTCACCAGCTTAACACATTGGTGTAATTAGCACCCATATCAAGAAACTGATTATCTCCAAACTCCCTAAATTCTGCTCTTGCTTCTTCTAATCACTGTCCTTTCACCAGGGTTACCTGGTATCTTGCCTTCTAATAGGATAAATTAGTTCAGTCTGTTTTTAACTTTTCTATAACTGGAATAATACAGTATGTACTCTTTTGTGTCTAGCTTCTTTCATTTAACTTTTATGTTTGTGAGATTCACCTATGTTGTTGTTTGTAATTGTTCATTCTGATCAAGAATATTAAATTGTGCAACTATGCCACAATTTATGGACCATTCTGCTGCTGATGTTCATTTTGGTGCTTTTATTGTTTTTAACTGCTACAAATTGTGTTCTAATGAACATTCTTGATCATATTTTTTGATTACATATCTAGGGGTAAAATTGCTGTGTCATACATAGAATAAACATATGTCCAAATTCATAGGGACTGCCAAATAGTTTTCCAAATGGTTGTATCAATTTGCATTCTCAACAGTAGTGGGCAAGAAATCCTGGGAATTTTCTTCCACCTCTGCCATTCCTGAGACAGCAAGAACAACCTCTCCTCTTCCTCCTCCTCCTCAGCCTACTCACTGTGAAGATGATGAGGGTGAAGACCTTTGTGATAATCCACTTCCACTTACTGAATGTTAAATATATTTTCTCTATCTTACGATTTTCTTAGTAACACTCCCTCTTCTCTAGCTTACTTTATTGTATTAATAAGAATACAGCACATAATACATATAACATACAAAATATGTGTTAATGAATTGTTTATGTTATTGGTAAGGCTTTCAGTCAACAAGAGGCTGTTTGTAGTTAAGTTTCTGGGGATCCAAGAGTTATATGCATATTTCTGACAGAGCAAGTGGTTGGTACCACTAACCCCCATGTTGTTCAAGGGTCATCTGTACTTGCCAACACTTATTATTTTCTGTTGGATGAATAGTGGTAGCAGATTATGGTTTTCTCATTAGCATTTTCTTGAGGACTAATAAAGTTGAGCACCTTTTCACACCTATACTGTCCATTTTAATAGCCTCTTTTGTGAAATATAATTTCCAGGTTTTTGCCTGATTTTCTGTTTTTTTTTTTTTTTTTCTTATTGATTTACAAGAATTCTTTGTATGTAATGGATAATTTCTTCATTTTCTTATGTATAATGAATATTTAAGTGTTCAGATTTTGCTTGGTATGTTTTTATGTTTTCAGGTATTCTGTTTATTATGCACCTCAGGACTCTGTATATTGAAGTCTGGAAAGCTTCAGATGACACTCAGGTAAAAAAAAGTTTCCTTATTCAAAAGTCAAAATTACTGTATGCAATGTGTCATCATCATTTAATGACATTTTAAATTCACATTCTGTTTTTTTTAGTTTTAGCCTTTTAATATTGTTCGATACATTGTTTAAAACCGGATATAAAAATCAGAAGGACAAAGGGAAAGGAAGAGATAATAAATGTGCTTTGATTTTGTTAGAATAGACCGTAATATCTCATTTTGGGCATATGTATGGTGATGTTCATAAGACGATTGAAAATCCTGGTTTGGATTTCAGTTTTGCAACTTACTAGTGTTTCCTGGTCAAAATAGCCTTGCAATCACCATATACTGGGGAAGACATTGGCCATTTTGGACTACCTAGTGTCGGTTTTTTGGTAGCAGCACCCAGTACCTTTCTGGAGAGCCATCCTAGATCCACAGCTGGTCTATGTGTGTTGACCCCACCCCTATACCTCCAGCAGAGAGTACGAGCTACTAATTCACACCTGGCCAATCAAGCATCATATTCCTTAGGGCACAGTCATTGGTTTAATGTTGGGCATGTGACCCAGTCAGAAGCATTGACATGTAAGAAGACCTGTGTTAGGACCACAGAGGGAGAAAAAGACTCTTCCCTGGTGAATTTGACCTTTGGAAAATGAGACGTAGAACTGTTGCAAAGCACCTTGCAACCTCAAGGGAAGATCTTGTTGAAAACAGAGCCAGCCCAGAAGAGGCGCAGCTGAGAGAGAGAGAATTGAAATATTTTGAGTCTTTTGGATCAAGCCATGGCTGAAACAAATGATACTTGGTCTTTTCAGTAATGTGAGCCTATACATTTCTTGTCTGCTTAATACAGTTTGGGTTGGGTTTTCTGATACTTGAAACTGCAAGAGCCTTAACTTGTGCAAATATCTGTCCCAGATGTTAGTAGCATTGTATGTGATATACAAAGTATGATAATGGTATGGCTTGAAGCAGAGACTTTTTCCTGAAAGGTAAATATTCTTTCAAATAATAGTTTTATAATTTAGGCACCAGGATTTAAAGTTTCTTAAGGGTTTGTGGATGGAATTAAAGATTATGGTAAAAATGTTTGGTTAGGTTTTGTTTAATGGTGATAGGTGGGAAAAGTGAAATGTGTGCTCTGTCTATGGTCAAGAATAACTACTGTGCTTCATAAGAGTGATTCCCTAGTACCTGTTTTTCGACTCTCTCCATCAGAATTGCTTGGGGAGCTCGCCATAAATACGCATTTTAGGCCTCTAACCTTGGAGATCTGGATAACTAAATGTGGGATGATGAGTAGAGTGTGTAATTTTAAACAAACTCCAAGATTTGGGAACCAATGCTTTATTACAGGACTCACCCTCCTAATCGTGGGACACAGATGGCTCCTGCTTAACTTTTTCCAGGAATTTTGAACCAGACAAGGGAATAAAACAAAGAGAAGAAACAGAGAGGTACACATAGGCCATGAGAAAAGCATAACTGCTAAAGGACTGAAGAATACTGGGGTGGAGAGGGGAAGGGAAGAGATTTTACATCAATACTGTTTTTAAAGAATCAGAGTTTTCTAGAAATAAAAATAGGTTAGGTGGTTGGTTATAGAAGAAAAAAATAAAAAATATAAATAAAAATAAATTTATTTGGAAATGCAAAGGTGCATGTATATTCCTCATTTCTACCTGGATGCGTGGGGAAAAGAATGAGGAAGAAGTGATCCCAGTTCTCTTTCCTGTGGCATTGCTGACTCAAAATATATGTCAGTGAGTCGGGCACTGTGGCTCATGCCTGTAATCCCAGCACTTTGGGAGGCTGAGGCGGGCAGATCACTTGAGGTCAGGAGTTTGAGACCAGCCTGGCCAACATGGTAAAACCCCATCTCTACTAAAAATACAAAAATTAGCCTGGTGTGGTGGAATGCACCTGTAATCCCAGATACTTGGGAGGCTGAGGCAGGAGAATTGCTTGAACTGGGGAGGCAGAGGTTGCAGTGAGCTAAGACTGGGTCACTGCACTCCAGCCTGGGAGACAAAGTGAGACTCTGTCTCAATTAAATATATATGTATGTGTGTGTGTGTGTATGTGTGTGTGTGCGTGTATGTGTATGTATATGTCAGTGTACAGTTGACCCTGCATTGAACACTGCAGGAGTTAGGGGTACCAACTCCCTGTGCAGTCAGTGATCAGTGTTTAACTTTTGACTCCCCCAAAACTTAACTACTAACACTGTTGACTGAAAGTCTTACCAATAACATGAACAGTTGATTAATACATGTTTTGTGTGTTATATTATTATATACTATATTCTTACAATAAATTAAGCTAGAGAAAAGAAAAAGTTATTAAGAAAATCGTAAGTAGAGACAATATATTTACAATTTATTAAGAGGACGTGGATCATCATAAAGGTTTTCATCCCTTTCGTCTTCATGTTGAATAAGCTGAGGAGGAGGAGGAAGAGGAGTTGGTTTTGTTATCTCAGGAATGGCAGAGGTGGAAGAAAATCTGTATGTAAGTGAATTCTTGCAGTTTAGACCCATGTTGTTCAAGATTTTACTGTATTTCACACACATTGGTTTTTGCATGGAGTCACGAAGAAGACATCCACTCCCTTACCTATTTAGTAGTGAGTAAAATTGATGAAAAAACTGTTATTATTAATCATCTCCAAATAAAAATTTTCTAGTTCCTTCAACTCCACTAGCATGCATATCATATATAGTAAAATATAACAGGTTAATTAGAGGACATATGTTGACTTCAAATACAATTTTGTATGTGAAAAGACTCCAGACTTTGTTCTTAAATACTGTAACCGATGCCCAATAATTGATGTTGAAATTACTTTATAGATCCGGCTCTAGGAAAAATAGCTAATGATTCTCTTACAACCCCAGGAGTATCACATTACACTTCACCATCATTGGCTGTATTTCAGGCAGGAGGGGCATATAGTTTGAACTACATCCTATCCGAATCCCTGTAATAAAGAGCTATGAATATGGGAATTCCGATTTGTATATTACATTGTATGTAATATTGAAAAATTGTTTTAAAAATTTAAATTACTACTTATTTTAAAATAAAAATATTTAAATTTAATAAAATTAAAGCCTTTTAAATTTAATTAGATTAAAATAATTTAATTTAAAATAAAAAATAATTTAAATTTGTTTTAAAATTAAAATTTAAAAATTACTTTCAAACAAATATTTATTTAATTTTAAATACAATTAAAATAGAAATAGAAGCTGAGTAGAACTAACTGTGAGAACCTTTCTTTTAGTCTGGCTATTTCATGTTCTGCTTTAAAATGTAAGCAAAACAGATTCTTTTCAGTGCCAAAGTGTTTTTTTTCCTAACCAAACTCAAATCCTTTGATTTAACAATTGACTCAGATTACTTTTTTGGTGCGTGAATTGTTATTTACAGTTCTTTTGGCCAAACCACAATAAGAAGTACTACCTATAACCACAAGACGTTCAAATTTTACTTTTTTATCTACCAGATGAATATATTTATTACTGCAATTATTGTGGCTACTCTGCATCTGGAAGCAAAATATGTAGCAATCTAAATAGCTTAGCATCTTAGTTAGGTTACAGTTGAAACGCATGGATTTGGGCTCTTACCTGGATCCTGCTACTAACCACGGGAATGATTTTGGCAAATTATCAGGCCACTCTGACCCTCCGTCTCCTCCTCTCTTTTAACAGGGGCTGGGGCCAATGATCCATGTATAGTTCTAAATGTGAATGGGCTGCTAGACACTGGCTGACATAGACTCTTAAGAGACTCAGCGAAGGAAATAGCATACTGTGTCTTCTGGGCAGAACCCAAAAAATAAGAAATAAAATAATAACCAAAGTAAAATTCATTATTTCCTAATGACGTAAAACAAAACAAATCCTGTTAGTCACCTTTGGAGGATGCTAGGGAACCAACTACTTATTCCGACAACTAGTACATAAAGGGAAAGAACTGAACACTTATCCTATTTGTTGTGGTTGGACTATACCTCAAGGTAATCGAATAGATCATAAAGGAGAGTTCATCATACAATAATTCCAGCTAATAAATGCCAAAAGAGTAGAATTAAAATGTTATCATTTTGCAACCCCCAAAAATGGCTCAAGACGATGATCACAAATAGTTGTAAAATAATTAGGGGAAAAGCAAATGTGGAACTTTGTAGTAGGTAGATCAGGCTGACAACAAATGAAACCATTAGCCAATCTCAGTGTCACACAAAAAGATACCCAGGCATTATGGTGATAAGATGTAAAGTACAAAATCCCACCTACGAAGCATTCTTTCCAAATATATTGAACCTGAATATGCTGTAGATCTAATTTCTCATTTACAGGAAATGCAGGGAAGATAGGAACATACTAAAGATACTCAGAGATAAATTAAAATCTGGAAAGTTTTACAACGCAAACAACCTGACCTGGTTTCTTCAACAAATAATTTAGAGGGAAGAAGAAAAGAAGAAATTCATAGAACAAGAGATATGTTACCAGATGCAGCATATAGACCTGGTTTAAATCTTGTTGCAAGCAAACTAACTCAATAAAGAAAGCAAATATTAGACAATTGGGGGAAATTTGAATACTGAATAGATATCTGCTATTAAAATATTTTGTTAATTTTTTAGGTGATATATCATATTTTGGTTATGTTAAAAAAGGAAACTTTTTTTTTTTTTTTGAGATGGAGTCTTGCTGTGTCACCCAGGCTGGAGTGCAGTGGCATGATCTTGGCTCACTGCAACCTCTGCCTCGGGGTTCAAGTGATTCTCCTGCCTTAGCCTCCCGAGTACCTGGGATTACAGGTGCACACCACCATGCTCAGCTAATTTTTTTGTATTTTTAGTAGAGACAGGGTTTCACCATGTTGGCCAGGCTGGTCTTGAACTCCTGACCTCAAGCGGTCTACCTGCCTTGACCTCCTAAAGTGCTAGGATTACTGGCCAGAGCCACCTTGCCCAGCAGAAAACATTGTTTTCAGAGATGTATTTGAGGTATTTATAGACGGAACAATATGATGTCTGGGATTTGCTTCAAAATAATCCAGTGGCAGGGTGGTGAGTGGGAGTGTAGATAAAACTAGATTGCTCATGTGTTGACAATTGTTGAAAACGGGTTTTGGCATCATGGCACATGTATTCCTATGTAACAAACCTGCATGTTCTGCACATGTATACCAGAACTTAAAGTATAATAATAATTTAAAAAAAGAAAATGGGTTTTGGGCACATGAAGATTCATTATATTACTTTTAGTGAATATCACATTATTCATTATATTACTCTCTTTGTTTTTATGTATGTTTGAAAATTTGCCTAATTAATTTTTTTAATGGGAAAAAGTAATAAACACTTTATTAAATTTATTAAATTGCATACTTAATACTTGTGCAGGTTTTTATATCAATGACTGTATTAGTCTGTTGCTATACAGAACTACCTGAGAACGGGTAATTTATAAAGAAAAGAGATTTAATTGACTCACAGTTCTGCAGGCTGTACAGGAAGCATGGCTGGAAAGGCCTCGGGAAACTTACCATCATGGCAGAAGGCAAGGGGAAGCAGGTACGTCTTACATGGCCAGAGAAGGAGGAAGAGAGAGAAGAGGCTAGTGCTACACACTTTTAAACAACCAGATCTCATGAGAACTCACTGACTTCCATGAGAACAGCAAGGGAGAAATCTGCCTCCATGATCCAATCACCTCCCACTAGGCTCCTACTCCAACATTGGGAATTAAAATTTGACATGAGATTTGGGTGGGGACACAGATCCGAACCATATCAATAGCTGTATTAGTTTCCTGTAGCTTCCATAACAAAGTATCACAAATTGATGGCTTAAAACAACAGAAATGGACTCTCTCAAAGTTCTGGAGGACAGAGGTCTGAAATCCAGCAGAGCTGTGCTGTCTCCTGGGGCTCTAGTGGAGGATCTGTTTTGGGCCTCTTCCAGCTTCTGGTGTCTGTTGGCATTACTTGATTTGTGGCCGTATTACTCCAGTCTCTGCCTCTATGGTCACATTGCTGCCTCCTCTTCTGTCTGTGTACTCTCCTCTTGCCTCTCTTATAAGGATATTTGTCCTCGGATTTAGGGCCTGTCAGATAGTCTAGGATGATTTCCTCATCTCAAAATTCTTAACTCAATGATATCTGCAAACCTTTTTCCAACACGTGGACATATCTTTTGGGAGGCCACCATCCAACCCACGATAATGGCATATTTCAGTAGAAAGATTTGAAAACTAATAACTAACAAGCACAGTTTATCTTTCTCAATTTCACCATAAGGAGTAACTGTCAGAGTTATTTCTGGTACGAATGTGTGAGATATCCTTGATTTTTTCCCTACCTTGTCACATAAGCAAGTCCTGTCATTTTCACTAAAAAAAAAAAAGTAAATGAAATCTTTCTACTTCTTTCCAACTACACTCTCAATACTTTAATCTCATCTATCATATTCTATGATGGTCTTACTGATCTTCCTGGCTTCTAATCTTACCTCTCTCCATTCTTCTCTCCACAGAAGCCAAGAATAATTAATTAAAAACAAAAAAAACAAAACAAAACAAAAATTTATAATCTAATCACCATCTCTTCCTTGCTCTGTATTGAAATGGTAGTCCATTGCTTCTAGAATAAAATCCAAACACTACCATGGCTTCAAAGGTGGGAATACATAATTTATCGTCCAACTTTGTCTACACTTATCTGGGGCTATTCCCTTTCTTACCCACAACTGCCCAGCCCCACTGGCTTCCCTTCAGTGTTTTAAACACTCCAAAGTCTACTCCAGTAAATATAAACCTGGGAAAAGGAGACACCAGACAGTGTTTACTATGAGAACTCTATTGATAATTGGGCAAATTGTCATTTTTTAAATGGAAATAATAATTCATGATGGAAACAGTAATTTATGTTGGATACAGATACATTAGAAAACATGTAAATAAACTATAAATACTCATCCCTCTTCCTACCCTCTGAGATAATAATATTTTCATATATATCTGTTCAGAATGTATGCTTAAATATTACAAACATATGATTGTATAACTTGGTAACTTTTATTTTATTTTATTTTTTTGAGATGGAGTATTGCTCTGTCACTCAGGCTGGAGTGCAGTGGCATGATCTCGGCTCACTGCAACTTTTGCCTCCCAGGTTCAAGTGATTCTCATGCTTTAGCCTCCTGAGTAGCTAGGATTACAGGTGTGCACCACCATGTCTCGCTAATGGCTAATTTTTGTATATTTGGTACAGACCGGATTTTGCCATGTTGGCCCGGCTGACCTCAAACTCCTGACATCAAGTGATCCACCTGCCTCGGCCTCCAAAAATGCTGGGATTACAGGCATGAGCCATTGCCCCGGCTGTAACGTTTTTTTTTCCCACTTAGCAATGAACTGAGAGTGTTTTTTCACACTATTACATATACCATTTCATCATTTTCTTAAGGCTTTTGATCCATATGTCCCAATCACCCTCCCCAGGACTTGTGCTAATCTGCATTCCCGCCAGCAGAGCATGAAAGTGCCCATTTCCCCACATCCCTGGACATCTTTTTTAATCTCAGCTGATCTGAGAGATGAAAAACAGCATCCTATTGTTCAATTTGCATTTCTTGGATGGTTGTGACAATGAACTTTTTTTTTTCTGGTATTTCTCACCTATAGTTCTTTATAACTGTGTAACGAAGTATTTGGTTATATTTTAAAAAGAAATAGCAAATGAGCTAAAAAAGCATTTGTGAAAGCCACTTAGTGCCAAATTGCAGTAGCCCTGCCACCATGCCTGAAAGCATAGTTGTATCAATGCCTCTAAGTCGTTTGCTCTCCTGGATCTGAGCATACAACCTGGGCTTTATAGCCCTTATTAGGGAAGACTTGATTTTCTTCTTGTAAAATATAAATCACAGAAAACCCTCCATGATCAGTCTTCAAAGTTATTGCTTGCATTCTCTGAAAATACATGTGGTAAAACAAGAAATTATAGATTTAAAATCTAAGTTTCAGAATGGGGCCCAACAACTTGCACTTGCCATTGTCTGGGGTTTTGATCATCTTTAAGTTTCAGCATGGAGTTCACGTAGCTTGATATATTAGCGTAGTCAGCAATACATTTTCCTGTTACATTTATTTTAGAAAGAAGGTCAGATAAATGTGTAGGAAAACCCTCATTTTCCACATTATTTTTGAACAGGCAATTTTATTTTGCTTCATCTGAAAAAAAAATAACAGCAGGATATTTCAGGGCACTGTGTCTTATATAGTACTGCAGATGTAAAAATGTATCACATACTTGCTTGTGAGGCAATACCAGGGATTACAGAGTACTTATAACTGTCCAAGGTCCTGAAATCTCAAATTTTCCTAGTCTACAATTTTGTGTATTATTTTGAACTCAGAGTGTTTTTCATTGAGCAGAGACATTCTATCACTTCATGTTTCTTATACTCTATTTTAATCATTTATGTGTATCTAAAGTTCATCCACATGAAGGTTGCAGTGAGATGAGATTGCGCCACTGTACTCCAGCCTAGGTGACAGAGTGAGACTCCATATCAAAAAGAAAGAAAGAAAGAAAGAAAGAGAGAGAGAGAGAGAGAGAGAGAGAGAGAGACAGAAAGAAAGAAAGAAAGAAAGAAAGAAAGAAAGAAAGAAAGAAAGAAAGAAAGAAAAGAAAGAAAGAAAGAAAGAAAGAAACGAAGGAAGGAAGGAAGGAAGGAAGGAAGAAGGGAAGGAAGGAAGGAAGGAAAGAAGGAAGGAAGGAAGAGAAAAAGAAAGGAAGGAAGAACAAAGGAAGGAAAGAAGAAAAGAAGAAAGAAAGAAAGAGAAAAAGAAAGGAAGGAAGAAAGAAAAGAAAGAGAAAAAGAAAGGAAGAAAGGAAGTCCACTTGAATATGGACAACTGACTGAGTAGACCAATTTTATGTGTGATATAGTGTCATATTTTTAAGAGCTATTTTTATTAAAAAACTTAACCAAAACAAATAAATGTAATTATGGTTGTGATTGTGAGACCAAATATTTTCTTAAAAAACTCAAAAACATAAACCAACATGACCTAAATCACAGCTAAATAGAGAGCTCACTGTAAATAGAAATTTTAAAGAAAGAGATCTAGTACATCAGAAATAAAATTAAATATTACGATTCAATAAATGCAAGTGCAGGAGTACCAAAAATAAAAAAAAATAACCTGTTAAATAAAAGGGACATGTGGAAACAATGTTTTGTTTTAATGGCAAAAGTGGAGGGCCAAGGAACACAGTGTGCCATTTCATGGGAGGGAATGGTGACACTGGAAAGACACATGGTGAGTATTGCTTTAAAAAAATCTAGTCTTTACCAAAATCAAAGTTCAATGGTGATCAGATATGTGGCTCGTGCACCATCTGTGAGGGGAGCAGGTGGAGAGGGGAAGCCAAACTAGACCAAGAAGGAAGTGTCAGCATTTATCAAGAGAGCACACTAAGTAGCTTTATGAAATAGGCTCAGTGGAAAGAAGACAAATCAGGAAAGATAGTTTCTTCCTTAAAGAAATGAGACAGACACATAGAAGAACTCAGAATCTCAGCATTTAACCCTTTCATTGAGCAACAAAAGCTCAGACAGGCAAAGTGGCTTCCTCAAGTTCAGACAGCTTATCAGTGGCAGAGCTGAGACTAGAAATTAGTAGTTTCAATTTCTACTAGAGTGGTCTTCCCACTCTAGGACAGCTATCTCATATGTGAAAAACTTAACATTCATATAAGCAAGCATGCACCACAGTTAAACAAAAAGGGGCTGGGCATGGCAGCTCGTGTCTGTAATCCCAGCACTTTGGGAGGCCGAGGTGGGTGGATCACCTGAGCCCGGGAGTTCAAGACCAGGCTGGGCAACATGGTGAAGCCCATCTCTACTAAAAACACAAAAATTAGCCAGGTGCGTGTCTGTAATATCAGCCACTTGGGAGGCTGAGGTGAGAATTGCTTGAGCCCTGGAGGTGGAGGCTGCAGTGAACGGAGAGAGCACCACTGCATTCCAGCCTGGGTGAAAGAGTGAGACTTAGTCTAAAAAAAAAAAAAAAAAGTTAAACACAAAGGACTTGAGAAATACAGCAATTAAATGAATGGATGACAAAGCGAACAGTAGAGAAAGGAGCTGTGTAACATGAGTCAAGAGAAAGATGTCTGGCTTTACATGAATTTTAAGGAGGGGGAAGAGCATTGTCCAAGAGGTATGAGAAAGATGGAGGTGTTGATAGGCCCAAAGTTACTAAGGGGAGCCCAGAAAACCATGTGGCTTTTGGGACCAATCAGAGAAAAAGTGGAGAAAAGACTTCAATAGTCCCACCGATAAGGGACAGAGGTGTTATACATGCTTGAGCCCGGGAGTTCAAGACCAGGCTGGGTAACATGGTGAATGGGCAACCCGAATGCATCTGAAATGGAGAGTTTCAGATTACTGAAATTTCTAATTGTGTAATTTTGCTTTTTTCACAACCTCTAACTCCCATTATGCTTGCAAATATTTCTCAAATACATTAGTTCATTTTATGAAGAGTTGAAGCCAGTCAGAATATTTCTGTTCCAGTCTCAATTCTATCACAGACCAGCTGTTTGCCCTCAGGGAAGTCACGTTACCTCTCAGGGCCTCACTGTTATCAGTAAAACAAAGGGCTCTAGTACATTAGAATTTCCCAGACTTTGCATGGAAGAATCACCTGGTGGTCAGGTTTGGTGGTTCATGCCTGTAATCCCAACACTTTTGGAAGCTGAGGTAGGAGGATTGCTTGAGCCTAGGAGTTTGAGGTTGCAGTGGGCTATGAACACAACACTGTACTACAGTCTGAATGAGAGAGTGAGACTTTGTCTCAAAAAAAAAAAAAAAAAACCAAAAAACAAAAAAACAAAAAAAAAATCACCTGGGGCTCTGAGGCTCTTGTCAAATAAATGAATCTCCAGGCTCCACCTTAGACCCACTGAAACAGGATCTCAGAGGAAGCACTTGGACCTAGGAATCTGCTTCTTGTCACCGGCAAATTTTGCAAAGCTCCCACTACATAATCTCCACGGTCCCTACTAATGATATTTATGACTCAGTTTTCTCAGTGGAAGCTCAGAATTTCTAAAGCAACTGAATCTCTATTTGATGGACTGAAGGTAACTGCAAATTTGGAAAACATTGTAAGGTTCTCTAACTTTCTATGGGTAAAGGACAAAAGAATGGATACATGCACTGGCTCCAGGTTATTCATTCTTTCTTGAATATAAAATTGAATGGATGAGTCTTTGATGTCAGCTTATAAAATTTATATGCCAGGGCTGGGCATGGTGGCCCACGTCCATAGTCTCAGCTACTTAGGAAGCTGAGGCTAGAGGATCACTTGAGTCCAGGAGTTTGAGGCTGCAGTGTGCTTTGATTGCACCTGTGAACAGCCACTGCACTCCAGCCTGGACAGCATAGTGAGGCCTTGTCTCTGAGAAACAAATTCTATATGCCAGAAAAAATATACCATATGCAATGTGCCCATGTTACAAATAAAAGTCTTGTCTCCAAAGACGCAAAATAATAGACGATGCTATCTCCTAGGAGTAGAGTAAAGCGAAGCAAACCATCGCCATGAAAGTATGAGCTTTACGTGGTCGCGGTAGCTTCTTTAATAAAAGAGCAAGTTACCCAGCTACTCAGAGGCAGAGTGTAGATTCCCTACTCCCAATATTTTAGAATTAAACTTATTCTTTTCCTCATGCATGGCTCAATAGCAATGGGGGCATCCCCGTAATATCAAGTTCAAAGTTACTGTGATTTAGAGGAAGAACATTGTTATGATATTGCATAGCCATAATGTTTTGATTTCTTTCCAACGGAGAAAAATAGCACTTAGGAAAACAAGAGAAGCTCAAAATATCCAGAAATGACAAACACAATAATACATTTTCTCCCTCAAAACTAATCTAAACTTAATTTGAATTCATGTATGACATAAAGTACTTAAATATTCTCTTTCCAAAAATTGACCTTGAAGGATTGGAATTCATCATATATTCTTGCTTATTGCATTCATCTGTGTATCTTATCTAAAGGACCAGAGCACACAATTGTTCAGTTTGCACATTGTATACAGGCCCTAGGCTGAGGTGGTGAGTGGGACTGAAAGCCAGTTCAAGTTCTAGACATACTGCTGTGCTTCCTGATATTGGCACATCCTTCCTGTCTCATACTGCACCCCTTGTCCCCAGGAGATGTCTTCTGAGGTGAACAAAGAACAAATACACTGTCTCAAGTTAAGATAGTGCCATAGTGCGCTGTTTCCCACCAGAGGGGAGTGCCTTTCTCTAACTGCCATCTAGGCTAGCAGTGGCCATCTAGGCTTGCAGTGTTTGACCTTCTCTTCTACGACATTGCTGGAGGTAGATTTAATTGAGTGAGTTCTGATTAGTTGAGATTTTACTACGGTGCATTACATAGTGAGGCAATAATTGATACAGGTTTTCTAAAAATGTTGCATTCCTTCTACCTGAAGATTATAGTCACTTACAATGCTTTGGAACCTGAAGACATCACTCTTTTGAAACTCTTCTTGAAAAATAAGGACTCAAATTTGGAAAAAAAAGAAAAAGAATAGTTTTTCATAAAAGATACCATAAGATTCTTAGAAATTACAGTTGTCAACTGAACTTTGATTCCTGATGAAATTCTTTTGCAGGTCCAAGAGGATCAGCATATCAATGCGTATCAGTAATATTAGATGACTATTAAAAATATAGTACTGGGGCCAGGCACGTGGTTCACACCTGTAATCTTAGCACTTTGGGAGGCTGAGGCAGGTGGATCATTTGAGGTCAGGAGTTCGAGACCAGCCTGGCCAACATGGTGAAACCTCATCTCTACTAAAAAGTACAAAAATTAGCCAGTCATGGTGGCGGGCTCCTGTAGTCCCAGTTACTGGGGAGGCTGAGGCAGGAGAATCGCTTGAGCCCAAGAGACGGAAGTTGCAGTGAGCTGAGATTTCGCCACTGCACTCCAGCCTGGGTGACAGAGGCAAGACTCCATCTAAAAACAAAGAAACAAACAAACAAACACAAACAAACAAAGAAAACCCCTAAATAAAACCATAGTATTGGAATCTAAATATAGAGGCATTATATAAACTGGAAATAGATCCTCTTTCTATACCCCAGCATTATTAACTGACCACCAAAAGAGTAGAGTAGGTTGAGCAACATAATGTGATTGTATATGACACTGAATAAAAGTTGAAGTAATTCCAAGAAGACTGCATATCTGGGTAAATACTTCAGGATGGTCACAAATTTGCCATGATTTCAGGGACGTAACAAAGGTTTTCTCACCTCCCTCTCTACTCACCTCTTCCCCATACTTCTTTGATTTGTTTCATAATGTCTGATGGTCTAAGATTTATTTTTCATTACTTTGGCTTAAATGTTCACCTGGTGCTAAAAATGCAAATACCTCTGGGATAGGAAGAACATTGTCTTTGAGCATCAGTTCTCTCAAAGAACAAAGACGACACACTTCGATAGGGAGAATAATACAAGGGAATAGTACCCCAGAGTTGGGGAGATAACAATGAAAATGAAAAAGGGTCAAGAGTGTTTCAACAGCAATTGCCAGATATCAAAACTTTGTGTAATCATCTTGGCATTGGGAATGGTAATTTGACTTAGAGATTAGTGGGTCCTCAACTTCAGTCAGGTAGCTCGAGTTTGATTTCTACTTCCATTTCTAACTAGCTTTGCTTATTTGAATAAGCAGTAACCTCTCTAAGCTCCAATGTTCTCCTCAACAAATATTTATGTGCCCAACACATGTCAGGTATTATTTTAAAATAAATCACAATAATATTGTCCATCTTCTAGGATTGTTATGAGAAATAAATGGGATAGTCTTAAAAAGTGGTTCCTATGTGCCTGGTGGATAGTAAGAAAAATCTTATGGAACAAGTAATCCTAAAGATGATTCCTTTAATATGTGAATTCCTACACAGTTTACAAAGCACTTTCACATCTACTGCCTCCTTACAGCAACCCTGTAGGCAGAACTAGCCAGACATTTAGTGCTCCATTTTACAGGTGAGGAAACTGAATGAAGCTTGGCATGATCTACTTGGTTGGCTGTGCAGTGCTCCCTACTGAAAAGAATGGTTGGCTAAAATGTGCGTAAGTTGGCCAAATACTTGTTCTTACTACAGACCCCTATTTTATAGATGCAGAAACTCAGTAAGGCTTAGAAAGACTTTGATTTTCTTTTCTGAAACTTGTAGTGAAAAAGAATGCTTTTAGGAAAAGTATGAGTTGGTCATATTAGCCTCTATATATTGGTAAAGGGGTAAAAAGGGTTATTTGACATGAAGAAGAGGACATTGAACAATTTAATCTTTAATACATAACAGTTATTGAAAAAGACTGGTTTCTCCTCATCTTCTCTTAAGTATTGAAAAATTTAAAGAAGAAAGAGATTTAGACTGGAAATAAGAAAATATTTTTACTTCACTGAAGTTTTTTAAATTTGGAAAAGCCCATCAACAAAGGGTTTGGAATCTTTCACTAACTATATTTAGAAACCTTGAATAGTCATATATATTGGAATCCTATTTAGAAGTAGAAAACTGAACCAGTAATCTTGAAATGACCTCTTTGAAATCTGGTTGCATGATTCAGCAAACATTTAGCTGACTTAGTTGTAGGAGAAGAAAGTTCGTATATTACATTTGTTCCAATGATTTTCAAGCAAACAAATATTAGCTTTAAGAGCAGCAAAAATGAAATGAATTTATTTCACACATTCCCATAGGATGTGGAGACTGTGTCTCACACTTGATCTTCGCTAAAAGGCTGAGAAGCAATGTGAGACTGTGTCTCACTTCCTACTGAACACAATTTTTTCTACTGGCCAGGCTATTCCAAGCCTTTCATAGGCTCTCTGGGAGAAGCATCTGTCCATATGCCCAGACAGTAGGTCCTTCTAAAGAATTTTCAACTCTGCCAAGTTGAAAGACCCTGAGAATAAGACTTGCTCATAAATCAATAGGTTATTGAAAGCACACATGCTTTCTACATGTCTTTAAGTTTGGTTCAAATTAAAACCTTCCTAGAATGACATGAAAATCAGAGCTCATTCATTTTGGTGTGTGACCTTGCTGAGTTCTTATTTTTAAATTCAGTAAAATACCATATGTGCCTGTCAACTTGGTGTATATGTGTGAAAACACTCATCTATCCCTGAAACAAGACCTTTTTTATCCTTTTGGATAAAAAACAAAGATAACTTCTTTGAGTAAAGCAAAGTCTAAGGAGGAGAGAAATTTGAGTGAGTGAAGCTACAACTGTCTTCCATTCTATGGATACTGGCACAGATGCTGAGTTTACAGAAACTGTTAACTTCTTTTAATGTCCTACTAAGACCAGGTAATAATTTTTCCCCTTTGACTCAACTTATCCTTAGCTACATCAGGCCATTAAACATACCAGAAAGGAAAAGAGCTTGGATTGTTTGAAAAAAATCAATGGCATTAGAAAAATATGAAGATGCTTTTCTAGAAAAGAAAGATGCTTTTCTAAATAGAACAAGCAAATTCAGTCTTTGATTGGATCCTGATTGTCTTAGTCTGTTTTTGCTGGTTAGTTTATAAATAATGGAAACTTGCTTCTCACAGTTCTGGAGATTGGGAAGTCCAAAACCAAGGCTTGTTCTCTGCTTCCAAGATAACATCTCCTTGCTGCGTCCTCACATGACAGAAGGGCAATAAGAGACAAGCTCATTCCCTCAAGTCCTTTTATTAAAAGGATGCCATCCCCATAAGCTACCAATGACTTTCTTCACAGCATTGGAAAAAACTACTTTAAACTTCATATGGAACCAAAAAAGAGCCCTCATTGCCAAGACAATCCTAAGCAAAAAGAACAAAGCTGGAGGCATCACGCTACGTGACTTCCAACTACACTACAAGGCTACAGTAACCAAAACAGCATGGTACTGGTGCCAAAACAGCAATATAGACCAATGGAACAGAACAGAGCCCTCAGAAATAATACCACACATCTACAACCATCTGATCTTTGACAAACCTGACAAAAACAAGAAATGGGAAAAGGATTCCCTATTTAATAAATGCTGCTGGGAAAACTGGCTAGCCATATGTAGAAAGCCGAAACTGAATCCCTTCCTTACACCTTATACAAAAATTATTTCAAGATGGACTAAAGACTTAAATGTCAGACCTAAAACCATAGAAACTCTAGAAGAAAACCTAGGCAATACCATTCAGGACATAGGCATGGGCAGGGACTTCATGTCTAAAACACCAAAAGCAATGACAACAAAAGCCAAAATCGAGAAATGGGATCTAATTAAACTAAAGAGTTTCTGCACAGCAAAAGAAACTACCATCAGAGTGAACTGGCAGGCTACAGAATGGGAGAGCATTTTTGCCATCAATCCATCTGACAAGGGCTAATATCCAGAATCTACAAAGAACTTAAACAAATTTACAGGAAAAAATCAAACAACCCCATCAAAAAGTGGGCAAAGAATATGAACAGACAATTCTCAGAAGAAGACATTTATGCAGCCAACAGACACAAGAAAAAATGCTCACGATCACTGGCCATCAGAGAAATGCAAATCAAAACCACAATGAGATCTCACACCAGTTAGAATGGCAATCATTAAAAAGTCAGGAAACAACAGGTGCTGGAGAGGATGTGGAGAAACAGGAACACTTTTATACTGTTGGTGGGACTGTAAACTAGTTCAACCATTGTGGAAGACAGTGTGGCGAGTCCTCAAGGATCTAGAACTAGAAATACCATTTGACCCAGCAATCCCATTACTGGGTATATACCCGAAGGATTATAAATCATGCTGCTATAAAGACACATGCACATGTATGTTTACTGCGGCACTATTCACAATAGCAAAGACTTGGAGTCAACCCAAATGTCCATCAACGATAGACTGGATTAAGAAAATGTGGCACATATATACCATGGAATACTCTGCAGCCATAAAAAAGGATGAGTTCATGTCCTTTGTAGGGACATGGATGAAGCTGGAAACCATCATTCTGAGCAAACTATCGCAAGGACAGAAAAGCAAACACCGCATGTTCTTACTCATAGGTGGGAATTGAACAATGAGAACACTTGGGCACGGGGTGGGGAACACCACACCTGTGGGGGGGTTTGGGGGGAGGGATAGCATTAGGAGATATACCTAAAGTAAATGACGAGTTAATGAGTGCAGCACACCAACATGGCACATGTATCATATGTAACAAACCTGCACATTGTGCACATGTGCCCTGGAATGTGAAGTATAATAATAAAAAAAGGCACTAATTCATAAGCGGGGGTAGTCCTCATGACCTCATTATCTCCTAAAAGCCTCACCTCTTAAGACAATTGCATTGGAGAGTGAATTTTAAATGAGTTTTAGAGAAACACATTCAAACTGCAGCACTGGTTTTTACCAAACAACTGTAACTTTTCCGTGTTTGAAAATTTTCAAAGTAAATAGTGGAGGGGAAAAGCAAAAATATTCTAGCTCCATCTCTTTAAAAAATTACCTGGGATTATGGTTTGGTGGTAATCCAGAGAGATAAAAACACTTTAAGACTTGTTGTATAAGAAGCACGATTGTAGCTCTGTATATTTTTGGTAAGATGTTTGGCACAATGCTTTATAGGAGCATAAAAATATTGTCCTAAGGGTTAAGATTTTAAATAGATAACTTATAGGGAAAGAGGACACAGTTCCTGGTTATGAATCATATCCATCAGCCTGACACTTTAATTACAACTTCTTTGGAGTTTATAGTATATTATCCTCATTAATCCCCAATTAGAGGTTTGAGTCATCCAAATAAATCTGCAGGACTTACACATACAGAGTTCGTTATCGAGCGGCCTAGCTTCATGCTTCCAGGTGTATGACACATGACACCTTCTGTCCTTTCACTTGTGATGTGTCTCTAGTTTTCCCAAGCCAAAAGCAGAGCCCAGGATTAGAGCAACATATATTTAAGGGTGTGTTTTTGCAGATGTCGGCTGGGACTAGAAAACAAATGTAGGCATGCTTAAACGCTGAGACCAATGTGGAAACTTCACGAGGTGGGGCTAGGGGGAAGAAAATTTCTGGTGGGGCACGTTCAAGTTAACGTGAGTGTATAACGCTATCAGTTTTACTACCACTGAGTGGGTATATGAAGGGGATGTTTGCGTGCGTGTGTGTGTGTGTGTGTGTGTGGTGGAGGGTGTGTGTGTGGCGGGGGGTATTTTCACAAAATGACATGGAAACCTGACTGCAGTTCTTTTGGGAAGAGGACTTGGAGGTGTCTTGGGGTGGGGAAAAGATGGAAGGCTGAGATTTCTTCTGGACTTCAGGGAAGAGGGATGAAATCAAAGGGAAACAATCCAAGGCAGAGTAATGAATTTAGTCTAATATTCGTGAATTCAAAGTAGATTCTAATCAGACCGTCTCCTCCCTCTTCTGTTTGCAGAACTGGCACTAAACAGGATTCCCCAAGCTGCTTCATCACTCCCTGCCGTTCGCTGTCCCAGGAAATTCTCGTGCCTCGCCCCGGAATCCGTGTTCGACTCTTCTCTGGCTGAGCTGATCATTGCCAGCCACCCCGAGACTCCCCACGCGGCAGGCAGCGTCTCCTCCGGTCTCACAGCCACCCCGGGCTGGAGCGTGGGGAGGGGGTAAGGGAGCCAGCCAACTCGGGGAAACTTCGTCGCCAGAGATGACTGGGGTTTTCGGGCTTTCCCAGCCTTCCCATGCCGGACCACACGGCATTCATTAAAGTGGTGCAGCAACTATTGCTGCGCTTTGGCCGGGCAGGTTTTGAGCTGCAGAGACCCGTGCGCCCGACAGCAGCGCTTTGCCACCCAGTGTACTCAAGACGCGGCGGCCGCCAGGCCGGGTCTTCTGCTGGGGGACGACGAGCGCGGGGGGACTTTGCGCCACGATGTTTTGTTTTCCTGCCGCAGGAAAGCTAGGCAGTCTGTTTCCACCGGACTTAACCCGCCTGAAGCAATAGCCATGGAAGTTGCAGCGGCACAGAGGGAGACGGAACCGCTTGGCGCGGCATCTTTTTTGGATGTTTTTTCTCTACACAGACGACTTCTTTCCTTCCTTGGGTAAGTGAAGGCCAGCCTGTAAATAACCAAAGGGTAGAACCGAAGGGGATGAAAAGGGATTGCAGTAGCCCAAAGGGCTAAGTTTTCTTGGGAGGAGGTCTCCCTCCATCCCCACTCCATACAGTCCATTCCAAATACGCAGTAGAGAAGGAGTTGTGTTTGATTTCAGGCACGTTGTGGGAAACGGTACTGGGATTTATTTACCTAATTTTGGTGGATTTTTTTGGGGGGAGTCACAAACTTGTTTTTGTCTACATTCTGAGAAGGAGAATGAAAGTGGAGGTGAGAGAAAGCTCCAGAGGTTGGAAGTAGGGAAATGAAAGGAGGGGGCGGTATCCAGTGATTAAGCAGAGAGATCATCCTAAGGGCCAATGACTAGTGCACGTCTTCAAGGCAGACCAGGAGCACTAGACACTGATCCTGCTCCCTATCCTAATAGAGTCTACCCCAACCTCCCCATCCCCAGCCCTCCCCTCATAACCATCCTGCTGTTGCCATTCTGGGGAAGGTCATTATTACCGAGGGCCCCAAATAACTTTTAATGAGGACCTGCAACCTGTCTTGTACCCAAGTGATGCTCAATAAACGTTTGTTGATTGGCTGAATGATGTTGCATTCTAAGGGTGCATTTCTTGCTACAGAAATTTGCCTTGGACACTGAACTAAATCCTGGAAGCAGACCCCAGAACACAACGATAGCTCAATTCATTTTGCAAAGGAAGAGGGCCTGGAGGCTTAGAAAATATCATATTTAGACCTTCATTACCCAAACGAAACCATCAGACAGGTTCAGGGTCAGATTCATGGGTCTGGGGACTGGATGAACTCACAAGGTTCTGGCATGGAGAGCATGGACCTTTGTGTCCTACAAACTTGGGTTTGAATCCCCATATCGTGACCTTGGGAGTCTTTCTTTATCTCTCTGAGCCTTGATCTTCTCATCTGTAAAAGGAGGCCAGTTATAGCTTCTGCAAAATGATGTAACAAAGATGAATGGAGAGGGAATATGAGATGGTGAGGGGGAATTCAGTAAATGTCAATCATGCCTCCCCATGTTCTGATGACTCAGGAGAGGGTATCTTTCTCCGCTGATACCCCTCTCTGGCTCTGATGCAGGCAAAAACACTGTATTGCAGTGTCTGTGCTAGAGTCCAGCTGCCCGTGAACAGTTAAAGAGAAGAGTGCAGAGTGAGGTTCGAAAGCCTTTCTTAGAAGCAGCTCCCTCTGGACTTGAGAACAGAATTTACATACACACTGGTGTCTCCGGGCAGGACTGGGAGAAACAGAGATTCCTTGTTTGTTTGATTTCTATGTCTTAGCCATCCTCCCAGTCCTAGTAGAGAGAGGCAAAGTGTGGTTACAGAGTCCAGGGAAGATGGTTCTGAAGCACCCGGGGAACCTGCCTAAAGGGCTGAAGAGTCAGAGTAGCACCATCAGATTGGTACCGGTTTTGCCTGAATGGGGTTTGCAGAGAATTCAGGGCTCCAGCCTGAGTGACAAAGCACTCACCTTTCCTACAGACCACAGCGGACCTCTGTAGGTCTTGTTCTTGGACCCAGAAACCTTGATGTGATAGTGAGGGATGGATGATGAGAAAGATGCTGCTGACAGAGGGCTCCCCAAAAGCCTCAAGGTGCCCTAGAGTGGCATGCAACTCAGAGATCAGCTGCTAGTGTGGGATTTTAGAACCCCAGCTGGCAGGCATGGGAATGAGCTGGGCAATTTCTATGAGTAAGTAAAGGTAACAACAATCTAACAGGACCTTATGGCACTAAATAGTAAGCCCCATGAAAGCAAGATCTCTATCTTATTCTCTGCCATAAGGCCAGCACATAGCACAGTGATGGCACTTGGAAGGGGTTCAACATATATGTTGAATGAACAACAAATTTTAGTAAGCTTATCTAGAAGCCAGAGTAGGGGTTTAAACTACTTCCTGTTCAACACTGCAGCATGCAATTCATGTCTTCATTTAGCAAGTATTTCTTGAGCATCTACTACGTGTAAGGCTCCGTTGCGAGGCATCCGAAGCAATCTGTCAGCATCATTCATGTTGATACTCAGAGTGACCCATTCAAGAGCACCTCAGCACCACCTGGCTTTTCTGGAGACTGAGGCCCCACCACAAACGCCTGTGGGCTTTCAAGCAGGGGCAGTGAGAGGGTATTAGATAAGTGCTCCAGGTTTAGCCCCTTTCCGGGAACAGATCTGGGTCCCTTCGCATCTTCCCGGCTGGGTCCCAGGCTCCCGGGGCCGCCGCTTCCACGAGCTGCCAGGTCTTGGCAACTCCGCTTTCCTCGGGGGCCGCCGTACCTCTCTCAAGCCCCCTTTCCAGCCAACGACCAGCGGCCCCAGTCCGGCTGCAGGTAACTGGGAAAGGGATCAAGCCGCGCCTGGGGAGCGAGCTTCCCCGGGCGGGGAGGGCGCAGCAGACGCGGAGCGGTCCCAGAACAAAAGGCTCATGGCTGGCACGGGCCTCCTCGGAGTGCGGCAGGGACGTGGGTTCGGGACTCAGGCGAGAGAGCCAGGGGCTGGAGGAAAAAAATGAAGTGAGAAAAGAGGAGGGAGACCCCAGGGTGGGAGCGGTGAGAAGAGGTGACCCAGGGGCTGAGGTCTGCGGCGGGGCCGCAGCCTCCCTTCCTCCGCCTCCTGCAGCGCCTTCCAGGCAACCAAGCGTGTCTCCGGCTGCAACTCCAGCAAGCGCGCCGCGGCCGCCTCTACGCCCGCCCGCCGGCCGGCCGAGCCAGTAAGTAGCCGCGCCCCCGCCGCTCGCTCCCCGCCCCTCCGCGGCTTCCCCGCCGCCGCCCACCGCCTCCCGCCGTCCCGCGGGCAAGTCCGCGGCCGCCTCCTGCTGCCCCGGGCCGGGTGCCGGGAGCTCAGCGCGCCTTCCCGACTGGTCGCCTCGGTCCGCTGCTCGCCCTGCTCTCTCCTGCCAGGGCGCGGCGTCTGGGGCGCGCCACGGGGAGGGTAGCCCTCGCCGCGCGCTCCCCGGGCGCCGCGCCACCTCTACATCCAATGGCTTTCGGGGAGCGGGAAGTGGGGGGCGTCGCCGGGGGCGAGGAGCCGCGGCCGGGGTGGGGCGTGTGCGCTCAGCGCGGCCGAGCGAGGCTGACGTGCCCGCCCAAGCGCGCGCCCGGGAGTGTATGTGCGGATGTGTCTGTGTGTGTGTGTGCGGGAGTGTGTGAGCACACGCCTTCGGGGGCTGGAGTGACACTGCAGTGGGCTTCTCCCTAGCCCCAGTCTTCCGACTGCTTAGCCCCTAACCTGCCGGCACCGCTTTCGGGAAGCAGCTTGGCTCTTCCATCTTCCCAAGCCTTCCTCTCCATCCTTTCATCCACCCCTCGCCAATCTTACTTTTTCATTTACCCACGGGGCCGCGGCCGGCCACCCCCTAGCCGGTGCAAACACCCAAGCCGTCTCCAGTTCTCCCCCAAGCCAGTATTTTCCCACCTGTCTTTTTCTGGGGTTTCTCCACGAGCCAGTCCAAGGCTCCCCCATCCTCGGAAATTGTTTTGTTGGACTGCTAAACCGAGGCGTGTAAAGCTTGAGGACTTTATTATTATTTGGGTTCTTTTCATTTCTTCCCCTTCTGGGCAACGGAGCAATGAAATTTCCAATCGAGACGCCAAGAAAACAGGTGAACTGGGATCCTAAAGGTGGGTATTTCCTACTTTTGGCTGCCCTCGCCCTGCCTCTGTCTCCAGCGTGTGCGCGCTTCCTTGAGTGGAAGCACTCTCTCTTCTGGCAGCGTGTGTCCTGAGGCTGGGAAATGCGCCTGGGAACTGCAGCGCGGGTGGGAGGAGGGCGGAGGCAGCGTGGGTTCCGAACCCAGATAGTGCCTGTCATTACCACATAATCATTGTCCCTCCTGGATTGTCTCCAGATCTATTTAGATAGACCAAGCCGACTGTTTGGTTTGAAATTGCAAGTGTCGGTATTTGCTTTTGACTTTGAGTGTGCGAGTGTGTATGTGTGTGTGTGCGTGTGTCCTTTGTTTCTGGTGATCTTTGTCTCTCTGGCAGATGGGTGGGGTGCCTCCCCCTGGACCTGGAGCTGCGCCGCATGCCCGGGTGTCCTCAGTGGGAAAGGTTTCCTGGCAGCAAGTGGGGCTCGAGTTGCAGCAGCCGTCCCTAGGCGTGGGCCCTTCTCGCAGGGCATGCAGAATAATGGAGCCCACAGGGCCTCCTGAGTCTTCGTTCAATCTTATTACCAAACCTAGCAGCTAGTTAGGCTCAGGTCAGAGTAGAAGCGGAGGAGGGGTGGTTTGTGAGAAGGGTGGGGCTGGCAAGGCATCAGGGAGGGGCACGAAGTGTGCCCGCTCAAGCAGTGGTGTGGTTTGCATGCTTTTACGAATGTTGGATCAGGTTTCATCCACGCAAAAGGGAGCGATTAAGACGGATTTGTGTGTGCCTAGCGTCGGCCACCGTGTCTGTAATTAGCATACAGATGTTAAGGCTCCAAGGGAATGATCAGTATGGGAGCAGAACAAGTTGGAACCGCGTGTCCAGTTGTGACAAGAGTGCTCTTTAGCATTTCTCTTAGCTCATCTGACAACTGTGTCAGGCGAGGCAACGCCTCTGTGTGTATTGGGATCGAAATTTGTTTATTTGGGGTGCGTGTGTGTTTAATGTTCTTTATGAGTGCATTTCTTCTTTTTCTCCAGACTGGAGAGAAGAAACCTTATTTGTTGAGTAAATGTCTTAGGAATTGACTGGCTGTTGAAGAGTGCATGAAGAGATACTGCCTTTTTTTAAACACCGAGGTTGTTACGTCTTAAATACAGCCCAAACCTTTTATTTTGTCTCTACTTGAAATCTCTGGAAATATGGAGGTCTGCCTTTGCTTTTTTGGGGGGAGAATCCCTGAAAAACATATTTGTTAAATGCCTATTGCATACTAAGCACTGTCCTAGGCACTGGAGATACAGTCAGAACAGGAAAGACAAAAGCTCTGTGTTGGAGTTTACAGTGAGGAAGACAGACCTAAATCAGTCATTGCATGGAGGAATGCATACTTCAAAGTTTATGTATGCTCCAAGGAGAGCATCAGAGGTTTAAGAAAGTGTCTGATAGAAGAGATTGACAAGGACCGGAGAAGGCTTCCCTGAGGAGATGACACTTGGACTTAGGCCTGGAGGATGTATGGGAGTTAATTGTCTAAGGGGGAGGGGAATTGTTGCAGAAAAGGGAACAGCAAGTGCAAAGGGCCTGAGGCAGAAGAGGCATGTGTATTTGATGAACTGAAAGAAGGTTCCCATGGCTACTGAAGAGTGAGTGAAGAGGTATTGCCTTTTTTAAACACCCAGGCTGTTATACCGCAAACACAGCACAAACCTTTCATTTTGTCTCTATTTGAAATCTCTGGAAATTTGGAAGTGTGCTTTGGCTTTCTTTTGGGAAATCCCTGAAAAACGTATTTATCCCTAGCAGAGAGCAAGAGAGCTTGTGTTTTGAAATATGACTGGGGGATCCACAGGCGAGCCTCCCCCCCACCAAGCCCTGTGTTGTTGGAGGTGGGGTAGGGTTGTGGGGTTGGAAGAGTATAGTATTTATCTTAAGCCAATGAGGAATTTCAAGACAAAGAGTGACATGATTTGAACTAAGTTTCAAAACAAGGGCTATGTGCTTTGTGGATATGGGGGACCAGATACAATGGTAGCATGGGCCAGAGGAGTTGCTGTGGGCATGGAGAAGCGGTTGGAGTAGAGAGCTGTGGAGGACATGAAATCAACAGGCTTTGCATGAATAATGTGTGAAAGTGAAGTGAAGGAATTGGAATGACTGAGATGGCAGCCAGGGTAGGACCAGTCTGGAAGGAAAGCTCATGAGTTCAATCTAGGACTTGTTGAGTGGGACATGTCCCCAAGCCATCCAAGGGGTGTGTTAGGTGGGCAGCTGTCTAAATGCTGGGGTCAGGCTCTTCAAGGAACTTTGGTACAGAGGGAACACTCTGATACTGATTTTGTGAAGCTGGCTTTGGGTTTTAAGGCATATTTCTGTATGATCATCATTCTATATATTCATGTTCCAGTGATGAACACAGATGAATTTTACACATTATACAGCCTGACACAGTGAAGAAAAGCATGCAAATAGCAACTTCAGTTACAACCAATGGTGCTAAAAATGAAAAAACCTCAACAAAATAACAACATTTAATGAGCAACCATTGCATGCCAGGTGCTTTATGTGTATTATTTCATACAATTATTTTCACAATACTTATCTGATGGTATAAGTGTTATAGTCCCATTTGGCACTTGATTGCCATCATGACACTACTAATCTGCCTTCCAGTGAGTTTCTCTGACCTTGTGCACAGTTGTTCCCAAAGGTAGGGGCGACAGTAGTCTTTTCTAGCCAGGGGATGGAGGTGGGAAGAGAGTGGGGAGTGAGGTGGCATCTCTCTTATCTGTATAGAATTATGTGCTAGGTGCTCTTCTAATGCTTTACAAGTATTTTTTTTTTTTTTTTTTTTTTTTTTTTTTGAGACGGAGTCTCGCTTTGTCGCCCAGGCTGGAGTGCAATGGAACCATCTCGGCTCACTGCAAGCTCCGCCTCCTGGGTTCACACCATTCTCCTGCCTCAGCCTCCGAGTAGCTGGGACTACAGGCATGCACCACCACACCCGGCTAATTTTTTGTATTTTTAGTAGAAACAGGGTTTCACCGTGTTAGCCAGGATGGTCTCGATCTCCTGACCTCGTGATCCACCTGCCTCGGCCTCCCAAAGTGTTGGGATTACAGGCGTGAGCCACCACGCCCGGTGCTTTACAAGTATTAATTTAATCTTCACAAACATTTTAGGAGGAAGGTATTATCCTAATTTTACAGATGAGTTAATTGAGGAACAGAGAGGTTGAGTAACTTGCCCAAGGTTGTACAGCTAGTAGGACAAGATTAGAATCTGGGCTCTTAAACACTCTTCAAGTCGGTGTTTCTTACTGGGACTTTGGCTTTTGCCTGGTAAGGTTCCCAAAGCTCAGGAAGTGAAGAAGCTTGTTGGGAGGAGGAAAAGAAGAAGAGAGAGGATGAAGAGGAAAAGGGATTGGAATAGAAGGAGGATAAAAGAGAGGAAGAGAGAGGAGGAAGGAGAAAAGGGGACAGTGACTCAACCTTACCCTACTCGTTCTTTTGTCTACTAACCTATTTAGACAATAGTGTTTTCATTTCCGTGTCTGATGGGCAAGTCAGTGACTACTGGACGGAGTTTGGGTCTGTATTTTGGAGGCTCTGGATTACACAGACCAAATGTGTTTAGCAGGGAAAAGATGAAGGGGAACCCAGCAGTATTAGGGGAAAGAGGAGAGAGACAGGTCACGCTACTTGGACTGTAGGATTTGTCTATCAACAGACATGACCCTTCAGGCGGAGGTGCTCTCGTGGGTTGTGGAAGGCAGTTGTAATTATAATGTTTTTCTTACAGCCTTATTACCCTACAATTTAATAGCACAAAATGAAGGTAGTTTGAGAATAGATTGGTCTGGATGGCATTTGGGTGGATTAAGCAATGCATTGTCAAGAGGTGTAGGTAAAAACAAGACCCAAATGTAAAATGGTTCTTCTCTGGTGAGCTGTGGCCTTTCTTCCTATTCATGGAACAGAGCCTTCTTCAAAGAGCGTTACTGTTTGTGTAGGACCTACTAAAAGTAGATTGGTTCTAAGTCATAGCTTTCATAGCAGCATTTACGTGCACTTTATTTATTTATTTATTTATTTATTTTGAGATGGAGTTTCGCTCTTTTTGTCCAGGCTGGAGTGCAATGGCACGATCTCGGCTTACCACAACCTCCGCCTCCTGGGTTCAAGCGATTCTCCTGCCTCAGCCTCCCGAGTAACTGGGATTACAGGCATGAGCCACCATGCCTGGCTAATTTTTGTATTTTTAGTAGAGACAGGGTTTCACCATGTTGGCCAGGCTGGTCTTGAACTCCCGACCTCAGGTGATCCACCCGCCTCAGCATTCCAAAGTGTTGGGATTACGGGCGTGAGCCACTGCGCCCGGCAACGTGCACTTTAAATCATCAGCATCATTTGTTGATGATTTTCTGCTTAGAATTGGTATTTACCTGCTGCTTTTGTGTATTAAGATCTTGTTAAAACAGTAAGATCTGTAAATAGTATTCCTCTCACTAGAGGCAAGCAGATGAATACAGTATAAAAAACTTTGGATTTGGGGGCAAAATAATTAGCTTCTACAAGTAGCTGTAGCAATACTTAGTTGTATGACTTTGGGCTGCTCATTTAGCTTTTCTGGGTTTCCCTTCCCTTCCGTGGAGAAAGGAGTCATTGCCTTTGTCTATCTCTTTGACTTTGTCTCTTCAACTTTCCCCATCTTGATCTGATCTTGGGGCCAGTTGTCTTCCTTTCATTCCTCAAATAGATCACACTTGCATCTGTCTGAGGGCCTTTGCGCTTGGAATTCCCACTGCTTATAATGCATTTCACATAGCTGGTTCCTTTCCGTCATTTGAATCTCAGCTCAAATGTCCTCTTGTCAGGAAGGGATTCCCTGTCCCATCTGAAAGACCTCTCCTCTTGTTCCCCAGCACCATGATTTTCTCTTATGTCATCTGTTCAGCTGTCTTACTGGCACTTGTCATGACTTGAAACCATCTCACTTACTCATGGGCCATATTTGGTGCCAGCCTCCTTTACTAGCATATGAGCTGCATGAGCAGGGACTTTCTCTGTCTTGTTTATTGCCATAACCCCAGTGCCGTGGAAAGTGCCTGGCACTCAGCAACCCTTTGCTGAGTGAATGGAAGGTTGGCAGAATGGATTGGAGAGGACCGAAGGCTTTATGCATCATGGAAATTGCAGGACGCCTCTAAGCTACAAATGGCAAAGTACAAATAAGGAGAAAGGAAGAATATCCCCAAATACCGGCATTATCAGAAAGGACACTGATATTCCCACTCCCTTGCAAGCTCCAGCTCTCCCTAAAGCCTCCAGTGGGCTGTTTTCCTTCTTTTCTTATCTTTGACCAGGCGTAAGAAGGCTGAATAGAAGTGCGGTGAAGGTGGATGGGTGGACTGATCTAGCCTGCTAAAGATATGGTCAGTGTCCAATAAATAATTTGGCTCATATTAGCTATTGGAGTGTGGCTATTTTTAGGTACTTTAATCCGCTTAAGAAAGAAGCAAAGCTATAGGATTGGAGCTGGATTTTTTTAAAAAGCTGCATTTTTAGTGCACACTTTAATGCAAAATTCTGGAGAAGCCCATACCTTATGTGCATAGCACCTTTTAGTTTACAGAACACTTTTTAGGAATAATCTCATTTGTTCTTTAAACAACCCTATTTTTGTAGGAATTAGAGTCTTAGATTTACTGACACATAAAGCAAGATGTAGAAAGGATAAATGATTTATGTGGGAGCCCAAAGCAACAAATAGGCAGAGCTGGGGCTACCCTAGGCCTTTTGATGCTTACGTCCATGACAGTTTCCTTCAAGCTTTCCTTCCTCCCAGCGTCTTTGTTCATTCCACCTTCTCTTGCTCTTTGTTACCCAAAAGTGTATTCAAAGGTTTCTCTGAGAGATTTAGAGGAAGCAGTCTCCCTGTTGATCAGTGAATCTTTAGTCGACGGCTATTTTCAGCAGGTTGTACTTATTGTACAGGTTTACACTTTCATTCTTATGAGCTCAGGTGAAGACCCTTAGATCTTCCTTCTGCTGTACTGGCTAAAAAAATATCTTGGTCTTTCGTGAATGGGGGCCATTTTCAACTTGCTAGGTTGCTTAAGTGCTAGCTTTATTAATGTGTTTCCAAACACACATTTGCATAGCTTAGATTTCCTGGAAAGAAAATAATCTATTTTTTATTTAATATCCAATTTTCAGGAGATCAGTGTTCCAAATGGGATTTAAAATGTGCCAAAATCACCACAATTATCCTCAAAAGTACCAAGGAGCTGTGTTCCAAAAACTGTCTTGGCCAAGATTTAGTTCAGGCTTCTTTTCCAGCAGTATCTAAGGAGCTTCACCATCCTTTTGCCAATCCCGGTGACCACTGGGTTGAATTAAGATTGAGCAGGATAACTTTGCTATTCCATGCCATTTCCAAAACATCTGTACTTTGGCTTCATATGAGCCTCACCTTAAATCTGATGCATTTAAAAAATATAGTCTTTTCCCTCATTAGGAAACTTCAACCACAACTGAGATATGGTGTGAAGTATATTTAATATAGGCACAGTGAGCTAGTGATTTTCTTTCTGCTTTTAGTCTACAGGGAATTAGAGGAAGAGATTAATGATAAAATAGAAAGAAGCCATTCTACTGATAGCCAGTTAGGAAGTTTCAGTTTGGACAGCTCCCTTGGCTGATGCAGAAAGGTGGATAAAAGTGACAATCTTTTTCTGTACTCTGATTCTTATAAAGGGCACTACTGGACGATCCAGATGAGCTTAGAGTGAGTTAGGGGCTTAGCTCTGCATGGCTTGGTTACAGAATCTACCTAAATGTGGCACTAGGAGTATGGTCACCCTGTTGGTTACACCCACCTGGGTAATTTCTCTCCATAAGTATTATGGAGGTCCAAGGGACCTTCCACTTTTGGGATCTGGTCCTAGGGGTACTCTCAGCAGAGACTTTACAGTTTATCTACGTCTGGATGATTACCATCACCTAGAACGGGGAAATAAGGACCTCATATTTACTTGCTAGAACATTTATTTGTCATTTGCAGCCACAGTTTAAGATTTTTTTTTCTCCCTTGTGAGTGTCTAGGACTGAGTACTCTGAATTGAAAATGAAACCTGACTTCCTAATCCTTAATTTAGGGTTGAAGGGAGGGAGTGAGGGAGGGCCATAGTCACTGGTAGGGGATGGCATGGTCATGAGGGAGCATTGCATTTTTTACCTTTGCCATTCCCAGAGCCAGGGAGGTGGGGAGGGATGGGCATTGGAGGTAGTGGGGATGAGGCTGGGGGGTGGATAGGATTTCAGGAAATTTTACGTTTTGTATTACCAATAGCTTCTAGTCTCATCACTTACCCTTTCCATGGAAGTAACTTTGAAGCAGAGTGGAATGATGGGGAAACAAGATTAGAAAGGAAAACATAGGATTTACTGCCCTACATAAGCCAGGTGATCACAGGGAAATTTTCCTTCATTCCTCCCTTTCTTCTTTTCTTCATTCCTTTATTCCTTCCCCACCCCGCATCCCCAAATCCTGCAGAGTTTGCTTGGGCGCGGGTAGTCCCAGCTACTGGGGAGGCTGAGGCAGGAGAATGGCGTGAACCCGGGAGGTGGAGCTTGCAGTGAGTCGAGATTGCGCCACTGCACTCCAGCCTGGGTGACAGAGCAAGACTCATTCTCAGAAAAAAAAAAGGAGTTCCTTGAATAGAAAATGAAGATTTGGTCAGGTGATGGAGAGTCTGGAAGTCACAGTAACCTTTGTAGATGCCTAAAACACCAATATTCATAATTTTGACATGCAAGCTAGCAAAAATTATACTACCAAGAAAATGAGTTTCTTATGTGCAAGCAGAACTTGAGATCCCCTAAATAATCACACACCAAATATTTAGCATGATAAAGATAAATAGTATAACTTACTAAATTTAACGTGATATGAGCCTGACACGCAGAATAGAGATGCTTGATATTAGGTGTGATAAAATATTTGACATCAAACCTTCACTTACTTTGTCCTCTGAGACAAAAGTCAGGCACCAAGTGTTTAAGAAAAATTGATGGGAGGAAAAGCTTAGAGATGAAAAAAGTCTATTTATTAATTTGCATTTTTCTCTGAAATTTAGGGAATGTTGTTACCCATGTTAACCATGGACCAACCTGGGCCAGCTCCTGGATTCTGCTGGCTAAGAATGTTGCTTTAGGCCAAAGGAATTTATCTGGTTCGGCCTATGCATTATTACGATAACCTGAAAGGAGATTAAATACATGTTATAGTCATTTAACCTAGACTCCGGGCAAAATGTCACTGTCTGTACAGTATAGGAGCTTAGGATAGGAGACCTGGTTTCTAGGACTGGCTCTGACACTCATTTAGAAAAGGAGGGAATTGAGTTTTTGGTTGTTGAGATCCCTTCCTTCTCTGATAGTCTTAGATTGCCTAAGTCCTCATCCAAGCATGATTTACTAGAGGCTGATTTGGGAACATTGCTTCATTTTTCTATGACTTGGTATCTTCATCTGCAAGATAGAGATAATTACAGCCATTACTTCCTTAGTTTGTTATGTGGATGACATAAAGTGATACATGCAAAGCTTGTAGAAGAATGCTGGATCATCATAAAGGCTGCATGAGTGGTACCTGCATTATGCTGTTCTCACAGTTGCAGTAGACAGCCTGTGAAGTCAGGGCAGCCTCCAGCTCAGCCTCTTGGAAGCATCTGGTTCACTGTCTGGATCATCCAGGAGGTGGTCCATAGCAGAGCACAACCCTCCTGGTACTCTGGTAGACTCTTAGTATTCTTAGTTCAGATTTAAACAACCTAGGCTGTCCTGGTTAAGTCAGAGAAAAGACCAGTGAAAGAACATGGCTTGGAATCACAATATTTGAGTCTGAGGTTAATGTTGTACCAACTTTATTAGCTGTGTATCATTGTCGATTTGGGTTGCTTTAATAAAATTCCACAAACTAGATAGATTATAGACAACAGAGATTTATTTCTTATTGTTCTGGAGGCTGGGAAGTCCAAGATCAAGGCACTGGTAGATTTGGCATCTGGTGAGGGCCCGCTTTTCAGCTCATAGATGGTGCCTTCTTGCTGTGTCCTTTCATGGTGGAAAAAGTGAGGGGTCTTTCTTGGGCCTCTTTTATAAGTACACTAATCCTAATCATGAAGGCTCCATGCGCATGACCTAATTACCTTCCAAAGGTCCAATCTCCTAATAACATTACCTTTGGGGTTAGGATTTCAACATATGAATTCTGGGGGGACACATTCAGACCATAACACTATGTGAGCTTGGCCATGTCACTTAACCTTTCTTATCCTTAGTTTTCTTTTGGATAAAATAAAGATCACAATAATAACCACTTCACAGTTGCTGAGATGATCAAATGAGACAAATGTGAACAAACTTCATAAACTGTTAAATTCCAGACCAACATTTCCCAAAGTGTCTTCTATGAGACATAGATTCATCAGATACTCTGAGAAGAAAAGTGGTGTCATGGTAAAGTCAGTTTGCAGTATGATACGTGCTCAGTCATTCCTAGAGAGTCATCATGCACGTTAGCATGTTACTGTATTACTGTGTAACAAATAACCCCAACATTTAGTGGCTTAAATCAATATAAACATTTCTTATCTCATAAGTTCTGCGGATCAATAATTCAGGGATAGCTTAGTTGGGTGGTCTGACTAGGAGTCTGTCATTGGTTAGTCAGATGTTGTCTGGGCTGCTGTCATCTGGTGGCTTGACTGGGGCAGAAGGATCTGTTTCCAAGATGGTGCACTCATGTGACTTGCAAATTGCTGCTGGTTGTTGGGGAGAGGCCTCGTTTCCTGCGAATGTGGGCCTCTCCATGGGATGCTTATGTGTACTCATATGTGACATGGTGTCTGGCTTCCCCAAGAACAAGTGATTCAAGAGAGAACAAGGTGGAATTGGCAACACTTTTTATGACTTAGCTTCAAAAATCACATATTGTTACTACCACTACATTCTTTTTCTTAGATGCCAGTCGCTAAAGTTAGTCCACCTCTGGGGAGGAGTGGGGGTGACTACATTCACGTTGGAAGGGAGGCATGTCAAAGAATTTGAGGATATATTGAAAAATCACCATGAGAATCTTTTCCTATTTATTGAATAGGCACTACATGCTAGGCTAAGTGCTTTGTAGTTATTATCTCATATAATCCTATTCATAATCCAAAGAAATAGGTGAAATTATTATCTCTGCTTTCTGAATGAGGAGGCTGAGGCCTATAGAGCTTACGTAACTTGCCCAAAGTTACCTAGTCGTGCTACGACTTGAACCCGGGTCTGTCTGATTTAATACCTGAACTCTTACCTCTGCCTCATACGCCTCTCTCTGATAATCCTGTAGTTCAGAAGTCTGTTTAATTTTGTTTAAGCCTGCATTTTCTACTTAACCACAGAATGATGATTCATTTAACTCCATTTTTACCTTTTCATTTACCAATGGCTTGAAACATTATTCTAGAAAGACAGTGAGAATGATGATGATGTATGTATAATATGAACATATGGTCTTATAACAGATCCCAGCATACCTATCAGTCCAAACTTGTTGTATTATTCAAATACTGGAAGTGTCTATTGAGCCTGTGTTGTGTGGGCACCATGCTATGGGTAAATGTGTAAACATTTATTTTAAAAAAATAACCCCACAGTCCACCCTATTTTTTCTGACTGTGAAACTAGAGGTGGAGTGTGATAACTCATGGTCCCAATTCTCTTACAGAGTCCCTTTCTTTACAATGTCCCTTCTTTTACAGAGTCAGTGACTGACAACTTAACTTCCTTGGGTAAAACCAGAAAAAACAGGATGGCCTCCAGGCCGAGCAGTAGAAATGCTGGGGAATGGGGTGTCTGGTGTGTGTCTGGTGTGTTCCTGCAGTGCCTGCAGGCCATGTGTCTGTATGGTGACTGAAACGCAAGTCGGCATCCCGCCAAGATGGCAGGGACCGTGTGCCTGGGGGTGATGGCAAACACACAGTGAGAAGCTGCTGATGGAGGGAGGACCGTTAGCACTCCTTGTCATATTTTGAGTAAACATTTTTTTGACAATCTTGTTTCTTTTTCTGTACAGTCTTGAGAAAATGATTTCCAGGAAGCAGGATGCATCCGATGCCTTAGAGGTTCCCATGTTTCCAAACATTACATGCCTGGCTTATTCCTGAGGCAATTTTATATTCTGAAGGAGGTTTTGGAGCTTCTGTGTTCTGGGCAGAGGCGAGTGAATATGGTTTCTTTTGAGTTGCACCATGGACTTGAGAATGATCAGGAACCGGACATTGTTGAATATGTCACTTACTGCTCAAAATGGCAAAGACAGGGTCTGGGACAGGGTGAGAGTGTTGAATGGAGCTGCCTGGGGCCCCAGTCACATTCAGGAGCCAGCACTGATTGCGTCTGTAACCATAGTAACCAAGAGTAGAAAAAGTCTCAGGATGCCAAGATGCCATTGTGCCCCCCTTCTGGTTCTGTTGTTTTCCCTTCTATTCTTTCATCCAGAAATTCCCCCATCCCTGCCCCCAACCACCCTGACAAGAGACTCACTTTCAGGGTGGTTTCTACACTGGCGATTTTAACTTCCTACTAACTGAATACTTCCTGCAGCCCCTTTTTCAATTCTGGGATCCACAAAGATTCATTATGATCCAGACTAAGCCACATGTACCTAATTTCCTCCGCTTTTCGATTTTTACTGTGAAAATTGGTCCTAAGTAATGTAGTATAGATACTCTAAACTTATTTACAGCTGGGCATAACAATGGTGGCTCATGGCACTCAATGTTTCCAGTAACACTCCTGCACTCACAGTCTGGTATAGATTGTGAGGTTTTCAGATGTGTTTTAAATGAACAGAGAAAGGCAATGAGGTGCAGGAAAGAGAGCCCCGGTCTCTTGTTTGGAGATGTGGGTTTGGTACTGGTTGGAAAGTGAGGTGTGGCATGGCGCATGAGGATGGGGAAAGAGCGGGGGTGCTCAGGTCATGTAGGGCATAGTAGGTCTTACTAAGGAGCTCTTTTTTTTTCTGAGAATAACAGGAAGGTCTTGATTGATTTGAAGTGGGAGGATGACACAATCAGATTTTTATTTAAATCGCTAATAAGTCAAATGATTGCTTTAGCGAATGTTTTCAGAGGATACTTACTGTGTGACAGGCATGGTGCTGACCTCACCTGGGGTATCTGTGTATTCTTATAGGAATCCTACATAAAAGCTGTTAAAAAATATTTATGCAGAAAAAAGAGCTTTTCTTGACATCTTTGAATTATGATAACCAATTCCAAACTTCTGGTTGCAAATGGGAGGTATATCTGAAAGCAATGGCGATTGCATTTTCAATTTCTGTTAATTAAAATGATATTTTCCCTGGCTTTGTTACATGACCCTTGATTCTGTGACAATCTGCATATCTGCAGTCGATGAATCAATAAATGCAAAGCTGGTGCACTCGCTCATATTCTGTTATACTTCATGCGCCTTTTGGAAGCCTGTGGCTTTCAGTTCAGCATAGTGGATCTGATAAAAATTGCCCCTCCATGCCCGCCGTCACTTTGTTCCTGGTGTGTCCAGAGGTATTGTAACATTGGGGTATTTCTCCTTTGACTCTAATGGGACCCCCTGCTAGTTGTGTTCTTGTGGACTTAGCTTGGAAGGCCTCCCCAAAGCCTGAATTAATGAAAGCTTCTGATGTGCCGATCCTTTTCTCTGGCAGGGTGAGAACACAGTTTCTATAGGAGCGTGAATGCCTGCTGGTCAGGCAATAATCTCTGCATTCAGCCTCGGTACTAAAGACAGGCAGAGCGGACAGCCACAGGGGGTGGGATTTGAAGAGCCCTGTAGAGTCCCTCTCCACAGCTGACACACACCACTCCTTCCCATGACTATCAGGATGCCTACAACCTTAACAGTTACTTTATTCATTAGGTGTTGTCACTCATCCATCTGGTTATTCCATAAACACTTAGCGACTGAGTGCTTACAGAAATGGGGCTAGGCATTTGACACAGAAAGATGAAAAAGACCCGAGGCTGTGTACCCAAAGAAGTCACAGTCTAGCTACTGAGACAGGTGCATCATCAAGTAATTATGATACACCACGATAAATGCATTGATAGAGATATGGATTAAAACGTCAGCTCCAGAACACATCCTGTTAAAATGCAAATGTAGTTCCTCAGGGTAACAGACTAATTCTCAATTACCCATGGGTGCAGCCAAATTAATAGTTTCTATGAGAGAACTGGACCAAGAGAGAACAGAACCAGGGACTGATATTTATTGATAGGCTGGTGTCAAGTGGGAAGGGGAGAAGTCAGGTGCTGTGTAGGGAGCAGGCTGAAGGCTCTGGAGGGTGGGAGTGACAGGAAGGTCACTGAAAGCAACTTTTTGTTGTGTAAATGTTGTTCAGAGGTTGCCTTGCTCATGTTAAATTGACTTCATAAATTGGAAGGAACTTTGAGATATCCAAGGCCATTGAGGCTTCTTAAGGCAACACTGAATCTAGATTGGTCAAGTGACTTGTGCTTGCCCAGACAGCAAAGAGGGAATGAAGCATATCTATGAACCTGTAATGCTAACCTTCATTATTCAACAGTGATGCTTATGGCAATGCCAACAGGTGTTGGGGCCTTTTATTAATTTTTAATTTTAGTTTTTTATTTTTTTGAGACAAGATCACTGCTGGAGTGCAGTGGTGCAATCATAGCTCACTGCAGCCTCGACCTCCTGGGCTCAATCAATCCTCCCACCTCAGCCTCCTGGGTAGCGAGGACTATAGGCACATGCCCCCAGACTTGGCAGATTTATGCATTTTTGTAGAGATGGGATTTTGCCATATTGCCCAGGCTGGTCTCGAGCTCCTGGGCTCAAGCAATCTGCCTACCTCAGCTTCCCAAAGTGCTGGAATTACTGGTGTGAGCCACCATGCTGTGCCTGCTGGAGACTTTTTTATATTCTCCCTCCTATGGGAAAAAGAATCGAGGAAGAGTGGTAGGCTCTACTAGAGTCTGGAGCATATCGGTTCTGAGATTTCAAATTAAATTCTCTGTGTCTGCAGCAAGTACAAATGTGAGTGTATATTCAGCCTCTTGGAGAAGACATCTATTCATTTCTTCAGTGAATATTTGCCCGGTGTCTTCTTCGTGACAGGCACTGTCGTAGGCCCTGGAGGTACAGCAATAAATAAGATGAAGTCTCTGCCCTCATGAAACTAGCCATTTAGCCAAGGCTTAGCATCTCTTACACTCAGGTCAACTTCTGCATTTTAGAAATCTGTTTCAGGCACACATTTGACAAGTAAAGAGGTTCCAAAAATATGTTAATAAGGATGAAAATGAGGCCATTCTGATATTCCATTGCCAGGCAAAAATGCTTAATATGGGAAGTTAGTATGGAATGAGTACTGATGCTACCGAAGGTGGTGACATTCTGTTAGAAAATTTAGTGATTTCAAAGAAGGCCTCAGAGCTGCCTAGTTTGTAATTAGATTTTGTGAAGAATCTGTGTTAATTAGGACTCCGCGGCTTGTGCATGTATACTGGGACGAGACTGGAGTTTGAGTCTTTTCCATGATGATGGCGTGTAAATTAATCTCCAAGGAATTGCAAGATGCTGAAATGTGAGGTAGTCGAGTACAAATTGTGTGAGTGCACACAAGTGTGCATGCACCTGGATGCGTATGCGCACACTCACACACACAATACACTCTAGCAGATAGTAACTTTTTGCTACACGTGATTTCCAAAGTGTCTAATTTACATGTCTTTTGAGTAGGGGGAAATTAGGACTTTTGTCTGTTATATGCCTTGCAGTCTCTTAGCCTTATCTGGGCTGCTGGGGCAGACTGAGGCCAACAGAGAACCAAGGATGCCAGTCTGGGTCACAAGGGCTTAAGGAAGCGGCAGATGGTTGGACTGACTGGGGTGTCCATTAAGAATCCAGGGGTAGTGAGAGTCTCACCTGCAGTTTGAGGCAGGTTGGATGAGGCCGCACTTCCACTGCCAGGACTCTCAGCTGAGTGGCTGGAAGAGACCTGTAGGAGCCATCCTTCCAGTATCTATCAGAGATTTCCGCTCTGTTTTAAGCTCATCCTAGTGATCGAGGGAACCTTGACTGGAGGCGCTGATGGTTGTTGACAGTGGTCATACTCCCACGGCTGCTGCTGGAGATGAAGTGTGTGACGAGAAGATGTGCAAGAGCTCAGGTGTGCCCCACCAGCTCTGCCACTCCCAAGCTTCTGATCTTAGGCACTAACTTACCCCCCTGTGTCTGTTTCCCAACTTGAGAACTGGAAATGATAAAAGTAACTACTCCCTAGGGTAGGTATGGTTAAATGAGATCTCTTAAATGAGACCATGCACACAAAGAGCAGAGCACAATGCCTGGCACACAGGAGGCACCTAATAAACATCAATGATGCTGCTACTGGTAACACCCACTTGCTGAGGGTCTTCAGTGGCTCAGGCGTAGTACTCAGTGCTTAGCATGTAATATGTAATTTACTCTTCACAGTAGCCTGAGTCACTTGCTTGTTCTTCCGGTTAATATCCTAATGTTTAGCCAACCGACTTAGATGCTCATGGCTTCCAAAGGATCTGGATGTAACAAGGACTCCTTATCTATTTTTAAAAAATAAGAGCTTTATTAAGATATAATTTACATACCATAAAATTACCTATTTAAAATGTACAATTCAGTGGTTTTTAGTATATTCACAGAGTTGTGCAATCATCATCACTATCTAATTGTAGAAAATTTTCGTGACTCCAAAAAGAAACTCTGTATCCATTAGCAGTCACTCCCCATTTTATCTCTCCCAGTCCCTGGCAAGCATGAATTTACTTTCTGTCTCTATGGATTTGCCATTTTGAGCATTTCATATAAATGGAATCATACAACATGTAGGGGTGTGTGTGTGTGTGTGTGTGTGTGTGTGAGATCAATTTCTTTCACTTAGCATAATGCTTTCAAGGTTCACTCATGTTGCATCCATATCTATTTTGAATGAAGAATGAAGACAATCATCTGAGACAGTTGTATTAGTCCATTTGGAAGATGAAGAAACTGAGGCTGAGAGTGTGTATGTAATTTGCTCATGGCCACCCATCTTGAAAGCGTTTGAGCTGGGATTTGTGCCCAGGTCCATCTTGGCTCCAAGGCAAGACCTTGGCCTTCTCATCCACTCAAAGGTCTCTGGTTAGACCTCTGCGTCATGCAGAACACCATTTCTATAGAGAGGGGTGTGTCCCACTGGGTGTGGACATCCTGAGGAATTGCTGTAGTTGCAAGAACTCTGATATTTTCCATCTACCTTGAGGAGGATATGGTTTCATGTCTGTATACTCACATAGTGTTGGCCAGTCTAATTCTTTTGTCCATTTCCTAAGGATTATTGTATGAACTTGGATAGTTACAGAAATGAAAGTGATGGGAGAAATATACTTTGTGCATTGGAAACCCAGCAACCAGTCACTCAATATGATGGAGGAAATGCCATCTTTCTTGTCTTGTCTTCAATAATAGATCGTAATGAAACACTATGGTGTCTTAGGTGGCTCCCCTCCTGCCCCGTGCCCCCTCCACCCACCCCAGTGCTTTTCTGGAGTCATGAGATGGTGTATCCCTTCCTCAGTTGCTGTGATGGCAGTGGAGATGGTGGGGACAGGTACTCATGGAAGGAAAAGGCCTGGTACTGGCAGGCTCTTGGGCAGGGATGTGTGTCTTCACTTCATCATCAGGGAATGAGCTATCATGATGACAGAGCACATCCTATGAAGTACTAATCTTCCCCCACATTTCCCCAAAATTACTTTTGTCCTGCTCTGTTCTCTCACATGCTATTCTAGGGAAAAGGTCCTATTTTATCATTAAAATGCAAATGAGCTTTCCATCTTGCTTCCACCAACGAAGGAGGAAAATAACCTATATAAACACCATGAAAACTTACTTTGACTTAAAACTAGTGGAAATTGGCCCCTGAATCAGATAATTAGCTGAAATTACGTGAACACTTTAGGCCTCCAGTGGCAGATATGTGCTTGTTGTATAGAAATTTCGTCTACCATGGATTTCTCGTGGCAGTGGCCCCGTTCCTGCTCTGGGTTTATGTAAGACTTTCAGCAGCAGCCCGGTCTGATGTAGCAGATGTTCTAGTGTCTGTCCCTATCCTCCTGCTCGCACCACTTCAGCTCATGCTGGCTCGCTTCTGACTGCCAACTTGGCTTTTTTTTTTGCCTTTTTCTTGACTGAGCCTACTCTGCTGCTCCCATGGAAGGCAGGAAGTGTTGGGGAATTAGTGTACCCCAGGAGGAGCCCTCAACCAATAACTGATGGAAGATGGTGCATAAACACCCCAATTCCCTCAGCCTTGGGTAGGATAACTCGGGAATATGGTTTACATGGGGTCCCAGTTTCCTCTGTAGGAAAAATTCCACTGGGCGACAGCAGTAGCTAGTTTGATACTACACCTTTTATTGGTTTTCTTGGCTGCCTTCCCAGCCCTTTCTTTTTTCTCCAATTCCCTACTGGCAATTTCCTCACTTCCCAAACAAACCACTTGTGCTCAAATCGTAATTGTAGGATCAGCTTCTGGGGAAACCCAAATGAAGACATATGGTAAAGCTTCCTCCTTTTCTTGCCTCTCTGCCTTCTGCCCCAATCAGTTAGCTTTGATGACACGAGTGAGGGGATGCTCAACCTCTCAGGCAGGCTAATGGCTCTCAGGGGACACAATCCACAGCTGATTGGCAGTTTTCTCCCCAAGACATCTTCAGAACAAATCCTGGTGCTGGTGAGTGATCCATGCAGCATGAAAAGAGAGGGTAAAGCTTGATGAGGCGTGTTCCAGGCTCATCAAACCACTTTGTTTCCATAATTTTCCTTTTCAGAAGAGGGCAGAATCAAGTACAGTTGATTCTCATCATTTATGGTAATTCTTATGTTTTATAAAGTTGCTGCAAATCCTGAATTAGCAAATAGTGAACCATTGCTTTTAGGGGAAATATAGGGTTAGGTTCCTGTGAGCCTCTAGTCGCAACAACTCCTTCTCCTTCTCCTTCTCCTCCTTTTCTTCCTCCTCCTCCTCCTCCTCCTCCTCCTCCTCCTCCTCCTCCTCCTCCTCCTCCTCCTCCTCCTTCTTCTCAGATAGGGTCTTGTTGTATCACCCAGGTGGGAGTGCAATGGTGCAATCTTGACTCACAGCAACCGCTGCCTCCCAGGTTCAAGCGATTCTCCCACTTCAGCCTACCTAGTAGCTGGGACTACAGGCACGCACCACCATATCTGGCTAATTTTTGTATTTTTTGGTAGAGATGGGGTTTCACCACATTGGCCAGGCTGGTCTCGAACTCCTGACCTCAGGTGATCCGCCCGCCTCAGCCTCCCGAAATGCTGGAATTACAGGCATGAGCCATCGCACCCGGTCAGGTCACATTTTCATCAACTAAATACATAACCTTGTTTTATGTGTGTTTCTGTTTAAAGACATCTTATTTCATATATATTGTTGATTTGTTAGTATTGAACTCACAGCTACAGCACTGCGACTCATTTCTGAACAACGTTAGTTATCTAATACACATATTTTCTCCATAAGGCACCTTGCATCTTGCACTTAGGAACATTGGATAGCACTTCAGCGTTGCACTTGGGGGTGATTTTAAACAGTACAAGCACCAACAAAAAAGCACAAAATGTGAAAAACATGGCACTAAATAGATCACAAAATGGACACTTGCTTACAGCATGAGAGCTGGAACAAGAAGGCAGAGTGTAGCCTTGTTCATCCTCAGCTGAGGACATGTGCATCGGGTGACTCAAACTTTTTTAACTGCTCTGCGCGTGACTGCGAATGACTGCAGAACACCATGAATATTGATTGGATTTTGGGGTTACAAATAAATTTTAGCAAGTAGAAGAATTTGCAAATATATATTCAGTGAATAATGAGGGTCAGTTGTTTTTCTTACCTCATTACAGTAAGACTCTACTTCAATTCAGTATTTTTATTTCATTTTATTTTATTTTTGACAGAGGGGATCTTGCTCTGTCACCCAGGCTGGAGTGCAGTGGTGTGATCCTAGCTCACTGCAGCCTCAAACTCCTGGGCTCAAGTGCTCCTCCCGCCTCAGCCTCCCGAATAGCTAGGACTACAGGAACATGCCACCACACCTGGCTAATTTATTTATTTATTTATTTTGTAGAGACGGCCTCACTATGTTGCCCAGGCTGGTCTCCAACTCCTGTTTTCAAGCGATCCCCCTTCTCAGTCTCCCAAAGTGCAATCCAGTATATTTATTAAACGTGTGTTCCAGGCTCTTTGATTGCTATTGAGATGATAATGAGATGGTCCCTGTCATTAAAGAGTGTCCATTCTGGTGGCACAAGGAACTCAAATGATAACACAAGACAGAATAGAATACCTACTTCAGAAGAGAGTTCTGTGAAAGCGTGAAGGAGGGACTTTAGTGTGTGATTCAGGAAGGACTTCACATTGGAGGAAGTTTTTTTACATAGGTCTTGAGAAACATTGTACATTTTGAACACCTCATACATCATTGGAAAAAAAAAAAAAAAGAAGTAGCAGTTGGTCGAAACAACCTCATTTCCCCAGATCAAGTCTGCTAGGTTACCTGCATCTGCACCCACCAGTCCCACCTTGATTTCTCTCTGGATGAAGGGCGGCTTTTCCTATCTAAGGCCATCCCTTCTGCTTATGCTGGAGGCTCCTTTGCTCTTTGGGGCATCCTCTCTTCTCCTGGGGAATTGATCTCTCCCTCTCTACTTGGATATTCCTACTAGCATATACATGGGCTTCTGTGTCATCCCCCTTGACTCCACATTGCCACCGGCCACCCCTCATCCCTTTAGGCCTTTCACAGCAAAATTGCTGGAAAGAGTGGTCTGAAGTCACCATCCCCACTTCCTCCCCTCACATTCTTTCTAAGCCACCACCACTTTACAGGGGCTGCTCCTTTGGAGGCCACTTATGGACATTGCATCACCTTTCTATCCTTTTATCTTAAGTGCCAATTATGATGCTTTCAGCTGCCTGTTGCAGAATGTCCTGATAACAAGTGGCTTACACAATACAGACGTTGACTGTTAAGAGAGTTACGTCCTCACTGAACAAGGGTGTTCCAGGCTTGGCTTGGCTGTTTCATAACACTTTCAAAGACCCAGACTTCGGTTTCCTGCCCTGCCTCTCTTGATCACATCAGCAGATATTATGTTATCTAAAAGCAGGGAAGGGAGGGAAGTGACCTCTATGTTTTTCTTTTTATCATGGAGGATGTTTGTTTTACCCTGCGAGCCCCATGCACATTTCTTAAATATCACCCCCCTAAACTCATCACTGGCAAAGGGGGATGGTATTATCCTTATAGGCTTGGACCAATTAAGATTCATCCCCTGAGTCTGTGAATGGGACCCATCTTCTTTGAAATGTTGTCATTTAACCAAAATTGGATCTGTTATCAAGGAAGGGGGGTGCCTAAGATGAAAGTGCTAGGCAGTGTCTGCCACATTTTCCCTGACCCTTCCCAGCAATTTTGACAGCCAGCCACCCCATCCTTCCTGAAGCACTTCACTTCCATCACATGCTTTGTGACATCATTTCCTCTGGGTTTTAAAAATTTACTTATTTATTTATTTATTTATTTATATGAGACAGAGTCTCTCTCTGTCGCCCGAGCTGGAGTGCAGTGGCGCGATCTCAACTCACTGCAACCTCTGCCTCCCAGGTTCAAGCGATTCTGCTGCCTCAGCCTCCCAAGTAGCTGGGATTACAGGTGTGCGCCACCATGCCCAGCTAATTTTTGTATTTTTAGTAGAGACAGCATTTCACCATGTTGGCCAGACTGGTCTTGAACTCCTGACCTCAGGTGATCCACCTCCCTCGGCCTCCCAAAGTGCTGGGATTACAGGCATGAGCCACTACGCCTGGCCGCTCTGGTTTTTCTTTTAACTTTTCTGGCCACTCCTGTTTCCTGTTGATTCCTTCCCCATTGCTCTACTTGTAATTGGTTGAATGCCCAAGTGGTTAGACCTGAGGTCCTTCTCGTCTGGTTCTGTAAGTTCTCCTGAGTGATCTCAGCAGTCCCTTTGTATCACATATATGCCAGGTATATCCTAAACGTGCTTCTCTCAAGAGTTTCTCATCTCATTGAATGAGTTTCCCATCTCATTGATGGGCACCACCATCTATCTGTACAGTTGCTTAAAGTCTGGGCATGTCGTGCGAGTCCTCTGTTTCCCACCCCTGCCATTTTGTACTCCACTCACCAGCAAGTCCTGCCTGATACGATATCTAGAACACATCCAGCATCTGTTTGTTTCTTTCCATTTCTGCTCCTGCCACGCTCATTCCATGCGTCTTCCTATGTGGATAGCTGACAGCCTTTTTATCGGCCTCCTTTCTTCTACCCTTGCTCCCAATAATTGATCCTCTGTGGAGCAGCCACAGTGATCTTTTAAAAATATGAATCCGATTTCTCTTGACCCTCAGCTTAAAATTCTGTATTGGTGCCTCTTTCCACTTGGTGTAAAATTCTGGTGCTGGCCTGCAGCGCCCTGAGTGCTGGCTGTGCTGACCTCCTTTCCAAGGCTGGTCTTGAGCCGTCTTCCTCTAACCTATGCTGCACTTCTTTCTGCTTTCCTCGAATAAAGCAAGCTCTTCCTGATCTGAGGGTCTTTGCGTGACCTTTTTTTTTTTTGTTTTTCTTCCTCCTAGAATTATCTTCTGCCCAATTTTCATAGGATTGGCTCCTCCTCACCTCTGAAATCTCAGTCCAAATGTCATGTCCTCCAAGAAGCTTTGTCTAACTGCCCACTCCTGCTGGGCACCCTCTGTTGTGGCATACTGTTAGGATTCTCTGCATTATGCCTCTAACTGTTTGAAAAAAAAAAAACTTCTATTTGTTAGTTTAATAAACTAAAACTAAAAAATTTATAAACCAAAATTCAAATTTTTAAAAATTAATAAACTAAAAATACTACAATAATACTCTGTGAAGTCAAGGAAGGAGAGAGTTTTAAGAAGGGGAACTTAATTAGCAGCACTAAAGGCTCTACAACGACTCAATGATAATGATGATGATGATGGTGATAATGACAGTGATATCTAACATTTATTGTTACTATGAACCTGGAAGAGTGCCAGGCATTTTGCATACATTATCATATTTAATCCTGACAGATTAAATGTCCTGACAATGTCTCTACTATCAGGGAATGTTATTCTCATTCTCAGAACACTGAGACTTAAGGAGGTCTGTCAAAGTGCCTGGCACGTGGTAGCTTTTAATTAATGTTTGCTATGTGAGTAAAGAAATTTCCACAAGGTCCTGGAGCTGGTGAATACTAGAGCTGAGAGTCTAACTTAGATCTGACTGAATCCAAAGTCTGTATTTGTAACTACTGGTCTATACTTGCTCAGATGAGGACAGAAAACCCCTTAACAGATTGAGAAAAGGAAGTCTAATATAGGATAAATGATTTCTTATTTATTTAAAACATATGATAAAATTAATTTTCAGTCAAAAACCTTCTGAATTTTGGAATTCTGGACTCCATTCATTCAATTCATTTGAGAGCATAGGTGAGTTCTTTAAAAGAAGTATTAGGACTGAATTCAGATTGAACAATTTCCTTATTAAAATACCCTAAAGATGCATTCTTATGATGAGCCAGGTTCATTGTCCAGGAAAGCTGTTAAAATTCAGTCTTTGTGATGAGTGCAGTAAGAACCCCACTTGAATTATGTAGTGAGCAGGTGCTTCCTAAACCAAGTGTCATGTTTGACAGTCTAGGAGAGCACCCAGTGTTAGATGTTTTCTGGACATGTTGGCCTTTGGTTTCTCATATTATGGGACATATGTTTAGTGCTTGTGGTATATGCTTAGCCTACTCTTGTAGGCTTACTGAGACCTCACACAACATCAAGGACATAGTCTTTGCCCTTGCTGAGTTCACAGTGTAATTGGAGTGATGAAACATACATGTGAATAAATGCAAAGTCACGAGTAAGGACAGTTAATGTGATTGATGAAGAATGTGTGGCACAAGATGAGAAGTAGAAGAAGTGGGTGGTTTTGAACTTTCGTTACTCAGGGAAGGGAATGGATGTGGATTGGTGGAGAAGAAAGGGGAGGAATATGGTTTTAAGCACTGGTAAGATGGTGCATATTTGCAAGTTTTGCTCAAGGGATAGAAAGGGCTGAGACTCAGTGGGGAGGAATCAGAGGGGAATTGGCAAAGAGAATTAGGGAAATGAGAAATGTCGGTCGAGGAAGTGAGATTAGGCTGGCTAGGAACTATTTGGGGTTTCTGAGTACTGATGTTACATGAAGGAATATTTGTGAGGGATACATATTGCACTGGGTGCATTCGAGAGCAAAACCAGATTCAGACTGGACATACCAGTTTCTTAAACTTCAGCCTTTCCTATGCCATCTTCACTTTTTAATTTTTTGGTGGCCGTATTTAGATATCAGCTGTGTCACTGTATACTTAATATTTTTCTATAAGTTGATTTCACTTTTAAAAACTTAAATTTAGCTTTGCCCTATGCAATAAACTTATCGTTGTTTACTTAATGCTTTTCTTTAAATTTAACCCCTTAAATCTTAAATAAATGTAGCCTTACCCCAAGCACTAGTACCTGTGAAGTCACAGGTATTCTGTGCTAGTTCCATTTTTCCAAATGCACATTAAATTAAACCTGTGGCCATTAAAAAAAGGTTGCATATGTATGTTACCTAATGCTGTGTGTACCTATGGTTCATGTGCTACACTTTTGGGAATACCCAAGGCACTGTTACAGCTTTCTAACTGTGACATGATGAAACTGAATAAATAGGAGTCAGCTACATTTATTAGATACTTACTGTGTGCAAGTCCTGGTGATGGAGGAGATGAAAATATGACGCAGTCCTTACTCTTAATAGATTTGGAGCAAAGCAGAGAGAGAATGGCACACCAATAAGAAGGTGAGATGTAGGTCTGACAGGTCCAATCTCTGCCATGTAAAGCAGCTTTTAGATAAGCCTTCTGATATCAGCTCTGCCACCGGTCAGCTAAGTGAGCTGCCACTCTGGAACCCAAGGGTAAGCTCTCCTCAAATTCAGTTCACTTCAACGAGTATTCGCCAGATACCATATGATGCTTTTGCAGATATTAAGAAATGAAAGTGCCTTAGAGAGTGTTAAACCAGAAACCAAAGTATGAAGTGGGAGGCAGAGTGGGATAAGGACTGTAAGAGATGCAATGACATGTATTCAGTGCTTACAGGAAGTTCATAGCCAGCTTTGGGGACCAGGGAAGGCTTCCTAGAAGACGTGTCAGTTCAGATAGACTTTAAAAGATGGAATCATGCAAAAGGCAGTGATGGAGGGTGTTCAGCAGAGGGAAAGGCGTCATCATGACAACAGAGAGGAAAACTGAGACACCTGTTTGGAGAAGAGCAAGTCTCCAGTTGTTTGGTGGTCATGTTGGGGGCATGAAGGTGGACAGGAAGATTGGGGTCTTATGGATACCTTACGTGCTAGGTTGAACATGGATTTATTTTCACAGATGATCAGGAGTCATGGAAGGCTACACTAGCTGGGCGTACATAATTTAAATCAGAAGGACAAATAACTGCAAGCAGGCCGGGCGCGGTGGCTCAAGCCTGTAATCCCAGCACTTTGGGAGGCCGAGACGGGTGGATCACGAGGTCAGGAGATCGAGACCATCCTGGCTAACATGGTGAAACCCCATCTCTACTAAAAAATACAAAAAACTAGCCTGGCAAGGTGGCGGGCGCCTGTAGTCCCAGCTACTCGGGAGGCTGAGGCAGGAGAATGGCGGGAACCCGGGAGGTGGAGCTTGCAGTGAGCTGAGATCCGGCCACAGCACTCCAGCCTGGGCGACAGAGCAAGACTCCGTCTCAAAACAAACAAACAAACAAACAAACAAAAAAACTGCAAGCTAAATACTCTTAGGGAGAAACTGCAGCAATCTGGATGAGAAACAATGAATTTGTGAGTGGTCACCATAACAAAGGTCTGGGTTGGGGGGCACCGGAGGAGTGAAAAAGAAAGGTTTAAATAGTTGGTGAGAGGGATGAGGACCCACTAGCCACTGGCATAGTGGAGTCAATCATTTCTCTCAAATTACCAGGAGGAGAGCTGGGGCATCTCTGAGGCATGGAGCAGTGGAGAATGGTGATTGGATGGTAGGGGAAAGAAGATAATGATTGCAGTTCCAGTAGGTGATGGATGAGGAGGGGAAGGCATTTTACAGATTATTCACTGTGAAAGAACAGAGGCAGTCCACACTGTAGTTAATTCCTTTTATTTTTGTCTTTAAGTATACTCAAGGATAAAGAGCCATACAATTTCTGTTTGCCCTTTCATGCTGGAGAGGTGCAGAGGTTGCACTGAAAATGGACAATATTACTTTTGACTTGTACAAGGGTACTGTGTCCTGGGAACTGGCCAACAATATTCTGTGAAAAGTCATTTGAGTAACTCATCTTTATACATAAAGTAGGTAGTTCCTTTTCAATTTCCTTATATTTTGGGATACTTACATGCCAGGATTCCTGTATTTCAATCTCTTGTTTTCTACCTGAAATATCTTACTGTTGGTGGCTGTGGATGCAATTCTGCCTTTACACAGAAAGGACTCTCCTGGGCATACCTTTAAGGAAAGAGCAGATGAAGGCATAATGAGCAGCTTTGAGATTTGGTAATCCCACTGCAGAACGAAGGGAAGGATGGCCCACTGGAAATTTCCCCAGAGAAACATCTAAGTCTGAATCTCCCATATCCATTCATTTTCCTGCATAGTTCTTTCATCTGTTGTTTTTTAATTTATCTATTTTTATGTAATGTCTATCTCTGTAGTACCTGGGATGAAATACACCAATGCTGACTGCAATGAATAGGGCAAAGCAACTCTTGGGTGCTGCTCTGGGCAGGAAGTGGAGGCTGAATTCTTTTAAAGGAAAATTCTTTGAGGATCGTGACTCACTGGCCTTCATCCCCATCATCACTGGGATTGGTTAAGTGCCAGGAAGTGGCTGGAAGTCGACAGCCAATTTAGGGTACTAATGAAAGGAGAAGTTACTGTTAAAGGGATCTGTATTCTCTGTTATCAAAAACGCCAACCCTGTCTCCTAGCTAATAGGAACCAAAACTGTGGAGAATGCTGCCAGATGTTTCTGAATAGGCACCTTACGTTTTATGGTCCTGGATGCTGCACTTAAAAATAGCGTCCACTTTCAAACTGGCTATTAAGTAGACACTAAACTTTTGGAATCTATTAATGGATCTAGGTCTGCAACCTAGTGGCAACAAACTGTTTGAAATGAAGTTTATTTTTTTCAGTGAATTTTAGATGTGAAATGATGAGTGTTTAACTTCAATTTTTTGCATGATTTTTCCATTGTGGCAGCTTTCCTTTTTAAATGATAGAATCTCGTGATAATGTGGCTGATAGGAAATCTGTTTATTCATGCATGTATTTATTCATTTACAAATATTTATTTACTACCTGCCAGGCTCTGTGCAGTACTCTCAGAAATTGGAACAAGAGCCATATTTTGTCCATTGTATGTTTGTCCAAGAGAAATGTTCTATTGTACTACATTAATTCTTAGATGCATTTTTGAATTATTTGCCCTTCTGAAATCAGAATGTGTCTTACTAGCAATATGTCATAATTTAATTGGCAATTTAAAATTTCAAGAGGCACATAAAATAATGATGTGTTTTGTAATAGACAATGTCTTGATTTGATAGAAGATATTTGTACAATACTATATTGGTACCATGCTTTGGCCAATGTAATGGTCCCGTTTGGAGTTCACTACTCATGTTAAACCTCTAGTTTTAGGCGTTGATGTTGGTCCAGGGACAGTAAGACTCAAATGCCCAGATATCCAGGTCTTAGAGAGAAGAATCAGAAGGTGGATGCAGAGCCAGTGAGTTCAAGTCATGTAGACAGTAACAGCAGTATGGAGAAACATCATCCGATGCCTCATGTCTCTGCATCTTCTCTCCCTTTCTGGCCTGCCACATAAATTCATTGCAGTGCGACTCTGCCAGACATCAGAACAGAGCAGGAGGAAAGAGAAACAGCTGCAGCATGGGAGATGGGACTCACACCAAGAGAGACTAGGGTTGGTATGTGTACCTAATGATGGTAAAGTGAACAACCAAGTTACAGTGATAGCAGCAACACGCATTTATCGAGTGTCCTATCCACTTCAGAAACACTATTTTTAAATGATAACAATTCCACGGGATAAGTATTCATTGATCATCAACATTATCCTTGTTGCATGTGTAAAACTGGGGCTCAGAGAGGGTAAATAACTTGTCCAAGGTCATACAGTTAGGAAATGGTAGAACCAGGATTCAGGCTTTGCTCCATGGGACATCAAGGTCTACTCTACTTCCAACGTGCTGTGCAGTTTCCCCAAATCTGAGAACATGTGTTTACTTTATGTCCAGTTATATGAGGTCTCAGAGGCCAGACAGGGCCAGAGTATGAAGAATTACATAAAACAACTTCAGAATCTAACATTAGGGTTCCTGAGCAAGATTCTACCAATACCTGGAATAACTTCCTCTGTGTATAGCCCAGGTACGTGGACTGGACCAGATTGGGAGGGGATGGTTGCCCAGCAGGCCCAGAGAAGGAGCTGGTAGCATGGTGAGTTAAGGGCTGAGGATCAAGAATTTGTTAATTTAATTAGACCCCCCAAAGATCAGAAGTGCTGTTGTAGTTAAGACTCTGGAACTCAGTGATAGGACATTTTAGTAAAGCCCATGATCCCAAGAGGAACTTGCTGAACGGATGAGCTCACAGTCCATAGTTGGGAGCTAATGAACAATTTTAATTATGTTTCTAATACTAGTGGAGGTGTTCTCCTGTCAATGAATTCCCTTTAGATTTTGATCCCATGTAGATCTCAAGGAAATTTATTTATTTATTTATTTATTTATTTTGAGATGGAGTATAGCTCTGTCACTCAGGCTGGAGTACAATGGCGCGATCTCGGCCCACTGCAACCTCTGCCTCCCGCGTTCAAGCAATTCTCTTGCCCCAGCCTCCCGAGTAGCTGGGACTACAGGCGCCCACCACCATGCCTGGCTAGTTTTTGTATTTTTCGTAGAGACAGGCTTTCACCATGTTGGCCAGGCTGGTCTCAAACTCCTGACCTCAGGTGATCTGCCTGCCTCAGCCTCCCAAAGTGCTGGGATTATAGGTGTGAGCCACCATCTCAAGGAAATTTTAAATGTTTGGGTTTGTTACTGAAGTGCCAAGAAGAAATTTACAAATTATGAGAAAGAGCCCAAGCTTTCATTTTTTTTTTTTTTTTTGTAACGGAGCCTCGCTCTGTCACCCAGGGTGGAGTGCAGTGGCGCGATCTTGGCTCACTGCAAACTCCGCCTTCCGGGTTCACACCATTCTCCTGCCTCAGCCTCCCGAGTATCTGGGACTATAGGTGCCTGCCACCATGCCCGGCTAATTTTTTATATTTTCAGTAGAGACGGGGTTTCACTGTGTTAGCCAGGATGGTCTTGATCTCCTGACCTTGTGATTTGCCCGCCTCGGCCTCCCGAAGTGCTGGGATTACAGGCGTGAGCCACTGCGCCCGGTGAGCCCAAGCTTTCAAATGTCCAAGGTGGCTATTCATATCTGGAAACTAGGAAGAATTCCAAGTTGTTCACCTACGCCTGTTTCTAATGCCTTCCTACAAGGGTGACAGAACAAAGTTGATTTTTATTAATATAGGGGAAATAATCTCCACTGAATGGCCAGAACAATAACCTTTCTAATGACACATGGAACAAGGCTACTATCACCCTTGTCACGGCTGTATTTGTCATCAATAGGTGTTTATTAGGTACTTAACTACTTGTCTGGCTCAAGATATCTCACAAAGAGGTCATAAAGTCTTGTTTTCTGTCTCTTAGAGTTTCCAGTATAAGAACAAATAGATGAGGAAACACATACAAGAAATACATTGAAGAGAATTAGAATATTTGTGAATGTACAGTGAGAAATTCTTAACCTATACAGGGTCATAGATGACTTCATTTAAATATTTTCTAAGGGTAGAACGCAACATTATTAGAATACCTGAGAGGGGAAGGTTGAGGCCGTGCCCTTGAAGTTGCATATTAAATTTAAGAGAGGAAAGAGAAAGCTGGCGATATTTCAAGTCTGGAATTGATTGTCAAGGCAATACTTTGCTGCTGGAATTGGTATTTTAAAGACCAGGCAGAATCTCTTGTGGTCTTTTGCCCATGTAGCCCTATAAGGACGTTTGTATGTTTGGATTCCTTGAGGCCTGAGTGTCATGGGCGTAGGCAGAGTCATTGGATCAGCCAGTATATCTGTTGCTTGACACTGGATACATTGTACCCAATAAATCAGCCCAAATGGGATCCAGCCCAAAAGAGAATTGTTGATTTTCATAACTGAACAGTCCAGGCAAAGCTCAATCTAGGGCTCAGATCATGCGTCCAGGACTGTATAGTTCTTCATTTATTGATTCGTCTTCTTTGCATTGCTCTCTTCTTAGGCAAGTTCCACCTTGGAAATCCTAAGGTGGCTGCCAAAGGCTGCAGACCCTCCTCTGTCTTCCAGATTTACATCCTTCAGGAGAGCAAAAGCTCAGTTCCCTAAGGCTGAAACAAAAGTCTTGCAATGGCATCTTTTTGGTCCTGATTGGCTTGTCTAGAGTCAGATACTCATCCTTTAATTATCGTGGTGGTGACTGGGGGAATTGAATGTGCTGATTGGCTTACCCTGGGTTGTGTGCTTCACTCACAGAGCCCAAGAGAGAAGCCCAGTGAAGCCCAACTCAAGGGCTGAGAGTGGGCTGTAGTGGTTTCCCTAAACAAAATCGGTACTGTTACCATAACTTGGCATGGTCATGGACGCTGAGAGAATGATGTAGGGAAAGGGTGGACGAGAATGGAAGCAGGGGTAGGCACAGTGGTTCACACTTGTAACTTCAGCTACTTGGGAGGCTGAGGCGGGAGAATCGCTTGTGGCCAGGAGTTAGTGACCAGCCTGAGCAACATGGTGAGACCCTATCTCTAAAAAATTTTATTTTTAAATTAGCCAAGTGTGGTGGTGCACGGCTATGGTCCCAGCTGCTTGGGAGACTGAGGTAGGAGGATTGCTTCAGCCTAGGAGTTCAAAGTTACAGTGAGCTATGATTGCACCATTGCACACTAGCCTGGGTGAACAGAGCAAGACTCTGTCCATAAAAAAGAAGAAGGAGGAGAAGGAGGCAAAGAAGAATGGAAGCAGGTATGTTAGATTGGAGGTATTGAAGTCCAGGCAAGGAATCATGGTGGCTTGGACAAACAGAATGACTTGAGATGGAGAGGGGTGGACAGGTTTGATTTCTAGTTTGGAGATGGAATCCACAGCATTTGCTGATGAAATACATGTTGAGGATGGTAAGGTAAAGAATTAAAAATGATTCTTAGGCTTGTGGACTGAGTAACTTGGGAGGATGGTGGTAGCATTTCTTGAGATAGGTAAGAATGGAGGGTTTTTATTATTTTAAAATCAACTATGCTGTTCTAGCTCTGTGGGATTGAGATGCCTGTTAATATCTGAGTGGGAATGTCAACTGGACAGTTGGAGACAGGAGTCTGGAATTTAGAGGGCAGGGCTGGAAATATATATTTATGGATATATGAATCCATAATGAGAAGGGGTGGCTATAGCAGTTTTTATTTTTACTTTTAAAGCCATTTAACTAGTTTATTAAATTGGCAGGCCTTGTTGAGAGTATAAACCATAAATCGCTTTATTCATCTTCAACTCCTACCTTCACTCTTGCCCTGTAAGGCCAACCCTGGATGATACACCAGAAATACCTCACAGCTTTTCCAGGCACTTTAAAAATCAAATCAAATAAAATAGAAATAAAAATTGTATGGTTTTTTTTTTTCCAGATATTCAAAAGTCCAGTTTTACATGAACCAAAACATCAACCTCTCATTCAATTCAAAGCTGTCCTTTCAGCCGGGTGAGGTGGCTCATGCCTGTAATCCCAGCACTTTGGGAGACTGAGGCAGGCCATTGCTTGAGCCTGGGAGTTTGAGACCAGCCTGGTGAAACTGTATCTCTACTGAAAATACAAAAACTAACTGGGCATGGTGGTGTGTGACTGTAGTCCCTGCTACTTGGTAGGCTGAGGTACAAGAGTCACTTGAACCAAGGGAGAGAAGTTTGCAGTGAGCAGAGATCGTGCCACTGCATCCCAGCCTGGGTGACAGAGCCAGTCTGTGTCCAAAACAAAACCAAAAAAACCTGTAATCCCAGCACTCTGGGAGGCCGAGGCAGGTGCATCAACTGAGGTCAGGAGTTCAAGACCCACCTGGCCAAAATGGTAAAACCCCGTCTCTACTGAAAATACAAAAAAATTGGCTGGGCATGGTGGCGGGTGCCTATAATCCCAGATACTCAGGAGGCTGAAGCAGGAGAATCATTTGAACCCGTGGGTGGAGGTTACATTGAGCTGAGATAGCACCATTGCACTCCAGCCTGGGTGGCAGAGGGAGCTCCACTCCATCTCAAAAAACAGTAACAACAAAGAAACAAAACCACAAAGCTCTCCTTTCCCTGTAGGCCAGGCCTGGCCTGAGACGCTGCAGATTAGCCATGGGAAAGGGAAGGTGGGGGTCATGGCTGTTCCTTTTCCCTCCTCATCCAGACTCCTTTCCTGCTAGCTTTGCTGCTTCTGGCTTCACCAGAGTCAAGTGGCAGGGAGAAGGTGACTAGAAAGCAAGGGTGTTTTACTTAGCTGGTGCTTCTTATGGTTATTTCTAGCCATGAAACAGCCTCTGTCTTGCAGATGTCTAGCTTTTGTGAGTTCTTGGCCACCCGGTGAAGACCCCCAGACTTTCCTCTACAGACATGGATAATGCCTTCCCTGGCTGGCCTCTTATGACACCGCCACCCCCTCAGCTCCTGTCTTGAGTGTACCCTGAATTTTTTTTTCTCAAGTAGATGGACTTTCTGGGGGAGGCCTTTGTCTGAAGGCTTTGATGTAGCTTCTGACCGCATCCAGTGCCTACTTGGCCCATGAGAAACCATTAGGCATCTTTGTGCTGCCATCTATGGGGAAAGCAGGCGACCCTACTGCTGCCCACCCTCCTCAGCCTGCATTCAGGCCAAACACTGTGCACCCATGTCTGATTTTCCCAGGGCCATCTCCGTGCACACCTCCAGAGGGCATCGTTCGCATGTGTTCTCCTGGAATTGCATAGTTAATGTGGCAGCCCTGAGTTCAGACAAATCTCTCATGCTCCTACCTGCAGCAGAGCATTCTATGAAGTACGCAGTTCAGGAAGCACCTGGCTTGGGTTCCAGGTGCTGAGACCCCCTTCTGCCAGCCCCTCTGATCTCTGAGCAGTTCTCTTGCTGCTCCTTCATTTGCCATAGTGCTGCAGTGCTGTGTGTTCTTTTCTGCTAAGAAATGATTCTTCTCCAGTGAATTCTCTTATATGGGTTAGAGACCAGTTTAACCTCATCTTAGCAAGCTCTGCATAGATGGATCCTCAGTCTTCAGTTTTGAGAGATCTCAGTATAAACTCCAAGACAACAGGAAAGGGCTCACTTAACATTGCCTTGTAACAGAGAATCCCTGTCTTTGAATGAAAGCTCTCAAGAAAGCTCAATATATAAAGCAGGTGACATGGTGCTCCATTGGGGTAGTGGGGAACGAGGGGCGGGGTGCTCGAGGCTGGCTCTTGTGCACAGTTAGAAAACCCCAGTGCCTGAGAAAGCCAACCATGGTTTCCATGACCGGGAGTTCCCCACTATTTACAGTTCTACAGTGTTTGGCTTCGTCATGATTTTCTGCTGGTGAAAGCAACAGTTTGTACAAGACGTGTGGGAATAAAAATAGTCCAGGTGCTGCCCTTTTCCACTGCAGAGGGACCACCTGTCAGGGTGCCCTGGTGGGCCTCTTCTCACACCACAGTTCTGCCACATGAATACCTCCCTGCCTATTTCCTGATGCTGACCTAGAAGCTTCTAGTGAATGCTGTGCTTCTGCACAACTTGCATGGTGGGTGCCTTTTTTTTTTTTTTTGGTGAATGAAAAGATCTTCCTCTGGCTCTGAATATAGCAACTACACGACCTGCAGAAATAGTTTTGTTGTTTGCTTGCGGCCATGTTAGCTTAGGCCTTTGTACCTTATAGGGACATTGGCAAGAATTTTCTCGAAAGGTTTTCATCTGTAAGTTTTCATCTTTGCACATAGTGGAGTGCTTAGGACGTCAGTCTCGTTCCATCTGTTACAAGTTTTGAGGCTTTGGGCAAAGTACCTAACTTCCCTGCGCCTCAATTTCTCCATCTGTAACGTTGGAGCAAGAGTAGAACCTCCATCCCGGTCTGTGGTGAGGCTTAGTGAGGGCCTTCACATTCATGTGAAATGTACACAGTGCCTGGCACAGAGCAAGCACCCAGAACATGTCACTAATTGCATTAGTTTCCTCTTGCTGCTATAACGATTTGCACAAACTGCGTGACTTAAAACAAGTTTATCACTTCGTTATGCATGTTAGACTTCCTAAGTGGGTCATATGGGGCTAAAATCAAGGCATCCACAAGGCTGTTTCCTTCTGGGGGCTTTAGGGAGAATCCTTCCCTTGCCTTTTCCAGCTTCTAAAGGCTGCTCATGTTTCTTGGCTCATGGCTGCGCCACTGTAACCTTTGCATCTGTCCTCACATGCCTCCTCTCTCTGGCCCTCCTGCCCCACCCTCACCTTATAAGGAACCTGGTGATTACACTGGACCCACCCAGATAATCCAGGATCATCTCCGGATCTCAAGATCCTTAACTTAATCATATCAGCAAAATCCCTTTGGCGTGTAAAGTAGTAAAGTAATGTGCTCACAGGTTCCAGGGATCAGGACATCTTTGGGGGACTGACCATTATTATGCCGATCCTACCAATTATTTTAAGAGTTGTCCCGTAAGTTTCTACAGTGTGCCTCTGCTTTGTGCTGGGCATACAAGGTGAATAAGACACAATGCTTATGCCAAAATGGATACACGAAGATGATGCCCTTAGTAATAATCACAGTAGTTGACATTTACCGAGTGTTTACTACGTGCCAGGCATTGTGCCAGGCACTTCAATGAATTATCTTGCTGAAATCGCACCATGGCACTAAGAGAAAGGTATAATTTCCATTTGAAGGATAAGAACACTGAGGCTTATAGAGGTTAAGTATTTTTTCTCAAGGCCACATAGCTAAGGACATGAGCTCAGGTCTATCTGATTCTAAGCTTGAACAATTAATCACTGCCCCCTTAAAAGATGGGTGGGTGTACCCTCAGGCTCTCTTCTTCACTGTGTGTGTAGCTAAAGATTGGCCAGCTTAAGAGGAGCAGATCACACAAGTGGCTATGCCTAGGGCCAGTGGGCAGAGCTCCCAGAGGAGGCAGATGCAACATTGCTCCCATTCCTGCCGTGGCCCAAAGCTGCAAGCCCACGACCCTGACACTTGGGCAAATGTTGCCTTGTCTTCAAGGGAATCTAAAGCACTGTGTGAGGGCGTGATTAATTCCACCAAACTGGATTCTCCCCCAGATCACTTACACCACACTAACGGGGCCCTGCTTCAGCCTGAGGAACTGTGTGAATAAAAGAGAAGAAGCCCAGTGAGATTCCTCTTTCATGATTAATAGAAAAACCACCTGGTGACTTTAAAAGGCAAAGAGGAAGGCACATTCAGATGAGTCAGAAAGAAAAGGCAGCATTTGAATCCTAAAGGCCATGTTACTCTTCATCTTCTCCAGGATTTCCTTTAAGGACATGGAAATTTTTACATGGAGGGCAGAGGTGGGGCGAAGGTTGGACTGTAGACTGAGTGGTGTTGTAATGAGACCAACCAAGGTGCTGGGTTGAGGATGACCGGGAGTGGAGTGGGAAGGTTACAGAGAGGGTCTGCCTAGAGTGTGCCATGAGGCACAAGGGAGTGCCAAAGGAGGAAGTGCTGACTCTTCTTCTGCCACATCCCCTCCCCCTGCACCAGGCTGTGATGGGGCTACACACGCTGGGGCTGCGTGCATGATAGGGTTTGGATTGGTACTTTCTCAATTTTTCCTGGGATAACTTCTCTCTCTCCACCCCTTTGGCTGCACCCCAACCTTAGGAGGCATTACATTTTAGACACACTCACAGATTGGCCACTAGAAAAATATTTGTTCAGTTATGGCAGATAGAGTCAGGGTGTCCATACATCGTGAATATTTTAGAACAGACTTGATTTTGAGTAATTAATTATTTTTAGTAATGATGATTGATGAAATGCATATTGTGTGTTATTTAATTGCTGGACAGTAGTCAGACTTTACACTTATAAAATCCACAAATCAGAAAAATTCAACATGTCATGGCTGCCCTTCCTTCCTTTCTAGCTCTTCTCTCCCTCCCTCGACCCTCCTCTTTCTTTTCTTTCTTCCTTCTACCTCTCTCCCTGCCTCTCTGCCTCTTTCTTTCTTTCACTACCTACTATGGGGTAGACATTAGTCTTGGAATTTGGGATACAAAGATGAATAATTATTAGTCTCTGACTGTCAGGGATTTGTATTTTGGTAAGAGGAGTCATTAATTTTACTGGACAGATACTTATTGAGCATCTATTAGGTAGTATGCACAGATCAAGGTGCTGGAATGCAGCAACAAAAAAATGGATTAAATCATATATTCTAGATGGGAAGTTTATATTCTAATGAGGGAGACACACAGGGAATGAGCAAATCAGTACAGAATACAATCTCAGCTAGCACTAAGTCGCTTTGAGGAAAATCAAGCCAGGCGGTGGGCTCGGGAGAGACTGGAGGGGAGAATGGCTCTTCTGCAGTAGGGTGGTGAGGAAGGAAGTCCTCGATGAGGAGGCAACATTGAGCAGAACCCTGAGCACCGAGAGGGAGCTACCCTGCAGGGCTCTGGGCAAGACTGTTCCAGGTTGAGGGAGCAACACATGTGCAGTCCCTGAGACTGGAGCTAACTTGGACAAATGACTGGACGGTGTTGAGGGACAGATGGTAGGAGATGAAGGTGGAGAAGTGGGCAGTGGCCAGAATTTGGAGAGCTAAGAACAGGAGTTTGGAGGTTCCTCAGAGTGTAGCGGGAACCCTCTGGAGGGTTTTCAGCGTGCAGTGGAGGGATTGAATTTACATTTTGGCAGACTGGTTAGTACACTGTTGTGCAAAAACAACAATGGCTAATGGGCTGGTTGAAGTGGGAATGAAAGAAGTGGTGGAATGAAATCAGGATGTGTTTGGAAGGGAGAGTTGGCTGGACTAGCTGTGGGTGACAGGGCAGGGTGGAGCCACAGACAACTCTGGATTTTCTGTCCAAGCCCTGGATGAATAGCGGTACCATGTATTGAGATACACAAGCCTAGAGGAAGAGGCAGATTTGGGATGTGAATGTGTATGAGTGAAAACAAGATTTCTCTTTGAATCATGTTCAATGTGCTAATTGGACAAGCAACTAATTGGACAACTAAGTGTAAAAATTAAATAGTGAACAATGAGTGAAACAAAACGTTAGAGCTGTACATTTTGCTTTAGAAGGGGCATACTTTTTGCTTTAGAACTTGTGGCAATCTAATACAAATGACCAAGAAACATATGAAAAAATGCTCAGCCTCACTAATGATCAGGGAAAACCACAAAGTGATACTGCCTTACCCCTGCAAGAATGGCCATAATCAAAAAATCAAAAAATAATAGATGTTGGCAGGGATGCGGTGAAAAGGGAACACTTCTACACTGCTGGTGGAAATGTAAACTAGTACAACCACTGTGGAAAACAGTGTGAAGATTCCTTAAAGAACTAAAAGTAGACCTACCATTTGATCCATCAATCTCACTCCTAGGTGCATACCCAGAGGAAAAGAAGTCATTATACGAAAAAGATGCTCACACACGCATGTTTCTAGCAACACAATTCACAATTGCAAAAATATGGAACCAGCCCAAATGCCCATCAATCAACGAGTGGATAAAGAAATTGTGATACACACACACACCCACCATGGAATACTATTCAGCCATAAAAAGGAATGAAATGATGGCATTTGCCGCAACCTGGATGGAATTGGAGACCATTATTCTAAGTGAAGTAACTCAGGAATGGAAAAACGAAACATCGTGTATTCTCACTTATAAGTGGGAGCTAAGCTATGAGGATGCAAAGGCATATGGATGATACATTGGACTTTGGGGACTTGGGGAAAAGGGTGGGAGGGGATGAGGGATAAAAGACAGCAAATTGGATACAGTGTACACTGCTCAGGTGATGGGTGCACCAAAATTTCACAAGTCCCCACTAAAGAACTTAGTCATGTAACCAAACACTACCTCTTCCCCCAAAACCTATGGAAATAATAAAAAAAGAACTTGTGGCAATCTAATTGATGATAATTGACGGTAGCATCAATGCTGGGGAAGGAAGGAAACATTGCCAAACACTATACTAGCTGCTTCACATGTATTATTTTTCACAGGGTGTAAGGCTTGAGAAGCATCTAGTATCCTGTGCCAGATTATGCACTCTGGAGCCAGATTGCTAGGTTCAAGTCCTGGCCCTGCCTCTTCTTAGTGGCATGTTCTGTGCTCGTTGGCTCATCTGTAAAATGGAGTAATAATAATACCTTGCTCATAAAGTTATTTTGACATTTAAATGAGTTAATGCATGTAAAGCACTTGGAATAGTGCCTATTGTGTAATAAACAATAAATGAACAATTTTCATGTTACTATTATATTTTCTCCATAGGGTGCAGCTCAGTAGATGGAAGAGTAGGGTATGTGAAGAGGTTTGGCTATGTTCTCATCCAAATCTCATTTTGGATTGTAGCTCCCATAATTTTCACATGTTGTGGGAAGGACCTGGTGGGAAATAACTGAATCATGTGGGCAGTTTCCCCATACTGTTCTCGGGGTAGTGAATAAGTCTCATGAGATCTGATGGTTTTATAAGGGATTTTCCCTTTCACCTGACTCTCATTCTGTCTTGCCTACTGCCAAGTAAGACGTGCCTTTCACCTTCTGCCATAATTGTGAGGACTTCCCAGCCACATGGGACTGTGAGTCCATTAAGCCTCTTTTTCTTCATAAATCAATTACCCAATCTCAGGTATGTCTTTATCAGCAGTGTGAAAACAGACTAATACAATGTGTTATAACAAGAGTGTTACTTTAGAATCTTGTTTTAACTTGTGTATTAGTCAGCGTGTAGGACGCTTGGGTTCTGTCCTGGTTTTTGCCATGTTTCCATTTTTTGAGGAATTCCTCTATCACGCTATAGATGAAAGCCTGTTTCTGTTCCTATTGCTGCATAGCCATCCCAACTTATTGGCATAAAACAAGCATTTTATTATGTTCAGATAGATTATGTGCTTCAGGGATTCATGCAGGACACAGAGGGGATGGCTTGTCTCTATTCTGCGATGTCTGGGGCCTCATCTGGGAAGATGAGTCTCACCTGGGAAATCTACAGGTGTTTGTGGGGGTTACGGGATGGGGGCTGAAATCAATTGGAGGTATCTTGGCTCATGTGGCTGGTGGTTGATTCTGGCTCTTGGCTGAGATCTCGGCGTGGCTGTTGGCTGGAACATCTGTACGTGATCACTGTATTTCTCCACATGGGTTAGCTTGAGCTTCCTCACAGCATGGCAGCTGGATCCCAAGAGTGAGCATCCCAAAAGAACCAGGCAGAAGCGGTGTGGCCTTTCATTATTTAGCTTTGGAGGTCACATAGTGTCACTTCTGCTTTAGTCACAAGCCTGTCCAGATTCAAGGAGAGGGAACATAGGTTCTATGTTCTCATGGGGAATATTAAAGTTACATAGTAAGGAGTATATGGGATAAGAGAGATTGTTGTGGCTAGTTTTGGTAAATACAGTCTTCAAGGAGGCTTAACCTATGGGCCACTTATGAGGCTGTCTGGCTTGAAGGATCCAGTATACATCTAAATTTGGACATGCTCTAAAATCAGGATCTCTTTTATTTATTAAAGAACCCGAGTAATCTTAACGTAAGTTGTATTAAAATTCGAAGATTGACTCCTTAGAACAGCTAAGCTTTCGTTCATTTAATGGGCACGGATTGAATCTTGACTCTGTGTAAGATCCTGTGCTAATAGCTGTGGGGGCATATTGAGATGCCGCAAGAAGCTGGCATGCTAAAAGGTGAAGACAAATACAAGTGGCTTTCAATTAACTAGTCTCTGGAGAGACAGAGGCCACTCACAACCCCTAATGATAGTTAAAATAAAACTTATTCAGGCCAGGTGCAGTGGCTCATGCCTGTAATCCCAGCACTTTGGGAGGCCAATGTGGGCGGATCACTTGAGGTCAGGAGTTCTAGACTACCCTGGCCAACATGGCGAAACCCCATCTCTACTAAAAATACAAAAATTAGCCGGGCGTGGTGGTGCATGCCTGTAATCCCAGATACTTGGGAGGCTGAGGCATGAGAATCGCTTGAATCCGGGAGGCAGAGGTTGCAGTGAGCTGAGATCGTGCCACTGCACTCCAGCCTGGGTGACAGAGTGAGACTCCACCTCAAAAACAAACAAACAAACAAACACTATTCAAAACAAGACACAAACTGAGTTTAATGCAAACTTATTTAGTTAGCATTGCATTTAATGTTAGGAACACATGTTCCATTTTGTAGATTTTATTCATTACAACTACCAAGTTTTTTTTTTGTTTTTTTTGTTTTTTTTTGGGATGGGGTCTGGCTCTGTCGCCCAGGCTGGAGTGCAGTGGCCGGATCTCAGCTCACTGCAAGCTCCACCTCCCGGGTTTACGCCATTCTCCTGCCTCAGCCTCCGGAGTAGCTGGGACTACAGGCGCCTGCCACCTCGCCCAGCTATACAACTACCAATTATTAAGTGCTTACTAGAGACATTCAATATTCTAAGCACCCTATGAGTATTATGTATTTAATTTGCACAATACAGTGAAACAGTTACTTTATCGTACCCATTTTATAGATGAGAGAGTGAACAGTAGAGAGGTTGTCATTGTGATGGTTAATATTGTCAACTTGATTGGATTGAAGGATGCAAAGCATTGTTTCTGGGTGTGTCTGTGAGGGTGTTGTAGGGGAGATGAACATCTGAGCCAGTGGACTGGGAGAGGCAGACCCACCCTTAATCTGAGTGGGCACCATCCCCTCACCGGCCAGCATGGTTAAAAAAGGCAGGTAGAAGAAGGTGGAATGAGCAGACTCGCTGAGTCTTCCGGCTTTCATCTTTCTCCCGTGCTGGATACTTCCTGCCCTCCAACATCAGATTCCAAGTTCTTTAGCTTTTGGACTCTTGGACTTACACCAGTGGTTTGCCAGGGGCTCTCAGGCCTTTGGCCACAGACTGAAGGCTGCACTGTCGGCTTCCCTACTTTTGAAGTTTTGGGACTTGGACTGGCTTCTTTGCTTCTCAGCTTGCAGATGGCCTATTGTGGGACACCTGTGATCGTGTGAGTCAATTCTCCTTAATGAACTCCCTTTCATATATACATCTATCCTATTGGTTCTGTCTTTCTAGAGAGCCCTGACTGATGCAGTCATGCAGGCTGGCATCCGTACCCAGGGTCTCCCAGTCCCCAGGTGCATGCTGAGTGTGACAGGGCTAGTTAGTACAAAGCTGGAACTAGAATCCAGGTTCTGGATTTTCTTGTTGGTGTTCCTTCCTCTAGACTTGAGGTTTCAAATTGTGTCCCTTGAATCTTGGGTCGCAAGAAAGTCTTGGGATCTGATACAGGGATTGAGAAGAGGCAAAGCTCATATGACTCTAAGCCCTTACTCCAAAGTCCAACCAAGTAGCATGTTTTGAGGTAAATTATATTGTATTATACCTAATATATGATACATAGTATAATGCAATACTTAATACATATTTACCATATTTGTAACATATAGCACACAATATCCAAGAGCAGTATGGAACACCAAAAGGTGTTTAGACTTTTAGAATAAAACCCTTCCTTCAAATGGAATTTTATATCTGTGTTTACATTTTCTGCTTAAAGTTTGAATTTTGTTTAATTCAATTGAATTTCTAATTAAAATTTAAACTTTTAAAAACCTTTTTTAAAAGTTTGCACACCTCTGACATATTCCGCACTGCTGCTGGATATTTTTAGTTTAAAGATTTGGCCTGTAAGCAGTAGTGGGGTCATTATTTTAACTTCAGGCTCGAGGTCTCAGTCACTAAAAGTCTTCCCTACCGGCAAATCTGTATTACCATCTCCTGTGGAAGATAACCTTCAAAGTGCCCATGTAAGCACAAATCCATAAAACTAAAAGCCAAATAAAAAAGAGAACGAGTTTATTCCACTTTTTAAAAGTTCGGTTTGATTTAGATCTTATACCTTTTGGGTTTTCTTGACTGATTTTATACATAAATGTGTCCCGGAAAGAGTGATCCTATCGTGATCTTTGTTCCCAGTTTTCCTTTTCCACATCAACTTTTCATGGTGGAAAGTGATTAAAAGAAAAAAAAAAACACCTTAAAGTGTGATTATCACTCTCTTTTTTAGTAGGCAGTGGAGCTTAGTAGATGCATACAGCAGTTGTTTACTTGTGATGAAAAGAAATGTGAATTTTCTGGTGAAAGGACATTTCTGTCTAAATTGCAGAGAGACCACAAGTTTGACATAGAGCTGAAGCAGACTTTAAGAGGAAGGGGTACCACATTTGTCTGCACAGGTTGTGCACTGTGCAACTGTAATGGTGTCTTCTGGAGTTGTCTATGCAGAAGTACTCTCAAGAGGTGGCGGATTTCAGCCTCTGTTGATTTTTAAGCATGGGAGAGCTTGATATCAAGCCTCAAGGTACTAAGAAAGAAGGTATTACATGCTGTAATTTTCAAGGTAGTGCCTTTCTGTACCTCCATTGCTTTTAGTTTAGGGCATTTCTTCTGCAATCTTTGGAGGGTTCCTAGTAATAAAAAAGTAGCTGGTTTGAGACAGTGTGCAATTGTGCTTAAATGGAGGACCACGGGGATAGATGTAGTTCCCTTCATGCCAGTAGCTAATTGGCTTAGTTTGCTGATTTGTTCCAGGATATTCTCTAAAAGTAGGTGTCTTCCAAGCCTCATCTTTGGGCTTTGAGGTATGGCATGGCTATCTGCTCTCTGCTCCTACTGAACTAAATACAGTCCTGAATGCCAAATATTGAAATTTGGGATTATTGAAGGACTGTTAGTATCAAATTGAGAAACTCAAGTTAAATTTTGTAAATTAATACAAAATCATGACCTAAGCTTCTCTTCCAGAGAACTTCTTGTAACAGAACTTGAAGGTGGCAGGATGTCTTATTAGAGCATGGATTTTAGAGCTGGATGGATGCTGGGCTTATATCCTGGTTCCAGCATTTGCCTTGGGCAAGTTACTTACAACCTCTGGTTGAGGTGGTTGACTGGTTGATATCTATGATTCCTTCTAAGTAAATAACTATACTATTAGTTTTTTCATACAGTATAATTACTGTACAGCAAATGTCTTCTTCTTTGGTTTCATTCATGCATTCAAAGTATTTATTAAATGCCCACCAATGCCGGGTGCCATGCTAGGTACTGGGTATATAAGAGTGAACCAAATGAGCAGGGTTTCTGCCCTCAGGGAGTTGATAGTCTAGGGGGTAAGGTGTTGGGGATGATGGTTCATCAACAGTAAAGATGCAAATAATATCACTACAATCATGATACTTGCTGTAACAGAGAATAATGGGGAGGACCTATGTGTTAGTGGGGGTACTCTAGAGAAACAGAACCAGTAGGATACACACACACACATACACACACAGATGTATCTTGCATATATATATATATGAGATATATATATGTATATATGTACATCTGTGTGTGTGTATATGTATTATGTATAATATATTATATATATAATATATTACACACACACACACACACACACACACATATATATACACACACAAATAGAGAGAGAGAGAGAGAGAGAGAGAGAGAGAGAGAGAGATTTATTTTAAGAAGTTGACTCAGACAATTATGGACAGGTCCCAAGATCTGCAGGTGAGTCAGCAAGCTGGTGACCCAGGAGAGCTGATAGTTTCATTCCAGTGCAAGTCTGAAAGCTTGAGAACTAGGAAAGCCAATGGTGTAATTCCCATGAAAAGCCGATGTTTCAGTTCAGGTCCAAAGGCAGAAAGAATTCTTTCTTACTTAGGGGAAGGTCAGCCTTTTTGTCCTATTCAGGCCTCCAATAGGATGTGGACCACCCATGTTATGGGAGAAATCTGTTTTACTCACTCTGCTGGCTTAAATATGAATCCCATCAAAAAGCACCCTCACAGCAATACCCAGAATAATGTTTGACCAAATATCTAGGCATACTGTGACATAGTCAAGTTGTCACATAAAATGAACTATCCTAGTCTACTTAGAGTAGTCAGAAAATACCTCTCTGACACGGTGACATTTAAACTGAGACCCAAAGAATGGGAAGGAGCCAGCCATGGAAGAATCGGGGAGAGGCCTTCCAGGCAGAAAGAAACAGTGGAAACCAAGTGGAAAATGAATGGAAACTGGAGTCCAGAGGGAAAAGGGGCATGTTGTGGATGAAATTAGAGAGGAGACAGAGGCTCTACTGTCAGACCTTGGAAGCCATGATAAGGGCTTGCATTTTATTCTAGATACAACAGTGAGAGGCACTGAAAAGTTTGAGCAAGGAGGAGTGTGAGAGGATTTATGTTTCAAAAAGATTTTTCTGACTGCTCTGTGGAAATGGATGGGATTGAGTGAGAGTGGAAAGTGGGGAGACCTGAGAGAAGGCTATGGCTGGAGCCTAGTAGGGAGCAGGTAGCCTGGATGGAGGACCAGGGAGGCAGAGGGAAGTGGATTGTTTCCAGGTCTATTTTGGAGGTAGAAATGAGAGAACTATTGGGGAGGGACAGGACAAGAGAACAGAAAGTAAGGCTGCCTCTCAGGATCCTGCCTATTTGGCTTGAACAGATTGGGTGAACATTACTATCATTCTGGGAGGTGAGACTTCCTTTTTGGTTGGGTCAACTATCAAGTGCAATTTTCACTTACGAAACATGAGATACACCTGAGGTATCCAAATGAAACTCAATAGTAGGCAATTGGGTATGAGAAGCTAGAGTTCCGAGGACATTTTAGGTCTGGGTGTACAGACCTGGGAGCCATCTGCAAGTGGGTAGGGATTACACAGGGAGAGGATGTAGAACAAAAGGGGTCCAGGAAATAACCCATGAAAGTCCAGTGTTTAGGCAGAAGAAGACATATCTGCAGAGTGGATTTAAAAAGACCCAACGAGAGAGGGTGGAGGAAAGCCTTGAGGGTGTAATTTAAAAAGACCCAATGAGAGAAGGTGGAGGAAAGCCTTACAGAGGCTGTAAGCAGGGAGCTTTTTAAGAAGGAGCAAGGTCTCCTGTGCAGAATGTTGCTGAGAGGACAAGTGATGCGTGGCCGTGACGGTGTCCCCTGAGTAGGTAGCAGAGATCATTAGCAGAGCACTTTCAGTGGAGTGACAGGAGAGGAAGCCCAGTAGATTTTATGCAGTTTTAGGATGGATATCACCCAGTGTATTCGTCCATTTTCACGCTGCTGATAAAGACATACCTGAGACTGGGAAGGAGAGGTTTCATTGGACTTACAGTTCCGCATGGCTGGGGAGGCCTCAGGATCATGGTGGAAGGTGACAGGCACTTCTTACGTGGCAGCAGCGAGAGAAAATGAGGAAGAAGCAAAAGCGGAAACCCCTGATAAACCCATCAGATCTCTTGAAACTTATTCACTATCATGAGAATATAATGGGAAAGATTGGCCCCCATGATTCAGTTACCTCCCCCGGGTCCCTCCCACAACACGTGGGAATTCTGGGAGATACGGTTCAAGTTGAGATTTGGGTGGTGACACAGCTAAATCATATCACCCAGTTTAGTACTTCACTACGTTTTTGGCTAATTATGTTGGGTGGGTGATGGTTGTGCTCCTCCTGTCCCTTACCTTAGAGCTGGCAGATAAAATACCAGATATCCAGTTAAATTTGAATTTCAGAAAACTTTTTAAAAAAGTATAAGTATATCCCAAATATTACATGGGATATACTTACCCTTTAAAAATTTTTGTTGCTGTTGTTTATCTGCAATTCAGATTTCATTTGGTGTCCTGTATTTTTGTTTCCTGAATCTGGCAGCCCACATTGAATTGCACCCTTTAAAATGGCTAGAATAGGGAATTTTATGTTATGTGCATAGTAACACACACACACACACACACACACACAAATCTGGCAATTCTCCCTTAACTAAACTACCACGTAGAAGCTACCATGCAATCTGTTTCTGGGTTTAGCCACAAGGGTCAATAAGAAAATCTGACCTCGAATGAAATTATTTCTGGTGATGGTTAATGCTTCTATTAAATTCCCTTAGAGCATAGGATGCTGGGCCACAGTAGGACCTCATCAAATGCTGGTTTGATAGAAACTGCATTATGTGCTGTGGAGAAAATTAGCAGCTGTTGATAACTGAATGGAAAGAAACAAACTACCCCGGTACTTGTGGTACAACTTAGGGAACACCACGGAATGGGCCTCATGGGAGGTTCTCAATGAATTGAGTGGTGTGGCACTTTTGGGCGTGCTTTTGAAATCAAGTACTTACTCCATGTGCCTGTGAGTTTGGCACCTCTCATGGCAGTCCAAGTGCAACTGGTTTCTGAGGGGCCATTAAAAATCTCCTAATGGCAGAGAACTCTCAGACATGCCCACAAATTCCAAGACAGCCAGGCTGATCATCTGCTACTTTAATCGGTTATGTCAGTTTTTATGCCTTTGTTTCTCCTCCTTTCTGTGAGGTGGAGGAAACATAACCACAAAACTGTTTCCAGTGACCTCTTCAGAGGCAATTTCCAAGCAATTAAGTATGGGTTGAATCCAAAGTACATTAATGAATTAAATTCTGTTCCTTGGCTGAAGATTCTGTTCCTTGACTGACACCTGAACCCAAAGGTTAGATTGAACTATCTAGGAAAATGGTTTTTCTCTTGTGTTTTCCTGCAAGCTTTGCTGTTTACGAAGATCTTGCATCAACACTTAGCATTCACTCACATGGCAAGCTTGCATGTGGTACCTTCATTCCACATTAATTTAGGGAACTCTACTGTGTGCCAGCATTCAATATCCAATTTGTCTTAGATTTTCGAATAGCATCCCGTGATTTTATAACTGGGGAGTTCCTTGCATGGAAATATGTTTACAGGGACTGCTTAATTGTGACTAACCCATCACATAGAGACTCTGCTTTGGTAACAGATTTGGTTCCGAGGGTCTAGGATGAAGGGACACTTCTCATATGGGGAAGACGGGATTAATCCTTGAAAATGATGCTGAAGCCAACTTCTGTACCAGGATAGCAGCTTGGCAGACTTCTATATGATCCATGTAAGGGTCTGTTTGCTCTCTGAGATTTTGGGTGCCTTCTCTAGCCCCTGAGTGCTGGGCCTCTTCTGAATTCCATAGGGGTGGAGGTGAAGGTACTGCCGGCTCTTGCCCACACCCAATTCATCCATTCCTGGACAGCAGGGATTCTGCTCATTACCTTGGTGCCCCGGTGCCTGAAGCACAATAGGCCCTCAGCAAACCTTTGTTGAATTCATGCCATGAATATTAATTGAGCTCTTTTTATACACTGTGCACTGGGATAGGGACCATGGAAAATTTAGAGATGAAAAGGTCCAGCTTCAAGGGGCATCTGGAGGAACTTACCCTCTAGCAGGAGAAATTGCTAATGAGAAAAGGTATTTTGGGGAGTGGAGTGAGGTGTTGGTCTAGCTGGCAGGTTCAGCCTATGCTCAGTAGCTCTCTGGCATGGAAAATTCCTCAGAATGTTGATTCAGCTGTAGATTTCTCTGGCAGCACTGACTCTTGCCTTCCTTTGGCCACATTTTATTTCCCAAACCTGGGTGTTACTGGGAAGACACTGAGCTGTTTTATTGAAGAGAATCGACTTCCCCATTTTTTAAGTAAGTCTGTTGATTCCTTGAAGACTTCACTAATCAGAGTTATGAATATTTCAAAAACACTTCCCAGTCTTCAGGTGAATGGATTTGTAGGTTTTCTACATTGCTGTCTCCCTAGCCCCATGAGGAATAATGTGGGTATCCTTTTCCCTTTCAGATTTCTCTCTTCCTCTAACCTGCGCCCACTCCCAGCCTCTGATAGACACATTTGCAGTAAATCACAGAAATGTTGCTGATGTCAGCAGCACTGATATGCATTAGAGGAACCACTTCAGAGGAAATTACTCAGAGGGTGATGCTGAAATGCAAAGCTGTTTGGTAGGGTATTTTGTAGAAACTGTTTTCTCCCTTTGATGGATCTTGTTTATTTATTTTTTTTGACTTAGTAGGCACAGTGAAGGAAGAACCAGCCAAATGTTTTTTTTTTTTTTTTTTTTTTTTTTTTCCCATTTAAGTTTTGTGTAGGAGGTTTTGGTGACTTTGAAATGAACCAAGAGCACTGAGCAGCTACATTGACAAATGGAGATGGCTGAGGCTGCTTGCAAAGCACAGTGTGTTGGGGTGTGGAGCCTCCATGTAAGTGACCTGGGGAAAGGCAACAGTGAGGGCACACCTCATTCTACAGAAATGGTTTAAAAAATATACATATGATACCTCACTTTTGATGCACACAGACTGTGCTGTTTAAATGCTTTCAGTGGAAAAGCCTTTTGCAAAGTACACATCTATCTTGTAGAGTAGGATTTCTGTATACGATCTCAGGTTCGTTTACAGGGAGGTACCCCTGGATGTCTTCATGACATTTATCATGACACCTGTTGCTGAGCAGAGAAAGAGGGCAGGGCTACCATGGGGCATCAAGGGCCATTTGAAGAAGGAAGTGGTGGACTGAGAGTGATAGCGACCCGTGAGGCTGCGTGGTTTCTGTAGCAGTGTCCAGCAGCTTGTGACTCTGAGCAGAGAGAAGGAATATTATACAGGGATATTTCCAGGTAGCTCCAGGAAAAGACAAAAGAGGAGGAAGTTGAGTCTATTAGCTAAAGAGCAGTGTTGAATATGGGATCCAAGCCGGGTGGAGAAGAGAAAGAGAACACAGGGAGGGTAGGATGACAGGAGAAAGTAGAGGCAGGGCATGATGTGGGAGCAATGAGGGTAGCAAGCTGGAAAGAGAGGATGCTCTAGTCAATGTCTTAGTGTGCCTTAGGGCCGCTATAATGAAATACCATAGAGTGAGTAGCTTTTGCACAACAGAAATTTATTTCTCATGGTTCTGGAGGCTGGGAAGATCAAGATATCAAGGCAGACTCAGTGTCTGGTAAGGATCTGCTGCCTGGTTGACAGACAGCTGTCTTGCTTCTGTGTCCTCACTTGGTGGAAGGACCAAGAGATCTCTCTGGGTTCTCTTTTATAAGGGCATGAATCCAATTCATGAGGGCTCAGCCCTCACCGTCTAATCACCCCCAAAAGCCCCACCTCCTAATCCCATCACATTGGGGGTTAGGTTTCAGTGCGTGAATTTTGGGGGACACAAAAATTCAGACCATAGTAGTCATAGCTTCAACTATTTCTGAGTATTTCTGAGACAGTTTTTGTGATAATAAGGCTTACGGTGTGGCCATAGGGAGACTCAGCTGTAGTGGAGCTGTTGGAGCTGTGCCAAGGTCACCCAGATCTGTTTTGTTCTGTGCACCTGTCCTCTAGCTTCTTGGGGCTTCTCTCTTTCTGGCCTGTACCTACAGCCTTTTTCAGAGAACTCTCCTTGGTCTACTGGAGCCTGTTTTCAGGATGTTTCTAGGAGGTTTTTTTTTTTTGTTTTTTTGGAGATGGAGGATGGAGTCTCCCTCTGTCACCCAGGCTGGAGTGCAGTGGCACAATCTCAGCTCACTCCAACCTCCACCAGAATAGGTTAAACCTCCAGAATAGGTTAAAGCCATTCTCCAGCCTCAGTCTCCCAAGTAGTTGGGATTACAAGCATGCACCACTGTGCCTGGCCTTTTTTTTTTTTTTTTTTTTTTTTTTTTTTTGTATTTTTAGTAGAACTGGGATTTCACCATGTTGGCCATGCTGGTCTCAAACTCCTGATCTCAGGTGATCCCCTGCCTCGGTCTCACAAAGTGCTGGGATGACAAGCACGAACCACTGCGCCTGGCCATCCTAGTAGTTTGTATCACCCACTCCCTCATGGTTTCTCTGGAAGCATCTCTTAAATAAATAACTCACAAACAAATTCTCATCCAGGATCTGCTTCTGGGATACCTGAGTCAGTGGTTGAGATGGAATGGAGATGATGGCAATGGTGATAAATTCAAGGAAATGGGAGGCTTGGGTCTTGACTGGGTTGTGTGTGGGATGCTGAAGTCACTTAGGAGGGAAACAGGACCCAGAGAGGAGGCTGCGGGAAACCGAGGGAGCAGCCAGGTCTACCACTGATGGCCATGGGGAAGAGTGGGAAGTGGAGGAGCCAGAGGGCTGGGCTCTCAAAGGAACTGCGGGTTTGACACAAGAATGTGGGGTATTGGTTTTCCAGGACAGTGTGACCCTGATGTTGTGAGTGAGGGAGACTGAACAGCCCCTATCCCAGAGTCACACTCAGAACACAGTGTCCTCAGGGAAAGCCCAGGTATCAGGAGAAAAGGCGCAGGAAGGGACCCTGAAGAGACTGGGGACATGCGGGAGTCTTCAGATCTTCAGCAGGGGCCCCTGAGGCATCTCTGGAATGGTTCGTGGTAGGGGTGAGGGGAAGGATGGATCAGAGGGGAGGAGGCTGAGAGCAGAGGAGAGATCAAAAATCAAAGCTCCATCAAGTGACCTCACTGGCCTCACTCACACTTCCCAGAATTGGTCCCTTCAGACCCGGTGGAGGCAGTCTGGATGTGGGGTGTGGAGATTGGTAGTACTCCTGGCCCACAGTGGGCATGCATTGGTTGAGTAAACAAATCAATGACACATCAAGTTTGTAGATGCCCCGCCTTTTCGTCATTCTAAACCATTGTCACTTCCATGTATTTTATGGCCTGATAAATATGGAATTAATCGAAGTACCTCTAGCTACTTGTTATCACCATTATTGGGTGGGACACAGTGAACAGATTTCCTAAAGTTAGGGAATTACACAATAGGACATGTTATGGACTTGAGCCATAAGATCAATTTTTTTTTTTTTTTTAAGATAGAGTCTCAATCTGTCACCCAGGCTAAAGTGCAGTGGTGCAATGTTGACTCACTGCAACCTCCACCTCCCAGTTCTCCTGCCTTAGCCCCAGAGTGGCTGGGATTACAGTGTGCACCACCATACCTGGCTAATTTTTGTATTTTTAGTAGAGACGGGGTTTCGGCATGTTGGCAGGCTGGTCTGGAAAGGATCTTTCTAATAGGTCAAAAAATATTTTTCAGTTTTGCTTTCTACTGAGGATCTGTAGATCCACAGTATAACTACTTATGATCTGTTTGCTTGTGACTGCAGATACTGAAGGAGTTTGCTGGAGCGGGAGAAGAGTGTGTGGAGGAAGAGGGGAGGGCTGGAGAAGTGAGATGAGCCCTGAGCACACGGGACACTGGAGGCCAGGGAAAGAACCATGGTGGTGCTTGTGCGGTTTTAACAGGTGCACGCTGGGAATTTCAGAAGGCTCACCTGGCTGCTGAGTGGAGCCTGGGGTGGGGTGGGGGGATGAGGAGACCCCTCCAGGAGCCGGTGAGGAGAGATAACTGCTTTTGACAAGACACTTGGGAAAGACATCTGGAAGGAATGGTGCTGACAATAGGATTTAAAACCCTTGGCCCCAGGGAAAGGAGATATTTTGAGAATTATGACTGCTTGTATTATTTTTAATCCCAAGAGGAGGAAAAAGTTCTTTCCTGTATAAAGCACGCTAGTTAATTTAAATTGTGGAGGAAAAAACTTAGGGCAAGAGACAGAATATGATATTCAGGAAGCATTTTGGAAGAAGACACAAGGACCCCCAGCTGTGGCTGTGTGCATCTTTAGGGCCTTGATCGTGGAGGCAGGATAAAGGAGTCCATCTCGCAACATGGCGGAGTCAGAGTCTATTGGGAGAATCATGAGGTAGGCAGCTGTAATCCCAAAAGATGGTGGTCCAGTGGGATATGCCTGGGCTGCTCTGAGCAGCTCAGCACACACAAGGAATAGCTCTGGTCCTGGGCAATTTGTGCCGTGGGTCGGAGGGTGAGAGTTCATTTTATCGGAACAATAAAGACATCCCACCTGCTACTAGGAGCAACCAAAAATGCTCAGAAGTTCTGGAACAGGGATGCTGCTGAGCAGGGTTTCCTGGCAGCAAGAGAGAGAAAGTGGTAAAAAACAGCAGAATGCTGCTCTGGTATAGTACTGAAGTCATCAGGCACACACTGAGACTACCTGTGAGTGAGGCCTTGTGAATGGTGCTGGAGACGGAGACTGGGATAAGATCTGCCATCTCTGATGCTGACGCCGAGCCCGGTTCTCCCCTTTTCCTCTCTAGTTTTTCTTTCTCTGTCATGCATCCCCCTCCATTTGCTGTCCCTTAAATGTTGCTCCCTTGAGCATCATCTTTTACTCTCTTCTCATTTTACATCTCCCTCCGGACCACTTCATCCAGTCCTGTGGCTTCAGTACCGCTTACATACTCATCACTCTTAAATCCAGGGATTCAGCTAGATTAGTCCCCTGAGTTCTGGTCCCTTATGCCTCATGTTAACTGGGTAGTTCCACCTGCATGGGCTACAAGAGCTGCAAACCTAACTCTCCTGCATTTTCTGTCTTGGAGAGCACGATACTCTTATAAGCTTCTAAGAGTCATCCCAGACGCCTCCCTTCTTCCTTTGCATCCATCACTAGGCCCTGCACATTTTACTTCCTTAACACCCCTTGTCTCTGACTCCTCCTCTGCTGCTGCCTGAGTTGAGGCCTCATAATACATTCCAGTAAACTCCTACCCACACCCCCCACAGACTATCTCTCACTTCCTCCATGTCTTTTACGCACTGCTGCCAGAGTCAGCTTGCTAAACCCAGGCCTTACCCCATGGCTCTTTTCCCTGTGTTAACCTTGATGGCTTCCCATGTTCATTAATAAGACCAACAAGAGCCACACTCTCTCCTCTGCTTGTCTTTGCAGCTTTATTTTGGTCCTGACACGTAGACCTGGTGTAATTTCCCAAATGCCCCAGGCTGATTCGTGGCTGAGTGTCTTTGTATCTGTTGCCCCCTCTTGCTGTTCTGCCTTCCTCTCCACCTCCTCTGCCCTCTCGCAGACACCTAATGCCCTTTCCACACCAGTAGGCACCTTGTCTTTGCATTCTCGTCTCCTCTTCGGTGGCATTGACACTCCCTCTTCATGTCTTTCTGTCCCCCACACCTCTGTCAAGCACAGCATCTGCATACTTTGTTGCATTTGCTTGCATAGATCACATCATTTTCTTCACTTCCTAATAATATGGACAGTTCACGTTGATTGAGGACTTGCTTTGAACAAGGCATTGAGCAACATGCCCTACATTTTATGTTAAATCTTCCCAATAGCGCTCCTGCTTCTGTCCCTTTCCAGGGAGGAGGAAGGAGGCTTGGAGAGAGGACTGTCTTTTAGGAGCCCTGCCCAGTGTTTCCTGTGAGGGTGGGGCCATCTTGGAAGGTAAACCTATGGTGGGGATAAGCTGGGTGACTGTTGAAGTCCAACCTTCCCCCTTCTTCCTCTAACCCTGATAACCTTATTCTCTGGGCCCTGTCTGCTGGTGGAGAGGCTTCTGACTTTTTTTTTCCGCGCCTTTGGTTTATAAATACAAGAAGAGATTTGGGGAAAGATCAGAGGAAACTGTCGAGCTTACAAGTCCAGAGAAGGAAGTCACTGCTCCTTTAAGTCTCATGTGAACCCCTTGTTCTCTCCCCAGCTTGTGGGGTGAAAGAAAAGCCCTTTAGTCTTTTGGGTCCTCAAATCCCAGTTTATGCAGTTTGGCCCCAGTCAGAGGGACCCTAGGAAGGCAGACTCAGGGTAAATTCTGCCTGTCTTCCACCAAAGAGGGGACTCACCAAGTGTGACTCATGCCGTTCAATAGAATTTTAAAAATCTAACAAGTATTTTGTACCCCTGAGTGAAAGAGAGGCTTGTAGCTCTTCATGAAGAGAACAAGAAAGGCCAAAACTGAATGTTTGGAGCCCAGTGAAGTAGAATACTGCCCTGTCTCCTGTCTGTCCACTCTAGCACTTGTACAAACCATGAAGAACTCGCCTGGGACTGTTTGCTTTTTGAGAACTTTAAAACCTCGACTCTGGATTTCTGCTTGGGGAAAAAACCACAATAGTGCCAGGGGTGCTTCCATATGCAGGATTAACTCTGCAGTCAAAGTTTTTGTTGGGCAGGTGTGTGAACTTGATATCATAAATGCTGGCCCAAAGCAAATGGAAGAATGGATGAATGAGCAAATTCAGGAATGGAACAAACTGTAACCGGGGGTCTCCTAGTTGTAGGTTCTCTACTAAACTTAGCATTGAGACACGAAGGAAGGGCATCTTATAATATAATGTTGGGGGATGAGCAGTCAGCTTGGAGGTGGGGGCATGTGAGGTGGGTTTTGACGTTTGCGAAGGAATTGACCGAAAAAAAAAGAGTCAAGAGGTGAAAATAATCTGGGAATCAAGACCTGTTTCTCCGGGACAGGTGTGAGCAGGTCTGGGTGCTGCTGGGTTTTGTTGGGGCAAAGGTTGCTTGTGGGGGCGTGGCAGTGGGTGAGGCCGGGAGATAGGCAGGAGCCAGGTCCTGGAATGGAGAGTCGGGGAGCAGGGCATGGAGCCTGCACTTTGCTCTGAATCTTGGTGGTACCTTCAGAGGATCGTTAGCAGGGGTCCGGGTGATCACATTGACACCTGAGAGAGCAACACGCCGTGTACGCGGCTGGGATGTGGAGGACGGATTTAAGGGGGACAGGACTGAAGGCTGTCACAATGATTCAGGTGAGAGAAGATGGGGGTCTGGACTAAGGGGACAGGAAAGGACAGATGTGAGATGAGGTGGCAGGCAGTTCTAGCTCCCTCTTCCCCCCAGGCTGCCTTGTTTCCTCTTCTCGTGGCTCCATAGGGTCTCAGTCATTTCATCACAGCTTGATCTCTTCCATCTGGAAGTGCAGCCTGACGTTTCGAAGAGAGCAGGGAGCAATGCTTCACCCAAAGGGAGAGCTTCTCCTCGGGTGGCGTTTTGGGACCATGCCTTGCTCACTTGGTGCATACAGACTTAGTGTTACTGCCATTCTTACTGGGATCAGCTTGATCGCCTTTAAGGTAGGGCTGTCCCGTGGAAACAGGGAAAACGTGATTTGGTTATTGGGGTATCTGGAATCAGAGGCAGGAAAGACTCTGCTGTAACAGCTGCTGGACAGCTGGAGGCTGGTGTGGGTGGAGCACCCGAGGTGGAATCCTGCACTGCTCATCTTTCCTGCCCTCTTCCTAACACCCTCCCTCCCCAGCAGCCTGAAGGCTGCCTATGCCTCTCCAGGCTGAGCTGTAACCTGGGACTCTTCAGAAGCTCTGAGCCATCAGTGCAGGTGGCCCTGGAATGATTCCAGACCTAGAGCAGGGGTGGGAGGTCGGCTTTGGGGCAGCGGCAGGTGAAAGGAGGGTGTCCTTTTCCTCTCGCCAGGGAGTCTGCAGTCACAGTCGCACTTTGCCTGGGTCGGTAGGCAGAGTCATGCTGCTGTGTGACAATGGCACTGAGGCAGCTGCATTTCAGGTTTCCAAGAGACTCTGAACCCTTGGAATGCCATTTGTTTCAGGTGACGTGGAGGAGTGGAGGCACTCGGGTTAGGTGTCTGAAGACGGATTCAAGGATGCCGCTGCTTGTTAGCTTGTCATAGGTTGCTCAGTGTCACTTCTCTGGCCCGTAGTTTCCTCATCTGTCAGTGGGGGCAGATAATGATCATTGCCTTGTACAGAAGGTTTGGTGAAGATAAAAACAGGTTCACTGACTGGGTGCAGTGACTCACACTTGTAATCCCAGCACTTTAGGAGGTTGATGCCAGCAGGTCTCTTGAGGATAGGAGTTTGAGACCAGCCTGGACAATGTAGTGAGACCCCATCTCTACAAAATATTAAAAAAGTAGCTAGGCATGGTGGCATATATCCGTGGTCCTAGCTACTGGGGAGGCTGAGGTGGGAGGATAGCTCGAGCCCAGGAGTTTGAGGTTACAGTGAGCTATAATTGTGCCACTGCACTGCAGCCTGAGTGACAGAGCAAGACTCTGTCTCAAAAAAAAGAAAGCAAAACAAAAACAGCTTCATGCATGTGTAAGATCTTTGTTAATTCTTCCATTAACTCTGAAGGCAGGATGTGTCTTATTAATTTATGTAGCTCCAGTGCCAAACGCAGTGCCAGGCAAACTCAGTTGTTTGTTGATTGAACAAATGAATGGATGGTGCAGTAATATCTGTGGGGCCTGAGAAAGCCTGAGTAATGTAAACTTATTAAGAGCTTGTTCAACCATGAAAAAGCCGATTTCCACATGTGCCCTTCCGTATAACCCACATTTAGATGAAAATGAAATATGTGCCGATATTCTTTTTTTTTTTTTTTTTTTTTGAGACAGAATTTCACTCTTGTCACCCAGGCTGGAGTGCAATGGCACTATCTTGGTTCACTGCAACCTCCACCTTCCTGGTTCAAGTGATTCTTCTGCCTCAGCCTCCCAAGTAGCTGGGACTACAGGTGCACATCACCATGCCTGGCTAATTTTTGTATTTTTAGTAGAGCCGGGGCTTCACCATGTTGGCCAGGTTGGTCTCGAACTCCCAGCGTCCCAAAGTGCTGAGATTACAGGCGTGAGCCACTGCGCCCAGCCAGGCAGATATTCTCGAGGAAACATTTTAAAATGAAAACTAGCAGAAAGGATGTTATCTTTCAACATTTCCTTTCTCATCACTTCTTGGCGGCACTTTTGCTGCCCAGTAGTCTTCTGTTGGAGCTGTGAAGTGTGATAGGCCATTACTTTATAGTTCCATTCATTATTGATACGTTGTGAAGGAAAGAGCTCCACCGCCATTCAGAAACTGAAGCAGTCAATCTCGTAGACTGGAAAACATTTTTATGCCTATTTGAAACAAATGTCATTCCTATTTTTTGGGATAAAAGGGCCCTTTCCCCCTGGAATTGCTGTGTTTCCTCTTCCTGTTCCTGCACTCTGCAGAACTGACTTCGAAGTCAGATGATTCCCTTCTTAATCTGGCTTCTCTCTTTTGGGCCGCTTAACCTTGACTTAGCCATTGAACCTGTCTGGGTCTCAGTTTCTTTGTCTGTGAAGTGGGGCTGTGTTGGGCATGAACATGCACCTACAGGCCTCTAACTGGAGGGAGTGTCGGTGATCAGGGCCCTGGCTGCTGCCCTGAAGTCCACGGCTGGGCTTGCACCGCGGGTCCATTGTTCCAGTCTCCTGCCAGCCAGTGTCTGTGCTCAGTAAGGATACCATGGTAGGATTGTTTCTGGGAGACGCAGGACTCCTCAGACAGCTGACTTCAGCTCGAGAACTCCTTGATGGGCTTGCTAAACTTCCTTAGGCTGGAGGATGCTTACCTCCTCCTTCCTTCTTTGCTTCTTTTTCCAGGGGTCAGACTTACATAGAATCTAGTGGCTGCTCTAGCCTCCCCAGCTCCCTCTCATTTTCTCTCACACATGCATTCCCCCTAATCAAATTCATGCACATTTCATCCCTTCTTGGCATCTGCTTCTGGGGGGACCTAGCTGGACTCATGCAATGTGATAATTCCTTGTAGTGAGGACCGAATGCAGTGATGGAAGCGGAATGTTTGTCAGAGTGACAGCATGAGTAAGTGCCCAGTAGGTCATCAGGGCTCCTGTCAACTTCACCACCATCAGCACCACCATCCTCATCACCATCTGGCCAAGTTTGCTTCTTTGTTGGTTCCAGGCACAGAGACCTCCAGTGGTTCATTCCAGGTCACAAGGCAACTTTGTATTAGGGTGAGAACAACTGTGGCTTCTAAGGAGAAGAAATGGATTAATGAAAATACCATTTAAAAATGTATCCAACTTGGCTGGGTACAGTGGCTCACATCTGTAATCCCAGCACTTTGGGAGGCTGAGGCAGGCAGATCACTTGAGGTCAGGAGTTCAAGATCAGCCTGGCCAGCATGATGAAACCCCGTCTCTACTAAAAATACAAAAATCAGCTGGGCATGGTGGTGCACACCTGTAGTCCCAGCTACTTGAGAGGCTGAGGCACGAGAGTAGCTTGAACCTGGGAGATGGAGGTTGCAATGAGCCGAGATCATGCCACCACTGCACTCCAGCCTGGGTGACAGAGCAAGACTCCATCTCAAAAAAAAAAAAAAAACAATAGGAAGGAAAAGAAAAAAATTTATCCAACTTAAGCACAATCCAGATCCATTTGTAGCCATTGAGATGTGCAGTCTTCTTTGCCAAAACAACCAACTCGATCTTTAGTGAAATGCACAAAAGGTTTTGTAATATTCTGAGATCTCTGCCTGTACTCTTGATATCTACAAATATACTCCAGCCAGTAGACCATTTGCTTTCCTGAGAACCCTGTGGATGTTTAGAAAAAAAGGTGATTGCTATTATTCACATGTCACAGTAAGCAAACAGAGAAACTAAGTGACGGTTTCGAGGTCATGCAGTCACTGATGAGTTTGGGACTAAAACTCTGGTTTTTGCTCTGATGTTTTGGAAGCTCAGGAATGGGTGGATTCTGTTCAGACTCTGCCCTCATGAACAGTCTTTTAGCAAACTGGCACCAGGACCTGGCCTGAAGAGACCTTTCTCAACCCCAATTCTGCCCAGCTTCAGGGGTGCTAGAAGCTTGGGAAGCATCCATGATGCAGGCCAGTGGAGGAGACCAGCCTCCACTCACCTCCATGCTTATGCCATTGCATATCGGCTGATGTAGCTTTCAGCTAATGTTGGTTACCTGGTGCTGTGGAGCACATTCCTTAAGCTGACTGGCAAGCCCCTGAGGCTGGGAGGGACTGTGCCTTATCCCAACCATACCACACCCCTTTGTGCCCATTCAGCATTAAATAAATGTATTTATTTATTTGTTTGTTTGTTTGTTTTTGAGACAGAGTCTTACTTGTCGCCCAGGCTGGAGTGCAGTGGCGCGACCTGAGCTCACTGCAAGCTCCGCCTCCCGGGTTCACGCCATTCTCCTGCCTCAGCTTCCGAGTAGCTGGGACTACAGGCGCCCGCCACCACGCCCAGCTAATTTTTTGTATTTTTAGTAGAAACAGGGTTTCACCGTGTTAGCCAGGATGGTCTTGATCTCCTGACCTCGTGATCCGCCCGCCTCGGCCTCCCGAAGTGCTGGGATTATAGGCGTGAGCCACCACCTCCGGCCGCATGAATGTTTGTTTTTGAGAGTGCTGGTGATTCCGATGGGGCTTTTGTGTGAAGGAATTATCACCACCACCAGAAAACAACATTTGCTCTATGCCAGGCACTATGCCAAGAAATTGAGATCCAATGATTAAAAGATGAACTTTCTGACTCCAAGAAGCCGGTAGGCTAGTGGGGAAGACCGGCACGCTGAGCCTGCCTGGAAGAGCCCAGGACGACTTCATAGAGGAGGTGGCTTTTGGCTGAGACTGAAGAGGATGGGAGTTTTCCAGGCAGATGAGGGTGGGGAAGGGGTAACTGGCTGAGAGGACAACACCTGCAAAGGTGTGGCGCTGTGAACGGAGCACTGCTGTGTTTGAGGACCTGCTTTCAGTATTGCTGGAGTGCCAAACTGTTTGCCATTTGACGCTGCTCATCCACGTTGTCTGTGTGGTTTGGATGTGCCAGCATTCCTTCCACCCTTCATTCACTTATTCCACCATCATTGATTGTCTACGCACCATGTGCTAGGCACTGTGCAAAACACTAGGGATGTAGAGGTGAGGGGTAGACAGGGTGCCTGCCCTCATGGAGCTTTCTGTCTAATGGGAGTGCTGGACAAGGGTGCAGGCTCTATTAGCAGCACAGCACAGTGAGTGCTGGGCAAGGGAGAAGTATTAGTGTGTTCTCCTGCTGATAATAAAGACATACCCAAGACTGGGTAATTTATAAAGGAAAGAGGTTTAATGGACTCACAGTTCATATGGCTGGGGAAGCCTCACAATCATGGTGGAGGGCAAATGAGGAGCAAAGTCACATCTTACATGGCAGCAGGCAAGAGAGCATGTGCAAGGGAACTCACCTTTATAAAACCATCAGATCTTATGAGACTTATTCACTATCATGAGAACAGCACAGGGAAAAGCCTGCCCCCATGCTTCAATTACCTCCCACTGGGTCACTCCCCCAACATGTAGGGATTATGGGAATACAATTTAAGGTGAGATTTGGGTGGGGACACAGCCAAACCATATCAGGACACCTGAACTAATGGAGGGAAGATTAGTTTCCTGGGGCTTCCATAGCAAATTGCCACACATATAGTGGCTTAAAGCAACACTAATTTATGATTGTATGGTTCTGGAAGTCAGAAGTTCAAAATCAGCCTCACTTGGCCAAAATCAAAGGGTAAGCAGTACAGGTTCCTTCAGGAGGCTCTAGGGGAGGATCCTTCCCTTGCCTTTTCCAGCTTCTAGAAGGACCACATTTCTGGACTCAAGGCTGCATCACTCCAACCTGTGCTTCTGTCCTCATATCCCCTCTCTCTCGTGTCCTCCTGCTTCCTTCTTATAAGAACTCTTGTCATTATATTGAGCCCAACCATGTAATCCAAGGTCTTCCCCCATCTCAACATTCTTAATCACATCTGCAAAGTCCCTTTTGCCATGTAAGATAACATCCATCTATGTCTTGGGGATTAGGATGTGGACCTCTTTGTGGGCCATTATTCTACCTGCTTCCAAGGCAGGAAGAGAGAAGGTGCTCCCGGAAGTGATATTTAATCTGAGATTTCTGGGTCAGAAACGAGATACACATGGAAGCAGGGAGGCCCCTTGGGAGGCTGCTGGGCTGGTCCAGGCAAGATGTGATGGTGGGCAGGATGAGGCTGCTGGCCACAGGGGTGGGGGAAGGCCCAAGGGATGAAATACAGTGAGGAGGCAGAATGCATGGGAGATGTGGGCAGTGGTAAAAGAAAGCCACCCAAGGCAAGGCTCACCTCGGCATCAACAGGAGCAAGGGGGAAAGTGAATGCAGCGTCTTTGGGGAAAGGTTAGCAAGAGCATAATGCCCAGGTTGTTGATTCTAACGTATAGCTCTTTCAATCAAGATTCCAGACAATTTTGCGTTTGTGTAAATCCGAGGGAAATTTAACATGGAGTGATTTTATTGGATTGGATCATACGCCATAAAAGACGGACGTTCAGCTCGGTTTCCAAAGAGAGAAACTGATTCCGAGGGCCTAGGAGGAGAGGCAGATGTTTACAAACTTAGATTCTTCTAAGCCACCACCCTTACAGCCAGGTGGTTTGAACGGGGAGTAACATGGCCTGCGTTTTGACTTTTCCAACAGTGATTGATCAGTTCAACTCCCCGCTGGAGTGGAGCTCTTTACCCCACTTAGGTAATTAGGTTTATCATCTCCTAATACCTTCTTTACACAACAGCCAGCCTGCACCATGACAGAGACTATAATAAGAATTGGAATAATAAAGGGAGAAAAACACCGAAGTACGATGGCCGTTCATTGTTGCACGAGACATTTCTGTGACGCCTGATAGCATTGCGTGTGCGTCACAACCCCAAACTTCCTGCCATCGCAGAAAAGCCTCCAGCTGACCCTATTTATTTCCAAAGTAATGAAATTACCCTACCGAGAACAGGGACCTTAGAGAATTCTATGTGTTTCAAAAACCAGGAAACATTTTCTTTCCAATGACATCTTATTGGAAAACAATAGAAGAAAAATTATATTACTAGTAGATCAGGAGTGATTATGCCTAAGTCACATCTTCTATTAAGATATGACAAGCTCATCCTTTTTTCCTTTGTTTTGTGACAAGAGGACTTTTTAAGTCTCTAGACGTTCATCTCTTCTCTGCTCTTGGTATCACCACCCCTTGGTACTTAGATAGAGTAGTTGGGTAGCCCTCTCCTATTTACTTCCTCTCCAAGTTCAACAACATGTTTGTTTTTAAATCTGGTGATTTGTTGTGTTTCTTACACATTGTTTCAACAAGGAAGCTAAGGGAGGAGGTGAATTACAAATGACAGAGAGACAGCTTTCAATTTGGACCCTTGTAGAAAAATGTAAGCATTTATAACTCAGTTTATACTTTATTATTATTTTTTTAACTGGGACTCCTGGTGCTTATCTTTTAGAACTCAAATGGGTACCTAGCAACTGATCACATTTCCTAACCGCAGGCTTGGTGACCCAGTGTTCCATCCTCACATTTGAAAGCTGGCTCAAAGAAGACATCGGTGCTTTGTTTCTGACATGTTTTGTATTTGTTTATAAACAAACTCTCTTCTTCTTTATCCCCCACCCTGACTCCTCAGTGGCCGTTCCCGCAGCAGCACCGGTGTGCCAGCCCAAGAGTGCCACTAACGGGCAACCCCCGGCTCCGGCTCCAACTCCAACTCCGCGCCTGTCCATTTCCTCCCGAGCCACAGTGGTAGCCAGGATGGAAGGCACCTCCCAGGGGGGCTTGCAGACCGTCATGAAGTGGAAGACGGTGGTTGCCATCTTTGTGGTTGTGGTGGTCTACCTCGTCACTGGCGGTCTTGTCTTCCGGGCATTGGAGCAGCCCTTTGAGAGCAGCCAGAAGAATACCATTGCCTTGGAGAAGGCAGAATTCCTGCGGGATCATGTCTGTGTGAGTCCCCAGGAGCTGGAGACATTGATCCAGGTGAGCAGGGGGTGAGTCGACCTTAGACCAACTGGTGGGGTGGATGGCAGTGTTGGTTTTATCTTCTGGGTCTCAAGTCTTGCTTTCAGTTGAGAGGCTCCTGGTGGTCATGGAAGTTATCTCCGGGGAGGTGACATGTGAGCTGAGACCTCCAAGAAGCGATAGTGAGGCATGTGACAGTGTGGGGGAAGGAGGGTCTGTGTTCTGCATCTTGTCTTGGATGAGTGGTCAGAGGTGGCAGCAGGACAATGGACTTTGGATTTTCAAGTTCAAGCCCACCTGTGTGTGCTGATTAACTCCTTGGTTCTGAACTCTCTGTGGAATGCTGGGATAGAACCCAAAGAAGGAAAGAATTTTAAATATGCAGATTTAGAATAAGCAGGGATATATTAACCTGTCCAAGGTCCATGAAGATGAGGTAGAGAAGAGGCCACCAGGTGTGTGGGTGAAGAGGCTGTCAGTGGCCTGAGACAGCTGTTATAGTGGATTTATGGGGATGAAATAATATGGATCACAGTAGTAGTAATCATCAGGTTTGCTGTTTTTGAATACTTACTGTGTATCAGGCACTGTACTAAGGCCTTTACGCACCCTGGATATTAAGGAAAAAAGATTCATAGGAAAATGGAAGCAGAGAACTTGAACTGCAGCCTAAAGAAGCAAGGCAACACTTCTGGGCAACGGGTATGGGCTTTACAGGGGTGGCCTGTGGCAGTGAGGAGCTATAGGAAAGCCAGAGAGTCATCTAGAGGGCTGCGGTGCGAGGGACTGGATCAGGACGGTTGAGAAGTCCGGGAAGCCAAAGAGAAAAGCAGTTCCCATGAGGACGAAAGGGAAATGGTGGAGAGACCTGTTGGAGGGCTTCACCTTGGACTTGAAGGAGGAAGGCTGCCTCTGAGGCTGAAGTTGCACTTTCTATCCCAGACACCCTGCTGAACTACAAAGAGTGGGTTAATGTGAGGGAGAGTCTCATCTTTCTGGGGGCTCTAAAGTTTGGAAGGTGGAGGGATGGAAAAGACAGTTTTTACCATTCCTTCTGGCTCTGGGATGATGCACATTAAATTCTAGTGGCTGCAACAATCCAAGATAGTGTAGGATTCACCAGTCTGCGCTGTTTTAGTATTTATTTATTTCCTACCATACCAACAGAGTAGGGGAATTCTGATGCTACTTATGATCTAGCACCTTCATAGCAATCATATTCTTGTCAGTTAGTTTTAATAATGACTTGACTCTTAAATAAGTAGAAATACAAATTCTTCCCTTCCTGGGAGTAAATATGATTTCATAACTATGCCCTATAATTCTTCTCAAAAAAATAAAATGTTAAAAATCCAAGGGTAGCATTTCATAGAACTGTTGCATAGGGAGTCAGTTCTCCGAATGGCTTTGTCTTTTGTTTTCTTTTTCTTTTTTGAGACAGGGTCTCATTCTGTCACTTACGCTGGAGTGCAGTGGTGTGATCATGGCCCATTGCAGGTTCAACTTCCTGATCGAGGTCTCAACTGATCCTTCCGCCTCAGTCTCCCGAGTAGCTGGGACTACAGGCATGTGCCACCATGCCTGGCTAATTTTTGTATTTTGTTTGCAGAGACAGGATTTTACTATGTTGCCCAGGCTGGTCTTGAATTCCTAGGCTCAAGTGATCTGCCTGCCTTGGCCTCCTAAAGTGCTGGGATTACAGGTGTGAGTCACCACGCCCATCCCTTTTTTTCTTTCATGGGAAAATGCTACCACATTTGCAGTGATGAGATTTTTGTACTAATCAGTGCCAGATTTAAAGCCTAGCATGCTATAGAGAATGGAAGAAACAATTCTGGAGTAGTTTTAAGTAGGAGTATAATTACACTTATACACATTGTTGTGATATGGGGTAGGATCCTTTTTAATTAGTTGTAAGACATGTAATAATAACCTGATAGGTGATCTGAAGTGAATCTAGTATCGTGCGTGAGTTTTCCTTCTTTAGGCCGTAAGATCTTGAAGAAAAGGAATGCATTGTCTTATCTTTACCTCCATGTGTGACCTATGCTTTGCTTTGCCTCTAATTATTGCCCAATAGATAAATGTTTTTAGAGCAAGATATCAAAGTAAATTGTAGAACACTGGTGATGTCACAACCTATGTGAGCTTATCCATGCATTTGTTGATTAGTTCAACATTTCTGGATTTCCCATTCTTTAACCCTCTTCTTTATGAGAGAGCTCAGAGACCTGAATGAAGGACAGGATCGGGGACCGTGGAGGTCCTAATTCTGATGCTGCCATTAAGACTTGTGCCCTGTTTTGACCTCAAAGATTTCTCTGTGAAATGAGATAGGTGTGTGCATGTGTGTGTTTGTGTGAATGTGTTTGCACATACACACATGTGTGTGCATTTAAGATAATTTTATAACAATTTAAAAAGCTACTCTTTATTAGGCACCTGTTATGAGCTGGGCATCATATACCCATTATCTCATTTAATCTTATCAACAACACTCTTAAGTTTATATCATGATTCCCATTTTACAGGGGAGGAGACATCAGTTTCCTTAAAGAGGAACTTTCCAACCACCGAAGTGGTAGAGCTGGCAGTCAAAGCAAGGTTGGACTGACTGTACACTCTCTCATCTAAATAGTCTACAGGCCCTTTAAGGAGGTCTTGGTTTATAATAGGCTCCAGTCTCTTTTAAACATGTGCTTTATGTTGAATGCTGTATTAGTCCATTCTCACTATAAAGAACCACCTGAGACTGAGCAATTTATAAAGAAAAGAGGTTTAATTGATGCACAGTTCCACAGGCTGTATAGGAAGCATGGCTTGGGAAGCTTCAGGAAACTTAAAATCATGGCAGAAGAAGAAGGGGAAGCAGGCATGTCCTATATGGCTGGAGCAGGAGGAAGAGAGAGTAAAGGGATGCTACACACTTTTAAACACCCGTATCTTGGCCTGGAGCAGTGACTCACACCTGTAATCCCAGCACTTTGGGAGGCCAAGGTGGGCAGATCACCTGAGGTCAGGAGTTCAAGACAAGCCTGGCCAACATGGTGAAACCCCATCTCTTCTAAAAATACAAAAATTAGCCAGGCGTGGTGGTGTGCGCCTGTGGTCCCAGCTACTAGGGAGGCTGAGACAGGAGAATCTCTTGAACCCTGGAGGCGGAGGTTGCAGTGAGCCGAGATCACACCACTGCACTTCAGCCTAGGCGACAGAGCATGACTCTGTCTCAAAACAAAAACAAAAACAAAAACAAACAACCAAACAAACAGATCTCATGAGAACTCACTCACCATCACAAGAACAGCAAGGGGGAAATCTGCCCCCACCATGCCCCTCCTCCAACATTGGGGATTACAATTCAACATGAGATTAGGGCAGGGACATAAATCTAAACCATATCCAACACTTTCCAGAATTTTAGTAGTCAAAAAGCATTAGATGGCCAGGTGTGGTGGCTCATGCTGGTAATCCCAGCAGTTTGGGAGGCCAAGGCGGATGGATTGCTTGAGTCCAGGAGTTCGAGGCCAGCCTGTACAATGTGGCAAAACCGTTTTGTACAAAAAAGTACAAAAATTAGATGGGTGTGGTTGCACATGCCTGTAGTCCCAGCTACTTGGGAGGCTGAGGTGGGAGGATCACCTGAGCCCGGCAAGTCGAGGCTGCAGTAAGCCATGATTGTGCCATAGTACTCCAGCCTGGGAAACAGAGTGAGACCTTGTCTCAATAAATAAATCATTAGAGTTCCTGGCTGCCTAACAGGAATCATTTCTGTTTCTTCTCCCTATACACATTGAGCATCAGTCGTGGACCTGGGATGCTTTTAGATTTCCATCTATTATGACTTAAAGACTCATCCTTGTGTTTATCTACAGTTTTTCTCACAATATAAGTTAAGCAGGTTTAACTGCGGAATCTGTGTCAAATCATTGCACCAAATCATTACGTTTTGCCCTTCAGTTCACTGATGAAAGGATGAAAGTGTCCATTCTTACAGACCAGGGAGCTTTCTCACACTTTATGCCTCTGAGCAGCACTGTAAATAGTGATCACAAGAAACACAGTATTTAAAAATAGTCTCTCTTCACATCTAGAAGGGTTTTCAGTGTGCTGTGTTTTAAGCTGGAAAGATAGTAAGTACTATTGTATCTCACCCAAGTCTGAAAGGAGTGACCGGTGGGTAGAAAGTAGATGGAAAGGATTTATTTTGTCATGTCTCTTGGCTGGATTGAGTGAACCCCTCATAAAGCCAAGCTGGAATGTGTACTTCATAGTATTAATAACCAAAATAGAGTACCCAGAACAGCACGATGCCCTCAAAATGCCTGCATAGCCTAGAAGAGCCGTAGCTCTTAGAGTCATAGTGGGGAGGGATTTTCTGACAAGTAAGACCACTTTATGGGGTACCGTCGGACTCCACAGGACAGTGGTGGGCCACTGTCCCTAAAGGTGAAGAAAGATGGGTTGCTCTTATGAAGGGGACATTCTCATCCATTCATTTAGTCATTCATTCATCCATCCATCCATTCACTCGTTCTCAGAATTGCTGCTGAACTCCTGCTGTATCAGGTAACATGCCGGGTGTTGGGGAGAGAAAGAAGACATGGCCGGGTGCTATGGCTCATGCCTGTAATCCCACCACTGTAGGAGGCCGAGGCGAGCGGATCACGAGGTCAGCTTAACCTGAGCTGGGGCTCAGCAGTTCAGCTCATAGAGGACACAAAAGATGCATCCATCTCTAGAATCTTACCTCTGAGATGTGAGGGAGTGTGCAGGCGATTGTAACTGGGAAACTTCCTACAGAGCTGGTGTAATAATAAAATAGAGCTACCACTTACTGATTGTTTACTTTCCTCTAGACTCTGTTCTAAGTGCTTGAATCCTCTAGCTCATTTAACTCTTGCAAGAAGCCTACAAAGTAGGTACTGTTTTTATTCCTTTTTTTAAAAACAGGGTCTTTCTCTGTCATCCACACTGGAGTGCAGTGGTGCAATCATGGTTCACTGTATCCTCGAACACCTAGGCTCAAGCAGTTCTTCTGCCTCAGCCTCCTCAGAATGTTTCTGAGGGCAGGTTGGTCCAGTCACCTCAGAGTGAGCAGGTTATCTTGCTCCTTGGAAGGCTGGCTTCTTCCCTGCCTCACTTCAGTCCCTGCCTCCAGCAAGTTACTGAAGTCCTCAGAGGCCTCTCCACCGTGAGATGGACACTGTCTGTTTGTGGGACTACAGGTGGATACCACCAGACCCAGCTAATTTTAAATTTTTTTTTTTTTTTTTTTTTTTTGGTAGAGACAGGGTCTCACTGTGTTGCTCAGACTGGTCTGAAACTCCTGGCCTCAAGCAATCCTCCCACCTCGGCCTCCCAAAGTGCTGATATTACAGGTTTGAGCCACCATGCTCAGTCCAAAGTAGGTTCTATCATCATCATCTCATTTTATGGATCAGCAAATAAATCCCAAGAAGTTAAATAACTTGTCCAAGTCCAGACAGCCAATAAGCGATTAAACTGGGATTTGAGCCCCAGGAAGCCAGACTCCAGAGCCCACACAACGGAACCCTTGTGCCATATTGCTCACTTGCATCAATGGTGAGTATCCCCTCACTGACATGTAGACCTCTTCGTAAAGCTTTTACTCCAAGGAAAAGGCTGGAGGGAGAAGGAAACGTGATTCAAGAAAACTGGGTTGTCTGGCATGGTGCTATGGCACTCCACATGGGGAATATTGTATTTTCAAAGAAAGGGTGTGTTAGAAAGGGAATGATCATGGACATTACATCAGATAGACTTGGTCCCTTAACGACACTAAACCTAAGGCTCCTCCTCATATTAAAGGGATCACAGTCCTCATTCGGATGATTGTGGGGAGTGAGTGAACCTAGCAGAGTGGCTGGCATGTCACTGGCATTTAGGAAACGCTATTTCCTTCCCCCATCTGTCTTTCTTCTCTCAAGCGAACTGAGTAGACAAAAGATAATTGTACCTGGAGTACTCGCATTTCTTTGGCAGTAGAATAAAGTAAATTAAATGTAGTTTTGAAGTTGAGGTTTCCATGAATTTGATTTGGCGGTCACTCTGTCCCAAGAAAGCCTTTATCTTTGACATCCTCACATGCCACAATTGCTTATCTCCCCGTTCCCAGTGCAATTGTCCTAGAAGCTTCTGTACTGACTAGTCTTGGAGAAAGCCACAAAACATTCATCTTTTGTGATCCTCAAAGAATAAAATCGTGAGGAGCCCTCACTGACTGACGGGGAAGTGAAGAATGAATGCTTCGGTTTGCAGGGATGATGATGTGCAGCAGTCTTTTTTCAGGGTATGAAACAATCCCAGATGTTTTAAGATCTTGAGTGTCTTCAGAGGAGCTCGAGTGGTCTCATGGCTGCCATTTCTTCTGGCCATAGCCTCGCTGAAGGGAGTAGCATTTCACAGGAGTGGGTTTAGGGTTGGATGAGGCGCCCATCGGGAAGGACATGGGATTTTTCATTCTAAGTGCCTTGCCGTAAAGCAAACGACAGGGGTCTATTCCTCTCTCTCTGGAGAATGTTTCTGGGAGCAGGTTGGTCTAATCCCTTCAGAGTGAGGAGGTTATTTCACTCCCTGGAAGGCTGGCTTCTTCCTTGGCTCACTTCAGTCCTTGACTCCAGCGAGAGGGGTCTCTCCAACATGAAACTGACACCGTCTGTTCGTGATAGTTTCTCTGAAGAAAGTCCCGGGGCTTTCATCTGCTTGGCTGGCGCTAGGTCTGGAACTGCTTGGAGCATGAGCCTTTTAGGGGGGTCTCTTCCCATCGGTTTTCTCTCTCTCTCTCTCCCCGACTGCTCCAGTGACTCTTTATGTTGGAGAACAGGAACTTGACCATTGGTTTTCGCTTTATGACCTCTCTGGGATTCCCTGCTTCCGCCCCCAAGATGGCGTCTCACTCTATTGCCCAGACTGGAGAGCAGTGGTGAGATCTCAGCTCACTGCAACCTCCGCCTCCCGGATTCAAGTGATTCTCCTGCCTCAGCCTCCCGAGTAGCTGGGATTACCGGCCTGCTTCACCACCCCAGCTAATTTTTGTATTTTTAGTAGAGACAGGGTTTCACCAGGTTGGCCAGGCTGGTCTCAAACTCCTGACCTCAGGTGATCTGCCTGCCTCAGCCTCCCAAAGTGTTGGGATTATAGGCGTGAGCCACCGTGCACGCTCAGGACTTTTTTTTTTTTAACGCTTTCCAAATAGAGCCTCAGATACTTTGCTCAGTATTTAGGCCTTAGACTGTGTTTGATGCGTATTATTTGGCACCATTTATTATTTTTTTCATTAAAAAAATTAAAAAATAACATATAATAATTGTATGTATTTATGAGGTACATAGTGATGTTTCCATACCTACAATGTATGGTGATCAGATCAGGGTAATTAGCATATTCATCATCTCAAACATTTATCATTTCTTTGTGTTGGGAATCTTCAATATCCTCCTTCTAGCTATTTGAAACTTTATACTAGATTGTTGTTAACTGTAGTCATCCTGCATATAGAACACTAGAATTTATTCCTGTTATCTTGCTGTAATTATGTCCCCTTTAACAAATCCTTCCCTATCCCCCCCTCCCCTGACTCTTTCCAGTTAGCATCATTTATTAGGCACTGATTCTGTGCGAGCTGGTGCTAGAGAGTTTACATATATTACTTATATTACTTAGCTTCATTTGCCTCTCGCCATTGCACCAAGAGGTGGCCACTGTTGCTGCCCCATTTTACAGAGTGCAAAGTTCTTGTAGCTAGCTAGTGACCAAAGTAGGACTTGAGTCTAGTTAGATCTCTCTGACCCCAGAGGCCACGCTCTCTTAATCATACTCTCCTTGGCTTGACACAGTGGGCTTAGAGAGTACATAAATGAAACAAGACAAATTCGTCTTGATGAAGGGAAAACCCACTTGGATGACATGATGAGAAGGCTCCTTTGTGACAGTTAGTGCTTGCCTTCTAACACAGAGCTCTGTCTCTTGTCCTCTCCCTGTATTTGTAAGCTTTCTGACATACAGAGAGCCTCCATGATGAGGCTAGGGTGCCAGACTGTTGGCCTCTGGCTTACTGACTCATTTTATTGGCTGTGCTCCTTGGGCCTGACTCCACCATGCTTTAGTGGAGAAGGATTTAGTCTAAGATGTGGGCAGTGGCATGTGAGGAGTGGGCACCGTGCTGTGGTCCTGGGTGTGAACCTTTGATGTTGTCATGGCAAACAAAGCTGCTATTCCTCAGATGAGAGGGCAAGAGATTATGAACTGCCAAAATGTCCTCTCCATACCCAAGGAGATGTTGGGTAATTTGCATGACCCATAAACATTTCCCAAGACCGTGGCTCTGCTCTCCTGCCAAGACCGTGGTTCTGCCCTCCTGCCAAGACCCGAGTCACTCACTTGCTCACTCACTTACTCATTTGTTCACTCGCTCATTTATTCTTTCATTCAACAAACTTGATTGCCTACTGTGCTAGATGCGGGGATGTAATAATGGCGAATAAAAGACAGACATGGTCCCTGCCTTCTTGGAGCTTATAGCTAGGAGAACCAAATGTTCCAGGTTTTGTGGTTCTGGAGTAATTGTTAATAGTGCCCCTTTCCCTCTCAAAAGTGTCCTGGGGCTGGGCGTGGTGGCTCATGTCTATAATCCTAGCATTTTTGGAGGCTGAGGCAGGCAGACTCTTGAGCTCAGGAGTTTGAGACCAGCCTGGGCAACATGGCAAAATCCCGTCTATATTAAAAACAAAATGTCTTGGTTTGAAAGATAAAATATGGGATTATAAATCATGCTGCTATAAAGACACATGCACACGTATGTTTATTGCGGCACTATTCACAATAGCAAAGTCTTGGAATCAACCCAAATGTCCATCAGTGACAGACTGGATTAAGAAAATGTGGCACATATACACCATGGAATACTATGCAGCCATAAAAAAGGATGAGTTCATGTCCTTTGTAGGGACATGGATGCAGCTGGAAACCATCATTCTCAGCAAACTATCGCAAGAACAGAAAACCAAACACCGGATGTTCTCACTCATAGGTGGGAATTGAACAATGAAATCACTTGGACTCTGGAAGGGGAACATCACACACTGGGGCCTATTATGGGGAGTGGGGAGGGGGGAGGGATGGCATTGGGAGTTATACCTGATGTAAATGACGAGTTGATGGGTGCTGACGAGTTGATGGGTGCAGCACACCAACATGGCACAAGTATACATATGTAACAAACCTGCACATTGTGCACATGTACCCTAGAACTTAAAGTATAATAATAAAAAAAAAAGAAAGATAAAATATATGGTGACTCTACTTATAGACAGTGGGAGAACCAAACCTTATGCATGTTCTTACACAAATAATTGCAACTGAAAGCCAGATGAAAGTTGCAGAGGAGAGGGAGCTAGAGCTATGGGATACCCGAAGAGGAGAACTGATTTAATAAGACAAGGATTCCAGGCAGAGGGGGCTGAGTCAAGGCCCTGGATGGGAGGAAGCAACATGCCATGGCTGAAGACTTGAGAGAAGTGAGCAAATGTGGCCAAAGGGCATTTAGCAAAGGGAACTTAGAAAGCAATTTGGCTGGAGACAGGCAGGAGTCAAACCACGCAGGGGTTGATTTTGAATTTTATCTTAAGAGTACTGTGAAGCTTACAGTTATGTTTTCAGCAGCAGAGTGATAGGATCTGGTCAATCAGTACATTGCCATTTTGGTCCTTCATATGGGTTTACCAAAGGGTTTTATGTTATTCATTCGTTAATTCAATGACTCAACTAAATGGAGCGACAACTGTGGCACTCTGCTAAGTGTTTTGCTCTGGACTTCTGAACTGAATTGTCCTCAGTGGTGCCAAAACTCAACTCTTGCAGAAAACCTTTATGGGCCCTTTATGTTGGGTCATGTCCTGCTTGGCCCCATTTGCCCTACACTCGCTAGTTGTCCTACACTCGCTAGACTCTCTTGGGTGACCTTCGCTTTTCTCTGTCCCCTTCCCATGACTGTGAGCTCTTTGAAGTTGAATCTGTGTCTTTTATCACTATATCCCTTCTGCCTGGCACAGTGGCTGGCCAATAGAAGATGCTAAAGGGTTGAGGAATGAAGGAATGGTGGTTTTTGTATCTGGTTTTATTTTTTTATTTTTTTATTTTTAGACAGAGTCTTGTTCTGTCTCCCGGGCTGGAGTGCCTTGGCGTGATCTTGGCTCACTGCATCCTCCACCTCCCAGGTTCAAGCAATTCTTCTGCCTCAGCCTCCCTAGTAGCTAGGACTACAGGCATGCACTACCACACCCAGCTAATTTTTGTATTTTTAGTAGAGATGGAGTTTACGATATTGACTTGGCTGCTCTCGAACTCTTGACCTCGTGATCTGCCCGCCTCGGGCTCCCAAAGTGCTGGGATTACAGGCATAGGCCACTGTGCCCAGCCTTTGTATCTGTTTTGAAGATCAAGAGACCTTCATTTAGAACCTTCACAGAAGGAAAGCAAAAAATTCTTTTATTACTACGTTAAACAAGTCCTTTCTTTTTGGTCTGGTTGTCAATAGTACTTCTCTGGATCCACCTCCTGGATTCAAGTGATTCTCCCGTTTCAGCCTCCTGAGAAGCTGGGACTACAGGTGCATGCCACCACACCCAGCTAAGACAAAAACTCACCTTTTTGTCATCTTTATGCATGAGCAGATTCTCTTGGTATCTATAGCCGTCAAAACTTTACATATTTCCATATTTAGGGACATAAGAAGTTTTAGGAAAGCAGTGTGTTGGAAAGCACAGCACCTGAGATGTTCATGGAAATCCTTGTTGTGACTTCAGAGTGCAGATCCAGAGCAGCCTTTGTCGGCCCTGGGCCATCCCCTATTTCAAGCAGCCTTTTGTCCAGGAAGTTTAGGTAGCAGCTCAGGCAGCAGGTGAGCTCTGGAGAATGCAGATTCGGGTTCTTTGAACCCAGGGGCACAACTCTGAGTTGAAGTGACTCCTTTTGGTTGTTGCTTTGAATTCAGTAAGAGCTGCCCTTTCACCAGCAAAGCAGTCACACAAAAGATGCGTCAGTGTGTGCAAGATCAGGCCTGCAGCCTCCAGCCTGTGTCTACAGGCCTCCGAGTCATTATTATTACTGTTTCTATCCCTGGGGTTATTGATTTCATCACTGTTCAGTGAAGGAGATCTAAAGCTTTTAAGCCAGAAATTAAAGAGGTAATGGAAATTGGCATGCCACTGGAAAATGAATTTGCAAATGAGAATTCAAAGTTCTAAAAAAACTCCCATAAAAATAAAACCAAAACCCAGAAGTGAATGCTCCTGTGACTGCATTTTTATACAAATGTGCATGGTTTGTTCTCGTTTAGAGGGTTGCTGTATACATTATGGAATAATGAGATTCTGATGGTATCTGGTTCCTACAATTGCTCTTATTACTTATCACAATAAAATGTATTCATTTATATAACTAATACTTACTTAGTACCTATCATGAAGCAGGTGCTGTGTTTGGCTCTAGTGATTAAAAAATAATAAAAATGCAAGATGCTGCCACCCTGTCCTCAAGGAGCTTGAAGTTCAGTATTAATTATATCACTAGCTAATTCTGGCATAGTGCTTACTGTGGACAGGAACTGCTCTAAATGCTTTATGTGTAGTAACTCATTTAAATATTACAGTGATCCTATGAAGTGGGGTAAGCAACAGAGGAGCAGAGAAGTTAAATAATTTGCCCAAGCTGAAGTGAGAGGTGGAACTGTGATCCAGCCAAGGCAGTCTGGCTCTAGAATCCATGCTTTTTAGCCATGATGCTCTACTCTAGTGGATAGTTACAGCCCAGTATGACTGGTTCTAGAAGACAAGGAATCACTCAGGTCCTTAGTCAGGACAGAGCAGGAGTCTCTGACTCAACTTATGGGACCCCCAAGAGGATCTTCATTGACCTGTGAGTCAACTGCAGAGAGTCATGATTACTTCCTGGTTGTCCTTTAGAGTGACAGGGCTTTGTGTCTCAACATAAGGTGTTGAGGCTGGATCCCTTTTCGATCTAAAACCAATGTCCATGGATTATCATTCAGGTCTACAATTAAGAGAACCTTATCACTTTATATTGGGAACATTTATTTTTCCTTCCTTCTCTTTGGAAATGGGCAGAAGAGATGAAAAGCCTGCTGGTGCAGCTTAGCTTTACTGAGTAAGTGAGTGTTTAATCTTTTGTTTTTTTACAAATGGAGATAAGAAATACAAATGATGACTTCTCTATGCTGTCCTTTGTTTTTAGTTGGAAGAAGGTGACATGACAGATGAGCTTTAGAAAAATGTTTAGAAGCTGAACAGAGCACTATTTGTGGAAGGTAGAAGGCTAGAGTTAAAAGAGAGGACTTTTAACCAGCCTTAGCTCTGACACTTCCTAACTACTATAACCGTGGACAAGTTACTTCTGTTTTTCTGCAGTCTCACTTGTAAAATGGGACTAGTAATAGAATCAGTGATTACAGGATTTTGTGAGGACTAAATAGGATAAGAAGGCAGAGTCTGGCACATTGCAAGTGCTGGCAGCTGTGATTAATTTTAGGAGTATTCTAGAACTTTCCCTGAAGTTTCTAGCGTTGTCTCCACTTCCTTGTTTCTCCCCCTATCAAACTATGCTCACAGGAGATTTGGTGACTCATTCTTAAGGAGGCACAGAGAATGATTTTTTTTTTTTTTTTTTTTTTTTTTTTTTTGGTACGGAATCTTGTTCTGTAGAGGGCAGTCTTGTTCTGTGGGGGTTGGAGTACAGTAGCACGATCGTGGCTTACTGTAGCCTCTGCCTCCTGGGCTCAAACGATCCTCCCACCTGAGCCTCCTGAGTGGCTGGGACTTCAGGCACGCACCACCATACTTGGCTAATTTTTGTATTTTTTGTAGAGATGGGATTTTGCCATGTTGCCCAGGCTGGCCTTGAACTTCTGGGCACAAGCAATCCTCCTGTCTCAGCCTCCCAAAGTATGGGGATTACTGGCGTGAGCCACTATGCCCAGCTGGAAATGAAATCTTAATTTGTGATTAATATTAATGACTCAAAAGCAACAAAAAGCCCTAAGTAAACAGCTACAATAAAAACAAGATAGCAGAATCTTCTCTCTTTCATGATGTTATTGATCATATAAATATTAAATTTCAGGCTCTGTTCAATGCAATGACAATGGAAGGAATAGTAACCTTCCATTTAGTGCACTGTGTAATGAATCAGAATTCCTGTAGCTGCTTTTGTAGTCTAGTACAGTTTGTTTTTTAAATAGAAATTGGATAGACCCACTTTTAATGGGAATGATCTCAAGTGCAGAGAGAGCAAGGCATATATCAAACACACTCCTCAGGACCAGGGCAATTTTTCAACATCAGTTGGCAAATTTGTTATTCAGCCTGTAGAGCGTGAGTCCAAACTGAGATGAAAGAGTGACAGCTTGTTGGTCTGAAAGTTTATTGATCATATCAAAGTATACACATCTATCCCTGATTCCTTAGTGGACTTGATACTTTCCTTATGGTTTAAAATTTATCTTATTTCTTCCTTCCATATAGTCAGAGAGAGACAGAGGAAATGCATTCTCCATCATAAGGCACAATTTGGAAGGTAAAAGAGTGCCCCCAAATATGGCCTGGTCTCGTAAGATAATATTTAGATAGATTAGTCATTAGTGAATACCCTAGATGCTAATGAATTGAGTCTCAGAAATCCCCATTGTAAGGGAGTAACTGGTGGTAGCAAGGAAAGCTAGTGTGTCTAAGACCATATGCCATGAGCAAGCATGCTAGCCCACCCTGGGTTTCTCTCTCCTCTGCTCCCAACAGACTCTCCACTTGCCCTGTCCTTTCTGCCCGTGGCCTTCACTTTAGATTTATAACCAGGCTGTAAAGTTCTGATGAAAACTTACTGCCTGGCTCCCTGAGGACCTGAGGAAAGGCTAATATTTGCAGTAGGAAATATTTGGCCAATATTTTTCTAATATACTCCAAAATAATATTTGCAGTAGGTGTATTTTCCTACTTAGGGCAGTAGGAAAATACACGTCATTGTGATATCCACCACAGCACTTAAGGTGCCTCTTTCTTTGCCTTTTTATGGTCTGGTCTGCTTTTTATGAGGGACTCTGAAGTGGTGTGGCAGTTAGGAAGGCCGCTCGATCGTGGTGTGTCCACTCAGGTCAGCTTAGGCCTGACTGCCATGTTGGCTGTCTGTCTGGGTGGGAGGTAAAGGCACACGTGCGTCAGCCTGCATTCTCTTCCCTTCGTCTTATTGCAGATAGTGGGGTGCCCCAGACTGAGTGTGAGCCACACTGCCCTTCCCAGAGGTGGGAAGCTGTGCGTCTGAGATGGAGAAAGAAAAGAACTCGAGGTGGAGAGAAGTGCCTATGCAGAGTTTAGGATGGTGAACTTCCTGTTGACAATTCTAAGAGCATTGTTTGCTAGCTTTGCTGCGCATCAGATGTGTACTATACACACAGCACTTTACCATTCTCAGTGTCATGAGTCCCCTGGGGGCAGCAGTGTTGCCCACTGTACTAGGCCCTCACCAGGGCTGAGTTAATCTGTACTCTAGGAAGTGCTCCGAAAGGGTTCCTATTACTAATACTCCTGAATAAGAAATGACAAGGCACAGTGCCTGATGTCTTGTGTTCATTTTTAAACAACTCTGACAACAACCTTGCATGGAAGGTATTAGTCCCTCATTTTATAGATGAGAAAACCAAGGTTCAGAGAAGCTGAACAACTTGCAAGGCTGAACGGTTACTACTTTATCCAAGAACTTTCCCTGTTGCAAGAGTGATGTATGAGGTGCTTCCACTGTCTCCCTCTCTGTACTGAATCTAAGACATCTCTGAATCAGCCACAAAAGTGCCTCGCTGGGTGTGGCCCCAGAAATCCTCTCTGAGACCCTCCCATAGTTGTTTGAAATATGAACTCACCTCGCCCTTGGATGTAAAGCTGCCCTTCCCCCAGCCACAGAAGATTCACTTATATGTGAAATACTTCTGAAGCAGGTGAAAGAAAAAGTAATTGTGGCAAGCAAATTAAATATTGTCTTTCCTCTTCAAACCCGAGGCTCTTCCGCCACAAATGTGCGAGGAGGTGGAGAGATGTTGCTGCCCTGCTGCTGGGTTTTGAATCATTAGGGGTATTTATGAGTAGTAATGAATGTGGTCTGCCAATTGCCTTTCTCACAGGGGTTGTGGCTTTCCTTCCAACTGCTAATGGCTGGAATAGGCTCACTTTTAATACACTTTAGGAGCCACTTTCCACACTCATGCCCTCACCCTGCCTCAATCCCTGGCTAAATCTCCAATTCATAATCCATTTGCTGACTGTGCCATTTAGGGAGTAAGAACATTGTGGCCACAGCCACCATTGTAAGATGAAGTCCTTTCTCAAGAGACAAATAATCTGTTAGTAAAATGACCATACATCCTGGGTTGCACCCGTCCCGTGGTCCCAGCGTAGTTGTTAACAGAGCTACCTTTTTATTTGCAAGTTCCCTGCTTTGGACAATAGATCAACTGGTTACCCAGCTATTAGCATCCATGCATAAGGCACGAATCTGTTGTATTCTTCAGCCAGTCTGAGACAAGCCAAGAGATTACTGCTGCACCTTTGTTTGTCTTTCTTTTTGGTGGCACATAAGGACACAGAGAAACAGATGATCTCACCGAGTGCACAGATCATAGGAGAAAAGCCACAGACAGTTAGTGGTCCCCTGTGGGTCATCATTCATCCCAGTGCAGCACTAACACTCATGATGGTATCACACGCTGTCTGGAGCAGTGATTCATGTAGCTGGCGTTGCCTGATGGGAGGAAACTGGTGGGGGAAATGTGGTGGGGGGTCCTGTGAGGGGTCCAGTTACCTCCTCCTCCTCTCTTTCTAAGCACATCAGCTACAGATCCGCCTCACTTTGTGAGAGGTTGCCATTTCTCTTTTCTGCCTGTCAGATAGTCCTAATGCATGGTGTGGGGGTGGGGAGGACAAGGGAGAAAGAGGGATATAGAATCTTTTAGATCTTGCCCTCTTTCAAGTCAGCTCTCCACCTCTTTTTAAAAGAAACAAATCATTATTATTTTGGTGTTGTTGTTGAGTTGCTTTTGTGTTTGTCTAATTTTAGAAAGAAGTAAAATGTTTTCCTCTCACACCTCTGGGAAGATAATATACCCAAATTTATTCATTTAGTTTGTTCATTTATTTATTGTTGACTTAAAACATTCACTCCTGGGCCATTTACTCGGTAGCTGAGTGGGTGCTGGAAATGCCAGCTTAGAGGCTAAAAAGGAAATTCAAGGAGGAATGGAATTAAAATGTAAAGTAATACCCTCTTATCTACAGTATCCCCCCCATCTAATTATCTGTCTACCTCTATTGAATTATCTATCTCTGTGAATTTTTTGATCCTCATAAGATCTCGCTGAACTTGATAATGGTTGAAGTTGTAAGTGAACAAATGATGCTCATTGAGTCTGAAATTATTGCGTAACATTCGTTGAACCTCTACCCTGTAACATTTTTTGAGCTAAACTGTACAGAGCTCAGTCGTGCCATTTCATCATCTGTGTGCTCATACATTCCTAACGGGCTGCCCTCCATTCACTTCTGCAGCCTAAATGCAGAGAAAAATCTTAAAAGCAAATGCATTTAATTTTAAAATGTTTTACTTGAGCTCAAACAATTAAGATCATTAGAAAATACTTTGAAAATTAATAAAAATTAAAACTATACACTCCATTAGAATTATTATTATTGAGTTAAAAATGATGTTGCCAATTCAAGTGGTAACAGTCAGTTATAACCCGAGTTTGCTGATTCACTTGAATTCTGGTTGTTTGCCAGAATTTTTCAGAGCCATAAGATCCAGATAGAAAATCAAACCTCATTCTCAGCATTGGGGCTTTCTAAAGCCTTATCAAAAGTTTGGTGACTCGTAGGAGAGCTTATTTTTCTCCTTTTCATTGAGTCTTGCTCTCAAGGAGTTAGTTCAGATCATCAGTGGCCCTACTTTGCCCATAACAACCCTTATGTATAATTTCCACAAAACTGCTTCCCCAAGGCATTTTGGTGCATTGCCCATTTTACTGAAGATTTGGCAGGGAGAGAGGAATTGACATCACAGATAGAACCCAGCTGAATTGGATACTAGATGGAGTTGCTCTTCAAAGACCTGGGCATTGCCACTATGGAGCCTGAATTTCCCACCTGTCTGTTGACACCCCTTTTTGTCGCCTTATTTCTTCTTGTCCTCCTTTCTCAGGGCTTTTCTGTTTTCTCTGATCCCTCCCTCTTAGGGCATAAAAATCAACCTTATCCCACTTTAATTAATTTATTCTTTAATTTTATTTTAACGCAGAGTGACTCATCTCTAATCAACTTCGACAGCCAAATGAAGTTTGGTGTCTCCATTTGCATGTTCAAGGAAGCTTGAACCCTGTAAGGTCTTGATCCCTTGTAAGGTCTCTTCTGCCTAAATTCTTGGACAATGGCTGTCCTTCTTCCTCATATGTCTGGAGGTGAAGATGGGAGTTGGGGAGGCGGCATGCATTCTGGGTACCAAAGGTAGAGGAAAGGCAAAACCATCTGCTTTGGGCCAGACAGGGTTGAATCCTGGCCTCTTCACTTCCTGACTGGGTGACCTAGGACAAGTTAATTAAGTTTCCTGAGCCTGTTTCCCCATCTCTAAGGTGGGGGATCATACTACTTTCTTGCAAGTTATGGAAAGGATAGAATGGAATGACACACAAGTTGTAGAAAGGATAAAACATAATGACACTTCCAATGCACCTGGCGAAGGGCAGGCACTTAACAACTGTTAGTTCCCTTTTCCTTTCAGCTGATAAACGCTTTCCTTAAGGGTTACATAGGTAAACACTAAATATTTATAAATTGTGTAATTCAAGAAAAATGAAACTTGAAAAGGATTCTTCAGATTTTTTGATGAAACAAATCATCGTCCCCGTTGTCTTTCATGCAAATCTGTATTTTTGTTTGCAGTGCTGGGTTTGCTTATGACATTTATGTGCAATTCTCAGCACTGTGAGACTTGAGTGAGCCTAACCTCGCTTCACAGCTTGATAGGAGTTGTAAATATTAGGTACTGATGGTATGATTTGAGGCAACCTAAGTGACTGACACCTAGAGCCCTCCCTGCGGTATTATTCCCATCAGAGCTGAGTAGATAATGAAGATATAAACACTAGTGAAGGCTCGGTGGCTTGGTCTGATGGTACTCATATGGCACAGTGAAAATGGAGATGCTATCAGTGGAAAGGACCCACCATCTGTCTCCCCTCTAGAGCAGAGCAGAACATACCTCCGATGATTATGTGACCATTGTCAATTAGGCTGATTTATGCAAAGACAGTCTGTACACATCCCATGCAACCAGATTTTAAATTCTAGGGTGCCAGGGTTTGCTAGAAACAGTGGCCGGCTGCGGCCTTGCATAATATTCCATGTTCTCTTAGAGGGAGAGAAGAATAGAGTCAGCACTTGACAGAAGGTGCTTTTTTTCCCCTGTATCGTCCAGTCAACTGTCTATGAGTCTGCCAAATCTAGCTCGCAGCCTCTTTTTGTACAACCCCTGAGCTGAAAATGGTTTTTGCATATTTAAAAGATTATTTAAAAGAAAGAAAAATATACAACAGAGACCCTATGTGGCCCACTAGGGCTAAAATATTTACTATCAGACCCTTTATGGAAAAGGTTGTTGATCCCTTGTCCAGAGTGAAATAACTCAGATGAAAGAAGGCAAAATGTAATGATGATTGACTTTTCCAGTTGTAATCTGATTTGTGACAACCACTATATGCCTGTTTTAACAAAACTTAATGGGCATTACTTAGGATAAATGTAATTACATTTCAATATTTCTGTCTTGCTCTCCTTACATAGGGTTATTCCAGGTTTGCCCAAGGAACAGAATGTCTGTTTGTTGTTCTAGAAGTAGCTCCTGTGTCTGTCACCTCCTCTCCAAGGCTTCCACCTGTCGCTTTTATATCCCAGCTCACCCGTGTGAACAGCGTGTGTTTGGGCTGCCATGACAGCACGTCCTACCTTTTCTCCTGGCTTGAAAGAGGGTGGCAGGGGCCAGCTCAGGAAGAACTGCTGAGGAGTTTTTCACCTTCTCCTGCTCGTGATGAGGCTAGGGAGGGATTTTAAGCGGTATCTTTAATTGTTGCCGAAGTATGAACTCAGGGAAGGGGGCAACTGTGAAGCAGTGATGCATAGACTAAGTCTCCTGGAAGAAACAGGGCTTGAATTAGACCCAGAAGGATGGGCACTGTTTGTGGGAGGGCACAGGTACATAAGTACAGGGAACATGTCATGGAGTGTCTGCCCAGAGTAGGGAATTTATAGCAGTGTGAGATGAAAATGGGTCATCATTGTGGCCAGTTTGTTGGAAATTTTAAGGTGTATGGAATCCCAAATTCAGTAATCATTGAGGAGTCATTGTAGCTTATTTTGAAAAAGAGAGATGTGTGTGTGTGGTGTGGGGGTGGGTGAGAGTGGAATGACAATCATGAAATTGGTTACTGTTTGTTAAACCCTAACTGGGAGCCAGACATTGGGCTAAGGATGTTACTTGGACCATCTCATTTAATCCTCACAACAACCCTGTGGGGAAGGTTTTATCTCTAGTTTGCAAATGAGGGAACTAGGCTTAGAGAGGTTCAAACAACTTGCCCAAGGTTCTGAAGTTAATAACGGCCACAGCCAGGATGGCTCTTAACTCCTGCCCTGTGGAAACAAGCTCAAGGTAAAACATTCTTACAAGACAGAGAAGAGTGTAAAAGCAACCAAAATCCTGCCTTGCAGAAATGTCCACTTTGGGTGAACATTCTTCTAGACATTTTTGTGTGTGTATATGCGCAGCAACTTGTATGCATTTTTCATAATCTGGGCCACTCCATGCCTGCAAGCTTTCTATAAATGTCACCATATTCTATATCCTAGTGTTTCCCCCTGACTTAACACTAATTTTCTAATTTTCACAACTGGGTGCACAGCATTTTGCTTTGGGATGGTACCCTCATCCACTTAACCAGTTCTTTCTAGATCATTGCAGGTTCTTGAGCAGGGGAATAATGTATTGGAACCTTTCTTTCTTTCTTTTTCTTTTTTTTTTAAAAAAACACAAAAACTAAAAGAACAACTTTTAAACTGAGTCTTATGCTTTTTCCCTTTCTTTGCAGCATGCCCTTGATGCTGACAATGCGGGAGTCAGTCCAATAGGAAACTCCTCCAACAACAGCAGCCACTGGGACCTCGGCAGTGCCTTTTTCTTTGCTGGAACTGTCATCACCACCATAGGTACCCATTCGTTTGCTAATATCTCTTTCTCTGCAGATCATCTTGAGTAAGGGTGCTTAGTCAGTGTTTTGTCCTCATAGCATAAACTATAGTTTGAGGTTCAGAGGAGGCTTACGAAACACTGTCATTTAAATTAATGCAGTCATTGTGCTGGCTTTCAACAAAAGCCAAAGCAGAATGAAGTATCTCTTTTTCCAGAATGAAAGGCTAGCGAACCTAATGAAAAGGTTAGAATGGAAAATATGAGTTGGTTGGTTGAATTCAGATTACTCATTTGAGCTCAACTTCCATTTTAAAAATTGTACTTCTTATTAAAGCTGTATAGTAAGGGACCAAAATGTTCTACAAAATTTGTTATAAAAAACAGTAACATTCTGACCCTCTCACCTTTTCTTACCTTCCCAGAGACCGTCACTTTCATCTGTTTTGATTGTTGATTTGAACATTCATCCCCATGTCTTTAAATATCTTGCTTGTACTTCTTCTGGAATTTTCAGTTTTGGGGATTTTTTTTTTTTTTTTGACTTTGTATTGTGGAAGATGAGGAGTTAGTTCCTTCTTCCTGCCTGCCCCACCACAGAAGGGCTCTTTTCCTGTCCTCCTGTCTTCCCAATATTTAATTAGATAGAAGTGAAACATCTGCATGATTTTGACTAGATAAATGCTTTCTGCAGCTGATCATAGAGTGAACTGCAATGACCTCTTTCCTGTATCAGTTTTTGTCTTATTTTTTGTGTATCTTTTTTTTCTGACACTTGGAGAGTTTCGTATTTTTGTCTTGGGGTTAACTGTATTTATTTATTTATATTTATTTATTTATTGAGACAGAATTTCACTCTTGTCACCCAGGCTGGAGTGCAGTGGTGCAGTCTCAGCTCACTGCAACCTCCGCCTCCCGGATTCAAGCGATTCTCTTGCCTCAGCCTCCCATGTAACTAGGATTACAGGTGCCCACCACCATGCCTGGCTAATTTTGTATCTTTGAGTGGAGATGGGGTTTCACCACGTTGGTCAGGCTGGTCTCGAACTCCTGACCTCAGGTGATCTGCCTGCCTTGGCCTCCCAGGTGAGCCACCACACCTGGCCTAGGGGTTAACTTTATAAGTATAATGGCATATAATAATCTTAGTGTTCTATTTGTTAACCAGCATGTATTTGATCCCCATAATGGGTGATGATAACTCTTTTCTTTCTTTTTCCAACACAAAGTTTTGGTGGACATCATCTTTTAAATGATTAAACATGCTTATGTTTCTCTTATATGATTTGCCAGCTTTAAATGATAACTCTTGGCACTCAGCTACTACATATAAGGCAGTCAGTGAACTTAGCGTCTCAACTTCCTTTCCCTCTTCCACTATCCACTCTTATTCATGGTATCATTCTATATAAGTTGTATCTCACTTTATTGTGCCTTGCTTTATTGTGTTTTAAGATGCTGAGTTTTTTTTTTACTTTTTTTTTTTTTTTTAAACAAATTTAAGCCGTGTGGCAATCCCACATTGAACAAGTCTATTGGTGCCATTTTTCCAACATCGTGTGCTCCATTCTGTGTCTCTGTCACATTTTGGTAATTTTCACAATAGTTTCAACCTGTTTCATTTTTTATTATATCTGTTAAGGAGATCTGTGGTCAGTGATCTTTGATGTGACAATTGTCATTGTTTTGGGGTTCCACAAACCATGCCCTTTGAAGATGGTGAACTTAATCAATGAATGCTGTATGTTCTGACTGTTCCAGCAGCTGGCCATTCAGGCATCCCAGATCCCTGAGGCACAACGGTATTGAAATTTGGCCAACTAATAACCCGCAGTGGCCTCTCAGTGTTCTAGTGAAAAGAAGAGTCAGTCGCATGTCTCTCATTTTAAATGTAAATCTAGAAATAATTAAGCTTGGTGAGGAAGGCACATTGAACTCTGAAACAGGCCAGCAGCTAGGTCTCTTCTGCCAAACAGTTAACAAAGTTGTGAGTGTAAAGGAAATTCTGTGTGTTTTTTTTTTTTGAGAGAAGATCTCTCTGCGTCACCCACCCAGGAGTGCAGTGGTGCGATCATGGTTCACTGCAGCCTTGATTCCTGGGCTCAAGGGATCCTCCCACCTCAGCCCCCTAAGTAGCTCAGACTACTAGTGTGCATCACCATTCCTGGTTATTTTTTTAAACATTTTTTCTAGAGATGGGGTTTCACTACGTTGCCGAGGCTGGTCTTGAACTCCTGGGCTCAAGCGATCCACCCGCCTTGGCCTCCCAAAGTGCTGGGATTACAGGCATGAGCTGCTGTTCCTGGCCAGTAAAAATTCCTGAAAGAAATTAAAAGTGCTCCTCCAGTGAGTGAGCACACTAATGATAAGAAAGTGAACCAGCCTTATTGCTGATATGGAGAAAATTGTAGTGGTCTGGATAGAAGATCAAACCAGCCACAACATTCCCTTAAGCCAAAATCTAAATCAGAGCAAGAGGGCTCTTTTCAATTCTATGAAGGCTAAGAGAGGTAAGGCGGCTTCAGAAGAAAGTTTGAAGCTAGCAGAGGTTGGCTTATGACATTTAAGGGAAGAAAGCCTTTTGATAACATAAAAGTGCAGGTTAAAGTGGCAAGTGCTAATGGAGAAGCTACAGCAAGTTATCCAGAAAGTCTAGCTAAGAAAGTGGATATACTAAACAACAGATTTTCATTATAGACAAAACAGCCTTATATTACAAGGTGCCATCTAGGACTTTGATAGCTACAGAAGAGAAGTCAATGCCTGGCTTCAAAGCTTCAAATGATAGGCTGATTCTCTTGCTAGGGGCTAATGCAGCTGGTGACTTTATGTTGAAGCCAGTGCTCATTTACTATCCAGAAAATCCTAAGGCCCTTAAGGATTATGCTAAGTCTATTCTGCCTGCCTTCTATAAATGGAACTTCAAAGCCTAGATGACGGCACATCTGTTTACAGCATGGTTTACTGAAGAGTTTAACCTCACTGTTGAGATCCACTGCTCAGAAGAAAGATTCCTTTCAAAATAGTACTGTTCACTGACAATGCACCTAGCCACCCAAGAGCTCTGATGGAAATGTGCAAGGAGATAAATGTTGTTTTCATGCTTGCTAACACCACATCCATTCTTTAGCCCATGGGTGGAGTAATTTTGACTTTGAACTCTTATTGTTTAAGAAATACATTTCATAAGGCTGTAGCTGCCATACGTAATGATTCCTCTGATGGCTCTGAGCAAAGTAAATTGAACATCTTCTGGAAAGGAGTCATCATTGTAGATGCCATTAAGAACATTTGTGATGAATTGGAAGAGGTCAAAATATCAACCTTAACAAGAGTTTGGAAGAAACTCCAAGCCTCATGGAGGACTTTGAGAGGTTCAAGACTTCACTAGAGGAAGCCACTGCTGATGTGTTGGAATTAGAAGCAGAGCCTGAAGATGTGACTGAAATGCTGTATCTCATGATAAAACTTGAATGAATTAGGAGCTTATTCTTATGGATGAACAAAGAAAGTGATTTCTTGGGATGGAATCTGCTCCTGCCTGGTAAAGATACTGTGAACGTTGTTGAAATGACAACAGAGAATTTAGAGTATTATGTCAACTTAGTTGATAAAGCAGTGGCAAGGTTTGAGAGGATTGATTCCAATTTGAAAAAAATTCTACTGTGGGTAAAATGCTATCAAACAGCATTGCATGTTACAGAGAAATTGTGAACGGAAGAATCAATGAATGCAGCCAACTTCTTTGTTGTCTTATTTCAAGAAATTGTCACAGCCGCCCCAGACTTCAACAGTCACCATCCTGATCAGTCAGTAGTCATCAACATCAAAGGAAGACCCTCCGCCAGCAAAAACGTTATGACTTGTTGAAAACTCAGATTATTATTAGAATTTTTGGCAATAAAGTATTTTCAAGTTAAGGCACATCTATTGCTTTTTTAGACCTAATGCTATTGAACGCTTAATAGACTATAGTAGAATGTAAACATAACTTTTATATGCTTTGGGAAACAAAAAAAATTGTGTGATTCACTTTATCATGGTGGTCTGAAGCCTAACTCACAATGTCTTTGAGGTATGCCTGTATAACCTCAGGGTATGTAATTTACATTTTAATTTGTTGTCCTGATATTTGCATTTGTTTTAGTCATAGCTCTATAGTTAGATATCACTAATGTTTATCTCTATTCCTTTTGCTGTGGTTTATCTCATGATCACTTACTTGGCTGAAAGTGATCTTCAAGTAGTTGCCATAAGAATGGCTCAGGGGAGCAATATTCTGTGAGATCTTGCATTGTTCACAGTTGTAGCTTAACATTTGAAGGATAGTTGAAACAAAATGAAATCCATTTTGTTGACTCATATTTTCTTTTCCTTTTTTTTTTTTTTGAGACTGGGTCTTGCTCTGTTGTCCAGGCTGGAGTGCACTGGTGCAAACATAGCTCACTGCAGTCTCCAACTCCTGGGCCAAGTGATTGTTCTGCTTCAGCCTCCTAAGTGGCATATACCACCAGGGCTAGCTAATTTTAAAAATATTTTGTAGAAGCCAGGTCTTGCTGTGTTGCCCAGACTGGTCTCAGACTCCTGGCTTCAAAGGATCCTCCTGCCTTGGCCTCCCAGAGTGCTAGGATTACATGTGTGAGCCACCACGCCTGACTTCACATTTTCTTTTTAACTGGTCTTACCAGTGTTGCTCTTCTGTTTCCCAGTTTTCATGCAGCTGTTGGGGGATACCTGATGCCAGCCTATTTTTTTCCACTTTTATAGGTGGCTTCATCCTTTTGTTCAGTGACTTCAAATATTATTTCTCTATCTTTCGTCTGATAACATTACTAGGTTTTGACTGTTTTATTGTGGTAAAGTTTTCTTGATTGACATCTTTAAACATTTTATTTGCTGTGTGGTTTTGGTTTTGTTTTTTGGACGATTACAGCTATATATATATTGTAACTTCTTTGCTCATCTTCTATGTGTCTCATTTCTCTTCTACTTTTTAACTCTTAAAATTTAGTTTTCATTTTGTTTATTTTATTCTCCCTATTCCTTTTGTTTGTATGTTTTCCACAATGCCTATGCTGCCCTGTACTCCTTCCAATTTTATTTTTTGTTTTTTTTTGTGATCAGTAGGGAATTTTTTCCGTTTCCTGTTTCTTTCCTGAATTTCATAGCTCACATTTCATTTTCACTTGTTCAATTTTCCACGGATTTCTTGAATTTCTGCTTTTTGGCTTCCCTGTGAAGATTCTTAGAGATAATTATTTCATACTTGGTCACAATTTTTGTCTGATTTTGGAAACATTTTTCTGGTGAGCATCTCCATCCATTGGTAAGTTTTGTTACTCTTTTCACATTTTTTTCTTATGGAAGTTTTATATTTATGTTGGGTCAACTTCTTTTTAAAATACCTGGCCCCAAGCAAATTGGATATTCCTGGACCAGCTTTCTGCCAAATGATTTCATGGAGTCGGGGAGAGGAGAGCAGTGTGAGTCAGGATACCACCTTTCAGATAGGACATCCTAACTCTCTTCATTTCTGTGACAAAGTGTTTCCTGCAAATAGGGTCCATCTGTATTATTTCTGTCCTACCTCTCCTGTTTTCTGAACCAGATCAAGTTCAGGGTGGCTTCTGCTGCTATCCCTCTTTATCTTATGTTTCATACTTGGTAAAAACAGGGACCTCTCTTTTGAAGTTCAGAGTGAGGTCCTCACCTTTATACTTGGATATTTTCTGATACTTTCTGAAATTTACCACTTTAGGGCCCTGTCATCATTTTCCGAGCTTCTTCTCTTTATTTTTTGTTCATATGGCTTCCGTCCAATCTCTGCTTCTTTTGGTAGTTCTTACACATATGCTGGAATGTCTGGATTATATCCTTTTTCCAGCTCTGCTGAAAATGAGTTTGAGGGTTTTCTGCCCACATACGATTGTGAAGTAGCACTGCAATAAAAATCTTCATTCAGAAGCAGGAGAGACACCCAGCAGTTACTGGTCCACAGCAATGATGGACAGGCATTGAGAGGCTCCCCCGCCCTCCTGCTGGGGGAAATTCCTTCGTTAAAACTTGTTTATACTCTCCAGGAGGAACTCCCTGACTTACGGCTCTTTGAGGCCCAGCTGTGCCTTTTGAGAGGTTCTTTCCTCTAAGGCACGGTTTTGACAATCAACTTCCTACAGGCAAAAATTTCAGAGGCTAACGGTTGGTTTAGAGGCACAGGATTTTGCCTTGGTTTTAAGATCTAGCCTTCACGACCTAGGTTGTTTCTAGGTGAAATCCAGAAAGTTATATGCAACAAGAACATTTTGGATGAAGGAAAATTGCCATTCTTATTTAGAAAGGCTCTTAATCTAATTATATGACATGCTAGGTTTACACTTGCAAATCTGCAAATATATTGATGTTAGCTATTAAAAGTATTCAAATGCCCATGACACAGTGGGTCTGGGACTTAGAAGCCTTTTCTGGCACTCTAGGCCAGGTTGAGTCAGCTTAATCCACAGACTCACAGCATCCAACAAAGGAAGCTGGGTGGCCTGACATCATTTGGTATAAGGGGAAAAGCATTAGAAACCTGAACAACACCAGAGGGCATTGCTGTAGTAGATCTAAGAAGAACAATGTCAGATTTCATTGTGTTCAGCAGATTGTTAACCTGAGGAAAAGCGTCATGCATTGTAGGAGGATTTATTGTAAACCAATTAAAATTGAGAAAGTCTGGGCCACTTCAAGAAGTACATTTTGGAAAACGCTCTCTGGTACCCAGTATTGGATTCATGAGACATTAGTGTATATTGAAGGAAACTCCTAATTTTCTTGTTTCAGGACATGGCTAAATGAATGATCTGTCTGCTGCATTGAAAAACACTATAGCTACATTGGAAGGCGCATTAATGGTGTTTATTGTGTTATCTTGTTAGGAATCCAGGAACTCGGTTTATTGAACAGCTATGTTTATTGATCCACACAATATTATGCGACTGAGGAATGGTGGCTCTATCTGCCTAATGAAGAATGTTTGATATGCAACAGTTTTTGCCCTTTTTTGTGTGTGTACTTACACTGGAATCTTTGAGTTTGAGCAAATGGCTCTTAGCCCTTGGATTCTGTTGCCTGGCTTCCATACACTTACTCACCCATGTCCTCGTTGTCATATCCCCAGTGATTCCCTTCCCCACGCTTGGTCCCCAGGCCTCAGGTGAACAATCACCTTGTCTAGACTAAGAAATCCAGTGCTTGGCCACAATTATTAGTTCAAAGATGGACATATGATTTGGATTAGGGGCTTTTGCTGGAGCTTTGGAGGAAATGACCTCCCTTTCTTACTAAAGGTAAGTCTGGAAAGAGACAGGCCTAAGGCACTGCCAGTCATTTTTTTCCCCTTAGGTTGTTCTGCCTAGAATTCTTCAAGCACTAAAGAAGCAGAGTGAAAAAGAGGAGTGGTTAATGGGGTCTCGCTTACATCATTTGAGCTCTGGATAGAGCTACCCAGAAAGTGTTAAGAAATAAATGTTAAACCTCCTTCTATTTACTGGGGTCAACATATTTTCTTTCATTGTTTAAGCGACTGTGCATTGAGCTTTCTATTACCTGCAACTGAGAACATCCCAATACACACTTTGGATCAGAGCTCATGCAGGGCCAGTGAATATCCTCTGACCTCCACAGCTAGTGACTGAGCCTGCTGGCTGCTGCAGCTGCCATCTGCCATCATCTTTGAGCCATGGACTCTTGATTTAAAGTCTTAGGCAGAACCATCCTATTTGTTCATGTGCACACATCCTGGCTGCCTAGGAGGCTGTTTCCTCTGTGGTGGGAGGCAGGACACTGTGTCATACCAATTATGCACAGGAAAGGGGTCTTTCCCAAAAATCAGAAGGAAGGTGGATGCTGAACAGGAAACTACTGCAAAACAAATATGCATCAAAACCAAAAGTAAAATGCAAAGTCCACTTCAGTATCAAGGTACAGTGTTAACACAAGAGATAGGGTCCTTGTTCTATTTAATTTAGAAAACACGGTTTTCTCTCTCACTCTTTCTTTCTTTTAATTGAAAAATAATGCATTGTAAGTTGAACACCATTTCCCTGGCTAAATTTTAACTCCAGAGTAGAGGATCTTGATAGAGTCATACAGTTAGAGAATTCCAAAGAAACCCTTAATACAATGTAAGTAAGAATAATGAGGTGCAGAAATAATTGTTTTTCCAATTACTTAGTGGTAAATTCATTTGTTGCATGTGGTCACAAGGTTTATAAGAACACTCAGAGCCCAGCAATTCTTCCAGTTCTTCCTGAGCAATTTTCCACTAGTTAGGAGTCAGGAAAGAGGAACCATGAGAGCTGAGGAGCTGTGTTTTCATTAATTGTGAAATACACAAATATTGGCCTATTTCCTTGTGATCATAAAATTTGCAACATAATATTGCAGACATTTTTGCATATTACTAAAGTTCTTTGAAAAGCGTATTATTTGATGGTTTCTATTGGATCCACTATTCACACTATAATTACATATTGCTGGAAGTTTAAGCTGTTTCTACTTTTGTAATAGTGGAGCACCATAGTGTTACGTTGTGAAGTGTGGTCTTCATCTCTGGTTGTTTCCTTGGAAAGATTACCAAGGGTTTGCTCTGTCAAAGGAAATGACCTTTTTAAAGCCTTGTCAAATTTCTTTCCAGAAAGGCTCTCATGAGCAGCTTAAGGTTATGTACTTTTCAGACGTAAAAAATGTGTTCATTAGGTAGAATGTGTATAGAGACACTTTGGGAATAATAGAATCTTTCTTCTTTTTGAAGAAGGTTTTTCTTGTGCTGAGATATATGGAAAGATTTACAAGTGTATAGCAAACAGAATACCTTCAGGCACTTCTCCAGACCAGTAGCCACACCAGAAGAAGAGCAGACTCTGCTCAGTCAATGTCAGGGATGCACCTGCACCCTAGTCCCTTTCTCAGTAACTAATTCAATGTGAGAAAGTCCCACCTGCCTTTGATTATTGGCTCTGCTGGTGGGTCCCCCATAACTAGCTTTTCTAAGCTGGATCAATGATGCTCACTTCTATGTGCAGATGCTTTTCACAAGCTGTGATTGTAGAAGGGCAGCGAGGGATCAGGTTCTTACCAATACCTGTGAAATGCGATTAGATTTTAGTCTGTGAGGCATTTTCAGATTGAGCCACCGGACTCTACCCACATCAGAGAGACAGCCTCTGGTCAGGACCCAGGTGGTAGCCAGTCACTGCATCACTTGCCTGGCAGCCTCATTTAAGGGTTGTCCCTATCAAGCTATCAAGGCACCTGTTGGTACTTACCCAGCACTTGGATTGGATGTTTATTTTTATTTTTATTTTTCAGAGAAGAGGTATTGCTTTGTTGCCTGGGCTGGAGTGCAGTGATGTGATCATAGTTTACTGTAACCTCAAACTCCTGGCTCAAACTGTCCTTACGCCTCAGCCAACCAAGTAGCTGGGACTACAGTGTGCACCACTATGCCAGGCTAATTAAAACTTTTTTTTTTTTTTGTGGAGACAAGGGCTCACAATATAGTTCAGGCTGGTCTCAAACTCCTGGCCTCAAGTGATCCTTCCACCTTGGCCTCCCAAAGTGCTGAGATTATGAGTGTGAGCCCCCACACTTGATTTAGATGGGATGTTTAACCCATGGCTTTGGAAAGAGAAATCACCATGGCTAACATTCACTGAGTTCTTACTAGTTAGCATGCATTGTGCTCCACATACATTATCTCATTTAATCCTGCATAACCACACAGAGTGGGTACTGTTATTAACCTCATTTTATCTATGAGAAGACTGAGACCCAGAGAAGTTAAATAACTTGCCCAATATTTCATAGTTAGTAAGCAATGGAGTCCAGTTAGATTCACCAGGACTGGCTACATAATTTGTGACACCCACTACAAATTGAAGTTGGGTCCCTTGCTAAAACATCAAAATGGTAAGCTTAGAGCACTAATGCAAGCCCTGGATCCATCTAAGTGTGGGCCCCATGGGACTGCACAGGGTGCACATCCACAAAGCAGCCCTGCCTGCGCAGACAGACTGGTGACCATAATAAGAAGCACACTCTCAACTAAACAAGTAGGGCTGCACAACACACAGTTGGGCAAAGATTTGACTGTAGCACGTAAACAGCAAATGGAAGCCTTTGTGTGCGCTCCTCAGGCACAACTCCTCTTTAAATGCCAGCTTTCTCTTCATGAAAAACATGGAACTTTTTTCTAGCCAGAGGTGAACAGATCTGAGCTCATCTTGGTACTGTGCGTTCATTACAGCCTCTCCTTGGCTGTTTGCCCTTGTGGAGCTGGTTGTCTTCTGCTGAAAGTCACCACCTGGTGCTGTGGGTGCCATGGGAGGACAGTGAAGTTTCTGGAGGGAAAATAGGAATCAACCGTCTGTTTTCTCTGGGACTGAGTTTTCCTGGAGACATATTGCTCAGAAACAATTCCTTCCCACAGTAAAGCACAAGGCAAACTGGTAATTGCTACCACTGGGTGCTTAGTTTGCACTATATTTCACAGGTATTTAATCTTAACATGTAACTCTTGCTTTGCATGTGATTCATTTAATCTTTAATAGCTATAGGTAGGCATTTTAATAACCTTGTCTTTTAGATGAAGAAAGTGAGGGAGAGAGATTAAGAATGTGCCTATGACCTGAGAGTTAGTAAATAGAAGAATCAGAACAGAAATCTGTGTAGTCTCTAGTTCTAGAGCCTACAGACAACTGTCGCACCTTACTTCAAAGTTTTACCCAAGCATTCTGGAAGGATGGGCAGGGCAGTCAGACAGGCGGGATGTAACTCAATCCCCAGATCCAGAAATGTGGTCTTCCCACTGCCTCAGAGCAAAGCTCCAAAGTGTAAGTGCTGGAATTTTCCCAGAGTGACAGGGTTGAGGGTCAAACAGTCTCTCCTTATAGTTCACCAAAGGCATGGAGCACAAAAACACTCGCACACGCACCCATGCATGAGATACGGCATCACTCAAGCATGATGACTTTCTATCCACTCGGCAGTGCGTCACCAAAGAAAGATGACTGTGAATATATTTAAAGGCTTGTTTGAGTATTGAATCACTCATGCTCTTACCCAAGAACTTAGCTTTAATTTTATTTTTGTGTTCTAGTCAACAAAACACTGAACAAATAAGGAACCAATTGTGATAATAATAACAATAATAATAATAATACTTTGCATTGGTAAAGTACTTTACAGTCCATTGATTTTTCCCCCCTGCATTTTCCTTGAGTACCTCTGACGCTAGGATTTGTAGAGGTTAAGTGGGCCTAAAGAGAACCAGGTAGTGTGAGGTGGAATTGGATCGGGTCTTTCATCTCCTCACTTCTCCCTGACGCTCCATGGTAAGCCACAGCGTCTTACCCAGGAGGTGGGGGTTGCCATCTCTGAAAGCTGGAGGAAGGGGGTGTAGCACTTGTCAGGATTAATGAGATGCCTATTCATCCAGTTCCAAGCCTCCATTTGTTTGCCTATGTCTGCAATATATTTCTTTCTGAGACACTTGGACAACCTACATTCCCCGAAGTTAGGCTATTGTGAGTCAGTCAAGCTGGGATCTTCAGTGTTTTCACAAGTTACTTGGAAGTTTCCAAGAGTCACCATAAACCTGCGTGAAGTGAAACTGTAGAGGCTCATTTGTTTCCTTTTCAATAGGGCTAGCTTAATGTCAGCTCGACCATTCTAGAGGAGAATGCTTGGAAAAATGATTTTGCCCAAGTTCCTGAAAATACCTGAGAAAAGTTCTGAGAGCTTTTTTGGATATTTAAATCAAAATCCTGGTGAGTAAAAGAAGTTCAAGATGAGGAAGCCTAGCCTGAACACTCGTTTTAGAAATGGAAGCTGTCGTTTAGATTATTATAAGAGGTTTGAATGATTCAGAACAGAAGATTGCCAAGGAAAGTATCCAGGTGACTCATTCCTGAAGGCAGAAAGCAACCGTGAGTTCTGTAGGCCTGTGGGTGGCTGAATGATGGACTAACCATCAACATTATTTTTTATCATGTTGCTTTCCCAACCTATCAATAACCATGGACCCAATAACTCGCTCATTGAATGGATTCAGAAACAGGCCCCACATAAGTTACCCAGATTTGGGAGAATGGTTAGATTACTGTGTAGATACTTTTTAAACATAAGATTGTAATATCAATTGTCACAAAATGAATATTAATTAATTTAGACTTTCATCTCCATATAAAGTGTGCTAATGCTATAGGCCTTTTTCTTCCAGCAATACTTTCTTTAGCCTCATCCATATAGGGTAAGCCCAGTACTCATTGTACGTAAGTTACTTATGTAATTGCAGTACTCTTAAGAATGCAGATGTGGGTATATTCAAAGCACTATTTGAAATACATATTAGTAGACTGGACTATAAAAAGATTCTCTTGTATTTAAACATCCATCAATAAACTTTTAGCACCTTATTACCCTCAATGCAAGAGGTGGTTGGGAGGAGAGGCAGGACTCAGAGATGAGGTGGAGTTCCCAGTAAAGAAAAAAAGAACCAGATGGGGCTAAACTTCACTGGCAGTGGGGAGAGACAGCACAAAGCCTTCCCTTCCCTATTCTTTCCTGTTTTCAGACTTCCCAGGGTAGGGCTGGACAATTCATGAGTCCTTTCTAACTTTGTACTAGACCACATTTCCTCTTTAATATGGAGTACCCATCACCCTTGAAGACAGCCAGAATCTGTCCAGGTGGAGCCTATGGGTAAGACTGTGAAAAAGAAGCTCTCGTCAAGTCTAAGAAGTGCAATGGTGATTCCTTCCCACACATTCAGGTCTCACTAAACTAGACATGCCCATGATGCTTGGTGTTTCCGAAAAAGGTGGTATTATCTTTTGTCAGAAATGAAAATGAAAGTTCTGAGTGACCATGAATTTCCTAAAATGTGTTAATATCCAAGAAACCTTAAAACTGTTTATAAGGGGAGAAGGAAGAGAAGCAACGGAACAATGTTGCGAATTGTATAGGGACTTTGAAATGAAGTTCTACTCCCTAAAGCTTGTAAGGTGGGGGAATGTACAAACTTTTAAAAAAGTCTGTGAGTTCTTTGGTCAGTATGCTAATGTCTCTGCCACTCTCCCTCTTTTTAATATTTCTTACCAGGGTATGGGAATATTGCTCCGAGCACTGAAGGAGGCAAAATCTTTTGTATTTTATATGCCATCTTTGGAATTCCACTCTTTGGTTTCTTATTGGCTGGAATTGGAGACCAACTTGGAACCATCTTTGGGAAAAGCATTGCAAGAGTGGAGAAGGTCTTTCGAGTGAGTACTGCATCATATTTAAATTATAACCACTGCGATCCAGTTGGCTTTAGCCTGACAGGATCCAGGAGGCAGTAAAGGGGCATTATCTGCTTTTAATGGAATAATTTTAATGTTATGATTGTATTTTCTGTTTTGGCCAATGGAAGTCAAAGATCTTGCACCTAAACTTCCTTCTTTGAGTAGCTTCCTATTTTAGAGTGGTATTTCTGCAATCACAACACAAGAGGGTTAAGTATGGATTTGCCAACACAGATTTTTTGAAGAGGTGGAACAAGCTTAGTTTCTCCTTAAAGATGGAACATGGGGTTCCTCATTGTGTTTGTAATGAAGTAGAAAACTGTAAATCCATCCATTTTGTTGTTGGAACTCCCTCACTCCATTTTATTTTCAAGCACAGTGTCTTTAGGCTAATCCTGCTTCTTCCAGACGCCTAACTTCTCCAGACACTGCTCTGTGCTTTGCACCTGTCTCCTAATGGTCTGTCTCTCTCCCACCTCTCACTGCTCAGTGCTCCCTCAGAAATGGCATCCTGATGTACTACTTCCTACTGAACTGTCGATGATTGCTATTGCCTTAGTGGGTTTTTTCCTTTCTGGAATATTTATCTTTAAACAAGAAACAACTATCTCAACTCAAGGAATTTATTTACTAAAATTAAAATTAATAAATTATTCCTGGCGTTGGTTGCAGGCATGAGTGATTAAACTGGGGTTCCCAGTGCCCTTTAACTCACACTCATTCGTATGGTTTCACAGAACACTTGTTTTGCTCAGGCGTAAGGTCATTTCTGCTCTCTTACTCAGTACTGACCTGATTCTCAAGTCTTTCAAACCTTCCTCAGGGAATGCTTTCTTATGATGACTTAATATTTAAAAATGACATTTTGAGGTCTTTTCTAGGATCTAGGAATGGTGGCCAAAGACAAGATCAGCTGGAAGCTCTAAAGCTGTGCTTTTTCACCCTGTAAGAACTCTCAAACTTTGAGTTCAAGGCTGTCTCTGCAATAATGGCTTATACTTATCTTTAGAAGAATGCAAGAGAGCTTTCAGATGAGCAGTTTCAGAGGCTTTTTAAAAAGAGTAAAATGGGAGGAATGAGTCACCATGGCTGGGTGAGCCATTTATAATCTCACTCATTCTGGTCAGCTGCCTCAGTTTACTCATCCACAAAAGGGGATACAATTTGAATCTACTTTGTCAGGTTTTGGTGATGATTAAATGAAATAATGTGTGGAAAAGAACTTGTCATAGAGCAGACGTAGAGAGCCCAGAGCTTCAGCGTGTCTCTGCAAGAGAAGCCCTCATGGGCAAGCTAGACACTCATTCGGGTTTCATCTGAGGAGCTCTGTGGTGTGTGAGTTTTACTGGAATGTCCCACAGCCTTTGCTCCTTAATGCTGGCTGGCCGGTGGTCTCATTAGATTGTGCACCTGGGCTCCCCAGTAGTCTCCATGGAAACCATCAGTGCTCAGCTTCCCTGCTTTTCAGATGTTTAGGTCTTCGTAAACCAGACACGGCAGCCCTGTCTCCAAGAACTGTTTTGAACTGCTTGGAAGCACCCTCTTAGCTGCTGCCTCATGGCCCTGTGATAGAGAAAAAAGAATCTGGTGGATTGAACACTCAGAACAGGATTCAGTTGGAGAAATGACTGATCTGGCATTTTTATTTTTACGTAGCTTCTTTAGAGCTCTGTTTCCTTATTTGTAGAGGAAAGGATTGGACTAAAAGTTTTTGAAATCCTCCTTAGCAGAAAAAATTCTAGTTACTATATTCGAAATGACGGAAGAGGTTGCAATCATTTGGACATCTGCTACTAAATTTAGGGGCTTAGTCTCCCCTAATGAATTTCAGACTACAAATAGAGTGTACGGTTCTCCTTCCCCTTGAAACTGCCTCTCAAATGCATCATCAACAAATTCCGATACAGAGCCTTAGAAACCTCACATTTCATCTTTTTTGCTGATTGTCCGCTCAGCTCCTTGCAGCACCATCAAAGATCAGGATTCTTTTAGGAAGGCGAGACAGTTGCATATTAGTGAATTGGCAGCGCACAATGAATGCATTTGTTAAGTGTTGGAGGGATGCTATTGGAAAGGGTGACCGAATTCCAGGGGGAATGTAAGTACACTTCCTAAATATACAAACAACTGATCCTGCAGCAGTTTGCTTGCTGCATATAAAGTTTTGGTAGAAAATCTCAAAGTTTTCTGCCACTGATTTAAACTACATTTAAAAGTCCAATTATGTTTAGGTGGTTATTTGAGAAGTGAAAATTGTATAAACTAACAAAGCTTGGGGTTGTGAATTTTTAGTTCTCATGGGGGAAGGTTTATGTATTTCATCTGCTCAATGAGTGTTAAGCCCTTCTCTTGATCTGTTATGCTTTCCCTCAACTCTTGGGAAGACAGGATTTACTGTGGAGTAAAAATAAAATCTAAAGTTGGCCTTCTGCCAGGCATGGTGGCTCACACCTGTAATCCTAGCACTTTGGGAGGCTGAGGTGGGTGGATCACCTGAGGTCAGGAGTTCAAGACCATCCAGGCCAAGATGGTGAAACCCTGTCTGTACTAAAAATACAAAAATTAGCAAGGCATGGTGGTGCGTGCCTGTAATCCCAGCTACTCGGGAGGTGGAGGCATGAGAATTGCTTGAACCCAGGAGGTGGAGGTTGCAGTGAGTTGAGATTGTGCCACTGCACTCCATCCTGGATGACAGAGTGAGACCCTGTATCAATCAATCAATCAATAAAATAAATATAAAGTTGGTCTTCTAGATGCCTGAACCCTGAGGTGACCCTGGTTTGGGTCCTTCCAACACATCCCAGGTCTGATCCTCATTTTAAAGAATTGCTGAGGGGTATTGGATTACTTAGAAATGCTTTTGGTTGTGGAGTAATAAAATGCCTTACTATTGGAGTTTTTATGACATGAATAAATAAAAATTCTTTCTTCTCCTCTGGAGTTCAGAACTAACTGTGAAATGGAGGAGTCAGATGGAGATCAAATTACTAGCTTTATTGCTCATAAGCTGATCAGAGAATATAGCTTTAGCTTTGTTTCCGAAAGGGCTTATAGACACTTTACCCTGATTTAGGACTTTGCTGCTGCATTAGTTTTTCTATTGCTGTGTAATATATGACTACAAACATAGAAGCTTAAAACAACACTTTTAAATGGCCTTCTTGCACCACCACTTAGAATTTTAGTTTATTAAAATTAAACTTAGTTTAATTTTGCTCTCAGATGATGTTCAGAAACAAAGAAAAGGTAAAAGTAAAGGTGCCAAATTATTTGCAGATGTGTGTAATAACCAAACCTCAGGCAATCCGCCCTCCTTGGCCTCCCAAAGTGCTGGGATTATAGGCGTGACCCACCATGCCAGGCCACACAAATTTTTTAAGCCAGGTGTGCAGACCAAATAAAATATTAAGCTAGATGTACAGAAAGAACCAAAAGTGAATTCACCAGAAAAGACATGCCACTAAGACAGAATGTAAATTCTGTAGAAACCAGAGTACTCAACGCAGAAGGATATTTTTCTACCAGAAAGTGCTTGCCAACAAATAAAAACCCCTCGTATAGACCAAAGATGGATGAAAAATTCTTTACTTAAGGCACCTTTCAGCCAAATCAAATCACATGTAAAGTCAAAAAGAACTCACCAAAGGGAGGGAGTCTGAGAATCTGAGAGGAGAGTCACCCAGACAGAAGAAGCAGTGGACAGAAGCAGAGAGCAGAAAGGGCTCAGTCAGTACTGCACTCAGTTCCAGGGACCTCTCATTCCTCTAAGGTGCACTCACTTTGATCCCACTTCTGACACCATTTATGTCACCCTAAATAACATACAGAGAGAGGCTCATTGAAAGAAAATGATATTTACTTAGGAATGGGTGTTGCAGTGGTAACATACATGCCAGTTTAAACTATGTGTGCATTCAGGGAGGTAAAGCAAAAAAAAAAAAAAAAGAAAATAAAATAAAGGGGTTTTTTAAAGGAAAAATGAGGAGGATTACATAATTGTTTTGAGCTAATTATCCTTGAGTACAAGGATCAATAACAAGGGTGATGCCAGTCCAAGGTTGGACAGGCAGTTGCTGGGTAGATGTCTTCGCAGACATACTTTTCTGCATAAGGCGGTGATGGGTTTTGTGCAAGGTTGTAGTTTTTGCAGTCTTTTATGATAGCTCTTGTAATCAGGCATTTGTGCATGAGAACCCTTCCTTCCTGGCTTTCCCAGACTCTGTTTGTCAGGGTTTTAAACACAAGTAACCTCATTTTGATTCTGACAATTTTCACAGTCCCAACACTGATTAACAATGGGTTAAGAATTTGGACCCTATCTCACATAGCAAGAAGCCTGGAGGTACATTGACTCAGGCTTGTGCTATCAACTCCACAATGTCAGGTGTATCCAGATTTGTTACCTCTTTCTGCTCTGTTTTCTTTGGCATGGTGACTCTTCATCCTCAGACTTGTCACTCACATTGCAGGATGGCTGCTTCATGACCAAATAGCACGTTTTCACCCAACCTCATATCAGGAAATACAAAAGGAACTCCCTTAAAATTTTTCTATTTTAGAGCAGTTGCATATTCACAGCAAAATAGAGAGGAACGTACAGAGATATCTCTTAACCCCTTGCCCCCACACATGCACAGTCTCCCTCATTATCAGTATCCCCCACCAGACTAGCACATTTGTTACAATTTATGAACCTACATTGATGCATCATTATCACCTAGAGTCCATAGTTTACATTAGAGTTCACTCTTGGTGTTGTAGAGTCTATAAATTTGGACAAATTTATAATGACAGGCATCTACCATTATAGTATCATACATAATATTTCCCTCTCCTAAAAATCCTCTGTACCCTGCTTGTTCTTCAATCCTGCTCTCCTAACCTTCGACAACTGCTCATGTTTTTATTATAGTTTTGCCTTTTCCAGAATATCATTGATATACTTTGGCTGTGTCCCCACCCAAATCTCAACTTGTATCTCTCCGAATTCCCATGTGTTGTGGGAGGGACCCAGGGGGAGGTAATTGAATCATGGGGCCCAGTCTTTCCTGTGCTATTCTCATGATAGTGAATAAGCCTCATGAGATTTGATAGGTTTATCAGGGGTTTCTGCTTTTGCTTCTTCCTCATTTTTCTCTTGCTGCCACCATGTAAGAAGTGCCTTTCACCTCCCGCCATGACTCTGAGGCCTCCCCAGCCATGTGGAGCTGTAAGTCCAATTAAACCTCTTTTTGTTCCCAGTTTTGGGTATGTCTTTATCAGCAGCAAGAAAATGAACTAATACAGTCGTGTAATTGAAATCATACTGTATGTAGCCTTTTCAGACTGGCTTCTTTCACTTAAATATGGATTAAAATTTCCTCTGTGTCTTTTCATGGCTTGTAGCCCATTTCTTCTGGGTGCTGAATAATATTCCATTTTCTGGGTGTATCACAGTTTATGTATCCATTCACCTAATGAAGGACATCTTGTTTGCTTCCAAGTTTTAGTAATTATGAATTACACCTGTGCACAGGTTATTTGGTTGAACGTAAGTTTTCAACTCCTTTGGTTAAATACCAAGATGTGTGATAACTGGATTGCATGGCAAGAATATTGCCACACTGTCTTCCAAAGTGGCTGTACAATTTTGTACTTCCACCAACAATGAATGACAGTTCCGTTGCTCTACATCCTCATCAGCATTTGCTGTTGTCAGTCTTTCGAATTTTCTCCATTCTAAGTGTGTAGTGGTATCTTGCTTTCATTTGCATTTTTCTGATGATGTATAATGTGGAGCATCTTTTCAGATGCTTACTTGTCATCTTTATATCTTCTTTGGTGACGTGTCTGTTAAAGTCTTTGGCCTAGTTTTTAATTGGGCTATTTGTTTCCTTATTGTTGAGTTTTAATGTATAGCGTATTATTATTATTGTTGTTGTTATTATTATTATTATTTTTGAGACAGAGCCTTGCTCTGTCGTCTAGGCTGGAGTGCAGTGGCGTGATCTTGGCTCACTGCAACCTCCGCCTTCCAGGTTCAGGTGATTCTTCTGCCTCAGCCTCCCAAGTAGCTGGGATTACAGGCATGTGCCACCATGTCGGGCTAATTTTTTTATTTTTAGTAGAGACGGGGTTTCACTATGTTGGCCAAGCTGATCTTGAACTCCTGACCTCAGGTGATTTACCCACCTCTGCCTCCCACAGTGCTGGGATTACAGGAGTGAGTCACTGTGCCCGGCCGTATTGCGTATATTTTGAATTACAGTCCTTTATCAAGTATATCCTTTGTATCCTTTATCAAGTATATCCTTTGCAAATATTTTCTCCCAGTCTGTGGGTTATCTTTTCATTCTCTTGGTAATGTCTTTAACAGAGGAGAGGTTTTAATTTTAATGAAGTCCAGCTTATCAATTATTTCTTTCATGGAGCATGTGTTTGTTGTTGTATCTAAAAAGTAATTGGCACACCCAAAGTCATGTAGATTTCTTCCTATGTTACCTTCTAGGAGTTTTATACTTTTGCATTTTACATGTAGGTATGTGATCATTTCTAAGCTGATTTTTGTGAAAGGTGTAAACTTTGTGTCTGCAGCCATATTTTTTGCATGTGTATGTTCAGTTGTTCCTGTGCCATTTGTTGAAAACACTATTTTTTTCTCCATGTTATTGCCTTTGCTCCTTTGTCAAAGATAAGTTGACTATATTTATGTGGTTCTATTTTGGGCTCTCTATTCTAGTTCATTGATCTATTTGTCTATTCTTTCTCCAATATCATACTGTCTTGATTAATGTAACTCTATAATAAGTCTTAAAGCCAGTTAGTGTCAGTCCTCCAGATTTTTTCTTCTTTTTCAATATTGTGTTGACATCAGCTCCTTTTATGGAAGAAAAATCTTTCCCAGAAGTTACCCTGTCGATTTCCCCTTCTGTCTCATTGACCAGAATGAGATCACATCAGCATCTGCAGGGGAGGATAGGAAAGGAAGTATCAGACAAAGGACGATGGTATTGCCATGATGGACTTAAACCAGTGATTCTCAAAGTTTGGTCCCTCAACCTTAGGCCTCAGTATCCCTTGGGCCATCAGTATCGGCATCCACTGGAAACCCGTTAGAAATGAAAATTCTTTGAAAGTTGTGGTGGTGGCAGGGGTGGGGCTGGAGCTCAGCAATCTGTGTTTACCAAGCTCTACAGGTGATTCCAATGCTTAAGGAGCAGAGGAGTCATGTTTCATCTCTTGGGTCTGAACACATTGCTGTGATGAACAAAATTAGAATTCCGTTAGCAAAGAGGTTGGAGTAAGCAAATGACAATGTCTCACATAGATGTCAATTAACTGCTAGCCACAGAGACCACTCATAGAGAAGATGTCTTCTCTCTTCCTTGTCATAAATTAGGTGGCTGTTGGGATCCTTGAATCAATCAGGATAAGCCAGCCTATCACAAACAGCTTACTCCCACTCCTGCCAGATCTGCTGCAACCCAGGCAGCTTCTCAGGCTCAGGGGTTAGTAGGGCAGGGGAAAGAACTGAGCGCTGCATGCTGGCTCTTCAGAGTGTTGTCCTTCAGGTAGACCCCATTGGCCGGATCTAGTTACCAGGCCCTGTTCGTAACTGCAAAGGGGGTTTGGAATGCATTCTTTTATCTCCAAGAATAGTAGTAGATGTTAAAATTGGTGAGCACTAATATAGTCATGTACATATGCTCTAAGATGCACTCCTGGGTCCCACTCTAGGGTGACCAGCATTTCAGGAATTTAGTTCCAGGTCGTTTGTGCATCACTCTTTGGGGGGAATACTACTATTGTGAGACTCATAGATTTCACACCTGAGAAAATGCAGCGCATGATGTGACTTGCCTGGATTCACACAGTGAATTGGTGGTAGGACCTGGATTAGAACCACTAATCCTGCCTTAACCTCTTCTAGGTGGGCTGAAAATATTAATGTCAGATTAATCTACACTATGAAACCAATGCGGAGTTTAGAATATTTTAGTATACCATGCCAATCAAAGTAAAAATAATTCTTCCTGAGTTCCCAGGGAAATATCTGGGCAGTTAGCATCCTAAATATCTGCTTATTTGGGATGAAGGAGGGCTGACATTGGATTCTGAAGCAGGTTTGGGAAGCAGGCAGCCTCTTTGTCCCCTGCTGTGGGCTAGCTGTCTTGCTGGGCCAGGCTGACTGTCACTTGATAGGATGCTGTAGGAAAACCAGTCAAATTTTGGACTGGTTCTCATTTTCTTGGCTCCAAGCTGGACTTTGGACTCTGGTAGGAAGTACCTGCTTGTTTTTATCTGGCTCGGATCAGCAGGCTTTCTGATATTTCCTGTAAAACCAAGGGACACCTTTTTCTTTTTTTGGCTTTTTTTCCCCGCCAAGGATATGGCAGAAATGTTTATTTGCTTATGGATCCAAATGATTCTGGGTGTCACTGACAAGTAATAAAACATTACCCTAGACTTATGAGTGCCAAAATTACTTGGAAAATTTAGAACAGGCCACATGTTTAAGATGGAAGTGATGACAATCTCAAAGTGCTAATAAGGTTAAATTAGTGGACTGATCAACCACTTTAGATTCCAGGAAGGGGCATGTGGCAGAAGCCAAAGACTCCTGCAGGCATCTGCCATGTGCCTGGCATGGATCAAGGAGAGGCTTTTAAGAACACAATTGGCAGGAAGCTTCTGTTTCTGCCAACGCATCTTTGAGCTCGCATTCAGCAGTAAAAGGGTTAACTTAAAATAATTATTATTTCAAGGGCCAGGCACAGTGGTCCATGTCTGTAATCACAGCTCTTTGGGGGGCCAAGACGGAAGGATTACTTAAGCCCAGGAGTTCAAGACCAGCCTGGGCAACATAGTGAGACCCCCATCTCTGAAAAAAAAAAAAAAATCGAGCTGGGTGCGATGGCTTACACCTGTAATCCCAGCACTTTGGGAGGACGAGGCAGGCAGATCACTTGAGGTCAGGAGTTTGAGACCAGCCTGGCCAACATGATGAAACCCTGTTCCTACTAAAAATACAAAAGTTAGCCTGGCATGGTGGTGTGTGCCTATAGTTCTAGCTACTTGGGAGGCTGAGGCAGGAGAATCGCTTGAACCGGGGAGGCAGAGGTTGTGGTGAGCCGAGATTGTGTCACTGCACTCCAGCCTGGGTGACCGAGTGAAACTCTGTCTCAAAAAAAAAAAAAAAAAATCAAATTACTTGGGTGTGGTGGTGAGTGCCTGTAGTCCTAGACACTCAGCAGGCTGAGGAGTGAGGATTGCTTGGGTCTAGGAGGTTGACACTGCAGTGAGCTAGGATCACGTCACTGTACTCTAGTTTGGGCAACAGAATGAGGCCCTGTCTCTACAACTTTTTTTAAGTAAAATAAAAAAATAAAAATTATTATTTCAAACAGATCAAAATCCCTATTTTGGAAACTGGGTGTTATTTTCAGCATTGTAGGTTCAGCTACAGTTTCCAATACCTGTTGGTTCAAGGGTCTTGACTATGCACATCAGCATTGCGCCCAGAGAGGCAGGGGAGGAGGGCAGAGTGGTAGGCTGAGGCTTTAGGTTAAGAAATGGCTGTCTTTCAGTAGTGTAGAAAAGACACAATATTGGTGAACTTCAGTTTACGAGTGCCCATATGTCTCTCGAGTATCTGCTTCTATGTCATGCCTGCCCTAGTACTTACCATAGTATAAGTTCCTAACAAATAACTCAGTAGGATTAATGTTACTTGATAATGTGAGTTTATTTATTCATTTATTGAGACAGAGTCTCACTCTGTTGCCCAGACTGGAGGGCAGTGGCACAATCTCGGCTTACTGCGACCTCCGCCTCTCAGGTTCAAGTGACTCTCCTGCCTCAGCCTCCTGAGTAGCTGCAGCTACAGGCGCATGCCACCATGCCTGGCTAATTTTTATATATTTTTAGTAGAGATGAGGTTTCACCATATTGGCCGGGCTGGTCTCGAACTTCTTACCTTGTGATCTGCCCACTGGCCTCCCAAAGTGCTGGGATCACAGGCGTGAGCCACCACGCCCTGCCGTGAGTTTATTTTTTATCAGAGAAAAGACCCTGGTTTTAATGTGAACAGTTGCTTTCTTCCTTTTCCTAAGAGGCAAGAAGGTAGGAAGTAATTATTTTAAAATGCAAATAATTTTAAAGCTTTATCAACCAGGTCTGTTCCAAATTAGTTTAAGATTTTGTGTAGCTTTAATGATAGGGCCAGAATGTACATTTGGGGTGACCTACATATGTGACATCCACAAAACAGACTACACAACATTTCTTAATGACAGCCCATGACAGTTTTTCCATGGACGGCTCCTTCTTTCCTCCCTTCATGTAATGTAGGGTTGCTCAGCCTCGATACTATTGACATTTTGGTCTGGATAATTCTTTATCGTGGGAGTTGTCCTGCGAATTGTGAGATGTGTAGTGGCATCCCTGGGCCTCTACCCACTTGATGCCAGCATCATCACCGCCCACAGTTATGACAGCCAAAATGTCTCCAGACATTACTAAATGTGCCCTCAGGGGCAAAATTGCCCTAGTTAATTTGATCACAGCTATACTGGGATATAAGGGGACAATTGCCCCCAAAGACTACCAGGTGCATGCCCTGGTCCCCTGTCCAAATCTTTCACACGTGCCCTGGTGACTCCACCAATGGTCCTAATCAGTTTTTCAGTGCTAGTGCCATTCCAACTCAGAACTCTCCTCTCTCAGATGGGTCCTTAAAGAGGGCTTTGGAGATTTTATACTCTGGGAATCGGATCATTTCTCACCAATAAGGCAAAAATGCTTGGAGACTTGATGCTGATGAGTCCACATAGTGATAAATTGTTCTGCTCTTATTCTTCACTAGGCAAACCATCTCAGCACTAACTTTAACTGACCCATAGGGACTTACCTAATGTATGGCTCTTCTTTCTTGGCTTACCTTTAATAATTGGCCAGTATCCCTTTGGTGTTTCCTGTTGTCTTCTGAGGTCACTATAGAACGTTCCAGTGGCTTTAAAGTGCATCTTCACTCTTTTCTATGCCCAGTAAAGATGTCAAACATTGCCTAAAATAGAACTACTTAAAATACTGCCTGGATAGCATTTAACATTGAAACATTTTCCAGGTAGCTTTAACAGAGTCTCTCTCGCTCTCTCTTTCTCTCTCTCTCTCTCTCTCTCTCTTTTCCCCCTGGCAAACTTTGATCACAGGTAAGTTCTGGGAATCTGATTGTTATTTTGGGGTAGGAAATTATTCATGAACATCTGCATGCCGGAACCTTTGTAGGGAGCCTTGGGTCTGTCATTTGTCTGAGAGGATTTTGTTGAGATAATACTGAGTATTATGGCCTGTGGTACCAAAGTCTAGATATAGGTCGCTGATATATATGGTTTGGCTGTGTCCCCACACAAATCTCATCTTGAATTGTAGTTCCCATAATCCTCATGTGTTGTGGGAGGGACCCAGTGGGAGGTAATTGAATCATGGGGGAGATTATTCCCATGCTGCTCTTGTGATAGTGAGTGAGTTCTCATGAGACCTGATGGTTTTATAAGGGGCTTTTCTCCCTTTGCTTGACACTCATTCTCTCTCCTGCCATCCTGTGAAGAGGTGCCTTGCACCATGATTGTAAGTTTCCTGAGGCTTCCTTGGCCATGCGGAACTGAGTCAATTAAACTCCTTTTCTTTATAAATTACCCAGTCTCGAGTATTTCTTCGTAGCAGCGTGAGAATGGACTAATAGAGTCGCTCATCTGTTTTGAGGGTTTATTGTGCCAGATGCTGGGCTATCTGGGCTTTTCCTAGAGTAAGCTATACAGTAAATCTGCCAAAGAGATCATTATTGTTTCTTAATTTTATGAGATCGGAATTCTTAGACTGGTTCTGTGACTTGTCCAAGGTCACACAGCCATAAATGACAGAGCTAGAATTCCAAACCTGGTCTCCCTGCCCCAGAGTGCATGAATAGACTTAATCATTCCACTATACATCCTTTCTTCTTTCTCTTGCAATGTAGGCATAGCATGTGATGGCTCAGAGGAGCCTTCACAAAAGGTTTAGTAAGACCTGGGGATAGATAAAAATGGCTAGTTGAGAGAAAGATATTGGGCCTGTCTTTATCTGCTTTAAAAGGATTTTAGTTTTCCGACTTTATGCCCTCTCGCAGTGTGTTGAATTGCATCATAGCCTCTGATTCTTTATGTACCTGCTTTAGCTCCCTAATACCAGCTCATTATTAGCTAACATCTCTTTCTTTGTGTTCTCTTCTTTTGGAGGTTAATCTAAGATTTAGGTGTCCCCTTGCTCATGTCTGCTGCTATGTGACTAATACAAAGATGGGTTTATAGGACATTAAAAGTAATGGCAAAAACCACAATTACTTTTGCACCAACCTAATAAAAGAGAGGCCTGTACTGTACCAATAACTGACTTGTTTTGACCCACCTCTGCGAGAGCAGTTGCCAGGCAAAGATAGTCTCCACTCTGTTCTTCCACCATTGCTCCACTTTGTACAACCTGCTTAATGTTAAAAACAGGAGGAAATGCACAGCTCTAAGCCAAGCCTCTTGGTGCCCTGAGATAGCTGGCCTTTTCCTCCAAAACATTCTTCTTTTTCTGAATTCATCAGAGTGCCTCAGTGCTCTGCTTTGATGGTTTTAAGAGCATAGAATGGCTTGGTGTGGTGACTCATGCCTGTAATCCCAGCACTTTGGGAGGTTGAGACGGGAGGATCACCTGAGGTCAGGAGTTCAAGACCAGCCTGATCAACATGGAGAAACCCCGTCTCTACTAAAAATACAAAATTACCCAGGTGTGATGGTGCATGCCTGTAATCCCAGCTACTTGGGAAGGCTGTGGCAGGAGCCTTCATCACTTGAACCCGGGAGGCAGAGGTTGTGGTGAGCTGAGATTGACGCCATTGCACTCCAGCCTGGGCAACGAGAGTAAAACTCTGTCTCAAAATAAAATAAAACAAAACAAAATAAAATAAAGTAAAATAAAAAGAGCACAGAGTTTGAGAACATCACCACCAAGATTTTAATTCCCACTGGGGGTTTAACTCAGTCCCAAACTCAAGGTCTGCTATGTTAAGGAGTCTTAAATATCTCTTCCTTTTAAGAGCCATTTAGCTATTTCCTCATATCTTTCAGATTTTGCTGGTATTCCCTAAGGCTTCTGAAACTCTTAAAACGTCTCTGATAGAGGAAACTATCTAGAAAATTTTATGGGTATTCATTATCAGTGAGGTCTTGCTCATTGAAGAGATAGTCACTTCTTAGAATCCCAGGGGTTTTATTAAGTATTAATAAAAGGTTTTATATTTTTGCATTTTGGGGCTAGTGAAAGTCTAGTGATGCTTTAGGTCTACAACATGGTAAACTGTATCTAAAGATTCCAGGTGCTTTTGAGTTATGAATTTAATGCAAGAATTCTATTAGCAATCACATTTTTATTAGTGTTATAAAATCAGTGTAATAGGTGGATGATTTCCTGTGTTCTTGCTTTATCACCAATTTTCCCAGGTGAGTTTGGTTCCTCTGGAATGCACTGATTTAATAAAAGATTAATTTTTTGCTCTGATAGAGAACTCTTTTTAAGAAATTATCAGCGTAATTTTTTTTTTCTTTTTACCTTTAGCCTCATGTTACTTCTGTGAGCCAAGCAAGCAATGAACTTAACAAATTAGGTTCCTGAAAATTGAGAGGTGCCCTTATTGAATTGAGTGTTCTCATCATGGAGCTGGCTGTGTGATCTATGTGTTCACTGCAGGATAAGTTTTAGATGACTGGCATGTCAGTAGTCATTGATACTTTCTAGATAGCTTTATGACTTTTTGCCTTAGGGAAGGGAAAATGTTTAGAATACACATCATTATTGAGAGGTGTGCCAGAGTTCTGAACCATCACCCCAAAGAGCCAACTCCCCTGGGAGGTGACAGTGTGACAAGCATGTGCAGGCCCATGCTGAGCAGGCTCTGATGACTTCGTGTAGGGAAGGGCTGCCAACAAACTGCACTCTCCTGAACTGCATCCAGCCCAGGAAATGTGCATTCCTGTTAGGAATGTACTTTGTATTTCTGGGGGAGACTGCATTGCTTTGTATTTTCTGAGAGGAGCTGCATTCGTGCATCATAACGGTTTTGATCTAATGGTTTTGCACTATGTCTTGGAAGTTTACTGCTGACTTTTAGGCTCCTGTTCATAGACAGCTGTAGTTTTCATCCTGTAGGTGGTGGGCCCCTAGGAGCCTGAGGTGTTGTTTTAAAGGATCAGAGAATCCTTTTGTGCTTTAAGCATTGCCAGTGGACAAAATGAACAATATGTCTCCTTAACATGTGGGCTGCCCTTTCCCAAAAGTATGTGGAGGGCTTGGTTGCCATCAATGATTCATTTCACTTCATTTTGAAGGGTGATTGCTGAATTCATAGTATCTTTATATATATATATGTATATATGTATGTATTTCTCACTATCAGTTAGTACCAAAAGTTCTATTGTTGTGTGGGGATCGAGGAATTTTTTTTAACCTTCAGAAGGGATTCCCATACTCACAGAAGTTGAGTTCACTGGCCTTTCAAGTTAGCATCAATTTCCATGTCATTCTGGGCTTTCTTTTTTCTGTAGATTTAATATTTTCATCCTGGCCACAATCACTGTTACAAAGTTCTCTTTTCCTATAAGATACTCCCAGGGGCTAGTAGGATACTTTAGAGCCTACTTCAAGGTTTCCTTTATTCCTTTATGCCTGTTTTTTTTTTTTTTTTTTTTTTTTATTGTGGTAAAGTACACACAACATAATATTTACCATCCTAACTTTTTTTTTTTTTTTTGAGATGGAGTCTTGCTCTGTTGCCAGGCTGGAGTACAGTGGCGCCATCTTGGCTCACTGCAATCTCTGCCTCCTGGGTTCAGGTGATTCCCCTGCCTCAGTCTCCCAAGTAGCTGGGACTACAGGTGTGTGCCACCGTGCCCGGCTAATTTTTCGTATTTTGATAGAGACGGAGTTTCACCATGTTGGCCAGGATGGTCTCGATCTGCTGACCTCATGATTTGCCTGCCTCGGCCTCCCAAAGTGCTGGGATTATAGGCGTGAGCCACCACGCCTGTTCCATCCTAACTGTTTTTAAGTGTACAGTTCAGTGGCATTAAGTACATTAACATTGTTATGCAACCATCACTACCACCATCTCTAGAACTTTTCCATCTTCCCAAAGGGAGACTCTGAGCCTGTTAAATGATAACTTCTCATTTCCTCTCCCCTAGCCCCTGGTGACCACCATTCTACTTTCTGTGTCTATGAATTTCACCACTTTGGGAACCTCATGTCAATGGAGTCATAGAGTATTTGTCCTTTTGTGTCTGGCCTGTTTCACTTAGCACAGTGTCTTTAAGGCTTCACGAATGTTGCACATGTGTCAAAATTTCCTTCCTTTCAAGGCTGAGTAATACTCCCCTGTATGTATATACTACATTTTGTTTATTTGCTTATCTGTTGATGGACTTTTGGGCAGTTTCCACCTTTTGGTTTTTATGAAAGTGCTGCTATGAACATTGGTATATAAACATCTGTTCGAGTCCCTGTTTTTAACTATTTTGGACAATATACCCAGCAGTGGAATTGCTGAGTTACATGGTAATTACAGATTTGATTTTTCTGCGGAACTGTCACACTGTTTTCTACTGTGGCTGCACCATTTCACATTTCCACCAGCAATGCACAGAGGTTCTGTCTTTCCACCTCCTCACCAACACTTGTTTTTTTCTTTTATTTTTCTTTAACTTTTATAGGCCCAAATGACAGTGTTTGGTAAATTGCTGTCTGACTGCCTCTAAGTCCTGGCTGCTGCCATAGCTGCTGTTCTGTCACTTTGGGGTCTAAGTGGAGATGCTGTGCCTTCAGCCTCACTTCCCTCCTGCACTTGCCCTCCCTTCCTCCCTGCCCTAACCTACAGCTGTGTCTCTGTGCATCTTTCCTTCCCACTCATCAGCTTGGGCCCTGTGCGCAGAGCTGGTGGGAGGGCGGGTGGCTCAGTGCCAGGCCGCCTAGGGACTCTGCATATGGATGACATCGTTTCCACCAGACCTTTTTTCTACTCTGAAATCCTTTTATTCACCCAATCATGATTCACTTTTCTGTTCTTCACTGTGGCTGTTACTTCATGCTCCTCGTTAGGTCAATTTAATAAATAATTATCAAATAACACTTTTTCGTGTTCTCAACACTATGGGGGTATGTGCCAATAAACAAGGGACAGTCCTTTCTCTTAAGGAGAAAACAGCCATGCATCAAGACCAGTGTCCATAATATTGTGCAGAATGATACGAGGGCTCGGGCAGGCAGGCTCTGAAGTCACACCAGCTTGGTGAATGGTCCGTGTGATCTGTCCACTGCTTGTCAGCTACGTGACCTCAGGCTGTGCCTCAGTTTTCTTATTTGAAAAAATCAGGATAATAGTGGTTCCTGTGTGTTTTGGCACTTAGTTGATACTTGAGAGCAGTGCCTACCGCATAGCCTCAATCAATGCTATCCACTATTATAGAACACTGTTAGCTATGGGAGTCCAGAGAGGGACTTGTGAATTCTAGCTTGTACATTTCACATCACGCAAGCACCTGTCTTGTCTTGCCAATGGATTATTCTGCCCAAGGAAAGCCTAAGGGCCTTGAAACTAAATGTTACTGTGCCTTTCTAGGCCTCTGTCTTTGTAGGACCTGCTCAGTGCTAAGTGCTTTGTAGGTGTTCAGTAAATACTTATTGATTGTGAATTGATTAGAGAGGAGAGAGACATGAACCAGGTCTTTTTCCAAGCTCTGCTCCTCTTACACCCAGGATGTGTAAGCTTCACAAATGAAGGAGAGATGCTTGCTGATGCTACCCTCTGTCCTACCCTTCCTGGAAATGGGCATGGAGATGGGTGGGGCTGGAGAAGTGGAGGGGGCCCCAGAAAGGGTAGCGACAGAAAGAAACCCATTGGCAACAGGGTCTATATGTGGGACAGGACCTCAGCCATCAAGCATGGCCTTGGGAGGAGAAGATGCATTGGCCGCGATGCAGTGAGCCCTTTCGAAACGCAAACAGCACAAGTGCAGACGGCAGGTTGGTTGGCTCCTCTGGGGCTCCCCCAGGGGCTGCCCTTGCCATTCGGTCTGCGTGAAGGAGGCAGGTTGTCTTCTTTGTCCTCGACCGCACTTCACTGGCTGCAACTGTTCACACAGATGTGCCCATGTGATCTTACCACATACGTAGATTCTAGTAAAAAAAGAACAAAAAATCCAAGAATGAATAAGAATTTATTTTAGCTACATGCTGACTGCCTCTCAGCTTGCCCGTGCTCTTACTAGATCTCGAACACAAGGGCCAGTTTGTATTTTTATAAAAATGCATCAAAGTGTTACTAAAAGATCCTAAAGGAAGACTAAAGTTTCCTCCCAAAAGATGCCTGGCCTTGCAAATACCAACAAGGGATCCTCGGAAGATGGGTTTTACTGAGCTCAAACGCTATCTCTTCTGTTTAGATACCGTGTTATTACACCATTTCCCGTCTCAGACTGAGTGATGTTTCCTCCATTACTTTTTTCCATTCCTTGGCAGGAATGAATTTCACCATGAATAACATCCATAGTCTTTCTATATGAGTCTGGGGAATGCTTGAAAGAACTAATGCTAAATTATTAGTATTAATATTTGTTTGTCTACCTATCCACTCCCCACCCCCAGGTCCCCTCTCACTCCCGAGTAGTCACAAATGAGTGTATCGGGCATCTCGTCTCAGTTGTCAGCACTGTCCCTTCTCATTCTAAACTGTTTTGCAGATTAGTTTGAGCAATTAGAATCAGGAATAAATATCCTGTGGTTAAAATAAAACAGAATTTATGTACAATTTGAAGAATAGGTTACAGAGAACTTCCATGTGATTTTTACAAAAAAATAAACTTTGCTATGTACTGTAACAGAGTTGGCACCAGAGCTAACAAAAAAAGCAAGCATCAACATTTAAAATGCAGTACATGACATGTAAATGCCACATGGTGTTCTTGCAGTGTTATTACCACTTTCTTTCTGGCATCCTTTTCCTGACATTGCTGTATGCTTCTTGACTCTGCTGCTCTTCAGAAAGTCTCAATTGTCCTGAGCCCTTTAATTCTGTATTTATATTAGGTGTCTCTCTCTTTTATCTACCCTTTGGAGGATTATCAACCTTTTCCCCAAGGAAGAGGAAGAAGAGGACCTGTCCAGATGGCTGTATAAATATGTGACACCTGCTTCCGTGAGCCACTATGGGAAGAGTTTAAGAGTTGATGGGATTGTCCCCTGCCTAGAAGATGGGCACACATTTGCTTCCCTTCTCCTTTCTATTTTTAAAAAATGATCATGTGCCTTTAATGATATTTCTAGAAATGTCTTGAATTCAAATTATTTTCTATTTTTAGGGAAATAAAAAAGGAACCCAGCAACCACATTTTCTGAAAAGATTTTATGGGTCAAAATGTTAAAAGTTTGTCATAGTTAATATTTCCTGAAGCAAGAGACTTGATGATCGTGTGTGGGGAGAAATCTCTGCTTCACCATGGGAAGGAAAGCAGTGGACCTCCACGTTTGCACTGAATGTGCCACATTCTTTCATCTCCAGACTTTTGCGTGTGATATTTATGGTGTTTCAAACAATGTCTGTACCCTCCTCCTGGTCTCAGCTCAAATGTCAGTTCCTTGGGGAGTTTTTCCTGACTTCTAAATGAGGTCAACACCACCCCCCGTCCCCCGCCAATAGCATCTTGTGGACCCCTAGAGTAACGTTCATCTCACTATATTAATGCCAGGCATCCCCAGCAGCCTCTGAGCTGTGTGAGGTCAGGTCCCATCTGCCTGTTCACCACTGCATCTGCAGATGCTAGCACAGGGCCTGGCACCCAGAGAGCACTTAATCCGTACTTGATGAATCAATGAATGAACATTGCTAGACGTGACCTTATACATCTTGATATAGAAAATGACCTTGAAGCTGGACTAGGTCCCAGTTACTTGAGAGGCTGAGGCAGGAGGATCAGCCCAGTTTGGGCAGCATAGTGAGACATCCCCTATCCCTCCTGCTCTCCTAATTCAGCACAACCCCCTCTAAAAAAAGATAAAGAGAGTGACCTTGAAAACGAAAGCAGTATTGTATGCAAACAAATGGCAATGGGAAAAAAAGTTTTTAGTCTTTGATGTACAATTGTTTTGAATAAAGGATGGGTCTATAGGGGAGCTGCTCCCTGATAATGCTTATTGCGAATGGTATTCATATGCACAGACACTTTGACCTCATCAGGCTATACCTAGAAGTGTAATTCTACAGACTTAGGAAGTCAACCTTCTTAAATACAGTATACAATTTACCTTCACCCAGTGGTTCTGAACCCTGTAATGTCCAATATCCTTTTATAGCATGTATTTATGAATACTCCTTTACTACATTGAAATGAATTTCAGAGACAGTGCACCTTGCCAATACAGGTAATTTTGAAAAATTCAATGCAAATTTTCTAGCTATAATATAAAGGAGAAATAAATGGAAAGTAATGTTTCAATAATAGGTGCTCAGTTATGAAACCCTAGGAGACCTACTGGAGTAGTGAGTCTTGGCCTCTATATGTAGACTGTAGTATCTCCAAATGCAGATTGGTTCAGATATGTTGTGTTGATGACTAAGATGTCACAAAGGACTTTTTCTCCAGTGGTGTGGTTTTCCAAAATAGAGAACAACTCTTGGCAAGGTTCCAGCTAATCTATTTACGTTAGATTCAGATTCTTATAAAATTTGGTCAACTTTGAAAAGATGCAAACAATTTGTGTGTGTGTCTTCACATGTAAAAGGGAATTAGGTTCTTGGCTCAGATAATTGTAGACATGAGTTTTTCTCAGTGGGACATTCAAAACTCATGATAAATGTGGGATGGTTCTGTGATTTGTGGCACTGATTGTTGTATTGCAGGATGTCTGAACGTCTTTGGCCTTCTCCCAGTACATGCCAAACGTGCCCCTCCAGTTGTGACAACCACAAACACCCTGAAAAGCTTACAGACCACCTCCTAGGGTGTTATAATCTAAACAGGGTTATAAACAAAGCTTCCAGGGAGCTCCCATGTTACTTTCAATAATTTACATATTTAATTTCTATTCTCATGAAAATGGCCATGTTCCAATAGTTAAGCCTCTTCCCTTAATGTATTTCCCGTGCTATTAATATTCAATTCTATTCCACAAATATTTATTATATACGTGTGTGTGTACATCCATCTGACAATACCTTTCTGTGTTGTGTACCTTTACTAGCATTCCAAATTATAAAATTATAAAATCCTGTCAGTTTATCTCTGGCTGGATGAATGGTTTTATTGTTTTTATAGAATATGTGCCTTAAATAATACTCTCATATTTTCTCAAGGTGCTAAAATAGAGGAGGCAGCTATAGAAAAATGCACTGTGGGCCAGATGCAGTGGCTCATGACTGTAATCCCAGCACTTTGGGAGGCCAAGGCGGGCAGACCATGAGGTCAAGAGATCGAGACCATCCTGGCCAACATAGTGAAACTCCATCTTTACTGAAAAAACAAAAATTAGCTGGGCATGGTGGCACACACCTGTAGTTTCAGCTACTCAGCAGGCTGAGGAAGGAGAATCGCTTAAACCCAGGAGGCGGAGGTTGCAGTGAGCCCAGATCGCACTACTGCACTCCAGCCTGTGTGAAAGACCAAGACTCCGTCTCAAAAAAAAAAAAAAAAAAAAAAAAAAGAAAAAAGAAAGGAAAGAAAATTGCGCACTGTGCTGGGCACTTAGGGCATTGAGGTGAAGGAGCACACTGTGTAATAGGGAGACACACAGATGGATGGACAGACAGCGCTGCAGGTTGAGCAGCTCTAGGGACCGGGGACTGTGCAAGGGTGAAGGAACATGGACAGCAGAGAGGAAGAAGTGGTAGCTCTAACCAGAACTGGAGTGGGCTTCCCGCAGGAGGTAATGTCAGAATTGTGTGTGAGGAATGAACAGGAGTCCAACAAGCATTAAAAAGGGGGAAGAACATCCTAACAGATGGAGCAGCCCTTAAAAGGGCACAGAAGCTAAAAAGAAATGAGCTATGAAGCCATGAGAAGATGCGGAGGAATGCTAAATGCATATTGCTGCGTGGAAGAAGCCAATCTGAAAAGGCTACATGCAGTATGAGTCCAACTACATGACATTCTGGAAAAGGCAAAACTATGGAGACAGTTACAAAGATCCATGATTGCCAGGAGCTTGGGGGAAGAGAGGGATGAATCGGTGGAGCAGAGAGGATTTTTAGGCCAGGGAAACTATTGTGTATGATTCTATAATGGTGGATACATGTCATCAGACATTTGTCCAGACCCATAGAATGTACAGCGCCAAGAGTGAACCCTAATGTATACTGTGGATTCTGGGTGATATTGTCCGTACAGGCTCATCACTTGTAACCAGTGCACCACTCTGGCGTGGGATGTTGATAGTGGGAAAGGCTGCGCATGTGTGGGGCGGGGGCTATATGGGAGATCTCTGTACCTTCCTCTCAATTTTGCTGTGAAGCTAAAATGATTCTAAAAAGATCAAGTCTTAGGAAAGGCACCGAAGTATGAAATGGAGCAGTACTAGGGCACCAATTAACCATCTAGTCGCTCCAGAACTGCAAACTACCTGCTACTACAGCAAGAGAGAGGGGTCAGCAACTGCGTGCCTGCAGTGGGGGTAGGGAGCAGTTGGGGGAAGTGCGGGTGGGTAGGGGTCCCTGACAGCTTCCTCAGAAAGTGGGTTGCCACATTCTGGAGGGGGAGGAGGCGGCATGAGGCAGCAGGCAGGATGCATTTCTTGAACTGGATTACGGCCAGGTCCTTACAGCTCTCCCACTGCCACCTTTGGCAAACATTCCTGGGATCCTGAAGGCTCAGACAAGGCCCATCTCTCTTCCATTACCATGGGGATTACCTCTTCCTCTTTTCTCTTTTGGTTTTCCCTCCAAGGAAGGGTTGTCACTCCTTTTCCAAAAGGAAGAAAGACCAAGTGAATGATTTTCAAGGGCACCGTGCTGTTATTTCTCGAGGGAATCACCGCCACGTTCATGAGCATGTTGCTGATTTTCTCCTTCCCTTCTCTTCTCCTTAGCCCTCTCCCTCACGCTGTCTCCCACCTCTCCCTCTTTTCCTTTTCTTTCATTACAAAGACTGCAAAGAGAACACATGGTCACCATCGAGGCCTTGGAAAATGCAGAGGAATACAAAGAAGAAAGTAAAATCATGTAAATATCCTTTGTCCAAAGAGATCCACCATTAACATATTGATAATTGTACTTCTGAATCTTTTCTCTGGATCTATATTTGGCCCCAATGCCTGGTGCTCCACTGGCCCCACAGTACCCCTCCCGCCTGCTACCTACAGTGTCCAAGTTTCCCTGCCCTCTGGTGCTGGCAGGGGTTGTCACCATGTCCTGGTCACAGCCTGTGCCTTCCCTGTGTTACTCCATCAGCTTCTTCTGGATTGCTGACCTCTGCTCTAATCACTGATCATTCATGACAGTGTTGCTACCCACCTTCGGCAGGTGATAGATCCTTCTGCCTCAGAAGCAGGAGTGCTATTGTCCTGCTGTCCTGGAGCTGAGGGAGATGGACACCACTTTCCCCAGTAATACTAGATTCTCAGGAATAGATACAACACCTTCCAAACTGTAGCTGACACCAGCTGTACATTTTAACAAGACTTTTAAGATTCAGGAATGTCAGAGAGATATTACCCACAGCAGTTACATCACATCTGCTTACAGTTCTGGCAGTTCTTGGAGCCCAGAATTCCAGGTCTGTTCCAGGGTGTCCAGCTGGGCTGTGTCCTTAACCTGCCTCCAAGTGGCTGAAGCCAGCTTGCCCTGACCTCCGGGAGTAGCTGTTACAGGCAGGTAGCGGAGCTCAAAATGAGAGAAACTATGGCTAATTTAAACAGAAATGAAAACAATTTCAAAAAGGATACTGGATAGCTACCAAATCCTTCGGATGGTTGGAAACCCAAACTTAGAGGGTACCTTGTTAAGAACAGTGACCAAATCACACCATGGAACTGGTCCTAGAAGAAGCCACTGCTGTGTCTGCCTGAGCACATACAGGGCAGTGGCCCCTAGACGCTGCCACTAGAACCATCCTTGTGGCTGCTCCTGGAGTGGGGCATACTACCAGCATTGGTGCCACCATCCCTGGAATGACTTCCACAGGGTCCCCGTTTCTTTATTGTAACATCCAAGATACGTCTGCTCCTGCCTGCCACCCCGCCTCCCATGGAAGCTCCCTGCTGATGCTTTCACTTCCACCTTGATCAAGGGCGAGGTTTACCTTCCATGTCCATCCCACTCAGGGTTCCAGTCCCTCACCCTCTGTCGAAGGACCTAGGAGGATCCAGGACTCTTGAGAGGTGGGCGGTGCACAGGTGGTGAATCATTGAGAGGTGGGCTGTGCACAGGTGGTGAATCACCAGCAGAAAGCTCTGTATCTGATCTCTTCCTCTTGGCCTCCAGACGGGACATTTTGCTTCCCGCCCCCCCCCCCCCCAGGAAGACCCTAGGAAGACCTCGTCCCTCCCACTGTACTTTTGCTCCAGGCTGAGTGGCCATTCCACCTTCTCCCTGTCTCTGTTCCTAACGTGGTCTTGCCTACTGTCTGGGAGAGGAGAAAGTGGTTCTGTAAGGGTGCCTCTGAGAATTTCCACACCTCTTTTCAGAATGGTCTGGTGGGGGGTGGGTGCCAGTGAGAGGAAAGAGGAGGAGGAAAACACAGAGGACTCTCAGATGACTACTTCAAGGTTTAACCCCGTTACATCTGCATGGGTGTGGTTCAAAGTCTGAACCACATAAGTCTTTATGACTGTGAAAGCCTGGGTCACGTGCTTGTATCCTCATAGCAGGAGAGGCTGGGAAAGTCAGTAGGTGGTACATTGCAGCTTCTATACTGGGAGGAGATCTGTCTTTCACCAAACTAAAGAAGGATGTTCAAATTATTGATGGACAAAAAGAAAGACGAGGATCCTCGAACGTGGTCATGCCCTGTGATCACATTAGCTCTGTTCGATCACAGCATGACAGTGGGAGTGGCTTGCGAGACCTATGGCAGTATCGTTGATAATCATTTACCATACGCCACAGGCTGAGCATCACCAGGGTTGGTCCAATTCCATTTTCTAATCTTTCTTCTAGCGTGGGGTGAACATCAGGAGGTCTAGAGATCTTGTTTTGTTGCTTTTAGATTTTCAGTTTCTGGTCCTCTGAGAACTGTTCAAACTGTTCATGCATATCTCTGCTAAACAATTTGCAGGAGCAGTGTAATCTAGAACTGCATTTTAAAGAGCACTCTTGTAAAGGAAATATTATCTACAGAGATGCAACCCTACCTAAGGGTGGGGCACTGTTGACTACTTTATCTTATGGAACACGTGTCCCCTAGAGTCACAGCCTTGGGATGCCTACATCTGCTTTCATTTGCATAGTTAAACAGCCCAGCCTCTTCATGAAAGGTAAAAGTCTATTTAATTCACGACACACGACATTAAGCTCCATGAAACAGTTTGCGTATAACTTAATTCTTTTAAGAGGAAAAAAATGTACTAATTAAAAGCCAGGACATTATTGTGCATGTTCAGCAATCAGAATAGGCTTCAGTGTAGTCCTTTTTTTTTTTTTTTTTTTTTTTTTTTTTTTTTTGAGACAGAGTCTCACTCTGTTGCCCAGGCTGAAGTGCAGTCACATGATCTCAACTCACTACAAGCTCTGCCTCCCGGGTTCAAGCAATTCCCCTGCCTCAGCCTCCCGAGTAGCTGGGATTACAGGTGCCCGCCACCACACCTCACTGATTTTTGTGTTTTTAGTAGAGACAGGGTTTTTTGTGTTTTTTTTTTTTTTTTTTTTTTTGAGGCGGAGTCTCACTCTGTTGCCCAGGCTGGAGTGCAGTGGCGCGATCTCGGCTCACTGCAAGCTCCGCCTCCCCGGTTCGTGCCATTCTCCTGCCTCAGCCTCCCAAGTAGCTGGGACTACAGGCGCCCGCCACCGTACCCAGCTAATTTTTTGTAGTTTTAGTAGAGACGGGATTTCACCGTGTTAGCCTGGATGGTCTCGATCTCCTGACCTCGTGATCCGCCTGCCTTGGCCTCCCAAAGTGCAGGGATTACAGGTGTGAGCCACCGCGCCCGGCAAGACAGGGTTTCACCATATTGGTCAGGCTGGTCTTGAACTCCTGACCTCAAATGACCCACCCGCCTCAGCCTCCCAAAGTACTGAGATTACAGGCGTGAGCCACTGTGCCCGGTCCAGTGTAGTCCTTCTAAGCAAATCCATCCTAATCAAATGAAAGAGCAATGCTCCTCTTTAATAATCATAAATGAATGATAGATGAATAAGCAAATGATTTGTGTATGCATTTATTTGTCCACAACACACAATTGGAGCCTGGCATTTCCTGGAGGCATTTGTATAAAACTTAGATGAGATCACGTCCCCTAGGATGTCAAGGTACTCGCCCTGGGTGATTCTGCCATGAGGCTCCAATGGAAACTTTGTCAGGAGTAGAAAACAGCAAATGCATGTGAAGTCCAAGTTCACTGGCACCTCTCTAGCCTCCTTGCAGGGTTATTTCTCTCCATCACTAATCCTCTGTTTTGGATCATTTGCAACAACTCCCTTTACTGCGAAGAGGGAATCTTGAGGTACGGGCAGTAAATATGGAGACTGTGATAGGCAAACAGTTCCACAGTGTCATGAGGTCCCTTTTACACTCTCTCACTCCGTGGGTTTCCCCTTCACAACATGTCTGATTTATCACAAGCTGTGATTAATTATTTCCTTGCATGATTGTTTAATGCTTGGCTCAACTCCTACTAGCTCTGTGAGACTGGGGCCCGTTTTGTTTTACTCACCAGTGAAGTTAGCTCACTACCTGACAGAGAGTAGGTACATGATCAATACTGATTGAAAAAAGGAATAGAAAAGTTACAGAGTTCAGTTTCATTCATGGCTTGAAAAATATGCTAAAGGAATTTTTTCTTTTGTAGGTGCTTCTGTCCAGTTCCCCCAATGCAGGCCTTTCCAGTGTGGGGCTTATTTCTGCGTGACTTTCTATAAAGCTGTATTTCCTTCTTATCTAACTTCTCATTCCTAGTCTAACGAGAAAGTTCATGCACATCCCTTTCTCCCTTCTCTCCATTTTCTTTTTATCTCTGAAACAATTAGGTAGACGTGTAGCTGGGAAGCCTTCTTATTCCTCCAGAAAACATCTAGATCCCTCAAACTATTGTTCTGTCTCTTCTTTCTATACCCCAAAGTCTTTTTCTCAATTATCCTTCTTAAAGATTTTCTAATTTTGTTTACTTCATGTTGCCTTTTTCTCTTCTAGTTCACATACCTTTCTCTGTAAGATTTCTTAATGCTTATTTTATTATTATTTATAGTTTTATGTGGACAAGCATCCCTAGGTGCTTACATTAAAAGTGTTGGTCAAAAAAGAAAGAAGAAAGGAAGGAAGGGAAGAACTTAGAAAGAAAGAAGAAAGGAAGGAAGGAAAGAAAGAAAAGAAAGAAAGAAAGAAAGAAAGAAAGAAAGAAAAAAAAAGAAAGAAAGAAAAAAGAAAGAAAGAGAGAAAGAAATATAGAAAGAGAGAGAAAAAGGAAGAAAGAGACAGAAAGAAAAGAAACGAAACTGACTATTGGGAAGGGGATTGTTTACTGCTTACCCAGCAATACCCAGGCATTTATATAGGTGTTGACCTAAATCTGTCTGACCTTGAAGGCTGTCTTCAAATCTTCTAACAGGCAAGATAAATAAGGCCACAGAAAATGCATGCCTGTTTGTCATTTACTTTTATTCCTGGACCTATAGATAGTTCTTCTGTCTAGTAGCCTCTGGGCTACTCATGGGAGTGGGGATAGGGGTCATATGACAGCTTTCTTCTTTTTTACATGTTCTGGGTGCTCTTGGATACTGGTTCCAGGGAACAGTTGCATAGCTAAGAGATGCGTGGGAAGGATGAGAAAGAGTAAAGTGTTCCTAGAGGAGCCAGTGAGGCAAGGGGTGTTTTACTGACCTAGTCTGTTTCACGGCTGCATGAGAACCCTGACACTGCTCTCCCCTTGCCCCGGCTGCTGTTCCAGGTTCTTGTCCTTCCCATACAGCTCTAGCCAGAGCTCAGGGTTCCTTAATGGCTGTCCCAATCCACTCTTCTTTTAGCAGAGCACCCTTAGCAGGAAACCCACTGTAATCTCACCCAACTTTTCTGCTTTTACTACATGTCTTCCTTCTGGGTGAACATTCACAATCTAAAGAAGGGAACTCACCTTGTCTTGAAGAGAGCTTGCTGAACACCAGAGGATTTCACCTCTTTCCCCCTTCATAGTAGAATAATCACTGAGCTTTCTGCTATGATAAAAAAATCATGGGCCGGGCACGGGGGCTCACTCCTGTAATCCCAGCACTTTGGGAGGCCGAGGCGGCTGGATCACTTGAGGTCAGGAGTTCAAGACCAGCCTGGCCAACATGGTGAAACCCCATCTCTACTAAAAATGCAAAAATTGGCTGGGTGTGGTGGTGTGCTTCTGTAATCCCAGCTACTTGGGAGGCTGAGGCAGGAGAATTGCTTGAACCCAGGAGGCAGAGGTTGCGGTGAGCCGAGTTTGCACCACTGCACTCCAGCCTGGGTGACAAAGTGAGACTCTGCCTCAAAATAAATAAATAAATAAATTAATTAATTAATTAAATTAAATTAAATAAGACAAAGGAGATGATAAATTAAAGCCTAACATTACTATATTCCCTTTATACTGAAGAATGTGGTTTATAGCTGTGGAAAGATGAGTTTCCTAATACAACCTCAGAATTAGACAGGAGATCACAAGGAGTACCTCCCAGAAGGAAGGGGAGAGGAAGGGGCTGGGTTAACAAGAATCCCGGGTCAGAATAAGAGTTGAGTGGCCATCTGTATTACAGCAGGTGGAGCTCCCTATACAAGGAAAGAAGCACTGGGGTGGAAAATGAGCATTTATCCTATTAGAGGGGTCTTGTGCCTTCACTCTTGTGCACTGCGTAGCCAGAGAACTGTGACCTTACACCTTGTTAGCCAATGGAAGAAGAGTGAGTCTACCTTTTAGCTGTCTGTAGCCTTGCTACTGTAGTATTATTGTATGCTTCTGCTTGTGATGGTGGAGAGGCTGTTTGAGATGGAAGCATTGTTCATGATGCTGCTGAAATCTGAGTGGGATAAAATCAGAATCTGGATAGGTGAGCGGCTGGGAGGGACATCTTTTGGGATTGTCAGGAGTTACTCAGTTGGTGTGGCTCATCAGCAGGTGTCCCATTCTCCTTACCTTTCCATGGGCTTTCTTTCACACTTCAACCAAAGAGATGGACCCTTCTTCAGTTAAGGATTTGTCTGGATGTTTTCTACATGTGGTGTGATCGCTTATGAATTATTCCTGCCTCTGAGGCATATCTTCTGAATGCCCAACTAACAGAGATTTGAAGATCGTCCATTACAGTTGGCATGCTTTTATATTCCACATGCCAGAGCTACAAGAATGTTATTCTTTCCTTTCTTCTCTCCCAGGTGATATATTTGGTCACCCAGGTGTCATTAGGTACTAAGCTTTGCCTTCAATATCTACCAGGGTGGGGCACCATGGACAGTGCCACACAGACTTTTTCAGCCAAAGGCTCAGATCTTCCCTCTGGACTTTGTGTGCAAGAGGAAGGAACTTTTTCTTTTCTTTTTTTCTCCTTTCTACTCTCTTTCTCTTTCTCTTCCCTCTTTCCCTCCTTCTGTTTCTTCCTTCCTTCCCTCCCTCCTTCCCTTGAACTGCCATGTCCCTTGCAACTAGAATGGTCCCTGACATATAAACGTCTTAAATAATTATGTGCAGAATGAATTAAATGCCAAATCTTGTGTTCCAATAGCATATTATCTTCAAATGTTAACAGTCACCAGTTTTTCAGAATAGAAAACTTTTGAAAATTTTAATTAAAGTCTTCTTACAGTGGAACAGTTGATTTTTTTTTTTTTTTTTTTTTTAAGATGGAGTTTCTCTCTGTTGCCCAGGCTGGAGTGCAATGGCGCAATCTTGGCTCACTGCAACCTCCACCTCCCAGGTTCAAGCAATTCTCCCTGCCTCAGCCTCCTAAGTAGCTGGGATTACAGGCATCTGCCAACATGCCCAGCTAATTTTTGTATTTTTTAGTAGAGATGGGGTTTCCCCATGTTGGCCAGGCAGGTCTTGAACTCCTGAACTTAGCCTTCCGAAGAGCTGGGATTACAGGCGTGAGCCACCACGCCTGGCCTGAGTTTTTATTATTTGTGAATTTTCTTTTTTTCCCATCCCAGATGCACCTATATTGGTGTCTAGTGATAAAAACAATTTACCCGTATATACCAACATCTTTTTCAAAAACTTTGCATAGTGAAACCAGCAGAGTACTGAACTGGCCAGTCTGTCATAGGTGTCATGCAACATGACTCAGAGTCAGAAGCTGGAGATAAACTTTCTTTGTGTGTGTAGATATGATCCATTTGTGTATTCAGCTTTTGAGTGGGACTTTTTCAGTAGGCTTCATGAAGGTTTCACTTCACTATTCTCACTAATGTGTGCTTACGGCATCTCTACCATGGAGATTTTAGGCAAAGATGTTTAAAAGCTCTACTCATAGTTTATAGAATTGCTAGTGCCACAAGGCCATTCATTGTGATGTTGAAATTATTAGTTGTAAGTGAACCTTCTAAAATAAATCTTGGAAGAAAACATGTTATAAGAAAATGAAGTCAGTCCTCTTACTAGGCAGTTCCCATTATTTTTCCATTTTGAGAAATTATCCTCAGTTCAGTTGTATTACTATGGTGATGTGTTTGCATTTCAACAAACCAAGCCATAAATCGAGCTCTGCATGTTTAGCTTCTGCCTTAGGATTTTTACTGCAGTGTCTTTATTCTTGAGTAAAATCCCCAACATCCTGGCTAGAAATCACAACGAATAAGTAATTTCCCAGCCAGACGAAACAATCTGAATTGTTAATCTCAGAATTCTAAGAAATTACATAAAGATGCAAACAATGGGGATTAAAGAGTGGGTAAAAATTAAATGAAAAAAATAGCCCACAAATGAATGGAAATATACATGCTCTCCAAAATAACATTGTGGAAGTAAACAAAAACAGGCGGAGAATTATGCTTAATGAGAATTGGACATGTGGCTTAGCCCTCTGAGGCCTGAAACAAGTAAACACTTCCCGAATTGTCAGTCCATACATCCCTCTCTCAAAAGAGAGCTCTTAGAACTGGCTCCCTCTCCTCCTGTTTAGAAGCTTACTTGGTCTTTGGAACAATTGCACATGTAATTTTAACAACTGAATGAACAACTCTACAGGAGATGGGTTTTGAGTACTTCAGAAATTCCTATAGTTTGTATCAATCAGATATGGGAGATAGTTTTGCAAAATACTGTTTGTGTAAAGAGAAGGGAAGAACACGCGCTCTAGTCTAACCAATCAACAATGTGTGAAAACATGATTTAGACAGAAGTACACAACCATCCTATCAGTTCTACCCAAATGTCATATCAGACCATCTCTTCCCTGATATCAGTTTTGTTAGCCTAAGGACACATTAGCTTAGTTCGATCTGGGCTCTCACAGAGCTTTCTGCTAGCGGCTCTGCTTACTGGTAAGTAAGCAATGCAATTTTGCCTAGCAACCCCACCGTGGAAACACAGCTCCATACTGTAAGTGGCAGGGGGAGTGGCAGGGAGGCAGGGAGAGCGAGGTTTGTGCCTCTCAGAATCCCTCTGCAGCTGGTTCCTAACATTGCAAACATTATCTGCAATTCTTGGCAGTTTCTGAAGGATGATGAAAAATGGGATGGGGAGGTGGCTGAGCCTGGGGTTTTGGAAGTAGGGTGGAATTAATTGGAAGACAAATAAAAAAGCTTCCAAGATTGTGAGCTGAGACTGTCTGAGAGCTCAAACCAGAGTTGGCAAGAAGAACCAAAGGAGAATGAGGACATTTTTTGTCATTGACAATGAGGTATACAATATATCCAGGAAAAGACAACCAGCAGCAAACTCCTGAAGCTAAACAAAGATTATCTCAAGCCACGTATGAGGGAACATTCCTCAATGGCAAAGAGAAGCATTAAACCTGGGACTGTCTACGTCTAAGGAAAAATTTGAGCATTTACATTAAAATGGCCTGTTAACAAGCATTGAATATTAACCAGGCACTGTGCTAAGTGTTTACACACTTGTTTAATCTTCCAAACAATCTGATAAGGTGGGGTTTCATATCTCCATTTTATAGAGGAAAAAAACCTAATGCACAGAGAGGTTAAGAAACTTGCCTAAGGTCACTCAGCTATTTAGCAATGGGAATGGGATGTGTCTCAGGCAGTCTTTGCCTAGACTCTGTGTTCTTAAACACTATTATGGCTTTTCAGCAGTAGTGAACAGTTACAGGACTAATGGAGATAAGAAAACTGAAGATCATCACACGGTACATGAGATGGTTTGTGATTCCATTGTGAAAGCTGCAATTTAAAATGTTCAATTAAGGCAACTTTTTTTTTTTTTTAATACCTAGAGGGCAGCAAAAACATGGGTATCCAGAATAACAGATATTGCTAAAACCTTACACCCACAGCACTTCTTTTTATAGCGAAGTATGGGTATACACATATTTTCATCCACCTACACACATATACACATGCAAGACACTCATTTCTTAAGTCCCTAAAATACCCTGATAATTAAATGCTCCAAACATTCTCTGAGCATCACCCTTGGATGTCTGGGAGAAGCAGCCCAAGAACACACTTGTTGGCCTGGGCAATGAGTAATGGTGAAGTGTTTATCTTGCTGATAAAGTCTCTGGTAGATGATGCAATTAAGATGCCACCATCTAGCATTTGTTATACACCTCCTTGTCTGCCATCAAACAAATCCACCCCTGTCCTTCCCCATCTTCCCTCCTGCCCATCTCCTGAAGTCCAGGAACGTCTCCAGCTTCCTACGTACTTGCAGTCCTCTTTTGCCAACCTCAACCTCATTTAGATTGAAATTACATTCACATCTTAATTTATGACTTAACAAGCATCTCACAAACATTTAATTCATTTTAATTTCATTATACGTTTGAGGAGGAATATTTGAGGAGGAATAGTGCTCCCATTGCTAGCAATTAGATTGACTTAATGACCTATGGCGAAATCTCCTTTTGGCCTTTGAACTTTTCATACATTTCTGCAAACAAAACTAGGTTAGTTAAAGTATGTTCCTGGATTCTCAGAGGGGCTTACCTGCCTTCACAAAACCCTCCTATAATATCCAACATGGAAATTTATAAAATGGACAAAACTTTCCCTGCAGTTTTCATGTAATGTATCTTGTTATGACACTTTCATGTGTGAAAAAGTCAATATGTTCATATACAGTTTCAACAATATCAATAAATTGTATTTTTTTTTTCAGATGGCTTCTCTGAGATTAGGAGGGTTTCTGTATCCAAGCATAGATCAAATTATTTTTCCCTGTTCCCATTTTATATACCAGATACCTTCTTAGGAGTTAGAAAAGTACCTCCTTTTTACAAGGGAGGGTGGCATTTCTTTAGCTTTTCCTGGACGGATCACCCAGTGACCATTTTTTATTTTCAGTCTTCGTTCGCAGAAGGGACAGAGGACTGCCCATTTTCAGTAGGAGTTAGTCTGATTTCTTTTGTTAGATGCAGACGACTTTGTTTGACAACTTTCTTTGGGCTGGTGAATTGTTGAATTACTTGAAAAGCTGTTTCCATTGTTAAGCAGTGGACTGAGAATTAATTACATCAGAATTCTAATCTCAGCTAATTAGTAGCATCATTTTATGCAAGTCCCTTAACCCCTCTTGGCTTCTGTTTTGCATGTGTAAAATGAAGTGTATAAAGCAAAAGTCTCTCTGTGCTTGGTGCAATGAAGAGGATGCAAGTCTCATGGTACGGATTTCCTATACTGATTGCCCTAAATGTGGTGTACGTTTGCAGAAAATTCATCTAGGCAATGTAGAAAGGCCATACATTCTGGCCATACATTCTGTGTTTAGTAGAAAGGCTAAACACATCGTTCATATATTTATGCTAGTATATGATACCAGGGCCTCCTGGTGACAGTCTCCAGCACCAATTCTGAGAGTTGTGAGGATTTTTCAGCTTAGAGTCAGTTCAAGTGTTGCCTTCAGCACATCCAAAGAGAATATCACCGATGCTACCATTCCCACTCCTGGACTCCATTGGTATGATTCCTTTGCCCCAGTATCAGTCTAGTTCCCATTCTAGATGCTTTTTTTTTTTTTAATGACCCCAAAACTGACTCCTTCAAGAGCTGGCATGAGATGAGATTTGTTTGCAGAGATGTATAAAAATTTCAAAGCCCCAAAGGAGATTTCACCACAGATCATTAAGTCAATCTAATTGTCATCCTACTACCCATTTAGATGGGGACCGTGTCATGCTAACTCCTGTCCTGTCTCTTCTGAGTGATACAGTCAGCACACATGATGATCACAGCACCAGCTCAAACAGGTGTGTTTTAAAACCAAAGTGTGTTATAAATGTACAGCTTCAGCAGGGAAAAGGTGGGGGTGAAGAAACACACAAATACTTGGCTAGAGTCAGTCACAAGTGAAGATGGGGATGACTGTGTTTTCCGTTTCATCCAAACATTTTGGCCTGACTCGGATAATTTTTTTTCCAGCATATTCTGTTTGACATATTCTGTTTGACACAAGGGAAATGGTGCAAATCCATCACCACCATTGTGGAAAAAGTTCCAAACTCATTCTCACGGATGGGGGATCAGTAATAATACATGACAAATGGCAGCAAGCCCTTTTTGGGAAATCATTATATTTGTACCAGTGAGAAGTTAGAATCAGTATTTGGGCTGCAGTCATGGAACCATGCAAGAAACATTCAAAGCTTCGGCTAAGCAGGATTTTTTGTTTGTTTGTTTGACCTGTTGTCCAGGAACAGGCTTCAGGGAGCCTGAGAACCTCCTAGACCACTTGAAAACTTCTGTTTGTGCACTTTTCTAGGAAGGAGTTCACAGCGTTCATAAAACTTCCTCCAAGCAGCCAATGACCAGAGAAAAGTTAAAAGTCACTGACACAATACCTTTTTCTGTGCATCTGTATCCTGAATCCAGGGTGATGCCGCTGACTTGCCTATCTTTCTCCTTTGCTCTTCCTAGAAAAAGCAAGTGAGTCAGACCAAGATCCGCGTCATCTCAACCATCCTGTTCATCTTGGCCGGCTGCATTGTGTTTGTGACGATCCCTGCTGTCATCTTTAAGTATATTGAGGGCTGGACGGCCTTGGAGTCCATTTACTTTGTGGTGGTCACTCTGACCACGGTGGGCTTTGGTGATTTTGTGGCAGGTAAGCACCCTTGGCATCCCAGGCACTGGGGCTCTGGCGGGGAAAATAATCTGTTGGCTGTGCTTTTCACAATCGATAAAAGATGTTGCGGGAGAAGCAAATGAAGATGACTCAGTGTCACTACTGCTGTGAAGAGGCTCATTTCAAATCCCTAGTCCTATATAATATAAACACCATAGGTTTTTTCTGCCATGAAAAGAAAGCCAACCCTTTCCTTCTCAGGATGCTTATTTCCCTTATCGTCACACGAATGATGCAAGACTAAAGTGAATTTCTCATTGAATCTTGGACTTCTGAATTTTCTAATCTAATGATAAAGGCTGTGCCAGGAGGTGGCACATAGGAAACTCAGACGAGATTAGCATAGGATTTGGTCTGCAGTGACCTGCGGGTTCAGCTTCCTGACTCCCAGGTGAGAACCATTGTCTCTGCAAACGTTGTCCTGGGCATGACCAGATACGAAGCTAAGGTGTATCTACGGGGAGCTGAGATACACCTGCCCAGAGGGAATATAAGCTCATGGATTCTGCAGGAGTGTGTATACAAGCAAAAGCCTTCCTTGTAAAAATAAATGTGGATGAGCTATGTTTAAGGAAGTGAAAAAAATCACCATCAATTTCATCTAGGGCCAGGGAACTGGCAAATGAAATGAGACTTCGTTTCTTGTGAGCACCAGTTTCCCAAAGTGGTAGAAAGGTACGGATAGAAGGAAGAGGCCATCCTTCTCTTTTTCTAATGGGATGGTTCTAGGTGTTCAGACAAGTGATCGGTTTCTACTACAAGAAGTGAACGCTTTGATCGAACAACTGTATCATCTATCACAAGTTTGAAATGTCTGGGTAGAGTGTGTGTGTGTGTGTGTGTGTCCTTTACCACTTCCTGGTGAAGTGACAGCCTGACCTGAGCCCTAAGCAGACTGGTTTTTTGTTTTGTTTTGTTTTGTTTTTTTGTTTTTTTGTGTTTTTTTGAGACAGGGTCTCTCTGTTGCCCATGCTGGAGTGCAATGGTGTGATCACGGCTCACCGCAGCCTCGTACCTCTGGGGCTCAAGCAATCTTCCGACCTCAGCCTCCTGAGTAGCTGGGACTACAGGCGTGTGCCATCACGCCTGGCTATTTTTCATTTTTATTTTTTGTATTTTTTGTAGAGATGAGATACTGTCATGTTGCCCAGGCTGGTCTCCATCTCTTGGGCTCATGCGATCAGCCTGCCAAAGTGCTGGGATTACAGGTGTGAGCCACTGCACCTGGCCAGACCGTTCTTGTTTGGCGTGTGATCCCAGCAGGGTCTTGATTTCTCCATGGAAATACTGTGCACATCAGGAGGAGTGGGTTCTGGTCTCTGGGAGTCTGGCAAACAGGACATTCTGGAAGAGATTGCTGAAGGCTCATCAATAGGGGTGCAGGTGCCTTCCTGTTAATTTTACAATTCAAATAACTGGCAGAGTGATTTTGTAGCTCTTCCAATTGGGCAGACAAAGACTGAATTCCACTTTGTAGAAACAGTAGGGGTTTTTTTTCCCCCTTCCTTTTTATTGCTTAAGGACTAAGAATTGCAAAGTGACTGAATTTAGTTTTTTTGACTTTTGACAGTTTGACTAAAAATCATTTACAGAAAGCCTGGAGTCTAGCACTCTACCCATTTTTCCTTACGCGCAGTGCTCAACCATGGATATCTAGTTAGTGGCCTCAAGCTCCGAAGAGAGACCGCACAGAGAAACTGAGAAAAGTAAGAGGAACAGTTATAGATGTACTCCAGTTAATCCCTTAGCATCATCCGTAGCTGGTCTATGGGAAAACTCAGTAGTGGTTCCAATCTAAGGCAAACACGAGTAGTGGCAGCTGGAATTTTGAACTATTTCACAAACGCCTTTAAGTACCCAAAGCATAATCTGCAGTGTGTAGTGCTTTAGAGCTCTCTGGGATAGCACTGGGCTGTCCCGAGGACTATCTATTATAAGATACTTGTGACAGACACAGATCTCTAACCAATGGCTCAGTTTGGTCTGTTAGTCTGAGGCACAAACAGCAGAGGCCTGGGAGTGAGATTTTTTAAATGATGCTTTTATTATTTATTATTATTTATTATTAATATCTACCATGGACTGAGCACTTCGTACAAACTAGCACTTTACCTTATCTTTACTTACCTAGTAAGGGCACAACCTACACAGTCCTAGGCATGCACAGTTTTATGGCCCTTGTCAGTGATTACAGAGCCATATTTCCTTTGTCCTGAGGTTTCTGCAGACCATGGTCTCTTAAAAGCCACAGTGCTGACGGCAATTAGGCCAGACCCCTTCCAAGCTCCAGTTTTCCAAGCTTACACACACCAATCTGGAGAATGCATGCCTGAAAAGACTGGAAGTTTGTCTCTATCTTTTGGTAACAGTCTAAGAGTGATAGGGAAGGTTGCCCAATCATTGGAAAAAGATACATTAACCAGACTTGATGGTTGCTGTGATTTGACACAGTACAAACTCTACTAGAAATGTAATCAGAACATTGATCCTGCAGGATTGATTGCTGATTTGTTTTGCAGCGGACTCACTTTAGGACAGCCTTACACTATTTTGCAGCTCTGTCTGGGAGCACACACAGAACTCCGAATCCAGATAAGCAGCTCATAAAGGGATATTTAGAAGGGTGTTGACTGCCTGCTTCTTTGTTCCTTGTTCACTAGCGCACCCTAGTGACCATCTTTGCTGGGTGATAGTGACTTGCAAAGGTAAATATTTACTCCCAGATAGCCCACAGGAGAAAGCTACAGATTTCTCTGGCATAGCACAGAAACCACAGAAATGAAATGAACCTCAAAAACCACTTACTGGTGCAGGAACTCAAATCGTATCCTCAAGCTCTAAAGATGCAGGAGAGAGTTGTCTGAAAGGAAAAACCAAAAGCAGCTGGACCAAACTGAAGGGGGCTTGGCACAGAGAAGTTGGAATTCTAACGTTAAGAAGTGGCAGTAGCTGTCAAGACCTCGTGGTCTGCTGGGCTATGTTGCTGATTGGCTTTGGGCTTGTTGAGAGGAGCCACAGGTCACATTTCTTGCCCAGCTGCCTTTGCTGTAAGAGTCAGTGGTGCTAGATGTGGTTACAACCCTGGTCCAGTGGGGAAGTCTCTAATCACTCATCACCTAATACTGTAGTTACCAATCCATTGCTAGTATCTGTCGTCTTAGAAACAGCCACTGCCTGCTTCCTTAGGCAACAGCGTTTCCCAGAGAGAGAGCAAGGCTGATGTCCGTTATTTCCAGAAGCTTCCTCACTTCCTCTTTAGGAGGGTGGGTTGGGCTTGCAACCTGTTTTGCATGGCTGCCTCCAGCAGTGCCTGTAGGAAGGTTAGAATAAATAGGCTAATTATTCAGAATAAATGACTGGTCCTTTCAATGGAACAGCCAGTCAATGCAATCAGGCAACTGGCCAATTTGGTTTGATGGATTTTTTTACTGTAATCCTTATTTATAAAATAAAAGGATTGGCCTCAAAGGTCCCTTTTAGTTCTAGCTCATGGTGACTCTAATTACTCAGCCTAATTGACCCTTTGGAGTAGCACTATGTAAACACCATTCCTCAGTTAGCATTAAATCACTATTGCTTGCATCAAAGTCCCAGTAATGCCGTTAAAGCTAATTTTACTTTCACACATCCACTTGTCTCTTAGTAAATGTATGAGTGCTTAAGATGGAAATGGTTCCAAGAATTCCAAACCATAGGGGGCGATATGATATTTGATTTTTATTAAAATAAAATTAGAGAAGTTTAAGAAAAAACAGTGACAGCCAGGCCTGATGTGTTGTGCTGTAGTTCAGAGTCATTCATCCTCAACGCTCAGGTTCAGCATAAGTAGGTCAGGTTGGCTACTGGCGTGTTTTATTTCTGGTATTAAGGTTAGTGGTCAAGAATTGAGGGAAATAAAGCCTCAAGTTAGGCTCCTGTGGGTAAGGGACGGGTCTCCCCCTTGCCCTCTAACCCCGGTCCACCTTGTACACAGCAGACCTAACAGCTGAGTGCTAGACAATGATGGATGACGTCTTCACTACATAGACTGGAATATGTGTTCTCTGTAAAGACCATATACTAGATCACGGTTAAAGTAACATTTGGTTGTTTTCAGGGGGAAACGCTGGCATCAATTATCGCGAGTGGTATAAGCCCCTAGTGTGGTTTTGGATCCTTGTTGGCCTTGCCTACTTTGCAGCTGTCCTCAGTATGATCGGAGATTGGCTACGGGTTCTGTCCAAAAAGACAAAAGAAGAGGTAAGACCCCTTCCTAACTCTATGAATGTTTCTGAGAACAGATGAGCTTGTGTCCAGAATTGCCTGTCTCTGTCCTGTGGGCTGGAGTGTTTCTGGCTCAGTTGGGAGCGGGGGGGGCTCATAGGCTTCTTCATGTTGAATCATTCCTTCAAAACCAAGGAGAATAGAATACAGTTATTTCTGGATTCTTTTTTTGGCAGGTGAGAAAATATGGTGATTCGTTTACCAGTTCATAAATCCTGGAAAAACTAGTAAACAACAGCTGATTTTTAAAAAATGAAAATGAAAATAAATAGTCAGGAGAGGTAGACTACGGCTGAGGGGGTGTGCAGCCTGTCTTTCCGGCCTTAGGGTCTGTGTGGAAAGGCAGTTGAACACCAAGAATCTTTCCTGATTCAGTAAGAAACTGAAATCATTGAAGAGTGGCCCCCCATGGGGAAGTGAATCCAACGGGTCTTTTTCACTTATATCCCCTCTTGGTTGTTGCATCCATAGAGACAAATACATCCCTGTGGACAGGGCTGTGCATGTAACTTTACATGAAGGGAACATAAGAAGGAAAGACAGATTTTGTGATCAAAAAATAAATATTCGGCCGGGTGTTTTCTGGTGGTGGTGTTGGTGGTGATAATTCCTTCACACAAAAGCCCCATCAGAATCACCAGCACTCTCAAAAATAAACATTTAATGAGGCCGGGCGCGGTGGCCCACGCCTGTAATCCCAGCACTTTGGGAGGCCGAGGCGGGCGGATCACGAGGTCAGGAGATGGAGACCATCCTGGCTAACACGGTGAAAGCCCGTCTCTACTAAAAATACAAAAAGTTAGCTGGGCACGGTGGCGGGCGCCTGAAGTCGCAGCTACGTGGGAGACTGAGGCAGGAGAATGGCGTGAACCCGGGAGGCAGAGCTTGCAGTGAGCGGAGATGTGCCACTGCACTCCAGCCTGGGAGACAGAGTGAGACTCTGTCTCAAAAAAAAAAAAAAAAAAAAAAATATATATATATATATATATATATATATATATTCATGTAGCTCTCAAAAATTTTATATATATATATATATTATATATTGTAGCTCTCTTAGGAAGAGAGGAAAAGAAAGGAGAACGGCCAAGGAAGGAGGAAAAAAGAGCTGAAGAAAGGAAGGGAGATAAGAAAAACCAAAGAGATAAAGAAAAGGCCAGCCTCCGTTTGTTTCATTCTGTATAAAGGCCCCAGGAGAAAGTTGCTGAATGGAGAGATTTCCCATATCACTTTCCTTACATAAGTAAGCCAGGAAAGTAAGCAATGCAATTTCCAGACTGATTCCCCAGACAGCTAACTGACCTGCTGAAAATCAGCTGTAACAAAAGAGAAGGGAACAACATGAATATTGACTTTCCTGAATGCACAAATTTGAGTTCCTCATTTGCAGAGGGAAGCATGGGACTTGTACTGTCTGCCCGGTTCATTAAGAGCCAAGAAATTTGGTGCTGATTCTCAGGCAAAACTCCACTCTAAGGAGGCCTGTTCTGTGGGCTTTGGCAGAACAGGTCCTCCTCCTGCACCCTGACTGGGGGAAGTGGGTTACCAGGTGCCCTGGAGTATCTTCTTAAATCAGGGAAAGCCCCACAGCACATGGCCATAGCATGGCCCAGATAGGGTGGCCAACCATCCCAGTTTTCCCAGGACTGAGGGAGTTCCTAGGACACAGGACTCTGTTTTGAAACTGGGACAGCCCCAGGCAAACTGGAACAGGTTGGTCACCCTACCTGGATAGCAAACCAGAAAGGCAGGGAGGGCAGAAGGCATGCACAACATCCGCTGTGCCTGGGACTGAGGTGTATTTCCTCATCTCCGATGAGCTAGCTATGGTCACTCAAGTGTATGTTGGGGGAACGAGGCCATGCAACTGATAAAATATGAGAGCTGGAAGCCAGGCCTGTCCAACTCCACGTTTTAACCTCTCCTGCAGAATGCCGTCCCCCTCTCTTTAAGTCACCATCTCCAAATCTCAGGCTTCTTGGGGTTCCCCACCACGTGTGTCTCCCTGAGCCACCTTATTCACTAGCCAATTAGGGATGGGTGCCCGGGTGGCAGAAGTACTAGGTCTGAAGGTAGCATTTGCACCTCTCCCTGGGCACGTGCTCCGCCACCTCCTGGCTTCTCCGTGGGGACACCCGAGGGCTGGGAGCTGGGAGGCCCAAGGCAAATGGCATTTGTCAGCATATTGTTGCTCTTCTGTCTCTTGGCCAGGTGGGTGAAATCAAGGCCCATGCGGCGGAGTGGAAGGCCAACGTCACGGCCGAGTTCCGGGAGACACGGCGAAGGCTCAGCGTGGAGATCCACGATAAGCTGCAGCGGGCAGCCACCATCCGCAGCATGGAGCGCCGGCGGCTGGGCCTGGACCAGCGAGCCCACTCGCTGGACATGCTGTCCCCCGAGAAGCGCTCTGTCTTTGCCGCCCTGGACACTGGTCGCTTCAAGGCCTCATCCCAGGAGAGCATCAACAACCGGCCCAACAACCTGCGTCTGAAGGGACCGGAGCAGTTGAACAAGCATGGGCAGGGCGCGTCTGAGGACAATATCATCAACAAGTTCGGGTCCACCTCCAGACTCACCAAGAGGAAAAACAAGGACCTCAAAAAGACCTTGCCCGAGGACGTTCAGAAAATCTACAAGACCTTCCGGAATTACTCCCTGGACGAGGAGAAGAAAGAGGAGGAGACGGAAAAGATGTGTAACTCGGACAACTCCAGCACAGCCATGCTGACAGACTGTATCCAGCAGCACGCTGAGATGGAGAACGGGATGATACCCACGGACACCAAAGACCGGGAGCTGGAGAACAACTCATTACTTGAAGACAGAAACTAAATGTGAAGGACATTGGTCTTGGACTGAGCAGTGTGTGTGTGTGTGTGTGTGTGTGTGTGTGTGTATGTGTTTTTAATATTCACACTGAGACACGTGCCTTAAACAGACTTATTAGTCCAAAATTACATAGCATTGAAGAATATATTTCACTGTGCCATAAACAACTGAAAGCTTGCTCTGCCAAAAGGAATCAGAGAACAAGAACTTCATTTCCGATAGCAACCACAGGACACACCAAGAGTGTCCGTGCACGTAGCCGGTTCTGGCCGTACATGTTAAGGGCATTGCAGTGGCAGTCTGTACCCCTGGGCAGTGCCACCTGGGCACACACGTAGACAAGGGCAGCTATACTTTAGACGAGCCTCCTGAAAGAAGCAGTTGTGTCTTTTTAGTGGAGTCGTTAGTAATATGTGCACATGCAGAAGGGGACCTGATTGGGGGTGAACTGGTTATGTGTAACAAGGGTTGGAGTTGACATTTTGGCATGTACTCTGAGCTTGAATTTTGATACAAACCATTCAGTGCATCATACCTAGTCTTTCTATGCTCCAAATGAATGTCTGTGGGGACTTGAGAGCACCTGGAATTTGTTGGAAGCAGATCACAGCACACGTATTAAAAGGTGCAATTGCTTTTCTCATGACAAAAGAAAAAAAGATAACCACAAACACATCACACTGTGGATACCACCTTAACCAATGACAGAAGCCTGCTGAGTCTGGTCTTTCTCACAGGGGTAGGTAGTCCACATGAACTGGTGAGCAGTGGTGAAATGCGACATCAGCTGCTGTGTGGTTAAAAGCCAATCATGCATTTTCCTCAGTGGGTGCAATGGTGACAATAAACTGATTTGGAAATGTCCACGTACTTTGCTTATAACTTGTTTTGATAAGAAGGGGAGAAATACCAAAACAATTGCCTTGCATGATGCCAGTGGCTTGCTGTTCTGTCTAGCTGATACTACATTTTTATAAAAGTAGACATCCTGCATTTCTGAGACACACTGAGGACCATGGCATCTTTCCATCTCAGGGCTTTTTGTCCCTTGGGTGTCTTAGGGTAGACATAGTGATAAGATCCAATCTCGCTATCTCCAAACAAAGAGAAAATGTACCCCTTGTACAGTAAGCTTGAAATGTTTTTATTGCTTGCAGCGTAAGTGCCATTAATTCCGTTTAACAATGATAACTTAGAAATATTTAAAATATTTCATTTTACTTTTATGTTTGGGCATTCCTTTATTCTGAAAATGTCACTTCTTCTCCTTGCTTGTTTCTATATCTCACATCGGTAATTCACTAAAACTGGAACACCTCTAGACTGATTGTTCGCAGGCAAACGATAAGCTAACGCATCGTAATTATGATTGGTCCATGAGGCTAGAACGTCCTGTAGAGGAAAGTCGGTGAATGGCTGGTCATCGGTTGCATGATGATTTTAAATGGGTTTGTATCAGAAAGGGGAAAATACATACTCCTGTGTATGCCTCAGTCTTTATCATAATTGGCTGGTTCACAGCTAGCTCTTTGGGCCACACACGAAAGCATCTGGACCTGGCAACACCAGGCAGTTGCTGGTTATGGGTGTTCTAGGCTCACTGCTACCTTTTAGAGAGTTCACGGGATTTTACATAACTAACCCTCAGTGTGGATTTACCAAAAGATCACAGCACTAACAGAGACTTCCAGAAACTGTCTAGTGCTTTCTGACCTCCAGGGAATGTTGTACCCACGACATCCTCGACTGCTGGTACCATGGAAGACCTGTCCCTGCCCATTTCTCAAAAATTTACAGCTCTCCCCTGCCTGGAGCACAGGCAGCCTCCTCTCCCTGTCCCCAGACCTTTAGGCTCTGTTGAAGTTCTGGCATTGCTTTTGAGAAGGAGCCGGATAAGAATCAACTTTGATGAGACCCTTCCTGTCCAAGGAAGGTCTAAGTCAACTCCTCCATTGGACTGGAGGTGACGCTCACTGGTGACATGCTGTGTCGACACAGTAATAAATAGTCACTTGGGAGGCGATGTTTATGCGGGTGTGGATGTTGAATTTTACTATGGGAACCATTCCAGCCTGACAAAATGTGTTTTAAGGAATAGGTAGATAACTGGGACTTCCTGTTACTCTAACAAGTCGAAGTTTCCTAATTAAACTTTCCATGGATCTCACCTATTTGGGTTTCCACTCTGTGTTATCTGGTACCTTCTTTGTAGTAGTGTGTTAAAATTCCAGGCCCTACGGCCAAATCTGGCAAAGGCTTCCCTCTCACTTATTCAGTGCTTTCTGTGGGACAGGCACTTTATGAACGTCAGCTCAATGAAACCTCACGACACTATGTGGGAAGTATTTGCAAACCCATTATATACACAAGGACACAGAGGCTCAGGGAAGCTATGTAATTTACCCAATGGCACATAGCAAGAAAGTGGTAGAGCTGGTATTCAAAGTCTGACCAAAGTCTGCTTTCAACTTCACTATAGTGTCTGTGTCATGCATCCTTGTGAATGTGTGTGTTTGTGTGTATGTGTGTCTTTCTAGCTTCATGGACACAGCTTACAGATGTGGGGAGCAGATATGGAGGAGTCTCCACCACCAAGAGGGCACAAGGTCTCTGTGTAAACATGGCTCAAAGGGTTGCCCCTGCAGACACCTACTGTACATTTATTTGGTTTTGGTTTTGGAAATTCTGTATGTGGCACCCTTTTAAAAAATGCCCTTTGAAAGCACTCGCTTGCACTTTATTTGCTAACTTTGTAGGAACTCTGCATGCAGCAGGAATAAAATAGTTCAAAGCACTAAGCTGCATACTCTACCAAATGGAACAGGTGCATGTGTTGGTGTGTGCATAGATGCTTCCCCAAACGAGTCAAATCAGTCATACAGAGGGATCAAACATAACCTTGGGCTGGGAGTGGGGAAATTTTCTACATAACCCATTCCCTGGGTACATTTGGCCACGAATCTGATGAACAAAATCAAAGAAGACCCTCTATGGTGACTGATGGATTAAATATGTGTGCAAAGTGTTTAGAAACCTATAAAATACTCTCACAAAGAAGCTGAGAGAGAAAAAGAGGTTGGATTCCTCTTCATATAAACTAAGATTTTTGGAGGAGGTCGGTTGGTGTGAAGTTGCTTGAATGTTACCTTTTGTAGATGGGGCCAAATGGCATGTAGAATACACGTGATAAGTCAAAGCTGCTACACATTCTATACATGCATCAGCACAGCCCTCCGTTTCCAATCTGCACTCCCACTCCACCATAAACCTAGGAGAAATGTGTCAATTTCGCACACGGAAAGAGCACACGTCCACCATCTTTGGTGGGGGGTGTCTTTTGCTTCACTGGCTTCACTGGCAATCGGGCACTGAATTTCTCTTGCATGACAAATCTGGAGGTTTACTGGTGAGAGAGCCAATGGGCATTTTTTCCTGGAAAGAGTACAGCTCCATATGCAGTCCTAACCCAATAGTGATTCCAGGAATTTATCACTTTGGGGCAGGGCTGTATAGAGTGTGTGCGTGTGTGTATGTGTGTGCGTGCACATGCGCGTGCGTATGTGGGGGTTGGGGTGGTGTTGGGCCATCTCTGGCCTGTTACTAAGGTAACTGGGACTATTTGTGTTCCACTAGTCATAGCCTGTGATTGTGGGCACATCAGTTCCCTGCCTAGATCTCTATTACCTTGTCTGCACATCAAGGGAGTTGAGCACAGATACTTGTCAAGGTCCATTGTAGTTATGCAGTTCTCTAATGAAAGACTCCCTAGTCCATGAGTTCACTAAATTTATTAAGTTATAAGTTGGATTTGTGAATAATGACTAATTAATTGTCTTGCCCATTTTAGGTTAAGGTGAGAGCTTAGTCTCCTGCCCTTTGGGATTTGTCTTTGGGGGATTGATGGAAACCAGATGTACGTGGGAGACTGGTGTCCAAATTCGGATCACGCCCTGTGTAGGCTCTCTCTATCCTCCCTTATAGCTCTTTAGTGTACTGTTACCGGGAGGGCTCATGCTGTGAGGGCATTTTTTGCATGGTGTTAAGACTAGTTAAAGAATTTTAAGCTGTTGCTATTTGCAGTCAATTGTAGTACTTCATGTATCATGAATTCAAGTACTATGATCAGACAGACATCTCTCTCTCTCTCACACACACACACACACACACACACACACACACACCCCTGAGGAAATGGCTGCTTTGGGTTCTATAAGGACCATTCCATGTTTGAAGTCTTAGTTGAGCTAAAAATTAAGAACCCGCCCCCTTGCCTCCCTCTGAGATGATATCATTTCCTGGCTTCGTCAGTGCTGCCTGTCTATTTGCATGCTGGGTTCTGAGGACTAGTGAGAAGGTGACCAGAGTTTGGGTGGGGCTGGTTTTTACCCACTGGATTTGGTGAGAATGTGAAGCATCCAGTGTGTACCAAGGTTTCGGAACCATGGGAAAGGCGTAGGAAAACAAACATTCAGAGCCCCTGTAAAACGAGAAAGGAAAAACCAGCCAGTGTTGCATTCCATATCTCTGCTTGTTGCATTTTGCTAATATGGGGTTATTCTTTCTCACTGTTATGATGCAATTGTGTGCAAAGACAGTGGCTGAGTGAGCAGTAAGAGCTGGCTAGTAATGGCCTTACAAAAGAAAAAGGGTAATTCTCTGAAACAAAGATCACTGTAGTGTAGCACTGTGGATGCTGTTAATTCTGCATAGGGAATCTTTGGAACAGCATGTTAATTACATGGCTGTAAGCAAAGCCCTGACTTCTGTTCCTGCACCATACCTTCATTGGACTTCACCAACCCACCCATACTCTATGTAAACCTCAGTTCTCTCATGCCTGTCATAAGTCACTCGACATCAGTGCAGTGACATTGAGGAGAAACGAGAGGTGTCTCTGATTTTACTGAAAGTGGTGATCATTTTCACAGGTGCCTGAGATTTGGTATCTACTTTGTGTTCCTGATTCTTAGGTGAAAAATCTGAAACAGTTCCCTGTGCATTAAAAGAAATTATTTTGAGAGGACTCCTGTTCTATTGATTCAGCAGACCGATGCTGCAGAAAATAACTGCGGAACCTCTCCTTTGCTGTCGGGGCTCTGAGCTTGAAGGGAGAAGGTGCAGTGGTGCCTAGAAGCGATATGCAAACCACCTCACATGCCAGCCTCTGGCCTCCTTCCCGTCCCAGAGTCACAGGCAGGGGACCCAGTGACGATGATAAATCCATGTGTGGAGGTGTTTTACTTATTTTTCTCTCTGTAGGATTTCATGGTGCTTAAAAAAAAAAAAAAAAAAAAAAAGGCATTTTACAGAAAATAATGCCGGGGGAGGGGAATTTCGTAATATTCTTAGGGAAAGTACAAAACAAATTTGCTTGTGACATTTCAATAAGCTGTGCTGCTATTGTCTTTGTTTGATGATGTAATTTTTTTTTCAATGATGGAGAAAAATTGCAACAAAGACCTTCTGGAAGATCCAATCCAATGTCTCTCGTGTTTTCCTTTCTTTCGTGGGGCTAAGCGTGATTCATAGTGGCTGGGTTGGGAGCTCTGCTCTGGACCACAGATATTTTGTCCTGGGCACAGGATAGGCGCTTTCCCAAGCTTGCACTCATTTATGACATTCGTGGGCCTGTGGAGACTCACCGTCTTGCAGGAGGAGGAGCACAAAGCAATCCATGAAGAGAAACCTTTAAAAAACTAGGATTGTCAGTGCACATTTACTTTCATTTCCCTATTTTAACCTGATCTTGACTGTACATTGCTTGATTGTCACATTTTCTTGGTGAAACACTAAGTTTAGACATCGTGACAGGTCTTCCAGTATAAAATGAACAACTCCTTGGATGCTGACATTTCATGCTGTGTTTGGTTTTGCCCTTGCTATGCGTCTGCCAGCCATGGCCTTATTAATATTGAGTAGAGATAAGATGATGACCATTTTTGAGCACCCGTTATCTACCAGTTTACAAACATCCCATTTACCCTTGCAAATGCAACCATAAGTTGACTGTCTTCATTTTACAGATGAAAACTTCGAGGCTCAAAGAGAATAGGAAATTCCAACCCAAGTTAATCAGTTCCAAACCTGAGTATCTCAATAGGCCATGTGGCTGCAGGGGACATATGCTTTAATGACTTTTCCAGTAAATGTGATGCGATTCTTTCTGACTTGTCCTCACCATCTCTCCTCCTCCTTTTGTGAGGGAGGCATGCCATGGTTTCAAAGGTGCATTCCCAACTGTGGGTCAGAGCAAGTGTAAGTGGTCTACAGTTCTTCTGTCTTCATGTCTTTGCACCTGCTATCCCTCTGGAAGTCCTCCTCACTGATGCACCACTTCCCCTATTCCAATACTACCTGACTCATTCAAGTCCTCAGAACTCAGCTGATGAGATATCTCCAGGAAGTCTTTCCTTACTTCTCTCCACCCCCTTGGAGTTGGCTGCTTTCAACACAGCTTGAGCTCCCCTCAGTGATAGTGCTGCTTATGCTGGTTTTAACTGCTAGTTTCCTTGTCTGTTCCGTGCATATTAGAAGTGCCTCAGGGCAGAGATTGTGCCTTTCATTTCCATCCTCAGCACTCTACAGGGTACCTAATGCATTATAGAAACTCAAATTATTGGTGGGGTAATCTTTTTCTTTTTCTGAGACGGAGTTTCACTCTTGTTGCCCAGGCTGTAGTGCAATGGCGCGATCTTGGCTTACTACAACCTCCACCTCCCAGGTTCAAGGGATTCTCCCGCCTCAGCCTCCTGAATAGCTGGGAGTACAGGCATGTGCCATCATGCCTGGCTAACTTTTTTTGTGTTTTTAGTAGAGACAGGGTTTCACCATGTTGGTCAGGCTGGTCTTGAATCTGGTCTTGAATTCCTGACCTCAAGTGACCCATGCAACTTAGTCTCCCAAAGTGCTGGGATTACAGGTGTGAACCACTGCGCCCAGCCTTGGTGGGATAATCTTTTTTTGTTTTTTTTTGAGATGGAGTCTCGCTCTGTCGCCCAGGCTGGAGTGCAGTGGCTGGATCTCAGCTCACTGCAAGCTCCGCCTCCCGGGTTTACGCCATTCTCCTGCCTCAGCCTCCCGAGTAGCTGGGACTACAGGCGCCCGCCACCTGGCCCGGCTAGTTTTTTGTATTTTTTAGTAGATACGGGGTTTCACCGTGTTAGCCAGGATGGTCTCGATCTCCTGACCTCGTGATCCGCCCATCTCGGCCTCCCAAAGTGCTGGGATTACAGGCTTGAGCCACCGCGCCCGGCCGGTGGGATAATCTTATGACCTTATTAATCACACATTTGCATCCTTCAAGGCTGATTAAATTTGTTCCGAAAGTAGAAGTCATTTGGAGCCAAGACTGGCAGTATAAGTAACTTATCCAACTCCTAAGTATCATTTTGGTCAAAACCAAGTTTGCCTGTAAAGTAAGGAGTTTGATTTGTATTTCAGATTTACAGTGAACTCCAATAGTTTAATCACAGTGATAGTTGTTGAAATAACTAGATTCTAAACATGACTACTATGAAGGACAGCTTTCATTTCTATGCATAGATAATGGAATGCTTATTTAAAAACCAATCTTATTACTGTAGATGGAGTTTGAGTGTCTGTATACTTCACAAATATGAGATTATGCTTTGCTCCTGTGCCCAAGGCAGGCATCATTCATCAATCAAATAATTCCTCCTCTACGAATCCAGGCACATTCTTAAAAATCTATTTTAAGGTTATACTCCCTGTTAGCATTCTCAAAATATGGCCTAGTGATCCAAGTAGGACTCTGAGATTCTTTCAGAGGGTCCATGAAGTCAGAATTATTTTCAGAGTAGTAGTAAGGTATTATTTACCTTTTCACTCTCATTTTCTCATGAGGGTACAGTATTTAGAATTAAGTAGCATTAGTCACTTAGAGTAACAGCAGCAAGGTAATCTGATACTTTACTGACCATCAAAAGAATTTCCAAAATAATAGTAAATGGGCCTGTATTTCTTAGAGAACTCAAAAGTACCCAGATATAAAATAATTGTATTTGAAAGGGCTTCTTGTTTATCCTCACAGGAGTGGATCATTACAATGACCATAAAACAATATTTATCTGGCCCTGCCCTAGCAGCTTTGTGGGGCTCCAGCACCTACAGTTTCTCCCCAATTAGTTCTGAGAGTCCCTAGAGGGGTCTCACATGCACTATTTCTTGGCCATTATTCCACAAAGGGATCAACTTTCTAGAAGCCTTTTTGCCACTCCAGGACTGGATTAGATGGCCTTCCAATGATCCCCTGGTAACAGCAGTCACCCAGTTTTTGACATTTGTCATCTTCCCCACAGTGAGAGTTCCTAGAGGGAGCTCTCTTTCTCTTGATTTCATGTAATCTCATGGGCACAGTGCATAGATGTGGCAGGAGCTTGGAAGATAGTCACTGAATACAGAGCAAATCCAAAACTGTGGTGTTGAGCAAAGGGGCTCTGCAGAGAGTGGGAGCAGAAGGGAGCCCAAATTTGGGGTGAGCTAGAGGGGAGGTCGGAGGATGCAGTGTGTAAGAGGAGTCCAGGACAAAGGATAGCAGTCCAGACAAATGGAAAGTATGTTGGGAGATTTCTGAAGACAGAATACCACAATGGCAGCTTTTTACCTGGTCACCTCTACGAACTTGCATCAACCAAAGAAGCCAGAGTGGTGCAAATACTCTTCAAACCAAACTATCCAGTTTTAAAATGCTGTGCACACCTGGCTGTATGGATCTGAAGTGGCATACAGGTCAGCATCCATACATGATCTTCGTGTGAAATATTTCAAATTTTGGATGACTTGTTCTTATAAATTTAAAAAGACATAAGAATCTAAAACTAAAAAAAAATTGTCACACAAGTTATTAGGAAGACACCTGTTTATTAAATGAATTTTAAAGGTCATTATTCATTATTTGGAATCATGCAGGATAAATAAGGATTTTTCCTCACTTGGAATGTGGTAATATTAAAATATTTTCCAATAAAATAATTGATGCTGCTGTCTGTAAAATGCCTATATTGATGGCTCTTTGGAATTGTTTTGCAAATGCTTGAAGCAAAAAGTAACCACAGGACCTCAATGATATACAAATTTATTTTGAAATGAAGAACCCTTTTTAACATTCTAACATCAACAGTCTTAGTTGGAAACGTAAGAAATAGAAATATGCATAATGCCAGCATAATTTATGGCTGCACGTTTCGGTATTTTATATAGAACATTAATCAATGCCTTAAAGAACATTTTGTTCTTCAGTTATTTGATTTCATAGAAAAGTAACAGGCCATTTCATTATTTCCATGAGTGAATATGAACCCCCTAAATTTTTTCCCACTGAATTACTGCTGAGGAAAATAGGAGAAATAGCTAAGGGCAATAGCAACTGGTTAAGATTGTATAATCCATTCATTCATTGAATAAATATTTATGGATCCCTATTATGTATGAGACCTTGGGAAAATGATGGAACAACTAGGTCACGATCACTGCCCTCAAAGTTTTGCGCTTATCCTACCTACATAGTTAGGTAGCTCTGAGCAATGTGCTCTAGGGAGGTAAAAAGCTGGCAGTAAGACCGTCTATGATTGGGTTCAAAAGTACAAGAAATTACCACAAAAGTGATAGGAATTAAGAGAGTGTGAGGATCAGTTTGCATTGTGTCAGTCAAGGCAGGCTTCCTGTAAGACAGGGCATCTTAAAGACAGTATAGGACTTGTTAGGTAGCAGAGAAACCTGAAAGGCTCCAAAGCATAATTCTGCCTTAAATATTCTGATCAATATTTAAGATTGATCTGTTTGTTCAGAGAATACTTCAAATATGTCCTCATTTGAGATTACTTTGTTATAAGTAATTTTCTGTGAAGGGGGGAATGCTTTAAAATGACTAAAACAAATTATGAACTCTAAGCCAAACTTAAAACATAAACAGAAAATTGGTGCTACTGGTCACCAGCTTCAACAGGAATTGTAACTCTTTCTGAAAGCAAGTGTGATTGAATAATACACAGTATATTAACTTTTCTCCCCTCTCCCTTTACTTCCCCCTTTCCTCTTATCTTGCATCAAGCAGATCCCAGATTTTGGCTTCATTTCCTCTAGGGAGAAGCACAATGGTAGGAGTATTCCTGATTGTTTCAAAAGTCAGTCTCACAAGATTTCATTTGACAGGGAGCAGAGTGATTTGGAATGCAGTGATGGAAAAGAGAGATTTCCCTTTCAGGTTGGGGACAGGGCAGAGAGAAGTCTGGAGTCCCACACCAGGGGCCTGTGTGTAGCCCCCTGAAAAGAAAGGACAGCACAGTGGGCTTGAGCATAGAAGACCCAGAGCAGCCCTGCCAGAGGGCGAGTGGCAGTGTGGGTAGGTGCAGGGTCCCAAGATCCCAGTCCAAACCTTCTAAGAAAAAATTCCCCATGCTCCCAGTTGGGTGGGTCTTGAAACTGATGTCATGATGATTTACAGAAAATAAAGTGCTTCACCACTTCTTGGAGATCTAAACCTTTTTTTTCTCCTTCTGACCAAAATGGTTCTTCTTCTTGGTTTGAACCTGAATCATGTTGTTTCTTGGGTGGAAACAGAAGATCATTTTTCTCCCTGATTTGTGTAAAGATTCACATCATAGAAACACTTTGTAATTATGCATTGTGCCATGAAATGGGCAGTCTCTTTTTGAGAAAGGGTTGCGGGGGCAGGGGGGCAGTTTCCTGTAGCTAGAGGCCAGAAGCACCTGCAACTGAGCTCCTGCTTTCCAGCCTCTTTCTGCCTTGGTGGGTGGGTGTGGGAGAGCCAGAGACAAAAGACTCTCAAATGCTGAGCTGAATCTGCCTCCCGTTTTAGGAAAAAGGAAAGGGAATGGGGGCAGAACAGTGGGACTGCTGTGGAGAGAGGGATTCAGCTGGTCCCACAGCCAAACCAGCTTCCAGATCCTGGCTCCAGACCCCTCAGGGCCTGGCTGCCCTCTGGGAAGCTAGACATATATTGAATGCCCACTCTTGGGCAGCTTCAATCGCTCAGCCCTGTGGGAGCTGGGATGCAGGACCAATTTTCTGCCCACACGTGGAAGGGCTGGGACAGGGAGGGGACCCTATGAGACCAGCCTTTCCAAAGGGTCAACTGAGTGCTCTAGACAAAATAACTCATCCATGGCATCTGAGGCATGTGTGAAGCCAGCTTGACCAGAGGACCTTTGAAGAAGACTCAAGGCCAGACACTGAAAACATTTGGCTTCAATTCAGTGCATCTCAAACTAGTGCGAGGGCAAAGGGAGTCAGTTGGCACTAAATTATATGCCAAGCCCCAGCAATATGTCAGATTTTGTACCTCTGCCTAAGAAGCTCCCATCTGTTGAAAGGGAGACAGACAATGTTTTTTTGCAGTTATGGAATAGGGCGACAAACATATAGAAATATCAGTGACTTTATGAAAGCTACAAAGCAGGTCCTCTGCTCATGTATCTCCCTAGTTTATTTGTTGTTTCATTTAGGTTCAGGGGGTACATACGAAGGTTTGTTACATGGATATGCAGTGAACCCTCCATCCAAGTAATGAACACTGTACCCACTAGGTAACTTTTTAGCCCTCATCCCCCTCCCTCCTTCCCCCATTTTGGAGTCCCCAGTGTCTATTATTTCCATCTCTGTGTTCATGTGTACCTATTGTTTAGCTCCCACTTATCAGTGAGAACATGTGGTATTTGATTTTCTGTTTCTGAGTTAGTTCACTTAAGATAATGGCCTCCATCTCCATCCATGTTGTTGCAAAGGACATGATTTCGTTCTTTTTTATGGCTACATAGTATTTCTCAGAGAATATATACCACATTTTCTTTATCTAATTATCTGTTGATAGACACGTAGGTTGATTCCATATCTTTCTATTGTGCATAGTGCTGTGATAAACATATGAGTGCAGGTATCTTTTTGATATAATGATTTTTTTTCTTTGTGTAGACACCCAGTGGTGAGATTCCTGGGTCAAATGGTTGTTTTATTTTTCTTTCTTTGAGATATCTCCATACTGTTTTCCATAGGAGTTGAACTAATTTACATTCACACCAACAGTAAGTGCTCCCTTTCTCTGCTTCCTTGCCAACATCTTTTATTTTATGACTTTTTGATAGTAGCCGTTCTGAGTGGTTGTGAAATGATATCTCATTGTGCTTTTAATTTGCATTTCTCTGATACTTAGTGATGTTGAACACTTTTTAATATATGTGTTGGCCACTTGTATGTCTTCTCATGGGAAGTGTCTACTATGTCACTTTTTTAATGGGTTTTTTTTTCTTGTTCATTTGAGTTCATTATAGATTCTAGATATTAGTCTTTTGTTGGATGCATACTTTGCAAATATGGTCTCCCTTTTTAACCTAAGACTGTCTGCTTACTTTGTTGACTGTTTCTTTTGCTGTGCAGAAATTCTTTAGTTAATTAAGTTCCATTTGTCTACTTTTGTCTTTGTTGCGTTTGTTTTTGAGGTCTTAGTCATAAATTCTTTCTCCAGGACAATGTCCAGAAGAGTTTTTCCTAGGTTTTCTTCTAGGATTTTTATAGTTTTAGGTCTTACATTTAAATCTTTAGTCCATATTGTTACTTTTTGTATATAACAAGAGATGTGGGGTCCAGTCTCATTCTTCTGCACATAGCTATTTAGTTTCCCAGTACCATTTGTGTCCTTTCTTTATTACCTGTTTTTATTGACTTTGCCAAAGATAAAGTTGGTTGTAGGTATGTGGCTTTATTTCTGGGTTCTCTATTCTGTTCCATTTGATCTATATGACTATTTTTGTACCAGTACCGTGCTGTTTTGATTGCTATAGCCTTGTAGTATAGTTTGAAGTGAGGTAATGTGATGGCTTCAGCTCCGTTTCTTTTGCTTAGGATTACTTTGGCTATTTGGGCTCTTTTTTGTTCATATGAACTTTAGGATTGTTTTTTCTAATTCTGTGAAAAATGACATTGTTAATTTGATAGAAATTATGCTGAATCTGTAGATTGCTTTGGGCAGTATGATAGTCACTTTAACGCTATTGATTATTCCAATCCATGCACGTGGGATGTTTTGGATGTTTTTCCATTCGTCTGTGTCATCTACAATTTCTTTCATCAGTTTTATAGTTCTCCTTGTAGAGACCTTCCACATCCTTGGTTAAATGTATTTCTAGGTATTTTATATGTTTTCGTGGCTATTATAAATGGGATTGAGTTCTTGATTTGGTTTTCAGCTTGAGTGTTTTTGGTGTCCAGAAATGCAACTGATTTTCGGATGTTAATTTTGTATCCTAAAACTTTACTGAAATTGTTTATCAAATCTAAGAGTCTTGAAGGAATCTTTAGGGTCTTCTAGGTATAAAATCATGTCATCAGCAAATAGATAATTTGACTCCCTCTTTTCCAAGTTGGATGCTTTTTATTTCTTTCTCTTGCCTGATTTCTCTGGCTAGGACTTCCAATACTATTTTGAATAGGCAGGGTGGGAGTGGACATCCTTATATTGTTCCAGTTCTTAGGGAAAATAATTTCAACTTTTTTTTATTCTTGATGTTGGCTGGGGGTTTGTCATATATGGGCTCTTACTATTTTGAGGTATATTCCTTTGATGTCTATTTTGTTGAGGATTTTTGTTTTCATGAAAGGATACTAGATTTTATCAAAGGCCTTTTCTGTATCTATTGAGATGATCATATGGTTTTTGTTTTTAATTCTGTTTATGTGGTGAATCACATTTATTTATTTGCATATATTGAACCATCTTTGTATCCCTAGAATTATCTTTTGATGTGCTATTGGATTCAGTTTGCTGGTATTTTGTTGTGGAACTTTACGTCTATATTTACCAAAGATATTGGCCTGTAGCTTTCTTTCTCTGTTGTGTCCTTGCCAGAGTTTGGTATCAGGATGATGCTGATTTCATAGAGTGAATTAGGAAAGAATCTCCCCTCCTTGATATTTGGGAATGGTTTCAATAATATTGGTACCAGCATTTCTTTTTACATTTGATAAAATTTGGCTGTGAATCCAGCTTGTCTTGGGCTTTTTTTTTTTTTTTTTTTCTTTAGGAAAATTTTAAATCACAGAGTCAATTTTATTACTCGTATTGGTCTGTTCAGGATTGCTGTTTTTTCCTGATTCATTCTTGGAAGGTTGCATGTCTCCAGGAATTTATTAATTTCTTCTAGATTTTCTAGTTTTTGTGCCTGGAAATGTTCATAGTAGTCTCTGGTGATCTTTTTTTCTTTCTGTGCAATTGTAATGCCATTTTTATTATTTCTGATTCTGTTTATTTAAATCTTCTCTCTTTTTTAACGTGGTTAATCTAGTTAGTGGTCTATCAATTTTGTTTACCCTTTCAAAGAACCAATTTCATTTCATTGATCCTTGGTATAATTGTTTTTTGTCTCAGTGTCATTAAGTTCTGTTCCAATTTTTGTTAGTTCTTTTATTCTGCTAGCTTTGGGTTTATTCTTATTTTTATAGTTTCTTGATGTGTGATGTTACGTTGCTAATTTGAGATCTTTCTTTTTGATGAAGGCATGAAATGCTATAGTCCTCCCTCTTAATACTGCTTTTTCTGTGTCCCAGAGGTTTTGGTATGTTGTGTCTCTATTTTCATTTGTTTCAAAAATATTTTGATTTCTGTCTTAATTTCATTGTTTACTGAAAACTCTTTCAGGAGCAGTTGCTTAGTTCCCAAGTACTTGTGTGATTTTGAGAATTGCTTTTGGTAATGATATCTGATTTTAATCCATTGTGATCTGAGAAGATACTTGATATGATTTCATTTTTTTGAATTTATTGAGACTTGCTTTATGGCTAAGGATATGGTCAATTTTACAGAATGTTTTATATGCAGATAAGAAAAATATATATTCTTCAGTTGCTGGGTAGTATGTTCTGTAGATGTTTATTAGGTCCATTTGATCAAGAGTCCAGCATAAATCCAGAGTTTGTTTGTTTTCTGCCTTGATGATCTATCTAGTACTGTCAGTGGAATGTTGAAGTCCTTCACTACTTTTGCATGGCTGTCTATATCTTTTCTTAGGTCTAGTAGAATTTGTTTTATAAATCTGGGTGCTCCAGTGTTGGGTGTGTATATATTTAAGATAGTTAAGTCTTCTTTTCTAGTTAAATTCTGTTTTATCTAAGAATAGCAATTCCCTATTTTTTGTTTTTCATTTGAGTGATAAAACATTTTTCATCCCTTTACTTTGATACTGTGGGTGTCTTTATACATTAAGTGGGTGTCTCGTAGGCAGCAGATGGTTGGGTCTAATTTTTTAATCCAATTTGCCAACATATATCTTTTTTTTTTTTTTTTTTTTTTTTTTTTTTTTTTTTTTTTTTTTGAGACAGAGTCTTGCTCTGTCGCCAAGGCTGGAGTGCAGTGGCACGATCTCGGCTCACTGCAAGCTCCGCCTCCCAGGTTCACGCCATTCTCCTGCCTCAGCCTCCTGAGTAGCTGGGACTACAGGCGCCCACCACCTCGCCTGGCTAATTTTTTGTATTTTTAGTAGAGACGGGGTTTCACCGTGTTAGCCAGGATGATCTCAGTCTCCCGACCTCGTGATCTGCCTGCTTTGACCTCCCAAACCAATGTGTATCTTTTAAGTGGAATAATTAGGCTGTTTACATCCAATGCTAATATTGACCTGTGAGGTTTGTTCCTTTGTAGTGTTGTTAGCTAGTTCCTTTGTAGTCTCAACTGTATAATTGTTTTACAGGATCTGTGAACTTTGCACTTATGTGTGCTTTTATGGTAGTGAGTATTGTCTTGTCTTTTTGTTTCTGTTTAGAACTAATTTGAGCATTTATTGTAGGCTAGGTCTAGTGGTGATGAATTCCCTTAGCATTTACTTGTCTGGGAAAGACTTTATTTCTCTTTTGTTTATGAAACTCAGTTTATTAGGATATGAAATTTTTGATTGGCATTTTTTTTCTTTAAGAAGTCTAAAGATAGGCCCTCAATGTATTCTGATGTGTAAAACTTCTCCTGAGAAGTCTGCTGTTAGTCTGATGGGATTTTCTTTATAGGTGATTTGACCTTTTTATCTAGCTGCCTTTAAGATTTTTTCTTTAGCATTGACCTTGGATGGTCTGATGTCTGTATGCTTTGGTGATATTCATCTTATATAGTATTTGCAGGTGTTTTCTGAAATTCTTAACTGGATGTCTACCTCTCTAGCAAGATCAGATAAATTTTCTTGAATTATTGCCTCAAATATCTTTTCCAAATTGCTTACTTTTTCTTCTTTTCCTGTCTCAAAAATGCCTATAAGTCATAGGTTTGGTCACTTTTACATAATTCCATATTTCTTGAAGGCTTTGTTCATTAATATATATACATATATATATTTTTTTCTTTATCTGACTGGGTTAATTAAAAGGACTGGTCTTCAAGCTCTGAAATTCTTCTGCTTGATCTAGCCTATTGTTAAAGCTTTCAACTGTATTTTGAAATTACTTTAGCTAATTTTTTATTTCCAGAAATTTTGTTTGTTTTTAGATATAACCACCTCAGTCGGGTATGGTGGCTAATGCCTATAATCCCAGCACTTTGGGGGGCCAAGGCAGGCGGATCAGTTGAGTTTAGGAGTTCGAGACCAGACTGGCCAACATGGTGCAACTCTGTCTCTACTAAACCTACAAAAACTAGTCAGGCATAGTGGCAAGCACCTGTAATCCTAGCTACTGGGGAGGCTGAGACAGGAGAATTGCTTGAATCCAGGAGGCAGAGGTTGCATTGAGCTGAGATCGTGCCACTGCACTCCATCCTGGATGACAGAGCAAGACCCTGTCTCAAATATAAATATATATATGAATATATATGTTGAATTGTTTTTCTGATTTCTTTATGTTTGCTTTCAACTTTCTCTTGGATCTTATTGATCTCATTGAACTCTTCCTTACAGTCCATATGTTGAGTCCTCTATCTGTCATTTCAGAATTTTCATGTTGGTAAGGATCCATTGCTAGAAAGCTAGTGTGATCCTTTGTGTCAGAACTGTCTTTTTGTACTGCTAGAGTTCTTGCGGTGATGCCTTCTCAACTAAAGAAACTGTGGCTTCTTACGTTTGAATTTGCTATTGTTTGGCTAAGACATTTTTTAAAATTTATTTTTCCCTGGAAGGTATGACTGAGTTGTATATTGTGTATGACTGTTTGGTTTCATTTCTGGGTGCTTTCAGGGGACCAAGTCTCTGTATGGGTTCCTTGGTTATGGATAGCTTTTATGCGGTGGTTTTTTCAAATGCTGCTTGTTGGAGTGAGGTGTTGGGTCTATAACACACTCTATTGATGCATGTTGACACATTGTCTTCTGCAGGACTGGGAGTGTGGAGGTCTTAGGAAGCTTGTCTCCTGTGCTAGCGCTGTGCCCTTCTGGAAGGCTTTTTATTTGGTGGTGCAGTTTGGTCTCCAAGCCAGTAGGTGGCACTAAAGAGTAAGAGCTGGCTAGCCCTTGGGTAGCCTGGTGGAGAGTGGAGGAATCTGCCCTTACCGGCAGTGCAGTTGGGGTGAGGGGGTGGGGATGTTGTGTTGGGATATGTTGAGGTCTTGGGGCTAGGGGCAGGAGTAGGGGGCCGCACCAGCTCCTTGCCCTGGACAGGCAAGAACACAATCTGTTTCCCTATCATGCCTCTGTCACAGGGCTCAAGACCTTCCGTTTGTGTAGACATTATCCTTTAGCTTCTGGCTACAGTGTGAGTGAGGTCTGCAGTAATGCTCCTCTGGTGGCTACCACCGAAATGGGCTTGGGACAGAGCCTCTTCCCCCAGTCTAAGGCAGACAGCTCTGCAGCTTGTCTGCCATCCATTTTCGGGATGCTGCCACTCTGTATAGGAAGAAAGAGATAGGTCCCGCCCTTCATGCAAGCCTGGGTATCATGGGCTCACTTTTAACAGGGGTACAGTTGCTGCAAAGAGCCCTGGAAAGGCTCTCTCTAAGTGCACTCACGCCAGTCCCCATCAGGGAAAGCCTCTGCTGTGACTGCAACGGTGGACGGGGGAGCGGAAGATGACTGCCTCTCCATGTTTATCCCTGGTCCCTGGTGCTGCCCCCTTTAGCAACTGGCATCACACCAGTGTGTTCTTGTGTTTGTTTGTTTTTTACCAAGGAGATCTTGTACTTTCCCTTCCCCTCTCCTCCCTGGTTTATTGTGTTATAACATGTAGAGAACTGGCTATCCTTGCAGCAAGACAGCATGATGTGACTCCCATTAAATAAAAACAATGCTTGCTGCTTACAGTGATAGGGGATTCTGGCCACTTCTATACTTTAAGCCCAGGCTTCTGGGTCTTTTCTGACAAAGAGACCCATAGATGTCCCAAAAGTGATTAGAACAAAGTAAGAGGAGGCCTCTTAAAAAGATTTTTTAAAAAAATCAAGAGATTAGAATTTTCTGGGTTAGAATCCCCCAAAGATACTGTATATGAAGCCCTTGCCTCTGTGTTAGGTACACACACACACACACACACACACACACACACACACACACACACGATTAATGACTCTATTCTTAAATATTTAACTATTTATTATTCACTACTAAAGAGTAAACATTTGATTACTTCTAGTATTATTAGTTTTATTCTCTGCTGTTATCTATACAGAAAAGTATAAAGGATCTGGTGGAAAAGCCTCACAACTCATTGTTTGGCCGCTGAAGGCAAATCTGCTTCCTCTAAGAGTACATATCCCTTTTCAACTGGCTTTCTTTTCTTTTTTAACTTGTTTATTTTTATTTCAAAGAGAAACTGAAGAGCCTTTCAACAGTTGCTGTCCCATCGAGGAGTTTAAGCTTGCCAGTCTGTCATGTGCATCAGAACCAAAATGCAATTACTCTTTGCTGTGTGTGTGTGTGTGTGTGTTTGTGTGTGTGTGTGTGTGTGTGTATGTGTGTGGCATCCTAGGTACCAGACAACTTCAGTGATTTGCTCAAGGTCACACCCACCAGCAGTGGGTGATGGGGCTGGGATGTAAAATTAAGACATGTTTAACTCCAGATCTCACATTCTTCTCGTTCTTCTTATTGACACTTTGCTGCCATGAAGCCTCTAATCTACTCTGAAAACCACATGGAATAGAAGGAATCGGGGCTCCAGGAGGTACCACCCACTTCTCTGCACCACATGGGGCTAGGTCATCTTATCTCTTCCCCAAGTCACTTGACTTGGATGAGTTTTCTGTGGCCAGACTACTGACTCCAGAGGTTAGGAGTTCTTCTTCCCACGGGTAGAAAATGAGCAGCAAACAACGTGGGTGCTATGTGCCAATGGAGACTTACTCCCAAGCTCTCCTTTTGCTGGATCTTGGCTAGAGCATGCAAATAAGAGTCAGGTTCAAGGAAATGGGATGCATGGTAATGATTCATACCTGAACACAAACAGCACTCCCCCCTCCCTCCCGTTGGGTCCACTTTAGGTGAGGAAGCGCATCAGCTCTCAGGTTAAGATCTGGCTATAATACTACAGTGGTGCCAGGGAAAGTCAGAAAATTCCCAGCTAACATGCCAGGAAGCCCAGGATAGGCAGTGTGACTTGCCCAAGGTCGCAAAGGGACACGGCGAGGTAACGTCTTTACTTTCCTCTTATTCTGTCTCCCTCTTATTCCCTAAGACCCATCGTTTTAGAAGCAGCAAAGGGCAAAGGTCTGGTAGAGGGAAGTGGGTGGACTTACCCTTTATGTTGACATTTAGAATACCATTCACACTGGACCTCCTAACCACACCAGACCTCCCAACCCTGATGCTTTTTCTTCACTATATGTGGCTCCCAGAGAGAGAAAATGGAGGTGACAGGTTCCTTCTCCACCTCTCCCTCCTTCTTTTTCTCTTTCCTTGCATATTCCTGAGCTCTGTGATTAATCTCCAGCATGCGAAATAACTGACCTTTAGCCAGAGGCTCCTCTTGCAGGTTGAGAGGGTTTGGCTGCAGGTGGTACTGTTGTAGCTATCATCTTCATCTGTTTCATAAAGATCCTTTTAAGTTTTGCATGATTCTATTCAAAAACACCTCTTGGCATTTAGAGATCATTTCACATTGAGAGAGGCCACTTCTCTCTGGTCTTGGGAGGCCAGGAAGACTGGCCTGGGGCAGGTTTGGGAGCTGGGAGTATTAACGGTATTTGTGTGCACTTTGGGATTCAGTCTCTCTATGCCTTGTGAATGTTTACAGTTTTTCTTTCCTTTTTTTCCCCCCAAAAGGTCCATCCCATGAGTCTTGCAGGGTATAGGAGGCGTGGGTAGTGATGGTGCAGAAATGGGCTTCACGTGTGATGGGCCTTGAGCAGTGTGCCCTTCTTTAGCAGGGACGTGACAGGCAGTGGCATCAGATCCCATTTTCCGGCCTTGTGCAGAATTTGTGCCGCTGCCCTGCCAAGCCAGGCAAAGGACTCGAAGGCCCTATTTCCTGGGTCCACGTGAGTCAGGAAAACCTTCCTTTGTCAGCCACTGGATAATTACAATAAAAGGGGTCTTGATCCCTTCACTGCTGTCAAACAGCAGGTTCCTCCTTGCCCTCACAGTTGGCCGGGTCACTCCACTGAGAGCCCTGCATCACCAGGGGCAGGCCTCTGCTGTCCTGCTCTCCCAACCGCCCCCGTTCAGGATGTTTTTCTGAGTCCCGAATCACCATTCCTGTTTACTTCCAAACTCCCCCCTCAGGAACCAGCCATCTTCATCCAGTTTGTCTGAATGCGATGAAACAATATACGGAAACCATCCACTTTGCTGTGGCTTACAATCGTGGGAACAGCCACAAAATAATATTTCTCTGGTACTGCCCCCTGCTGCTCTGTGGGGCTCCAGCCCTCCCCCGTGTTCTCTCAAATAGTCCCAAGAGTCCCCTGACAGTGACTCTTTCATGAATTACTCATTGTTTTCCTCTTTTGCTGCTCATCTGGGTGAGGGTTCCAAGCTGCTGCCAATCTTCAAACTGACAGGTAGGCCATGGAAGATGCCAGAAGGTCCTGTGGCTGAAGATTAGCTACAGACACCTAGCTAAGGTCCAGGGAGGTGTTTGTGCCAAAGGCATTTAAAGCATCACTATCAAGCCTGCTGCTGCTGCTGTTCACACTGCCTTGAGTCGCCAGGGAGATGTCACATATTTTCTGTGTGTGTGTCAGTAAGACTCAGGAGTGGCTATTTCTAGTCATTTACATTTTGGTGACTGTCTGTATAACTCAGATTTTCACTTTTGTTTTCATAGGTCGGACTTTGGAAGAACCAAGGAGAGGAGAAGCCTCAAGCCCTCTGTAGTGAAGAGCCAGGAGAAGGGACATGCAGGGGCTCAGAGTCTTTCTGGTCTCCACTGGGGAGGGAAGAAATGGGGAATAAGATAATTGGGTCCAAATCACAGTCCCCACAAAAAACTCACTGCAGGTTATCAAATTTGAACTCAAAGACTTAGACCTGCCAATATAGGGACAGAGAATGTTGAGGTCACTTAGCCTAACCTTCCACACAAAGCCCTGATCGCATCTGTAGCAATCCAGATGGATATTTCTCTAGCTGCTGTTTGCACATTTCCAACCTGAGTGAAAAAGGTCTGGAATGGAATTCCATATTCCTGCTGTGGCACCCCTACACTTGCAAGCCAGGTTCTTCTTGGTTTACGTAAAATAGAAAGCATTGTCTCCCACCACACACTTTGGGGCCCCAGGAATGTATTTTGGGAAAGTCTTTACCTCCTAATCCCTGCTAGCTAACACATGGCCATCTCTGGGAGTTGAAACTTTCTGGTAGTTACCATTGCCAGGCTTCCAGCTTTATCAGCTGCTGAGTGCACGGAGGCTGGCACGCCACTGAACTGACAGAGGGGAATAAAAGAGAAATGAGGTTACGAGGATAAAAGGCACAAAATATGCACCTGCCAAGAGGTTGGATGGAGGCAGCAACAGTCAGGGTGGTTTCAAACTTAGTGTTCAATCTTCTAAAGGACATTTGGGTTTCAACCGAAGGGGGAATGTGGACATTTCATTTATTTACCCCTTCACCCAACACGTATTTACTGAATGCCTACTGTATGCTGGGCGTGTTTCTCCATGGTGGAGATTCAGAGAGAGAGGTAAGACATTGTTTCTCACCAAAGGACCTCACTATCTAGTGAGGGTAAAACCATGAAGCCGATCAATGTTACAGGATGTGGCCAGTGCCATGAGAGAGGGATGCCAAGTGTTGGGGTAGAGTCACACACCGATGAAGGAGGCAGGAGCCATGGCAGGCTTCAGAAAGAGGCCTTGCAGCAGCTGGCTTAGGGGTCTGGGTAGGTGAGGGTTTCAGGCACAGTGGAACCATCAGCAAAAGCACAGAGATGCAGCAGTGAACTATGAGCCATGGGGTGCTGTTATGATGGAAAGACCAAGATGAGGGTGTGAGGGTAGCCAGGCCCATCGCCACTCAAATACCATGTTGAGGAACTTGGACTTTATCCTGCAGGCCATGAGGCAGCACTGAAGTTTCGTGAGGAAGGGTGAGGCCAAAGAGGGGAGTCCCACGAAAACTTGGTCTAGGACCACAAACCCAGAGCCACATCGTGACTGTATAAAGAGCTTCCAGTCCTGTCAGGGAGGAAAGCAAGAGTTCATACACACGATTGGGTGCAGGAGACTTCTTTGCCCAGCTAGAAAACAGCTTCTCAGAGATGCAAACCTAGTTATTTTGAACTTTGACTCAGTGGCTTGTGTTTCTCAGAAACAAATTCTACAAAGTTTTCTGGGTTTTTTTTTTTCAGCTGTGGATTTGAGACAGGAGCTGCTAGCACATTTCAGTTCTCATTTCATCAGCAACTATGTACATGCTCATCAGTTACTGTCTACAAGCCCTTTCTTCTTTCCTCCCTTTCTCTCTTTCCTCTCCTTACCCCTCCTTCTCTCCCTTCCTTTCATATTGATTGACTGCCCATTCATCAATGTGAGCAAAAACTCGTTAGTAATTCTTTCCACCAAGGGAACCCCTGACCTTTTAGAGGTTTCTCTATGTCATTCCTACTTAGGCAAGGCCAAACAGACTGGGCTCCTTCATAAGAACAGAAGTGAATGGGATGAAGAGTGAAAATATGCCCGAGGGTGGGAGCTAGTCCTCCTCTTTATAGAGTTTGGTCGTGAGGAGCTGTCGTGTGGGAAAAATGTGGGACATTTCTATGGTGTAGACCATCAATCAAGTAGGTAACCAGGAGGTAGATGTCGAATCTTGACTCTTCTCCCGACACAGTGTCCACTGCCATTGATTGACAGAGTGGTCTTCCAAAGAAAACATCAATTTGGTTAACAATCGCGGAGAGGCCCCCATGCTGGAACAGTAAGGTTGCTTCTCAATGTCAGCCTTTCATTTTGCCTCGCTTTGGCCTCCAAATTGCAGCTTTATTCTTTTCTCTTCTGTCAGGTGCATGCATGGGGTTTAGGTGTGTCAGAGGTATTTGCCTGCCACGGGAGATCCTGGAAGGCAGAGTCCCATAATGTTATAATGTTAGCTGAAAAGAACCTTAGAGATGAGCTTTGCAGTCACTCAACAATTTTTTTTAAGAAAATATTTGTTTGCTAAGCTGTGTGTTAACTTCTGGCTCTGGCCCTCAGGTGAACAAAGAATAAGGCACAGTGTTCTGTGTGTCCAGCCCCAGGTCTGCCCAGTTTGGGACTATTGAGAACACTGACAAAGAATATAGCTTTGAATATAAAAAACAACAGTTACTCTTCTGAGAAAGAAAACTCGTATTTATTGAGTGTCTATAGGTGCCAGCAAGTATGAAGCACTTGGCATATATTAGCTTGGTTTATACTCATAACCATTCTGTGAGGTAAGGATGATTATTCTTATTGTATGGAAGAGAAAATACATGCCAAACAAGGGAATTTTCCCACAGTTACAAAGCCAGTAAGTGCCAAAGTCATGATTCAAACTCAAACCAGCTCTTTCCAAAGTCAACGCCCCTGAGGCACGAGAGAAATACATTAGGATCCTAGAGAGAAGAAAAATGCCAAGGTGGAGAGAAGGACAATTGGGAAGTCTCACAAACTTCCGAATATGAATATGAGTAGAAGGAAAAAAGGACCATCACAAAATAGAATAAGCACAAAATATCTTATTTTCCTATACCCAACCTCCTCCCCCCCTTTTTTTTATTAGGACTCATAAAATTCAGTAGTTATCTGGCTCAGTAGTATTTCTCTTCTAAACGATGTGTTTAAAAATATGCATGTTAAATTTCATTTCTGGTCTTTACAAGACCAGAAACACGTGAGACCTCTTCACCATTAGGCTGAGCCCATTGCATTTTTCAGAGATTCCACAAAAATTTCTGAGCATTTCAGCTATTTACAGTGATGAGGGAATTTTGTGCACTCCACATTGCTTTCTAGTACTAGTGCCATAGACATTTAGCACTCACTACAGCAACTCCCTGGGAGATACTTTTCTGAAGGTTAATCTTGATCACAGACTTTCACTCACATCACTCACTGACTTTTGAAATGAAAAATCCCAGCCATTTCTATATTTTTTTGATTCTCACGGTAGGTTTGGGATGGGAGATGGAACAAGAACTCCAGAAAATTATTTACTTGGCTTTTTCTCTAAACTACTATGATTTTCTATCAGCCAGGAGAGAGCAATCTCTTCTTTTGCTTAGCTTTGGAAATAGACGAGCAAAAAATACATTGGATGGCTCAGGGATAGTTGGTGGGTATATGGTGGAGTGGGGTGTGTGTGTGTGTGTGCGCACGCACGCATGTGTGTATACTGAGGTTGGGCTGAAGGCATTTTTCCTCAGGGAATGACCACTGAAAACCACCTCTCCTGCAAGGTTAACTTCTTATAGGAGAATTAAAAACCAAGAAATTAGGTACTCGCTTTAACTATTATAATGAGAAATGAGAAATGATTCTGACCAATAATATCAAAAATCGCAATATTAGTTCAATTTCTTAAAGCTTACTTCTCAACTTAGATTCTGTTAGCTATTCAACAAACACTTCTGCCATGCAAGAACAGTTCAAAAAATATTTAACTGAGGCACACTATATTGTTCTACTGTTTTTCTCCTTGCCTAATGGTTGCTTCCAACTAGACCTGAAAATTTGGGGTGATATACAGGGCAAGAACTGTAATTCCTGTATCCCCTCAGGCTCTGCTCACCCACCCACAAGTTGCCTAAAAAACTCTACATTTTTGCCAACTCTTCAAATCACTTTTCTCTCAAGCTTGTATTAGAGAATAGGTTACCTGTTCCCCTGAAATCCTATTCATCTCCCACTTGATTATGGGCAACTTAATTTATTGTAATGCCCCAGTGAACCCTGGCCAATAGTAGGCAGTCAATGAATATCGACAGAAGAAAGGAAGGGTGGATGGGAAGGAAAGGAGGAATGGCAGGAGGGAGGGAAGGGAAAACCCGTGGCCCCAAGTCATTATGAAATTCACACTAAAGGATGGAGCAAACCCCATAAGAATCACTTGTGAAGGAAAAGAAAATGATGAGAGAGTTGGAAAAATTAGATCTTAACCCTGAGATTCAACAGGCAGAAGCTAGTTCTGTGTCTCTGAGTGGGATTCAAATGCAATGTTAAGAGGAATGGCCCAAAGGGCAGTTTAACTGAATGGAACTTTGGCAAAGGCAAGGTGCCACAGCAACCCCCAAATGTTGGGAGGGAGTCTTTGGGAAACTTTGATCACACTCAAACTCCAAGTGAATGTGACTCTTCTACAGTCACTACTCATTTTTCCTGTTCATCTCCCACTTGATTATGGGCAACATAATTTATCGTAGTGCCCCAGTGGACACTGACAAATAGTAGGCAGTCAATGAATATGGACAGAAGAAAGGAAGGGAGGATGGGAAGGAAAGGAGAGAGGGAAGGGATAGAGGGAGAGAGGAGCTTAGCATGATGAAAGCATGTGTACAGAAATAAATGAAACAAAAATAAAATGAACAGCATGACCTGGCTCAAGAGACAGCAGAAATGCCCAGAAAATTGTGTGGAATCTGAAGAATGCAATGGGCTCAGCTCAATGGTGAAGAGGTCTCCTATGTCCCTTGTGGCCAAGACAAACCAGGCAAACCTGAGGCTGGACACACAGAAGAGATATTTTTCTCCTCTCTTTCTTGCATCTTCAAACTTTCTAACTTCCTCTTGTATGAAGGCACCTAGACTAGAATTAGTGAGTTTCCTTTTGTGACTTCGAAGTTGTGGGAAGGTAGAATCAGTCAGGAAATGAGGTGTCAGTAGGTTCTTTAGCAAACTAAACCAGTAGATGGCTAAAAAGGACTTGGTTACTTTGGGTCCATTTTGTCTATCCATGGGATACGACCATGAGCGTGGGGAAGAACTCTCTACCTGAGCATGTGGACTGAAAAGAGTAGAACCTTGGGGAATCCTGAAGCAAGGGGGGAAACCAGCAAAACAGAGGAAGTTAACTTAGGAGGGTTAAGGGAAGAAGAATGAAAGACTGACGTTGCAGAAGCCGAAGGCCAGGGCTAAGAACAGGGTAAGGGACTTTTGAGAAAGGAGTAGTAGAGCATTCACATTAGATAAGTTCTGAAAGGTGTCCACTGAGCCTGGGTTTGTTATCTAGAAAGTGACCTACTGTAAACTTTGCCAGAAAATTTTCAGTGGTGAAGAAGTGAGACCCTTGGCTCCCAGTGAAGGGAGCAAGCCCAGTTAGTAGGTTTCTTTAACAAGCTTGGCCACGAAGATGGAGCAGTTGCTAGAGAAGATGGAAGGTCAAGGGAGACCTTTGCTTTCTCCACAACTGTGGCAGGCTCTGGGGCACGTTCATAAGCTGCACAAAGAGAACCTGATGAGACAGGGTGAGGATGCAGAACGGAAAGGAAACACTGGGCAGGAAACAGGGTCTTGGGCCAAGAAGAGGAGAGAGGGGGACATTTGCAGAGCATTGGTAGTGGGATTGCCTTGAACTTGAGTTTGAGTGTAAACAAATTCACCAGAGGAGATGGAGAGGAGACAGACACAGAATTAGATCCATTTATAGGCTTAGGGAACCTTGCACGGCCCTTTTGAAGGCTTTGTTTTCCCCGGTGGGGTGGAAGGCAAGGCCAACTTCCTGAGGCAGGAAGTGGGGATGGGATGGGGATTTGGTAAGACTGGTAACTGTTTGGCATAGCTGTGGTGGGATATGGGTGAGGGTTATTATGGGATGCTGTGATCCCCAGAGAGGCTGGACGACCTGTGTATGACTTTCTCAAGCAGTGTTCAGCAGCCCAGGGGTAGGAGCATTGGAGAGGGAGAAGGTTTGGACCTGTCCAATATCGGTAATAGGGCTGGTGGGCCTGAAATAGAAGGGGCCAGGTAATTGAGGATCTCACCAAGAATGGAAAAGGGTCTCATTACGGTTCCTTCTGAAATAAAAAGGGAAGCCACAAAAAGGGAGATTGGCTGGGAAGTATGGAGGGAAGTACAGGATCAAAGAGCCTGAAGAGCTGTTGTAAGATGAGGAAAGAAGTAAGAGTTCTTCTTACTTACTCAAGAAGTAAGAGAAGCAAGAGGGTTACTGAGAGGTAGCCAGGTCTTGGAATCTGACATTTCCAAGAAAGTGCTGTGATAGGGGGTGACAAGGTCTACACGGGGAGTATGGTTGTTGGAGGAATAGAGTTGTGACTTTTCCGGCAGACCTTTATTGGTCTTGCTTATCATTCAATTCACTACTATAACTACAGGTTCTCTAAATCTTGATGGAGTAATCTACATCCCCAAGAAATTATGATAGTGAAGGTTAGGGCACCCAAAACACTTTTTCTTCCCTAGCATTTAGGGATTCTGAGTATGAGTCTCTTTGTCTTTCTCTCCTCATTTCCTTTTATGATACTGAATAATTACGAGAAGATGGTCACAGAAAGTTACAGACCTTGAATATATGCAAATAGCTCCCTCTGTCTTTATTATTAGATTCTTGCCCAGCTAGGCAGGTCTAAGATTTTGTTTCTGGCTATGCTAATTTTGGACAATAAAAAGAATATCCTATAAGTGAAAGCACAATCTTTCATACAGGTGCTGGAAGTGGCCTCTTTATCTGCCATGGAGATATATTGTTTGGTCTTCAGTTTGGCCACCTGTCTTGCCTCTGGAACATGATACATAGCTGGATTCTCAGACTCTGCACCTCTTTTGGAGAATCTATTTTCTATAAGCAGTCATTGCGGAGGGGGTCAACATTTTGGATCAACTTCTCCTTTTGGCTTTTGCTCTTTCCCTGTAGCTCACAATTTGGAAAGACAATGGAATTAAAAATGGGTTCTGAATTTGAGTCAAGATGAATTCATACATTCAGATGGTCTGGAGCCTCTGTGATTCTTCCATGAATGACTTCCTCTTCCTAGTATGGTAGAATATTCTCCCAACTGGGAGTTGGATTTGGATAAGTCACTATGGGCCTCAGAGTCTTCTGTGGACCTGAGAGTCTGGGAGTATAATCCTTCGAACCTTGCAAGGCTATAGCATGGGGATATCTGAGCACACCTGTACACTCTTATTCATTTTATATAAATGGAAACCATGGCAGTATGGGCTTTTTTGATAGACTCGGGAAACGGGTGGATGCAATGCTTCATTTAGAAAAGAAGTAAATATATCTTCCCAGGTGTACTTAATTTGTGTATGTCCTGGAATCATAAAACATTGGAAACTAGAAAGGAAAGGGTCTCATTACTGTAGCCTACTTAATTGATCTGCCCTGTGGTTCATTTGTTTGTACAATTGCATTTCTAGTATTAAGTGCATGGAGAACCTGGCTACTGGTTTCCTGATGCCTTCAGCAGGCATACATCACCTACAGAGGCAGTGGCAACATGATCCTAGTTTTTCCTCCTAAAACGTTTTCCTCATTTTCTCAACATTTTGGATTGCAAGACAAAGTGGTTAATAAAACCAGTAGTTCTGTTTCAGTTTTGTTCTGGTTCTGTCTCTGGGGTTGTCTTGGTGCCTGGTTTTCTTTGGGTCCAATGAAGAATGTGCCATTTTTAAAAACTCTTTTAGCTTCTTAAGATTTTGGGCTTCTTTTATAATATTCTCTGATCAGGGGTGATCCCTTCATCACCAGATTAAATTTTGCTTACCTTGGATCACCATCAGGCAAAATTGGTTTTAATGGGTTATCTCAACCAATCGTATCCAGAAGATGCCAGGACTGGAAAGCACCAGTCATCGTGTGAGCATCATCTGGGAGCTCATTAGAAATCCCTAATCCCTGTAATCCCAGCACTTTGGGAGGCCGAGACGGGTGGATCACGAGGTCAGGAGATCGAGGCCTGGCACGGTGAAACCCCGTCTCTACTAAAAATACAAAAAAAAAAAAAAATTAGCCGGGCGTGGTGGCGGGCGCCTGTAGTCCCAGCTACTCAGGAGGCTGAGGCAGAAGAATGGCGAGAACTCAGGAGGCGGAGCTTGCAGTGAGTCGAGATCGTGCCACTGCACACCAGCCTGGGCGACTGAGCGAGACTCTGTCTCAAAAAAAAAGAAATCCCTAATCCTAGGCTGCCCGGCTTGGGGCTAAGAATCTGCATTTTACCAAGATCCCCAGGTGACTCATAAGCATATTAAAGTTTGAAAAGCATCAGTTAGATGACGAGTGTGTAACAGCTCCATCTTAGCAGGTTTCCAAAGAAACCCATTGGCTCAGGTACACAGTTTTATCCCTCACCCTATTTGATTTATGATAGCCAGGGTTGAACTACCTCAGAGATTGTTTGGTTGGGTTCTTTTCATTCTTTCAGAGAGGGAGAGAAAAGGAGATCACTGAGTCTACAGATAAAGGGAAACCTTGTTGGAGGTCATGGGAGTACAAGAGTATGTCTCTTCTGCTTGGTGTGGAGTTGGTCATCCTGCTGCCACCTCTTGTGAATGCACGTGGCCCTGTTTTCCAAGAAAAGACAAATGTGTAAATAGAAAGCATGTGTGGGAGCTCTAGTCATCCTGACTTACAGATGCAAAATGCAACCCCATAATGGTAATTACCAATGGGTTTTCAAGTACTAAGGAAGAAATAATAACCTGTTTTGATAACCCCTATGATATATTGGCAAGTTCATTTTGGACAGCAATGGGAGGAAGCCATTAAGAGAAATCACACTAGTGTGTTTTACGGCATTCTAGCTGCAGGCAGTGCCTCACCTGTCTGTGGTCTCCTACTGAGAGCCCGGACAGGTGATGGCCCAGGATGGAAATTGAACAGGCTTTCACCAAGAAGACCTTCTCTTCTGCATTGCATCATAGTGAGGTGAAATGCGTTATTTGCAACTGCTTCTGGTTTGGAAAATGGGGGAAATAAGTGGTCTATCATTTAAATGAAACCCACATCACTTTGGTGGCCATTAACTTAGTACTTGGAAGTGACAAGGTATTTGGGGGCATGTGAGAGTATACAAAAAGCTTGAATTCAATATTTTGAATAATGTATCATTTGTCCTCTTGTACAAATGTCTATTTTTATCCCATTGGTATCCATCACACTCCCTCTCACTCTAGCTAGATAAATGTAATCACTTGTAAAAATGCCTGGATTCTTGATCTCCCAGAAAGAAACTGTAAAAATGCCTGTCTTGGCAGTAGTGGAGTACTGATAACAGGTTTAAATCAACCAGGGATTTCTTTTGACTCTTTCTATTGTTAAATTGCTTAGAAAGAGAAAGGCAAAAGACTCGGGAATCTCCTGTAATCAAAACTATAATCTTTGGAGCTTGTCTCACCCCAATTTCCTATGCAGTTTTGAGAAATAGCACAGGCCTTGATTAGTTTTAAAATACATGTTCAACATACAATGTGACTAGTATTAAAGGGGAGAAAAGAAACCAAAAATCACCTGCAGTCACCTCCATCCAAAAACAACAATATATTGGGTTATATATAGCGTCTCCCTCTCAAAAGATCACATAAACACATATAGTATTTGTAGACATTGTTTCCATACTATTACCATACTACGTAATAATTACAATACTGTGTAATGTTACTGCACTGTGTATAGACTGTTCTCTTGTCTGCTTTTGCATTTAGTGTGATGCATTACGTGTTGTCACATTAATAAATGTCCCTTTCTATATGATGTTTTTTAAAAGATGGGGTCTCACTCTGTCCCCTGGGGTGGAGTGCAGTGATGTAACTCCTGGGGTCAAGGGATCCCGCTTCAGTCCCCGTGAGTAGCTGGGAATATAGGCGCATGCCACCACACCTGGCTAATTAATTTTTGTGTGTGTGTGTGTGTGGAGACAGGGTCTTGCTATGTTGCTCAGGCAGATCTCTAGATGATTTCTAACTAGATTTTAAACTACCTTATGTCTTTTGGATCTGCTAAAAAAAAAAAAAAAGTGAGAATAACTGTGGACATGGATCTAATTAAAATAGGGAACAAGAACCAAAAAATCCCCTAGTTCCAGGAACACTGAAGTTCACTAAATACATTTCATTTCCACTGGGAAATCATATGACTGAATGGCAATGGGGTTTGTTGATTAGTATCTTGTGACTGCACATGTAAACCCGACTTTTAGTGTGGTCTTTGTGTGGTCTTTTACTATCACCTCCTGCTACTTCCATCCATCTCATTTGAAAATGCTTTTGGGCTATGAATGTTTTCTTGTTCTAAGACTCCCAGGTGTCTCTACCTCCTGCTCTCTGTCTGCCTCCAGAAGTACCTAAAGAATACAGGTACAAAGACTAAACTATGTAAATTAGTATGGAGTAGGGAGAGGAAGCAGCAAAGAGAAGGAGAATTAGTTCTTATCTCAGTTGGTAAAGATGACTTTCTTTTTTCTTCTTCTCTGCATTCACTTTGGGTGGTTCTGAAAGCCTGGGACTGTATGACTGTAAGATATGCCAGATAGCCTTGCAGAAGCACAGCTGCTGTCGTGAATCTCTCCTGCTGAACACTTGAACTTGGCCGCTAACTTCTCACTGGAGAAACATCAAAGCACATGGCCCTGCACATCATGGCCCCACTCCATGTGTCTACCTTGATTTTATGGTGCTTGCCTACATTGATCTTGCATCAAAATGGGCCCATTCGTATCCCTGAAACAAGCTCCTCTGTCTATAGAAGTTCTTGACAGACCTCCTCCTCCAGTAGTAGCCCCCATTTTCCCTTCCCCCTTGTAAATCCCATCCATCCTTGTGCAAGACTCAGCTCCTCCCTGTAGCCACACAGCCTTACAGGCTCCCTAGCTCAGTAAGCATACTGCCGCAGATGGGCCTTTCCCAGTTGGTATTCCTCATGTGCTTTCGTCACTTGATTACATGTTTATGTGTGTACACTTGGTTATATGCCTTTGTGTACAGACACATCCCCACTTGAAGCAATAACTCTTTTCATACACAAGTCAGATTTCCCATATGTTGATGAAAGGGCTTAAGGATATATTTCTTTGCTTTCATTGCATAGAAGCCCAAAAGCCTTACAAATCACTTTGACAACAGAAAGATGAGCACGGGTTTTAAATCTCTTGTAGCAGCCATGGTTAGCCACCCAATGACTTAGGATCTCTGCATTTTCTTTCTTAGCTTCTTAAAGAGATTTGTACCCTTTGCCTGAACTGTAGTGTCCAATCACAATGAAAATGTAACAATAGTCTGCATGTGGATAGATGGAGAGGTATAACACACAAACACGAAAATAATGTGAGCTGATGAAGGAAAAGTTTAGATGATTCAGAAACGTGGGACTGAATGCAAAATTCTCCCCCTCCCTGCTCCTGCCTCCTCTCTTTGGTTTTCATCTAAGCTCAAGAACGCTTTATGTCCACTTGAGTAATGTATACTCTTACCCTCTCTTAAACTGTATCCAGTGCCTCTGAGAACAATTTGTTAAGGGGAAGTTTGCTCATGGGAATTTCATAATCCAGTGAACATCTGTAGAGCTAAACTGTAAGACCCCAATAATGGGGCCATGCTACTGCTTTTGTGTGTTCCCAGTAGCTGTCTAATGAAATGGATTGAGGCACCTGGACAATAGGGTAGTAGGGACTCTGTTTGTAGCAAGATGCTAGTGGCATAGGCATAGTTATTGCTAATGTCCGACCAGATGCTAACCTACATATGACCACACATTCCCATAAAGAGATTCTGCCCTCTTTGGGGATAGCGGGCTTGGGCGCAACTCATTGGGAGTTTCTTGCCAATAGAGGCTTCATATAGGAGCAGAAATGTAGAGCCAAGACTCCTTAGCAACCTTGTCAAGTTGAGTCTTATGGTAGTGCTCACGGTGGGCGGGGTGGGAATAGCCCTTGGCAAGATGAGCACATTGTCAGATATGGATGGATTGCTGGGGGCCTCCTTTCCCTGAAAAGGGGCTAAAAGAATAAATGTTGAGAGTACAGAAATTTCACTATGGATAGCGGAGAAAGAGAGAAAGCCAGAGGCCCAGACAAGCCCTTTGGGTTTAGAAGGAAGAAAACTCTTTTCTGCCTTCCAAATATTAATGACCTCAAACCTTCCTCCTCTTCTGCCAGCAACAGTATTCCACTTTTAAGAGAAATTAGTGGATATGAAGGAATTGTCATCTGCATTTAAGATTCTCCCTATCGCCCTTACCCAGGCCTCCTCTTGGCAGCCGTCTCAGGCAGGGCACCTGGGTTCCCCTCTCTTTACAAGTTTCCTCCCACCCCATTTCTTAGCAGACAGCACTTCTCAGTGAGAACCACTTCTGTGAATTTGAAATCACTCTCTGGCCTCTCAGCACACATACGGATAGATAATAAACTTGGAAATGGCAGAGAGCTTCCTGTTTCTCTGGTTCACTTTTCTGACCTTAGAGATGTTTAGTGACTCCCTCATTTTTACACTTTATGCTAGCATACTTGGGAGGCCAGGCAAAGCCTTTCTCCCTCCTGCCCAAGCACACTGAGACAAGAACTGCCTCAGTGGATTTTTTTGAACTCATGTTGGACTGAAGTGTACAGGTAGATGGGTAACATGCTGTTCTTGCCAATATGGACATCATCTGAATTATTCAGCTGTCAGTTTAACCACATCATCTGGAAGGCTCCCAGTCAAAGCTTCAGTTTGAGGACAAATTGTATACCTACCCTCTAGCAGCTCTTCCATGTTAAGTGGAGTCAGCAAAGTAGACTCTTCTTATTTTCTGAAGATCATAGTATCAGTGTCACAGAGCAAGGCGACTCCTGGCATTGGTTCTCCAGCTTTCCTGCTCCGAAGCATGAACTCGCAGGTGACACACTGACTCTCACTTTTCTCTAGTTCATTCTTCACACTTTATACTTCTGCTAAGATGAGGAGAAGCAGTTCTAACTGCTCCCCACCGTGTATGGCACCAAGTCTTTGCTTGTGGGCACAGTTGCTAGTTTGCCTAGTTGACAGTTTGCCTTGTGGCCTTGCCCCTGCCTGATGCCCCTTCCTCCTCTGTTCTTGCTGCACTCCTTGGCTGCTGGTCTTCAGCTATATAAAAGTCCTTATGTTCTCCAAACATGTACAGCTGTGTCACCTGCTGAGATTTTGTACTTGGCTTTCCCTTTGCCTGAAATGACCTGCCCAACTTTCTGGGCCTAGAAAACGCTTTTTTTTTTTCATGAGTGAACTCAGAAGTTTCTCCCTCTGGGAAGACTTTCCTAATTCTGTTTTCTGCTACTTAATGAATGCATTTAGTACTGTCATTCTCATTCTTTGCTTACATTATGGTCTCCCCTAAAGGCCACTGCATGAGGACAGGAACCTTGATTTATTTTTTATATTCCCAAGGCTGAAGGAAAAGGTAGGCAATATTCGTTGAAGGCTATAGTAACCAAAACAGCATGGTACTGGTATAAAAATAGACAAACAAATCGGTGGAATAGAATAGAGAACCCAGAAATAAAGCCCAATATGAATAACCAACTGATCTTTGACAAAGGCAACAAAAATGTACACTGGGGAAAAGACACTCTTTTCAATAAAGGGCACTGGAAAAATTTGACTGGCATATGCAGAAGAATGAAACTGCACCCTATTGCTCACCATATACAAAAATCAACTCAAGAGGGGTTAAAGACTTAAACGTAAGTCCTGAAACCATATATATATATATATATACACATACACACACACACACATACACATATATATATATATATCTTTTAGGTGTTTCCTTAGCCAGGAAAAACTCTTCTGTACGTTGGTCTAGGAAAAGAATTCATGATCTCAAAAGCATAGACAACAGAAATAGACAAATACGACTATATTACACTAGAAAGGTTCTGCACAGCAGAAGAAATAATCAACAGAGTGGACAGAAAACCTACAGAATGGGAGAAAATACTCACAAATTATACATCCAACAGGTGACTAATATTCAGAATTTGCAAGGAACTCGAAAAATTCAACAACTACAAAAAAACAAAATAATCTCATTACAAAGTGGGCTAAGGACTTGAATAGACATTTTTCAAAAGAAGACAAACAAATGGACAACAAGCATATAAAAATGCTCATAATCACTAATCATCAGAGAAATGCAAATTAAAACCACAATGAGATACCAACTTACACCAGACTGTCTATTATTAAAAAGACAAAAATGTAGGAGAGGATGTTGGAGAGAATTCAGAGAAAAGGAAACACTTACATGCCACTGGCGGGAACGTAAATTAGTACAACCTCTATGGAAAACAGTATCTAAAAGAGCTAAAAGTGGAACTACCCTTTGATTCAGCAGTCCCACTACTGGGTGTCTATCCCCGCAAAAAGAAATCATTATAACAAAAACATAACCTGTACTCATATGTTTATTGCAGCACTATTCACATTAGCAAAGGCATAAAATCAACCTAAGTGTCCATCAATGGATGATTAAAGAAAATTAAGATGTATATATAATATTAATATTATTCAGCCATAAAAAGAATGAAATCATGTTTTTGTAGCATAGATGGAACTAGATGCCATTGTCTTAAGTTAAACAACTCAGAGACAGGGACAAATATTGCATGTTCTCACTTATAAGTGGTAGCTTAAATAATGTGTACATGTGGATAAAGAGTGTTGAATGACAGACAATGAAGACTAGGAAGGGTTGGGGGTTGGAGAGGGTGGGTGATGAGAATCTACTTAATGGGTACAATGTAGTCATTGCAGTGATGGATATACTAATGGGCCTATTTCACCCCTATGCAAAATTCATCCATGTAACAAAATTGCCCTTGTATCCCATAAATGTATACAAATTTAAAAAATACTTACAGAATTGACCCATTAAGTTTCCTACTAAGAGTATTTCCTTTCTGTTTGGTTTTATGTTAATTTGTGCCGTATTTGCCTAGGAATAACTGGGTCCAGGGTTTCTCATTATGTGACTGATTGACTACACTAACAACTTTACTCTTCTAATTTTCACAAATTCTTAAAATTTCCAGAGCTTCACAGGGGTCTACAATTGTTGTCCTTCTCTGCACACCCAAAGGCCTACTGTCAAATGATTGAATAAAGGAATTGGAGTTTCTGTTAACTTATTCTTCCCGGAGGAAGAGGTAGGCAAATCATCATGGTGGTACAAAGCCAGAAAGCTCTACTGCCATTAAAGCTAATTGGAAATTCATGTGCTATGGGCAGCATTGTTAGTGAAGGATTGACACTTGCATCTGTCATTTGCTGTAAGATAAGGCCATTTACTGATTGTGAGGGATCTGGAGCACTAAAGTCATCTCCTTACATCGGTATCCAAGGATAGAGTTGATTGTGGTATTTTGGGGATGAAAAGAAGAGACTAATGCTGATTTCTAATCTCTCTTTCTCTTCCAAATTAGGAAATGATCCTTACATCAAAGGATGAAAGGAAACAGTCCATTTAGCAGGAAGGGAGGCCGGGAGCGGGACAGTCACCTTTGTAAAGGAGCCACTCATTGCTTGACACTCAGCTAGGCACCTGACACACATTATATAATTTATTTTTTATACAAACTTTGGCAGGAAAACTAATTATTTCAGTGTTACAGATGCAGAAACCGATGCTCAGAGAGGAAAAGTAGACCCACCCAAGGTAAACAGCTCAAGAAGTGGCAGCATCCTTGTCTGCCTGACACCAGAATAGTTTTTGGGGACACTCTCGTTTTGCTTCTGTGCCTTGACTAGGGAAGTAAAATTGTCATGCTGGGTTGCAGGTTGGGCAAGCAAATGGGCATTTTGAAGAATTAGATTTTATTCAGAGCAATACTGGGTTTTCAGCCTTTCCTGACACTTAAACGATTATATTATTTTCTGCCCTAAATTCTGTGGAATCTACCTTGCCTAGATGAATCAGAATATTCAGAAATGACAGGCTTATGGAAGTACTTCAGAGCAGAGCCAGGGTAGGCTGGTAAAAAAATACGTATCAAGACTTCAGACATAAAAGTTGCCCTGAATTGATGACTTTTAGCCCCATCCAGCCTGTATAGTCATTAGACAGCCTGAATGTCAGATATTCAGGGGACAAAGCCTTAGAATGAAAAAGATAAATGGTTGTTTCAGTAATGTTCCCCTACACACTCTAAAGGAAAGTCAGCATTAGACACCGGATCAATCTTTTTTGTTTTCACTATTTAATAGGTCTGTGGGAAGACAGAAGGTTCATGTCAATGAAAGTCTTTATAATCAAATTGCATTGAACAGGAAAGTCATACAAAAGGACACACTGAAGTCCTATGCTCTGAATATAGTTAGTAATAGGATAGTAGAATGAAAGAAGAAAGGAAAGAAAAGGGAGAAGAGAGAAATATGAGAATATCTGGATTAGAAATGGTGCAAGGACAAGTGCCTCAGAAGGCAAGGGAGGCATTAATATCCAAGGATGGGGTAGAATGTGATATTTTGGGGATGAAAAGAGTAATACTGATTTCCAATCACTGGCTTTCCCAAATTAGGAAATGATCCTCATGTTGATTTAATGTTAGAAGAGTGGACTAAAGAAAGAGGGCTCCTGGCTAAGGTTGCGGATACAGGATTAGATTGAAGTAGCAGAAGCAACATGAGGACTGGATGAAAGGAGCAGGGAGAACCTTCAGTACACTTAACAACTTTCATTTTTTAGTAACTCAGGCCCTGGATCTTCCTGTCCTCCAGGTCAACAGTTCTCTCATTGCCTGGCTGGAGCCCCCTTCTTGGACCCTGCAGAGATTGCGTCTTCCCAAATGCATCCAAGGACTTCTTATGAGCATTGAATTTCTCCAGTTCTTTCATTTATCCATTTTCCTGATCCTACTGAATTCCCTCTTTCAGTTTCCTGGCATCTTGTAGCTCTTTGTTTTTTGCTGTTGTCATCCCAGAATGAAAAAGCTACTTCTGTTTCTGTAGCTGAAGGTTTTGGGTTAACAGAAGGGTTTTTGTCACTGCATAGAATAGAAAACAAAATTCACAAATTATTTCAGGCTATCGGGACTTAGCTGGCACTCTCACTAGGTGTCCTTCATTCCTGCTTTCCTTACTACTTGTCCACTTCATCCATTTCTTCTAAGATCCCTACTCCACCCTCTACTCCCCAAACTGGTGGCGTCTGCAGACAGCTCCAAGATTCTAGTTGCTCCATTAAGCAAAGCAGTTTAGCTCTCTTTGGCTTCCACAAGAAACCACACTGTTATGGGATCTTTGGGGCATCAATTTTCTGGCCAGAAACCTCTGCGGCCAGTAGTGCCTTTTGCCTGAGTTCTTCTCCTACATCCAGAAAGAATGAGGTATGCAGATAAATGAAGAGTCACAAGTGAAGGGTGAACAAGATGAAGATGAACTTTATAAAGTGTTAGAACAGCTCAGAGGAGGCCTAGAGTGGATACGTCCTCTCTGTAGGCTGGTTGTCCGGTGGAGTGTTCAGCTCTCAGCAGAGCAGAGGCCCTGGAGAGGGTAGCTCCTCTCTGCTCACTGGTCATCCTGATGTCTTTCCTGATCTCAGCAGAGAGGGTACCTCCTTTCTGCAGCTAGTCCTCCAGTTGTCTCTCGGACTTAGGCCATCCTGTGCCCTACTCTGGCTGACCCCTGGGCTTTTATGGGCCTCAGAGGGGAAAAAGTGCCTGCTGATTGATCCATGGGCAGCTATGGGCGGGTCCAGAAGAGGTACTATGAGACCCCACTCTGGTCAGTGGGACTGGCAGCCCAGCCCCCAACCTCCTGGCCTGAAAGTGGGGCCGTACTGGAGACCAATCCTTTTCCACCCAGGAATCAATCTGCCTCCTGCTGTTATTAATGGCCCCAGAGCTCAGCCACAACCTCACTCCAGGACGGAAGCAGGTGCCAGGAGAGGAGAGAGGCCAGACAGTGGGAGCAGACACCCCAGAGCCAGCAGGGCCATCAGTGGGGAGGGCCTTCCCAACCCCAAGGAGGCAGACTGCAGAGATGCTCAGGTCTCGTGCCTGGGAGGGCAGCTGCAGCTACACCCAGGGAGCTCCCACCGCACCAACTTGGAAGGGGCAGAGCTCCCCAATGTCCCTGGCTCCTGCCTGCTCCATGGAGAGGGAGTCCCAGGTCTGCAGCTGCTGGTTGGGCAGCTGAAGCTGCGCCCCAGAGGGCAGATCGTGCCTGCTTCTGGTTCCCCACAAGAGCACAGAGAGGCTCGAACCCACAGCTGTAGTTTGGGCGGCTGCCCATAGACCAGCAGGCCTGGGTCTGCAGCTGCAGCTTGGACAGCTGCAGTGGTGCCCAGGGAGCTCCATGGAGTGTGCAGGCCAAGTTGCGCTCCCTGCTGCAGCCAGCATCATAGTAGTGAAATGGGAAAAGTTCCCTTGTCCCCCTCGCAAGGCACGTGATGCAGGTGTGACTTGATTCTTCAATGCCCCGCTGCTAAACCTCTAGGGGGGCATAGAGACAGGCAGGCTCTGGGGCTCTGATCCCACAGCAGTGTCTAGGAGTGAATGTTTACAGCGAAAGCCCCAGTGGGTGTGTGTTACAGGATGCTCTTTTAGTTTTGCCATCCATAGGCAGCTGCGTTAGCCAGCTCAGTTAGATCCCTGCCTTATCGCAAGGACAGAGGGCTTTCTCTATCCTGGGGTTCTTGCCTTGGTGTACTGGAAGAATCAGATAACATGTGGGCTTGGAGAATGAGTGCAAGCTTTTATTAAGTGGAAGTAGCTCTCAGTAGACGGGGGAGCCAGAAGGGAAATGATCTTTCCCTGGAGTTGGGACAGTTGGTGGCCCGAGCTCTCCACCAACTGCCCCAGCCAAACTCCACATTGTTCTGCTGGTTGGTGGCCTGCCGGTGTGCTGATGCCTGTTGGTGTGCTCCTCTCAATGTCCCGATGCACGTGTGCATGTGTTCCTCCACTGATGTGATCCTCTTGATGTCCAGCCGCCTGCGTGTCTGTCTGCTAGGGTCTTGGAGAATGAGTGCCAGGTTTTATTGAGTGGAGGTAGCTAGGGTCTCAGGGGTTTTTATAGGTACCGGATGGGGACATGGTAGGCCAGGTTGGTCTTGGGAAATGCAATATTTGGGCAGGAAAACAAAAATTCCTGTCCTCACTTAGGTCCATGGGCACAGGCCCGGGGATGGAACTCTAGCCAGAGACCATGCCCTCCTCTACCCAGCATTTATCTTCCACAGTTCGATATCATTTAAAGGGACCATGCTCTTCCATTTCCAGCAGTTCCCTTCTGGATCATTTCTACCCTCTGAAGAGGTACATCTAACTGCCATTACAATATGGATGATGATCGGTCTTAGCTGCTTCCTGCAAACAGGGGGCATTTTGCGGGGGAAAACGGCAGTCAGATTCCTCCCAGAGGTTTATCTAAGGGTTCCTAGCAAAAGGGAGCCAATGGCTTCTAGGTGTGAGGGGAAAAATAAGTTTCATAAGGTTAAGTATGTATGGGTTAAACATGTGTATTATACAAGGAAAGAATTTAGTGCCAAAGATTACAGAGATAACTACAACATTGTGCCCCAAGCTATTTCACCCTGGTGGAGGAAATTAAACCTTGTGTTGGAGCCAATAAACTTTAGAAGAGAGATATCTGTTCTTGCCATATATTTAGCAGTTAACAGGGGCACCCTGGAATTCTGGGGTTTGTGGGCTTGCATGGTGGCCATTAAAGCCTATATATATCTATCAGAGTCATCTGAAAACTTGCCAAGATCCTCCTTAATTTGCTTTAAGTCTTGTAGGGAGAAGGGGACCTGGACCTCACTGGGCCTAAATTCACTGGGCATCTGTTGTAGGGGCAAGAGTGATACTGGGTCTTGTTTAGGGTGAAGATTTCTTGGAAAGGGTAAGTGAGAGGCTGAAGCTGGATAGGGAGATCAGGGTGGACCCAGAGGAGCAGGGCTTGAGGGAGTTGGCTCCTCTGCTGGGAGTGCCTCTGGGACTCATATCTTTAATTCCCCAGACTTGCCCCTTACAGCCTTTCCTGAGATGGCAAACAGGAGGGCTGGATCAATCCTATATTATTGGCAAAGGTCTGGATTGCCTTGCCAAGGTATAGAAAGCCTGCACATATGGGCAGAACCATCTATCCTCACATCTATAGAAATGTTTCAATTGCTGGATGGTATTGTAATGAATGGTTCCTTCCTGAGGCCAAGCCAGTCCTTCCTGTAAATCATAATTTGGGATTTCTAAGAGGGGGCAAGTAAGAGGCTGAGGTTGGATAGGGAGGTTGGGGTGGACCCAGAGGAGCAGGGCTTGAGGGAGGTGGCTCCTCTGCTGGGAGTGCCTCTGGGACTCGTATCTTTAATTCCCTGAGCTTGCCCCTTGCAGCCTTTCCTGAGATGGCAAACAGGAGGGCTGGATCAATCCTACATTGTTGGCAAAGGTCTGGATTGCCTTACAAGGTATAGAAAGCTGCACATACGGGCCCAGAACTGTCTATCCTCACATCTACAGAAAAGCTCTAATTGCTGGATGGTAAGGAATGGTTCCTTCCTGAGGCCAAGCCAGTCCTTCCTGTAAATCATAATTTGGCCAAACCTTTGTGCAGAGGGCTGCGAGGCCATTTTCCTCCAGATTCTGAGGATTAAAGCAGTCCCAATGGTTCAGGATACACTTTAGAGGTGTATAAGCTGGGGGTGGTGAAGAGAACTGGTTGCACATTCTGAAAGACAGAGAATAGAGGTTTCCCTCATTTCCCTTCCTTCTTTCAGTGAAAACTCAAAGGGTGTGATGGAGAGAGAAAGCAAGCATCCTCCTTTCACTTTCCACCTCTTGTCCCTGAGCCCCGAAGACCTTGGCAGGTGCTGGCCCTAGGTACCAATGCAGTATGTACCCATGAAGCAGGGAAAACCTGGAGAATAGGAATTAACCACCCTCACCCGTGTCTTCCTTTCTCCCTGCTGTTGGCACACTTCGAGTTCCCTGGGCCTGTTTATGCCATGAAGCATGGCCTTCTTCCGTGGGGTGGGGTTCAGGCAGCAGGAATTGGTCCTGCTCATTTACATTGTGCCGGTTTGCCTGGATTTGGATTCCTCAGACCTGGTTTTTCTTTCTAGGGCCTCAGCCTGAAGCTTGGAATTGAGTTGGGGACTAAAACGTCATTTCAGAGGATGTTTGTATCCACTTAGTGTCTCAAATAAGCCCTGCAGAATGCGCTGTTATCAGCCAGCGGGCGTTGCTCCTCCGTTAATTTCCCTGTTAGAAACAGAGTGTTGTGGGCGGAGGGAGGCCCTCTCACTCAGAAAATGAAAAAAAGAGACAAACAGTTAAAGGGGCAAAAAAGAGGGGGATGCTTGGGGAAGAATCCCGTGCTTAGTGCAAGTGGGGCCCTCTAATCCTTATAACTTCCCATCCTTTTCCCAGCTCAACCAGGTTGAATTCCTTGGCCAGGGGAGGAGAGGTTCCCATTGGCTCAGTGGGCAAGAAGTATCCTGTAGGATCCCGGCTATCACCTCGGCGTCCTCCCACCCCCTCTCATGGTTGTTGGACTCGGCCTTTGCGTGTTGTGGGCACACCCAGGTGCCCAAGCTGGGAGGGAAAGAGTAAGAAGAGGTGACCCGAGCCGTGTGTACCTGCAACTGCCAAGGTGGAGGCATACACGGCACCTCTAGGAAAAATTGGTCTGATTTGCACCTTTGGGGACTGAGCCAAACACTTATTTTACTTAGTAACATTGCCGCAGCCTGTAGCAAAACACTTAACATTGTAAAGAAAGAGATAAGAGCCATTTCAAATTGTGTGTGAGAGAGGAAAGAGACGGAAGAAAAACAGAGCCTCTTAACTGCAGGAAAGAGAGAAAGGTGGCAGGGTTTTGAAAGAAAGGCAGACCTGACAGCTTCACATTTGCTCACACTTACCTTCCGCGATCCCAGACGAACCCCAGTTGTAGTGGGAAAAGTTTCCTTGTCCTCCTTCCAGGGCATGTGATGGGGTGCGACTCGCTCCTTCAGTGCCTTGCTGCTCCAGCCTCCAGGGGAGCATACAGACGGGCAGGCTGTGGGGCTCTGACTCCACGGCGATGTCTAGGGGGTGAGTGTTTACAGGCGAAGCCCCAGTGAGCATGTGTTACAGGATGCTCTTTTAGCTTAGCCGTCCACAGGTGGCTGTGTTAGTCAGCTCAGTTAGACCCCTGCCTTATCACACGGACACAGGGCTTTCTGTATCCTGGGGTTCTTGCCTTGGTGTACCAGAAGAATTGGATCACACATGGGCTTAGAGAATCACTTGGGTTTCATTGAGAGGTTGCATTGAGAGGAAGTAGCTCTGAGCAGATGGAGGAACCAGAAGGGAGATGGATTTCCCCTGGAGTCTCTCCGGGGATGGTTTTCCCCAGAGCTCTCCTCCAACTGCCCCAGGCAAACTCTGCCGTCATTCTGCCAGTTGGTGGCCTGCTGGGATGCTGGTGCCTGTCAGTGTGTTCCTCTCAACATCCAGCTGCCCGTATGTTCCTCTGCTGATGTGCTCTTCTTGACTTCCAGCTGCCTGTGTGTCTACCTGCTAGGATCTCGGGGGTTTTTATAGGCACAGGATGGGGTCATGGCAGGCCAGGGTGGTCTTGGGAAATACAACAATTGGTCAGGAAAACAAAAATTCCTGTCCTCACCTAGGTCCATGGGCACAGGCCCAGGGGTGGAGCCTTAGCCAGGGACCATGCCCTCCTCTACCCAGCACTTCCCTTCCCCTCTTCTGTATTATTTAAAGGGACCACGCTCTTCCCTTCCCAGCACTTCCCTTCCGTATCAGCAGCAGTCACTGCCGTCAACACCCATTTAGACTAACTCAGTGGCTTCAACTTCTCACATCCTAAAGATCCACCAAATTGGTAGCTGTTCGGAAAAAACCACCTATGGGGAGATGGATCATGCCATGTCCCCTTGAACACAAGCAGCTGTAATCCCCCATTATTTTAAATAACATTTCTTTTCCTCCTTCAAATGTTGAGAGTGGGCATGAAAGAATGAAAAGAATACAAGGGTTGGAGGAGTGTGCACCCAGCCCCCAGCTCTGCTAGCACCCAGGAGCCTGTGAATTCCTCTTGTTAGGTTTTCTCTTGGATCTACCACCTTTGCTCTGTGTTGGTGGTGAGTGTGCTACTCAAATAGATAACTTGAGAGTTTTCATGGAATTGATCATTCAAGACTTCTGTTTAACATGACCTTCGATGAGTTCTTAGCAAAAAGGAAAATGGTGTTTCAAATCAGTAACCTTCCCTTTCGCCAAGAGATTCTGCTCATTCATGGGGCCTCATATGTCACAAGCCCACCCCTGCCTCCTCTCTGCCTCCTGTCTCACATGTTACAGTCAAAATGTCTTCTCTATGGAGCCTGTTCACTGTGTGAGCAGGGCCCCAGTGCTGGGCGTGCCAGTGACAGTAACGCTCCCTAAGTGAGTAAACTAAGGAATAGAAGGCTGCTTGAGAGTTGGTGGTTTTCCTTATCTTTTTTGCAGCTTCCATCAACTCTGCATCTGTTGTAAGTCTTACTTTCCAGTAAACTTCCTTTCTTGGTATTTTATAAATTGCCAATGGAAATTAGACGCTCCCATCCCCACCCCAAGGGTGTGCAGGCTGCTTGATTTGCCACCCAAACAGAATTCTGCCATGGTTTCATTCAGCAAAATGTTCACTTCTTAGAAACCATGACAGCCTCAGCTGGAGCAATGATAACCCCATGTGCTGACCAGGAAGAGCCAAAATCAAGAGCTGCCCCAGTTATCCTTTTGTGAGGTGGAAGTGAGGAAAGGTGCCTCTGAGAGGGAACAGAATTTGTGGTATACTCAATTCCATTTGCAGAACAAATGGCTAAAAATCAAAACTCTGGGCTAAGTCAGAGATTTCTTTTCCACCTCTGTCTCTGTAGCAAATATCAGAATATGCTATTTATTCAGGATCAGTTCATTGAATTATATGCATGTTTAATTTCCAAAGAAACAGTATATGGATTGGATTGCTGGCTGCTCTCACCTTAAACTGGCTGGAATCACCTCATTTTGGATGATTCCCAGGAAGGGCTGTGAAATGCCTCAAGAGAATGTGCAGAGCAGGACCCGGGACAGTGCTCCAGTAGCCCACAGGGGATTTCTGCTCTGTGAGAGGCAGCAGGCAGTCATGAGGGGCAAAGCTGCATGGCCAGGAATTATCTCTCAATAGGCATCCTACCAGTCATCCTGAGCCACTAAAGCCATGTGGGAAAGAAGCAACTTCAGGATGAGGTCTGGCCTGGTAGGCAATCTGGAGAATGCAGGGGACAGGAATACTTTCAGTGGACATTGCATTACTCAAGACCAAAAGGAAGCATTTGAACATCCACCCTATGAGAGCCAGGGCCCCACCTTGCATCAGGGAAAAGAAAAAAAAAAAAAAACCACTTCAGCGTGATATTCAGTTTCTTTGCTTTTAAAAATTTCAAATGGCAAAATGAGAGCAAATCCACTGCCTGGACTGATGCTTGAAATGCCCTTCTTTTCTCTTAAATAGTCTAAGTATCTTCAAAACACGTAAATATGAAAACTCTTTCAAAAACCTTCGTAGGTAGATCCGAGGGGAAAGAGGGTGGGAAGTGAGGGAGTCTAGAAAGATTGGGCTGGGGAATTTCCTAAATGGTAAAGTGTTTGAGAGAGTGTGTTTGCCAGGCCTAAACCTAGGAAACACGCAAAGCAAGAGCAGAATGGGTTGTTAAGCCAGAAGATGTGGGCAGAGAACCAGAACTAGTTGAATCAGGCACAGCAGCACCCAGGGACAGCTGGTCACAGGACCACGCCTGTGAAGAAAAGTTGACAGAACTGGAAGGCTATGGGGTTATGACCTTGGTTACTTCAAAAGGCTTCTGGCTGGCAGTGGTTTTCCAGTTTGAGCACAGGAAAATGGTGCATCTCCTATTTTCCATAAAGAGCAAAAGGATAACTTCTACTTGACTGGAATATACCATAAGCAGTAGAACTTAACATCACTTGGGTCATGGATTCCTATAAGAGCTGATGAAAGCTATAGAACATTTTTGCAGGAAAAAAATGGAAAACATCGCATACCATTTCAGTGTGTTTAGCAATCCATTGATGCCCACCTATGGGTCCTGATTTGAGGACCACTGACTTTCACCTATTTTTTTTTTTAGCACAGCAGAGGTGTTTAGGAATCCCCTAAGGTGTTGGCCAGTTGTCAAAGTGTTAATGGGAATATTAGGAAGTGATGGAGCTGATGTCAGAAGGGATGTTCTGGGTGGAGAAATCCAACAAGTTGTGCAAAAAGTCTATCCATGGGCAGACCTGGTTTGTTGTTTGCAGGACAGGTAGCAAGATGCTCTTCCCTCCCCAGAACACGTACCATCCATCTTCTGCACCATGTGTGGAGAACAGTGGATAGATGGATGCCTTTAATAGCTCCTCAGAGACTGTGATACCTATTGGATGCTAGGGTTGGAGATATGCTAGCTGTATGGTGAATGCAGATTGGAGAGTTCCTTGTCAAACTAGTGGCAGTGGCTGGTGCCACATTACCAGCAGAGTGAACTCCAACAGAAATAGATGGAAAGTGGGGCACCTCTCACCTGGCCCTGTGGCTGTTGGATGAGTTAAAGAAGACTACAAAGCTGAGAGGAGCACCTCCCAAAGGTTACACCCAGACCCAGAATGAGAAAAGTAGCAAATTCATGACTCAGGAAGATAGACTGCAATAACACAGATAACGCTAAGGTCAAGGATCTTGCTGAGTGGTCAGTAAAGGAAGAGCCAGGGAGTCTCACCCTTCCACATGGTTCTCTTAGTATCCTGTATGTCTGGGACAGCCAACTTGGAAACTCTGTGGATGTGTCCTATTGGACAGTTTAGTACTTCACACTTGAAATAATTTGATCCCAATTCGTCAAAAGGAGGCCTTTAGTGGCCCTAGAAGGCAGTCTTATTTGAGTTGTCAATGATTGCAGCTTACCAGTGTTCAAAGTCTCTTCCAGTTTCCTGCCCCCTTGGACAAGCCTTGTGCCAGGGCACACATCCTCTGCCCACCTTCTGCTGGTGTGAGTGCTAGCTAAAGCCTTCTGCTTTAATGCTCTCCCAGCTCCTGTCAGAGGGCTATTGTCTTCTACAGGCTCTCTGAGGATTCTCAGAACAGCTTGAAAAGCTCTCTTCTTATCTGTGCAGTGAGGAGTCTTACACGGAGAGTGTAGCTGTGGCTAGAAAAGCCCAAAGTTGGAGAAACATCTCTACTGAAATGTATCCATGGGCACTATTTTTTTTTCCAACTCTCTAAATCAGGACACATGGACTCCTATGTGTGTGAGATGGTCAGGAGATGCAGTTTGGATGAGAAGGTGTTGAAGTATCAATTGGTTATGCAACAGGACTGAATATTTGAAATCAGGACTGTTCTGGAAAGCTTAGCATGGGAGGAGGGGTCCCATACCTTGACCCTGGTGCCCTTCCAGATTTCTCCCAAATAAAATGTGCTCTTCTAAAGTAAGTTCCCTGATTATTCATCTGTGTACTCTCGTGAGGCACTGAGACAAATACACCAAAATACACCCAAACCTGTCTACAGTCATGGTTAAATGCAAATTCTATACATGTGTTCCTGTTCAGTGATTAAGAATGTAAAAAGCTTTTTGGCACTTGTTAGTTGAATGATTTATACAATACTCCTCTTTGCTCTTCCTCCCTTCTCTTCCAGAGCCTGTGAACTTGTTGCTTCTGAAAAAGGAATCAGTTGCTATTGGAATATTATTTAAAGAGACGCATGTCAATGCCACTCTATAAAAATGGTACTAGTTTACGTCATGGCTTAAAAGGGTAATGGGTTACACATCAGAATTTGGTAGCACGATCAGGCGATTTACTCTTTGTAGACATGGTCACAGTAGGGAGTGTCAGAAGAGGTAGATCCTTCACTGGTATCACCACTGTGGTAGGGTAGACTATGGACCACTGAGTCCAGCCACAGATCCTTGCAGCTGAGGTTCATGTGGGTGGGCACAGTTTTCCTGGGAGGCTCAGCAAACTCTTATCATGAGGCTGTACCTGGGTCAGGGACATTCAAGGAAATTCAGGGAATGGCAGCCAGCGTGGATCCAGGCACAGTGCTGTCGCCTGGGCACCACTCCTCCATCCGTCTCCAGGCAGGTGGCCCATTTCTACTTGTACCCATGCATCTTGCAATCTGGCCTGATACTTGGCGCCAGAGCTTTGCCCTATGAGAATTAGGCCTTTGAATCCTTGCTTCCCTCCCATCCTGACCATTGTTTAATCTACCTCTCTGTTCTTGCCCCTCCAAGACACTTGACCCTGGAACTTAGCTTGGCCAAACCTACCTCTGATCCAAATTGTGCTCTCGGTTATAACTTCATCAATGGCATTTCTCAAAGACCAAAGTCAAACCTCTGCCAGAGGAAGATGTAAATATTCAGAGCAAAATATTGCATACCTGGCCCACATGAGTCACTTATGAGGAAGAGAGAGTTAGTTCTAAGAATAATAATTATCTTTTGGCTGAGATTTAAATTCAGGGCCAGAGCATTTCTTAGAAAACCATGGATACAAGCAGCTTGTTAACAGCAGTATCAGGTTCTTTGAGTCTGTATAAAATCTGGCCCATTGCTTCAAACAAAACTGGTATGAAATAGCATTTCTCTTCATGTCTGAGGTTCCAGTGGTGGTTGGCTTCCTTCTTACTTCTTGCCGTGTGTGGCTGTTTTCTTGCCAGCCTCAGATTACGCACTTATGTATTTTCCAAAAAAATCAAAACGTGTCCAATGCTCTTGTTATGTGTTATTTTATTCTTATCCTTTAATTGATCCAACAGCTTTCCTTTCAGACTAAATTGGCTTTATTGTACCCCCAGAGATGCCCACAAAATGCTGAATTAAATGAGCAAGGCCCTCGGTCTCTGATGGGTGCATTGCACACTATAGCCCTAGTGAGACATTGCTCTCCACTGGCAGTCTTTGAGTTATTCAAATACTTTGACTAAATATATGTGTGTATATGTATGTTTCAGACCAACACTTCAAAAGTGGCGAAACACTATGGCAAAAACAGGGAAGTTTATAATTTCAGTTTTACAAATAACATTAGTAGCCTGATTTATACATATTTTGGTGTACCAATTCTCTAGTAAATAGTATTCAAGAAATTCATGGATTCTTTTTGGAGGGAAAGGAAATTTGTGTGTTTTAAATATGCAGAGTCTGGAGAAGTTGGGCCTATGATCTAATAGAGTCAGGCCCTGCCTCCATGGATGTCTTATAATGCCTAGCTTTGCTGGGCTGATGCCTGTCTCAGGCTGGCAGCCCAGGGAGTGTGAGGAACAGTTAGCATGGCTATGCTGAAGTTACATTTAGGGTGTGTTTAGCCCTTAACAGAGACACTTGAAGAAGAGCTTTCTCTAGAGATTCATTTCGTGCTGGTGTCGATAATGCTTCGGGCTCCCAAACACCTCTGCGTGCGCTTTTATTTCCAGGAAATGCTGTTGCTTTAATCGAGATTGCTTAAATGAGCAGCCTTTGCCCATTAAAATAGAATTTATATTTGGGAATCTTTATTTGATGGGGGCTTCTTCCTCAGATAGCAATCAGACTTTTTTATTCAGAGAGGAATAAGACAGCTGGCATAGTTCCCTCGGAGTGGTAAAGAGGACAACTTGTGATGGCTAGTGTGTAGTTCTTCCTCACCTCCTGAACGTAGACAACACCCCAATTAAGAGGGTGGATTTTCTTCAAAGAGTCTAATAGCCTCATGATATGATGGCAATGTGGACAGACTTTGTCTTTTGTTATTAAAATGGACATTTCTACATGTGAAGATGCATATTTAGGAGTGATATTACCTAAACATAAAAAAAAAACCCAAACAAAGCCCCAAACCCAAAAATATAGATATAATGCTTTTTCTTCCCACAGACACAGAATTTTGTCTCTGAATGATGTGCTTGGTCAAGCTAGCTGTAATTTTACACAGTTGTGGGACACTTGAAAAACATACACAGTTGTGGGACACTTGAAAAACAGCAGAAGAAAAGCCATGGGCACAAACACAAGCCTAAGTTTATTTGTCCTTTCTTTGGGGTCTATATATTTAGTAGATGTGTGCCACCCCTTCCCTGATGGTTGTTTACAGTTAGAATCTGTTCTGATTGGTCGGTGCCTGTACCATATACCAGTTGTTAAATATTTTGAACATCAGCTCCACCTAGCTTAGAATAATTGGGAAAGGAATAACATCTTATTTATTTATTTATTTATTTATTTATTTATTTATTTATTTTTTGAGACGGAGTCTCGCTCTGTCGCCCAGGCTGGAGTGCAGTGGCCGGATCTCAGCTCACTGCAAGCTCCGCCTCCCGGGTTCAGGCCATTCTCCTGCCTCAGCCTCCTGAGTAGCTGGGACTACAGGCGCCCACCACCTCGCCCGGCTAGTTTTTTGTATTTTTTAGTAGAGACGGGGTTTCACCGTGTTAGCCAGGATGGTCTCGATCTTCTGACCTAGTGATCCACCCGTCTCGGCCTCCCAAAGTGCTGGGATTACAGGCTTGAGCCACCGTGCCCGGCCGGAATAACATCTTAAAGGATGTAAATGAGACAGAGAAAACACTCCCAGATGGGGGCAGTCCCAGTCAATAAAAAAGGGGATAGGATGGTGAGGGGAAATTGGCTAGACCTCTCCAAGTAGGAGCTAGTGAATTCGAGCCTTTTAAAGCCTTTCTTAAAAGGTCCAAGTGTGAAGAACACATTGACATGTGAAACCTGGGAATGGGAGTGGGCTGAAAAGTGAGACCAGGTCAGGGTTCAGAGACAGATGGGAACTATGAGTTCTGAGGCCAGGCAGGTACCCAAGTGAGGACGATGAGCAGAGCCATAGTGCAAATGGCTCAAGGCAATCGGTTGCCACTCATATGGCTGGTGGAGCTAGCTGATCTCTCTGAAGGCACCGAGTGATGCTGGGTACAGCTTGTGTATCCTGCCCTGCCAACTGTTTCTCCTCCTCCTTTCCTGGTACTGAGCACTAATACCAGAGGCCTGGCCCAGACTGAAAAGTGTCCTGTGGTGTGCCTTGGCTCAGGCTCAGCTCCTCTACTTGCCCTCCTACTCACCATATCCTCGTCATGGCCCCCATTTCTTGTGAGAGTGTGTAGAATGAACCCCAGTTGATAATTCATGTGTATGCCTATTTTGTCAGTGCTGGGAACTGTGAAAGAGAAATGGTCAAGCTTAAACTTGCCTTATGCTGTGGTTATGACATATCACCATCCCTTTAACTTTCAATAGGTTTGATGTGTATAAGAATTCAAGCATATGACTGCTTTGGTTTTTCTATCAAATTCACTATGTTACAGACAATTTAATGTCACAGGATTCCTCGAGAGCTTTGCTCCCATCTCTGTGCTGGGCTGCACTGTGAATAAATATTTTCTCTACTAAAAATTCTTAGAAATGACAAGTATTTGGCTTTAGGGTGCTTTATGTGGCTTTTTCCTTGAACCAGCTACTTCCTTTTGAGGCATGATATTGAGTTAGATTTTATTCCTTAATGTCACACCAACACAAGGGGAAGGTGAGCCAGGCACAAACTGATCTGGGAGAAGATGAATATTTTCCTCTCAATAAATCACATGGGGGTAACTGAGAGTGGATGCCATTTATAAAGTTCAACATTATCTCTCATCTTTTGGTATGCTTTAGGTTGACTGCTTCTGATGATGTTTTTTGGGGTTAAAAGAAACATTTTATGTTTAATGAACTAATGTATGTTGCTGGTAATGGATTTTCAATTTCTAGTATTTATGTAGCCAGTTTTATATAATGTAATGCTTTAGTGTTTTATGGACGTAAAGGCTTGAAGACCCATCCAGGTGGTGTAAAAGCCCCTTGAAAATTGGTTGGTGTTTCTTTGGGGAATGGCCACCCAACGTCCTGCAGAGGGATCAGTGTACACAGGGTTGGGAGTAGACACATCACTCTGGGTGGAAGGTCAGAGCTAAGGACCCATTGGTATTAGCCAAAGAGAAATCCAGGAGAGATGGGAAGATCACCACTGAAGCAGACATTTCTATCACTTCATCTTCTGATGTTTCTGTCCTAGTTGGGGTAAATCCTCATTCGTAAAGAGGAAGAATCTGTGTAGCAGCCTATGTAAAGATATTTTTCTCTCTTCACTGCAACTTCAGCTAAAACCTTAAAGCTGATGGTAAAACCAGGTCTAATCTTTTTTAGTTACTTGCTTCTTCTTGATTTTTTAACCTACATTGCTGAAAAGCAGGCTGCTAAATGCTGCAACTTAGCCTTCACAAGATTCCTTATAGATAATATCTCTGATGCATTGATTAATGTATTAATACCTCTGATGTATTGATGTAATGATTGCTTAAGTTGTTACTCAGGAACTTAGGGTCAGCTTTTGTCCAGCTTGAACCAGTTGAGACCATTGGGCCTGTGCAAATGCCCAAATGCCCAAGTGCTGACCATTCAATGTCATAGAGCCAAAAACTCCTCCCTCAGATCATGCTAACACCACCAGTTTCTGAACATGTGTCTTATGAAGAGCCATGAACCCTGACTATTTGGCAGATCACAGACCACCTCATTTTTTCCCACTGTTGTTCACCTTTCCCTATGTCTTAAACCAATCCACTTCTTTACCCCATATATATCCCTAAACCCTATCTTTGGAGAGGTGGATTTGAGAGCTGTTCTCTCATCTCCATGCTGGATTTCCCTGTGAATTAATATTTTCTGTACTGCAAAACTTGTTGTCTCAGTGATTGGCCTTCTGGATGATGAGCAGAATGAGCCTGCCTCAGTATCAAGGGCAATGGGTGAAAAATAACCCGGCATTCAGGACTTTCCGGGAGGAACCAGACTTGTCCTTGGAATATCTGCACCCATCATTCAAGTCCATTTCATAAATTGGAAGATTGAAATTCATTGGGTGAGTTGTTTTGAAGGGAATTTGTATGAGTAAAGCCAGTTGTGGGTCTCCCCTTCAGGGAGGAGACAAGAGAAGAGGAAAGGTTGTTATTTCTTTTTGCTCTCCTTCATTAGCCAAATGAAGAGGATGCAATAACACCTCGATAGCTTCTCATAGACTTTGGGGTTATACCACAATCACTTCTCATGGGCTTTGGGTTGTCTGCTTGAAGGGGAAAACATGTCACATGACATTCCCTAGCTGAATGTCTTTTGGGGTTGAGAAACTCATTAGCTTGCCTTGGGCTATTGTAAGAGTCAAGTTCACTAGAAAGCTTCACAGGTGTCCCATGAAGAAGTCTAAATGTGGGAGGTTGGCTGGGGCAGTGCACAGTAGTAGGGCAAGAAGAACAGGGGTAGTGTCTGCGTAAGCTTCCCTTGCATTGTTTTGAGGGGCAAGAATGTATGCCCTCCCAAGGCATCAGACAAATATGTAAAAGATTCCAGGATCAAGTTGTCTTGAAAGACTATTGATTGGCTAGGGGGGTCCCCAGATTTATACTGATGGGGCAGAAACTGAAGTATGGGGTCACCATACTTCACCAGAGGAAGCGTTGTTTGGGTTAAGAGATAGTACCACAGGAAGTATCCTTAGTGGTCTTCAATGTACCCTCACAAAGTAAAGCCAGTATTCACACAATAGAGGCTCTTCAGGAGCCAAGAGAACACTGCAAACAACACCAATGAAGTAAAAATTCTTTTATCTTTTTTCTGTCATCACTCTTGTACCTAGAGAACCCAGAAGTAGGCACTGGGTAGAGTGAGATGATAGGAAAAGACAATGACTCCTCCCCAGATGCTAATTTCCAAACAAGACTGAGCTGGATGGGGAAAGAAGTTTTAATTGGATGCAGGGTTGAAGTTTTGATTTAGAATGATCTGGATTAGATTTTTTTAATTCCTGAAGATGTGACAACTTATTAGTGGCTAAAATGGAATTGAAAGTGATGCAGTCTATCCTAGGCATTGGTGGGAAAAAATAAAAACATTTCCTAATTATATCATACCCAGTTAACCTCTGTATCAATCTGATAAAAATCCACATTCCAAATATACCAACGCAGCTTTCTTACTCCCTAAGCTACATTGGTTTTATTCTGAAGACCTACCAAGACAGCAGTAATTTCAGGCACAAAATGTCTATTTCCACTCTGGATATTTAAAATAAGGCAAGAATTCACCCAAGGGGGAGAGAAACATAATGCTTTCCAAGGCAAAAGTATCACGAGGAAGTTCCATTACAGATGGTCTTGCCCTCTGCAAAACTAGGAGAAGACTCTTTGGGCTCTGGCTGAATTTTTTCCAAGATAGTTTTCATGCCTTCTCATTGGACTCGTGCAGCCCCCTTTGTCTCCACTAGGGTGACCAATACCGTGCTTGCTGAGCCTGCTTTCTCCACAGGAAGAATCACTTTAAAGGATCAAGCTGAGCTCCTTGTTGGAACATGGACAGCCACAAGTCAATTATGCCTTTGAAAACTTTTCTGACATCTTCTATTGAAAACTCCTGAAAATAATCTAGAAACTCTCTTTCATTATCTGTATTCATACTAAGAATCAAAAACAGTCAGGGTTTCACTCCAGGAGTATTTAGGAGACAGATACTTAAGCCCAGACAAATGAGAAAAAAGGAAGCCTCCACAGATTCCTTCCCAAATGACAGAATCATTTGTGCTCATGGTTGGGTCTCTTCCTATCCCACAAATTGCTTCACTTGACCATGTCTCAACCTGAAGACCATCTTCTTTGGTTGTGTGCTGGTGGAGGATTTTTTTTTAAAGAATAGGAAGGCACTGTTCAAGTCCCCAAGGACTTATTGGAGCTGTTCTTTGTCAGTCCTCTCTTCTGTCGACGACAGAGTGTTGCTTGAGTCATGTTTCCTCCTTGCAGAGGCAGAGGCAGGAGAAACAGATGAGCAGGGGTTCAGAAGTGAGAAATCCGAGGTTCTCTTTCCAGCTCTGCCATGGACTTCCAAAAAAATTTGAGGCTCAAACCAAGTATAGCCATGAGTAATTTAAAGCTAGAGGGAGCTGCTGCATAGGGGGCATTCAGAGCCTTCCTGGAAGCTATGCTTATGCTCCCTCTTGTTTTGAAAGAAGTCAGTTCCTGATGCCCCTAGTCTAGTCTATAAAATGTTTTTCTTAATTTAAAATGACTAAACCCTGGCTTTTGTTCATTTCATTTTTTTTTCCTCTCTGGAACTAGTCAGATTTCTCATTACTAATGCAATATTTTAAATTCTTAAAGGTTGAGTCAAACTATTTTTTAAAATAATATGGAAAAAGCATGGGAAGCATGTTCCCAGCTCCCAAAAGTAGAAAAAGTTAGTAATTGGAGGAACCACTGCAATGTGTGGCCAGAAAAGACAATGGATAAAGACATCTTGGTTGGTAGTTCCTGGTTTTGCAGGAACCATAGGATAAAACTTGTAAAAACCTTTTTTTTTTTCTTAACCTGCAATTTCTTGCTTGAGGGCTCAAGGTCTGTTTTTCCTTATCCTGCAAATTCTTTTTCTTTTTCTTTTTCTTTTTTAAACTGGAATTTCTTGCTTGGGGACTCAAGGTCTGTTTTTCTCCATCCTGTCAAAAAATCAACCTTAATTTAAGAGGCCTGGTTGGCCAACTCATACCTAGATTTGGCTTTGGTTGATACTGAAAATTCCTGCAGCAAATGTCTCCTGTTTGGCTCAAATTAATATATCTCCTTTACTTTTAAGGGCAGGGAGTTGGGATTGCTACTTTTGTTTTAAGCAACTGAGAATGAGGGGGAAGTTGAAACATATGGACTCAGTGAAGAAGTGAGTCTTGAACAGAGACTTCTCAAGTAGCCAGGAAATTGAGGCAAAGGTCACTGAAGGCAAAAGTCAGCCTACATTCATGACAAGCACCTCCAGTCTCCTTGCTGGCATCAGAATCTTGCATTGAGCCTGCAGCTTTCTTGGCTAGCTGACCCTTTTCTTAGATATTTTGATTTTGGGAGAGCAGACCCATCCAGATGTCCCCAAGTGATCACTGAAGTAGCCCACTGCAAACAGTAGATGACCTAGATTCACTCCACTGCTGGCTTTCTGAATTCCAATTGTCATGCTCTCTGGAAACTTCTTCCCATGATTGAACTAACATGTCTGACAGCTTTAAGTATTAATGCTAGTTGAAACATTTCCTGGATTCATCATGTCCTCTGGGGGCTGTGTCTTAGCTGCTGGCTGCAGTTTCACTTCTCTTGTTAAGGGTTTCTTGACCTCTACAACCAAGTCAGTTCCCCTAGTTTTCACAGTGCTAGCTTCTCTGTTCCCAGTAAGCTATAGCTAAAGGTGTACAGTATGCCTTAATGTTACCTCCATCAGAGTAGTGACACATAGGGGACACATCCAGAAAGAAATATTTTGAGAATAGTAATTTTTGAGAACTTCAGAAATTTTTCCATTAGGTGGCCCCTACTCTTGGGAATCTGTGCAGAGGCAGAATTTTAACTCTTTAGATTATGTACTTAAAAAAAATCTGCAAGGGAGGTTCCAAGATGGCCAAATAGGAACAGCTCCAGTCTACAGCTCCCAGCGTGAGTGATGCAGAAGACAGGTGATTTCTGCATTTCCAACTGAGGTAGCGGGTTCATCTCACTGGGGCTTGTCAGACTGTGGGTGCAGCCCACAGAGCAGGGCGGGGCATTGCCTTACCCGGGAAGCACAAGGGGTCAGGGAATTCCCTTTCCTAGCCAAGGGAGGCCGTGACAGATGGTATCTGGAAAATTGGGACACTCCCACCCTAATACTGCACTTTTCCAAGGGTCTTAGCAAATGGCACACCAGGAGATTATATCCCACTCCTGACTTGGAGGGTCGCAGGCCGGTGGAGCCTCACTCACTGCTAGCACAGCAGTCTGAGATAGAACTGCAAGGCCACAGTGAGGCTGGGGGAGGGGCATCCATCATTGCTGAGGCTTGAGAAGGTAAACTAAGCTCCGAGAAGCTCGAACTGGGTGAAGCCCACCGCAACTCAAGGAGGCCTGCCTGCCTCTGTAGACTCCACCTCTGGGGGCAGGGCATAGCAGAATAAAAGGCAGCAGAAACTTCTGCAGACTTAAACATCCCTGTCTGACAGCTTTGAAGAGAGTAGTGGTTCTCCCAGTATGAAGTTTGAGATCTGAGAACTGACAGACTGCCTCCTCAAGTGGGTCCCTGACCCCCATGTAGCCTAACTGGGAGACACCTCCCAGTAAGGGGCCGACCGACACTTCAAACAGCCAGGTGACCCTCTGAGACGAAGCTTTCAGAAGAAGGATCAGGCAGCAACAATTGCCCTTCTTGAATATTTGCTGTTCTGCAGCCTCTGCTGGTGATACCTAGGCAAACAGGGTCTGGAGTGAACCTCCAGCGAACTCCAACAGACCTGCAGCTGAGGGTCCTGACTGTTAGAAGGAAAACTAACAGAAAGGACATCCACACCAAAACCCCAACTGTCCGTCACCATCATCAAAGACCAAAGGTAGATAAACCACAAAGAAGGGGAGAAACCAGAGCAGAAAAGCTGAAAATTCTAAAACTCAGAGTGCCTCTTCTCCTCCAAAGGAGCACAGCTCCTCACCAGCAACAGAACAAAGCTGGATGGAGAATGACTTTGACGAGTTGAGAGAAGAAAGCTTCAGACGATCAGTAATAATAAACTTCTCTGAGCTAAAGGAGGATGTTTGAATCCATCGCAAAGAAGCTAAAAACCTTGAGAAAAGATTAGACGAATGTCTAACTAGAATAAATAACATAGATAAGACCTTAAATGACCTGATGGAGCTGAAGACCATGGTATGAGAACTACATGACACATGCACAAGCTTCAGTAGCCAATTTGATCAAGTGGAAGAAAGGGTATCAGTGATCGAAGATCAAATGAATGAAATGAAGCAAGAAGAGGAGTTTAGAGAAAAAAGAGTAAAAAGAAACGAACAAAGCCTCCAAAAAATATGGGACTATGTGAAAAGACCAAATCTATGTCTGACTGGTGTACCTGAAAGTGACGGGGAGAATGGAACCAAGTTGGAAACCACTTTTCAGGATATTATCCAGGAGAACTTCCCCAACTTAGCAAGGCAGGCCAACATTCAAATTCAGGAAATACAGAGAACACCACAAAGATACTCCTCTCCAAGACACATAATTGTCAGATTCACCAAAGTTGAAATGAAGGAAAAAATGTTAACGGCAGCCAGAGAGAAAGGTCAGGTTACCCACAAAGGGGGAAGCCCATCAGACTAACAGCAGATCTCTTGGCAGAAACTCTATAAGCCAGAAGAGAGTGGGGGCCAATATTCAACATTCTTAAAGAAAAGTATTTTCAACACGAATTTCATATCCAGCCAAACTAAGCTTCATACGTGAAGGAGAAATAAAATCCTTTACAGACAAGCAAATGCTGAGAGATTTTGTCACCACCAGGCCTGCCTTACAAGAGCTCCTGAAGGAAACCCTAAACATGGAAAGGAACAACCGGTACCAGCCACTGCAAAAACATGCCAAAATCTAAAGACCATCGATGCTAGGAAGAAACTGCATCAACTAACAAGCAAAATAACCAGCTAACATCATAATGATAGGATCAAATTCACACATAACAATATTAACCTTAAATGTAAATGGGCTAAATGCTCCAATTAAAAGACACAGATTGGCAAATTGGATAAAGAGTCAATACCCATCACTGTGCTATATTCACGAGACCCATCTCACATGCAGAAACATACATAGACTCAAAATAAAGGCATGGAGGAAGATCTACCAAGCAAATGGAAAACAAAAAAAAAAGCAGGGGTTGCAATCCTAGTCTCTGATAAAACAGACTTTAAATCAACAAAGATCAAAAGAGACAAAGAAAGCCATTACATAATGGTAAAGAAGAGCTAACTATCCTAAATATATATGCACCCAATACAGGAGCACCCAGATTCATAAAGCAAGTCCTTAGAGACCTACAAAGAGACTTAGACTCCCACACAATAATAATGAAGGACTTTAACACCTCACTGTCAACATTAGACAGATCAACGAGACAGAAAGTTAACAAAGATATCCAGGAATTGAACTCAATTCTGCAACAAGTGAACCTAATAGATATCTACAGAACTCTCCACCCCAAATCAACAGAATATACATTCTTCTCAGCACCACATCGCACTTATTCCAAAATTGACCACATAGTTGGAAGTAAAACACTCCTCAGCAAATGTAAAAGAACAGAAATTATAACAAACTGTCTCTCAGACCACAGTGCAATCAAACTGAACTCAGGATTAAGAAACTCACTCAAAACTGCTCAACTACATGGAAACTGAACAACCTGCTCCTGACTACTGGTTACATAACAAAATGAAGGCAGAAATAAAGACGTTCTTTGAAACCAACGAGAACAAAGACACAACATGCCAGAATCTCTGAGACACATTTAAAGCAGTGTGTAGAGGGAAATTTATAGCACTAAATGGCCACAAGCGAAAGCAGGAAAGATCTAAAATTGACGCCCTAACACCACAATTAAAAGAACTAGAGAAGCAAGAGCAAACACATTCAAAAGCTAGCAGAGGGCAAGAAATAATTAAGATCAGAGCAGAACTGAAGGAGACAGAGAAACAGAAACCCTTCAAAATAAATCAATGAAACCAGGAGCTGGTTTTTTGAAAAGATTAACAAAATTGATAGACTGATACCAAGACTAATAAAGAAGAAAAGAGAGAAGAATCAAATAGACACAACAAAAAATGATAAAGCGGATATCACCACCGATCCCACAGAAATACAAACTACCATCAGAGAATACTATAAACACCTCTATGCAAAAAAACTAGAAAATCTAGGAAAAATGGATAAATTCCTCAACACATACACTCTCCCAAGACTAAACCAGGAAGAAGTTGAATCCCTGAATAGATCAATAACAGGCTCTGAAATTGAGGCAATAGTTAATAGCCTACCAACCAAAAAAAGTCCAGGGCCAGATGGATTCACAGCCAAATTCTACCAGAGATACAAACAGGAGCTGGTACCATTCCTTCTGAAACTATTCCAATCAACAGAAAAAGAAGGAATCCTCCCTAACTCATTTTATGAGGCCAGCATCATCCTGATACCAAAGCCTGGCAGAGACACTACAAAAAAAGAGATTTTTAGATCAAAATCCCTGATGAACATTGATGCAAAAATCCTCAATAAAATACTGGCGAACCGAATCCAGCAGCACATCAGAAAGCTTATCTACCATGATCAAGTTGGCTTCATCCCTGGGATGCAAGGGTGGTTCAACATATGCAAATCAATAAACGTAATCTATCATGTAAACAGAACCAAAGACAAAAAACACATGATTATCTCAATAGATGCAGAAAAGGCCTTCGACAAAATGCAACAGCCCTTCATGCTAAAAACTCTCAATAAACTAGGTATTGATGGAACGTATCTCAAAATAATAAGAGCTATTTAAGACAAACCCACAGCCAATATCATAATGAATGGGCAGAAACCGGAAGCATTCCCTTTGAAAACTGGCACAAGAGAGGGATGCCCTCTCTCACCACTCCTATTCAACATAGTGTTGGAAGTTCTGGCCGGGGCAATCAGGCAGGAGAAAGAAATAAAAGATATTCAATTAGAAAAAGAGGAAGTCAAATTGTCCCTGTTTTCAGATGACACTATTGTATATTCAGAAGACCCCATTGTCTCAGCCCAAAATCTCCTTAAGCTGATAAGCATCTTCAGCAAAGTCTCAGGATACAAAATCAATGTGCAAAAATCACAAGCATTCCTATACACCAATAACAGACAAACAGAGAGCCAAATGATGAGTGAACTCCCATTCACAATTGCTTCAAATAAAATAAAATACCTAGGAATCCAGCTTACAAGGGACGTGAAGGACTTCTTCAAGGAGAACTACAAACCACTGCTCAATGAAATAAAAGAGGACACAAAAAAATGGAAGAACATTTCATGCTCATGATAGGAAGAATCAATATCGTGAAAATGGCCATACTGCCCAAGGTACTTTATAGATTCAATGTCATCCCCATCAAGCTACCAATGACTTTCTTCACAGAATTGGAAAAAACCACTTTAAAGTTCATATGGAACCAAAAAAGAGCCTGCATAGCCAAGACAATCCTAAGCCAAAAGAACAAAGCTGGAGGCATCATGCTACCTGACTTCAAACTATACTGCAAGGCTACCGTAACCAAAGCAGCATGGTACTGGTACCAAAACAGAGATATAGACCAATGGAACAGAACAGAGCCCTCAGAAATAATAACACACATCTACAACAATCTTTGACAAACCTGACAAAAACAAGAAATGAGGAAAGGATTCCCTATTTAACAAATGGTGCTGGGAAAACTGGCTAGCCATATGTAGAAAGCTGAAAGTGGATCCCTTCCTTACACCTTATACACAAATTAATTCAAGATGGATTAAAGACTTAAATGTTAGACCTAAAACCATAAAAACCCTAGAAGCAAACCTAGGCAATACCATTCAGGACATAGGCACGGGAAAGGACTTCATGTCTGAAACACCAAAAGCAATGGCAACAAAAGCCAAAATTGACAAATGGGATCTAATTAAACTACAGAACTTCTGCACAGCAAAAGCAACTACCATCAGAGTGAACAGGCAACCTACAGAATGGGAGAAAATTTTTACAATCTACGTGTCTGACAAAGGGCTAATATCCAAAATCTACAAAGAACTGAAACAAATTTACAAGAAAAAATCAAACAACCCCATCAAAAAGTGGGCAAAAGATATGAACAGACACTTCTCAAAAGAAGACATTTATGCAGCCAACAGACACATGAAAAAATGCTCATCATCACTGGCCATCAGAGAAATGCAAATCAAAACCACAATGAGCTACCATCTCACACCAGTTAGAATGGCAATCATTAAAATGTCAGGAAACAACAAGTGCTGGAGAGGATGTGGAGAAATAGGAATACTTTTACACTGTTGGTGGGACTGTAAACTAGTTCAACCATTGTGGAAGACAGTGTGGCGATTCCTCAAGGATCTAGAACTAGAAACACCATTTGACCCAGCCATCCCATTACCAGGTATATACCCAAAGGATTATAAATCATGCTGCTATAAAGACACATGCACACGTATGTTTATTGTGGCACTAATCACAATAGCAAAGACTTGAAACCAACCCAAATGTCCATCAATGATAGACTGCATTAAGATAATGTGGCACATATACACTATTATGAATACATATGAATACTATGCAGCTATAAAAAGGGATGGGTTCATGTCTTTTGTAGGAACATGTATGAACCTGGAAACCATCATTCTGAACAAACTATCGCAAGTATACAAAACCAAACACCACATGTTCTCACTCATAGGTGAGTGAGAATTGAACCATGAGAATACTTAGACACAGGGTGGGGAACATCACACCCAGGGCCTGGCGTAAAGCTCGGGGAGGGATAGCATTAGGAGATATACCTAATGTAAATGTTGAGTTAACAGGTGCAGTACAGCAACATGGCACATGTATACATATGTAACAAACCTGCTCGTTGTGCACATGTACCCTAGATCTTAAACATATATATATATGTGCGTGTGTGTGTGTGTGTGTGTTTTATAAAATAAAAAAATCTACTACGGCGTGCCTTTAATTTTTTTAGGTAAGTAAAAGGACTAATGTTGTAAAGTTTGGCATTCTGTGCACTGAGGCTGCCCATGGTGCTGGGCTCTGCACTCATTCTGAATTGGTGGGGTCATGGTGCTTTTGATCACATTCATTGTGGTCCTCTTGAGTCTGTAATGTGTAAACATATTTGGGTCTTTCAATTGTCTTTGAGCTTAGACAAGATTCATTGTAAATGCTCCAGAAGGCAAAGGGACTTTTCCATTGATATATAGTGCATTGTCCCAGTAGTTTTCACACTGATGCTATAAATCAGTTTTCCATTTAAGATTGTCAGCACAAGGAATTCACCAGTGAGGTAGATTTTGTGCAATTTTTCATTTGTAGGGTACGTCAATTCCTGTGTCATAGTATCACAGTCACCAACCACTCCATTCCTTGTCTGGATGAGAAGAAATGCAGGCAGGAAAAGCTGAAGACACAGCAACAGCTGGTGGTGGATTAGAGGCATCAGGGAAAAAAGTGGGATATACCTTCACAATAGGTGGCCTGCTTTGGGTGGATCTAGAGTGCATAAAAGAGATACCCATTTCCAATTCCTCAAGTTTGGCATCGAGCACTTTGAATCTGTTTCCAACCACTTGTGTTAAGTTTTCAGTAGCGTCATGCAAGGCATAAATTTTTCCAGCCAACTGATGTCTCCCTGCCTGAATATTATTTAGCACGTCATTGCTTTCATTGCTGGAATTGTCTTTTTTGTTTCATTCGCAAACATCTTGAGTGTCCACTCTTCTGTCGAATCTGCTTCCATCCCAATTTCATCCTAAGGCGTAGCCAGGGACAAAGTGGGAACAAGTACTTCCTGAGGGAGATTTTCCAACAGCGCTGGTGGCGTCTTGAAATCTTAATCTTTGTGTGGAGTTGCTTCTTTTGCATCCATTGGCTGTGACAACTCGAGTGTTCATCTGAACGGCTCTTCTGGTGTTTTGGTGACTTTGTCTTGGTCTATCAAGTTCAGTTTTTTATTCTCACTAGTGCTTAGGGACTATCTCCTGTCATCAGTGTGGGAGATTTGCTTCTTCTTTTTCTCTTGGATTCCATAGTGGCTTGAACCATTTCATGTGTTATCCTGCAGGACTTGAGAATCTCCCACTGTTCATTGGTAAATGCAGATTGACCAGAGCGCTTCAACCTTTTTTTTCTGTATGCATCTCTTAGCTGAGTTTCAGGAATACTTCCTGGTGTTGGCATTCCTTGTCTATAATTTCTCATGGCTGAACTAGCTTCAGCTGCATGATACAGGGCTACTGTGGCGAGGAGCGGAAATGCTGTTGTCATGATCTTGGAAGCATCTGGATGACAAGTTGCCTTTGTATACAGGAACCACTCAGGCCCAGTTGCATTCCTTTCTTTTTTTTTTTTTTTTTTTTTGAGACGGAGTTTCACTCTGTCGCTCAGGCTAGAGTGCAGTGGCCTGATCTCATCTCACTGCAAGCTCCGCCTCCTGGGTTCACGCCATTCTCCTGCCTCAGCCTCCCTAGTAGCTGGGACTACAGGCGCCTGCCACCACGCTCGGTTAATTTTTTATATTTTTAGTAGAGACGGGGTTTCACCCTGTTAGCCAGGATGGTCTCGGTCTCCTGACCTCGTGATCCGCCTGCCTCAGCCTCCCAAAGTGCTGGAATTACGGGCGTGAGCCACTGCGCCTTTGTTTTTGTTTTTTGTTTTTTTGTTTTTTGAGACAGAGTCTGGCTCTGTCATCCAGGCTGAAGTGCAGTGGCGTGATCTTGGCTCACCCCAGTTGCATCCTTGAGGCATTTTCATGCATCTCCGAACTGGGGTATTTCATCAATTACCCCAGGAATGAGGATAAATGCAGAGTTGAAGTTTCACAGAAAGTTGCTGATACAATGCTGATCATTGTAGTCATCTGTAATTCTCATATAACAAGATGCGTCTGAACCATGAATGGTTGCTCAAACCCTCCAACATTTGTAGAAAGAATTCCTATGAGGGCTTGATGACACAAGTTGTATCCTGCCAATTTAGACACCTATGTTGAGACATCAAGTTGTGGGTAATTGACATGCATATTGCTAACTCCTGCAGCAGTATGTACTTTTTGAAATGGCTCTCAGTAGCTCCTATATGTGAATTATCTTGTGAATCACAGAAGACACTATCATGATGTTCATTGCAGCATGATAAAGACCAAGGTGGTGGGTTGCATAGTCAGTGACTGGTACAATTTGACATGATTCCGTTCCATAGCTTAGAGGAAGCCAAGTGACTGGAGTTTTGTCGGGTTTGTTCAGGTGAGTCAGTACAGGGAAATGCTTTCTCTTCTTTTTTGTTTTTTGAGACAGGGTCTTGCTGTGTCATCCAGGCTGCAAGGCTGGAGTGCAGTGGCGCTATCATGGCTTACTGCAGCCTTGACCTCCCTGGGCTCAGGTGATCCTCCCACCTCAGCTTCCCATGTAGCTGGGACTACTGGCATGCGCCACCACGCCCAGCTAATTTTTCTATTTTTCTTGTGGTTAGGGATGGGTTTTGCCATATTGCCCAGGCTGGTCTCAAACTCCTTGGGCTCAAGTAATCCTCCCACCTTAACCTCCCAAAGTGCTGGGATTACAGGTGCGAGCTACTGTGCCTGGCCTGGAAATGCTTTCTTAATGAGGGTTTAACACTGCATACTATAATTATACAAATAGTTAATGGAGAATGGCAATGTCTAACATCATCATTGTAAAAAATGGGTAGTGCAGCTATATGTGCTTCTGTGGCAGGGGTAGGAGCATGGACAACATGTGCCACAATGATTGGGAGACTGTCCTTGAGCACCACTGAACCTGATAGATTATCCACACCTTTGCACTAATATGTTGAAGGATTAGTAGCAACTTCCTAAGTGATCCTGCCACCTCAGCCTAAGCATCTGGGACTACAGGTGTGTGCCACCAGGCCCAGCTAGTTTTTTTTTAAAAATTTTGTGGTGGTAAAGTCTCACTTTGTTATCCAAACTGGCCTCAAACTTCAGGGCTTAAACAATCCTCCTGCTTCACCTCCCAAAGTGCTGGGATTACAGATGTGAGCCACCATGCCTGGCCACAAACTGTTGTAGTATATCCTCCTACTTTGACAAATATACCATCATAATGACAACATTGAAATATATGTTGATATGGTTTGGCTCTGTGTCTCCACCCAAATCTCATCTTGTAGCTCCCATAATTCCCACGTGTTGTGGGAGGGACCGGTGGGAGATGATTGAATCATGGGGGCGGGTCTTTCCCATGCTGTTCTTGTGATAGTGAATGGGTCTCACAAGATCTGCTGGTTTTAAAAAACGGGAGTTTCTCTGCATGAGCTCTTTTGGCACGTAAGATGTGACTTGCTCCTCCTTGCCTTCCACCATGATTATGAGGCCTCCCCAGCCATGTGAAACTGTAAGTCCAAATAAACCTCTTTCTTTTGTAAATTGCCCAGTCTCAAGTCTGTCTTTATCAGCAGTGTGAAAACGGACTATTATGTATGTGTATATGCATACCTGTTGATACCAAATAAATGCGGAGAGTGCAACTTGAAAATGTATTTTCCTGTTGTCAAAGCTGTGACTTGCTTTAGGAAGAGGCAGTGGTGCACACACATGAGCATCCCAAACCCAGCATGCTGAAGCTTATTCCCACTCCTTTCAGAGAGTCATTTCTTGGCCATCCCTCAGGCTCAGAGCGTACACATGGGCAATGCAGTCTGCTGGACTGCCCCAGGAAGAAATCCTTGCAGGCTCCTACATGTCCTGAAGACTGCTTGGAAAGGAAATTTGGGAATCTTTTATAAATAGAATGTGATCCCAAAAGGGATGGTCCAGACTCTAGGTGGGCATACCCGTTGCTTCAAGAGATCTTTGCCTCCATATGACGGCAGCAGCTCAGAGCCAGGCCCCCTCTTGCCCAGATCTGAGTTGATACCGATGGGGTGAACGAGAGCCCAAAGGAACACACTTTCTGAAACTGGAAAATGAATGGATAAGAAGTAACCGACTTGGCAGACACAAAAAGGCTCAATTCTCAAACAACAGTGGGGAAAGAGAAGAACCAACCTGGTTTACATGACAAAATCCTTAAGACTCTGGAACTGGGAGGAAGGTATTAGGTTCAGGAATTTCCAGAAGTGAGGCTTTTCAATAAGAAGGAAGGGTTGAGAGCTGTTAAGAGTGTTAAGATTCCTAGTTCCTCTTTCCTACTCCGTGCTTGTAGGGAAACCTCTCCTTTCCCACCCAGGAATGCAACTAAACTTTGTCTCTGGACAGAGAAAAAGGCTTGTGGACCAAGAGGAGCCTGGCAGGCATGACCGAAGGCAGAGTGCCACAGTGAAAAGATGAGAGTTAAACCAAGCTATGTCTGTGGAAAGTGGAGACCCCGCTTGTACCGCCAGTCATCTCCCCGCATTCTGTTTCAGAAGCTTTGTAGCCAGGCAAAACTAAAACTAGATCTTCTCTGGAAAGCATGACCAGATCTTTGCAGTCAACAGGCTCTCCTCACCCACTTAAAAATTCTAGTAAGATTTTTAGTGTTCCACAACCAACGATTAGCAGAAGTCTGAAGAAATCTTCTAAAAAGAAAAGAAGAATAAAGCTTTCTGTAGGAAACCAATTGCACATGAAACAAACTTCAAAGAAATAATATCCTTAAATCTTTTTAAAAAGATAGCACCTGTGGATAAAGAACAGGCCTCCATAAAAGGAAATATTCTGAGAATATAAAAGAGCTCTTGGAAATTAAAAATTAAAAACTTGATGGTAAAAAGTCCAATAAATGGTTAGAAAATAACATTGAGGAAACCTCTTTAGAAAGTAGAATAAAATGGTAAACATATAACATACAGGTGAGAAAAAAAATCATAAAAGTAGTCCCAAAGAATAAAAGGCATTCAGAAAGGACAATAACATACACAAAAAGAGAGAATGTGATACACTGAATAATTTCAAGCAAAATCTCCAAAATGAAAAGGCATGAGTTCTCAGATTGAAAGGTTCACCACTATCCAGAAAAATGAATGAAAATAGATCCATATAGAGAAAACCTATGTAGAATATCAAATTACTAGGGCACCACGGAGAAATTTCTACAAACTTCCAGGGAGAAAGGAGAGAGGAAGAACAGCAATAAAAGAATCCAGATGATGAGACACTTCTCAACAGCAAAACTGGAAGATAGATATATTAGGGCAATTTCTACAACATTCCAAAGGAAATCAAAATTTCTAGCCAGGAATCTTACACCCAGACATGCTATTAGTTAATGTGAAGCTAGAATAAAGACATTTTAAGACACATGAGTCCCCACATTTTGCCTCTATCTAACCTTCTCAAGAAGCTACTGAAAGACCTGTAGCATCAAGAAAAAAGCATGCAAGAAATAGGAAGGTATGTTGTGTCAGAGACAATTCTATGTGTTTACTACACGATTTCCTCTTCTCAGCTCACAGGAAGACTACATATCCCAGCACCCTTTGCAGTTGTATTGGAGCTAATATAGTCAGCCTTCTCTTCTGACATTCTTTCATGTCAGAGGAGAAAAAATTTTAGATAAAACTGCTTTCAGGCCGGGCATGGTGGCTCATGCCTGTAATCCCAGCACTTTGGCAGGCCGAAGCAGAAGAATCGCTTGAACCCGGGAGGCGGAGTTTGTAGTGAGCCGAGACCATGCCACTACACTCCAGCCTCGGTGACAGAGTGAGACTCCATCTCAAAAAAACCAAAAAACCAAACAAAAGAAACAGCTTTTAATGGTTAATTTTGTGACACTGGCTTTGATGGTAGCCATTGTACAGCCATCCCATTGAGAGAAATGAGCCTAGTTGTGTTGGAGGTATAAAAAAGTCCTGACAGTCAAATGACTCATTACCTTGTTTATTTACTTTGTTTCATTTTCCTGTACACCCTCTGACTTTAACAGATGGCTCAAAAAACGATATTCCTGTCCATGATTTCTTCTTGAATAAACCAAAAAGCACACTTGCTGTTCTTCCCCGACTTTTCAGACGATGTTGTAAAACTCGTCGCGGTATATCAGCACGTACAGATCATTGCTGCTGTAGAACAGTTTACTCTGTTTTTTCCCCTCTTTCTCTTAAATCAGGGGTCAGCAAACCATGCTCATGGGCCAAATCTGACCCATCTCATTTTTGGGTGTAATCTGCAAGCTCTACGAATGGCTTTACTTTTGCCTCTTCTCAATTTATATATAAAGCATAAAAGTGGTAGTGAGAACAGAATCAAGGAGACTTTATAATAAAGGGGACCCACGTATTGAGTCTATATATAATAACAGGTATTAATCTGTCAACTTCTCAAAGAAACAGTTTCGTTTATTATCTCCAGTGTTTAGTACACTGCTTGTCACAGAGTCTGTGATGGTAAATTCTCCTTGGATTAACTGTCATCTTAGTACCTGATTCATTGTAGGTTCTTGACAAATGCATGAGTAATTGGGTAAACAACAAAGAGTTATTGTGGAGCCTCTGTTACATGTGGAGCACAGTAGGGTAATGAGTGAATGTAAGAAGTGGACCTTGAATTTAAGATTCTTAAAATCTCATGAGATTAAAATACTTTATGATTATGATGTCAATAGACAATTATCAGTTGAATTGTGTAGAATAGACCATTGCTTTCAAACTGGGGTGCTTAGACCCCTGGGGTCTTCTTTCCTGGCATTACAGAGTTCTCTTTTCCCATTTTTCCTTTTCTATAGCCTACCTCTTCATCTAAGAAAGGTAAACATTTCACCTTTCCAATTCTTACTATGGCTTATTGCTCTGGGCTGTAAGGTCTCCCAGGGCACAGATAATTTGAAATACTGACTTGAAAGAAGGGTCGTTTAATTAATTAAATGAAAGATTCTCAAAATCTTTCTTTTACTGCCTTGAACATATTTCTGTTAAAGATGAAGGATGGCATTAGAAATGGGGACATTTTGGCCTTTGTTGTGTGTTCTGAAGTCAGAAATACTAACTGTAGTCATGGGCCTAACTTTCATTTAATGACCTACTCTTTCATCCCCCACCATTATCAATAAATCCACAGCTCTTGACAAAGATAAAGCAAAAAGCAAAAGCATTGATAAGAAATAATGAAAGTTAAAAATGGCTTCTCCCTTTCTACCCTCCCCCCAGACATATTTCATTAGATTAGTTTTTTCCTACATCCCAATGCTTATCCTTAGAATAAGTCACTAACCGAAAAGAAAAGCGCCTGTTAACAGTGCAGGTAGAATAAGTTAGTGATGATTAATTTAAAACATGTAACTAGAGTATTTTTAGGGACTATCAAATTTTCAAGTTACCTTGGATAAAGCCTATGGATAAATATATTTTTGTATGTGATTCCTTTTAGTTTAAATATACTTTATAATAATAAACATATTTAAATCACAATGTTCACCTAATTTCACCTTATAAAATGTTTACTATTTTCTACTTTTTGATATAAAATAAAAACATGAAAGCATGAGGAAAAATTAATGAAGTACAGTTTTTTATGGTATATAACTTTCTCTTTGTTTACATAAAACAGGTTTGATTACATTTAATGAAGTAAATGGTGAAATTTCTTAATCTCATACATTATTCTTATTTAATTTTTCTAATAAGCTAGTAGCTTATGAGATACAGGCAACATTCACAGGACATGTTTAGAATAAATAAAGGCCAAAAAATATCTTGTGAGACACAGGCAGAATCCATAAGCATCTATTAAATATAATAGATAGTAGGTAACCTATAAGATATGGATTGTTTGAGACCAGGAGTTCAAGACTAGCCTGGGCAAAATAGTAAGACCCCATCTCTAGTTAAACAGAAGAAATGGAATGAGTGATGGAAAAAACAAGAGATTTACTTATAGATACAAAGACATGGAAAGACCAAGTCTTAAAATATGATGCTGCCACTTCTGGGCTGACAACTAAGTCATACGTAAATTGTCCATCCACTGGCGGCTCCCAGTATGACCTTATTTTGGCCTCACATGTGCTCTGCCTAAGAAATTCAGTCAAAGCCTAAAGCTGGTGAGCTGGCTGATTCCCAAGCATTAGCTGAGTCTCTCAGATGAGCTGGTGTTTGTTTTGGCTCCAGGTACTTTCTGTTCACTCTTCTTCTTCTTCTTCTTCTTTTTTTTTTTTTTTAGAGATAAGGTTTCACCATGTTGCCCAGGCTGGTCTCACATTTCTGCTCTCAAGCAATCCTCCCGCCTCAGCCTCCCAAAGTGGTAGGATTACAGATATGAGCCACTGCACCTGGCCTAAACCCCCTGTTCAAACCTCAGCTCTGGTCTTCATAACCTCACCACCCATGGGGGAGATTGAAGCAGGAAAAGACACTATGTGAACACTGTGTGACCCCCAAACTTTGGAAAGTGTGGTCTTCCAATCCTTGTCTGTATGGGGATGTCTTGTCTGGGTTCTAGGCACTTTAGCCTTTCTGGAGCTCTTCCTGCATGAAGAAATATTAAAAATATTTTCTACTGAATTAGTACGAAGACTAGTATAATCCAGGGTAGATTATATTCATTCTTCCTTTCTGACTTAAAAAAAAATTAAAACAGTTTTGTGGGCTCCTAAAGATGGATGGTCCCTGGGCATTGTGTCTGTGGTGCCTCATGGAGAAGCTGACCCTGGTTTAACCTTCTTATACCCTATCCTAAGTGTATTAACTTAACCCATCTCTTTCCCTTGCCTCTTGTTATATTTTAAATTGATTAAATAGCTCATGTGATTCAAGTATTTAAATTTGGTTGGTGAGCCTTTCTGTTCCATGACCTTTGAGATAGCTTCTTGACAGCATATTTGGAGGGTACCATTGCATCAAGGTAATTCCCCCTACAACATTCCCCAAAGTCAAACATCTGCATTTAGTACACACATGCATACCAGCCTAACAATGAGTACCTTCTCTTTCATTCTAGGCCTCCTTTAGTAAAGAACTTATCGTTTTAACCACATATTAAATGTTACACCATTACAAGTTAATTAATGAAAAGCAGAAAATAGATGTATTCTCAATTTTATAACTTATAAAAATTATAATATAATGAATGATTTTTATAATTATAATGTGTAACTAATTATATTAGATCAGTATCATTTTAATCCTAACAACTTCTAGTAATTTGTATAATGGTATTATAAAGTTATATGATTCATGCCTTTCCCAGTAGATTTTAGAATTCATTTTTTTTGGATAAAAAATTAACTCAGTGTCTTTTTTTTCTGACAGTCAGACTGATTTAGCTGATTGATTATCTTGAGAAGGAGTATTGGCTTTGCTAACGAGGCTATGTGGTAATTTTTTTTTATAAACTGCATGAGCTAAATATGTAGCTCCAAGGTTTTGACTATATATATACTCTACATGTATATTGGTATATCATATATTTACATATGTAATTAGAAAAAGTATATTGAAACAATTTATTTTCGTAGCATTTTCCAAGTACACTGAGTTAAACAAGATAACTAAAAAAAAAAAAAAAAAAAAAAAATCACATGCAAAAATGGCATCAGTTGGTCTAAGCTCTGCACTTGGCCATAATCTAGCTTCAATGTCTTTTGCAGTGGGCAGGATAACCCCCAAATATGTCCATGCTCTAATCCCTGGAAACTGAATATGTTACATTACATGGTAAAGGGGATTTTGCTGATGTAATTGAGGTTATGAACCTTAAAATAGGGGGACTATCTTTGATTATTCAGGTGGGCCCAAACTTATCCCATGAGCCTTTAAAAGAAATGAACTTTCCCTAGCTTGGGACAGAGGATGTATCAGAAGATAGAGGGGGTTGAAGCATAAGAAGCATTTTACTCACTGTTGTTGGCTTTAAATATGAAGACAGCATCCAGAATCAAGGCTCTTGGAGCAGATAACAACCTCTGACTGACAGCCAGCAAGGAAGTGGGAACCTTAGTGCCACTGCTGAAAGGAGCCAAACTCTGCCAACAACCTGCGTGGGCCTGGCAGCGTGTTCTCTCCCAGAGCCTCCACAGAAGAGCCAAGGCCAGGAAGTGCCTTGATTTTGGCCTTGAGATTGGGAGGAAAGAAGCCAGCCGAGCCCATCCTACAGAACAGTGAGTTTTCTGAACGACAGACTTGTGAGATAATAAATTTGTGTGGTGTTAAGCCACTGAATTGGTGGTAATTTATTGCAGCAGCAGTAGAAAAATGAATATATGCCTCTTCGCTTTCAAGAAAGAGTCACTTCTGCAACTGGTTTGTTGGTTTGTTAACTTTCTATTTTATTCCACCTGGTAAAGTGGTCTTTACAGAGAAAAACACAACTGTCCATGTTTCAGTCACACTGTGGGCCTCTTGAGTCATCATTGTAATAACTCTAGTAGCATCCAATTGAAATGAAGCAAAATGCAAAGAGATTAATTTTAGAAGTCCCTTGTTTATTTTTTAATGGCCTAAAAAATCAGGGATGGGCTATTTTTCTGTAAGGTTAGTGGCCACAGCTCTGGGAAATGAGTCCACTAACCCTAGACTCAACATTATTTAACTGAGCTTTAGGTCCTTCGCAATGGAAAGGAGAATTGGAATACTACATTATTAAACAGCCTCAACTCCTTGCAGGTCAATCATAACACAAGAGTTCAGAAAAATATTCGAAAGAGCGCTTTACTCTAGGTTCAAGTCTCATTCTTGAGTCTATTCCTGGTCTATGCTGACAGGGAGGATTTTCAAGTGGTTCTTGTTCTATCCAATTCATCCCAGGCTCCTCCATGGTCCTGAGTCCTATGTACTCAGTCCAATAGGCAGTCTTTGATCTTTATTCCCTTTGAAATGTATTGGGAAAACCACTCTCATCTTTATACCCCTGCTGCTCCCTTACTAGTCTCCTCAGTTCCAGGAAACTACCCTGTCTTCTTCTCAGTCACAGGCTAGTCATTCAGTTCTACTTGATTCTCCTCTGGATGAGAATGAAATGGTGATGGTGATTGGTTGTGAAGCAGGAAGTGAGCTCTTCAGGTCCTTTGGGTAGAACTATAAGATAAGCAGCCCTTTGACATTGCCAACATGAACCTCCTCTTTTAATAATTCCAATGAATTATGGTCAAAGAGTCTTTGATTCCCCTACCACCTTGAGCAGAATTGCCAAAAGCTACTATATTATTCTAGCTTTGTTACATAGCATGACCCAAGACAAGAGTTGGGAAACGGAGAATAGAACTATGACAGGTGAGTGGAACTTGAAGAGAGAGAGGTTTTGTGGACAGAAACGAACTGCGTCCTTCAGTCAACAAATGCAGTCAGCCTATGGCAATCCCATGGGAAGAGAGCTGGGGAACAGATACTCTGACTTGACTTCTCTTTATTTATCTGGTCTTCTGCAGGCCTCCCCCATTAACTGTAATAAACTAGAAGCTAGAAGGAAAGGCAATCCTGTTCTTCAGTCCATCCAGATCAGTCTCACAGGGCATGGGCAGCTTGGAGATCAGACCTGGAGATGAAATGAGGGTTATCCAGCAGCCCTGGATAGCATGAAAACAAAGACAGTCATGATCCCAATAAGGCTCTTGGGATAAGGTCCTAGAGCTTTATAGGAGTAGGGGGCACAGAGATTGAGGAAGCAGGAGTGTGCAGCAGCGTCTGTTTTCTCAGGGATCTGAGGAAAGTGACACATGACATCACAGGAATGGCATTGGGGCATTGTGGAACATCCTGATAACTACCTCAGCTCCAGAGGATGTATTTGTATTTGCACGCACTTCAGTGAGAGCTCTGGCCTCCTCATTTAAGGCAATGGCACTCAGGTCTCCTGAAATCAGTGTGCTTATGTGTGTGTGTGTGTGTGTGTGTGTGTGTGTGTGTGTGTGTGAACATGCATTTAATGCTAGGAAAACAAGGGTTAGAATGTACAAGACACACTTTGGAATTAGTGTCTCATTCATAAATAATCCTTTTACTCTGGGAACAACTCTTACTCTATAGGAGATGGTTTATCAGTGGCACATGTATAATTAATAACACTGCTCCTTTGGCTGCATCTGAGTGATTCAGGAACGGAGATCTGACCTTTGTTAGGCCAATTTGAAGCCTTCCCCAGGATTTTTCCAGCTGGAAGTATACAAAAATAACTTTGTTTTTCTAGTCTGGGCGAAGGAGACATTACTAGGTGGGGTATTCAACAGTTGCTGGATGCCCTATTTCCTGGCACATGGAGGAAGCCATCTGCTTTGACAGGAAACCAAGCCCATCCATGAGAAGCACAGACAAGATACAGAGAAGAGCCCAGGAAATACTCAGTTTAAATTGTTTTTGAAGCCCAGCTTCACCCCGACCTTGCCATTTGAATATTGAATCCTTTACTAATGTAAATTACCCAGTATTCCTTCAACAAATAGCATTCTTCTTTGTCAAAGCTTGCTTGAGTTGTATTTTCAACAGAGTCCTGACTAATACAGTTGATACAGTTAATAGTCCAAGCTAATTTTTCCATGCATAGCACAGATGATAGTAGGGATCAAATGACAGGAAGTCAGAAGCCGGAGAGATCCTTATAGACAGGCAAGGTAAGATGAGAAGTTTGAATAAAGCTTTGACCTAGAAGGATGGGGAGGATTCTTTGGCCGCAGAGTACTGTACTCCAGGCAAGGAGATGATCAGGAGGAAGGTGGCACCAATTCCAAAGACATATTTATGGTCAAGGACTAGTTGGAATCAAAATGCGTGAAGTGGGAGATGAGATTGGAAAGGAGATTCACTGTTGAGGACTTTGAATGCCAGGCTAAGACATTTGTGCTTTATTGTAATATAGGGAGACGTTGAAGTATTTGAACATGAAAGTGATATATGAAAGTTGTGTTTTAGGAATATTGACCAGATCGCATACAGGGTGAGATAAAGAGAGTAAGAAGTGGTGTTATTAAGTCAGTGCAAAAGCTATTGCAGTTTTTGACATTAAAAGTAATGGCAAAAACTGCAAACTGCAATTACTTGTGCACCAACCTCCGACACCCAAATTGGAAGGCAATTGTAATCTTCCTGGTATGAGTGCCCAGGGCCTGGACTAGGGAATTAGAAGTGGAAATTGAAAGGAGAGAGGGCGTGTCTTATTCATCTGTTTCTTTCACATCACCTAGAGTAACTGTCACCTTGTAGGTGCTCATCAAATTGTCATAAATAAATAAGGAATTCGCATCAAGTAGTTATATATATATAGTCAACATGTATTAAGATATTTTAGGTTACAATTTTAAAGTTATTCCCGAAAACCATGTTGTTGAATTAGTGAGGACATTTAGTCTGAATATTGTAGTTGAAGTGGATTTCGTAACAATCTCAGGTAAATTAATTAGAGAATTATATGTGATTTATTGTTATGAACTAGAAAGTACAATATCTTCAGCCATTTAAAATGTTATTTGGTATTTTACAATCAAAACTTTTATTAGTTCAATGGAAATAGAGAAAAATTTTCTTTTTCCTTATACATTATCTTTAGAGAGACTAGCTAGAACAAAGATCATCAATAATGATGCAGGAAGATAGATACATTTTATATTCCATGGATTTCATATCTTAAGTACTATACTTTCAATACTTGATTATTTTATCTTCCTTTCATTAATAGAATACCATGCCACTCTCCCATCCTTGAATTTTGGAAGAACAATGCATGCACAGATGGAGGTTGTATTTCTTAGCTTCACTTGAAGTTAGATGTGACCATGTGAATAAGATATCCCAATAAAATGTGAATAAGAGGAATATGTACAATTTCTGTGTCACCTCCATTCAAGGAAATTGCTTGTTCTCTACGTCGTCATTTTCTCCTTCTTGTCAGTTGGAAGGCAGACATGGTAGCAAACAAGTTTGGATCATAGAAAAACTTTGATAATACCCTTAGAAGATGACTGAGCAACAAGATGCAGGATACCTGTGATCCCTTGGGACCTTATAGAATAGAGAGGATCACCTGTCTTAGACTGTTAGGTGGATCTGGCTTGAAATTAAGTTTCAAAAATTATCATGGTAAAGGTGATTGGACGCGCATCCTGAAGGACTCTGAATGCCAGGATAGAGAATAATGAATCAACATCATAGATATTGGGGAGCTTGAAGGTTTCATTTTTTGTTTTGTTTGTTTGTTTTTAAAGCAGGTGCTTAACAATCAGGGAATAGAATATCTTCAGAAGGCAGTAGTGCAGTATGGAAGATGGATTGGAGAGCTGAAACCTGGTGTCAATTGAGAACTCATCGAAATAATTTTGGAACAAGATGAGGACTCTATCTAGATTAGTGTTAGTAGAAATGGAGAGGGAAGATTGAATTTAAGAGATGTTAGGGAAATGTTCTAGTGTGGGGTAGCTTTGAAAATGTGCATGGGTAGAGGGTGAGAAACCAGGGAAGGAGGAACCAGCAATGCAAAACAGTCCAGGGACAGAGGGAGAATCACTGATGGAGTCAGATCCTGTATGAGGAGGGAAAAGGCAAGATTGAAGGCTTATGTGACCTTTTGCACGTTTTTTTCCCTCATGTTTTAGCTCTTAATTACATCAGTAGTTAAAACCTCAGTTTGTGGAATCAGACAGATCCAGTAATGTGCTAGCACTGTTCTGTAACAGCTACTAGAGCTGGTTGCTAAATTTTCAGGAACTTTGAGAGCTAGTTGTTAAACATAGCATTAGAAAAATTAAACTACATAAACTTATAATTAAATAAATTACATTAAAAACAAAAGCCAGAAATACTATAAACTTACTGTTTCCTAGTTGATCTCAATTTTCTATTATTTTTGTTGTTGAAGTTATTTATATCCCTCATATCAGTATGATGAGAATGCCATATAATGGTTTGCTACTGTGCCTCTCTTGATAATTCTGTTTTCAGTGATGTCATGTTGATAGCTTGAAATCCTTGTAGCATTGGTGGGAGTATTTACATCCCAGAAATTGGTAAACATTAAAAGTTAGGTCTTGGTTTATTTTGTTGATTGTCTAGACCAGGGATTGGCAAACTGTAGCCTGCAGACCTGCCACCTGTTGTTGTAGATTAAGTCTTACTTACTGGAGCACAGTCACTTCCTCTTATTTATTTATTGTTTATGCTATGTTATTTATTTATTATGTTATGTTATTTATTTATTTATTGTTTAGATTATGTTAAATAAATAACCATATGTTATTTATTGTTTATGGTTACTGCCATAGTAACCAGTAACCAGTAACCATACTGCCAGCCCAGTTCTCCCACCATCTCATACCCAGACATGTAGTACAAGGGTCTTGGGATCACCCAGCTCAGTGCGGAAGTTGAGTAGTTACAACAGAGACCATAGACAATACACAAATGAATGGTTATGGTTGTGTTCCAGTAAAACCTTATTCAGTAAACTGGCCCACAAACCCAAAATATCTTTTATCTGTTCCTTTAGGGAAAAGTTTACTGATTCCTGGTCTAGACTTAAACAGTGTTAAAGAAAGAGGGGCTTCAAGATGGCTGATTAGATGCATCTGATACTCACCTTTTCCATGCAGAGGAACCAAAATAGAAAGTAGATAATGGCACTTTGAATAGATAATCTAAGGGAGAACACTGGAATTAAACAGAGAAGTGATGGGAAGTGATGAAAGAAGGAAGGAGAGAAAAGCGAGGCAGCCTGTTCAGCCAGGATCCGCTGGGAGTCTGAAGAGGCTCCCTTATGTGGAGAAAGGGTAAATAAGAGACTCCCACAGGCTCACAGGCCCAATGTGGACTTCTACAATCCTAGCCACGGGATAGCATCTAGGCCCTTGCAAGCCCTGAGGCTAACATAGTGAGCTACTCACAGTCCATGTGAAGGCATTGCTTAAGAGAGAGAGAGAGCTCACACTGGGTCCTAAGCAGCTGCAGCACCATGCCATTTTGGGAGACTGGCCCCCAATAGACTGTGTCTTGCTTTAGGGCTCCACAACCTCTGCATCTCCATATTCCTAGAGCCCCATTGACATTCCCCACCTGCAGTTACCGCTGTCAAGGTGAGGGTCACTGGCAGGAACTTCACTCCATCCCCAAGCAGAGGAATGGCTGCATATTTTCATATGCCCCAAATTCCACTGTCTGCAACCACCACCACTGTGAGCTGCTGCATGGCCAAGATGCAAAATAACCATGGACCCTTCTTCCACCTGCCTGCAGCTGCTCACACTGAAAGCAACCCACCACCCCACCCTTGCCTATGACAACCAGCACCTGCATGCTGCATGGGGGGTCTGAGGGCACGTCAACCCAGCCCAGTTTCCCCACCATCTCATACCCAAACATGTAGTACAAGGGTCTTGGGATCACCCAGCTCAGTCCAACACTGTTGACACCTGAACACTCCTCCTGGGTAGTGGGGGGGTCTGAAGTTGTGCCCACTCAAACTGCCACTACCACCACAGCTGACATCTACCCACATATACTACGTGTGTGTTTGGGGACTGGCCTGCCCAGTCTGTTGCAGCCATCACAACAATGGCACAGACTGGTTGGGTCCCAGAGGGTTGTACCACCACTGCTACTGCCATTTCCCATAGTATGCCCACTGCCCAGGGGCTTGATAAACCACCCAACCACTTGGCCCACCACTGCCATTCCTGGCACCTGAGCAAGACATCTGGAGACCCAAGAATGGGCCTGCCTGAAACCACTAACACCATTGCTAGTGTATGCTACCCTGGGTCCCAAGGATAGCCATGCTTAGTCCACTGTTGCTTCTAATGAAGCTCAAAGATTATCTGACTTGGCACCCCAGTCCTCAACAAAATTTCACTGTAGCCTCTACTAACAACTGTACCTTAAGTTACCAAGGAAATAACAGCCACCACTAATGCTATTTGTAGCTGAAGAAATCAAACAAATACTACACTGCTGTACACATTCAGAATCAAAGCCAAAGTGTCCTACCCAACCAGTACCACAGATACATCTCCAGGAAAATGTTCTTCTCCACGAAAGCAAATTCAAAAATTAGAAGGGACTGTTATACAACATGTGTAGATATCAATGTAAGGACACAGGAAACATGAAAAAGCAAGGAAATATGACACCTCCAAAGGAGCACAATAATTCTCCAGTAACAGATCCCAATAAAAAATAAATGTATAAAATCCCAGAAAATAAATAATTCAAAATGGGTACTAAAGAATCTCAGTGAGATACAACAAAATACTGCAGAATAACACCAAGAAATCAGAAAAACAATTCAGGATATGAATGAGAAGTTTGTCAATGAGATAGACATCAAAAAAGAACCAAACAAATTCTGGAACTAAAGAATGCATTGAATAAAATAAAAGTACACTCAAAGGCTTGAAGACAGATCTTTTGTAATAACCCAGTCAGACAAAAACAATAAAAAAGATTAAAAAATAACAAGCAAACCCTATGTGACATATGGGACACTATAAAGCAAACAAAGGTTCAAATTTTTGGTGACCCGGAGGCTGAAGTGGAAACTAAAGGGTTAGGAAAACTACATAACGAAATAATAGATGAAAACTTCTCAAGTCTAGCAGGAGATTTAGATATCCAGATACAGGAGGCCCAAAGTTCTTTAATTAGATACAATTCCAAAAGGTCTTCTCCACAGCACATTATAGTCAAACTGTTAAAAGTTAAAGACAAAGAGAAAATTCTAAAAAATAGCAAGAGAAAAGCTTTGGTCACTTATTAAAGAAAACTCCTATCAGACGAATGGTGAATTTCTCCACAGAAACCTTACAGGCCAGGAGAGAATGAGATGATATATTCAAACTGTTAAAAGGGAAAAATTGTCAGCCAAGGACACTACCCAGCAAAGTTATATGTCATAAACGAAAGAGAAATAAAGTGTTTTCCAGACAAGTGAAAGCTGAGTGAATTCATCACTGCTAGCCTGGATGTACAAGAAATGCTTAAGGAAGTTCTATATTAGAAGCAAAAGAATGATAACTGTCATCATGAAAACATACAAAAATATAAAAACCACCAGTAGGGCAAACACACAAGCAAGGAGGAGAAAAAACTTAAATGTTACAATTACAGAGTATCAGCAAACCATAATGACAAGAGATAAGGAAAGGCATAAATGATATACAAAACAACCAGAAATCAATTGATAAAATGACAGGAATAAGCTCTCACATATCAATACTAACTTTAAATATAAATGGATTAAACTTTCCTCTTAAAATATATAGACTGGAATAAATAAAAGAATGACCCAAATATATGCTGCCTACAAGAAACTCATTTCACTTGTAAGTACACATATAAACTAAAAGGAAAGGGATGGAAAAAGATATTTCATGCAAATGAAAACCAAAAGCAAGCAGTAGTTATATCAGATAAAACAGACTTTAAGTCAAAAACCATAAAAAGAGACAAAGAATGTCATTATATAATGACAAGAGGATCACTTCAGCAAGAAGATATAACAATTCTAAACATATATGCACCCAATGTGGGAGCACCCAGACATATAAAGCAAATATTACTAGATACAAGGAAAGAGATAGACTCCAATATAATAACTGTTGGCAATTTCAACAACCCATCTTCAGCATTGGACAAATAATGTAGACAGAACATTAACAAAGAAATAGTTGATTTAGAGTGCACGTTAGACCAAATGGACCTAATAGACATTTACAGAACATTTCATTTAACAGCTATAGAATACACTTTATTCTCATCAGCACATGGAACATTCTCCAGAATAGACCATGTTAGGATACAAAACAATTCTCAACAAATTTTAGAACCTGAAATACATCAAATATCTTTTCAGACCCCAGTGGGACAAAACTAGAAAAGAATAACAAAAGAACTTTGGAAACTGTACAAATACATAGAAAGTAAACAACATGCTCCTGAATAACCTTCGGGTCAAGGAAGAAACTAAGGAAGAAATAAACAAATTTCTTGAAACAAGTGAAAATCAAAACACAACTTGCAGAAACCGATGGGATACAGCAAAAGAAGTGCTGTATAAAGCTGTTAAAAAGAATATTGTACTTTTATTATTTATAAATTATGGTGTACCTATCTTTTATAATTTGTAATAAAGATACAATGCATGATATACACAATTTTTTGGAGAACAGTTACCAGCACACTGCTGGACAGATCTAGGTTTAAGTTACAAGAATTTTAAGTAAGTAATTTATTCTTTCTAAGTCACAGTGTCTGTCCACATTTGTACTCTATTATAGCAAGAAGTTACTAGTATTATTTATTAGATAAGGGGTAGTGATATGGTTTGGCTATGTCCCCTGCCAAATCTCATCTTGAATTCCCATGTGTTGTGGGAAAGACTTGGTGGGAGGTAATTGAATCACAAAGGGAGGGCTTTCCTGTGCTGTTCTTGTGATAGTGAACAAGTCTCATGAGATCTGGTGGTTATATTAAAAACGGGACTTTCCCTACACAAGCTCTCGTCTCTTATCTGCTGCCATGTGAGACATGTCTTTCTCCTTGCACCATGACTGTGTGGCTTCCCCAGTCACGTGGAACTGCAAGTGCAAAAAACCTCTTTCTTTTGAAAATTGCCCAGTCTCAAGGATGTCTTTATGAGCAGCATGAAAACATACAAATACAGGTAGCAAACTTTTCCTGTTTACAGCCAGAAAGTAAATATATTTGACTTTGTGAGCCATATTGTTCCTGTCACAACTATTCAATTCTGTCACTGTAGCATGAAAGCAGTCATAGACAATACATTAATGAATGATGTGGCTGTGTTCCTATAAAACTTTACTGAATAAACAGGTAGCAGGCTGCATTTGGCCCATGAGCTATAGATTGCTGAATCCTGCACTAGATTATACATTTCTTGAGAGTGAGAATTATGCCTATCTTGATAAAACTTGTATCCTTAGAACTTGACACTGTTGCTAGCACACATAGCAAAAGATAATAAATATTTGTTGAACTGTGAATACAAAACAGCAGTAAAAATGAATGTACTAATGCCGCCTGAAACAACATGATTAGCACTCACAAACATCATGTTTAGCAAGAAAAGCCAGAGGCAAAAGAAAACATACTGCAAAGATCCATTTCTATAAAGTTCAAAAACAGGCAAAACTGGACTCCTGCTTCCAGTCATGACGGGATAACAGATTTAATTTACCCTCCCACTTCAAGCAACTAAAAATGAAGACAGACTCTATGATACAATACTTTATGACAATGGGAAACAGGCAGCACTGGACTTGAACTTCCAAGAAAAAAGAGAAAAAAGAAACAAATAAAGTAAGCCCTATAATCATTTCAGTTTAATTTCTAGATACAGTTTCTAGATTGCAACACGGGATGGAGGAACTCAAACCCAAATCCTGGTTATCTTGCTGAGTGAAGGAGACAGGGCTAAGAATTTGGGAATCCAAAGAGGCTAGAACCTGGAGATGAGGAAGAGCAATAGAGAGCTCCAGGGATCTGTAGAGATGTCCCCTTGTATCTTTGGTTGAGTATTAATCTGCACCTAAGTGCAGAGGAAATTACGCTAGGCCAAGGAAAAAAACACTGGAAAACACTAACTAATTTCTAGAATTCACACATAGTGAAGAAAAGCTTATGTTGCTATGACTGAGAATGGAAAGATATCATAATACATGGGACATTGGATAGAATCCTCAGAAGGGTATATTATTAGTAGTGGGATGAATTAGCTCTAAAATAGTGGCTACTCTGGATTAACCTTAACATTGCATGACAGCAACTCTGAAAAAGATCAAATTGATTTAAAGTAAGTGCAAACCAGAATAATGTCCAATACAATATTAAGCAATAAAACAAAATATCACACCTCAAAATCTAAAATTTATGTTGATCAACTAATCAAAAATTACTAAGTATTTTCAGAAGAGGAAAACATGGCCCATAACAAGGAAAAAAACCTAGTCTGTAAAACAGACCCAGAAATGATACAAAACATGAAATTAACAAAAAGTTAAACCAGCTTATAAACATGCCCCATTCATTGATTTAAGAAAAGTGAGTAAAGCATAAACACAATGAGGAGAGAAATGGAAGTTATAAGAAGATTCAAATAGAATTTCTAGCTATGAAAAATGTAATAGAAATAAAAAAGACTCTGGATGAGATTAACAGCAGAGTAGATACCATAAAAAAATAAGTGAACCCAAAGGTACAGCAATAGGAATTATCCAAAAAGAAGCACGATGAGAAAAAATGCTTAAAACAGAATAAACAGAGCATGAATTTTCTGTATAAAAGCACTAAATGGTCTAAAATATGTGTCATTGGAGTCCCAGAGTAGAAAAAAAAATGAGAAGAAATAGTAAATGAACATTTTCCATAAGAAATGAAATTTAGAAAGCAATCCAAAAAGGTAAATGAATCCCAAACAGAATAAATATAAAAGAACCAGACTGAAGAACCACCACATTGTAATCAAATTGATGAAAATCAGTAACAAAGGGAATTTTATAGCAGTCAGAGAAAACCAAACATTACAAACCAAATAAGGTTGGTGCCAGACTTTAAATCAGAAACTATGTAAATCAAAAGAAAATTGAGCAACATTTTTACTTCATGAGAAACGGGTGCAGGAAACAAAACAAAAACAAAACAAAATACTGTTAAGCGATAATTCAATAACATGTAATAATATAAAAATGATTTTAAAAAGGAATTTTTAATATAAAAATGGAGCTTGAAGAATTCACTACCAGCAAGTTTCCAATGTAAAAAGGTTATGAAAAGGTCTTTTGCAGGAGGGAAATAATGGAAGAAATTTGGCTCTATGCAAATAATTGAAGAATGTTGGAACAGGTAAATATACTGGTAAGCATAACAGACTTTTGTCCTCATTTAAAATTTTTTTTAAAATTCACTGCTTGAAACAACAATAATAACAATGTGTTGTGGAATTTATAACACATATAGAACTATACATATTAGGACAAAGGACGGGAGAAAGAAAATGGAATTTTACCCTTGTAAACTTGTTACAATATACATGAAGTAGATAAAGTAATATTTGGAGATAGACTATGTTAGGTCAAATATATGTATTTTAAGCCCTAGAGCAACCACTTAAAATAATACAAAGCATAGTCATTAATAAGCTAATATTAAACATAAAATAATCATCCAAATGAAGGCAGAAAAAGAGGAAAATGGAAGAAAAAATAGATTAAATAAAAACTAGGTGGAAATATGGTGGTTTAAAACACAAGAATAATAGAGAGGATAAATAAGTAGGTGGTTTAAAACAAAAGTATATTAAAAATTACATTAACTATAATTTTTTTTTTTTTTTTTTTTTTTTTTTTTGAGACAGAGTCTAGCTCTGTCACCCAAGCTGGAATGCAGTGGTGCAATTTTGGCTCACTGCCACCTCCGCCTCCCAGGTCCAAGTGATTCTCCTGCCTCAGCCTCCTGAGTAGCTGGAATTACAGGCACCTGCCACCACACCCAGCTAATTTTTGTATTTTTAATAGAAACAGGGTTTCACTGTCTTGGCCAGGCTGATCATGAACTCCTGACCTCGTGATCCACCCACCTCGGCTTCCCAAAGTACTGGGATTACAAGTGTGAGCCATTGCACCTGGCCTTAAGTATAAATTGTATTAAAAACTTGAATTAAACTACAGAGATTGCCAGATTGAATTAAAAAACTGGTTGTAACTATATGCTGTCTGATTGTCCTATTAGTAATGATGAGAAAGGAAGTTTTATGGCCAGTATCTAGAAATCATGTAGAGTGACTCTCTGCCTCTGCCTCACATGAGTTAACATAAAACATACACAAAAAGGTTCATCACAAAAATACAAACTCATTTTTATTTGCTTGGGTTTTGTCTTAAGCCTTTATGCAGAACTATCTACCCATATGCCTGACATAGGTCTTATTTTTCCTCTTAGTGCAAAGGCAATTAAAACAATCTGAGTGACCTCCTTGTTCTTGTTCTCCTACACCAGGAGTAGAAAAACTATAGTCTGCAGGCAAATGCTTTCCATCACCCGTTTTTTTCTACTATTCTATTGAATTATAACTCTTATACCACACAATACAACCATTTTAAGTATACAATTTAATGGTCTTTAGTATATTCATAGCGCTGTATAACCATAATCACCACAATTAACTTTAGAACATTTTCATCACCCCCCAAAGAAACCCTGCACCCCTTAGTTATCACCCTTCAATCCCCACATTTTTTGCACCCCACACTAGGCAATCACTAATTTATTTTCTGTCTCTATAGATTTGCCTTTTCTGAACATTTCATACAAATGGAATCACAGAATATGTGGCCTTTGTGTCTGGCTTCTTTCACTTAGCATAATGTTGTAAGTTCATCCATACTGTAGCATGATTCAGTATTTTGTTTCTTTGAAGAGTAGAATGATATTCCATCATATAGATATACCACATTTTCTTTATCCATTCATCATTCGAAGAACATTTAGCTTGTTTCCACTTTTTAGCTATTATAAATAATATTGCTATTAACATTTTTATACAAGCTTTTGTGTAAACTTTTGTTTACATTTCTCTTGGGTATATACCTATGAGTGGAATTGTTGAGTCAAACTGTAATTTTATGTTAAAAATACTTTTTTTTACTGTAATTTTATGTTTAAAATTACTGTTTGCCTCAACAATTCCATTCCTGTGTATATACCCATTTTGAGGAGCTGCCAAAATATTTTCTAAAGTGGTTCCTCTAATTTACATCTTATTAGCAAATTGAATGATTCCAATTTCTCCAAATTCTTATCAATGTTTGTTATTGTCTTTTTTTATTGCAGCCATCCTAGTAGGTGTGAAGTGGTATCTCATTGTGGCTTAAAACAACTGGATATTTACAGGCAAAAGAATAAAACTGAACCTCTACCTCATACCATATATAAAAATTAAGTCAAAATGGATCAAAGATCTAAATGTAACATCTAAAGCTGTAAAACTTGGATGGGCGTGGTGGGTCATGCCTGTAATCCCAGCACTTTGGGAGGCTGAGGCAGGAGGATCACTTGAACTCAGGACTTCGAGAACAGCCTGGCCAACATAGTGAGATCCTGTCTCTATCAAAAAAGAAAAAACGAGAAAGCTGCAAAACTCTTAGGAGAAAACAGAGGTGTAAATCTTTGTGACCTTGATTTAAGCAATGGTTTCTTAGCTATAAAACCAAAAGCACAAGCAGCAAAAGAAAAAAAAATAGATAAATTGGGGTTCAAGAAAATAAAAAAACTTTTTTGCTTCAAAGAACACTATCAAGAAAATGAAAAGACAACCTATACAATGAGAGAAAATATTTGCAAATTGTATTTCTGATGAACAACTACTCTGGAATATATGTAGAATTCTTACAGATCAACAATAAAAAGATAATTAGTCCAGTTAAAACTTGGGCAAAGTATTTGAACAGAACATTTCTCTAAAGAAGATAAACAAATGGCCAATAAGCACATATAAAAGATGTACAACATTAGCCATTAGGGAAATGCAAATCAAAATCACAATGCAATATTATGACATACCCACTAGGATGCCTAAAATACAAAAGACAGACATTAACAAGTGTTGACAAGGATGTCAGGAAATTGGAACCCTCATACATTGTTGACAGAATTGTAAAATAATGCAGCCATTTCAAAAAACAGTTTGGTTGTTCCTCAAATTGTTAAACATAGAGCTGCTATTTGACCCAGCAATTTCACTCTAGGTTTATATCCATGATAAATGAAAACCTGTGCCTACAGAGAAACTTGTACACAAAAGTTAAAAGCAATATTATTTATAATAGTTAAAAAATGGAAAAACCTAAGTATCTATTAAATGATGAATGGACAAACAAAATGTAATATATTTGTGTGGTATATTATTCAGCTATACAAGGGATGAAATACTGAGAAATGCTACAACATAGATGAATTTTGAAAACATTATGCTAAGTGCAAGCAGCCAAATACAAAAGGCCACATATTGGATGATTTGATTTATATAAAATATCCAGAATAGGCATATCCATGGAAACAGAGAGTAATTTAGTGGTTTTCCGGGGCTGGGAGCAGGGAGAAGGAAGAAAGACTGCTAATTGGTTTGGATTTTCTTTATGGGGTTAAAAAAAAAAAAAAAAAAAAAGAAAAAAGCAATCCTGAAATCAGATAGTGGTGATAATGGTTGCATTTTGTGGATATACTGAAAACCACTGAATTGTACACTTTAAAATAATGAATTTTATAGTAAGTGAAGTATGTATCAATGAAGCTATTAAAACACCTATTTATTAGCTCAAATTTCTACAGGTCAGAATTCTGGCATGGAGTGGCTGCATTCTTTGTTTAAGCTGAAATCAAGGTGTTGTTTGGCTGTGTTCTCACCTGAAGCTCCGAGTCCATTTCCAAGCTCATTTTTGTCCTTAGCAGAATTGAGTGTCTTGCAGTTGTAGAACTGAGGTCTGGGCTTGCCGTCTGTCAGGAGGGGACTGCTCCCTGCTTCTAGAGGCCACCAATTTCCCTCATTATGTGGCCCCTTCCATTTTCAGGCCAGCAATAATGCGTTGAATACTTCTTATGCTTCAAATCACTGACTTCTGCTACCAGCTGGAGAAAAACTCTCTGCTTGTAGAGGGCTCATGTGATTTACTTAGTCTTTGTCTTAAGGTCAATTTATTTGGTACTTGGGATTTTAATTGTGTCTGTATGGTTCTGTCAAGGTGATAACTATATTAGTGTTTGAATAAATAACCAGGTAATCTGGTAATTTATCATATTGGTAATCTGACAGGGAGATGGGAATTCATCTTTATAATTCTACCTACCACAAACCATGTCTGTGCTTCTTTTCTCTGGGGAAGGGTTGTCTGTGACTGTCACTTAGTTTGAGGTTCCACGTTGCTGAGATTCTGTCCAGTATTTTGACCTCTCCAACTGGTCTTCAGAACCATCTCTTAGGAGCAGTGCACAGGAAGATCTGGTGTTTTTAGCTCCAACTTTGGTCTCAAAAGGTCATCCATCCCCTTACATCCCTTACCTGAGTTGACATGCTTCCTTAAGAAGGTCCCATGGAAGGCTACTAATGGTGGAACTTAAGGCCAAATGGCCTGCAGTGATTGCAGTTATCCTGGGTTTCCCACTGGTGAAGGGAGAGTCAGGGAGGAGGAATGCCCAGCCATGTTGCTGCTGCCTTGATTTTGTGTCTTGCAAGAGCCATCCTAGGTGGCTCTGAACTCTCCTCTCTCTATTTTCCTCATTGGAATCACTGCCATTCAGGCTGGTGAAAACCCTGGCTGAATCTTTGTTACTGAATGTTCACTGTGGCATGGTGATTGTTTGGAGGTCTCTCAAAGGTGGAAACATGGGATGGGTAATAATTTATGATACACATCATCTGAAAATAGAAAAAAGAGGTTACATTTTTCAGTACGGAACTTAATGAGAATGAACCAAATGCCTATGTGCTCTGTTTTTTCCCTTTAAAAAATTATTCACTAAGAGGGCACATACTGGCAATATGCAGTCATTATCAATGTAATGAAGAACTCGAGTGAAGGCTATTTCGGATGCTCTAATGTGCCTGTTTTATGAAAGTATAAAAGGCCTATTTACTTTTCAATTGTTTTATTGCAGTAAAAAAACCCATCTCTTCCAATTTATGACTAATCGTGGATTTTATTATTCATGGTCTAATTCTGCCGAGGAAGGTTACAGAAGCAGGTACACAGTAATTCTGCTCAATTTGGAGCCTGAGAAAGATGACTGATGGCAACTCAGCTGCCCTCTGGCTCTCACTCCTGGAGCTTAACCTTTACATATGGATACTAAACAGGCCTGGTGCAATCCTGGTGAGCCTCCCAGTGAATATTTTCTTACTCAGAATAATCAAATTTTAAGAATATGCTACAGGAAAAAGCTGTCACATTGCATTAGGTTAGCACTGTGACTTCATAGAAATGGTCAGGTAACTCAATTGCCCCAGCCCAATAATACACAGGCATAATTTAGTTCACTTAGAGTTAAGAGAACAAACAATTTAAAAAATATCCTATTTGAGGTTGTTGAAGGCAAGCAAGGAACTGTGGGGCAATGGATGATGCAGAGGGGGTATAGGAGCTGAGCTAAGAATAAAATAGGCATCAAAATACTCTGTATTCTTATGGAAATGCTTATAATTAAATTATATAATGTTCTGTAGTTTACAAAGCACTCTTACTTATAGTCTGTTTTGACTCAATGGGAGATTCTGTGAAGAGATACTAGTGTCTTAATTTATAAATGATGATACTGAGTATACGGAGTATCGGAGGCACCACCTCATTCAAGGTCACTTGCCTGGTTTATGGGACTAGAAGCTGAACTTAAGTTGTTGTTATGGGTTGGCTTGTGGCCCCCCGCCACCATAAAGATATGTTCAAGTCCAGCCCCCAATACTATAGAATGTGATCTTATTTGGAAATAGGGTTATTGCAGATATAATTAGTTAAGAGGAAGCCATATTGGAGTAGGGTAGACCTTTAATCCATACAAATGGTGCCCTTATAGGAAAAGGAGAGAAACAGAGATAAGATGGCTCTGTGAAGACCCAGAGGCACAAGGAGAACAGCATATGAAGAAGAAGACAGAACCTGGAGTGATGCTTCCACAAGCAGGGAACACCAAGAATTGCCAACCATCACCAGAAGCTAGGAAAGGCATGGAACAGACGCTCCCTGGGGGCCCTCAGAAAGAACCAACGCTATTGACATCTTGATTTTGGATGGCTAGCCTCAAGAACTGTGAGAAATAAATTTCTCTTCTTTTAAGCCACCCAATTTGTGGAACTTTGTTATGGCAGCCCTGGAAAATTAATAATGGCTCCTAAGAGTAATACAATTTTCCATTTATAGTGCCCTGACTATGGGCCAGGTACTCTGTAGGCATTATCATGAAATCTTTTAAGAGCGCTTCAAGGTCTATTATCATCAATGGCATTTTTATGACTTAACTTAGGTCAAATAACTGCTAAGTAGTGGAGCTGAGATTCCAACCCCAGCCCTGAGTTTAAACCTGTGCTGTGTCCACTTTGTCCATAAGCCAGAGTGCTGTTAAAAAATGTTTGTGACAGTGTGACGGAGGGCAACCTCCAACCCTCCTGAGTTGCTTCCTTATTTTAGGTCTCCTAGGCAACTACTAACTCAGTTTCAACTCTGCTATGTAACTTACATGCACTAGTTACTAACAACTACAAAATAGTGCCTGAAATACAGAAAAAAATCAGTATTTTAAAAATATATAGTAGTAAGAACCTGTTACAGTGCTTCAAAATTTACAAAGTATTTTCACATAAACTCTTATTAGGTCTTTTAAAAACAATTGGAGGCTACTTTAAGCAATTCTTATCTTTTTTCTTTCCAATTTTTGTTTCTAAGATTTATCATATCCCCAACCAGACAGTAAGCTTCTAGAGGTAATTGAATACATCAATTTTCCTCTTTTTCTTCTTCCGTGATACTGCATGTACACTTATGGTCTTGCAATGATGATCCGTGCCATTCTGACAATGGTTATCAAGAATAAACTGGATAATCTACATATAAAAAGCAAGAATATAATTTTTTATTCTTATCTTCTAAATCACAGAAATCATTGCTAATGTTTCCCAAACCTCGCTGTAAACCACTTTAAGTCTTTCCCTCCTTTAATACACTGTGAGGTGGACACTAATAGCATCATCCTCGTTGCTCTAGGAGACTCAGAGCTAGAGAGGGATCCACCCACCTGTTCAGCCCTCCATAGTTCTTGGGGTCAAGGAAGATGAGAAAGTCCTTCCCAGAATATTCACATAAACTAGGACAGCCTTTCTAGGATCCAAGATGTGCCATAGCCTTGCTGTCACTTGTCATAGTGTTTGGCCTTCTTGGGTGATCACTAAATTCCTTGCTGGTTTTAACAAGTTGTGTTTCATTTTTATTTTTTCCAATGTTAGTTTTCAAGATGTTCCTCTCTTACGTAGATTCCCTAGGCAGTTTATTCAAAGTTGAGATAGGCAAACCTAAACTGACATACTTCAATTTTTAGTAATATGGGAAATGTCCATGATAAAACAGCTAAGTAAAAAATGGCAGATAAAAATATGTGCAGTATGCTCCCAGCTCTCCATGTATCTTTCTGCTACTTGTAGATGTGTGACTTTGGGCAAGTTACTTATCCGATGAGCCTCAGTTTCCTTAAATGTGCATAGTAATATGTGTCTTGCAGGGTTAATGTGAGGATCAACAGTGATGCATTTGACACTTCTTTACTAATGTTGGAGAGTTATGTGTTGTCTTAGTTTGCTAGGCTGCCATGACAAAGTGGCACAGACTGGGTGGTTTAAACATTAGAAACATATTTTCTCAATGTTCTGGAGGTTAGAAGTCTGAGATCAAGGTGTCAGTTGTTTCTTCTGAGACCTCACTCCCACCCTTCTTTCTTTCTAAGTTCAGCTTTTATGTAGGAATCTTTAGGAAGTGTTTTTTCCTTTAATCACAATCACAAGAAATTAATCTTTCCCTTCAGGGTCCTAGGACTCTTCGCTGCACCTATGTCAGAGCCATGTTAAATCTTACTTACGTTTGCATCCACCTAGGCCTAGGACAGGATTTGACACATAGTAGGTGTTTAAGAAATAACCCATTGAATTGCATTGAATGCCAGTTAATTAAACAAATGCTTTCCTGTTGTGTGACTTAGCTGGGGAATAGTTTCATTTGATCAGCGGCAGGCCACCCTGCAGGAAGCAGAGACCAGGAGGAGTTAACATGATCCCAGACCATTTGTTAAAACACTGAGAGTGAAGAAGTTTGTTTATTTGATTTCCTTCATATATATTTTATGTTTACGAAATCTATGGTAGAATATGTTTGAAGCAGCCTAACATTTGTGAATGTTAACATGAATGTTAAATGACTTTCCTGATATATAGACATACTTTGAATTTTTAGTCAATATGAGAAAAACTATTCCGCTCAGGAAGTTCGGAATATCACGTAGGGTGATTATTTAAACTGCTTATGTAGGAGGATAAATAGAGCAAAAAGAAAAGTCGGCTGTGAAAATGTGCAGAGATGATTTAAACAGGACTGTGTTTTGAAATGTATGGAATGTACATATACATATTTTTTGTCCTGAATGTACTTGTACATAGGTTTATTTGGAATGACTCTCCTAAGGATATTTGGGATTACAGTGCAACTACATGAGTGGCTGTGTGAAATTCTTCTCATTGTAGGGACCTTCTCTTTCTCGTATGACCGCAGCTCCGAACAGGTGGACTTTTATAAAATCTTAAAGCTGAAAGGTGTGCCTCACACACTTCCCTTGTCCAGGCTGGCTGCTTGTGCAAACCTGAGACAACACTAAGTGAGATGTTAGATGGTCTGTAAACAGCTCGAGCAGTGAAGGGCCTGACACATCTGTGCATAATCTGTAGAGTTCTGTATTTTCACTACCTTTACAGCTGAGGTGCCCATCTTTATTGTTTTTGTAATAAAACCTATGCTGTTGCTAATGAACGCTTTTTTTTGTAAAAAAAAAATCCTTTGTTCCTTATGCATAGTAAGAGGTCAGTAAAACTTTTTTGAATTGATGAACAAATGAACTGAAAACAGGTTTTTCCCAGCAAACTTCCAACTCCTCTGAAATGTTTGGAAGTAATCTTACTTCTCCCACATCCTCTTTTTTTCATTGATGACTTCACCATACATTTACCCAGTCTTGGAGCAAAAGCATATGGGGCGGTGGGGGGCGGGGTGCAATTAACACCTTCTTCTCTCTGGTTTCCTACATCCTGTCAATAAGTCCAACAACTTTTCTCAGATCTATTATCCCCATTAATTCATTCACCCTGTTTCTGCCTCAGACCATCGCCTTTCACCTAGGCAGCCTCAGGGACTTGTTCCAATATAGGTTTTACTGCCATGACAGAGATTAAACAAAACAGTATTTTAAAACACAAGATAGAAGTGAATTTCTCTGTCACATAATGATCCAGGATTGTTTGGGGTCTCTTCCTTTACAGGGGTTCAGATTCCTCCTGTGAAACCCAGAGGTTTCACATGTAATTTAAATTCACATCCCATTTGTCGGGATTAGTAACATGGCTCATCTCAGAGCAAGGGGATAGCTGGGAAATGTAATTATGTTAGTCTGTTTTCATGCTGCTAATAAAGACATACCTGAGACTGGGAAATTTACAAAGGAAAGAGGTTTAATGGACTCACAGTTCCACATGGCTGGGGAGGCCTCATAATCATGGTAGAAGGCAAGGAGGACCAAGTCACGTCTTACAGGATGGCAAAAGGCAGAGAGAGAGCTTGTGCAGGAAAACTCTCCCTTATAAAACCATCAGGTTTCATGAGACTTATTCACTCTCATGAGAACAGCATGAGAAAGACCTGCCCCCATGGTTCAATTACCTCCTACCAGGTCCCTCCCACACGTGGGAATTCAAGATGAGATTTGTGTGGGGACACAGCCAAACCATTTCGTTAATCTTCATTCCGAATAGCCTTGCATCCAGGTAAATTTCTATCCCTATGGAAGAAGACAGAATGGATATTGGCGGGCAGCCTGAAGTCTCAACCTTATCTCCTAACTGGCTTCCCTGCTCCTGGCCTCAACTAATTTGCCCTTTTCCTCAACTCATAACAAAAGCAAGCTGGTCATACCTTTTGTCCGCTCAGAAATATTCAACAAGCTCCTCTCTATTGACAGATAAACTTTTAGCTCCCAGGGTGGACTGAATGGTCTGTATGTTCTGGTTCCTGCCCAAGTTACCTCCTATTTCGGTCCCTTTGGTACCTTACTTTCTAACTGCACTCTGGTGTTTTTTAGTGAATAAAATGGGGTTTATTGCTTCAGCACCTTAGTACATGCTACTGTTTCTTTAGGGATGGTATTCCACCAGATGAATTTCTAGTTGACTTAAAAAGCTAAGCTCAGAAGTCATTTCCATCAGGAAATCTTTGTTAACCTTCCATCTCCCACCACTAACCAAGATAATTAAATTGGTCACTTATTGCCACCTCATAGGTGCTCTTGCCTATTTTTGCCTTTAATATATTATGTAGTCATTTATCTGTTCACGTACTTATCATCTTTTTCACATCATGAACATGATCGGATTCAACTCAGATATCCTCAGAGCTCAGTACGGTGCTTGCTACTGAGCAGTGGACGGTGAAAGAGAGTAAAGTAGAGTTTTGCATAGTATCATATGCTAGACAGAATATTGGACCTGCAGTTACTGGGCTCTCCTGCCATCCTGTAATTTGTTAGCCTGAGTGACCAAGGACATATCACATTCCCTCTCTGGGCTTCAGCTTTCTCATCCTTAATAGGAGGGTTGGCTCAATCATCCCTAAGTTTCTACCAAATCTAAAAGTTAGTAATTTTCTTATTTTTCTAATATAGCAAGTTGAAATGTAACCCTCCTCCACACCAATATGTTACATTCACACAGCTGTGATTTTGCTAAAAATGGACACTTTCTAAATGTTAAAACAGTACATGTTAGAGAATAGTCAATTTAGATCCAAAAATCCTCACTCCGCTAAAGGATAAACACGAAAGCTCTGGATCCCACTCAGTATTAAACCATTCCAGAATGGAGGATGTGAAATGGCATTGTTTAACAGACTGCATCCAGATATATTTGCCTACCAAATGCATTTTGGATCTGAAAGTGTTGTAATGTAAATGCAGCTAACAAATGCACCATGGATTCTCTCTATGACATGGGTCCGTAATGTGGGGAATTCTATACAACTCCTTTGTGTTGCCTTTTCTTTATTGAATTGCATTGGGAATCTTGAAAGGTCTCAGTAACACCATTCTTTCCATCTGAGCTCTGAAACAATTGAAAAGAAGACAAAGTTGTTTAGCAGATGGAGATAAGCATATCATCTTTATTGGTGTTAAAGATAATATGGAAAAGTATGGCTTACATTTGTAGCCAAGGCAGCTTCCTAGTACTGAGTCCTAGAATTAGACAGACATCCCCCAGCCCGCCTAGATTAGGGTAAACTTGTTCCCTAGCAAATGCATGAATTAAGCATGCTCAGTTTCTCCTTACAAACTCACCATGGCAGGGACTGCCACCTCTTCCCTCAAATCTTTTCTCTCCTTCTTCTTCAGGAATACAACTTCCACTTTGTAGAGGGGCATGGCAACTCCCCAGAATAAGACTACATTTCCCAGTCTCTTTTGCAGTTAGGTGTGGCCATATGGCTTAGTTTAAGAGTACAGAAGTAAGGGAAGTGTTGTGCTCAATTTTTAGGCAGAGTAAAGACATACGCTTTTCTCCCTAGTTTTTCTTCTTCTTTCTGACAAGAATGTGGATCTGGGGTGCCCATTCTGGATCATGAAATGGAAACTGGAATTTGTGGATAACAAGCAAACTAAAGAACCTGCGGCCCTGGAGACATCATACTATCCCTAGATGGCTTACCTCAAAGTTTATTTATGGGAGAGAGATTATCTTTTTATTTTTTTTAATTATTATTATTTTTGAGACGGAGTTTCACTCTTGTCACCCAGGCTGGAGTGTAGTGGCATGATCTCGGCTCACTGCAACCTTCACCTCCTGTGTTCAAGTGATTCTTCTGCCTCAGCCTCCCAAATACCTGGGATTACAGGTGCTTGCCACCATGCCCGGCTACTTTTTGTATTTTTAATAGAGACGGGGTTTCACAATGTTGGTCTCGAACTCCTGATCTCAGGTGATCCATCCGCCTTGGCCTCCCAAAGTGCTGGGATTATAATTATGAGCCACTGTACCTGGCCAGAGAAGACCTTTATCTTGTTTAAGTCACTATTATTTGGAGTTTCCTGTCCCTTAAGACTGGCATTCCTTAGCTTTCCTTTCGCTATCAACTTATTTACCTTGAGACTTGCTTTTTAGTCAGTTAGTATTATAGTGCTAAGATTCACCCATATTGATATATGTTTTTATAATCCATTCATTTAAACTCTACTTAATATTCCATTAAGTGAATTTTTATATGATGAATTAATTCACCCTCATGTTGATGGACAGTTGAATTGTTTCTAGATTTTTTGCTACTGTGAAAATGCTGATGCAAACAGTTTTGCACATGTCTCTTGTTGGTGTATAAGAATACATTTTGAGGATATACATAGGAGTGAAATTTCTGGGTCACAGGGTATAGGAATTTCAACTTTAGTAGAGAATGTCAAATTTTTCTAAATTCACATTTCTATCAGCAACATATAGATCCTGTGGCTCTATTTTATCTCTTGGCATAGATTGATTTTTACATTTTTGCCTGAAAAAACCATGGGAATTTGTACCCCATTCTGGCCTTAATTTGCATTTCCCAGCTCTCTGATAATGTTCAACACCTCTTTGAATGTTTGCAAGCCATGTGTTTCATCTGCAGAACATCTGCCCATGGATTTCCCTATTTCTTATTGAATTGTTTGTCTTATTTTAATATTTATGTGTAGGCATTACTTAGACATCCAGCTTTACTTTTCTTGCCAGAAATATAAAGGAATTGGGGAAGATGCTTGTTAAGTTCCTTCATCTGTAAATTGGGATAATCATTCTTGCCATGCTTACTTTTCAAAGCTGATGCAAAGATCAAATGAAAAAATGTATGTGAAAGCACTCTGTACACTAAAAAGGAAGGAATGCTTTGTTTTAGGGTAAATAAGCCTGATAAGTTGTAAATATGGAAACATCCAAGTTTGAATTGAGAGGCAATTTAGTGTGGTGATTAAACACATGGATGGTTGTGCCAGGTTGTCTGGGTCCAAACCTTCCCCATCAGATACTAATGATGTGAACTTAGGTGATTTATTTAACCTCCATGTCTCAATTTCCTTATGTAACAAATGAGAGATAGTCATAGTCTCTACCTCAAAGAGATTTTTAATAGGATAGAATGAATTAATATATAGATAAGACTGAGAACAGTATCTAGCAAATAATAAGCACTATATTAATACCTGTCGAGAGCATTACTTGACTTGGATTTCCACAGTTCCTCCTGAATGTTCTGCTAATCAAATTCAGAACCGTTACTTCCACATACTCCCATACATGTACATTCTTTTCATATTGACCCATTTCTAACAGGTCAAAATAGTTTATTTTTTTCTTTCATGAATAACTCTTGAATATAGAATTAGTGGCTGGTGGAAAAATATTAACTCAGGCCACTGAAGTATATATGTAATAATAGAAAACAAATAATACATTATATAATAATAATATACCATAGAATGCATAATTCTGCCTCTAAGCTCTTGTTCTGGTTTAATAGCCTGTGATCCTGTAAGGGGTATTGAATTACTTATTCCAGACTGCATGAAGCGTGACAACAAGGCATGGTAGACCTTAAATTGCACTGCTTTGTTGAGCCTGAAATCACACTTGAGGCCATAGTTATTGTCCAAGTAAAATGGACTGCCAATTATTTGAGTAAAGAGAAGTGGTATTGTCTTATATTAGTTACCTTTTTTTCTCATTAATGAAGTTCATTTGGGCTCATTTGTCTGCCTTTTCTTTGTTCTGCTGTGGCTTTCTTAAGACTACTGAATCCATAGATGGCTTTTATCCACTCCAGACAGACAGAAGGAGTCCGATTCTTCTAGTGAATGCATTTTTAGCAAGAATTAAAGCCTATGTATCTGCCTTTCGAAGCAGCTGGCATGCTGCAGCATTCAGAACCACCTGCATTCAGCCTTCAGGGACCTGGACTGCTTTGCTGATGGTTTAGCTATCAACGGAAGGCATAAACACTGCAGGTTGTGTATAAGCTTGAGAGGGTAGCTAATTATGCTAAACAAGAAATATTAATAATGCAAGATGTGCAAACAAAAACGCTCTTATCAATTTCAAGACATTATTCTTCCTTTCCTCTTCCTGCTCTCTCCCTCCCCACTCTCTTCCACTCATCTGAAGAACATAATAGTAGCAGAAGGTGGGGCTCCTCCAGCAGATACTGGATCCTAAAAAAGCAAGAGATGACAATGACAGTAAAATTACCCATCCTGAGAAAGAGAAACATCATTTTTATCTGTCTTGGAGCTGGGTTTTTATGAAAGGTTTGGAAACCAAGGCAGTGCAGAAACTGGAAGAAATTAAACAAAACTGGTAAAGACTCTCACAGAGTCCAGTCAAGTGTTAGGATAGGGTCTTGTCAGAGACATCCTGGGTCACTTCCCTCCAGACCTGAATAAGGGGAGGCTTCGCGTATGGAGAGGTAAGGGTTGGGTCCATTGGAAGGACAAACTCTTTTTTCCTGCCCTTGGAGTAAGAACGTCTGAATAAACATTTTTCAGGAGGCCCTGTCAGCTGATCTAAACTTAGTTCTCTTAAGCTAAGGCCCCCAAAAGAGTCTTATGAGGTCATGGACAGGTATTCTGGTTATCTTTTGCTGTGTAACCAAATATCCCAAAACTTGTTGGCTAAAATAATGACGTATGATTCTCTGTTGATGGTTGATGGACTTGGTTTGGCAGTTCTTGTTGGGCTCTCTCACAAGATAGCTGCAGGGGCTGGCGTCATCAGGAAGCCCAAGTGAACTAGATATCAGTGTGGCCTCGGTACTCACAGGTCCGGTCCCTGGTGCCCTTCCATGTGACAAATATGGCACAGCATCACCTCTGCCATGTTCTATTGTTCTAAACAGCGAAAGGCCAACCCAAATTCACCCAGAGAATGGAGTCACCTGTGGGTGCTAAGAGGAACCCAGTAGGAATAGGATGGGGGCTGCCTTTGGAGAGAAACTACTGCACAGGTACCCACCCCTTGGGAAGGTTCCCAGGAAACATACCCACAAAGAAGCACTGGAGACCTTTAGTGCTGGGTCTAGCAGGAATTCCTCGCTGGTGAACTGCTTTTCATCCTTTAGCTTTCAGCTAAAACATTACTTTCCCTACAATGACTGTCCAAGGCTCTGTCATTAAATTAGGTTTTCCAGCATTTTTACTTTATAGTATTTATCACAGTTTGTAATGACATATTTCTATGATTATTGATTTAACATATGTCTCCAGCACTGGACTAAATTCTCTGAGGGTGCTTTGCATGCTCCCCACTGATTCCCTGCACTTAACTTAGTGCTGGCTCTCAGTAAGACAACAGGCAAGAGTTATAGTGGAATGAAGACATAGGTGAGTGGTTAACATCAACATATCTGATCTTGCCAACCAGCTTCTATGGTTCACACAGAGATTTCTATAAAGAGGAGTCTCCCTTTCATTCATTGATTATGTTTTAAAATCAAAATTTACCGAAAGAGAGAATTTCAGAGGCTTATGGATTCCAGATTAAGAACACCTAGTTTAGATGTTACAGCATAAAACATACTGCACTTATATTTTTAGTTATATTATTTTGGATTTATTTAGAATGGCTATGGAATGTCCTTCATTGATGAGAAGATGAAAAACCTTTTACATCCTAGATGTTTATAATAACGTAAAAGCTAGAGTTTGTGTCAGAAGAGCTAGGATCTACAAGAGGTTGAAAAGTTCATAAAATATTCCAAGCGTCAGGGTCAGAGTTTAGGGTATTTTACTTTAGGACCTTTTTGCATTTCAGATCATGCTTGCATTTCATGACAAACTAAACATACCCTTGAATCTGCTCTGAACATATTTCACTTGAGTATTTATCTGAATGTGAATAAAATATAGAGAGGTTGCAAAATCATCCAGCAAGGATGAAGTTTTATTGCTTCAGGTCAGTTGACCGTCACTCTGAGAATGAAACAGTGAGCACCTAATGCACTGAAGTAAGGAGTATGGATTTTGCTCTAAATGAAGCTATTGGAAGGTTTTCAGTCAGAGAGAGACAGGATCATACATTTTAAAGTAATATCCCAGGTGCTGAGTGGAGTTTAGACTATAGTTTATGAGTGAAGGAAGAAGACTAGCCAAGAAGCTACTGCAGTTGTCCAGGTGGGACTTAGAGGTAGCAGTCAAGACCAGGGGTGAATGACTAGAGTAATGAAGGAATTTAAAATCATGTCACATTTCTATTTAAAAAGCCTGGAGATCCTTAGATGTTTCAACTGGGAATATGAGCGATGCCTTCAAATATATGATGGCTGCCATGTAAAGGATTAAAATTATTTCGAATTTCAAAAGGCAGAACCATGAGCAGAAACCACAGGGCATGAAATCCAGGCTCAGAATAATTTTATCTCTGAGCCATGCAGAGATGGAAGGGGCTTCCTGGGGAGGCTGTGAGTTCCCATCCCTGACTATGTTCCAGTAGGGGCTAGAGGACCTCTCAGAGAAAATGTGGTGGGTCTAGGGAGGGATCGTGGGACCAAAGGATGCTTAGATGTCCTTTGGAGATTTGGGGAAATACGGCAGTAATGAGAGTTGTGGATATTCTCATTTTGGTGTTACACCAGTAAGATAGAGAAAATTAACAATCGTGTCACTCTTCTTGAAGATTTTCAGAGAAGGACTCCTGAGTATTTGGCACATAGCATATCCAAGGTTATGTGTTGCTACTGTTGACCTAGTTAGTAGAGATGTATAAGCTTTTCTTTTCACTTCTTGGCTACATTTCTCAAAATCTTTTTCTTTAATCTTCTTTGGAGAGATGCAGTAGGGGAAGAGTCTAAGATCTGGATTAGAGAAACCTAGCTTGAAATTCTCTGTCCACATTGCTAATTGCGTGAGTGTCAGCAAATTATATAGTGGTTCTGGGCCTCATTTACTCACCTATTAAATGGGGATAACACTACCTATTTCTACAGTTGTTGTAAGAACTCATCTGTACAAAGTTCCCAGCATCCTGGAAGATTTTAATACATAGTAATTATATGTAGAGAAAAAAAAAACCCAAAACAAAAACTATTTTCTTATGCAAGCCAATGAAACCTAGTCATTATGTGTATAAATTGGAAGGTACAAATCACAGTAAGTGAAGAGTTAACTGGCAAAAGGAAATGCTCACTGAGTTGATGAAGTTCTAACTTCAGGGTATTGTTTATTAGTTTCCTCTAATTTGATGCATTTTTAAAGATAACCATTTATACAAATTCTTAAACACTCTCAGAAATTAACCACAGTTCAGAGGCAATAATGTATGATTCTTGGAGCTTTCTCCAGGCTAGTGCTGGGAAGCGGGAGGGAGTAATTGAGCCTCTGGGATGAGTGCACTTCTTCCTGTGGATGCTGGGTGGGGTTGAAATTGGTCTTCAAATAAACATGATTCATGGTTTAGTGGAGAAACTGCAAAGTTCCCCATGAAAATGGAATAGCAAGCCAGTTCATTATACTGTAGTTACTGATATTGCAATCTGCTTCCAATGGAGGCAATTAAAATACATTTAGGAAAGAGTGTGATTGGGACTTCTGTTTGTATTCACCTAACCATTAGATGCCTGGACTATGTTTTTCAAGTGAGACTCCTCCACCACCTTTGGGTTCTATTCATTTCTATATCTCTAGCACCTGTCACAGATGCCTGGCACATTGATGGTTTTTGTTAATAATTTGCTGATTGATTAGAAATTCCCTTATTATGCAGCCTCTGGTGTGCTTTTGCCCACCCAGCACAGGGATGCTCAGAAACTGCTTATAAAATTACCTTTTTGTGTATATGCATTACACATGCCCCCCTCACCCCAGAGGCTTTGGTTCTAACCTAGTACCAGTCTTGAACACACGTCCTCCATGGCTTTTATATTTACAGTAAATGACCCATTCACACCAATGCAATTGTGTGCATAACCTGCTTATGCATGAGACTTGCCCTATTTTCTCAGAGTTTCCTGTAAAGCCCCAAAGCTGAAAGAGCAGACAAGTTCCCCCATATTTTTACAAGAGTGTCAGGGAGCTAGCAGAGGTGCCTTCTATGGCTTTCTGGGTAATCTATTGATACTCTGACTATCACTACCGCCCACCACATCCTAACTATCCTATATAAAGTGAAGACATGACATTTGAAGGAAATTCACCCAACAGTTCATTGATGTGGGGAAATTTAGGCTTAGAGGGGAGTGCTGCGACATGGTCATCTCAAGACCCACATAACAGAGTTCCAAGAAAACTGTCATAGAGTTTAGAAATGGGTGCTTCAAGAAGGGGAGCTGGTGTCTCCTTCCCTGCCTGGATGCTGCTGAGCTCAGAAGCATGGCAGCCATTCTAGCTCTGCCACAGGGAGTGGAGGCAGAGAATTCCCAAAGGACTTTACTCCTTGACACTGGAGCTTAGAGTGATCCCTGAATATAGAGAATGGGGCATAATTACAACCTGGACGATTGTGGAGGTATGAGTGTGGATGGTGCAGCCTGCAATGGCTGGGTTGAGAAGAAGGATAAGAGGGCCAGCATCTGGCAAGCATTTTCCTTGCCATGGAGCTGGCCAGGCTTAAGCCATCTAGAAGGCATCTTCCAAAGAGGGAAGCACATGTGGGAGGGGACTCATCTGTGGAAAGTACCAAAGTGGGGGGCAGAAGCTAAGAGATGGTCCAAAGAGCAACTGGAGAGCATGCCACCCCCTCCAGGGCCTGAGCAATATGGCAGTTCCCACTGTGACTCTGAGAACTCACACATCTCATAAGAAGCCAGCATTTGAAAGTGGGCAACACAGAAGGGCCATCTAGTGTCAGCCAAGGGAGAAAGATAACAGTGACTGTCTAAAGGAGAAAAGAGACTTTTACCTCTTCCTCTAATCCCTCTTCATGCACTGACCCCGAAAAAGGCAGAAGAGAGGGAAGAAAGTGGAAGAACAGGTCATGCTCAATCTCTACTGCAAGTTCCCAAACCAAGTTCAAGCCTGACTGGAGAAGGAGTGGGCAGTGGAGGCAGATAGTGAGGAGAAAAGAAAGGGAAGGGGCCTGAAATTAGATGTGAGGTTCAAGTTTTATTATAGATCAGACAGAATATTAGAGTATGTAAAAATCTCCTTTAGCAAGGAGATCATTTGTAAAAAAAAAAAAAAAAAAAAAAACAGATTAGATAATCACTGCATCTACCTGGGGTATCACTAAAAGGTAGAGAAAGACGATCCATCAGAATATGCAAAAAGCAGTGGAAAGAGAAAAATAAAACTATTACTGTTTGCATTCTTACTAAGTTCTGACTATTCATTAAAATGCTTCCATATATAATGTAGATATCACTGAAGAATTCATAGGTGATATGGAAGTGGGACTTACATCGCTCAGGGCCCACTTACATCACATCTCAGCAGCCTCGTTAGATGTGCTTTTCCTTTCTAAATCTGGTGGGTTACTCTCCCTCGTGGTGCTCATTCTCTCCTCTTTGGATGCAAACTTGCGTAACCCTCCTCAGAAGGCACTTTAGTGAGACCCCATATGAAGGGCATGGCATTGAGGTCACTTTGCATGGGAAGGCAGCTTACATTCATATACACTCACCCTAGACTTTCTTCTTCCAAGAATAATGTCAGTAGCTAGGTTTAGAGATTGAGCATGGTCTCATAGAAGACACTTTCATTTAGGCTAATTAAAGCAGGTATTGTGCTCAGAAAAGAAATCAAAGACAACTTCTTAAAGTAATCCTGGGTTCTCACTGAATAATGCAGTGGGCGCTCTTGGGTGTTAGATGTGAAAGGCTCACAAGATGTTTAGTATGTGCTGTTTAATACCCTATTTCCAATATTCAGGCAAATTTCCTATTTGGGGACATTGTCTCCACCTAACTGAAAATTGCTGAGCTCTTATGTTATTACCCAGATGGTTTTATAAATTGGTTTTGAGTTATCATTTGCTTTTAGTAGATGATTTCATTTGGAAAAGAAAATTTAAAACCTAATATTAACAAATGAAAATGACAGTGATTGGTCTTTTTTTGTGTGGGAATCACAAGAGGATAGGAAATGATGGAATTTAAAGCATCCTTTGAGATGGCTCTTCCATGGTAAGATTGTGGTAGAAGCTAAGGAGTGACAGCACTTAATATTTCTACATTGTAATGGCCTTTTGACAGTCTATACTTCAGCAGTCTGACACGTGTGCAAATTTTGAAGGCAGGGACATTTAATCTACCTGCAATCCTGTTGATTATGTCTCCAAAATATATTTTCAATCAATTCTCTTTTTTTTTTTTTTTTGAGATGAAGTTTTGCTCTTGTTGCCCAGGCTGGAGTGCAGTGGCACGATCTCGGCAACCTCCGCCTCCCAGCTTCAAGCAATTCTCCTGCCTCAGCCTCCCAAGTAGCTGGGATTACAGGTGTGTGCCACTACGCCTGGCTAATTTTTGTATTTTTGGTAGAGACAGGTTTTCACCATGTTGGTCAGGCTGGTCTTGAACTACTGACATCAACTGATCCACCTGCCTCAGCCTCCCAAAGTGCTGGGTTTACAGGCATGAGCCATTTTGTCTGGCCCAATTCTCTTCTCTTTACCTCCATTGCCACTACTTTAGTCTGGACCCCTAATTGTCTCTTTGCTTCAATCCATTCCCCTAATAGTAGCTGATGAGATATTAGAAAACTAATGGAGGACTTATAACTTAAAACAGTGAATCAAAATAAACTCACAAAATCTCTATTCTCCAATACTTAATAAATAGGAGACAGAGGAGAGTAGAAACTAGCAAAAAATATATCAACAATTTGATTGAATAAACTTAGACAAAATCTCCTCATTCTGTTTGCATCTCTCCATATTTGGGAGTATTGGTGTAAAGGCCCAGGCTTTTGCTGCCTCACCAGAATGGCTTCTTGGGGATAGCTACTGGGTTAGAAGCAGGGTTAGGCTAAGTCCTCCCCTCCTTTCCACACTAGAACCTCTCTTCTCATTTTTTGGTGGATAAAAAAGTTCCTCTCTGTGGTGGCCATGAGAATATGCCTCTCAGATCTCCAACTGTAGGGATGAAGGGATCCAGCTGCTTGGCTGTGAAATCCATCACTGAGTTTGTGTCAAATCCATGTTTCCCAGCTATTGGCTGTGCCCAGCAGCGACATGGAAGCAGACCCATTTCTGAGAGATGCAAGACTCCACTGATGGGCAATTTTGGCTCAAGAACTCTGCAATGGCCTTGTCCAAATTTCCTTTGACTGCATAAGAATCTAGCAAGCTTCTACCTAGCCTTCCTCCCTTCTCTCTCTTCTTTACTCAGAGTCAGACCTACATCACAGTCTGGTGGTTCTCTCAGCCCTTCCTGGAAGTCTCCAATTTTCTCTCACAGATATTCCCCTAATAACTTTCTTGCACATTTAGTCTTGTCTTGATTCCTGCTTCTTGGAGGACCCAAACTGATATACTGGCACATAAAAAATTTTTAATACAAGTATTCAAGAAATGAATGACCTTAATGAATGAATTTAAAAGCCTTTTTATTAAATGTTTTTCAAGTTAATTAACTTTTTTTTCCCAAAGAGTAGTTTTAGGTTCATAGAAAATTTGTGTAGAAAGTACAGAGAGTTCCCATATACCCCATTACTTACACACATTCACAACCTCCCCCACTGTGGACATCCTACACCACAGTGGTACCTTTGTTACAATTGACAAAACTATATTGACATATCATTGTCATCTAAAGTCTACAGATCACATTAGCATTTACTTTTGGTTTTGTACATTTTGTGGGTTTGGACAAATGTATAATGACCTGTATTCCTCATTGTGGTATTATACAGAATAGTTTCACTACCCTAAAAATTTTCTGTGCTTTACCTGTTCATCTCTCCCTCCCTGTAACCCCTGGTGATCGCTAATATTTTTACTGCCTCCATAGTTTTGCCTTTTCCAGAATGTCATGTACTTGGAATCACACAGTTTATAGCCTTTTTAGATTGTGTTCTTTCACTTAGTAATATGCATTTAAATTTCCTCCCTGTCTTTTCATGGTTTGATAGCTAATTTGTTTTTAGCTCTGAATAGTATTCCATTGTTTAGATGTATCACAGCTTATTTGTTCATTCACCTACTGAAGGACATCTTGGTTGCTCCCAAGGTTTGGCAATCATTAATAAAGCTGCTATAAACATCCAAGGGCAGGTTTTTGTGTGAACATAAGCCTTCAAGTCATTTGGGTAAAAAAATATGATTGATGGATTGTATAGTAAGAGTATGTTTAGTTTTGTAAGAAACTGCCAAATTGTCTTTCAAAGTGGTTGTATTATTTTGCATTTTCACCAGCATTGAGTGGAAGTTCCTGTTCTTTCACATCCTCCCCAGCATTTGATGTCAGTGTTTTGGGTTTTGGCCATTCTAATAGATGTGCAGTGGTATCTCATTGTTTTAATTTGCAATTCCCTAATGACATTTGATGTTGAACATTTTTTCATATGTTTACTTTAATATCTTCTTTGGTGAGGGGTCTGTTCAGGTATTTTGCTTATTTTAAAATCAGCTTGCTTTTTTTTTTCTTATTGCCGAACTTAGCTCTTTGTATATTTTGGATACTAGTCCTTTATAAGATGTGTGTCTCACAAATATTTTCTCCTAGTCTGTGGTTAGTCTTCTCATTCTCTTGATATTGTCTTTTGCAGAGCAGAAGTTCTCAAGTTCAAAGAAGTCAAGCTTATCAAATATTTCTTTTATGGGTCATGACTTTTGTGTTATATCTAAAAAGTCATTGTCCCATCCAAGGTCGCCTAGATTTTCTCCTATGTTATCTTCTAGGAATTCTACAGTTTTGGATTTAAGTCTTTTATATATTTTGAATTAATTTTTGAGAAGAGTGTAAGGTCTGTGTCTCTGTTTTTTTTTCTTTTTTTTAATGTAGATATCTAGTTGTTCTAATACCATTCAATGGAAGACAATATTTGTTCCCATTGAATAGCCATTGCTCTTTTGTTAAAGTTAGTTGGCTATACTCGTGCAGTTCAATTTCTGGGCTCTCTACTCATCCCATTAATTGTTGTTGTTGTTTTGCTCCAATTTTTCATCAATATCACATGGTCTTGAGTACTGTAGCTTTAATTACTGTGTTTTAATTATTGTAGTAAATATAGAAGTCAGGTACTGTCAGTCCTCTGACTTTGTTTTGCTTCTACAATATTGAGTTGGCTCTTCTGAGTCTTTTGACTCTCTGTATTCATTTTAGATTCAATTTGTTGATATTTATAAAATATCTTGCTGAGATTTTAATTGAGATTGCATTAAATTTCTAAATCAACTTGGGTAAAATTGACATATTGACAATATTAAGTCTTCTATCCATGAACATAGAATACGTATTTATTTACTTAGTTCTGCTTTGATATCTTTCATTAGAGTTTTATAGTTTTCCTCAGACAGATACTGTACATATTTTGCTATATTTATATCTAAGAATTTTTGTGGGGATGTTGATGTAAATGGTAATATGTTTTTAATTTCAAATTTCACTCATTCCTTGCTGGTATAAAGGAAAGTGATTGACTTTTATATATTAGCTTCTATCGTGTAACCTTCATATAATTGTTTATTAGTTCCAGGAATGTTTTGTCAATTCTTTTGAATTTTCTATATAGACAGTCATTTCACTTGTAAATAGAAGCAGTTTTATTTCTTCCTTCCCCATCCATATAACTTTTATTTTATTTTCTTGTCTTATTACATTAGCTAGAACTTCTGGTATCATGTTGAAAAGCAATAGTCAGCAGGGACATCCTTGTCATGATTCTGATCTTATCAGGAAAACTTTAAGTTTCTCACCATTAAACATGATGTTAGTGGTAGGATTTTTTTTTTTTTTTGGTAGATTTTCTTTGTCAAGTTGAGGAAGTTCCCCTTTATTTCTAGCATGCTGAGATTTTTTTAAAAATCATAAATGGATGTTGGATTTTGTTAAATGCTTTTTCTACATCTATTGATATGATAATGTGATTTTTCTTCTTTAGCCTATTGATGTGATGGATTATATTAATTAATTTTCAAATGTTGAACTAACCTAATATACCTGAGATAAATTCCACTTGGTAGTGGTATACAATTCTTTTAACACATTTTTGGATTTGACTTACTAAGTCTTTGTTGACGATTTTTGCATCTCATCTCTCATGTTCATAAAATACATTTATCTATAGTTTATTTTCTTAAAATGTCTCTTAAAATGTCTCTGTCTGATTTTGATGTTAGGGTAATGCTGGCCTTGTAGAAGGAATTAGGGATGGATTCCCTCTCCTTTTTTTGGGAAGAGATTGTGGAGAATTAGCATAATATCTTCTTTAAATGTTTGGTAGATTTCACCAGTGATTGTTCCAGGACTGGTGCTTTCTGTTTTGGGAAGTTATTGATCATTGATTTAATTTCTTTAACAGATGTAGGGATATTTAGATTGTCTTTTTTTTTTTTTTCTTGTTTGAGTTTTGGTGTAATCTAGCTTTCAAGGAATTGGTCAGTTTTATCTAGGTATCACAGTAGTGGCCATAGGGTTGTTTATAATATTCCTTTATTATCTTTTTAATGTCTATGAGTTCTGTAGTGATGTTCCTGCTTTCATTCCTGATATTAGTAATCTGTGTCTTCTCTTCTACTCTTGGTGCCTGGCTAGAGGCTTATCAATTTTACTTATCTTTCCAAAGAACTAGTTTTAGTTTCATTGATTTTCTCTATTGAGTTCCTGTTTTCAATTTTATTGATTTCTGCTCTTTTATTTATTTCTGCTTAATTTGAATTTAGGCTGCTCTTCTTATTTTGGTATCCTAAGGTGGAAGCATAAACTACTGATTTTAGATACTTTTTTCTAATATATGCATTCAATGCCATACATTTCTCTGTAAGCCCTGATTTTGCTGCATCCTGCAAATTTTGATAAGTCATATTTTCATTTAGTTCCAAATTAAAAAATTATCTTGAGATTTCTTTTTTGAGGCATGTGTTATTTAGAAGTGCAGTTTAATCTTCAATTATCTTGGGATTTTGCAGCTTTCTGTCATTGATTTCAAGCCTAATTTCACTGTAGTCTGGGAGCAGATGTTTTATGATATTTATCTTTAAAAATTTGTTAAGGCATGTTTTATGACCCCGAATTTGATCTGTCCTGGTTAATGTTCCATGTGAGCTTGAGAAGAAGTCTGTAACTTGCTGTTGTTGGATGAAGTAGTCTATAAATTTCAGTTATATCCAGTTGATTGATGGTGCTGCTGAGTTCAACAATGTGCTTACTGATTTTTTGCTTTAATCAGTACATTTCTAATAAGATGTGTTAAAATGTCGAGCCCTAATACTGGATTCACCCATTTCTCCTTATAGTTTTATCGGTTTTTACCTCACATATTTTGACACTCTATTGTTAAGTGCATACATATTGAGGATTATTATGTTTCCATGAAGTATTTATCTCCTCTATCATTATGTAATACTCCATCCATTCTTGATAACATTCCTTGCTCTGAAGTCTGCTCTGTATGCAATTAGTATAGTTGCTTCCTCTTTTTTTAAATTAGTGTTAACATGTTATAGTTTTCCTCACTACTTTTAATCTCCATGTGTCTTTATATTTAAAGTGGGTTTCTTCTAGATAGCATATAGTTTGGTCTTATTTTTGATACACTCTAACAATCTCTGTCTTTTAATTGGTATATTTCAATCATTAACATTTAAAATGGTTGTTGATATAGTTTGCTCAATATCTATCACAGTCGTTAATATTTTTATTTGTGTTTTTGTTCTTTCTTCCTAGTTTGCCTTCCACACTTTTTCTGCTTTTTGTGGTTTTAATTGAGCATTTTATAAGATTCAATTTTATCTCCTTACTTACCATATCACTTATAGTCAATTATGGTTTTTTATTTTGTTGTTGTTTGTTTGTTTTTTTGACCTTGCGCTCCCCCAGACTGGAGTGCAGTGGTGTGATCATAGCTCACTGCAGCCTTGAACTCCTGGGCTCGAGTAATCCTCTCACCTTGGCCTCCCAAAACACTAGGATTACTGGTGTGAGCCATCCTATCTGGGCCCTACGGTTTTTTAAAAAACGATTTTTAGTGCTTGCCCTGGAGTTTGCAACGTACATATAAAATCCAAGCCCACTTTCAAGTAACACTACACCCCTTCACAGGTAGTGCAAGTCCCTTATAGGAACGACAGCAAAATATTCCTAATTCCTCCCTCCTGTCCTTTGTAACTTGTCATTCATTTCACTTACATATAAACATACACACATACACACACGAGCATATGTAATCAAACATATTTTTGTTATTATTTTGAACAAACTGCTATTAGATCAATTAAGATTAAGAAACATAAAAGTTTTCATTTTATCTAAACTTATTCCTTCTCTGATTTTTTTTTTTTTGTAGGACTGAGTTTCTGACTTACATTATTTTCTTTCTCTCTGAAAAACTTCTCACATTTCTTGCAAGCAGATCAACTGGAAACAAATTCACTCAAATGTTGTTTGCCTAAGAAAATCTTCATTTCTCATTGACTTTTAAAGGATAATTTCATGGGATACAGAATCCTAAGTTGGTGGATATTTTTGTGGTGGTTGTTCTAAACTCTTTAAATATTTCCTTCCACTCTCTTGCTTTCATGACTTCTGAAAGCAAGTCAAATGTAATTATTATTTTTGCTTCTTTATAGGTAAGATTTTTTTCCTCTGACTTCTTTCAAAGTTTTTCTTTATCTTTGATTTTCTCAGTTTGAATATTATGTACCAAAGTTTACTTTATTTTGGCATTTACTCGGCTTGATAGTCTCTGAACTTTCTGTATCTGTGATTAGGTATCTGACATTAATTTGGGAATTCCTCAGTCATTATTGCTTCAGATACTTTTTTCTGTACGTTTCTGTTTTTATTCTCCTTCTGGTGTTGCTATTATGTGTAGTTTATACCTTTTGTAGTGTTCTCATAGTTCTTGGCTATTTGGTTCTATTTTTTCTCAATCTTTTTTCTCTTTGCTTTTTAGTTTTAAAAGTTTGTCTTGTCATATCCTCAAACTCAAAGATTCTTTTTTCATTATCTTTTCAACTTTTATTTTGGAATTGGGGGTACTTGAGCAGGTTTGTTACAAAGATATATTGCATGATACTAAAGATTAGAGTATGAATGTACTCCAGGTAGTGAACATAGTATGCAACGGGTAGTTTTTCAGCCCTTGCTTCCCTCCCTCTCTCCCCGCTATGGTAGTTCCCAGTGTCTATATTTCCTGTCTTTATGTCCATGTATATCCAATGTTTAAGATCAGAGATTCTTTCCTCAGTCACGTTCATCAAAGACATTTTTGATGAACCCATCAAAGACATTTTTTATTTCTGTTACACTGTATTTAATCTCCAGCATTTTTTTCATTCCTAGAATTTTTATCTTTCTACTTACATCATCTATCTGTTTTTTCATTTTGTCTACATTTCCATTAAAGCCCTTAGCATATTAATCATAATTATTTTAATTTTCTGGTCAGATAATGCCAGTATTTCTGTACATCTAACTCTAGTTCTGATGCTTGCTCAGACTCTTTAAACTATGTTTTCTTTAGCCTTCTAATTTTTCATTGAAAGGTGGTGTCTTTGTTCATTTTGCTTTGTTATGACAGAATACGTGAGACGGGGTAGTTTATTTTGAAAAGAGATTTATTTGGCTCACGATTCTGGTGGCTGGGAAGTTCAAAATTGGGCAACTACATCTAGTGAGGGCCTCAGGCCACTTCAACTAACAGTGAAAAATGGAAGGGGAGTTAGTGTGTGCTAAGACATTACATGGTAAAAGAGGAAGCTGGGGTGTAGTAGTGGTAAAAGGTGCCAGCCGCTTTAATAACCAGCTGTTTTGGGGACTAATAGAAGGAGAACACAGTCAGCCCCACGGAGGTCATTCATCTATTCATGAGGGATCCTTCCTTATGACTCAAACACTTCCCACCAGGCTCCACCTCCCAACACTGCTACACTGGGGATCAAATTTTAACATGAGGTTTGGAGAGGACAAACATGAAAACCATAGCAGGTGAACATGATATACTGGGTAACAGGAATTGTGGCAAATAGGCGTTTCGTAATGCATTGGCAAGGTGTTGAGGAATGGGAAGCATTCCATAGTCCTACAGCTAGGTCTCAGTCTTTCGGTAAGCCTGTGCCCTGAACTGGAGAACACGTAGTCTCCCTAGCAGGACAGTCTGATTTCTTACATGCATCCTCAGAGCTCTAAGAATAAGTAATTACAGAAATAGAACACTGAAGCTACCAGTCTTTTAAGACCTGGGCCAGGAAGCTGATACAACATCACTTCCTTTATATTCTATTAGATAATCACAGAGCCATCCTGGATTTAAGAGAAGGAGACACAGAATCCACCTTTTAGTGGGAGGAGTGTCAAAAGAATTTGTGGTCATCTTAATCTGCCATGACTCGTAATATAGGTTGGATACCATGAAATAGATAGTATAGATTGTTAGGAGCTTAAGCTCTGAAGATATAGAGTATTTAGGCTTCAGGACTTACTACCTGGATAGACACATTACTTAAACTAATTCTACATCTCAGCTTCTTTGTCTGAAAAATGAAGTAAAAATGACTATACCTTATGATGTTAAAATAATATTTCTCTGCTTCTCATTTTTGAATTACGTTACAAAAACCATAAAAGGCATCAGACTCCAGAAAAGGGACAACAGGGAAAAAGACCCAACTTGCCATATAAATATATGTATTGAAATTCCATTTTGTTCTTTGTACCAGGCTAATTATTTTATGTGTGTTTATGCTTTATGTGTGCTAATTATTTTATGTGTTTATTTATATTTTCTCATTAATCCTTACAATAACTCTGAAAAGTATCAATTGTTCACATTTTTAAAATGAGAAAAATCTAAGGCTCTGAGATATTAAAGTGAGTCTAATATCACACAGATAGCATAATTGTTCCAACCAGAGATATTTTACTAGCTTCAGCTTTTTTTTGTGAAATATCTACCTCTCCCTAAGACCTACTTTTCCCTGTTGCACACAATGAAGTGTTTCAATATCATCCCTGTAAGCCAAGTGAAAATTGTGTGAACTGGTAAGGCAAGATATTGTAATAAAACAAATAGCAATTTTCTCTGATATTTCAGTACATTAGAACTGTTTCAAGGCTGCAAGTTTATTTTGTTGATTACTTTTATCTTAGGCCAGTGATTTCTAATCTTTTAAGAATTTCAATGTTCTATTTATTTCATAGGCAAGGCACCCTAGGAGGAGACAGATTTTAACAAGGCTTGGAAAGTAAACTTCTTCTAGTACGTAGACATGAATTGATTATTTTGCCAGTCTTTTATGGCAAGTAAACTGGTTTTTTATTTACACTGGTGTTACAAATGTTGTTTTTAAATAAACTTGAGTGAAAATCTGAGTTGACTTGAAGGAAACAAATAATAGTAAGATGGTGAGTACATATGGTACAGATTGAGAATTATGAAGTACTGAAATCTGGAAAATACTGGTGCAATGAATATAGATATCTACTAGGTAGAGGGTATCAGGGTAGATACAAAGCCCTGGATATAGGTAGACATAGATATGGAGACATAATGTGTATAGCGAGAGTCATGTTTAGTCCTGACAGCCATAGTGTGACTTTGAGCAACTCACATAATGTCCGTTATGAACATGTCTTCTCATTTGCAAAATTAAATATTGGATTTAATTTTTCCTGAGAATTCTTTTGCTCCAAGATTTTGTGACATTGCACTTCTTTTCCCAACAAACCAATCTCTTATCAGGAATGAAAACTAAATTTGGATTATATTTTATGTGTTTGAAGGAAGTACAGAAGGCAAGACTTTAAACTCAGCATGCTTTCCTAAAATAACATTTTAAATAACTTCTAGAGAGGGACTGGCATCTGTGGACTTTATTTTTCTTTATTGGCTTTCAAATACATTGCTGTCAGCATTATTAATTCCTCATCATAATTGTATCTTCAGCCAATGTCATCAAACATGAACCTTATTATTATGTATCATCATCATTCGTTGGAATACATCATCAAAGACTGTCCAAATCCTCTATCATTACACTTCCTGTAATACTGTTGTGTAGTACATTCAGGAAAACACACAAAGTTCATGAGAAAGGATCTGAAGGAAGCATCCTGAATGCAGAGACATTTTCCTGTGGAAGCCAGGCAGTCACTGATGTGCTCAATCAATTCTAAAGCAGCATCTCTCACAGTCAAGGACTTTGGAGTCGATGTTCTCCAAAGTGGACAGATCCTGAATTATTGGGGGCTTTTACTCAATTCATGCCACAACGCTTGAACATTCTGTTAAAAGAGACTAAGGGTGGGAGAAGAAACAAAAGCCTGCAGGAAAGGAACTCCACCTTGCTCAAACTTGGGGTGACCTTTTGGCCATGGCAGCAGCCTTGGAGACTGGACCTGCTTTCCCATCTTGAAACTTAGAGGCAGTACACTGGTCGGTTTTAGAGATGAAAAGGACTGACTCTTTATCAGATGGAGGCACTGTGGTCCACAGAGGTTAAGTGACTTGCTCAAGGTTACTAGGACCTAAGTTATTGGACTTTTATTATCCTAACTTTGCAATTCTTACTCTGAGTTTTCAGTAGGGATTAGATCCTAGAGAGTTTTATCTAATTTTAGCTGTCTTCCCTTAACCTTCGCGGGACACACCAATATGGCATGGGTAGCAGCCACTTACAAAGTTTTGCTGACACTTGAGGTCTACCCAGTTGGTCATTGATGTTACTACCTTTTTATTTGCTCAGGAGTTCTTAGAGGAGCAATTGTACCCCATGCTCAGAATTACTAAGGGATGTCAATAGAGGGCAGTCTGAGCATTGGCCCTAATGTCTGCAGAAAGTACAGAGCTGTCCCACATGACACAGCAAGCTGACATCCACTTGACTCAGCAGCCCCAATATCCCTCTTTGGGTGACACAGTGGCCTCACCATTCTAGCAACTGCAACCGAATGGGGGTCCTTGGGGAGGGTGGGAAACACTCTGATAATACTTGCAGTCAGAGCTGTCTCTTCTGGTACCTTTGGTATTTTACCCTAACGGTGCATCGCCTTGTGTTTAAGAGACCACCAATTGGGATCGTTACTTTTGATTGTGGCAAACCTTAGTGTAGCACATAAAGAGGAAATAAGTCAACTGCTGAGATGAAGACCCAAGCCCTTGGTCACTGGTTAGGGATCAGAGAGGAGCCCATGTATGAGCTTCAGGATGGGCAGACTTACTTGCTTACTGGATGTGGTAGGCTGAATAATGGCCCCTATATATGTTCATTTTAGAATCCCCAGAACCTCTGAATATGTTACTTTGCCTGGTAAGGGGATTTTGCAGATGTGAGTAAGTGAATGATCTTGAGATGGGGATGTTATCCAGGATTATCCTGGTGGGCCCAGTGTAACCACGAGAGTCCATATATAAGAGGGACACAGATAAGTCAGAGTCAGAGGAAAAGGCAACGTGATGACAGCAGCAGATACTGGAGTGAGGAGCTTTGAAGATGAAGGAAGGGGTCATAAGCTGAGGAACACAGGCAGCCACTATGACCTGAAAAAGGCAAGGAAATGAATTCTCCCCCTCAAAGCCTCCAGATAAAATGGAATCATGCTGATTTCTTCACTTTAGCCCTGTGAAAGTGATTTCAGACTTCCCATCTCCAGAAATGTAAGAGAATAAATTTGTGCTGTTTTAGGCCACTAAGTTTGTAGTAATTGTTACAGAGGCAACAAAAAAAACCAAACACATTGGGCTTAGCACCATGCGTGGTACACAGTGAGCCTCCAGAAGGACTTGTTGAAAGCCACTTTGAGACTTGATCTCCCTGTGCTAGTTCCATGAGTGTGAGCAAGCTGCTGAAGTGGCTCTATCAGAAGAATTAGGAATATCCTTCCAATTGCACAGGCTATCAAGTGGACTGCGAAGTGAAACACATTGTGAAAGGTAGAAAATTCTGTACAAATGTGAGGCTATCTGATTGTGGCAGCAAAGCACTACTCCCCTGCCCGCTCCATGCCCCATAGGAGAGAAGGGCTTTGGTGGCTCCTTTTAGAGAGAAAAACTGTAAATGGTCGGCTCCTGAACCTAATCACTTGTGGGCTACAATCTCTGTAATACTGGTTATTGGGTGATGAGCCCTCCTAAATACCTTCCTACCCTATATTTTCTAAGTTTCTACATCTGTTGTTTGTATCAAAAATAAAGCTGAGTATTCACCCAATTATTGACCCATTGCCCATTCATTCCTTTATTCATTCAATCCAGAAATGCTTATTGAGCACCTAAGAGCACGATGATAAGCTCTAGATATACACCAGTGAGTAAGACATGGTCGCTGCCCTCCAGGAACTCAGTCTACTGGTGGAGGCAGTCACAGAACAATATCCATGCAATGAAGTGTCACAGGGTGATATCATAGAGAAAAATACAGAGCATTCTAGAGCAGGGAGGACTGGTTTTATTCAGAAAACCTTATCATATGGTCGAAGATGAACGAGGTCAATGGTCTCACCCGCTTATGACTCATATATTACATGACCACTAATAAATATTGCTTCTGAAGTTTCTTCTCGCAGGGATAGCTGAGTGTGAGAGAGATAATCTGACAGGAAAGCCTGCACACAGCAAAAAACATGATAATCTTGTCGTCTAGAGAGTCAGTGGTTTAAATTCTTTGCAATGACCTTTCTCACCAAGGCAACTACCTACTGAAAACAATAGCTTTCTCATTACTGCTTCCCAAAGTATCCTTTTAAAAGCTGGGCTATTTTAGTTCTATGTGGATGGCATGTTCACTTGGACCAAAGCGCTGGCTTTGTCCTTCTCTATTTCTCTTTTTGTTGTTGTTGAGACAGAGTCTAACTCTGTTACCCAGGCTGAAATGCAATGGCGCGATCTCAGCTCACTGCAACCTCTGCCTCCCGGGTTCAAGCGATTCTCCTGCCTCAGCCTCCCAAGTAGCTGGGATTGCAGGAATGCGCCACCAGGCCCAGCTAGTCTTTGTATTTTTAGTGGAGATGGGGTTTCACCATGTTGACCAGGCTGGTCTCCAATTCCTAACCTCAAGTGATCCGCCCGCCTTGGCCTCCCAAAGTGCTGGGATTCCAGGCGTGAGCCACCGTTCCCGGCCCGTTCTCCTCTATTTCAAGGCACCCTTGAAGTTTTCTCTTTTTCCAGCCTTTCCTTATTGCTTTACTTTTAAACTAGTTTAATTAAATAATGACTACTGGCCCATGAAATTGAGATAGGCATGGGTGGAGTTGGCCTCTGACATGTGGAAACAGGGTCTGAAATGCTGTCGATGCTGTTCTCCACCTACCCCTCCCCACCCCATTTTTCATCTCCGTTTTTCTCTGCTGGTAACTTCATTTTTTTCTCCTGCAGATGTGCTTTCTTTCTGCAGGGGTAAACACAATCACCAATAGCTTGGGTCTTACTGTATTTCTGCCTAGTGTTTCAAGAGTAAAAGGAAACTTCACTTAAAATTCCAAGGGTAAAATACTGATTGGCCCAACTGGTCATATGCTCATTTCTGGACCAATCACTGTAATCAAGGGAGTGCAGTATTCTGATTGGCTAGGTCTGGATCACATGTCTATATGGCTAGGACAATGACAGCCCTCATCAAAACCACATGGTTGATGTAGGAAAGAAAGAGCTCCCCAAAGATATGTCAGATGAGTGTGGGTGGAGAGATAAATATTGTTATCAGAAGTGGAAAAGTTGGTTTTGAGTAGGCAAGAAAAAAGGATATGCTCTAATCTTTTTTCACAAACATTCCCCACCCTACCAGATGTGCTTTTACTAAGGGACAAAAAACGGAAAAAATAGAAATAAAATTTAAAATACATACTTTCAAATAACAATACCGGCGAGAATTTAAAATTTGCTACAAAGTTAGGAAAAGATGGATTTTTCTTTAGCCGTGGTAAGAAGTAGATACCAGGGCCAGTTTTAAACCTGTTCAGTAGACAAGACAACTCATCTCACTGAACATGCATATAGCCAACCAATCAGTGTCAGTCTTTTGCCTCTAAAAGTTCACCAATCAGCGATGGACTCATTTCTGTAAACAGCCAGGGACAGCACACCAATCAACAAGGGTCTCACCCAGTAATCGTCCTTCTACAAAAGATATTAACCCCTCACACCTCTTAAAGTCTGCCAATCCTTGAACTCCTTGTTTCCCAAAAACCCAATATGAAATCAATGCTTTGTTTTGCTCAGAGAAACTGTGTCTAACCGATTTACCTCTCCCTTACTGTAGTGAGCAATAAATTCAATTTTTTTTTCTTTCTGGTTCTATGTAAGTTTGTTGAACATTTTTAGAATCCCATTTTTATTTCTAGTGTTTTTCAGTATGTATCTTTGAGCAGCTTTTTAAGTAGTTGCTTTAGGTATTACATACATAACTTATCAAAGTCTACTGGCATTGATATTTTACCAGTTTAAGTAAAGTTTAGAAACCTTGCCTTCATTTATATTCCTTTACCCTCTCTCATTAATGATATAATTATCTTAAATATTTTATCTATATGCATTGAGATAAAATATTATCTCAGTCATCAAACATAATTTGGAAATCTCAAGAGGAGAAGGATATTTTATTTACTATATTTTTCCTATTATAATATTCTTTCTTACTTCCAGACGTCCCCATGACTCCTTCTTTTACAGTTTGTGTTTAGAGAACTTCCTTTGGCCATTCTTTTAATGTGTGTGTTCTGGGAGCAAGGCAAATTCATTTAGTTTTCTTTTAACTGAGAATATCTTGATTTCTCCTTCATTTTTGAAGGATATTGTTCCTAGATGTAAAATTCTGTGTTGACAATTCTTTTCTTCCAGCACTTGAAAAATGTGCCCCTTTCTTCTGGCCTCCGTGCTTTTTAGTGAGAAATCCACTGTTTTTCCAGTTGTTTTTTCCCTTGTTGAAAATGTATTGTTTTTCTCTGGGTATTTTCAAGACTTTTTTCTTCGTTTTTAGTTTTCGGAAGTTTGACTCTGATGTGTCTTGGTGTGGTTTCTCTGAATTTTTCCTTTATGGGATTCACTTTGCTTCTCGAACATGTAGTTTGTTTGTTTTTTGCCAAATTTGAGACTTTTTCTGCCATTGTTTCTTGAAATATTTTTCAGTCCCCACCTTCTTTTTCCCTCCTGAAACTTGTTATAGTCCCATGTCTCTGAGGCTCTGCTCATTTCTTCAACCTATTTTCTCTCTGTTGTTCAAATTAGGTATCTTTAAGTTTACTGCTTCTTTCCTCTGTTTCAGTCATTCTTCTGTTGTGCTCATACGTTTAGTTTTTTAATTTTGGTTTTTGTATATTTTTGTAGTTCTAAAATATGTATTTTGTTCTTTTTTATATCTTCTTCTTTGCTGAGACTTTCTATTTTTTTTCCTCTTTTTCATAATTGCACGTTGAAACATTTTTGTGATGGATGATTTATAATCCTTATTGTATAATTCTAACATCTGTGTCATCTGGGTGTTGTCCTCTGTCAGTTGTCTTTTCTCATTTGACTTGAGATCTTCCTAATAGTTCTTGGTATAAGAGATTTTTGATTGAAACTTAGACATTTGGGATATTTTGCTTTAAGACCGCATGTCATTTAAATCTTTATTTTAGCTGGCTTTTACCTATCTGATGGTGCCACTTCATTAACACCAGCTAATATCTCTAGACATTTCCAAACGTCCTCCAGGGAAAATGTGGTTTTCATATTTGAGAACTATTGGCTAGCTGATCCCAGTGAACCTCCAGATTCATGAATGAAATGAGTGATAGGCTATTGTTTTTAAACCACTGTTTGGGTGTGATTTGATATATAGCAATAGATAATCAAGGGGCCTGGGAGAGGCTAGGATGCAGAACATCTTCACCTCCTTCACAAGTTTACCTGACACTAGCTTAAGAGCTGGATTAGCTCAAGAGACCTGGATGAATAGTCATTGCTTCTATTACCTCTGGAGTTTTTATGGTAAACTATCTTCTACATATGGTATCTAGATATGTATTTATTTATCATTTGTAGAAGGATTTGTAGACTTAGAAAAATACACGTATGCCATAGAAACATGTACCTTATATGTAAAATACATACAAGACTGTTAAATAGAAATAAAAGGAAAATTGAAAATCATTTAGGAGAACAGGCAAATAATAATAATAATTTTATATATATATATATATTTTTGAGACAGAGTCTGGCTCTGTCTCCCAGGCTGGAGTGCAGTGAGGAGATCTCGGCTCACTGCAAGCTCTGCCTCCCGTGTTCACTCCGTTGTCCTGCCTCAGCCTCCCAAGTAGCTGGGACTGCAGGCGCCCACAACCCCCGCTGGCTAATTTTTTGTATTTTTAGTAGAGACGGGGTTTCACTGTGTTAGCCAGGATGGTTTTGATCTCCTGACCTCGTGATCCACCCTCCCAAAGTGCTGGTATTACAGGCATGAGCCACCGCGTCTGGCCACAAATAATTATTTTAAGCAGAAGAAAATGCTTACTGATTTTTGTTTCTCATTTTTCTGAAAACCAAGAGAAACACTTTGGTTTCATTGTAAACTCATTTGTATTAAATGTTTTTCTCTCCCTAAATCCTAAGAGAAATTTAAAACATGCATTCTTAAATGAAGGACACTGAAAGGGTTGTCAACAACAGTTTTACTTTTTTACAACTTGCCGAAAAATTCTCCTTATGGCCAAGGACCTCACAATAAATCAAAACCTAAGGGAAGTATTTCTGCCAGAATAAAGTTTATGTAGCCCAGGTGTTTTTGATGATTTAGCAAGACAACAGGACAGCTCTTAGAGGCGGCACTCAACCAAGGAATGGAACTCAGATGGTGGCCAGCTGGTCAGCAGCCTATTTCTGGCAAGTACTATCTGATGAGATCATCTGTTGAAGTCCTTCCTGTTTAAGGCTCATACATCTTAAGAACCATATCATACATATTTGAAAGGATGCTTATTTTGTTTCTTAGAAGGTGGCAAATCTATGAATGGGATGAAGTTATTAACCAACAATTTAAAAAGGAAAAAGAGGAGGGGACAAAACACTCCGTGGATTTCCACCAACAACTTATTTTTTTTAAAAAATTGAAAATATTTATGGGTACATAGTAGGTATGTATATTTACGAGGTACATGAGATATTTTGATTCAGGCATACGAGATGTAATAATCACATCAGGGTAAATGGGGTATCCAGCACCTCAAGTATTTATCATTTCTTCGTGTTACAAACATTCCAGTTATACACTTTTAGTTATTTTAAATGTACAATAAATTTGTGTTGACTGTAATCACCCTGTTGTGCTAGCAAATACTAGATCTTATTCATTCTATCTAACTATATTTTCGAACCCATTAACCGTTGCCACTCCCCTCCCCTCACCACCCTTCCCAGCCTCTGGTAACTATCCTTCTACTCTATTTCCATGAGTCCAATTGTTTTAATTTTTAGCTCCCACAAATGAGTGAGAACACGTGAAGTTTGTCTTTCTGTGCTTGGCTTATTACACATGATATGTCCTCCAGTTCCATCCATGTAGTTGCAAATGACAGGATCTCATTTTCTTTCTTTCTTTTTTTTTTTTGAGACAGAGTCTCACTCTGTTGCCCAGGCTGGAGTGAAGTGGCGCGATCTCAGCTCACCGCAAGCTGAGTTCTCGCCATTCTCCTGCCTCAGCCTCCTGAATAGCTGGGACTACAGGCGCCTGCCACCACGCCCGGCTAATTTTTCGTATTTTTAGTAGAGACGGGGTTTCACCGTGTTAGCCAGGATGGTCTCGATCTCCTGACCTTGTGATCCACCCACCTTGGCCTCCCAATGTGCTGGGATTACAGGTGTGAGCCACCGTGCCCGGCCAGGATCTCATTTGTTTTAATGGCTGAATAGTACTCCATTGTGTATATGTACCACATTTTGTTTATCCATTCATCTTTTCATGACGTTTAGGTTGCCTCCAAATCTTGGCTATGGTGAATAGTGCTTTAATAAACATGGGATTGTGGATACTTCTTTGATATACTGATTTCTTTTCTTTGGGGTATATACCTAGCAGTGGGATTGCTGGATTTTATGGTAGCTCTATTTGTCATTTTCTGAGGAACCTCCATGCTGTTATCCATAATGGTTGTGCTAATTTACATTCCCATGAACAGTGTTCATGGGACAGTGGATTATATGGTAGCTCTATTTGTCATTTTCTGAGGAAACTCCATACTGTTATCCATAATGGTTGTACTAATTTACATTCCCATGGGACGGTGTCCTCGACAGCACTTGTTATTGCCTGTCTTTAGGATATAAGCCATTTTAACTGGAGTGAGATGATATCTCATTATAGTTTTGATTTGCATTTCTCTGATGATTGGTGATGTTGAGCATCTTTTCATATACCTGTTTACCATTTCTATGTCTTCTTTTGAGAAGTATCTATTCAGATCTTTTGCTAATTTTCAAATTGGATTATTGGATTTTTTTTTCCTATAGATTTGAGTTCCTTATATATTCTGGTTATTAACCCTTTGTCAAATGGATAGCTTGCAAATATTTTCTCCCATTCTGTATAGAAGCTTTTTAACTTGATGTGATCCTGTGCATCCATTTTTGCTTCGGTTGCCTGTGCTTGTGCAGTATTAACTAAGAAATCTTTGCTCAGACCAGTGTCCCCAGAAAGGCTCCCCAATGTTTTTTTTTTGGTTATTTCATAGTGTCAGGTTTTAGATTTATGTCTTTAATCTATTTTGATTTAATCTATGAAATCTAATGGATTTTTTATATGGTGAGAGATAGGGTCTTGTTTCATTCTTCTGCATATGGGTATCCAGTCCTAGCACCATTTATTGAAGAGACTGCCCTTTCCCTAATGCATGTTCTTGGCAACTTTGTCAAAAATGAGTTCATTGTAGATGTATGGATTTATTTCTGGGTTCTTTATTCCATTCTACCAGTCTATGTGCCTGCTTTTATGCCAGCACCATGCTGTTTTGCTTACTATAGTCTGTAGTATGATTTGAAGTCAGGTAATGTGATTCCTTCAGTTTTGCTATTTTTGCTCAGGATGTCTTTGGCAGTTCTGGGTCTTGTATCATTCCTTATACATTTTAGGATTGTTTTCTGTTTCTACCAAGAATTATTGGTATTTTGATTGGGATTCCATTGAACCTGTAATTTCTTTGAGTAGTTCGGACATTTGAGCAGTATTAATTTTTCCAATAAATGAACATGGAATATGTTTCCATTCTTTGTGTCCTCTTCAATTTCTTGCATCAGTATTTTAAAGTTTTCATTGCAAAGATCTTTTACTTCTTTTAAGTTAGTTTCTAGATATTTTATTTTATTTGTAGCTATTTTAAATGAGCTTTTTTCTTGATTTCTTTATCAGCTTGTTTGTTGTTGGCATACAGAAATGCTACCGATTTTTTTTTTTTTCCTGAAACAGAGTCTTACTCTGTCGCGTAGGCTGGAGTGCAGTGGCATGATCTTGGTTCGCTGCAACCTCTGCCTCCTGGGTTCAAGAGATTCTCCTGTCTCAGCCTCTCGGGTAGCTGGGATTACAGGTATGAGCCACCATGTCTGGCTAATTTTTGTATTTTTTAGTAGAGATGAGGTTTTGCCCTGTTGGCCAGGCTGGTCTCGACTCCCCGACCTCAGGCGATCCGCCTGCCTCGGCCTGCTAAAGTGTTAGGATTACAGGCATGGGTCACTGCACCTGGCCAAATGTAACTAATTTTTGTATGTTGATTTTATATCCTGCAACTTTATTGAATTTATCAGTTCTAACAGTTTTTTGGTAGAGTTTTAAAGTTTCTTCAAATATAAGATCATATCATTTGCAAACAAGGATAATTTGACTACTTCCTTTACAATCTAGATACCCTTTATTTCTTTTTCTTGCCTGATTGGTCTACCTAGGATCTCTGGTACTATGTTGAATAACAGTGGTGAGAGACAGGTTTAAGATGGTGAATAGGAGGCAGGACTAGCTTGCAAATCCTGCTTGGACAGAAAGAGCAGCCAGCATGTGGAAACTCGCATTGTGATCTTTTGCTCCAAGAACTACTAAAGTAACATACAAGGAAAGCTAAGAGAATCCATAGACCCTTTGAAGAAACTGGATCGCCACTGCAGGTTCCCTGAGATGCTGAAAAACTGTGAGTCTGCTTGCTTTCTTAGTAGGGAGGCTGGTGTTCTGGGGCAAGTTCTTTTCCCTGGTCACTGGCTGCCTGGAAATAGACTTGGTGATCCCTTGTTTCGGGGCATGGTGCAAATGAGTGACTTTGTCAAAAATGAGTTCACTATAGATGTATAGATTGATTTCCATGCAGCCTATAGGACTGCAGGATCCATGGGAATGGGGTGTGCAGGGGCCTTTGAAAACAGTATGCTGAGAATAGATAGGGCTCAAGGACAGTATCTCCAATTGAACTTTTAATGAACTCCCGTAGGCGCCAAGAAGGCGGGCAGATAAGGAAGAGCACAGAAACAAAGAACTGAGTAGAAGGTTACATCTGGGAAAAGAAAGTTTGTTTTGCATTGCATTCTTTCTGCTGACGTGGGGTTTATGGAGTATAAATAAAGTGAGGCGGAGGCTCTGAGTGCGGCCGCCATGTTCTCTGTGTGTCTTTGTCTTTTGTGTGTTCTTTCATTCTCCACCACCCCCGGCAAGGACCCCAACAGGGGTGAGGCCTGTGACTACCAGCTTTCCCCCACTTCCCTGGGTACCTGTATGACTCAGCAGAGGCAACCATAATCCCCCAGGGAACATAACTCCATTGGCCTGGGAACAACACTCCCACCCCCCAACAGCAGCCACAGCAAGCCCCACCCAAGCAGAGTCTGAGCTCAGACATGCCTATCCCTGCCCCAGTCTGGTGGTCTTTCTCTACCAGTTTTGGTTGCCAAAGATGAAGGACATAATTTCTTGAGAATTCTATGGCCCTGCCCACCACCTGAGAAACCTGAATACTTAACCAGGTGACCCTCGGGCAAGTTTGCATCCTCCCTACAGTACTGGAGGTGATGTGCTCTTGAAAGCACCACTTCCTGGCTAGAGGCCAACCAACACAAAACCAGGGCACTAAACAAAAATACAACAAAGGACCCTCATGGAGTCCACTTCACTGCCCTGCTACCTCCACCAGAGCACATGGTGGTATCCATAGCTGCAAGACCTGAATATGGATCCCATCATAGGACTGTTTGCAGACACTGCCCAGTACTAGCCCAGAGCCTGGTAGCTCCACTGGGTGGCTAGACCCAGAAGAGCAAAAACAATCACTGCAGTTCAGCTCTCATGAAGCCCCATCCTAGGAGAAGGGGGAGAGCACTACATCAGGGAGCATCCTGTTGGACAAAATAATCTGAATAGCAGCCCCTGAGTCCCGTATCTTCCCTCTGACATAGTCTACCCAAATGAGAAGAAACAAGAAAAAGAATCCTGGTACTATGACAAAAAAAGTTTCTTTAATGCCCCCAAAAGATCACACCAGCTCAACAAAAATGGGTCCAAACCAAGACAAAATCTGTGAATTGTCGGAAAAAGAATTCAGAAGATCAATTATTAAGCTAATCAAGGAGGCACCAGAGAAAGGTGAAGTACAACTTATAGAAATCAAAAACATGGTACAAGATATGAAAGGAAAAATCTTTGGTGAAATAGATGGCATAAATAAAAAACAATCACAACTTCTGGAAATCAAGGGCACACTTGGAGAAATGAAAAACGCTCTGGAAAGTCTCAGCAATGGCATCAAACAAGCAGAAGAAAACTTCAGAGCCTGAAGACAAGGCTTTTGAATTAACCCAATCCATCAAAGACAAAGATAAAATAATTTAAAAAATGAACAAAGCCTCCAAGAAGTTTGTGACTATGTTAAGTGTCCAAATCTAAGAATATTTGGTGTTCCTGAGAAAGAAGAGAAATCCAAAAGTTTGGGAAACATGCTGTGGAAATAATTGAGGAAAACTTCCCTGGCCTTGCTAGAGATCTAGACATGCAAATATAAGAAGCTCAAAGAACACCTGGGAGATTCATCACAAAAAGATCATTGCCTAGTCACATAGTCATCAGTTTATCTAAAGTGAAGATGAATGAAAGAATTTTAAGAGCTGTGAGGTAAAAGCATCAGGAAACCTGAAAAGGAAAACCTGTCAAAGTAACAGCAGATTTCTCAGCAGAAACCCTACAAACTAGAAGGAATTAGGGTTCTATTTTTAGCCTCCTTAAACAAAACATTTATCAGCCACGAATTTTATATCTAGCAAAACTAAACTTCATAAATGAAGGAAAGATACAGTGTTTTCCAGGCAAACAAATCTGAGAGATTTGTCATTACCAAGCCAGCACTATAAGAACTGCTAAAAGGAGTTGTAAATCTTGAAAGAAATCCTCAAAATACACCAAAATAGAACCTCCTTAAAGCATAAATCTCACAGGACCTATATAACAATAACACAATCAAAAATCAGCAACAAGGTATTCAGACAACAAATAACATGATGAATAGAATAGTACTTCACATCTCAATACTAATGTTGAATGTAAATGGCCTAAATGTTCCCCTTAAAAAATACAGAATGGCAGAATGGATAAGAGTTTGCCAACAAAGTTTCTTCTGTCTTCAGGAGACTTACCTAACACAAAAGGACTCACATAAACTTAAGGTAAGTGGGTCGAAAAGATATTCCAAAAGCAAACAGAAATAGCTATTCTTATATCAGACAAAAAAACTTTAAAGCAGCAGCAGTTTAAAAGGACAAAGGGGAACATTATATAATGATGAAAGGACTAGTCTAACAGGAAAATATTACAATCCTAAGTATATATGCACCTAAAACTGGAGTTCCCAAATATCTAAAACAATTATTACTAGGCCTAAGAAATGAAATAGACAGCAACACAATAATAGTGGGGGACTTCAGTACTCCACTGATAGCACTATGTTGGTCATCAAGACATAAAGTCAATAAAGATACAATTGATTTAAACTATACCCTAGGACAAATGTACTTAACAGATAATTATATAACATTCTACCCAACAACTGCAGAACATACCTTCTATTCCTCAGCACATGGAACATTCTCCAAGAACAGACCATATGATAGGCCATAAAACAAGTCTCAGCAAATTTAAGCAAATCAAAATTATATCAAGTGCTCTCTCTGATCACAGTGAAATAATATTGGAAATCAACTTTAAAAGGTACCCTCAAAACCATGCAAACATATGGAAATTAAATAACCTGCTTCTGAATGATCATTGGGTCAACAATAAGAGCAAGATGGAAGTTAAAGATTATTTGAACTGAACGAGAATAGTTATACAACCTATCAAAACCTCTGGAATACAGAAAAAGCAGTGTTAAGAGGAAAGTTCATAGCATTAAATGCCTACATCAAAAAGTCTGAAACAGCACAAACAGACAATCTATGGTCACACCTCACGGAACTGGAGAAGTAAGAACAATCCAAACCCAAACCCAGCAGAAGAAAAGAAATAACAAAGATCAGAGCAGAACTAAATGACATTGAAACAAACAAACAATAAAACACAAAAGATAAATGAAACAAAAGCTGGTTGTTTGAAAAGATAAATAAAATTGGTAGACCATTAATAAGATTAACCAAGAACGGAAGAGAGGAGTTAAATAAATTAGAAATGAAAAGGGAGATATTACTACTGATACCAGAGCAATACAAAAGATTATTGAAGGTTACTATGAAACCTTTACACACATAAACTAGAAAACTTAGAGGAAATGGATAAATTGCTGGAAATATACAACCCTCCTAGATTAAAACACGAAGATATAGAAACTCTGAACAGACAAATAAGGAGCAGCAAGGCTGAAATGGTAATTTAAAAATTGCCAATAAAAAAAAAGTTCAGGACCAGGCAAAATTAGTGCTGAATTCTATCAGACATTCAAAGAAGTGTCAATCCTATAGACACTATTCCACAGGATATAGAAAGAGGGAATCCTCCCTAAAACATTTTATGAAGCCAATATCACCCTAATACCAAAACCAGGGAAGGACATAATGAAAGAATAAAACTACAGACCACTATCCCTGATGAACATAGATGCAAAAATCGTCAACAAAATACTAGCTAACTGAATCCAACAGCATATCAAAAAGATAATCCACCATGATCAAGCGGGTTTCACACCAGGGATGCAGGGATGGTTTAACATATGCAAGTCAACAAATGTGGTACACTACATAAACAGAGTTAAAAACAAAAATCCCATGATCATCTCAATGGCTGCAGAAAAACACTTAACAAAATCCAGCATCCCTTTATGATTAAAACCCTCGGTGAAATTGGCATAGAAGGGAAATACTTTAAGGTAATAAAATCCATCTATGACAAACCCATGGTCAACATCATACTGAATGGAGAAAAGTTGAAAACATTTCCCCTGAGAACTGGAACAAGACAAGGATGCCCACTTACACCACTTCTGTTAAACATGGTACTTGAAGTCCTAGCTGGAGCAATCAGACAAGAGAAAGAAAGAAAGAAAGAAAGAAAGAAAGAAAGAAAGAAAGAAAGAAAGAAAGAAAGAAAGAAAGAAAGAAAGAAAGAAAGAAAAGAAAGAAAGAAAAGAGGAAGTCAAACTGTCACAGTTTGCTGATGATATAATTGTATATCTAGAAAACCCTAAAGACTCATCCAAGAAGCTCCTAGAACTGGTAAAGGAATTTAACAAAGTTTCAGGATACAAAATTAATGTACACAAATCGGTAGCTCTGCTATACACCAACAGCGACCAAGCTGAGAACCAAATCAAGAGCTCAACCCTTTTTACAATAGCTGCAAAAAGTGTAAAATCTTAGGAATATACCTAACCAAGGAAGTGAAAGACCTCTACAAGGAAAACTACAAAACACTGCTGAAAGAAATCATAGACAACGCAAACAAAAGGAAACACATCCCATGACCATGGATGGGTAGAATCAATATTGTGAAAATGACCATGCTGCCAAAGGCAATCTACAAATTCAATTCAATGCCCATCAAAATATCACCATCACACTTTGGGAGGCCAACGGGGTGGATCAAGATCATCCTGGCTAACACAGTGAAACCCTGTCTCCACTAAAAACACAAAAAAATTAGCCGGACGTTGTGGCAGGCACCTGTAGTCCCAGCTACTCAGGAGGCTGAGGCAGGAGAATGGTATGAACCCGGGAGGCGGAGCTCGTAGTGAGCCAAGATCGCACCACTGCACTTCAACCTGGCAACAGAATGAGACTCCATCTCAAAGAAAAAAAACAAAACAAAACATTCTTCATTGAACTAGAAAAAACAATACTTAAATTCATATGGAACCAAAAAAGAGCCCTCATAGCCAAGCAAGACTAAGCAAAAAGAACAAATCTGGAGGCATCACATTAGCCAACTTCAAACTATACCGTAAGGCCATAGTCATCAAAACAGTATGGTACTGGTGTAAAAATAGGCACATAGACCAATGGAACAGAATAGGAACCCAGAAATAAAGCCAAATACAGCCAACTGATGTTTGACAAAGGAAACAAAAACATAAAGTGGGAAAAGGACACCAAGTCACATGTAGAAGAATGAAACTATGTCTTCGTCTCTCATGTTATTAAAAAATCCAAAAATCAACTCAAGAAGGATCAAGGACTTAAATCTAAGACATGAAACCATAAAATTCTAGAAGATAACATTGGGAAAACCCTTTTAGACATTGGCTTAGGCAAAGACTTCATAACCAAGAACTCAAAAGCAAATGCAACAAAAACAAAAATAAACAAATGGGACTTAATTAAACTAAAAAGCTTCTGCACAGCAATATAAATAATCAGCAGAGTTAACAGAAAACCCACAGAGTGGGAGAAAATTTTGACAATCTATACATCCAACAAAGGACTAACATCCAGAATCTACAAAGAATTCAAACAAATCAGCCAGAAAAAAACAAACAATCCCATCAAAAAGTGGGCTAAAGACGTGAATAGATAGTTCTCAAAATAAGATGTACAAATGGGCAACAAGCATATAGAAAAATGCTCAACATCACTAATTATCAGGAAAATGCAAATTAAACCCACAATGTGATACCACTTTACCCCTGTAAGAATGGCCATAATCAAAAATTAAAAAATAATAGATGGTGGTGTGAATGTGGTAAAAAGGGAACACTGTTGGTGGGAATGTAAACTGGTGCAACCACTGTGGAAAACAGTGTGGAGCTTCCTTAAAGATCTAAAAGTAGATCTACCATTTGATCCACCAATTCCACTACTAGGTATCTACTCAGAGGAAAAGAAGTCATTATACGAAAAAGATACTCACACATGCAGGTTTCTAGCAACAGAATTGGCAATTGCAGAAATATGAAACCAGCCCAAATGCCCATCAATCAATGATTGGATAGGGAAAATGTGGTATATATATACCATGGAATACTACTCAACCATAAAAAGCAATTAAATAATAGCATTTTTAGCAACCCGGATGGAATTGGAGACTATTATTTTAGGTGAAGTATCTCAGGAATGGAAAACCAAACATCGTATGTTCTCACTCATAAGTGGGAGCTAAGCCATGAGGATGCAAAAGTGTAAGAATGATACAGTGGACTTTGGGGACTTGTGGGGAAAGGGTGTGAGTTGGTGGCGAGGGATAAAAGACTACACTTTGGGTACAGTGTACACTGCTTGGGTGATAGGTGCACCAAAATCTCAGAAATCATCACTGAAGAACTTATTTATGTAATCAAACACCACCTGTTCCTTAAAAACCAATTGAAATAAAAAATAAAATTTAAAAAGATAGATAATAACCAATGTTGATGAGAATGTGCAAAAATAAGAACCCTTAATATGTTGCTGGCAGAAATGTGAAACAATTTGGTGGTTCCTCAAACAGGTAAAGATAGAGTTACCTTATGACCCAGTAATTCCGCTCCTAGGTATATACTGATGAGAACTGAAAACACATATTTACACAAAACCTTGTACACAAAAAGTTTATTATAACATCATTCCTAATAGCCAAAAGGTGGAAACAATTGAAATGTTCATCCCCTGATGAGTGGACAAACAAAATCTGGCATATCCATACAATAGAATGTTATTCAGCTATAAAAAGGAATGAAGTAGTGATACATCCTGCAACACAGAGGTGAACTTTGAAAACACTGTGCTAAGTAAAAGACGCCTGCCACAAAATACTACATATATGATTCCATTTATATAAAATATCCAGAATAGGCAAATCTATATTGATGGAATGCAGACAGCCTAGGGCTTGCCTAGGGCTGAAGGCATGTGGAGAATGGGAGGTGACTGGTAAAGGGTATGGGGTTTCTTTTTGGAGTGGTGAAAGTTTCAACAATTGATTGTGGTAATGGATGTGCTGCTCTGAGAATATGCTAACAAGCATCGAATTGTACACTTTAAATGGGTGAATTTATGGTGTGTGAATTATATCTTATTAAAGCTATTTTAAAAACACATAGGTGAAAGTGGGTATCCTTGTCATCCTCCATATCCTAGAGGAAACGTTTTCAGTTTTTCTCTATTCAATATGATGCTAGCTGTGTCTGTCCTAGATGGCTTTAATTGTGTTGAGGTAAGCTCCTCGAATATCCAGTTCTTTGAGGGTTTTTTTTTAATCATGAAGGGAAGTTGAATTGTATCAAAGGCATTTTCAGCATCAGTTGAAATGATCATATTGCTTTTGTCCTTCATTCTGTTGATACGATGTATCACATTGATTATTTGCATATGTTGAGCCATTCTTGTACCCTTGGGATAAATCTCACTTGATCATGATGAAAAATCTTTTTAATACATTATTTAATTTGGATTGCTAGTATTCTTTGAGGCTTTTTGCATCAATGTTCATTAGAGATATTGGCCTGTAGTTTTCTTTTTTTTTTTGATGTGTCTATCTGGTTTTTGGTATCAAGGTGATGCTGGCCTCATAGAATGAGTTTGGAAGTATTCCTTCCTCTTCCACTTTTCGGAATAGTTTGAGTAGGACTGGTATGAATTCTTCAAGTGTTTAGTAGAATTCAGCAGTGAAGCCATTGGGTCCCAGGCTTTTCTTTGCTGAGAACTTTTTATTACAGTTTCAATCACGTTACTTGTTATTGGTGTATTTAGGTTTTGGATTTCTTCATGGTTCAATGTTGGTAGATTTTAAGTATCAAAAATTTTATCCATATCTTGTAGGTTTTCCAATTTAATGGCATATGGTAGTCTCTAGTAATCATTTAAATATCTGTGGTATCAGTTGCAATGTCGCCTTCATTTATGATTTTATTTGATGGGTTTTCTCTCTTTTTTATTAGTCTGGCTAAAGGTTTGTTGAATTTGTGTGTCTTTTTAAAAGGCCAACTTTTCATTTCATTGATCTTTTGTATTGTTTTCTTTATTTTAATTTCAATTATTTCTGCTCTGATCTTTATAATTTCTGTTCTTCTACTAATTTTGTGTTTGGTTTGCACTTGCTTTTCTAGTTCATTATGTTGCACTGTTAGGTGGTTTATTTGAAATTTTTCTTTTTATTATATAGGCACCTATTGCTATAAATTTCCCTCTTAGTACTGTTTTTGCATAAATTTTGGTATGTTGTGTTTTCATTTTAATTTGTTCCAAGAAAATTTTAAATTTCCTTTTTATTTTCTCATTGATCCACTAGTCACTCCAGAGCATATTGTTTAATTTTTATGTGTTTATATAATTTCCACAGTTCCTCTTGTTATTGATTTCTAGTTTTATTTTTATTGTGGTCAGAGAAAATACTTCATATGATTTCAATTTTTTTAAATTTTTCAAGACTTGTTTTGTGACCTAATGTATGGCATATCCTTGAGAATAAGCCATGTTCTGAGGAGAAGAATGGGTGTATTCACAGTCGTAGAATGAAATGCTCTGTAAATATCTATTAGGTCCATTTGCTCTACAGTGCAGAGTAAGTCCAATGTTTCTTTGTTCATTTTCTGTCTTCGTGGGCTGTCTAATGTGGAAAGTAGGGTGTTGAAGTCTCCAGCTATTATTGCATTGGGGTCTATCTGTTTTTTTGTTTTTGTTTTTGTTTTTTGTTTTGTTTTTTTTTTTTTTAGCTCTAATAATATTTTCTTTATGTATCTGGGTATTCCAGTGTAGGGCAACATTTATATATATATTTACAGTTGTTGGATCTTCTTGCTGAATTGACTCCTTTATTATTACCTTGTCTCTGTATAGTTTTGTCTTGAAATCTACTTTTTCTGATATAAGCATAGCTTCTGCTCTTTTTTGGTTTCCATTGGCATGGAGTATCTTTTTCTATCCCTTTATTTTCAGTCTGTGTTTGTCTTTATAGGTGAAGTGTGTTACCTTTAGGCAACAAACCATAAGGTCTTATTCTTTAATCCATTCAGCCACTCTATGTATTTTGATTGGAGAGTTTAATCCATTTCTATTCAATGTTATAATTGATAAGTGATAACTTTTTCTTGCAGTTTTCTTATTTGTTTTCTGGTTGTTTTGTAGTCCCATCTTCCTTCTTTCTTTCCTTCCTTTCTTCCTTCCTGTCTTCCTTTTAGTGAAGGTGACTTTCTCTGATGGTATGTTTTAATTTATTGCTTTTTATTTTTTGTGTGTCTGTTAGAGGTATTTTGATTTGGGGTTACCATGAGTCTTAAAAATAACATCTTATAACCCATCATTTTAAACTAAGGCCAAGTTAACACTGATTACAAAAACAAACAAACAAGGAAAGAGAAAACTAATAAAAAAAAACTACACTTTAACTTCGTTTTCCCACTTTAAAACTTTACACTGTTTTTATTTATATCTTATTATACTGTCTCTGCCTTGAAAAGTTGTTCTAATTATTTTTATAGGTGCATCCTTTAGTTTTTCTACTCAAGATATGAGTAGTGCAGTAGTATATACACCACAGTTAGTGTTATAATATTCTGTATTTGTCCTTGTACTTACGACGTTTTGTACTTACTACGTTTGTACGTTTTGTCCCTTCATATAATTTCTTATTACTCATTAACATCCTTTTCTTTCAGGTTGAGGAACTCCTTTCAGCATTTCTTGTAGGACAGGACTGCTGTTGATGAAGTCTCTCAGCTCTTATTTGTCTGGGAAAGTCTTTCTTTCTCCTTCACATTTGAAGGATGTTGTCACTGGATATAATACTCTAGGATAAAAGCATTTACCATCAGCAATCTAAATGTCATGCCACTGTCTTCTGGCCTGTAAGGTATCCACTTAGAAGTCTACTGCCAGATGTATTGGAGTTCCATTGAATGTTATTTGTTTCTTTTCTCTTGCTACTTTTAGGATCCTTTCATTATCCTTGACTATTGAAAGTTTGATTTATTAAATGTCTTGAGGTAGTCTTATTGAGGTTAAATCTGCTTGGTGTTCTATAATCTTGTACTTGACTATTGATATGTTTCTGTAGGTTTTGAAACTTCTCTATTATTATCTGTTTGAATAACCTTTCTACCACAATCTCTCTCTACCTCCTATTTAAGACCAGTAACTCTTAGATTTGTCCTTTTGGGGCTTTTTTCTAGATCTTCTAGGTGTGCTTCACTGATTGTTATTCTTTCTTTTGTCTCCTCTGACTGTGTATTTCCTTTCTTCTTCTTTTTTTTTTCTTTTTGAGACGGGGTTTCACTCTGTTACCCAGACTGGAGTGCAGTGGCACAATCTTGGCTCACTGCAGCCTCAACCTCCCATCTCAGCCTCCAGAGTAGCTGAGACAACAGGTGCACACCACCACACCTGGTTAACTTTTGTATTTTTTTGTAGAGATGGAGTTTCACCATGTTTACCAGGCTGGTCTCAAACTCCTGAGCTCAAACAATCTGCCTGCCTCAGCCTCTCAAAGTGCTGGGATTACAGGCATGAGCCTCTGCACCTGGCCCCTGTCTCGTAGGTTGAACCATAATGAGTAACTTGGGTGTTTCTTAGTTTCTCTCCTCACTGAATGGCAAGAAATACTGATCACCCCATAGAAATATTATAATAATTATTAGTTATAAGGAAGTTTGTTGCTTGTCACTTCCCTACAACTCTGCCTAGTATCATCAGTGTTTGCATGCCACGATGTTGAACAGAATTTTGAGAGACAGACAATTTTTTCCTCCAGCTGGGTGGAGTGCACCATCCCATTACTTTCTGTGGGTAGCAATCTGTTGCTTTCTTGAGAACAACATTCCTCAAAGCCCACAAAACTCTTGGGATAGCTTCTGTTGTTTTTGTGTTTATAAAGTAAACAGACATCTCTGATTTCAATAGGTGATTTTTTTTTTTTTTTTAGAACTTGCCCTCTGCAGCACATAAATGGCTGCCATGGGGTAGGCCAGCTTTCTCTGGGGGGACGTTTGTTTATCTGCCTGATGACTCCAAAAAATCATCCAGAGTCCTCTATTGAAAGGACCTAGGGCTACTGCTGTGGTGAGTGAGGATGGAAATGAGGCCCAGGAAAGGTAAATTGACAAGTATGAAGTGCCATCATTGTCATAGATCAGGCTGAATTGAAGATCTTTATGATGAAGACACATTTGTTATACGTCCCTTTGCTCTACTTCTTCAAATTTCCATTTTGGTTTTCAACGATCAACCTGGAAACTACTATTAGTATTTGCATGTAACAGATAGACTGAGGAAATTATAGTAACCCAGTTAGGTCTGGGTTCTGATCCAGATTCCTCCTTGTCCAGGTTGTGTGGCCAAGGGCAAACCATTTCTCCTCTGTGAGCCTATTGCTACATGTAAAATAGAAAGATACTACAGTACTACATACGCGTGACACACTCAGAAGATTCTCCCAGTTTATAGAAAAATGTCAACACATTCTAATTAGGATTAGAATTATACTCCTGATTATTGCAATGTGGTAAGGCCATTGGGACAACACTGTACTGCAATAATTCGTACAAAGCAATTAGCCCAGTACCTGGCTACAGAGTAGACAAAAGATAGCTACTAATACGATCAATAATTTACTTATTGGAGGGAAGATGTGGAAGGAGTAAGCCTGCTGTGTTGATGTTGCCTCTCTTAGAACTTTGAATAAGCCCAGCCCCAGCTCTCTTTGTGAGAGAATAATGATGATGATGTCACTAACATTGATAACTGTCATTTACCAAGCACTTACTCAAAGCCAGACATGGTGCTTGGTACATTCTCCATTTGTTCCTCCTAACAAATCTGTGAGATGAGTACTAGTATTAACCCCATACCTCACAATGGATCTTCTCAAAACACATTCTGAGACATACATTCAGGTGCAAGTAGTTTACTTTGGAGGGAATATCAGGAGAGTATGGCAAGGTACTAGGAAGTGACACAGAGGAGGGAGGAAGCCAAGAAGGAATACGATAATGACTGAGTACTGCCCTGGGCAACTAAGGTCAAGAGCACAACTTTCCCTGGATATTATGGTAAGGCAAGGGCATTCTTGCTTCTCTTTGTTGGTATCCAAACCTGTGTGTTCTAGCTACTGAGGACATGGTGCCATGTAACGGTCACTGATTTAGGGAGAATACCACATCTGGAGGATGGCACCCACTTGGCAGGGTATCATCTCCAATCTGGTGCTTCAGCTGCACATTTAAAGAGCTGTCCCATTGCTCTAAGTGGTGTGGTATATGATAGGATCAGTGGATTCCGGCTCACGTGCTCACTGCTATATATCATTTGTTGTAAGTAGGTTGGTTGGTGTGAAGTGAAAGCATTTCCCAAACAAAAGCCACCTCATTTTTGAGTCCAGTTAGGGACTCAAGTCACATTATGTGTCCTTATTACCTATTGTCAGACTGCAAAGAAGAATGGCTTCATCAGACTTAAGCAGCATGCAGGGTAGTAGGAAACAATTGCACAGGTGCCTTTGGTGGGAAACGAATATGAACGCAAATGAGAGTACTAAATATTGTGGAAGAGGTGGACACAGGGTGCCTGGCCAAGTGGGGGCGCTGCTTGATGCAATTGGTAGAGGCTCCCAGAAGAAGGGGTCATGAGGAGGAATATTAATTGTAAAAGAACAAGTCTTGGCTCTCAAGAATCCAATTAAAATCATTCAACATTGTTATTGAGCACAAAGCTACAAAGGGAAAATTTGACACTCCATCCTAGAATTTTGTTGTGGAAAAGGATCATCCGTCCAACAATACCCCTTTACTTAATAAATGAGAAAGATGGGGTTGGTAGGATGGGAGCCACAGTCAAAGTAGAATGTATTTCAGCTGCTTGTGAAAAAGCTGGGGTAAGAGGACTTTGTGTATACGTGGAATCATCAGCTTGAGAGGATTTCTGAGTTGGAGGATGAAGTTGACAGTATAGAGAACTGGCATTGAACAAAGCCCAGCATGGAAGGAGTCTGGATCTAGGCAGAAAAAAGAATGCTGGACACCAAGAATGGCAAAATGGAAATCATTGTCAAAGCTGGTTGCTGTGCACAGGGGCTTATCACACCATTCTTTCTGCTTTGTGCATGTGTGCAACTTTTAATAATAAATAGAAAAGTATGCAGGGCAGGTTAACTGTGGAAGTTTCATGTGCTGGTGAGCTTGAGAGCCTTGTGAACATGGGTTACTCAGTAAGTGTGAAAATCTTGAACTTCTGTTCAAAAATACTACTTGGTGACTGTACAATTCAAAAATTAACATAGGGCCAGAAGCAGTGGGAGCTTCAAGTTTAGATGGCCCAGATGGTATATGATTGAAGTGACTCAGGGTAGAATCCCAGAAAATACGTGCCTGGCCCTAGAACCACCAATCATGACTGATAAAATAAAGAGTTCAGCATCCATCTCAACTCCTCTGTATTTGCCTCCCTGGAAAGCTAGGAACCATGTTTTCCAAGCTTCTTTACCACTTGGTTCAACATGGGACCCAGGTTTGGTCAAGCATTTGCACCTGCACAAATATAGGAGGCAGAAGTGAGCAACAGGACCTGCTGTTGGGTGAGGGAAAGTAGCCTCTTCTGACAATGGCAAATGTGGAGGAATTAGGCTCTTCTGGGGTAGCTGCAGGAAAGCTTTTGGTATCCAGTTCCTAGTATTATGGGAGCCAATGAACAAGAAGCATAATTCTGCTCAGTGTTGTGGTGGCAGCTGGGCTTGCTCTTGGCTACGCTGGTCCTGGATGTGAGCTTTCCAAACTGGGTGGTTTTTTTTTTTTTTTTTCTGCCCTTCCCAAAGATTGAGTTGCCTCTTAATATCCTCAAACTCCTTTCTGACTAAGCAACAAAGGGATTCTTTTTTCTTTTTTTTCTTTTTTGCCACTAAAAGCCCAGATACAGATACTATCCTTGATTCCTATTTCCCTTGCACCCCCAAATCCAATTTATTATGAAGACAGATCTTTTCAATCTGTTAACTTCTCTCCTTCTCCTCTGCTGCTTCCCTGGTTCAGAACCCTACCATGTCCTGTCCACATCCCAGCCACCACATCCCTTCCACAGCTCTCTGGTGGCTCTCACTGACTCCAGTATTGCTTCCAACCCAATTCATTCTCTACACTGACACTAGAATCATCTTCATAAAATGTGAATATGCTCATGGCATTACCCAGCACAAACTTCCCTCTCACGCATATATATCTAGGCCTTAGCCATGGGGAATTACTGTTACCAGAGTGTGCAGCTATTTCTTTTATCAATAGGTCTCTGTGCATGTTGCTTTTTCCACCTAGAACACTCTTCCTCCCCTTACCAGGCTAGCTTCCATTCATATTTCAGGTCTTAGGCTAAGTGTAATCTCCTCCAGGAGGCATTTCTTGATTTCTCAAGTTCCAATTAGGTGATTCTATAGTATCCCCAAATGTATTGTACTTGCTGTTTATTTATCTGTGTCTCCCACTAGCCAAAAAGTCTTATGAGGGCCAGAATCTTGTTTGATTACTTAATAATTCTGCCTCCCAAATTGGCACACAGCCTGAAACATTGTGGGTACTCAGTAAAAACTAGTCAAATGAAGAATAGTGTCAAATGCAACAGGAAGGTCTACAGTATAGAGATTGGCTGTCATCCATGAGTTTGGCAATCTAGTAGCCTCTGATGACCTTATGGGGCAGTTTCGGTGGAGAAGTGGCACCAAAAGCCAGTGTCAAGTGGGCAATGAGGAAGTAGAAATGGGAAGTGCATTGGGAATCACACCCCTCTTAAGTCTGTTGCTGGCCAAAATGCTTCAGTCGGGTCAGCGGGCTGGAGAGGCAATGGAAACACAAAGGTATTAGATACCTGAGACATCTGTATGCAAAAAGTGGTGTCCCAAAGAGGGGCTAAGTGACAGCTGACATGCAGAGGAAAAATAAGAGGAGCCAAAGATGCTAAGGCACCAATTTTAGGGCACTCTTTTCCATTAGCCACAGGAGTTCCAGTGCCCGGGGCCCACAAAAATGTTTAATTTTCATTTCTTTTAAAGTAAGAACAAAAATTACTCCAATCATAACATATCTGTAATAATAAATTCAGTCATGATTGTTTGTCTTTATAATAAAATACAATTTTTAATGTTAATTGTTGGAGGAATGAGGTCACAAAGCAAAAGTGCCCAGAGTTCAGGGAGGACATAATGCAGCTGTGAGCAACTTTGCTGACTTTACAATCTAGTCCTGGTTGTGAGATTCATTTGGCATGAACTAGGTCACCCCCTTTCTTCTCTCAGCCTCTGGCTCCCACCCTAGCTCTCTCACACTTCCCGGGTCAACCTGGGCTGGGTGACTACATGTTCTGATATTGAGGGCACTTTGGTCTGAAAAGGTCTTGTTAGAGGCTCTTGACAAAGCTAAAGGTGATACTGTTTTTAATAATTTCTACAAAGATATTGAGTTCAGCCTTTGGGCATATCTGTCTTAGTTTCTCCTCAGGGTAAACACAGTCTAGATGGTACAGATACCATCTTTCTGGAACTGTTGAGAGAGAGAAGACCCAGATAAACTCTGCCAATGTCGCAGAGTATGCGTAAACAAGAAGTGCTGACTTCGATCTATGAGGCAATTCGAAACTACCATAAATGACTCAATAGATAAACTAACTTGGGGAAATTAGAAGGGGCCCATGGGCAATGATTACTTCCACTTTAAGGAAGCTAAGGACCAAAGGAACTTATCAGAAAACACTTTAACTTGCAGACTCATTTCCCAACAAGATAGTCTTTGTTCCAGATAGAAGTCTCATTTGCTTTAGATAATGTAGAGCACCAAATTGGGCGATTTCTTAATTTTACAGGAATCTCAATGTTTCTTGTAAAAGAGATGAAGTTTTTCCGGCTCTTGGTGTACAAGGAGGGCAGAGGTCAAAATGAGGACTTCTAGCTCCCAAAGCTTTTCCTTTTGGAAACCACCTGCCACCAACATATAACAAAGCCACAGTTGTGGGAGATAAAGCTAAAACCATGCATGCTCCACCCCAGCCCATTCAATGGCTTTGGAGCAAGTGTTCTGTCTGATCAGAGATTCTGCAGGTACAGTTTATATTGAGTCATTAATCCATTCATCCCCTTAAGCCCCTTTCCAAGCCCCAGATGCTGGTGATGCAAATGTGAATAAAACTCCATCCCTGTTTGCTTTGCTGACACTTTTCCTGATAGTCCATACATATTACACAATTGTTAATCACCTCTCCCATCAATCAGACCATAATCTCCATAAGAGCACAGACTTTGCCCTTTTGTTTACCGTCTTGAACACGGAGCACAGAACAGTGATTAGCATCGCTAGATAAATATTTGTTGCGTGATTTTGCCGAATGAATTAATGAATGAGATTATTTCATAATAATTGCTTAATCCTGGACAAACTGCTAAAAAGAAAAGTCCATACATTCTATTCAAAGCAGTTTTTGTTATCATTTTCCAAGAATCTGGTTTTGAGAGAACTTATAGAGACATGGAAGCATGTTAATTTTACCAACATTTTTCTTTAATAAACATGAAACATAAATATGCAACAGGGAACTACCAAGCTCTGTATAAACCTCTTAGAAGCTATTCACTTTGCAGATTTGAACTTCACTTGACCTGGCAATTGTTCTAATTTATCTCTTTAGTAACTTTTAAATATAGTATTTGCCAGCTAAATAATGTAATTCTTCTTTTAGTCATTTAAAATAGTAGTTCCTTGGTATCAGGCTAGATCCTTTCTTAGCAAAAATTAATCTGTTTTCAATAATCTTTGCACATGTTCAAAATCTGGTTGGCCTGTATTGACATTTCAAAAGAAAACAGACTTGGATTCTGAACCAAATCAAATAACTCTCCAGGAATGAGCCATTTGGCTTTATAAAATAATCTGGTAGAAAGAGTTCAGTCTTAAGAGTAGAAAGTATAGAAAGTTACTATGTGGAATGATTGTCTGTTGATGCCTGGAATTCCATATTGATGAGTCATTCTTTGGGGTCTCAAAGTGCCTGTTAATCTTTTGATTTTCTCCTATGAACCTGGGAGGACTGAAATATCCTAATGTGTTATCTGCTAATCATATGCCTTTAGAAACCAGACAAAGATGAACCAGTGAAGCAGAGAGGTACAGGAAAACAGGGAGTTTGGGGGTACTGTAAACTGTCAAGTACCTGTGCCATCCAATTTCTAGCCAATAGCAACTTTATGCTTTTCATGTAGAAGGATGGCCATCTAGCTGGGCAGGAATGGGAGTGGGTTGGCAGAAGAGGAATGGAGAGAATGGGAGGGGTACTGGTGTTAGAAGTTAACTTTGCATAGAAGTTTAAATTTAAAACATGTAACACAACACCCATTCTCCACATCAAGGAATGAGGACAGAGTCCTGATGAAAATGATATGGAAAAAATAACTAGAGCTGCCTTAAGCCCCACCTTGGTGCTCCCTGGATCAAGTCCATTGCTGCCCTTTGGGAATTTGGGCCCAGTTTTGTCATAGCGGTTGCTTTCTCTAAAGAAGCTGAGCATTCCGATTTTTACAGAATATGTTCTGGTGGTGGTGGTGATAGCTTAGACTGAGTGGGTAGAAAAGGCCTGTTGGATAAGATAATATTTGGGTACAGTCTTGAGGAAAGTGAGTGAGTGGGTCATAACGTAACAGGGCCAAGAGGCTTTCAGGAAAAAGAAAGGAGTACATAGCCCTGCAGCAGGAATGTGCTTACAAGGCAGTACATATGTTATTGCCCTGGAATGGAAGGAATGGGATGAAGAGTGTACACAGATGAGAGGAGGAGCAAGCAACAGAGCACGGAAGAATAGAGATGTCCAGTAATGGCTTTGGTGAGAGCACAGTGGGAGAAATAAGGGGAGCTTTGAACACAAGAGTAGCATGAGCCAACCTGGGTCTTAGAGGGTCTACTCTTGATGATGCTGTGAGGAGAATCATTAATAAAGGAATAGGAAGAGAACCAGTTAGAAAGCATATTGATTTGGATGAAGTTCAGTGGTGAGAGGAAAACCCAAATGATAGTGGCTTTAAATAGAAGTTAGTTTCTCTCTTACTTATAGATCCAGACATTAAACTCCAAAAGTAGATGACAGATCTGTTTCGCCAAGTCCTCAGGGACCCAAGACCTTCCAACTCGCTGCCATGAGTACAATAGAAAAGAATAAACATAAGGATGTATCCCTGTGGTCTAAGTGATCATCTCTGTACTGAAAAACAGGATGGAAGAAGAGATTAAAAAAAAAAAAAAAAAGCAAGAAAGGATACCTTGGAGCTCTCTCTTAAGGAAGGTTCTATAGATGTTTCGGATAACATCCTCTTGGTTACACTAAGCTACAGGAAATGTTAGGAAATATAATCTACATTCTGGAAGACCAAGTACCCAGATGAAAATTGTATTTGCACAGGATATAGGGAGGGAACAAGCAGTTTTGTCCACAGGATACTATTGCAGTAATCCGAGTGGGAGGTGATGGTAAGGGGGTCATGAGAAGTGGTTAGATTCTGGATATGGTTTGAGGTGGAGGCAACAGGACATGATGATGCACTGGCTGTAGGATGTAAGGAAAAGTACAGCCAGAGATCATGAAGGTTAGGGCTTAGATAAATGAGAAATGGAGCTACTTTTATGGAGCAACCTTGAGGGTAAAAATAATCAGGAGTTTGATTTTGAGGAACGTTAATTTCAAGATAATAATGAGACACCCAAGTAGAGATGTCAAGAAGGCAGTTGGATATGCAAGCCCAGAGTTCAAAGGAGACATCTGGCTTAGACCTAGAAATTTGGGATCCATCTGCATAGATTGTGGTATGAAAGCCTATAACATTTGACAAAATCATCTGGAGAATGAGTGCAGATGGGAAAGAATCAACATAAGGACTGAGCTTGGGGCACTCCAACATTTAAGGGTTGGGGAGATGAGGAGGAGTGACCAGTAAGGAAAGCAAAGAACCAAAAAAGAATAGTCCCTGGAGAAAAAAAGTATTTCAAGGAGTGAAAGGCACACTGTATCCAATAGTACTGACAGGATGAGTAAGCTGAAGATTAATAATTGGCCACTGGATTTTATAAGATAAGGATCACTGATGATCTTGATGTGAGTTGGTTTAAAAAAAATTTTTTTTGAGACAGAGTCTCGCTCTGTTGCCCAGGCTGAGGTGCAGTGGCACGAACACAGCTCATTGAAGCTTTGACCTCTTGGGCTTAGGCGATCCTTCTGCCTCGGCCTTCCCAGTAGCTGGGATCACAGGTGCACACAGTGAAATGGTGAGTATGAAAACCTGCCTGGAGTGGGCTCAAAAGAGAATGAAATTAGAGAAAGGAAGACAGTGAATATAGACAGTTATTTTCAGGAATATGTGTATAAAAGATAGCAACAAAATAGGATGGTAGTTGCAAGATAATGCAAAGCCAATTTTTTGTTTTTTTGTTGTTTTGAAAGATGGGATATATACTAAGATGTTCTGTGTGTTAAGGGAAAGATCCAGCATAGAGGGAAATTTTGATAATGCAGGAGAGGAGAGAATTGTTGGAGTAGGATTCTTAAGTAGATAAGAGGAAATGTGCCCAGTGCACATATGGAGGTTTTGGCTTTAGAAAGGAGCACAGACAATTTACCCAGGAGGGATGGCAAATTACATAGGAACAGATGCAGGTAGGCAGTGAGGAAGTGTTGGGAATCAATGGAAATTTCCTCTGATTGCTTCTTTTTTCTTATTTAAGTAGAATTCTAACTCATCAACTGAGAAAGAAGAGTGGGAAGGAACTGGACAGTTGTGGAGAGAAGAGAAAGCATGAAATAGTTGTGCACTAGATCAAATGAATGAATGAATGAATGAACTCTGGAAATGCAGTGAGATTATTGGGCAGCACTATGGATTTATTTTGCATCAGCAGTCATGAGTTTAAAGTGAAACTAGCCACAGGAAGCTTGTGAGCATGGGCATAGGTAGAGTTGGATGAAACCAGAGCTGGGGTTTTGCCAGGAGAGTGCAACAGGGATGTCGAGGAAGAGAGACAAAGAGAGGAGAGGAGAGGCTGGGAGAGAAGAGATTGAGTGTATTTATTTAAAGTAGTCATAAGAAGGGACTGTTAATATAATCTGACCAAGAGCGATGATCAGATTAGACAGTGTTAAGCTCTTAGATTCAATAGATCAACTACATACTTCCTTGGAAAGGTTGGCAAATTCTGCATAAATAGACATTGTTACTTTTACAGTGATGTATTAGAGTATTCTGAGCCACAGTTGAAATAAAACCCGAATTCCAGTGGCTTAAAGAACAAGAAGTTATTATAATAGGATTTGGATTGATGGCAGCACTCTTCCACAGTCACTTAGTGGTCACTATAGAGCCATTTGGGGATAGCTCTACCATCCTCAATATGTGGCATCTAGAAGTTTTACAAAGCTTTGCCACACCAATCAACCAGTAGAAAGAAAGGACATATTGGGATAGGTGTGAGGTTTGAGTGGCCCAAATGTAGAGGTGACATATGTCACTGCAATCATATTTCACTGAAGAAAACTTGGTCACTTCACTGCAAGGGAGGCTGAGAAATGCAGTTTAGCTCTGCACTAGAAATAAGGGGAGAATGGATTTTTAGTAGGTAGTTAGCAACCTCTATCATAGTTAGCCCCTTTTGCTGCTATCATCCTTTACATAAAACATATGTACATACTACTCTGGGGAGAAAACCCAAAATTTTGCCCACTATTGAATTTATCTCAAGGTCTAGGATCTCCAAATGATGCTCTGGCCTCTTCTAAAGTCCAGATACAGTTCCTTAAAGTTCAGCATCCTTTGAACTAAAAGACAAGTTATCTTTGCTCCATCTGCCTATTCAATACACAGAAGTGGACTGGTTAACCACAATAAAAATGCCTAAAGAATTCCCTGGTCCAGAGCAATGATGGAATCCTGTAGGGTAGGTATCGCAAAGATCCCCAAGCCCTAGAAGAAAATGTTTTGATAGATCCTGGGTCTGTCCTCTGCAAGGAACTTTCTTCCTCATTTTCCTCTGTCTCTTGGCTCTGCCCTCCTGGAGAACATTTTTGTCCATCAGCCTCCATGGACCCTTATATGGTGAATATCGAGGAATATGTTACTAGGAGTTGCACACCTTCCATAGCCCACTTTCTGCTCTTACTTAAGGGTAATTTTACAGATTCAAGCTTGTGGTTTCTTGGGCATTACAGTTTTCTCAAAAACGTGATAGGTATCTGACCTACTTGTTCCAGTCAGTTTCATGTGCTTATAAATAACCCCCAAATTCTTTTCTAGACCTGATCTAAGGTTTGTCTTCCTGGATCAGACCGTCTACTCCACCGTCATGGAATCCACAGTGAAGTCTAACATAGCCTGTGTGGCAAAGCAACTTTATTGATATTATCTTTGCCACTTGGCTGGATCTCGCTCTCATTTTCTCTCTCTCTCTCTCTCTCTCTGTCTTTTTGTCTGCAAATCTTATCTTTTAGTATTTGAGGCATAGAACCCAAGAGATTTTTCAGCCCCAAGAAGCTTTGTATTTTTTTTCCAGTTCCACTTTTGCTGGCAAACTAGCCAATTCTTGCTTGAGTTTATCTGTTTCCTGTAGTACTTGACTAAAAACAACAAATAGCAGTTGACATACGCTAATATTCCTACGCTTTTCAGCTGCTTTCCCTAAAGCCACAGACTCAATAGGTTCTTGGTCTACCTTCCAAGTAATCACAGATGATAATTTTTAAAGTATTTCATCCATGGATAACATGAGGCTTTTGCTGTCTAACCTCTCATAACCATTTTATTCCTGCCTTCAGTCTGAATGCTAAGCTAATATCTTCCATTTTAGATGTCTGTTATGGTGCTTACTTTTAGGTACTAGTTCTCATATGAAATAAGGAAGATGCCAAACACAGGGACCCATAACATCCAGTTGCTTACGAAAGATGTATTCCTCTCTCAAGGAGGAGGTTTAATCAGCAGCAACAGTGATACTGGTTTTCACAGATTCAGGTGTGCTAGTGAGTCTGCCATTTTCGACGCCTGGCTGCCAACATTGCCTCATGGTCATCATCCCACTCAGCCAAGAAAGAGGAGGAGGAGGAGGAGGAGCATAAGTGGGAGGTTTTAATGGGCTAGGCCTGGAAGTGGTGCATTTTATTTCTGTTCACATTCCATTAGTGAGAGCTTAGTCACATGGAATAATTTGCAAGGGAAATAGGAAAACCTGCTCCAGTCACGGGTCCAGGGAGGAAGAAACAGTGGATGTTGCACCCAGCTGGTGGTTTCTATCACACACAATAATAAAGGGTGATAACAAATTAAGGACACCAATTTTTCCTATAGGATGGCTTAATATCTCTGAAGTGTCATCATTATATTAGAAGAATTAGAGGAAGTTGTAAGATTTATAGATGGAACCAAGGGCTAAATGAAAGGGATTTTAAAAAATCAATGACTGGTGTCAGTTATAAGTGCTCAAGAAAGAGAAAAATTAGGATTAGATTTGATTTGCAGCAGTAGGAGAAGACGGGGAACAACTGTCTTTTGGAGGTTGTTGGAGTTTTCCATTTTTAGAAGTTGAGATTTCCTTTGTTTTGAGAAAACTCATTTAAGATTCGAGAGAGAAAAAGTCCCAATAGGGAAGCTATTTTAAAGGAGAAAACAGTGCACCATTCATCTTAATATACATTTCAGAATAAAAAGGTAATACTGTAGTGATGACATGAATTAACATGAGTTTTAACCCAAGTATACTTTTGAATGAAGAAATAATTTTTCCTTAAATATATAATTGGACTCAAATGATAGCATCCCTTATGTATTGTTACTTGTATTGAATAGTCCAGACTGTGATTCTTTTTCTGAGGTCCTGAGGTCAGATTATACCCCGTGAGTGAAGGTGGGAGTTTTCATGAAAGGAAATGGATGCTCCCACTCTCAATCATTCTTGTGTAGAGGCAAATGAATGGGCTTTATTCTTGGGAAGGGGCCGATTTCCCTCTCTCACTAATGTGAAAGAGTGGGAGAAGTAAGGTTAAGAGGCTGAGGGATTTGGCTGTGTGGGATTTGAACTAGTATTTCTTTCCTAGAACTCTAGGAAAGAAACATCTAGCAGGAGCTAGATGGAAATGCCAAGATTAAATTTTGGCTTGTGATCCCCCAAAGAAATTACTTTTAGTAGCACTTAGTAATGTTTTGAATATTATTTCTTAAGCATCCAATAAAGATTTTTTAGAAAACCTCTTTTATTATAAAATGAAACACAGATACAGAAAATTCCATAACACAAAATTACAGTTTAATGAATTACTGTAGGACAAGTACTCATATAAATACCACCGGGTCAAGAAATAGACTTTATGAGCTACCCAAGAAGCCCTCCACATACTTGGTTCCTCTTCCCTAAAATAAACCGCTATCTTGGTTTTTTATTGCAATCAATTCCCTTTTTAAAGAAATAGTTTGATCACCCAATTGTGCATTCATAAATGCTATGGTTTAATTTGGTCTCCTTTTAAAATTTGTCTTGTTTCTTTTCATCTAAAATTTCACCCCATGATCCTTTTTATCCTTTGTAAAGTATTTGTCGAAGAGTTTTTTCTTTTACCTATAGAGATTCTCATGATCTGGGTTTTGTTGATTATATCATTATGGTATAGTTTAACATGTTCCTCTGCCCTCTGTATTTCCTGTAAATTGGTAGTTTGATCAGATTCAGATTTGTTTGTGTATTTTGGCAAGACCATGGGTGATTGTGTTCTTTCATCAGGAGGCACAGACTGTCTAGTTGCCTCCCTTTGTGTTAGCAGCTATTGCTGCTCAAGGCTTAGATATGTGAATTGATTATGAGCTGCAAAGTGGAGATTTCATTTCTTCTTAATTACCTGGAATCTTTCTATGAAGAGTCACTTCTCATCTACTATTTGATATCTGAGATAAAATTCATATAGAAAAGACAGGATGAATGCTTAATTCATTCTCCTTTGTTAGTTTTAAAAATAATGAGTTGTTTTCCCAAATCCTTCCCCAATCATTTTTAAGGATCACTATACTAATGGATTTAAATATATTATATATGTAGCAATCCTTGGCAGTTAATATTCTCAGAAAACTCAAATTGCTCATTTTTGGCCACAGAGAGCCTCTTCTAATTGATTCCTTTTGACGTGATGCTTATAGTATGAAAACACATTTCAGGATCATCCTGTGCATTTCCTACCACTGTCCTGAAATTAGTCATATCTCCAAGAAGCCCTCATTTAAAGGAATATAATGGGTGGTAGGGATGTTTCATGTTTCTGGATTGAGTTCTTGCTTCCAGAAATGCCCAGTTGGCAGGTGAAGGACCAATCCAATTTCCCTTGCATCCAGATTGTGATCTTGAAGTGAGGTGTCTTGAATTCAAATGAATACATATGTACTGATATGGTTTGGATATGTGTCCCTGCCCAAGACTCATGTTCAATTGTAATCACCAGTGTTGGATGTGGGGCCTGGTGGGAGGTGATTGGATTGTGGGAGCAGTTTTCATGAAAGGTTTAACATCATCCCCTTGGTACTGTGCTCATGATAGTGAATAAATTCTCATGAGATCCGGTTGTTTAAAAGTATGCAGCACCTCCCCGCTGTTTGCCCTCACTCTGTTTGCTCCTGCTCCTACAATGTGAGACCCCTTGATCTTCTTTGCCTTCTGCCATGATTGTAAGTTTCCTGAAGCAGAAGTTGCTATGCTTCCTGTACAGTCTGAAGAACTGTGAGCCAATTAAACCTCTTTTCTTTATAAATTACTCAGTCTCAGGTATTTCTTTATAGCAGTATGATAATGGACTAATACAGAAAACTGACACAGAGGAGTGGGACATTGTTATAAAGATACCTGAATATGTGGAAGGAACTATGGAACTGGGTAGCGAGCAAAGATTGGAAGAGTTTGGAGGGCTCAGAAGAAGACAGTACAATGAAGGAAAGTTTGAAACTTCCTAGAGACTGGTTGAATGGTTATGACTGAAATGCTGATAGTGACATGGACAGTGAAGGCCAGGCTGAGGATATCTCAGATGGAAATGAGGAACTTATTGGCAACTGGAGTAAAGATCACTTTTGCTATGCTTAGCAAAGAGATAGCTGCATTGTACCCCTGCCCTATGGATCAATGGAACTTTGAACTTGAGAGTAATGACTTAAGGTATCTGGTAGAAGAAATTTCTAAGCAGCAAAGCATTCAAGGTGTGACCTGGCTGCTTCTAAAAATGACGTAAAACTTGAACTTACGTTTAAAAGGGAAGGAGAGCATAAATGTTTGGAAAATTTGCAGCCTGGCCTTGTGGTAGGAAAGAAAAACTTGTTTTCAGGGGAGGAATTCAAGCAGGCTGCAGAAATTGGCATAAAAAGAAGCTAAGTACTAATAGCCAGGACAATGGGGGAAGAGGCATTGAATGCATTTCAGAGACTTTTATGTCAGTCTCTCCCATCACAGGCCTGAAGGCCTGGGAGGACAGCACGGTTTTGTGGGGCAGGCCCAGGGCCTCACTGCTCTGTGCAGCCTCTAGACACTGTTCCCTGCATTCCAGCCACTCTAGCTCCCACCATGGCTAAAAGGGGCCCAGGTACAGCTGTGGGCACTGCTTCAGAGGGTGCAAGCCATGAGGCTTGGTGGATTCCACATGGTGTTAAGCCTTCGGGTGCACAGAATGCAAGAGTTAAATCTTGGGAGCCTCTGCCTAGATTTCAGAGGATATATGGAAGAGCTTGGATGTTCAGGCAAAAGCCTGCTGCAGATGCAGAGCCCTCATGGAGAACCTCTACTAGGGCAGTGGAGAGGGGAAATGTGGGGTTGGAGCCCCCATATGGAGTCCCCACTGAGGCACTGCCTAGTGGAGCTGTGAGAAGAGGGCTGCCATCTTCCAGACCTCAGAATGATAGATCCACCAGCAGCTTGCACTCTCAGCCTGGAAAAGCCACAGGCAGTTAACACCAGCCTGTGAGAGCAACTGTGAAGGTTGAACCTTGCAAAACCATAGGGGTGGAGAGGTCCAAGGCCTTGGGAGCCCACCCCTCATGCCAGTGTGCCCTAGATGTGAGACATGAAGTTAAAGGAGATTATTGGAGCTTTAAGCTTTAATGATTGCCCTGCTGGGCTTTGGACTTACATGGGGCCTGTAGCCCCTTTCTTTTGGCCAACTTCTCCCTTGTGGAATGGGAGTATTTACCCAATTTCTATACTCTCAGTATGTCTTGGAAGTAACTAATTTGGTTTTGGTTTTACAGGTTCATAGGTGGAGGGGACTTCTCTTGTCTCAGATGAGACTTTGGACTTTTGAGTTAATGCTGGAATGAGTTAAGACTTTGGGGATTACTAGGAAGGCATGATTGTATTTTGCAATGTTGGAAGGACATAAGATTTGAGAGGGGACAGAGGTGGAATGATATGGTTTGCACATATGTCCCCACCCAAATCTCATGTTCAATTGTTAACCTGGATATTGGAGGTGGGGCCTGATGAAGGGTGATTGGATCATGGGGGTGGTTTCTCATGAATGGTTTAGCACCATCCCCTTGGTGTTGTTCTAATGGTAATGAATGAATTATCATGAGATCTGGTTGGGGTTTGTTTTTTCTTTTTTTTCTTTTTTTGAGACAGAGTCTTGCTCTGTCACCCAGGTTGGAGTGCAGTGGTGCAATCTTGGCTCACTGCAACCTCTGCCTCCCAAGTTCAAGTGATTCTCCTGCCTCAGCCTCCTGAGTAGCAGGGATTACAGGCGCACACAACCACACCCAGCTAATTTTTTGTTTTTTTAGTAGAGACGAGGTTTCATCATGTTGTTCAGGGTGGTCTCAAACTCCTGACCTTGTGATCTGCCTGCCTTGGCCTCCCAAAGTGCTGGGATTACAGGAGTGAGCCACTGGGTCCAGCCTGATCTGGTTGTTTTAAAGTGTGCAGTGCCCTCATCAACTCTCTCTTGCTCCTGCAACCACAATGTGAGGCACCTCCCTTCCCCTTCACTTTCTGCCATGATTGTGAGTTTCCTGAGGCTTCCCCAGAAGCAGAAACCACTATGCTTCCTGTACGGCCTGCAGAACCTGCCAATTAAACCTCTTGCTTTGTAAATTACTCAGTTGCCAGTATTTTTATAGCAGTGCAAAAAGGGATTAATACATACACATATATATTCAAAAATATAAATTTAAATAATAAACATATCCAATTCAACTTTAGAAGAACTTAACCTCTTCTAGCTTAATGTATAGCTTCTTTTCTTCCATATTAAGAATTGTGATTTTCAAGAAAACAGTAGATGATAGAATTCGAATAGGACATAATCACTCGTTTCTTTTATCCTCCATTACATACACAATGATTATTTCACAATACTGCTATCAATACTAACCCACCATAAGATTACTGAAAACAACTTAAAAATTATGTTTATGCTCTTCCCAACTTTTCCCATTTTTTAGTTATACCATAACTATATTGCCATAGTGTATAACTATTGCATATCATAATCTTGCCTTTCATACTTTCATTTTGACTTCATTCTATAAGTAGTTATGTATTTAACGCTCACTACCAGTATTCATGTTGATGCCTCTTTACATGTTGAATGTCCAAAGTTTGTTCTCCAGTGGATTCTTCAGGAAAGGTTTAAGGGAAAAATATTCTTTGAATTCCCAGATGTTGGTAATAGCTTGCCTACAGCTTTTAACCTAATCTTGAAAGTCAGTTTGGCTGGGTATGAAAATTTCAGGTTGCATTCTTTTTTCCTTCAATATCTTAAATGTATCAGTTATCTTCTGGCATAAAATGTTGTGCTTGAAAAATCTGATGACAGTCCCTTTTCTTTCCATTATAAGTCTACTTGAGCATCTTCTTTTGATGCTCACTGATGAGCTTTGTTAAATACAAGAGCCTGTTCTAACATTACCTTAGGATTTATGAAAGAGGATCATGTCCAAACTTGGAGGGAACCTGAGAAGTATATGAAATGCATTATGAGGTGGTGAGAGGGGATCTACACATGGCTTTGTAGAAGCAGTGGTCCAGAGCATGGATGCAGGGGCAAGTGAAAGACACCACCAGCAGAAAGTCATTTACATACACACATTCCTTGGGAATTCTAAAAAATCCCCTGGGAAACTCTGAAGAAATGTAGATTTCTGATAGTTCATGCAATAGGCTTAGCAATACTCATATTTTGAATACAAAAGGAAATAAAATATTTTTCTGTTATAGGTTGCCATGTCTGGTAATAGGCTGGGCACATTGGAAAGAGGTTAGAAATGTGACTGGAAATGAATGCAAATATGTCTTCTATACCAGTATTGATTAGCTAGAATATATAATAAAACAGAGGCCTCATTAACAGTAGTAACCAAAAATTTTTTTCTTAAAGAAATAATCCAAAAAGAAAGAAATAATCCCAGATTTCTGATCCTAGAAAGCTAGTAAACCAAGTTAATACAAAGACTAGCATAACGTGTAGAAATGCAGGATACAATCTATAATATATAGCAATTTTTAAAAAAATGCTTGCTGAATTCACACAAAAGAAAACCTACAGGTATAAAAAATAAATAAGGAATGGGAAAACAGAACTATAGGTCCAGAGGGTGTTACAAGCAAGATCTAACAATTCTTCAAACAGTAATTCTCCAGTTACAGAAACTGGTTCAATAAATAGAAAAAGGGGGAAAAATATCCATCTTATTTTATGCCATATAATCTCTATACATGTGGTGAAAGCATTTGGTCAAATCCAACACAAATTCATAATAGACACTTATAACAAATTTCTTTAGCCTGAGAAAGGAGATTACTAAAAAAAGCAAGAACAAATACCATACTTAATAGTGAGAACTGACAAGGATGCCTGCCTTGGCAATTTCATTCAGTGCTATTATTCTGGAAGTTCTAATTGGCATAATAATATACGCAAACAGATAAAAGTTAAAGAGTTATGTAAAGAAAATCAAATTTTTATTGTCTGCAAATAAAATTAGTATCTCTGTAAAAATCAAAGTAAAGTTAAAGACAAATGACTAGAATTAATAAGAGACTTCATCAAAGTTGCTAGATACTAGATTACCTTATAAAAATGAATTAATTCCTCTACACCACCAATAAACAATTAAAGGATAAATTTTTAAAAATACCATTTACAGTATGAAAAATCTATTAGTGACCCAGAAATAAATCTACTAGAGGTGGCTAAGATCTTGATGGAGAAAATTGTAAGTTCTTATTGAAGGGCATAAAAAATTTACATGAAATAGAAACATATGCTAACTTCCTGGATGGAAAGTCAAAAATATGTAAAATCTCCCAAAGTTTATCTATAAAGTTTAATGCAATTCCAATTAAAATTACCAGAGTTTCCTCACATAACTTGATAAACTTATTCTAACATTCTGATAGAAGTGTGAAAGGCCAAGAATAACAAAGACAATATTGAAGAAAAACATTCATAAGGGAAAGTGAACTTTCTTTACCAGATACAGGGATTTATTATAAAGCTATTTTATAACGCTGTTATAACACTATTCACACAGTGTGGTTATGGTGCAGAAATAGATACAAAAGACCAGTAAAAGAGAATAGAAAGTGTAGATCCAGACTTAGGTATATACCAGAATGAAGCAATATTAGGAAAGTGTTATTGCATAGAGAAGAGAGAGTGGTTATTCAATAAATAAATGGTTCCAAAAAATTGGCTTCCTGTATGGAAAAATATAACAATATAAATTGGATCTAAATTGGATCATATAAACATATAAATTCAATTGTTACCCACAGCACTTGCTAAAATAAATTTCAGACAGTGCTCTGAGTGACTATCATAGGCTCTCCCACCTATGGAAGTGGCATGCCTGTCACCTACATGATGATTTATGATTGACATGAGGAAATAGGGGAAAGATGGTCCCTGGCTGAAGGACCAATGTTTGCCCTGATGAAGAAAGAAGCAAGCTGTGGATGAGGAGGCTGACATCACTGAAGCTTGGCGAATGGGGTGGGTGGCCACAGTTGAGATGTGAAAAGCTCTAGTAGGCCATGTTGAGTTTGCAATCTGTCCTAAGAGCAAATAGAAGCCAGAAGAGTTTTCAGTGGGACAAGCACTGACTCAATTTTTAAAAGATCCTTCTAGCTGCTACGTAAAGGATGAATAAGAAGGTCAGGAGTACATGTGGAAAGACCTATCAGTTGTCCAGAGACAGACTGTGGAGGTGGCTATGGCATTATGAGAGAGTTAGACGTTTTAGAAGAATGGACTTAAAATGGGACATGGTTACATGAGCAGAAATATACCGCTATCCCTTTGTATCTATGGGAACTGGCTCCAGGACTCCCTGAGGATACCAAAATCTGTGGATGCTCAAGTCCCTGAAATATAATGATGCAGTATTTGCATATAGCCTGTGCTCATCCTCCTTTATACTTTAAATCATCTTTAAGGTTACTTATAATGCCTAATACAATGTAAGTGCTTTTAAATAGTTGTTATACTGTATTGTTTAGGCAATAATGACAAAAAAAGTTGCACATGTTCAGGGCAGGGGCAAACATACATTTCTTTTTAAAATATTTTTGATCTGAAGTTCTTTCAATCCTTGGATGCAGAACCCACGGATACGGAGGACCAATTGTATTTTGTTACAGTTCTTCCCCAATTTCAGACAGCAAGGCTAAAGCCCCAAATGAAGAGACACTTTCAAAGGTTGCAAAAGACAACAAAAATTTTATTTTGGGTAAGAACTGTAACAAAAGATCAAGTAAAAACTCAAGTAACGGGTAGACTTTACACTTGGGTAGAAAGATGGAGAGAATACCAGAATCACTGGAGAGCTTTGTTCAAATTATATATATTATGGACATATCAGGCCTCCAATTCAGGCATCAAAAATTCTACTGGGGGAAAAATTAGATGGATTATTGAGAATTTAGTATCACAGCCACAGCATATGAAAATCCAACCATAGAGTTGGCTTAGTACTTCTAAGAAAAGGCATACTAACAATTCCTAGGGAATGGTAGGAAATGGTTGCCTTTATAGACTGAGCTCTTTGCAATTATCAGAAAAATATTTGCTTCATTGTTTGATCTCCAGTGATCCATAAGAAAGTAAAGGGCAAAGGGAAAGAAGGTGGTAAAACTCCAAGTCAGGGACAGCTGCAAGAATACTGGAGAGGACTGGCCAGGCATGAAGGGCTGCAGCCTTGGCCACTGTGGCGGACTGCATGAATATCGTAACTAGACACCCAAGTCAATATCACTAGCAATCTCATTTGGAAATGCAGGACCTGGACTCGTCAACATTTTCCCAGCATCCTATAACTCCAGGGAATTTGTATGGAGTAAGGGAGGGTGCCCTAGAATCACTGATGCATCAAAAACTCATGGGGTGGGAAAACTTTCTCAAAGTGAAAGTTTTGAGATATCCCTACGCCTAGCCCCACTGAGAATCATGGCTGTAAAACTTCTGTAGCCTCTTTCCGAGGAAGGGCCCTGTTGTAGGTTTTGAGTTATCCAAGATTTTTTATAGTAACATTGAAATAGCCCACATTCATTATTGTGTAGTTATCCAGGTACAAATAGATTCGATTTGGAAGGGACCTTCAGGACCATCTAAACCTCATTTTACAGATAAGAAAACTAAGAATTTGGCTAAGGTCACATAGCAAGAGTGTAGTGTGGTATCTTTGGTACTAAAATTCAGGTCATCTGCCTCCCACCTCATTACGGCATCTATCACACACACTTCTATTCAGTCAAGCTACCCTGACCCAAGAAATAGAGCACATTCTATTTCTAACCTCCTGCTGTGAAATGCCAACTGCTTTTTCAGTCTGCATTAAACTATGGAGCCGCGTCATGAATGTGCCATTGGAGAAATACAACAGGATGAATTCTCAACTTTCAGGCTCCCTATTGTCCTCATATATATTACTCCAACTCTCCAGAGGGAATTTGTGTTTCAACGGGTGAGTGAAATAAATCCTGAATAGCCGTTACCTCATGTTAACAATGGCTTGGGGATAAACATCCAAGGATTGCAGGATTCCTCTAGCAGGGACAGCAGCTTGTTTTTCACAAGGCTTGTTTCTAGAAATGGACATGGAAAGGGAAAACAACTTACTCTTGTTTGTTTTTGATCAAAAAAGTGGGCAAATTTAAAATGCATTGGTATGTGTCCTTATACATTTGTGTCTTCTGGGTCTTTCTTGCAAAACATTCTATGTGGCTCCAGTCATTCATACATAGACCTGCAGTGGTGTTTCCCAAAGTGACTCTTAAGGAATTCTGTTTCTTTGAGATACTTCATGAGAGTATACAGAGAGAGCTGCAGCCTATATCTTGCCTCTAGAAACATCACCTTTCTCATTAGCAGATAAAAGGCCTTGGAAGTCCTTTTATTTAGCCCATTTTCCAAACTTCTTTGATCATGGAACTCATGTTGACTTTTTTCATGTACCCACCTTAGAACTCAAGTTTCACGGGACACTCTTGGGAAGTCCTGGCTTATGAGTATCCTCCAGGAGTTTAACACCCTGGAGGGGGATTTTTGGTCACAATGGCTCTCTGTAGAACCTCATAAACGCAGTTCCAGCTGTAAGCCTGACACCAAGGTGACCACCGACATCAGCAAATTCTCTTTTGTCAAAATGTGACAGTATCTTTCAACTTTCCCCCTACTCCTGAATGTCTAAAGAACTCTCAGTTCATATTAGCCATCACCATGGTTGAGATCCAGACCTCTGCAGAGACAATCTTGATCCTCCAGCTCCCGTTTCACATTGCCCATGTCACCCTCGGCACTGAAATCCTTACCTCAAGCACTGGGAATTCAGGCCATGGAAGATTAGGAGGTTCACAGCAGGTTGCTTTGCCTTTTTTCCCCCTATTCCTTTTTGCATTTTCTTCTGGGTCTCTCAAAGGCCATCTAATTCTTCTCTGTCATACGCATAGATTTTGGAAACTACTTTGTTTCCTAAGCATACGCCTGAGAGGACTCACCCCTTACCCCCAGCAGCTTATCAAAGTATTTCTGTATTTCTGTCAAACTAGTGGAGTGTGCCTCCAAGAAGAATTCTGATTACATTTTCCCATGTCGTTGTTATGGAAACTGTATCTATATAAAGTGGGAAGATGCCAATAAGGGTCCTTGCTCCTTGACTGTGAGCTCCCCTATCTTTTATCTCTCTGTTGGTCTAGACGTGTGGTAATCAACCCTGGTTGCCCATAACAGCCTTGTGAGCAGCCTTCAAAATACAGATATCTGGGCCCCAATTTCTGAGATTCTGATTTAAATGGTGGAGTCCATGCATCGATTTTTTAAGCACCAAGGCAATCCCATTGTGTGCATATCAGAGTACAATATGACTGATTGAGAACATGGAGTCAATGGAAGTTGAAAATGCCATTCATTGTCAAATCATCATAAAGATGAAACAACTACTCTGCTGATAATACACCTGATCACCCAAGTACCTACTCAGCTATTCTGATCACCCACAGCTCTTCAGGTACAGCTTTTCTTCCAGATGCTCAGCAAAGCATGATAACATAGTCATTTATTCCTGCTCCTGCTCATTGATCTCCAAGCTTGTGAGAGTGGGAAAATAAGGAATGTTTAGGCACTTTACTGATAGATGTCCTTGGTATAATGTTACACTTAAAATGTACAGCTGGGGATGGATTTTCAGCCAGCTCCTGTGTGCCCAGTCCAGGGCACTAGTGACGGACTTGTTACTTGTAGGCAGTTGTTACAACTCGCTCATCTCAGAGGTGTGGGGAGGCAGAGTCTATCAGAGATTGTTAATGAAGGTAGCTGCAGTAGTACCCAAAGTGAGGTGGTGAACAGGAGTGATAGGGGTAAAGGCAGCTCAGTAAGACAGGGGCAAGCAGTCCCACATCTTGCCCCTAACTCACTGTTCTGAACTGCCATCCCATCTTCCCACTTCTGCCTCAGGAGCAAGTTGTCCTTCAAGATTCAGGACAAATGTCACTTCCTCAGTGAAGCCTTCTCTCCCTCCTTGGTGTCTCCATAACACTCTGATTAGACTTCACATGATATAATATGTTTTCCTACTAGATTCTGAACTCCCCAAGAGCAGCAACCCATATCTTAACTCTCTTTGCATCAACAGAGCCAACACAATGCCTGGCACAGAGTGAGCCTCAATAAATATGTCTATGATATAAATTTGCAAATAAAATGTCTATGGTATCTATTGTCTATCTCAGAGTGAATTTAAGAAATTCAACATCTCTTACAAATCTAGATCATTCACTTAATAGAATGGCGTTACCATATTTATCAGCACGCACAGACAATAAACCTCAAGCTCTGCTTTGATAATACAACAACTCTAACTCTTATCTTACTTGGGAATGGGGGAAAATGATGACTGAATTGGAGGCCACTAAAAAATGGTAGGGAAGAGAACCAGCCAGGTACAACATCGTTTTGTTTAATCAGAATCAAGATGAAACCTCTTTCTGCATAAAGATACTTCAGTGCCCTCTCATCCCCTGAAAATGTTAAGCATTTTCTTAAAAAGAGATTGCTGCTGTTTCTAACATGTGCCCAGGGTTCTGGGAATCAACTAACTCTGTTGCTTCCCTGCTCGCCTGTGCTGGAAATCTCAAAGGAGCTGAGGGAATCTGGGCCTTTGCTCACTTGTTTTCAGGAGGCATGGGGCATTCCTATCTGAAGACTGCTGAGAGTAACTCCTCTTGACAATTTGCAGCTAGCTAAATCCACTATGCTTTCTTACTGGATATAATCCTGACACCCAGAGATGCTAAGCCCAAATGCCCTCAGAAGTCAGGCAGGGAAGGAGAATAGTGGAGTAACACCGTGATTGGTAGGAAGTAAGGCAAATGGGAAAAATGAATGCTCTGCCTAAAGATATTTAAGTTCAGAATTTTTCTGGAAGTTGACCCTGCCAAACAAAATACATCTATAGGCCAATTTATTCAGAAGGCTTAAGTTTTCAATTTGCATATGGCCATTTTGCTTTTCTGCATTCCTACCCCATACCTCTATGTAATTTTTTTTTGCCCTTGAGCCGAGAGTAATTGGGAGTGAGGTGCAGGCAGAAGATATGGCACTGGGATATGTTGTAATTGAATGTTATGAGGGCAATGATAATTACACAAAATTTTGAGTGGGATGTTTCTTAACTGCATTGAAAGACTTGGCACAAGAAAACGGGAAGTTCATGACAGCCAACTGCCAAGTAAAAACAATCTTAAAAAGTCAAAGAGTTCTATGGTAACTTTGAAGGAGACTCTTATTTCCTACAGACTGCTGAAAAACAGACCCAGCATCCCAGTTTTCAGTGTAGCAGAGCTGCACAGGTGACTCAAGGCATAGCCCCAACAGATCTCATCTGTCAAAGTTAATGCCCTGATGGCAAAAGAGTGGGACCACTAACTTGTATTAGAGATATTTGGGTATATTATCCTGAGAATTCTGAACTCTGACATGTCTCTGAACTCCCCAGGATGGCAGAAGCAACTGATTCCAACTTGCCTGAGGGGAACAGTCTCCCCTTTTCTGGAGTCAATGAAATGACACCACTTAAGGCAGGTGCTTTGCAATATGGCACTAGTTCTCTTCCAGATCCAGTTCTCACTAGTTCCAGGCCAATGACCAGAGTCAAGTCTCAGCACAGTCTGATCAAGGAAGTACAATCTCTGCTCTAGGAGGAAAAGTCTATACTGAAAAGGATTTGCAGGACCTGGGACACATGTGGAAGCAGATCTAGAGGACATCGTCCTGGAGTGGGGAGACAGATAAAAGGCTGCATAGGGAGCATTTTCAACAAGGGAGAGCTCATTCGTGACTTAGATTTCAATGCTTTGGAAACATCTCAAGATGATTCTGAAAATCTGTTTGGATGGATCCTTAAAGCTTGTACAGTATGATGGCCTTCAGTAAATGAGGTAGAGATGCTAGGACTTTCTTGATGTATAGTATTGAAAAAAGGATCAGAAGGATCATAAAGATGGGGCCATTAGAATTAATTTATTTTGTAAGATCTAAAAATCTATCACCTGGCCATGTTCACTCAGTGAACACAGAATATACTCCATTAACCAAAGAAATAAAGAATGCTGTGGTCAGAGGGAACTGACAATTGTTTAGAAGTTTAATGGAAATTATCTTTGTAAAAAGGACTGATGGTTAGAGATGCTGCCATAGCCGGGCGCAGTGGCTCAAGCCTGTAATCCCAGCACTTTGGGAGGCCGAGACGGGCGGATCACGAGGTCAGGAGATCGAGACCATCCTGGCTAACACCGTGAAACCCCGTCTCTACTAAAAATACAAAAAACTAGCCGGGCGAGGTGGCGTGCGCCTGTAGTCCCAGCTACTCCGGAGGCTGAGGCAGGAGAATGGCCTAAACCCGGGAGGCGGAGCTTGCAGTGAGCTGAGATCCGGCCACTGCACTCCAGCCCGGGCTACAGAGCAAGACTCCGTCTCAAAAAAAAAAAAAAAAAAAAAAAAAGAGATGCTGCCATAAAATTGGGCTCTATATTATCAGTGGGGATGACAGGATTCTAGAGTGGCAGAGCTTGGAATTCTGATAGTTGAACTATCAGAGACATGGTGGACATAATGTCTACAATGAGCACCAAGGTCAGGCTGTCAATCAAAATGCCTTAATGGGGATCTTTGGTGTTGGCTAATAGACCATGGTGTTCTTAGATGTGAGATAGCTAGACTGTTGACAAGGATTGCTGACTTGCACTAATTTATTTTAAAAAATGGAGAACTACAGAAGTGTAACATCCGTCACCACAATGAAATCTGCAATCTTTCTTCCAGTTTAAAAATTTGTTAATATGTAGACCTAGAACCCACTAATTGAAAGGGAGGCTGAGTTCCCTTAAGGAATAACATTGCAATGCTATTGCAAATTTATATACACATATGAAATATTCCTTATAATCCTTCCCCAAAGGGACCTATGGCCATTGATAGACCATTGTACACTGGGGTAGGAAGTACACATTATTTGGTTTTGAACACTGTTAAATATGGAATCCAAGCCTTCTGATGCTAGTGGACTCAAAACTTCATCATGTAATTCCAGTTAGAGTAGGTATATGGAAGCCAGGTGATAAATGAAATGTTAGCTCAAGTTTATTTCAGTTATTTTTCTAGTCTCCAAATACACAGTTATTTTAAGCATCTGGCAGAACCCTCCCATTGTTTCTCCAACTTGTAGATTAAGGGCCATTATGGTAGAAAGAGCTCTATAGAAACCCCTGCAATTTCTGCAATTCCTTCTCCTCCTACACATACACGCATACACAAATGCGCACGCGCGCACACACACCTGTGTAGACATTCATGCCCTATATGGTAAATAAGACGCAATCTGCATCCTAAAAGGAATTACACAGATTTTCACTACCATTAAAGATTTAAAAAATGAATGTGTGGTGGTCTCATCATATCCCTATTCAGTTGCTTTATCTGTATCTTGAAAAAAATACAGATAAAAAATTCAGTTGGTCTTTCATGAAAAAGACCAACACAGTCTTTGGCATTTTATATGCAGCTACTAATCTGGAAAGCACTTTGTTTTTAAGTCAGGGGTAGGTAAACTACAGCTCATGGGCCAAGTATGACCACAGACTACAAAAGCAGAGTTGAATAATTGTAACAGAACCATGTGACTAAAAGTATTTATTGTGTGACCCTTTACAGAAAATGTTTGTTGACTAGATTTCCATCAGCAAAAATGATCAAAAGGAATCTGTCTTTACATTTAGAGGGACAACTCTACATACTTACTGTTGTATTAACTCTCCTGTTCCTGTCACGATATAATAGCTAGGTATTTCCATAATCTTAACCTTCTGCAGAACGTCACAGTATCATACTTTTCTACTGTATTGATGATGCCATGCTTACTGGAAATGTTAGTACCCTAGGTGACCCAGTAAGATACATGCATATCAGAGAGTAGGAGATAAACCCAATGAAGATTCAGGTTCCCATGATATTGGTCAATGTAGTAGCTATCCAGCAATCCAGATTATGCTAGGATATTATTCCAAAGAAATAAGCACATTGTTCTACTTGCAACTTCTACCACTAAGAAAGAGGTACAGTGCTTGGTGAGCCTTTTTGAATTTTGGTGGAAGAATAGACTGCATTTAAAAGTATTGCTTTGGTCTATATTCTGGGAGATACAGAAGTTTTGTCTGGGCCACAGTTAACAGAAGGCTCTGCAAGCCAGACTATTGAACCATAAAACTCAGTAGATCTAATCATCATAGAGCTCTCCATGATGAAGTAACTGTAGGAAATGAGAATCCCCTTCAAATCTGACAAAGAGTTATCTGGCTTTTGCAAACTGCCATTTATTTTGCAGCTCCTGGCCTGCTACCAGATATTTGTAGAGATTTAATGCCTGGTTATAAAATCACAAGACACCAAGTGTGAGCTGTTTCTGAGTCCATTTAGTGTTGCTATAAAGGAATACCTGAGGCTGGGTAATTTATAAAGAAAAGAAGCTTATTTGGCTCACTGTTCTGCAGACTGTACAAGAAGCATGGTGCCAGCTTCTGTTTCTGCAGAAGGGCCCAGGCTACTTCTACTCATGGTGGAAGGCTAAGGGGAGCCAGCATGTGCAGAGATCACATGGCAAGAGAGGAAGTGGAATCCGAGCCTTCTGACAGAGAGAGAGAGAGAGAGAGAGAGAGAGAGAGAGAAGCAGAGGTGCCAGACTCTTTTTAACAACCAGTTCTCATGGAAACTAAAAGAGCAAGAATTCACTCACTAATGAGAGAATGATACCAAGCTATTCATGTGGGATCCACTCCTCATGACCCAAACACCTCCCACTAGGGCCCACCTCCAACACTGGAAATGAAATTTCAAGATAAGATTTGAAAGGAGCAAATATCTGAACTAGAGCAAGCTGTGTGTTATTAGATCCACTAAATCATAGATTGGGTTAGCACAGCAGCAATCTACATTGTGGAATGTTGTGCCTGGAAATGGGCCTGAGGCAGGTCCAAAAGGCAAGAGTAAATTGCACGAAGAGGTGGCCCAAATTTGCATGTCATCTGCTTCTATCACTTCGATATCTTTTTATCTCATCTTGCACTTAATGGTTTATAGGGGATTCCCTATGACCAACTGATAGAAGATTGAAAAAGCTTCAGGCCTGGCTCACAAGTTGTGTCAACAGATGCTAGTCAAAAATACACTGCTGACATATTATAGATCCACTTAGTGGTATCTCTAAAGAGCAGTGGTAAAAGTAAATTAGCCAGCAGGAAAGTGGTGAGCAGTAAACTGGTCATCTACTTTGCATGAATGACTGGTGAAGAGTCTGGAAGGAACCAAATTAGAAAACTGGGAAGTGATGATGTCACAGGAAGAGGCATATAGATTGACCTATAAAAATGGACACAAATTTTGCAGCTATTACTACCTACCAGAGAACATCTACCACCAATAGGTATCTCAGCAACCAGTGGGGAAGGCTACCTCATCATGTATGTCATTTCATCTCTCTTTCATTGACTGCTTCTATGCTGTACAGTAAGCCCAAGAAAAGGGTGGTCACATGGCAGAGATAAAGGTTTACATGAACTCCTTCTAGTCTAGCTAATGATACTCTTGAATGCTCAATTTGTCAACAGCAGAGATTGAGGAGATCAGTCAGGCTCTTGGTATCAGGTAGATTACAATTAGACATCTTCTACTCTAGGGGGTTGAGGAGGACAGAAATTTGTCCTTATAGGAATTGATCCTTAATGTGAATAGACCCTGGGTTTGCCCTCCTCGTCTGTAGTACCTCCACTGGCTTACCATCCAAAAGTTTTTAGAATGCTTGACTTATCAACGTATATCTCACACAGCATTGCCACACACCAAGGGAACTGTTTTATAAGAATCAAGGTAATGAGTGCATGAAACAGGATCTAATAATTGTTCCTTGTATCCCATCACCCAGAAGCAGTCATCCTAAGAGAATGGTAGAAATCATTTTAAAGGTTCATTAAGATCCCAGCTTGGAGACAACACCTGGCAGGGTTGAATGTGATCTTCCAGGATATGGCATATACATTAAGCCAATGACCAATATGTGTTTTTGAATCCCCAGTAGCTCAATTATATAAAACTGGGAACCAAGTGATAATGGAATTTGTGTTTACCGTCTTGCAACTTTAGCCTCTATTGGATTATACATCTTAATTGTGATTGTGGATGGGAAAGAGAATAATTCTGCCAGATAAAATGTAAGGGTCCCCTGAATTTGAAGCTGAAAATATCAGTTGAACTCCTCATGCTTATGGGCCAGCAGGGGAGAAAAAGTTAGCACATCATTAAAAATAATAGCCCCTGACTCTGCTAAATAACTAGAGTTGCTGTTCTCAGTGAGGACAACAAGAAGCACGTCTGGAACCCAAGGATTTCACAGGGGTATCTCTTGGTGCTCCTGGGTCCAGTGATAACAGATTTGTACATAGTTTGTATTGTACCTACATAATCGTATTGTCAAAACTTGATGCGTAATTGTATTGCAACAACTATGGCCCAAAGAGGATAAGGCAAATAAAGGTTCAAGCCCCTCAGAGATGAATGTTTGTGTCATCCCACCAGGAGACCAACACAGATAGCTAATGTGCTGGCCCATAGTGAGGGAAATATAGAATTGCTGGAAGAGGTTGGAGATAAATATTACTTACGACTTCAGATCCAGGTCCAGCTATGGAACAGAAGTTTGTCTTGCTTATCCTCAACCATACTCTGGTGGACCATCCCCTTGAAGGGGATGTTGTGACAGATTGGACGAGTGCTTCCCCTCTTGTAGAATAGATCAGGACAACTTATTCTCACAAAAATGGGGACCTATATTGCAGTATGGGATTTGGATATAATGATTGGGGAAAGTGGTCCTGAATAGTACAGAGGTGGACTGTATTATGCACCTTTTATGTGCTAGTTTATATGCTTTGGCCCACCGATTTCATTCAAGCTGCCACTGAGATAACTTGCTCTTAGAGCATATTCTGATCACTTGCATGCAAGTGCAACCTGACATTGTTGCAACTTCTCACCTCCTTCCCTGGGGCTACCCTGATGATACTTAGATAAGAACCTTGTTACACTCAAATATGTGTAATATGGAGGTGCAGGAAGTTTCATGCTCTGTGAGACAAACCTTTGACCAATTGGAGGCTGCAGCCAGTGGTTAAATTCTTCACTTTCTTTTCTCCATGATGAAATTATACAATTTCTCAGAAGATGGTCCTATGGCATTGAGCAATCAGTCATACCTAGCAGCAGTTAGATCTATAATGCATCCTCCTATTACTCTCCCTCTTTCTCTATTCCACTCCCTTGTTCCTCATTTCTGCCCCCTGGAATTGTACAATCTAATTCAGGCTGGGATATTATCCCACTTCCCAATCTGATCCACTTGTGGCCTTCTGGTGATTCCACTGCCACAGTGAACATTCCCTCCCACTGTACCATAACTGAAATGTGGCATCTTCTGAGGACACAAATTTCCCTGCAGCCCGCTCAAATGAAGACTCCTGGCTCACCAATAGTATTCCAAGACCATTCTTTCTCCTTGCTCCTTTGAAATGTATGTCATCCAACTAAAACGCCTTCTTGTCCTTCTACATATCTTTTGTATCTGTCCTTTTCTTGCAACCCCAGATGCCACCTGCCTAGGTCAGGTCCCCACTGAATCTTGCCTGTTTGTTTGAACAGCTCTCTCTTTCCAACATCAAATAACTCTCTGCTTCTCATTTTGCCTCCCTCCACCTATTTTGGACACTGAGACAAAAATAATCTTCCTAAAGCACAAATTGGATCGTGTCATTCACCTACTTAAAACTTTTTTGTGGCTACTTATTGGCTTGTTTCTTTCCAGCCTTTATCGTCTGCCACTTCCTCCCTCACCATCAGCTTCAATAATACTGAACTACTTTCATTTTCCTAAAATGGAGCCTGTCCTTTGCATGTGCTGACCCTGAAACAACCTCCCACACTTGATTAATGCCCACTCAGCCTTTTGGGTCTCAGAGGCAAGTGTCCTGGACCCTTTCAACATTGAGCTAGTAGCGGACATCTTATCCAACCTTCTTACTTAACTCTTACTGTAGCACTCACTATTTTGTAATTTTTGTCTCTGGATCCTCTGTCAGACTTAAGGCTTCCCAATTCTCCTAGCATCTAGTAAAAATCAAGCATTTGGCAAAAATTCATTGCAAGAATGTCTAGATGAATTGTTTTTCTTTTCTTCCTATTAACTTGTTCACCATCTTTTATAATATCATTAATAAGATGAATGTGCATTTTTTCTTATGTATTTTCCCAATGTACTTAAAAAGTGAAATGAAATGGCATATGAACAGCATGGAATTGACTCAGACCCTTCTCAGGCACAGTTTATATCATTGGGCTAAACCTCTTACAGTCAGCATTTAGGAAAAATAGATTAAATTCCGCACATAGATTTGTAATCATTTATTATATTCATATTCCTTTTACATTTTTATATTTTTTAAATCATGTGCCATATTTTTATCACAATAGTGCATCGCAAAGCTGAACATACCTCCTCTTGAACATTTATCACTAGTGGCCTTGAATCTTATGTGATATCATAATCAGAATTTCTACTTCATAGTGACTGATAGAGAACAGTAGTCTCAGCTGTAAAAATAGAATCCCCAGGGAATACTGATAGCCTCTTTTCCAATAAAGCGAAATCTATTTGCAACAATAGGTGTATGCAAAGACCTCCTGAAATTACAGAAGCAAACTCCTTCCGCATCTTGACCTAATTAAGATCCATTACTCAACAGTGATCAGTCAGATTTTACTGTAAGAAGGAAGAAAACAAGGAGCCTGCTGGAACAACATGGAAACAGATAGGCTATATGTATGGTGGTTACAGTCACAGACATTTGGGTTCAAATTCTTGTTCTGTTTTTAGCCTCTCTAGCTCTCCATCTTGTAGAGGACTACATGCTCGCAAACCAGACGTTCCCGATAAGTCCTGCTCTTGCAAATGAAGCAGGGCGTTCCTTCCCTGCAAACAGGGAGGACAAAGGAGCCAGCTGCAAACAGCAGACCCTGGGGGCTTGTTTATGTGTAAACATCTTGAAAATCTAGAAAGTCAGGGAAAGGTCAGAAAAACAACAATGTGTCTTGTGACTTGGCAACATTCCACAAACGACTGTATAAAATAAAGCAGAGCACGCCATTGGGGTGGCTGCCATGTTTGTCTTGTCTTGTGTTGTCTTGTGTGTTCATTCCTTTGTTTAGGAAACACGTGGACCCCAACACCATCTCTTCTTGTACAATGGGGAAAATAACACCTACTTCATAATATTGTAGGAAAATTAAGTGAAATATCAGATGTGGAGTTCTCAGCACATAGTATCCTCTCAACATACCCATGGCAGCTATCACTGATGAGTTCCCGGAAACCTGGAACAATAAGGAAATCTATTACAAGAGCCTTAGGAATCTTCAGGGATGGGGGTCAAGGAGCCAGAGGCAGGTGAGAGAGGATGAAGGGAGTGGGGCTGTTGGAACCGAACTGTCGATTCCCTCCTGGGCAGGGGTCGCCGCGAAGGATCACCGACACGAGATTCACAGCAGAGAGTTATTTATTACTAGCGCGTTAGGGTCCCAAGCTCTAAGTTGGCCCTGGGACCCCGAGTGCTTGTTACAGGTTGTTTATATAGGCAAACACAAGTTCAAACACAGCTTAAGGCGCGAAATTCAAACAAAGCTTTAGGCGCATGATAATTGGGTCTAGCTATGGCCTGAGCAAGGTGTCGTGTCCTAATTGGTTAGAGCAGGACCTTATGAGGTTTTTTCTTGGAGTTGCTGATTCCGGGAACTTCGAGGCAGGGTGGGACCCCCGGAATTGGCAGGGTGGGACCCCATGAGGTTGTTTCCCGGAATTGGCAGGGTGGGACCCTATCAGGGTGGGACCCTATCGAGGCAGGGTGGGACCCTATCCAGAGCCACCTGGTGTTAATTTTTTCTATATGAGGCCTAGTTTCTAAGTTTTATGAGGCCTAGTTTCATTCCCTCCTCTTTTTGTGTCAGAGGCTCAATCTTGAGCCTCTTCTTCAGTCCTGAGGGTCTGGTATTGCTGGGTCAGAACCATAGCATGTACTATGTTTAATCTATTTTTAATAAGGGTGAGTAAGCGGTTGAGTATGCATGGCCCGAAAGTCAGGATGAGCGTGAGCAGGATGAGGGGTCCTAAGATGGTGGAGATTAGGGTGCTAAGCCAAGGGGATTGGTTGTACCAATTTTCAAACCAATTTTGCTGAGATTCTCTCTCTTTTTTTTTCTTGTCTAATCTTTCTCTCAGTTTTGCCATAGAATCTTTAACTACTCCTGAATGATCTGCATAAAAACAACATTGCTCTTTCAGGGCTGCACAGAGCCCGCCCTCTTTCAGAAAGACAATTTCTAGTCCTCGTCGGTTTTGTAATACAACTTCAGACAGAGAAGTCAAGGACTCTTCAAGTTTTGTGATGGATTGTTCTATGGCTCTAAGGTCTTCATCTATGGCTACTCTAAGTTGTTGCAGATGATGGTTACCATGCACTAGGGCTGCTGTCCCGGTCCCAACTCCAGCCGCTACCCCAATTCCTAACATTACGGCGAGGGTGAGGGAGATAGGTTCTCTCTTTGGTCTAGTATGAGTTTTTTGCTCATACCGGAGATCAAAGGAGTCTCCAGAGTGATAGTATACTCGGGGAACAACTTGTACCAACACGCAATAGTGGGTGCCACTGCTAAAAACGGCTGTGGATACACAGGGGGTGAGCCCAGTGTTGCAAGCCCACCAGTCCATCTCGGAGGGGACCAAATAGTGATTGGAGCTGGGTACTGTCAAGGTTACATTACAAAGATGCTGATGACTAGGGGGCACCTGGCCTATGCAGGTTCCTGACCCAGAAACTTCAGCCAGGGTTAGTTTTCTTTGTTGTTCCCATGCGCATCCAGTAGGATTGGCGGAGTTAGTGAAATTATTAGTGGAGGCAATGCCTTCATAGTAAGGGGGGCCTGTTGCCAGACATAGCCAGCAAGAGGATGTAAATTCTGGCTTTGTCTGGTTTAAAGCGAAGTAGGAGCCCTTTATGAGATTTAGGAGCCTGTCACCTATTCCCAGGTCAAGGGGCCCGCGGGTGATGTTTTGGGCTGAAGGTGTGTATTTAGAGGAGGTGGAGATTAGAGGCGGGGAGGTGCTTTTGGGAGCTCTTGTTTGGGGCTCTCTCGATGCAGGAACCAGGGGCTTCCCTGTTTCTGATAAAACTTGGTTTGGTCCTACTGCGACAGGGGCTGTGATAGGGTTGACTATTAATTTGATTTGGATGGGGATTCCATACAGTGGCTTTTGGTATAAATATAGGCCCCATATTAACCCGGATATCCAACGGTTATCAGATTTTGCTGCATCTTCAAACTTGATGCGGACCAGATTGCAAGTTTTTGAATACCGGGTTCTGGTGCAGCGCTGGACAAAGGACATGGTTATGTACCAGGGTTTCGTGGCCCATTTCCATTCTCCATCATTAGTAGTTATACAGGACCAACTAGCGCAAAACAGGGCATCTATTTCTCCACAAGTTTTTTTCATTTCTCCTGTCCTGAATCCGGGACAGGCATAGAACCCGTTCCGGCTTACGGACACCCTTCTAGCCTGTTTTCTCCATTCTCCCCCTTCCATGTCATCTATTTTTGCTATTTTGTCTAGGTTGAAATAGAGGTCAGGGAACCAAGTCCCCATAGGAGCAATTTTTGAGGTTTTATCTAAGACTTCATGAGTACTAAAATCAATCACCTGCCAGGTCAGGTTATATGGCCGGTGGGGGTTATTACTGCCAGCGACGCAGGGAAGGAGGGCTAGTAACAAGCAAGGGGCTAGATACGAGAGAGTCTTATCTTGAGCGGGTCCTCGGAGCGTCGGAGTCTCCATGTCTCAGGTGGTGTTGGTCCGGGCGTCCCTGGAGCAGCCTTGGCGTGGGATGCGTGGATCCAAGTGGAGATTCCGTCCACCTTTATGGCTGTGGGTGTGGTCAGGAGAACAATGTAGGGTCCTTTCCACCGAGGCTCTAGTCCTTGAGTGCGATGCCGTCTAACGTAGACAGAGTCTCCCACCTGGAAGGGGTGACTGGTCTGTGGATGTCCTGGTTGGTACAGTTCTGCCAAGGGGGCCCAGATTTGGGCCTGTACTGCTTGGAGTCCTTTTAGCCAGGCCTGTAGGTCAGTCTTAGGATCGGAGGGGGAGAAGGAATTAAGCAAGGTTGACAAAGGGGGAGGTCCTCCGTAGAGGATTTCATATGGAGTGAGCCCAAAACGGTTAGGTGTATTCCGGGCCCTTAACAGAGCTAAGGATAGGAGGCGTCTCCAATCTTTTAAACCAGTCTCTAAGGTCAATTTAGTAAGGGTCTCTTTTATTGTTCTATTCATTCTTTCTACCTGTCCTGAGCTCTGGGGTCTATAGGCACAATGTAATTTCCAATTAATCCCCAATATCCTGGCGAGCCCCTGACTTACCTGAGAAACGAAGGCCGGCCCGTTATCTGACCCAATTACCTTGGGAAGTCCGAATCTAGGAAAGATTTCTTCCAAAATTTTCTTGGCTACTATGTGTGCCGTTTCTTGCCGGGTGGGGTAGGCTTCTACCCATCCTGAAAAGGTATCTACAAACACCAGTAAGTACTTATATCCAGCATAGTGAGGTTTTACTTCAGTGAAGTCTATTTCCCAATAGACTCCTGGGCGGTTACCACGAGTTCGTTTCCCTTCTGGCACTCGGGTAGCCCCAGCGTTTACCTGCTGACAGACCTTACAGGCAGATGTCACTTGTTCTACGAGGGTACTTGCCTTTGGGATTAGAAAGTCAGTTTTTTCAATCAGTAATTTTAGCTTTCGATTACTCAAGTGTGTCCAGGCATGCATCTGCTGGATCATTGCCAGGGCCTCCTTTTGGGGAAGGACTATTTTCCCTCCTTTTTCCCAGTTTTTAGTGTCTTTGTTTTCTATAGCCCCTATGGCCTTTGCTTCTTCCTGGTCTTCTGGGGTATAAGTATGTTCAATAGTTATGTGGCTGGTTTCGTCAGGTTCTGTGGCTAGGGTCAGTACTTCCGCCATGGCGGCTTGCCTGGCTACTTGGTCAGCCTGTCTGTTTCCTACTGCGACTGGATCCTGTCCTTTTTGATGCCCGGGGCAGTGAATTATAGCCACTTCTTGAGGAAGAAAAAGGGCTTTCAATAAGGCAATTATTTCAGCTTTGTTCTTGATTTCCTTTCCTTCTGAGGTTAGGAGACCTCTTCTTTCATAGATACTTCCATGAGTATGAGCCGTTGCAAAGGCATACCGGCTATCAGTATAAATGTTAGCTTTCTTTCCCTTCGACAGCTCTAGGGCCTTGGTTAGTGCTATTAACTCAGCCTTCTGTGCAGACGTGCCAGGAGGTAGTGATTGTGCCCAAATGGTGTTGTGGCCATCTACTACCGCCGCTCCCGCCCTCCGGATACCTGAGTCAAGGTAACTGCTGCCGTCTGTGTACCAGGTGTGATCCACGTCTGGGAGTTCTTGGTCTTTAAGGTCTTCCCGTGTTCCATGGGTCTCAGCCAGTACTTGCCGACAATCGTGTGGGCTTGGTTGGTCTTCCGGTACCGGCAGCAGCGTAGCAGGGTTTAGGGTGACCGGAGGGCCAAACTGGACGCGGTCCGTGTCCAGTAGGAGGGCCTGGTAGTGGGTTAGGCGTGCGTTGGTTATCCACCGGTCCGGGGGCTGCCGCACTATGGCCTCTAGAGCATGTGGGGTAATAATAGTCAGTCGCTGCCCAAGGGTTAACTTAGCAGAGTCCTTGACCAGCATAGCGGTGGCTGCCATGATACGGAGACATGGGGGCCAGCCGGCCGCCACAGGGTCTAGCTTCTTAGACAGGTATGCTACCGGTCTTTTCCAAGGCCCTAATTTTTGGGTCAAGACCCCTTTGGCAATTCCTTGCCTTTCGTCTAGGAAGAGGGTAAAGGGCTTTGAGGTGTCCGGTAACCCAAGGGCCGGGGCAGACAAGAGTGCTTGTTTTAGTGCCTCAAAAGCCAATTGATGCTCTGTCTGCCAGGTGAAAGGGGTGCTCTCCTTGGTGAGTGCATAAAGGGGGGCGGCCAGTTCAGCAAAACCGGGTATCCACAAGCGACAGAACCCAGCAGTTCCCAAGAATTCACGTACCTCCCTGGGATTTTGTGGTGGTGGAAGGCGAGCCACTGTCTCTATGCGCCCAGGGGTGAGCCACCTTTTCCCTTCACTCAGGATATACCCCAGATATGTTACCTTGGTCTGACAGAGCTGTGCCTTCTTGGCGGATGCCCGGTATCCTTTTTCACCCAGTGCCTGGAGTAGATGCCTGGTACCTTGTATACAGATTTCCTTTGTAGGAGCAGCCAAGAGGAGGTCATCCACATACTGGAGTAGAGTCACGTCTGGATTTTGGGTCCGGAAGTCGGTCAGGTCTCGATGAAGAGCCTCATCGAAGAGAGTGGGAGAGTTCTTGAAACCTTGGGGAAGCCGGGTCCAGGTCAATTGGCCCGAAATTCCTTTCTCAGGATCCTTCCACTCAAAGGCAAAGAGTTCTTGGCTTTGAGGGGCCAGAGGTAAACAGAAGAAAGCATCTTTTAAATCTAATACTGTATACCAGTCATAGCCTGGTTTTAAGGTACTGAGTAAGTTGTAAGGATTGGGGACCGTGGGATGGATGTCCATTGTTCTTTTGTTGATTTCTCTCAAGTCTTGGACAGGCCTGTAATCCTGAGTACCAGGCTTTTTTACTGGCAGAAGAGGAGTGTTCCAGGGCGAGCGACAAGGTCGCAACACTCCGAGTTCTAGAAATTTGTTAATGTGCTGCCGAATTCCTATATGAGCCTCTCGGCTCATGGGATATTGCTTGATAGACACGGGCACCGCCGTGGGCTTTAGATCAATTATGATTGGGGCTTGATACTTAGCTAGCCCGAGTCCTCCCGTTTCTGCCCAAGCTTGGGGAAAATCTTGCAACCAAATATCAGGGAGGCTAGTGATAACCGGAGCGTCGAAAAGCCGATGCTCATCTTGCAGAGACACAGTTAAGATTTGGAGGGCTGACCGTCCCGATTTAATACCTGGGCCCCTGTCTCGGAGAAATGGATTTGGGCTCCGAGCTTGGTCAGAAGATCTCGCCCTAGGAGGGGGTAGGGGCATTCAGGTACCACCAAGAAGGAATGTGTCACCATTCCTTGTCCAAGATTAACTGTCCAGTGGTTAGTCCACTTGTGCAATTTTCCCCCTGTTGCCCCCTGGACCCAGGATGTGCGGGAAGACAGGGGCCCGTCTGCCTTTGTCAAAACTGAATGTTGGGCGCCTGTGTCCACCAAGAAGGTGGTGGGTTGCCCCCCTACAGAGAGAGTTAGCCGGGGCTCGGGGGGGGCTCCAGAGCCTTGACACCCCTATTCGCTATCTTCACTTAGGGTGAGGACAGCGGCAGGTCTCTTTTGGTCTTTAGGACGCTTGGGGCAATCTTTAATCCAATGTCCCCGTTCTTTGCAGTAGGCACACTGGTCTTTCTCCACTTTTGGCCGCCTCCGCTTCTCTCCCTCTCTCCCTGGTCCTTTCTCTCTCACAACTGCCGCCAGGATTTTTGTTAAATGCTTATTTCTCACTCGGTCCCTACGATCCTCTCGCTCCATCTGTTCCTTTGCTAACCTGGCTTCCCTTTCCTCAGGGGTTTCTCTCTTATTATATACTTTTTCTGCCTCCCTAACCAATTCCTGTAATCCATAGGTTTGGATTCCATCTAGCCTTTGGAGTTTTCCTTTTATATCTAATGCAGCTTGGTCTATGAATGCCATAGCTACGGTAGCCTTATGTTCTAGGGCCTCTGGATCGAATGGGGTATACATTCGGAATCCTTCCAGAAGCCTTTCCATGAAGGCTGCCGGGCTTTCATCCCTTTCCTGAGTTATGGTCCTTACCTTGGCCAAATTTGTGGGGCGCTTTCCTGCCCCTTTGAGACCCGCCAACAGAGCCTGGCGATAGATTCGGAGACTCTCCCTACCTGGTGCCGTTTCATAGTCCCAGTCTGGGCGGGTGAGGGGAAATCCCTCGTCTATTTCATTGGGAAGTTGGGTTGGGAGGCCTCCTGGTCCTGGCACATTTTTCCGGGCCTCCAGGAGGACTCGTTGCCTTTCTTCAGTGGTTAGGAGGACCTGCCAAAGTTGCTGGCAATCATCCCAAGTGGGCTGGTGAGTGAGGAGAATGGATTCTATTAACGAGGTTAGGGCCTGGGGGTCTTGGGAAAAGGAAGGGTTATGGGTTTTCCAGTTGTAGAGGTCAGAGGCAGAGAGAAGGGCCAGTACTGGACCGTGCGATTGACAGTACGGAGGGGAAAAAGGGAGGATTGCCAAGTAGAAGGGCCCTCTGGGTCCTCAGTCCGCCGCAAGCGGAGACGAGGAGGTGTCGGCGGCGGCGTCCGAGGGGTGAGTTTGGGCGGGGCTGGAGAAGGAGACGGGGTGGAGGGAGGGGCCGAGGGAGAAGTTGGAGAAAGGGTAGGGGCCGAGGTGGTAGAGGAAAGAGCTGGGGACAAGACAGGGGGCAAGGGTGAAGCGTAAGGTGGAGGTCCCAGAAGGGGGTTCTGAGGTGGAGGAGGCAGGGGGTCAAGAAGGAGGAGATCCCTCTGGGGTTCATCTGGGAGGACTGGCTTAGGCGGGTCCGGATTCCGATTCTTTGGGGCTTCTAAGGCAAGGAGGGTAGATTGGGATGGGGAAGGGGAATGGAGGAAGGGTTTCACCCAAGAGGGAGGATTTCGGACCAGATCCTCCCAAATAATTATGTAGGCCACCTGGTCCGGGTGTCCGAGTGGCCCAGGATCCATCACTTTTGCTTTAACCTGCAAGATAATTGAGAGGTTAAATGTTCCGTCCCGGGGCCATTCCCCATGGAGGGTTGGCCATTCGGACGAGCAGAATGTTTTCCATCGTCCCTTACGGACTGCTACAGAGAGGTGGTGGGCTCGAGCCCGGACGTCAGGGAAGTGAGTCAGGGTTAGAGACAAAGGAGTCGTCAACGTCTGTCCCATTTCGTCCACATATAACAAGGACAAAACAAAAGAAACAAAAACAAAGACCAGACAAGTAAGGAGAAGCCGCGCGGCCAGAGAGTGGCGCCACAAGATCACAAAATATTCAGACGGCAGGGGCGGCCTGCCTACAGATTTGAAGAGGCTAACTGAGTCGTTAGCCTTCTCCCAGACTACCGCCAGGGCGTCCCCCAGGGTGCAAGTGGGAAGGTGCGGGACACGTCTGTCCCCCTTCCCCACTTAATTCAGAAGGAGTACTCCCCAGAGTTCAGAGTTAGCCGGCAAGACAGACAGAACAAAACGAAAGTACCTGGTAGGTCCGTTCAGTCAGCAGTCCGTGGCCCGGGCCAGATGGGTCTCCGCCGGATGGGTCGGGGGTCCTCGGACGACCCCACTTCCCGGCCAACGCACCAAATGTTGGAACCGAACTGTCGATTCCCTCCTGGGCAGGGGTCGCCGCGAAGGATCACCGACACGAGATTCACAGCAGAGAGTTATTTATTACTAGCGCGCTAGGGTCCCAAGCTCTAAGTTGGCCCTGGGACCCCGAGTGCTTGTTACAGGTTGTTTATATAGGCAAACACAAGTTCAAACACAGCTTAAGGCGCGAAATTCAAACAAAGCTTTAGGCGCATGATAATTGGGTCTAGCTATGGCCTGAGCAAGGTGTCGTGTCCTAATTGGTTAGAGCAGGACCTTATGAGGTTTTTTCTTGGAGTTGCTGATTCCGGGAACTTCGAGGCAGGGTGGGACCCCCGGAATTGGCAGGGTGGGACCCCATGAGGTTGTTTCCCGGAATTGGCAGGGTGGGACCCTATCAGGGTGGGACCCTATCGAGGCAGGGTGGGACCCTATCCAGAGCCACCTGGTGTTAATTTTTTCTATATGAGGCCTAGTTTCTAAGTTTTATGAGGCCTAGTTTCAGGGCCATTTCTCTAAAGTAGTTTTTATTAAACTTTAGCAGCTTCCAACCTGGGGTTCAGAACTCTAGGCAATGACCCAGTAGTCAGTGAGGCAAGAATAAATTGTGATAAGTCTGGTTCTATTACGGAAAACATTCTCAGCAAACTGCAGGGGAGAGATAGCAGGAAGATCCATGGCTAATGCACTGCTTTTAAAGGACTCTCATAACTCACCGGACACACAGGGATGTTATGTGCTTTTGTCTAGTCATGGACAGACAATAAATGCAGTGACTTACTTGTCAGGCAGAAAACTTGATTAATTTTTTTAAGCAGTAAGCAGAATCATGGGAAATCATTTCCTTAACGCAAGCCTGAAATAAATGGGAGGTTCATTTGTCACGAATTCATTTCGGTGTTCACATGGTAAAAAAATACTGCCACATGTGGAGTGAGCCAAGGAGGCTTTAGAACTCTGAAATAAACATTGCAAAAAATCAGGCCCATAAAAACATTAATCTGTATTTCTTATGCCCACATTTTAAGGTTGAAAAGATCAATATAACATTAGTACTTTATCACTCTCAAATACTTTTATATCCAATATTTCATTTGCACTGAATAACAGATACCATTAGGTGGGCAGGGGAAATATCCTCCTATTACAGACAAGGACACAATATCTGAGAGGTTATCTCTTTTTTTTTTTTTTTTTTTTGAGATGGAGTCTGGCTCTGTCGCCCAGGCTGGAGTGCAGTGGTGCGATCTCGGGTCACTGCAAGCTCCGCCTCCCGGGTTCCCACCATTCTCCTGCCTCAGCCTCCGAGTATCTGGGACTACAGGCGCCCGCCACCATGCCCGGCTAATTTTTTGTATTTTTAGTAGAGACGGGGTTTCACCATGTTAGCCAGGAGGGTCTCCATCTCCTGACCTCGTGATCCGCCCGCCTCGGCCTCCCAAAGTGCTGGGATTACAGGCATGAGCCGCCGCGCCCGGCCTTCTCATTTGTTAAAAGTCACTTAGCCTGTAAATGAAAGAACAAAAGTTCAAACAAACCTCATGCCTCCAAATCAAGAGGAAGTACCAATGGACCACACGATGTTGCTATTAGATATGTTCACAGTCTCATGTATTTTAATGTTACACAGGCCATTTTTAACATACATGTTTAGCAGTCAATGCCACAGGAAATGAACTTAGACCAGGGCATGTGTTTAGACATCTTATGAATATTTCCCTGATCGAGCCCATGACTAGAGTGTAAAAGTTGATAAGAAACTGACCTCCTGTTTGTTTCTCTCTTCCCACTTTTTGTCCTTCTCCAGTTGTGCCCTGGGTGTGCAACTGGAGGTGTCTATTCTCCAGTTGTGCCCTGGGAGGCTGATCTTAGGACCTACAACAGAGATTTCTCACTGGCTTCCTGGTGGTTCATTCAGTAGGGAATTCCTGCAGCATGTTGGAGGGAGGGAGGAGAAGCAGGTGTGGATTTTTGTTTCTTTCCCTAGTTCTTATTTTAATGCCTGGCCATAGGCTGGCTGTGCCTGCGGGTCATCTGCAGGCAGACTTCTGTGCCTCCAGGTTTGGTAACCTCCCCCTCCGCTTGCCCTCTCGGAGCTAGGGGCCTCAGGGTGCCCAGATGTTCTTATCCCCAGTTCCCACATCAGCCTTCTGGCTTCCCTGTACCCTGCCCATCCTTTGTAAATATCTCTTTACTAAACCTTCCTCAGAATACCTGAATTTGAGTCATGGATCCATTGCCTGCCAGGATCCTTCCTGACATTACCTTCCAGAATGAATATTTCTGAAGGTGTCTATTCTCTATGCAAAGAAACTCAATTTCTCACCACGTATAAAAGGAAATAAACATCGTTTTCAATGGAAAATAATGTAGGGGACATGTCTGATGTCACAGGTTTGTTTGGGCCACACAGTCCAGAAAGATGTAGTCATAGAAATAGACTCTTTTTCTCTCTTTCGTTTGGTAACAGCATCCTGATTTTCCCTTGAGAAACCATCCTCTCTTCTCCTTACAGTCTGTCATTATGATGGGACCGACTCTACTCTCCTGGGCAGACATGGGGCCCTGCCTTGGCTTATGAGAAAACTATACGCCCTTAACCACAGTGATCGATTTAAAGATGGGAAGGAACAAGGGCAGGGGAACCTTGACGTTTTCCAGAGATATCAAGAAAGATGCTCTTTTCCCACTGGATTTTCTAATCTGTGGAACCTAGGCTTGGAGATGCTGTTAATCATCTTTGACATCATATAAAAGCCAAATTAAAATAGCAAATGGTGGAACTGAGAGATGGTGAAAATGTCCTCCTGGCCACATAGGTTGAGCATTTGAATTCAGCCATACCTGAAAGTGTCCCTGCACTTCCTCCCTTGGACCAATAATCTTTTTTTTTTCTTTTGTGTGATCTGTTGTCACCTTCATCCGGAAAAGTCTACAGTAAAGAAAACATTTCTGAACTGAGAGACTTGGAATTGGGCTTAGATCTTAGATCCCTCACCCATAAAATGAGGGTTTTGTACTGGATGTTCTTCAAATGCCTTTCTAGAGCTGAATGTGGAGAAGGATCAACAGTAGCCAATCTTCCAGGTCAGCTAGAACTGAGAGAAAAGTTATGCCTCCAAGTGAGCTCATTCTCTGTTCTCAGCATGTTCACCGCAGCACTGCTGTCCATCCAGTAAAGGACAGACATCGTTACAAATAAGGGCCCTACCCAGCCCTGGTCAGCCCTCTTGATAACTCCCAGGAGAGCTCATACCATCTTCCCACTTCAATCCAATTAACCAAATACACTATATAATTTTCGTGATACCTCTCTTAAAATCTAATCAGCACACCAAATGGCCAAAGAAATATTCAATGTCTACCAGAAGTAAAATGTGGTCCTAGGTATTTTGACTGTTAGCATTCCATCTTTATGTCTATCCTCCTTGAAAGGGACTCAAAAAACCCTTCCAAGCCCTCCAAGTTTCCACCAAGTAATATCTTCCTTCATGCACTGTGGCTTTTTGATACTTTCCTCTGGCATCCGTTTGATGAAAATTATTTTCATCAAAGGATGCCAGAAAAACAAATGAGTTTTAAAGTAAAGATGAAGAAAAATTTTGTAAAGTACTTAATTTCTTTGTTATTCATCCATTCATTGTTCCACTATCCAATGACCAAGACACTGTTTCTGGGTTGTTCACAGTAGCTCTATTTTCTGCTATTGTTTTTTAGTTGATGAAAATTTAGCTTAAGTAAACTAGGCTTATGTAATATCAATGTAATGGGACAGTCCTGCATAATTTGCCAAGCATTTGATGAGAGGTCACATATTTGCACAGTACATTTAGATGTGGGAAAGAAACTATCGTTATAGTGCCCTGAAAACCTCATTCCCACCATTGGTGGGGGGCGGAAAAACCCTAAATTTGTGCATAGAAGATATTTCTGTGTCTGATGGCTTAACTAGTGTTTTAAAGACTTGTTTAATATCTTCTGGATAAAGACTCAATCAAGTTTAAGGTCCACACCCCTCTTAGTACTGTTTGTCATCTTGGACATCCACTCACTAGATGGCACTTACCACGAGAGGTGCCTCTCACAAGATGTAGTCTTCCATAAGATGGCAGCTGGATGGAGAGGAAAGCTTACCTGTCCTCTTTGCTGTGAGGATGTCCACCTGCTGTTCCTTATACTGTCGTCTGGTCCCCTCTGGCCTTTGAAAAGGTCCTGTCTGTCCATTAGGCATACCCCCGACAGAAGCTGCTGAGACCTCAGCCAGTGTAATTGGTAATCTGGTAGCCTGCTGGGGGTCTACTGTGTCCCCTCCTGTTATACTCCCTTACCTTGGTTCTTGCTAGAGCAGCATCTCCCCATGGTCTCAGTTGCCTCCTCCATGCACCCCGGGCCTTGGTTGTCCACCCAGCAGCCCAGAGACTGTTTGACCATGGGGTCAAGTTTCTCTCCCACAGGGATCCATGGGAGGCCCACTGGCCATCATCTCTCTTCCTTACTCTTCTTCTTCTGGGATCAAGTGACAGTGTTTGGATTCCTTCCCTATCCCACAGCAGAGGACCTATTTCCAGTTATCTTTTCTTCGTAAGTATCACCACCATGGCATACCACCATGTTGATTTTTCTGTTCTGTTGCAATTTTACTGACGCAGGGGTTCCCTAAAAGGTGATCTCTTCCCTGAACCCCAAAAAAGGCGTGAGTTCCGTCTGCCGCTCTGCTTCTGGGTTTCCTTGCTGATCTCTCTTGATATGAATCAAGAAATATGTCCTATCTCTTGCTCTTGCTTTCTGTACCTCATGGCTTCTTCGCAGAATCAGAAGATATATCTACTTCATCTTTCTGTTGTTAAAAGAAAAAATTTTGCCGAATTAAATTTAAGAGAGTTTGATTGAGCAAAGAACAATTTGCAAATTGAGCAGCCTCCTGAGCCAGAGTAGGCTCAGGGACTCCAGCGCAGCCACATGGTGGAAGATTTACAGATAGAAGAAAGAGACATACAGAAAATGGTGTGAGGTACAGAAACAACCAGATGGGTTACTACTTGATGTTTGCATCGTTTGAGCACAGTTTGAACAGTTGGTCACCTTTGAATGGCCAAGACTCAGTGACGACACAAGACTACACTACAGTCTGAGTGCAACTCCATTGAGGTTACAGTTCATGATGTACACAGAAACCTTTAGGCTGAACTTAAAATACATAAGGAGGCAACTTTTAGCTAAACTTGATTTAACACTGTCCAGCGGGGCATCACTAGGTAATATCTTCCTTCATGCTCTGTGGCATTTTGATACTTTCCTCCTTTTCCCTGGGCAATAAACTGGGCTTTCATGATGGAAAACCTTTGGGAGAACCATCACTTATATGGAGTGGAAAATTTAACAATTTAATATCTTCTAAACAGGATTTCTGTTACATCTAGAATACGTAAAACTCTGCTAGTTTCTAGGAAGGGAGCTGAGGATAGGCTCAAAGGGGATTAAAACGTGAATTAAACATGATTTCTGTTCTTAAATAGCTTTTAACTTGGAGGAAGAGATGGACATGAACACCATTGGCCAAGGCATGGCATAGGAACAAAATGTGGCCTGCACCACTGGGTGATGAGATCAGACAGGGGTGAAGGATCACTTAGATCCCTTAAAAAGCTGGCTGCTTTCAGTTTGCTTCTTCTAAATTCTATAGGTTAGGGACCACAGCCTGAACCCTGATTAGCTGCAGTCTTTGAGCCTAGACATTGGCTTGAGAATTTCTGTCTCAGCAAACATCAGGTTGGGCCTGAACTTGGAGGTGGGAAGGAGCCGTCTCTTCACTGGTTGGGACTGTACCTTTTTTCTGGTAGATGGCAATTAATAGGAGGTACTTAGGAAAGGGCTGCCCTCTATTTGAGAGCAGTAGTTCTCAAAGTGTGTCCCACCCACGTTTGTGTTACCAGGAAACTTGTCAAAAACACAAATTCTCAGGTCCCACCCCAGGCCTGCTGAATCAAAATATCTGGGGATGAAGCCCAGCACTCTGTCTGAACAAGCTCTCCAGGTGATTCTCATCCATGCTAAAGTTTGAGAACCTCTTCTCTAGACTCTAAAATTATGTAACTCCACACCTGCACCCAGGGCCCAGCAGCACTGGCATTACATGGGAATTTCTTAGAAATGTAGACTCTCAGGCTCCACTTCAGATGTATTGAATAAGAATCTTTTCAACTAAGATTCCTAGTTAATTCTTATAAACATTAAAGTTTGAGAAACACTGCACTAGGTGATTGGACCTATATTCAACCTGGATTCTAGATCGTAGGTGGACAGTATCATTTTTTAAATTATTATTGTACTTTAAGTTCTGGGGTACATGAGCAGAATGTGCAGGTTTGTTACATAGGTATACATGTGCCATGGTGGTTTACTGCACCCATCAACCCGTCATCTACATTAGGTATTTCTCCTAATGCTATCCCTCCCCTAGCCCCCCAACCCCCAACAGGCTCCAGTATGTAATGTTCCCCTCCCTGTGTCCATGTGTTCTCATTCTTCAACTCCCACTTATGAGTGAAAACATGCGGTGTTTGTTTTTCTGTTTCTGTGTTAGTTTGCTGAGAATGATGGCTTCCAGCTTCATCCATGTCCCTGCAAAGGAGATGAACTCATCCTGTTTTTTAAAAGGTATGTTTTCTTCTCTCTGTTCCAGAAAGGCCACCTCCTGTCAAGGCTGGGACATCTGAGAGACAGTGGTCACACCACAGCTCAACTGCATGCGCACCTAAAACAGTAGCTATTTTCTCTGACTGTTTTATTCTTCTTTCTGATTTACCAACCTACTGGGTATCAGTGCAAAAAATTATTTTACTTGCGAATTAATGATATCACCACCTTTTCTTGCTTAAACTGTCTTTTTAGGTTAGCTCAGCTACTTTGGGCTAAATATTCAGTCTTTCAGATATACTGCACTTACCCTAGCTCCTCCCATGATGGCTCAGGGTAGGAGAGGCTTACACGACCTTGTGGTAGCAGAGCAGGGGCAGGGCTATGCTGCTCATGGGGCATTCTGTGAAAACAAGATGTGTCTTCCTTATGATACCTTCCTTCCAGATGTTGGAAAGTTGTCATACTGCTTTTATTAGAACAAGCACCTTGTTGCCATATGCTTTAAAATCGACATAACAAATGTGCAAATCTTCAATGTCTGTTAAATGAAGGGTGCCCTCTGAGACATGGATTTCTTGTGCAATACTCAACCTGCACAACTGTATGCCAGTCTCTATTTTTGTACCGCAGTAAAGTGCATGCATAAGGCAGAATATGGAGTTTTCCCCAGAGGCTTGCAGCTATCTTCAGGAAAAGCAGACTATTGGCATTGACTGTCCTGGCCACTCTGAAAATTCTATTGCTCTCGGGCCATGAGGATCAACATTGGTCCCCAACATCCTCATTTTAACTATTGTTTACCTCCTCCCTTTAGACCCCTGGGGTCGGGAGCCCAGGCTTTTTCATTTCCCTGAATAATAGAAGCTTTGTTTATGTCGTGACTGCTTCTCACTACCCACTGGCATACAGAAAACTCCAAGTTTCAGTCAGCCAGGCCTGCTTCCTGAAATGATATGGGAGCCTAAGAGGTCTAAAAAATTCTTTTTTTTTTTTTTTTTTGAGGTGGAGTCTCGCTCTGTTGACCAGGCTGGAGTGCAGTGGCCGGATCTCAGCTCACTGCAAGCTCCGCCTCCTGGGTTTACACCATTCTCCTGCCTCAGCCTCCCGAGTAGCTGGGACTACAGGCGCCCGCCACCTCGCCTGGCTAGTTTTTTGTATTTTTAGTAGAGACGGAGTTTCACTGTGTTAGCCAGGATGGTCTCGATCTCCTGACCTTGTGATCCGCCCGTCTCGGCCTCCCAAAGTGCTGGGATTACAGGCTTGAGCCACCGCGCCCGGCCTAAAAAATTCTTTCATTTCCCCATAATGTCTGGCTTTTGAGACTGCACTCACTAGTGACTCACAAACAATGCTAACTTGCTTTTTCTAGCTAAAATTTACCCTTTTCCTGAAGCATAAAACACACTGTTTCTGTGTGTAGGCCCCACAGGGCAGCAGTGTTTTCTGGATTTGAAAATTTAACAGAAAAGCTCTCACAAAAATTGTATTATGTTATCTGTCTCTTGTGGGACTTTATCGAAGGCTACAAGAAGAAGCCAAAAACCACCAACATTTTGAATTTTTCCTTCCAGTGTGTTGATTCCAGACCTTTGGTGGACATTATCTGAGTCTCGGGATATAGCAGGCAATAGTTGAACCAGCGATGGGCTGCTAACATCACAACTAGCTCTATCTTCATTGCCTCTCTACTGTAACTCTTTAGCTCTGCCTATTCAACAGTCTGGAGTCTGTAACATCACCCTGACTTCCATGTTCCAAATTCCATTAGGATCCTTTAGGATTCAAGGAAGAAAAATACCAGATTCACACTAAAATAATAAGGAAGTGTATTTGGTTCATGTAACTGCGATATTCAAGACTCTCCGTATCTTTAGGGTGTAGCTCCAGTGTTGTATGATTCCCTGAGCTCTCCTTTCTCCCATGCATTGGCTATTTCATGTTAATAAAATGGCCACAAAGATTCAAGGCATCTCATTCACATACCACAACATCCAGATTAAAAGAAAGGGCCTTTGTCCCAGAATCTAAGCAGGTTCAGTAGCATGCACACCACTGAACCAATCATTGTGGCTTTGATTGACTTATTTAGGTACTACATGTTCCATTCCTAAAGCCAAGAACCACGTAGGTCTGGAAGTCAGGCATTCCTAAAAAGAGGCAACTCTGAAGTGTCAACTGAAACATCATGAGATGTTACATTTAGAATGGAGACTTTATATCTCTTAAAGGGTTACAGCCTGCAGGGTGGTCATTTTGACAGGCTGGGAAACATAGCCTCTGGTAGAAGCCAGAAGGCAGGTACTTTGAGGGAGGGGAGGATGAAACAGGGATTTATGCTGAACAGATTGGCCAAGTATACATATTTAGCAGGTTATAAAAGTTGCTATGAATATTCATGAAGGGTGTCCTAAGGCATGTGCGCGGAATAAACATGCATGTTGCATGTTCACTTTGGGGTGGAGACTTAACATACAAATGCATTACAATTAGGCCTTGTATGTCAAAAGACACAAAGGCACTCAAGTGCGCAGCCTCTGCAAACCAGCCAGAACCAGTCCATGGTTGGTGGTCTTTTATCAAGAGAAAGTTACCAAAATCAACTTCTTGTCTAATCAAAGCTGTAGTGATGGCTTGTGGAACAGAGGGGTGAAATCAGGCTGCATCTGGCAATTGGTGAGCTGTAATCGTTTCAATATTTCTTATCTCGAGGCCAGTGCTTGTTTAGCTGCTAGAGAAAAAGAAAAATTTTGTGGCAGGTGGAACATAGTTTATTCTTTAAGTACAGGGGTACATGATTTAACTCTTGCTTGGCGTGGCCTTAGGTCTTGTTCATAATTTAGTATCTATTGCCATAAAGAGTCCATTTTGTCAGTCTTATGATCTCCATTTTAACATTAATACTGGTCAGTTATTGTGTCTAAGTTGTAAAACGGAGTGGGTACAGTGAGGTGCGTACAAGCTCCCATTCTGTCATGGTTAGGAACTCAGTTTTTCAGGTTTCTCTGGGGTTCCCCGGCCAAGAGGGGTCTTTTCAGTCAGTTGGGGGGCTTAGAATTTTAGGATTTTATTTTTAGTTCTCATGAGGATATACAACATTTTGAAGGAAACTCTACCTGATGCACAAGAATCTGGGCCATTAACTGGGCTTCTACCAAGTCCTGCCCTGTGTCCCAAGAGATTCAGTAAAGGAATCAAGCAACCACTAAAAGGCTAGGCAATACTACCGTCACTGGTGACTATAAATGAAAGACCCCTTTTATTTTCTTTTTTTTTTTCCCCTGAGAAATTTCTTACACTTTTTAATTTATTTATGTATTTATGTATGTATGTATGTATGTATTTATTTATTTATTTATTTATTATACTTTAAGTTCTAGGGTACATGTACACAATGTGCAGGTTTGTTACATATGTATACATATGCCATGTTGGTGTGCTGCACCCATCAACTCGTCTGCACCCATCAACTCGTCATTTACGTCAGTTATAACTCCCAATACCATCCCTCCCCCTTCCTGTCTCCCCATAATAGGCCCTGGTGTGTGATGTTCCCCTTCCCATGTCCAAGTGATCTCATTGTTCAATTCCCACCTATGAGTGAGAACATGTGGCATTTGGTTTTCTGTTCTTGCGAAAGTTTGCTGAGAATGATGGTTTCCAGCTGCACCCATGTCCCTACAAAGGACACAAACTCATCCTTTTTTATGGTTGCATAGTATTCCATGGTGTATATGTGCCACATTTTCTCAATCCTGTCTGTCACTGATGGACATTTGGGTTGATTCCAAGTCTTTGCTATTGTGAACCTCCCCGATTCTGGTGTAAACCAAAAAGAGGAAGACAATCCCATAATGCCTAAGATGGAATTTCCTATAGCTTGGTGGTATGTGGGTTGGGAGTTACAATTAAGCTGACAAAGAAAATGTAGCAATGTTTTTTCGCAGCACTGATTCCATGAACAGAGATTCATGCCACTGTGTAGTCTGCAACAAAAGTAAGTCAACTGATGAAAGCTTACTAAAAATTTAGGGAAGGGATATCCTAAACACATCTCTCATGAGCAAGGAATGATAGCTGGAAATTAACATGACAATTCTTGTTACTACTAATTTAAGATGGATAAAATGTCAATTGCTAATGTTTGTTCCTACTATTTTAGTTCAGCAAATGTAAAAATTATTAATAATGGCTTTCCTAATGGGAGACTCTTTCTCTTTAACCTTACTTTCCAATATAATCTTAAAGTTTTTCAACCAGGAATACAAATATCACCAAGGGTTTTAGGAACTGAATACAGTTAGGACAAACTGTAAAACTGCAGCATTTTTAGTTTGTTTGATTAATTAACTTATTATTTATTTATCCAACAAACAATTGTGATTACCAGTGGGAACACCCTTAAAAATACATTGTCCTTTCTGGAGATCAGAACAAGAATTGTTTCTAAATTTTCAATTGAGGTTTCCAAGTTAAATTTTTTGTTAGTGTCAACAGTCTTGGAGGAAATACCAGAAATTTTAGAGTAATTCTGAAAATATTTCTTTTAGAAAGATGTTTACAAGCTTAAGCAAATATCTACGAGCTTTCAATGAAATGCTGAGAACTGAAGTTAACATTTTTAACAGCATTGGCAAATTGAGTCATTGCACAGCAAGGTTTCTTGCTTGTGTTAGATTTGAAGGTCAATGAACACACATTTCCTAGATACAGAAATTTATACTTTTATTCTAGAGCTCACACTGAATAATAATATGGAGACCTCTCCAGCTCATTCCTTTATGGCTATGTACATGGATTGCTTCTTGAACATCGAATTGTAACATTATCTGAGGAGTCACAACCTATTTTTTAAATAAAAATGCACCGGTGCTTCATAAAGAGCTTCAGAAAATTATAGCAGAAGAAAAGTAAATTACAGGCCATTATGTTTTTAAGATATGCAAATGCTAGTAAATTAGAACATGATTGTATTACTGTTCTTTGCAGGGAACAGATTTAAACAATTCAAAATACTAGATGTAATTTTTTAAGTGCTGAGATCTAACAATAAATTACAAATTAAAATTATACATATGTTGAGTTACATCTTGAATTTCATAGATAATAATTTCATAATAGTAGACAAAAATGCAAACTGCATATAGCTTAAATGTTCTGTTTCTATTTATATGAAAGTTGGCCACTCTTTTCTTACATGGGTAAGATAACTATACAAAGACATATTTTTAATGCTATACCCACATTTCTGCAAGAATTAGACAACTTAGCCTATGCTCGCTTACATATGGGTGGAACAATTTTCACAAATTTTTAAGTTTGGAAAGACATATGGAATCTAAGCCAAATGAAATGACCTGATGATTGCTGAACTTTCCAGAGAGAAGATAAAGTATAGGGCAAATGAGATTTCAGCATTTCCCCATTCATTTCCAGTTCCCGGGAGGTACTTCTTGTTTCTCGGTTGACAAAATATCATCCTGGGTTCCTCCTCTCTTCTAGAGTGGCTGGTGGTGAACTATTAGTAAGAGGTCCCATGCAGAACACGATCGCCACCTAGTGGCCACAAACAAAACTCCTGCATGGCTTTTCCTGGCCAGCCACAAGTGATGCAGTAAGAACAGCATCTTTGGAAGAGAAAAGAGGTAACTTAACCCCCACATCACTTCCCCCTCACCCCAGATTTGATCCGTTTTCCCATTGCAGGCTTATGCCTTCAACCTAGGTGCATTCAGCTAATGTAAGAAATAACACAAAACTAACCATGCTGCACTCCATCTTTAAGCTGTTTGAAATGTCAAAGAATAAAAGAGAAGATAGTGGTCAAATATGGTTTTTTTTTTCACTTGAGTCGAATCAGATTTTTATATTATAAATGAAAACTAATTTCAAAATAGTAAATGTCTACTTTCTTTTCTCTTCTTTTCGACGGAGTTTCACTCTTGTCGCCCAGGCTGGAGTGCAATGTCATCATCTCGGCTCACCACAACCTCCACCTCCCAGGTTCAAGCGATTCTCCTCCCTCAGCCTCCCAGGTAGCTGGGACTACAGGCATAGCTGGGATTACAGGCATGCACCACCACGCCCAGCTAATTTTTGTATTTTTAGTAGAGATGGGGTTTCACCGTGTTGGCCAGGCTAGTCTCAAACTCCTGACCTCAGGTGATCCGCCTGCCTCAGCCTCCCAAAGTGCTGGGATTACAGGCGTGAGCCACTGCGCCTGGCCCTACTTTCCTTTAAATTAAATTTCTGTTATTTCTCCCCAAAGGTGTCTACCTAGTAGATGTAAATAAAACGCAGTCAGAACTGGATTTTTCCAGTACAGTAGTGTAAAAATGCGGTTAGAAGTTTTCTTACCATAACTCCCTTGGCAGATCCTTCTGGTTGGGGGAGAAAGATGGAAGGAGGGACTGAGAGAGAGAATCTTAAAAATGCCCCCCAGCAAAGCAACCTGATGGTGCATTATTTCAGAAGTTAAGGAGGTGATGTGTGTTCTACTAGTTGGTATTAGGACACCTTAAAGGACATGCTGAAAGGGCCCAGGGATTTTTGTTTGTTTTTGTGAGATGGGCAAGTTGTTTGTAAGTATACTTTCTGTCTGTGTGTCGGCTGCCGGAAGTTTTCTGATTCCATGGCCGGTCACCGGATAGACCAAGACAAAGGAGTCTATCATTACAAAAGCTTCCTGGGTTAGGGTGCTATAGTAGCCATTGTGTTTCCATAGCAACCTACAGATGGGTTTATCCAGGAAAGCACAGGGGCCCGCCCATGCATAGCTAGCAGAATGATGAACATGAGGATTGGACGAAAAGAAGCATGGGGCAAGATAAACGTGTTGTAAAAAGAATGTGTGTTCTGTATTACAAATTCTATTCTAAAATCAGTGCTAATTAAAAAGAAATAAATCAACAAAGTCCACAGAGGCCTTTGGTAACTAATTATTTATTTGATCATCACATTAAAGAATAGAAATCTAATGTCTTGGGGAGTCTCATTAGCTTAGCTTGAGACAGAAAAAGGAATAAATCAGGCTGGGTGAGCAGATTTGCTCAGGATGCTCTGGGGGAGATAACGTTACATAATTTGAACCAAATGAGTTTGTTCTTTTGGGTGTTTTTAAGTTCCTCTTCATCCATGAAGCCTCCCCGGACTAGGTAGAGAAAATGGAAGTTTTAAAAACTTATTATCCGTCCTTTCTCTGGCCTGTCCAAGAGGTTTATTTTCAGTTCATTATATTAGAAAATAACATTTTGAATGAGAAAACAAAAAGTCAACAATTTTTAAACAAGTGATAAATGGACGTCAACCTGTATATTGATGTCCACAGTGTATGTCTCCTCAGAATCACGAACTCCTAAGAGCAGGAAGGTACTAGGGGTGAGAATGGTACACAGAAAAAGAAAAATAAAGGTCTTTAAATTACCTTAATGGATGTATTTAACCACTTAGAGAAAGTCGCTATAGCAGTGGTGCCCTACAGCCAGCTCCTGCCAGCTGCCATTGCTACATTCCTACCCCAGTGTTGCTCCAGGGACTTTTTATCTCTCGGGTTGCTGTCTATTAATCCTAATAAAGATGAGGATAACTAATAATCACAAACATTTTGACAAACTCACCACAGATCCACAGATTACAAAGCGTTTTCACATCTGCTGATTAAAAGCAGGTATTACTACTGTGCCTGCATTTTGTAAAAATTGAGTGTTGGGAAAAATCACAAAAATGTTTGGAGGTCAAACAGCTAGTAAGTGGGTGTTCTGGTCCTCTAATCCAGGTCTTCTGACAATAAATCCCAGGTAACAACAGCTAGAAGGTCTTATCCCTTCCGGAAGTACTTTCAGTTTACTGGGAAAATTTAATAAAAAACCTAAAAAGCCTTTAAAAATTAAATAATAACTCCCGAATGCTGAAATTTTGGATAATTTTAGGTCGCTGCTAGAATGTTTTGTCTGAAATCATATAAGTATCCGGTCAACATGGATTCTCCATGATAGACTCCCATAGGAAAGATAGGCTGCTAGAAGGCATGGGAAGCTGGTTCATCTGGGAACTCATCTCACAACATCCCAAATCCATGTTTTGCTGTTAATCATGAAGTACAACGTTCTTATTAAGGGTGCCACAAATATGTATTTGCTACGTCTCTTTGTATAACCAGCTGAGGAAAAGTCCTCATAGATTCTCTGATACAGACCACTGTAATTACTATCTACATGATATATTGCATTTCCAGACATATTAATTAAGGAAATAACTCTCCTTTTTCCTTTATCATGACCTAAACCTCATGACTACACTGAACAGCTTTCCATGCATATGTCTTTATCAAGCCTAAAGAAAGAAATGGTAGAAATGAGCAAAAAAGATCACAAAGAGGGAGAAACAACTCTGGAGGGAAGTCAGCATTCCTGGGTTCCAGGCCTGGCTCTGTTTGCAACCAACTGTGTGATCTTGGAGAAGACACTTAATCTGCACCTGAGTTTCCAGATGTGGGCAACACTGGTTTTGGATCTTTTACAAGTATGCGACTCACAGGCTGCCAATAATGTATCAGTAACTAATCAGTCAGCCCAAACTATTTTCATTATTTTTCATTTTAATGAATATTTAGTCTTTAAACATATGTGTGCCTCAGAGTGCCCAGAGGTAATATTAACTAATTCTCTAAAAGGGTTATGATCTGAAGAATGCAAAGAACAGAGAATGTGCGTATGTCCTCAAAGTAGGGTGGTTTTCTGTTATGTACACACAGCATCATGGAATACTTTCATGGGTAATGGAGTCAGTTTGTGCACTCACTGATTTTTCAGTGTGTGTCTAGAAGTTAATTACTGAAAAAATATTGATCTTTCTTATTATCTCTATGTATTTTTGAGACGGAGTTTCGCTCTTGTTGCACAGGCTGGAGTGCAGTGGTGCAATCTTGGCTCACTGCAACCTTCGCCTCCTGGGTTCAGGTGATTTTCCTGCCTCAGCCTCCCAAGCAGCTGGGATTACAGGCACATGCCACCAGGCCAGGCCTGGCTAATTTTTGAATTTTTAGTAGAGACGGGGTTTCATCATATTGGTCAGCCTGGTCTTGAACTCCTAACCCAAGATGATCTGCCCGCCTCAGCCTCCCAAAGTGCTGGGATTACAGACATGAGCCACCGTGCCCAGCCCAGTATTTTGTTTTTTAATGTGAGGGCACCACTTGTTATCAAGGTATTTGCTATCTGATCATTTTGGGGGCAGTGGAAAGAACAAGCAAGAAAAGGAAAGGAAAGAAAAGGAGAAGGGTAGAAAAATCCTTAAAAATATTTTGGTGAGGAAAATGTTTACTGAGTATCTACTTACAACTAGGCAATTTCCACAATGAGGATTCAAAAGAATATGTTGTATCAAGACTCTCTTGGCCAGGCATGGTGGCTCATGCCTGTAATCTCAGCATTTTGGGAGGCCTAGGTGGGACGATCACTTGAGGTCAGGAGTTCAAGCGAGACCAGCCTATGCAACATGGTGAAACCCCGTCTCTACCAAAAATACAAAAATTAGCTGGGTGTGGTGGCAGGCACCTGTAACCCCAGCTACTTGGGAGGTTGAGGCAGGAGAATCGCTTGAACCTGGGAGGTGGAGGTTGCAGTGAGTGGAGATCGCACCACTCCACTCCAGCTTGGACAACAGAGTGAGACTCTGACTCAAAAAAAAAAAAGAACTCTCAAAATATTCAAATATTCTAAGATTCTAAGTCCAAAAAGAAAGATACAATAGAACTATTTATTTGTCTATACATTAAACTTCTGGTAACTTCAACTATGTTATACCCAGTTATAAATTAAAAAGAGATCAAAATAAAACTCAGAGCCTGTTTCCTTTTCCTTTATATAGAAATCTTTCAAGCTCAGAGACTAGACTTTTGAACTAATGTAAACTTCGTGAGGCTTCATGAAACCATTTCTTTCATAGTTCCAGCACTTAACTCAAAACCTAGTTTATGGAATGGAGTCAGTAAATATTTGTTAATGAAGCCAAGTGGATTAGATAAACAAAATGTGGTATAACCATGCAGCAGAATCCTATCAGGCCATAAAAAGAAATGAAGTGCTGATACATTCTACGCATGGCTAAAACTTGAAACCATTATACTAAGTGAAATACGTCACAATAGGCCACAAATTGTATAATTCTATTTATATGAAATATTCAGAATATGAAAATCCTCAGAGACAGAAAGTAAATTGATAACTGGCATGGACAGGAGAACAGGGAGTGACTCCTAAGACTATAAGATTTCTTTGGTAGGTGATGAAAATTTTCTGAGTGTGGTGATGGTTGCACAGCTCTGTGAATATACTAAAAATCACCAAATTGTACACATTACAAAGTTGAATTTTAAGTTATGTAAATTTTGTGTCAATAAAGCAGTTATTTTATACAAGATAAAAAAATAAAGATTTGTTAATGAATGAGGAGATTAGAAGCAGTATTCAGTAGCTGGGGTTGTTGAAGACCGGTACAAAAAATTAGGAGAACTGATGGCTGACACCCTGGAATCCAAAGAAAGAGTGAGAAAAATCATAAAACCCAGACACAAAGGAAGAAACAGTCCTACATACTTTACTGACTCTGAGGGATTATAGCACAGATACAAAAACAATTGGCATTAGCAAATGTCCCTGAGTCATTAAGAAAATATTGAACTTTGTTCAATATATGTCATTTAATAAAACTCAGGGAGGGAGCTGTACACGGCACTCTTAAGATATTTTTATTAGACAGGATTAAAATATCATTCTGAGAACCCTTAGTCCCCTCATATGCTAGATTTCCTTTTCAAAACATAATCTTGATGTTATAATAATATGTAACTTAAACCTCCCTTCCCTTCAAAACATCCTTGGTTCTACTCAAGGACCTCTAATTCCATAGTATCTTTTGTAGACACAGAAAGTATGCGTTTTCTTTGTCTTTGTGATGTATTACACCTCTCAGTGCAGAATTTTAATATATTCCACATATCATATCTTCCTGTTTCGGTTACAAAACAGTACAGAATTGGATCAGCAACACAATTTAAACTTGTTAATGCAACCGTGATTCTATACATTGTGTAAGTTTGCTTCCCAGACTTGCTGTGGTCTTTGAAGTACACATCATGCTCTAAAATGCAGCGAATCAGCAACATCACATGAAAGGGAGTAAAGCATAAGACAAAAGTAACTGTGATGCTGACCAGTAGTTTTATGATTCTCTTCTTCTCCTTGTTTTCCGTGGCTTTATTGTGCCGCACAGCTTGGTAGACTTTCCGGTTGCAGATCAGGATGGTGACCAAGGGTACTGCATAGCCTGTACACGTCCTGAACAAGTTGAGGTTGATTTGCCATTTCTCTAAAGGGTATCTGTCATAGCATAAAGTAAAATTAGATTTTTTGTCATCGCAATATTCAACAACTGTTTCATCTTCCCACAACATGACAGCATTGAAGATGGTTTCCAGTGTCCAGATGGACAGGCTGACCATGAGTGCAAATTTTCTTGTCCTTAGGAAAAAAAACTTCAAAGGGTAGACAACAGCCAAATACCTATCAATGGCAATGCAGGTGAGGAATGCTGTGCTGCTGTAAAAATTCATGTACATGAGAAAAGCACTCCCTTTGCACAAGGCAGGAGAGAAAGTCCAGTTGTCCTTATTCCAAGTGTAATCAATCCATAAAGGGAGAGTTAATGCATAGAGCAAATCTGATAGGGACAAACTGAAGAGGTAAATTCCTAGTTCACTTTCCTTCTTTGCTTGCAGGAAAGACACACACAGAGATCCAATATTGGCCGGAATGCTGACTATAATCACAAAAATGTAAACAATGGGAAACAAATAGTGATCCAGGTCATGCTGTTCTTCAATACATGTGCTGTTCATTTTTTTTTAAGGTAGCAATTATATTAGTTCTTAGAAAGTAAACAGAAAAGTCTTGTCTCGTTGTAGTTCGTTTTGAACATCGAATTCTCTTTTACTGAGAATTCTTTTTCAATTTTTCTGTGTTGTCTAAAGTTCTAATTAATTCATCGATGCTTTTAAAGGGTGGACGTAGATCAATTTTTACACAGATATCAGCAGTTGGAAGTCAAAATTCAGGCTCCTCGCAGTTGGCTAAAGAGGTCAATTGAATTTAATAAACAGAAGTCCGTGTGTTCATTATCACAGAATGCTGACAAGCAGCCCACAAGGATCAACTGAGGCATTTGTAAGTGTACGTGGAGAGTTGTCCGCAATTTGTTTTTCTTCATAAATCTCACAGTAGATTGGTGCAAACATAATATACAAGGCTTTGTTTTCACAGAGATTGGTATTTCCTTTTAAAATTCCTTTCTTTCTGTAATGAAAGATGAATTAAAATTGTTTAGATGTTTAAGATACATAAGTTCATTACAATCATGATTTTGAAATAGTCCCTTTTTGTTTCATTTATTGAAGATATTGAAAATGCATTAAGTTACAGTGAAGGTGTTTAAAATGGGAAAATTATCTTAATGACTTCAGTAAATAAAGTCAAGCCAAGATATTTTACTTATTTCAAATAAGAATTACCTGAGGCATGCTAGATTAGAGTGAATTATATTTCTCAATGGACATAACCCAATAACACAAAACTCAAGTTAAAAAGCCATTTTAGCAGCTAAAGATAAAAAAAATCTGTTATTGACACTCCTCAAAAGAAGACATTCATACAGCCAACAGACACATGAAAAAATGTTCATCATCACTTGCCATCAGAGAAATGCAAATCAAAACCACAATGACATACCATCTCACACCAGTTACAATGGCAATCATTAAAAAATCAGGAAACACCAGGTGCTGGAGAGGATGTGGAGAAATAGGAACATTTTTACACTGTTGGTGGGACTGTAAACTAGTTCAACCATTGTAGAAAACAGTGTGGTGATTCCTCAAGGATCTAGAACTAGAAATACCATTCGACCCAGCCATCCCATTACTGGGGATATACCCAAAGGATTATAAGTCATGCTGCTATAAAGACACATGCACGTGTATGTTTATTGTGGCACTATTCACAATAGCAAAACTTGGAATCAACCCAAATGTCCATCAGTGACAGACTGGATTAAGAAAATGTGGCACATACACACCATGGAATACTATGCAGCCATAAAAAAGGATGAGTTTGTGTCCTTTGTAGGGACATGGATGCAGCTGGAAACCATCATTCTCAGCAAACTATCGCAAGAACAGAAAACCAAATACCGCATGTTCTCACTCATAGGTGGGAACTGAACAATGAGAACACTTGGACACAGGAAGGGCAGCATCACACACCGGGTCCTATTGTGGGGAGGGGGTAGTGGGGATGGATAGCATTAGGAGATATACCTAATGTAAATGACAAGTTAATGGGTGCAGCACACCAACGTGGCACATGTATACATATGTAACAAACCTGCACGTTGTGCACATGTACCCTAGAACTTAAAGTATAATAAAAGAAAAAAAAATCTGTTATTTGTCTGTGATTGATAAATACTTTTGCATGTATGATCAACTGTATGGTTATATGATTTCAAATTTCTAATTTCATATGCAATCTAGGTGTATGGCATTTTCAAAACTCACCTTATTATCCAAAGAAATACTATAATAGAAATACAATAAAGTTTTAGAATTTTAAAATGTAGCAGTTTGTTAAATCTTAGCATATAATTAGACAATCCTACTTCTGTTTTCTTTTTGTTTCCTCTGTAGACTAACTCACTTTATTTTTCTTATACTTTTATAAATGAGAGGACAGAATGTTCACAATTCTGGGTAAAATCTTAGAATCATTAATTTCCATCTTTATATCTGATGGTTTATTAGGTTAGTGTCTTTTTTAAAGCTCTGATGTTATAGATTCACATAAAAGTAAAGGTTCTATCCTTCTCTCCATACTGGAGTAGAGAAATATTTTGTCTATATCCCTTTGCTGCTGAGGCTTACTGGTGGCTTAGATTATTCACCTGGTGAATACCTTCACAGAAAGCTTTGTAGAAACACTATTCAGGGCACCAGAATCACTCCGTCTCAACTGTTGATTAATCCTGAGCACAAAAAGACCTGCCATCACAAGTCACAAGAATCCTACTAGCAGAGTAAACCATATGGGAGAATATATCATATTTCACTCTTAAGCAGAGAACGAAAACTCCTGAAACCTTTTAGCTTTATCAACCTGAAAAACAGGAATAAAATGTGAAAAACAGCCTTTTAAATAAATAGGGAAGCTTCCAAAGGGGGGAAAAATTCATAATGGAAGAAAGGAGGTGGGAGCTGCTATCAGGGAGGTGAGTGAGCATTGGAGCTCTGGATGGCCTGAAGGCATATGAATCACCAGGGATCCAATCACTAGAGATCAGAGAAACTAGAGACAAAGCTTGGGCCTATGCAGGTAAGAAGGGGTCCTTGACCATCCCAAACACATGGGATCCAGGAACCTCTGCTGTCAGGGAAAGGGTGAACTAGAAAATAAACAAAATAACAAATTCCACAGAGATTTGCAGACAGTAGAGAAAAGATGACAATTTCCCTGCCTCTGCTTGGTTTCTGTGAGGAGTTACAATAAAAAATTCTACCCTAAGTAGTTGTGGCCTGTGGGGTCCTCACTTGGAAACTGGGTCTGGGTCTACATTATTAGTTTGGTCCTGCAAACTTCAGGCCAACCTACATGTTCAGCTTCATTAGTCATCAGAGGAATTCAAACTAAAATTAAAATGATATACCACTACACACCCAACAGAGTAAATAAAATGAAAATAAGACAAAATATCAAGTGTTAGGGAGGAAATAGAACGCCTTGACTCATATGCTGTTGATTAAAAAAATCATTTGGCACTTATGCATACCATATGATCCAGCAATTCCACATCTAGGTATGTGGTCAACATAAATGCATGCATATGTTAACCAAAAGACAGGTACTAGAATTAGAATATTCACAGTAACACTACTTGTAATATCCCCTAAATAGAATGCCCATTAGCAGTATAATAGATGAGTAAATTGGGATATAGTAACACCGTTGAAATCTACACCTCAATGAATAAATTATTGCTACATGCAATCACATGGTTGAAAATCACAAATATAATGCTGAGTGATAAAAAATGACACAAAACAGTATGCATTACCTGATACAAACCAGGCTAAGTTAATCTATGCTGTTAGGAGTCTGGGTAGTGGCTATCTTTGGGGAAAGGCTGGGTGCTGCTGGAAAAGGGCATGAGGAGGACTTCTGAGATTTGGTAATGTTCTATTTCTTGATGGGGTGGCTGGTTCCATGAGCATGCTCAGTTTGTAGAAATGCATCAAGTTGTATACTTAGGATATGTGCATTTTGCTGCATGTGTTGTATTGCAACGAAAACATTAAAGAGTGGAATCAAAAGGCTGTGTGAGATGGCATGTAGAGCATCTTGACAAACAAACATCTGTTTTATCTGCAGATGGAACATACATGCCTTCCTAAGAATTGGATTTTATTTCTATCCTCATATATAAAATGTAATTGAGAGAAACAAAACAATAAATAAATAATTTACATAATTATGAAAATACATTCACCAAAAATAAAGGTTAACTATATATGAAAAAATAAATTCTAGGCTCCTGGAAGAAGTAGACACAGATCCCCCCTTGAACAAGTTCTCTTTAACTCGAGCTTCAAAGAATCCTACAGATAAGAGTTCCAACAAATATGACCTTATTCACACACACACACACACACAGAGAAATAAGTAACTACGTGTGAGATTGAGCAGAAACAGCAAAGTAAATCAAATCCACAAAATTTTAGAGATAAAATTAATATAACACAAAATAAGTATGTTTAATAAATAGGGAAGCATGTTAAATAAATAGGGAAGCTTCCAAAGGGGGAAAAATTCGTGATGGAAGAAAGGAGGTGGGAGCTGCTATCAGGGAGGTGAGTGAGCGTTGGGGCTCTGCATGGCCTGAAGGTGTATGAAGGAACTCACTAGGGATCAGAGAAACTAGAGACTAGGTTTAAAGAAACAAAATAAGGGATTTAAAAACATGAGTAAGGAGGAAGAGATTATTAAAAAATGACAAGCCATATTTTTAGAAAGACTGAAAAAGACTTTCTAAAAATAAAAAATACAATAATTTAAATTTAAAACTCAACACAGGGACTAACCAACTGATTAGATCCAGCTGAAGAGAAAATCAGTATTTTGCAGGATAGAGATAAAGAAGTAACACAAAATTATCAGCATGTTAAGGACAGGGGAAAACATAAAAGAGATATGGAGAAAAGGTGAAAAGGGTAGCATATACATAATTGGAATTCCATAAAGATTGAAAAGAGAGAATGTTGAAAAGGCAATATTCACAAAGCTGATGAGCTTTCTAGAACTGATGAAGGAATCCTGAGGATGGATGAAGAATCCTCATATATCTTCAATCCTCATGGAATCCACAGATTAATGAAGCTTAGAAAATCTCAAATAGGATTAAAAACACAAAAATGGAAACCTATACTTAGACACATTGCAATAAAATTGCAGTTCGCCAAAGACTAAGGAAAAAAAAGCCAGAGAGGAAAGATGGACTACCTATGAAGGATGGAATTGAGATGGACAAAGGACTTCTCAACCGCGATAATAGACAGCAGAAGATTAAAAGTTCCAAATTGCTAAGAAAATATATGTCATCCTATAATTATATACTCAACAGAACTAAATTTCAAGGACCAGAGGAAGAATTAGGACATTTTCAGATAAACTACCACTGAGAACATTTACATCCAAAATCCCCACTAAAGAAACTTCTAAAGGATATAATTGAAGTAGGAAAAGGACACTAGAGTAATGTCTGAGATGCAGGAAGGATTGAATCAGCCCCCGCGGATGGGACTCTGATGCACACACAACACGTCCAACACTAGGCTCGTGTGTCTTGGGGAGAACACCTGGACCATGAAAACATCCTCCCTTAAGACCAGGACCGAGAAAGTCGGGTAATGGGCAGTGTGTACCTCTTCCTCCTCTGTCTGTGTTACTCAATAAATAGGCATCATTTTCTTTAAAAATGGGATGATAGATTAAATGGAAAAAATGATTTTTAGAAAGGTTTATAAGGTTTTCAATGGAATACATTTCTCTAGCTGTAAAAGCATTTCCTGCCTTGACTTAACCACAAGACAGGATGGGTTGATGAAGCAGACAGAGGCCCTCTTCTCTGTAGTGACGCAGAGGCAGTACAGGCTTGTGGTTACGAGCGTGGGCTCTGGAGACAATTCAAATGCCTCTCAAAAGCACTCTGGGCCCATTTGTGTTTCTTCACCTCTCTAAGTTCCCGTTTTCACATGTGTAAGTTAGTACCCAGTTTCTAAGATTGTTGTGAGGGTTAAATGAAATGACATATGAAGCAAAGTTCATAGCACATGGGAAGCATTCACTGTAGGTTAGCTGGTAATATTGCTTTAATGACATTGGTAGTGTGCTCCAATCTTTGTGCTGTCCCCTACATTTCCTGAAAAGAAATAATCCTTAGCCATCTAGCCAGAGCATAGCAGAAAAGCTGGAGGTGTTCAGAGTGTGATTTGTATGGTAACATTTCACATATAATACCAAGCTCTGCAGATAATAGTTGTTCATTTAATTTGGGTGGATCTGAGATTTTCATGGAATACTGCATATAATTCCTATTACAGTATTCATATATCTTTTCAGATCTTATTTTGGCTCCTTTAATCAAATTTTGAGAAAATTGTTTTTAGAGCCAGAACTGAGAAATTTTGGTGAGTTTTTAATTTTTAAATTTTTACCAGATGTCAAAAAAGACAATCTACAGTATATTAAAGTGTATCTATTCTTGAACAGCTCTAAAAATAGTACAAATCATTGATGACGATGATCAAAAGTAAAATATTTTCCTACAGTGTTATAGAAAATGCTTGCTTTCATTTATCAGTTTAATAGTTACTTATTAAGACTCTACTATATATTTCAGGCACTGTGGTAGTCACTTATTAACTAATAATTATTACTTGACATTTATTAATACTGGAAATATTCATTCCTAACATCACATTTTTTTCCGATGGATATAAAAAATATTTACTGGACCATTGTACAGATGAGGGATTGGTGCCAGATAGCTCTAAAGCCAGGAGGTGGTGGTCGGCTTCTTCCTAAATACTGAATCAAGTTTGCCAAAGCACTCTTTCCTGGAAAGAAAATAAAGTATGAACAACCCCCTTTTTCTATATCTATAGTTTTACCTAATTAGTTCTAAATTTAAAGTTTGGCCCTTTACCACTGCTCAAAGTAGAGGAAACCCTGTGTCTTCCTCATTTCTTTCTCTCTTATAATAATTTGCATCACTACATTTATACAGCCTAAACCAGGTAGAATGTTGCGAACATCGCTGACAATTATACCAAAGCATGTTATCTATTTTAAAATCTTATTTTATTTTTTAATCTTACACTTACCCATGTTTCTTCGGGTGATGCGTTTGTTGACTGAGGAGCTTGATAAATCTGTGCCTGCATCAAGTCAAGAAGAGAAACCAACACTGCTGAGGGGACAGGAAATTGCACTCATATTTCACCACAAACCAATGAGGAAGTAGCATCTCAATGAGAAGGACGTGCATTATCCAAGTTTGAAGCCAAAACTCTCTTAAATACTTTTAAAGATGTTTCTAGTTATTTTTTTACCGTACTGTAATTTTTATAACTCACTTGTCTCATTGCATCTTAATTTCAAGTGTGTACAGATATAATATGCCCCTTACTTAATGGAATATATAGTAAATATTTTATTTCTTTATTCATTCATTAATTCAATCATTCATTCACTCATCATGCCAGCAGTGTGCGGGGAGATGTATACGAACTGGTTATCAACCCAAAGGAGTTTTTTTTTTTTTAACCTAGTAAAGGAGAAAGACATGTTTAATAGTGATTGTAATGCAATGGCAAAATGAAGAAGTACTTCAAGAGGGGAACAGATAAAATAGAATGAGCCATTTGGATGTGTGAGATAGGGGAGGATATTGTAGACAGATTCAGGGTGATGAAGTTCCTGGGAGAAAAACAGAAAAGGGAGAATTGAGGCTGAGGGGTTTAATGATGGCTGTTGTGCTGTTTAAGGCTGGGGTTAAGGTAGCCAACTTCATACAGTCTTTTTTTTTTTTTTTTTTTTTTTTGAGAGACTAATGGGATTGGATATATAGTATTTGATTGTAGAACTATTTTCTCCTTTGAGTTTCCTCTTGGAAACAGAGATGGCTAGGAGCAGTTGAACTAACTAGCTGAGACAAATAATTTTATGAAACTTGAAAATTTTATTTGAGAAAGATTTTTATTGTTATTACAAAACCTCTTGTACTTTAGCAAGTTAAAGTTAATGCCAAATCTATAAGCGGTTTAATATGAAGTGAAATTAGCTCCTATAACTTTCTTGCTATTGATATATAAAAAAGTCAGAAATATCACTTTTGAATCTTGCCCTCACAAACTTTTATTATAAATGAAGGGAAAATATTATTTAAAATAACATAATTGATTTGGGATGAAAATATTTAACCCAATTTTAAAGATGTAATCAGGACATTTTGAATCTGTGTTTGTAAAATGACATTAAGGGTTGGTGGTGGTGGTGGTGGCTTTTTTTTCTTTTTTTCTCCTACCCGAGATGGAAAAGATGAGGCTGTATATAAGCAAGGCTTTTCATATTGAAGTTGATCAGGGTATATCAGGAATTTTCAATACTTCCTTTGTAGGTCTTTCTTTAAGAATAATAAAACTAATACTTTACATTTATAAAGTACAGGAAAGTTTATAAAGTAATTTAGCATATAGTAAATCATAAATCAGAATGTTACTGAAATAATAAAATTTATAAAGTAAAAAATTAATAAGTGTCTTGAATTTTTACAAAAATGAAAGTAATGATTTCAGTTTACTCGAGACTCTAATTCAAAATTCTCATTTTTGCTTGGTTTTGTACATCTGCTTATCTGTGGTTTCTATACACGGGATATCTTTTTTTAAGTTCGGGGTACAAGGGCATTGTTATGTAGGTATTTCATTACTCTCATGATCTCTTACTTTATCTGAATAGACTATACTTCTGCTTTTAGGGAAAGGATATTTTTTCACGTCCATATCAAATATGCATGTGGTTTGCTTTTCAAAAAAAAAAAAGGTTGTAGTTAAGAAACATAAGAAACACAAACTTTCATTTCTCCTGATTTAACAGGAGAAAAAGCTGGAGCTGAGCTATGCTAACACCTTGCCAACTCTACACAATAAGAAATTTACCAGCTTTTAAGAATTTTGCTTCTTAATATGGAAAATATGGCAATACTGTATTTTCAATGATAGGGCTATCTTTTATAATGAATGGTTACAAATTTTAAATCAATGAATCACTGTGACATTTTAACAACGTAACGCGAGATAATAAGTAGTAGTAGATAATAAGTAGTAAGTAGTAGTAGATAATAAGACAATAAGTAGTTATTCAGAACACTGCCTTAAAGGGGTTGGCAATTCTGACCAGTCCATTATTTGGTCTTCTTGTGGTCACAAACTGGGGACCCAACACTGGCCAGTTGGGCTACTCATTGTGTAATGGGGAGAAGATTGTGGATCCAATTCTCCATGGGGCAGACAGTGCAAGAGTGTGTTCTGCTGATGAAGGCGTCCTTTGTGAGACCACACTATCTGCTAGGTGTAGTTTCACTAGTCAAAGCAGCAACTAAATATGGCAAGGTAAGATTTTGAAATAATGCTGTATTTTCCCAGCCACATTTCTTTTCACTCTAGCCCTACCCTGACACTATCAGTGAACCATTTTGCATTTATTGCCTCGAGGAAATTTCTGGCACAAGCAGGGAAAAAAAAGAAGACAATGTGAGTTTTGAGTTTCAAAAGATTTAGGGAACTCAAGGCCATGGAAAAGACTGAGGCACAGACACTACGCTTGGGAGAATATGTGTTGAAATAAAGTAAAACTTCCCAGCCCCCAAAACTGAAAAAGATTGTCCTGCTTGGTGGGGGTTGGGTTTACCGTTGTGAGAGAGGAAGTATGTTCAAGAGCTTAGATGTGGTCAGTGCTTGAGAAAGGGGCCCTGCATCTTGATTGCTGTCCTCACTTCCAAGCAAGCCCTGAGGTAGGGGTGGGTGACAAACACCCTAGATGAGTTGTGTGATCTGGGGAGGAGTGAACCTGTTCCTCATTTCCAAGGAGAGACTCAGGAGTATGTTCCTGAGAGACCTCACTGTTGTAATTGGGTATGGTTCGTTTGTCTTTACAAAGCTGGTGTTGATTTGATTCCCAGTGTGGCAGTAGTGGGAGGTGGGGCCCAGTGGGAGATGTTTGGGCAATGGGGGTAGATCCCTCCTTAATGGCTTGGTGCTGTTCTGAAGTAGTGAGTGAGTTCTCTCTCTGGATTAGTTATCTCAGGAATAGATTAGTTCTCGACAGAGTGGGCTGTTGTAAGTGAAGGGGTGGCCTGCCCCTCCACACCTGTGGGCGTTTCTCGTTAGGTGGAACAAGAGACTTGAGAAAAGAAATGAGACACAGAGACAAAGTATAGAGAAAGAAAAAGTGGGCCCAGGGGACCGGCGCTCAGCATACAGAGGACCCATGCTGGCACTGGTCTCTGAGTTCCCTTAGTATTTATTGATAATTATCTTTACCATCTTAGAAAAAAGGGAAGTAGCAGGATAATAGGATCATCGTAGGTCAGCAGTAAGACATATGAATAAAGATCTCTGTGACACAAGTTTAAGGAAAAGTGCTGTGCCTTGATATGCATATGCAAACATCTCCATAAACCTTTTTAGTGCATAAAGAGCAGCATTGCGCTAGCAAGTCCCACCTTTCGCCGTAAGGCGGTTTTCTCCTTTCTCAGTAAACAGAACAAACAATCGGGTTTTACACCGAGATGTTCCATTGCCCAGGGACGGGCAGGAGACAGATGCTTTTCTCTATCCCAACTGCCAAGAGGACTTCTTTCCTCTTACACTAGTCCTCAGCACAGACCCTTCACGGGTGTCAGACTTGGGGACGATTAGGTCTTTCTCTTCCCTCGAGGCCGTATTTCAGACTATCACATGGGGAGAAACCTTGGATAATACCTAGCTTTCCTAGGCAGAGGTCCCTGCGACCTTTGGCAGTGTACTGTCCCTGGGTACTTGAGATTAGGAGAATGGTGATGACTTTTCACAAGCATACTGCCTTCAGGCACTTGTTTAACAAAGCACACCCTGCACAGCCCAAAATCCTTTAAACCTTGAGCCACCACAGCACATGTCTCTTGCAAGGACAGGGTTGGGGGTAGGGTCACAGATTAACAGCATCTCAAAAACAGAACAAGATGGAGTCTCTTATGTCTACTTCTTTCTATATAGACATAGTAACAGGCTGATCTCTCTTTCTTTTCCCCACAGTAAGAGCCTGGATACCTCTCTGGCCCTCTCTGCATGTGTCCACTTTCCTTTGGACTTTCTCTGCCATGCTGTCTCACACCACATGCAAAAATTAACTCAAAATGGGTTAAGACTTAAATGTAAGACCTGAAACTGTAAAGCTGGTAGAAGAAATCATAGAAGAAAACTCCATGACATTGGTGTGGGCAATGAGGTTTTGGATATGATCCCCAAAGCACAGGCAACAAAAGTGAAAATAGACAAATGGAATTACATTAAACTAAAAAGCTTCTGCATATCCAAAGAAACAGTCAACAGAGTAAAGAGACAACCTACAGAATGAGATAAAATATTTGCAAGCCACACATCTCAGGGGTTAATATCCAAAATAAATAAGGAACTCAGCTCAATAGCAAGAAAATAAATAACCTGATTAAAAATGGGCAAAGGAGCTGAATAGACTCAGAATACTCTGAATAGACTCTGAATAGACTCAGAATTTCTCAGAATACATATAAAAGGCCAACAGATATATTAAAAAATGCTCAAAATCACTAATCATAAGGGAAATGCAAATTGAAAACATAATATCACCTCACACTTGTTAGAATTGCTGTTATCAAAAAGAGGAAAGAAGATGTTGTCAGGGATATAGAGAAAAGGGAACCCATGCACACTGTTGGTGAGAATGTAAATTAGTTTAGCCATTGTGGAAAACCTGCAGTTCCTCAAAAAATTAAAAATGGAACTGCCATGTGATTCAGCAATCTCACTACGGGGTATATTTCTGTTGGAGAGCATTGTAACAGATGTTTCAAAAATATTTTGAGTGGTGAGAACCTCTTGTACAGTCATTTTCTTCATGCCTGGGGCCTGGAGCTAGGTGGATTCTAAAATTCTTTTCCTGGCAGGAGTGCAATAAAGTAGGTATTTGCAATCCAAGGAAGAGTAGAAATATCATAGGTAAAGCATAGGAGGACAATACAATTTCCTGGTATTCCTTTATTTGAGCAAATCTATGCTGTAACAATTACCAGCAAAAGGACTACAGGTGGTGAAGGCAATTTTTACAGTGGAGAAATGCAGACACAGAGACTGACACTTCTTTGCAATTACCACATCAGCTTTGGATCATAACCTGGTGTGTCCATCAGGGTTCCTTGCTGCAGGTAACAGAAACCATCTGTGGGTAACCTGAGAAGAAAATGAATGACTTAGAAAGAAAGAAATCAGGATATGGAACAAATTGATGCAGAAACTTCAGAATAAGACTTGTAAAATGGGTTAGAGTCAAAGGACCAAATAGACAGCCAGGTCACTCTGTCTGCGCATTCAGGTGAGAATGGCACTGCTTGATCACGCTGCTTTAGGTATCTGAGGCCACCGCTGATGAAGCCTCTATGCAGCTGCCTCTTCTGGACTCTGATATGGCTCTTGTGGGATTTCTCGACTGTGCATACATCTAGTTACTCTTCCAAGGTCAAATTTGCAGGTTCAAGGAACTGATTGAGAAAGCCTGGTCATTGTCAGAGCCTGTACTTCTAGGGACAGTAAGAGAGAGGATCTAGTTCCTTTACTTCTGAAGGAGGCAGAATTCTCCTTCACACCAAGACTCTCACTATGAGGAATCAGCCACACACGACATGGATTTGGATGACTGTAGACAACAACCTAGCAAAAAGAAAAATTGAGACCAATAGAAAGACAGGAATAATCTGTTTTTGCAGAATTAATTGTGGGGAAAGCAGTAAACTCAAAAGTTATACTATAGTTACATAGGTATGTCATTTATGTTATTATTTATATAATAAGCACTCATATAACACATAGGATGTGTGGGTCACTCTTCTAAGTGCTATATAAATATTAGCTTGTCCAATGTTCACATTAATGTATTGCCATCATTATCTCTATTTTATGGATGGGTAAACTGAAGCCCAAAGAAGTTATGTAACTTAACCAAAATTACACTGCTACAAAGCCATTGGAGAAAGATTTGAAGCCAGGCAACCTGGGGCTCCAGGGCGAATATTCTAACTACTATACTACATTGCTCTTTGCTATAGAAGTTTTTATTTGTAGTTATACTTAAGAAAATGTTCAAGGCCGGGCGCGGTGGCTCAAGCCTGTAATCCCAGCACTTTGGGAGGCCGAGACGGGTGGATCACGAGGTCAGGAGATCGAGACCATCCTGGTGAACACAGTGAAACCCCGTCTCTACTAAAACTACAAAAAACTAGCCGGGCGAGGTGGCGGGCGCCTGTAGTCCCAGCTACTCGGGAGGCTGAGGCAGGAGAATGGCGTGAACCCGGGAGGCGGAGCTTGCAGTGAGCTGAGATCAGGCCACTGCACTCCAGCCTGGGCGACAGAGCGAGACTCCGTCTCAAAAAAAAAAAAAAAAAGAAAATGTTCAGTAAGCAATTTATAATTTATTTCATTAGGTGGATTCTGTCCTCTGAATTATTTTCATTTTGTTTATGTAAAATCCTGAATTAATAGAGCCTTATAACATATTTTAGAGAGAAGTCACTGAACAGGGCAGTGTAACTAACAGTTGCAATCAAGAAACATGTCCAGAGTTGAAAGACCAGACAAATGGCAGATGTTGAATATATACTGAAAGGAATGTAAGTCATTCTCCCATAAAGACACATGCAAGTGGATGGTCATTTCAGCACTATTTACAATAGCAAAGACATGGAATCAACCTAAATCTCCATCAATGGTCTACCAGTGAATAAAGAAAATGCGTTACATATACAACATGGAATACTCTGCAGCTATAAAAAAAAAAATGAGAAGCCGGGTGCTGTGGCTCATACCTGTAATCCCAGCACTTTGGGAAGCCGAGGCGGGCAGATCACGAGGTCAGGAGTTCGAGACCAGCCTGACCAACATGGTGAAACCCCGTCTCTATTAAAAATACAAAAATTAGCCAGCTGTGGTGGCGCACACCTGTAATCCCAGCTACTCAGGAGGCTGAGTCAGGAGAATCGCTTGAACCTGGGAGGTGGAGATTGCAGTGAGCCGAGATTATACCACTGCACTCCAGCCTGGATGATAGAGCAAGACTCTGTCTCAAAAAAAAAAAAAAAAAAAAAAAAAAATTAGATCACGTTCTTTGCAGTAACATGAATGGAGCTGGAGGTCATTACCCTAAGAAGACTAACACAGGAACAGAAAATCAAATACTACATATTCTCACAAGTCAGAGCTAAACATCGAGTACATAAGGACACAAACAACAATGAAACAACAGGCACTGGGGCTGACTTAAGGGTGGAGGGTGGGGGGCAGGGGAGGATCAAAAAACTACCTATCGAGTACTATGCTTATTACCTGGGTAATGAAATAATCTGTACATCAATCCTAGGACATACAATTTACCTTTGTAACAAACCTGCACATGTACCCTGAACCTAAAATAAAAGTTAAAAAATATAGCAGATGTTACAGGACAGTTCGAGAAAACACTCTACACTCTTATGTCCCAGGGGATTCCTACTTTAAGAACTCAATTATACTTGAAGGTCAAAGCTCTGGGCAATCCAATAAACATGCACATCAGGTCCTCTGTTCACCCTGGGTTCTTAATGTACATTAGCTATGATTTGCCTTTAGTTCAATTCAACTAATATTTATTGAGTACTTAGCATAGTTTGGGCACTGTGCTTAAGATGTACAAATAAGAAATAAACCTGGCCTCTGCCCTAGAATTTCTGACAGCCTAATACCAAAAACATGGAATCAACCTAAATGCCCATCGATGGTAGACTGAAGGGGAGGTAGACTGATTTATAAAAGTAAAGCCTTTTCCTGAAGTGAGACAACAGACTACTATCATACTGTTTTATGACAGTCTTGGGGAAAGAAAAGAGAAAAAAAAAATCCAGACTGCTATTAGAGTTTATCAATACATTTTCATTAAAAGGCAAGATCTCTGATTCCTCTCAAGAGACTATTTGATTTTGGTCACATTATTTTATTTAGAAAAAGGAGAGATGTGGGGTGGCTGAGGTGTAGTTGTGATACTTAGAAACACTTGTTATTTAAGAGAAAAATCATCGTGTTTCCTTTGGTAGACCATTTACGAACACTAGAATGGTACAGAGGTCAGTGTGGCCCCTGAGCAACGATAACATGCAAATTCTTGAAGTGTTTCAGATTAAACAGAGAGACAGAAACACTGTCATTACTTTTTAAACTCATTTAAAATCTGAAAACCGGGACCTTCCTTTCTTACCGTCTTATCTCACTGACCCTGATCCACAGACGCAAGGGAAGCTAAGCATATGATCACTTGTGGGATAACTGTCATTTTTCCTTATCTCACATCGTGAGTACATTTGAGGGCTGTGCCCAGCACTCCAAGGATCTCTGTCAGCTTGTATTTATTGGCCTTTTATTAGAAACTTTCTTGCCTCATGTCTGGTCTCATGAATATAGATCAGAAATTAGAAACAAAAAATATTTATCTGGTAAGCAATTTCTTTGGTAACTGAACTAATAGGAACTACTGGGACTTCTGGGAGTGAGGCTACCTTTTCCCTTAGAGTTTGTTTCCTCTTTTGTAGATTTCACACATTGCTCAAATATTTGTGGCATGCATTCCAACTACAAGGTGCAACTGAGGGCGGAGAAAAGGGAAAACTTAGTTGGGCAGACAGCTAAAGTTGGTCTTTGGTAAAATTCTTTTAAACAGAAAGACAGCCTGAAAAATCAAGCTACAGGCACAAATAGAGTGGCCTGGGGAAAACTCAGGCAACAGCTGCACTGATAAAGAAAGGAAGGCCCAGCATAGAAGCCTTTTGTTCTTTGGGTGATTAGCAGGTTCCTAGGAAAAAGTTTCTCCCCTTTTTCAGGCACATACATGGTGGGCTCTATGGGAACTTGCATGGGGGTGGAGAGGGTGCTTACCTAGAACCCACAGTTACACAAAAAAGAGAAGCTGAACTTTATCCTTACCCAAGACATACCCACAGCTGCACAGATAAGGGGAGTTGCACAGATAGCTTTACAGTAAGTTACACGAACAGCTACAGAGATGAGAGGAGTTTCTTATAAAAGCTTTTGGATTCAACTGTAATAGTGGCAACCCATCTGGGACCCCTCTCCGCTGCAGACAGCTTTCTTCTTTCATATAATAAACTCTCTCTTCAACATCACTCTGGTGTCCACACTCTTTAATTCTTTTGGTTATGAGACAAGCTTGGATAACACCTCAGACAACGAGACCACTGACCACTGACCCGTTTGACAATGACGTGCTACAGGATGGTGTACGCTGGGTATTCATACATCATCATGCAACTTCCTAACTTTATGTGTAAGGTGGTTTCCTCTGTTATCACCTTGGTATTTCCCATCTAGTCACGGTATTACATGGGTCTTACGCGCTTGTTAAGAGCTGGTAAGAGAAGCTTAACATTCACTTGATCGAATGGTTACTATGGCTTGTATCCACAGGAGCTCCAGCTCATGCTTAATATATTGTGTTAGAACAAATGGATCAGAGTGAATTCTGTAACAGTAAATCCACAGAACTGGAAAATTACTGACTTGCATCATAAACTGGTTGCAGTGGGAAGGCAGAGAGTTCAGATTGGTGTTGTACTGGGGAAAGAAGAAACCAAAGAAAATAAGTGGTTCACACACAGGGGACTATTTAACTGATCCAAGCCAGAAGACTACTGAGGGTGAAGGGAGCATTATCAATAATTACGTTCAGACAAAAGTTGTGACTGTCCTTAGTAAACCAGGATAGATGTAATTTAAAAAGAAAGAAAGAACAAACATAGCTAATGTACATTCAGGGATATCAGAGGACCTGATGTACATATTTATTGGATTGCCCAGAGTTTTGACCTTCAAGTATAATTGAGTTCTTGAAACTTAGATTTAGGTTTGTGGTTAAGGGGCAAAACAATCAGATTCCAAATAGGGTTCCGCAGACAAATCCCACAGGTCCTAAAGTCTCTGGGTCTTTTCCTTGCCATTGTGGTACCTCAGGGGCTTGTGTAGGCAATGACAACCAGCTCCATACTTCTGCTAAGAGAAATTTGGGGATCAGAAAATCTTTCTCTGCAGCTCTTCAGAGTCTCTTTAATTTACTTCAATAACAAGGAAATCAGAAATCTCAGGACAGTGCTGGATGTGGCAGAAATTCCAGGGCAATTCACGACTTTCCTACCAATTTAGAGTTATCTGTCTGGAATCACTTCAACTGACAGTGGAAGATAGTTTATAAAATTGTAGGGGAGGCAAAATTTCACCTTCATCCCTGTAGGGTCCCAGCAGGGCCCTAGTATTAAATCGATTTAAGATATTTATGGACTGTCAGGAGAGAACCACACGAATTTGTTTATTTTAAATGGCAGGGGGGGGGTCTCACTAAAAAAACAAAAACAAAAACAAAACCTAAAGCAGTAGTTAAGAGTCAACTGCTTATAGAGTGAAATGGACAAAAAACAGTAAGTTGTGAAACATAAGGCGAAGGGGCTTGGGCTAGAGTAATTAACTGGGTAGAGAAGTGACTAGAAAGATAGGGATTAACAAATTTTGTTTGGACAGATTTCCCTCGACTTCAACTTTCTGTCCTTGAAGATAAGAATGCTATTTTATAGGGAAGACATCTTTCACATGGGAATTTCATCTCCTCCTTTTAAGACACATAATATCCATGAGAGTGATCTTGCACCTGCTGTTTTTAAGCGCCTTTAATTTAAAATAGTCAATATGCCACAGCAGCATATTTTGAGGTGGTATATTATTAACTCCTTCAAGGCTAAAAGCCTTGAATATGCCGGGGTAGTTTCCAGACTGGAGAACCTTCTCAGCTAACATTTGCCACTTGTGGAATGCATTCCATGTACTGAGTGCTTATTAACTTTTCTCTCAGTCCCTCACTGCTGCTCTTCTCGCCTCATCTCATATAAGGGAAAGCTCAGGCTCCAAAAGCAAACTGATTCCACCAAGATAACAATGGAACTGGGACCTGGGGTCCAAGCCTGGTCCTCGCACAAGGTAGATACTCCCTGAGATGCTGGGGAAGAGCCATGGTAGGGCCACTCATTGCCCTCTTCCCTGGGCGGACCTTGGACATCCACCTTCCCTGCGTTAAAGTGCTCCACTAGGTGACGTCGGAAGAGAAGTACATGTGAAATCCCGCGGCTGACCACAGACAGGCGAGCAGTAAGAAAAAGCTTGCCGCTTCCTTCCTCAACCCTGCGCTGGCTGCGTCAGTGGCCCTTGATCCGCACTCAAAATGGCGGCGGCGGCGTCAGCGTCAGCGGCCTCCTGCCCGTACCTATCGTGGCGGCGACGGGACCCGCCTCCCTGGGCGCCGGAGTCATGTGACCCACACAATGGCTGAGTGGCTACTCTCGGCTTCCCGGCAACGCCGAGTGAAAGCCATGACGGCCGCCGCGGGTTCGGCGGGCCGCGCCGCGGTGCCCTTCCTGCTGTGTGCGCTGCTGGCGCCCGGCGGCGCGTACGTGCTCGACGACTCCGACGGGCTGGGCCGGGAGTTCGACGGCATCGGCGCGGTCAGCGGCGGCGGGGTGAGCGGCGAGCTGCGGGGATACGCGGGGGGCGACAAGAGCCCGCCCCGTGAGGCCCGCCCCACAAACCCCCGCGGCGTTGCCGTGCGTTTCGACCCGCTCCACCTTCGGCCAGTGTGGCCGAAGGTGCCCGTCAGCAGGCGGTTGGGGCGGGTGCGCTGCGGGGCTGGGACGGGTGCTTTCTCGTTTAACACGAACCACAGAGGCAGTTAGGTTTGAACGAATGAGGATCCGGAGGTCCAGAGAGTAAAGTGACAGGTCTAAGCAGTGAAGAAGCCGGGGCTGGTCCTAGTCCCAGGCAATGGGGCCCAGGCTGTCTTCATCTCGGAGATGGCAGTCGGGCAGCGTCACTCCAGAAAGGGCCAGGGAGTGCGGGAGCGTCCGTGTGTGAAAGAGAACGCCCCAGCGGGATACTTTGGCTGTGTCTCTTCCTTTTGGGGGAGTTGGTGGGTGGTGGAGCCGTAAGTCCCGGGCAGTTGTTAGTGCAGGGTAAGCATGGGCTTCTCCGGAGACGGTAGCGCCGAATAGGATTTTGTTTGGAGGCACGACTGGTGCCTCAAGGTGTCTTTAAAAGGAATATAAGGGAGCGGCCTGAAACTACCAGGTACTCCCTCTGGGCCCACGGGCTTCATGGTGGCCAACCTTTGGGTGAGAAGGTTTTTGTTTTTTGTTTTTTGTACCTGAAATTACATCTAGGGCTAATTCTTTTTGAAAATGTTAACGTTGAACTCGGGTTTTTGGGATTGAGTTGGATGGAGCTTGCATCCTTACATTCAACTCAGAACAAGCTTGAATGCCTGCTGCTAGGATGACCTGGTCGGTAGTCTGACCACATGATATAACCTGCTAGGGGAAATTTTTTTCCCCCTGGAGTTAGCTGATCCTTTTTGATTTTATGTTTTTATTCCCTAATTTGCAATCTCTGCAGCAGTGCTGATGTGTGTTTCAGGGGAAACCTGTGGGTCGATGAGCTAATGCATTTATTCTTTGCTACTACAATTCTCCTTTTTATGTTTTTGGTCTAAACCTGAAACAGCCAATATTTCATGAAATGGGGCCCCATCTTTTTTATAGCTTTACTTGTGATACTAAATCTAGTGTAAGAGCTTACCGAAAAATGGAAGTCTTTGTTTCCATTAGATTTATTAAGCCCAGTTTAAAATTACTAAGATGAGAAGAATCATTTCATAATTAGGAAACTCCTATCTAATCTGATAGAATATACAACAGTTATTAGTATCCCTGTATAGTGCATTACTCCTCGTAGGAACTCACTAAATAATGAAAATTATTGCAACATTATATTTGCATACCACATTAAACTTCTTTGTGGAGTCCTTGGTCCCTAGCCCAAGTTGTGGCAGTAAGTGTTTAGAATGCTGTCATTTAATCTTTATGTCAGAGAGGGAAAGCAGTATGGTACAGTAAGTAGTTAAGAATGTAGGGCCAGGCGCGGTGGCTCACGCCTGTAATCCCAGCGCTTTGGGAGGCCGAGGGGGGTGGATCACAAGGTCGGGAGATCAAGACTACCCTGGCTAACACGGTGAAAACCCGTCTCTACTAAAATACAAACAATTAGCCGGTCGCGGTGGCATGCGCCTGTAGTCCCCAGCTACTTGGGAGTCTGAGGCAGGAGAATCGCTTGAACCCGGGAGGCAGAGGTTGCAGTGAGCCGAGATCGCACCATTGCACTCCAGCCTGGGCGACAGAGTGAGACTGCGTTCAAAAAACAAAACAAAACAAAACCCAAAACCCAAAACCAAACAAAACATAAAGAATATAGACTAAAGAGAAGATTGCCAAGAGTGTATTCTGCGTTCTGCCACTTCACTGTATGACCTTGGCAGGTTATCTATTATAACTCCTCTCTGTCTCACTTTCTTTTTTTGGGATACAGTTATGTACCCACATGGTAGGAGCATCGTGAGGATAGACCTGAAGTCCTTAGGATGATGTCTTTCACGTTACTGATTTTGGTTAATAACCAGTTTCAGAGATTAGGGAGGAGGAAGTTATTTCAAGGCCACTGGATGATGAAATGTTCCCAGGGCTTTTTTCCTGTGCCTGTAAACAGTTCCAGGCCTCATTCAGGCAGTGTGGTTGGTAATCCTATGATTTGTTATTGCTTGATGGTGCATTTTAACATTTGGTTATATTGCCTTTGACTTATGCTGTTGTGTTAGGTGTGGCTATAGGTTTGCAATAGCATAATTGGTGTGTTTGCCTAAAGCCGATACTTTCTCTGTTAAATGTGGGAGTGCATAGAAGGCAGAATAAACCCTAGACAACAAAGTGCACAGTTTTAATGGCATAGTGTAGGACAGGAAGCATTGTTTACCTAGGGTCAAGGATATATTAGTGTGCCTATACAGTGTTCATTTAAAGATTGCCTATTTTGATATTGGAGCCCCTGCTAGGTTGTAAGCTCTTTGAGAAATATGTATTTTAAAAATTTGTATATATAACACTTGCCTTTATTGAGAACTTACTATGTGCCAGGTAATGTGCCAAGTCCTTTACATACATCTAATTTTAGTCTTACAACAGCTGAATGAGTAAGATAGCCCACTTTACAATAATTTGCCTATGATTACATAGCTTATTAATGATGAAATCAGAATACAAACTCCATTTGACTTAAAGACTCCTATGTTATGTTGCCTGTACCAGTGCAACAAAAGACCCATAAAATATTTAATAAGTGTTTATTGAATAACAAAGAATGAGGATACGAACTTGAATAAGATTCAGTCCATGTCCTTAAGGAACTAAGAGCTGAGTCAGAAAAGTAAAGGAGTGATGAGGATGCAGGGTTCAAAGTGTTATAATAGAGATATGGATCTGGTGCCAAAGGATCCCAAAGGAGAGGCACTTACATCAAGTCAGTGAGCAGGGTCAAAAGGCATCCTTCCTTGAAGAGGTGGAATTTAAGCTGAAAGGTGAATTGGAGTTGTCCAAGAGAGGATGTGGGGTGCATTCCAGGCATAAAAATAGAAAACATTTTTTGATACACCTAGATAGAAGGTGTGAGAGTGATAAAGTATCAGGGTTGGGAACTGAATAATTAAAGGATTTGGGTGCAAAATTGAGCAATTTGAACTTTATCCTGAAAGCTTTTGGGGAAGGGAAGATCTTAGCACGTTTACACAGAAGAGTTTCACGATTACATTTGTGTTTTGGGAAGGTTGCTCTCGTAAGTAGCATGGAGATGGAATAGAGGGAGAGGCAGAGGGGATGCCCTGAGACCACTTAGGCTTTTCTCATAAGTGAGGAGGGCCTAGGTAAGTCAGTGGGGTTGAAGAGTAGAGGAAGGATTTGAGAGCTATTAAGGATATCTTGGTGATTGAGGGTGCATGAGACGTTTGGACAAAAGGTGGCCCAAGTTTATGGTGGAGGCCAGTGTTCGTTACTGAGACAGCAAGCTCAGGAAAAGGAGCAGATAGGTGCAAAAATGCTATGTTTGGTTTGGGATATATTGAGGTAGATGAGAAGAGTGACTAGAGAGCAGCTCCATGGGTCTTTGCCTTACTGGTAGGGACTGGGGATGTTTTGGGTGTGAGAACAAGTAGATATGGGCACTACCAGAATGTCAGTGGTAGCATATGTGAGAATATAAAATAGAAAGTTAAACCCCATAAAAGGGAAGTATTTTGTCCCTGTCATCATACACACACCTGGCAAAGTGTCAGCAGTTTGAACCTAGGACTGTCCGGTTTACAAGCCTGAGGATGTGCTACTATTTCATGCCAAAAAACGGCCTCTTTTTGTTTATTTTTTGATTATATTGCCTGCCAAAGGATAGATTATAGGTCAATTATTGGTTTTGTGATTTCTTTTTTCAAATAGTTGTATGCCATGGTCCAGGCATGATCAGCTATTGGTCCCCGCACTGTCCACCCTTGTCTTTCCATGCATTCTGATGCCACTCTTGGGTTAAGTTTTCTTAGTACGGCCTGGTCTGGAGATTATTGCTAGTTATTCTTAATAGTAACAGGTAGAATTTATGAGGATGGGGAAAGTGGTGCTTCCTTTCAGCACTGCTGCTTGTGATGTTTTTCTGGAAGATGTTAAGGGGAAAAATTTCCTGACATTCATCCCTCTCATCTTAGCCCTGAGATACTGTTGCCAGTTGGTCTCAAGATAGAAAACCTGAATTTCAAGATAAGTTTGTGATCATGAGGTTAGCAAGCTTACCTCCCAGTTAACCCTCATCCCAAAAGAAGAGAACCTTTTAGCTGTTGGACAAACAGCAGCCCTACTTGCCCAGTGATTGGCACAGAAAGGGCAGATAAGCAACTTGTGAGGCGCTTTTCCATAGCCTGACCTTGCCTAAGGATAAATATGTGTATACCAGGTGGTGTGCATGAACACTGTAGACCAATATTCATGATTGGATTTCTTTTATTCATACTTTTAAAAACTTATTTTTTTAGGCAACCTCCCGACTTCTAGTAAATTACCCAGAGCCCTATCGTTCTCAGATATTGGATTATCTCTTTAAGGTAATGAAAAAATAATTATTTCTTGATACTTGTGATATTTTAGAAACTGTAGGGTGAATTTTACCTATAATTTATCAGCCTCAAAATTCTGGTTTTTGAAAAAATGGCACATTACTTTTGGAATAAATTGCTATTTGAAGTTTTACTTTTGTTTTTGCGTCTGTAAAACGTAAGGCAGTAATTAGTAATTGTCTTGAAGCATCATACAATACAGCACTATGTTAATACTGTTAATTCTTTTCACAGCCGAATTTTGGTGCCTCTTTGCATATTCTAAAAGTGGAAATAGGTGGTGATGGGCAGACAACAGGTAGGAGAATTTGGGAGATAGGATTTCTCCCGTCAGCATTTTAATCTATACCTCACCATACGGACTGTGATTTCAGAATATGTGTAAACAGTACCAACACTTTTGAGATTGATTTTTGCTTATTAGAGTGTTCCTCATTTTAAAACTGTAATTATTTAAAAATATTATATAGAATATGGTCCATCTAAAACAACTTTCAGACTTTAAATTGCTTATTTAGTTGAAGTAATCGGTAGTAAACAAATCCACAGTTTTCTAAAATCTATATATACAGGACAGAGCATAGGGACAGTTTTGAATTTTATTGAGAAGTTAGAAAGATTTTAATTTTATGTAGAGCATATAAAGTGCTATTAACTTTAAATATGTGGTAAAAATGTATGTAACCGGTGTTTCAGAGATACAGCTTTTTTTTTCTTTTGAAAACAAAACTTTAATCACTAAATCTTCAGTCTTCATTGTCACTATTTTGATTGGCTTTGTGTAGTCCATGTTACCAATTGGCAGTTTATAGGCCTTTTGTTTTTCAGGAAGAAGAAAAAAATTCTCTCTATGATTAGATATAGCTTATTGTTTATAGATCAGATTCCATTATAATGAACTCTAGTGTATCTCCTGCATACTTGTATTCCTGCTAGTGATTTGGAAGTAATTCTTTGTTGAACAGATATGTCTATGTGGTGGTATTAGTGTTTATGTTGAAATAAAAAGTACAAAGCAAAAACAAAAGAAACCCCCATAACAGAAACTTTCCCCAAGCTATTGCATTTTACTGTTAAAACCTTTTAGGCAGAATTGACAATGATGGGCTAATTTCACTTGCTGAAGCTAAATTAGAGGTAGAGATACATAAATAGGCAGATCTTGTGAATTCTGATGTTTACCTTTAAGAAGAAATGCGCAAGGGCCTCTCAGAAGGCCCAACTTAGCAGGGGCAGATATTTGTGAACTGTGGGAATATATGAGGACTTTAATAGCAGTTAACTTCCTCCGTGCTAAGATAATGTAACCTCGGCCGGGCGCGGTGGCTCAAGCCTGTAATCCCAGCACTTTGGGAGGCCGAGACGGGCGGATCACGAGGTCAGGAGTTCGAGACCATCCTGGCTAACATGGTGAAACCCCGTCTCTACTAAAAAATACAAAAAACTAGCCGGGCGAGGTGGCGGGCGCCTGTAGTCCCGGCTACTCGGGAGGCTGAGGCAGGAGAATGGCGTAAAAACCCGGGAGGCAGAGCTTGCAGTGAGCTGAGATCCGGCCACTGCACTCCAGCCTGGGCGACACAGCGAGACTCCGTCTCAAAAAAAAAAAAAAAAAAAAAAAAAAGATAATGTAACCTCTACTAACTGCAGATGTTAGTATAGAATTTTGTTATTCTTAGAGTGGATATGTATACTTATTCCTTTTTTTTTTTTCCCCTCAAAACTCTTCCTATATCAAGACATATTATAGGCTAAAGGTGTGGGTTCTGAGAACAGGGCTCAGGAGCCCGGGGATTCATATCCAGCATTGATAAGCTGAAAGTTGAGGTAATGAGAACTTAAAGTTGGACATGGGGATTTGAAAACCACAGAGAGATCAAAAGCCCAGAAGAATGAATACTGGGAATTTTTAGTTATATGAGGTGATATTTCTCTCAGTACTGCTTATAATAGAAGGTTGTGGTTTTATTAAGACTTTTACAATGCTTAAGATAATGAAAAAAGAATGAAATAATGTGCTTTTATCATCCATCCTTAAGTTGTATAAGATTACGATTTGCCCAACTTCAGGATTAGAACTGGAATACTGCTTTTGTGAAGTGGGTGTCGTGGGTGGGGGTGGGGAGTGAGATGGTCCTAGGGAGTACCATTCATGGATCATTACTTCGTTTTTGCTCTCCTCTATTCAGATGGCACTGAGCCCTCCCACATGCACTATGCACTAGATGAGAATTATTTTCGAGGATATGAGTGGTGGTTAATGAAGGAAGCTAAGAAGAGGAATCCCAATATTACACTCATTGGTAAGAAATGAAGTTTGCAATGCTTCTTCAGTCTCTTTTCCTTTAACTTTTAAATTCTGGATCATGTTGGTGGAATCTCTATTAGTACGGAAGTGCTCATAATGTCATTAATACTACCAGTATGCTACCAGCAGCAAAGCATGTGTCAGGGGTGATCCTTTCTTTGCCCTTGTATATTATGTTGAATCCTTATAATACCAGTGAAGTAAGGCATGATTCTTTCCATTTGGCAGGAAGAAGCAGTAGAGGCTTAGAAAGATTATGCCACTGACCTAAGGTCATAGACAGTTAGTAAATGGCAAAATCGGTTTTAGCACATAATTCCATATTTCTATGATGCTAAACTACTTTTCTTCACAAAATCTGTCATCAGTATTTGTAAAAGGGTAATACTATGCAGTAGTACACCTAACTAGTTACACAATTGTTTGTTACATGTAGTAGTAAACCCATTTTTAGAAAAGGTACATACAAAAGTGTTTTTTGTTTGTTTGTTAGTTTTTGAACTTCAATAATGTGCTGGTTACTGTTCTAGGGGCTCAGGAAGCCAATCACATCCCCAATCCCTGCACCTGTGGAGCTTAGGTTCTGTTGGAAGGATCATTGGCTAGTTGCTTCAATGGGACTATGTACATTTCACAGTTCTGTGAGAATGCGTACAGAGCCTGTGAAGTATTTCAAACATCAGAGTGATGGGATACTTTCATCACTTGAAATGAATTTGATTTTTTGAAACAGGCTTAAATTCAAACTAAGTTAAATGAAATTAATGATTCCTTCTAAAGGCCTGATTTCTAGTTATTTAAAAAATAATTTTCTCAGCAATCAAATTAAAGGATAAGAGTAATATTTTCTATGTTAAAAGAAATTAGGAGTAAGTATGTTCTTTATAAATGGGCTTTTGTAAGATTCCAGAAATGCTGTTTGCAGTAAAAGCATCACTGAATTTAGCAAATATCCGCTAGACTGCTTCCAAGGTCAGACCTCATTTAAATGTAGAAAATATGGCAGGGAAAACTATGTCCTAACAAAGACTTACACATGGTAGGCCTTCAGACTGCATTTAGCATTTCATTGTTTTCAAGAATTCTATTACTTTAATGTCACATTTCTTATGTAATACACTTGGGTGTTCCTCCTGAGTTTAGAAAATAAACATTTTGTCATTTTTATTTTTATTTTTTTCAGTGGTGAACTAGTTTGGTAATATATTTATTGCTGAGGAACTTAACTGTTGAGCTTATTTTAAAATTAGTAGCAATTTAAATTTAGAATTATAATACGTACTTTTCTACTCTTCTCACTTTTTTACTTAAACATAATCAGGGTTATTGGAAGAATATGGACTTATTTGATGTGTATCACTTAACAAGGGTATATTTCTCTATGGATTCATTGTCATTTATATTGATACAAGAACAAACTAGTTTTGCTACATTACATTGCCTGACTGATTAATATTTTAAGGACCCTTAAATTATAAGAAGATGTACAAGTGAATGATAAATTTGTGTTATACATAACTCAAAGGAGTGAGTAGTTTGGAATAAGCCTTTTAGAATTCTTTGGTTTGACCTCAAAGAACAGAAGTTGAATATTGAACATTCCAACAGTGAGTGGAAATGTTAAGTTAAAACATATGGTACATTTATTTCTATTGGTAAGGGTCTTGGATAGAGGTGTTTGTATTTGTTATTTTTCTTTTGCCTGGAAAGAACATTTGAAATTATGGGACCTGACTCTAGGGATCAATAAGGAATTATAGTGTCTATAGATTGGAAAGGATTTCAATAATTTTTATATGGTATATAAACTTTCCTTTAGTCAGATCTGTGTTGGTGTTTTGCAAGTTGAATGCTTTTCTTAAAAAAAATTTGTTTTATTTTCAATAGCGCCAGCAGTGTTATACCTCCTCTACCTTTGCCTCCTCCCTTCTCTCTGCAGGGTTGCCATGGTCATTCCCTGGATGGCTGGGAAAAGGTTTTGACTGGCCTTATGTCAATCTTCAGCTGACTGCCTATTATGTCGTGACCTGGATTGTGGGTGCCAAGCATTATCATGATTTGGACATTGATTATATTGGAGTTAGTAATATATTTAAAATGATTCAGTTTGGGACATTTATTTGTAATTTAAAATATAATTTGGTTCTAAGGTACTTTTTGACTAACCATTTTATGTCATGAGACTAATTTGTTCTACTGGTATCTGATAATAACACAAGCTAAGTACATGTGACCTTTAATTGCTCCCCTTTGCCCATCCCAATGTCACCGCTTTTGAAAACTGTGCTAAGTGTATACCTTCTTCCTCTGAGCTGGTTTTTTTTTTGTATCAGCCCAACTCAAATTCTCCTTCAAAGCTTTCCCTACTTTCTCTGGTTCCTACAACAATGTTGTGTTTCCTAGACAGCTTATGGGTTAGTCTCATTTTATTCTATTGTTGTCTTAAGCCAAAGATTGGCAAACTTTTTATTAAAGGGCCAGAGCATAGATAGTTTTGGGTTTGTGGGCCAAAAGGCAATATTGAGGATCTTGAGGTAAATATATAGCCATTTAAAATGTAACTATTTAAAACTAAAAGCACTTTTAGCTCTCAAGTTGTAAAATTACAGATGATGGGCCAGATTTGGCAGGCTGGCTGAAATCTGTGTCCACCTGTCACAAACTGTTACTTAACACCTTAACACCTTTTAAGGATTTAAAAAGTATGGAAAATCATATCATGTCCAGCTTGTCTGTTGGCTGGGTGGAGGCATGCCTTAGGCTGCATCATACCCCACAGAGCCTTAACATACACATACTGGGTCTCCATAATCAGTTGCTTATTAATATACCATCAATTAAAACTAATACTTAAACATTTTCATGCAACCATGACTTAGATTATCAGCAAACAATTATTGAGCCCTATTTTAGGGCTACTAAGATTAATAAGCTCTTGTATTCAGTAAGAGAAGTAGACACTGGAACATATTAACTGCGATACTACATGGTGATACAGGGCATGAGGATGAGCCAAGGGCATGAGGATGAGCCAAGGGCTGGAGGAAGTCAGAAGAAAGAATATATTACTTTTTGCTATCCTTTTCCAAATTATGACTGAAAATTAGTTTATATTTGAGAACTTTCCTCTTTTTTTTTTTTTTTGGCACTGTCGCCCGGACTGGAGTGCAGTGTTGTGATCTCGGCTGGCTGCAACCTCTGCCTCCTGGGTTCAAGTGATTCTCCTGCCTCAAGTAGCTGGGATTACAGGCACCTGCCACCATGCCGAGCTATTTTTCTTTTCTTTTTATTAGAGACGGGGTTTCACTGTGTTGGCCAGGCTGGTCTCAAACTCCTGACCTCGTGATCCGCCCACCTCAGCCTCCCAAAGTGCTGGGATTACAGGAATGAGCAACCACACCTGGCCAGAGAACTTTCTTAAATGTCAGGACATTTATAATCCATAGTGAGACTAAATGTAGGTTTGGTCTAATAGCTTTCTCTTATGGTACAATCACAAGTAATGGGTGATTCACATCTTGTTTAGACTCATGATAACACATGCTATGGTGAGGAGCTTCATTGATAAACTCTTCCCTGTATTGTTGGAGTAAAAAGACCTGCACCTGGATTCTAGAATCATCTCTTGTTATTAACAGTTTTCTCAACTGTGGAGTTACAGAAGTTCTTTCAATTCTAAAACCTCAGGCTTCATGACTCTAAACCTAATAGATGTATATATGTTCCTTTTATCCATCCTCATTCAGAGTTTGCTTTTGTGACTAGTGTATTACTGTGATTCTCTGTGTATGCTTAAAAATATGCCTTCTATGCAGTATACATATTAATACTTGGCTTTCAGGTGTGCCTATAGGGATCTTGTCATAATTGTTGTAATAGTCTCCTTATCTATTAGTTCTCCAATGCCTAGTATAGTCTCTGGCACACATTGCACTGTCAACATGTGTTAAATGAATTAATGAATATTCCATTGTTGAAAATCTTTGGAATAAATTACTTTTTGAAAAATACCCATGAAATATTTTAAGGTCCTTAAAAATAATATTTTAATTTTAAAAAAGTTAAGCGATCTTACAAGTATCTGTAAATTCTATGGCAGGATATCCCATAAAGTTAAAAAAATGGCTTATCAGATAATATGAAAGATGAGGAGAGAAATGGTATCTTAATGATAATCTACTTTCTGACATTTCATAACTTTCAATTCATACTTTTTTGACTTTTTGTTTTGCAGATTTGGAATGAGAGGTCATATAATGCCAATTACATTAAGGTGTGTACAACTTTAGTATCTTTCTGTCTCTAACTTTTTAGTGAATAATTCCTTGTAGTTCCAAACACAGAAATTAGGAAATTTGTGTTGGAAACACCATATTTTTTATACTACAGTTATTTATTTTGCTGGTTGTGACATAAAATTCAAGCAAAATCTTAACAATGTTTATATTCCTGATATTAAAGCATGTGTAATTCTTTGTGAGTCCTTAATTACCTTTGTCTAAAGAATTGTGTTGAATTTTTCTATTTTAAAACTCATTAGTTTTGGAATTCTGATAAATTTTGTGAAACAATTATATCATTTTGGACTTTTAGGACTTCAAGAAATGTACCTGTTTTTTCTTTGTCTTTTATCAAAATTTATGGCATATATTCTAATTCTCGTTTTCTATTGGAGTGTGTTATAGTACATGTTTCTTTTTGTGATTAGCAAAGAGGTGGCAATAACATCTGCCAATTGTGTTATTTTTGGGGAACTCTTCCTAACTATCTCCATTTAATTCTCACATCCTTACCTATGAGGTAACTACTATAATTGTTATTTTCCAGGAAAGGAAAAACAGCATAATAACTTCTGCCATTGGAAAAAAATGGCAGTTTTACTTTTCAGGTGGAGCTATTCTCTGGTTTACTTTTCACTTCCTTTTGTCTTGTTGTATATATCTTTTCTCCAAGAAATATAATTTTCAGACAATATTTAATTTCAGGTTTTTAAAATTTTTTATATTAAAAAAATTTTGTTTTTATTTCCATAGGTCTTTGGAGAATAGGTGGTATTTGGTTACATGAGTAAGTTCCTTAGTGGTTATTTTTGAGATTTTGGTGCACCCATCCCTGGAGCAGTATACACTGAACCAAATGCGTAGTCTTTTATCCCTCACCTCCTTCCCATCCTTTACCCCTGAGTCCCTAAAGTTCATTTTATCATTCTTATGCCTTTGCATCCTCATAACTTAGCTCCCACTTATGAGTGAGAACATATGATGTTTGGTTTTCCATTCCTGAGTTGCTTCTTTTAGAATAATAGTCTCCAATCCCATCCTTCTTGCTGCAGATGCTATTAATGCATTGCTTTTTGTGACCCAGTAGTATTCCATTGTATACATATACTGCAGTTTCTTTATCTACTCATTGATTGATGGGCATTTGGGGCTAGTTCCAAATTTTCACAAATCTATCAATCCTGCTACTGGGTATCTACCCAGAGGAAAAGAAGTCATTATACAAAAAAGATACTTGCACATGTGTGTTTATAGGAAAAAATTTCTTTAAATTGGGTGTTTTATGTTCTTAAGTAGATAAGGTTCAATACATTTCTTTCATATCTTCGTTCAGTTAATCATAGAGCATTTATTTGCTCAACACTAGTTTGTCAGGCATTGTGCATACGGTTGTAATATAAGGATAGAGAATGTGGTTTTCTGCCCAAAAGGATTTTTTGTATTGGGGAGGGTGGTATAGAGTCAGATATACACCTACAGGTCTTAGAAGACACAGAGGAGATGACAACTCTACCTGGGTTGATTGGGAAGTCTTTTAGAGGAGGTGATGTGTAATTTGAATGTTCAAGAAGGGATGGTTGGGAACTCTCCACGTTGCTAAGGAGGGGCATAGCATGTGCAAAGAACTGAAGATTGAGAGGTAAAGGGATATGGGAGAAAAACAAGTCATGAACGATGGTTTAAACAACGGAGGAAGAGTGGGGGCACTGACCTCCATCAGTAAGCTGAAGTATTCACTGGAATAATGGCTTTTTTTTTTGAGACGGAGTCTTGCTCTGTCACCCAGGCTGGAGTGCAGTGGCGCCATCTTGGCTCACTGCAACTTCTGCATCCCGGGTTCAAGCAATTCTCTGCCTCAGCCTGCTGAGTAGCTGGGATTACAGGCACCTGGCACCACGCCCGGCTAATTTTTTTTTGTATTTTTAGTAGAGATGGGAATTCACCATCTTGGCCAGGCTGGTCTTAAATTCCTGACCTTGTGATCCACCTGCCTCAGCCTCCCAAAGCGGTGGGATTACAGGCATGAGCCACCGCACCCAGCCAGTAATGGCATATTTTAATTAATCTGTAGTTGTAGGGATGGAGAAGGCATAGATTGAGAAGATCTATTGCAGCCAGAACTAGGTAACTCAAGGTCAATTCCAGGCTGAAGTATGCTGGTGAGAGTGTGCTGGTGGGAGCAGAATGGGTGGGGCAGTGGAGCTATTAATAAGATTGGAGCACAGGGATTGTAAGTGGAAAGTCATGTCTGCTATGAGCACAGGTCTGATAAGAGCAGTAAGTGGACAGAGCAGAAGCCAAGTTGGTGCATGTATAGTGGATAACTCTGTAATCAGGTGGATGGCATTGCTACAGTATCTTCTTAGTGAAAGGTGATGAACTTTTTAAATACCCAAATTTGACATTTCAAAGCTTATGTTTTATTTTCTTGTGATTATACATGTGTCTCTCTTGTGTTCATTTGAAGGAAGCATTTAAAGTATTAGTTTCCATTTTCTTTTAAACTAATGAAATAAGCCAGGGCTATATTTTATTTTATTTTAACTTTTTTACTATTAAGAATCTGTTGCTGACTCCAGTGCATTCTAATTCAGCTAACCTGGTTTGAAAGACTAAGTGTTGCTCTAAGACACATTTTCAGTATTTCAGACAGTTCAGACTTCATTTCCTTTTCTCTGAACCTTTAGTTTTCCTGCAGTAAAATCTCTCAGGATACAAAAACTTTTTACTTTGTGTTTGCCATTTTTTTCCAGCAAGATTTTATTGGGATCTGTGTTCCGTTTGTTGAAATGCCCATCGCAGGCCAGGTACAGTGGCTCACGCCTGTAATCCCAGCACTTTGGGAGGCTGAAGCGGCTGGATCACCTGAGGTCAGGAGTTTGCGACCAGCCTGACCAACATAGTGGTGAAACCCTGTCTCCACTAAAAATTCAAAAACATTAGCCGGGCGTGGTGGCAGATGCTTGTAATCCCAGCTACTTGGGAGACTGAGGCAGAAAAATCGCTTGAAGCTGGGAGGCAGAGGTTTCAGTGAGCTGAGGTCGCGCCATTGCACTCCAGCCAGGGCAAAAAGAGTGAGACTCTGTCTAAAAAAAAAAGAAATGCCTATCACAAAGAGTTCAATAATGACAGATGAATGTAGGTGCTCAGATTGGATAATTTTAATGAATATACATTCTTTTTGGGATAATAAGATGACCCCTGGAAAGAATAAAGATTTGTTTTTTTCTTTTTTTGAGATGGAGTCTTGCTCAGTCACCCAGACTGGAGTGCGGTGGCGCGATCTGGGCTCACTGCAAGCTCCACCCATTTGTTTTTAATAGCAGAAATAAATATAATACAAAGGAGGAATTTATATAAAGATGACAAGGGTATTGTTTCTTTACAGTTTTTTTTTTTTGCTACTGGTATTTATGATTTATCGTGGTTTTCAGTGGTGTTCTTAAGTTTTCTAAGTTGTGTCTGGAAAATCTCATCTAGGATCTGAGGATAGTGGATGGAAATGGAAGTATGGGTCTTTGGACCTTCATTCAGTTCAACCAGAACAAGTTCCTTTCCATTTATCTTATAGAGCTTCTATTTAAGCTTTTTCTGGAGGAGAAAGTTCCAAAACAAAAACATAATCTGAAAATATGTTAGATAAAACTGCTCAAAAGAATGCTGCTATTCATAATGACTTTGGGATGGAAACTTATTTAGAAATCATAGCATGAGACTTGCAAATTTTGGAATGTTATTCAAATACACTGTATAAAAAAGTAAGCAGTCTTACTGGGATTTTCTAGGACTAGGACTAGAAAGACTAGATCCATCCATAGTGAAAAATGCAAATTTGACTAAGTTGCTCTTCCTCTTCTCTGTAAGAAGAAAGAGGCCCGGCTTAGTGGCTCACGCCTGTAATGCCAGCACTTTAGGGGGCCAAGGCGGGCAGATCACCTGGGGTCGGGAGTTCGAGACCAGCCTGACCAACATGGAGAAACTCCATCTCTACTAAAAATACAAAATTATCCAGGCACGGTGCCTGGCTGGGATTCCAGCTACTCAAGAGGCTGAGGCAGGAGAATTGCTGAACCTGGGAGGCAGAGGTTGCAGTGAGCCAGGATTGCGCCATCATACTCCAGCCTGGGCAACAAGAGCGAAACACCATCTCAAAGAAAAGGAAGAACTTCAGGGTGATGAAATTCAGGATTGATCTCCTGCTAGAGGGATAGGGATTCTCAGTCCTACTGAATCTTGAGAGTTGGTCTTGGTTTGCTATGAAGGATCTGTTCATGCTGCTTCTAGGGTGTCCTAGGACTCAGCTGATCTGGTTTGAAAGATGAAATTAGATTGCCACCTCTAATTTTCACCACGTTTTCTAAAATCCTGTAATATATCTGTTTTAAGAAACCATCTGTTGAAAAGTAGACCATGGATTTAATTGGAGCTTTTATTATTTGCGTCCTAAAAGAGCACATTAATTGGAAATTCCCCTAGTTCAGAGAAGTTGGAATGTGAAGAGAGAGCTTGTGAAATTCTTTGTTCTTTCTTAATTTCTTCAGCCAGTAGTATTGGGCATCTGCTGCTATGTGCCAGAGATTTCTGAGTCCTTGGGGGTATAGTGGTGGGTTTGTTTGTATCCATTCATCAAGAACTGCTTATGGTATGAAATCTGATCTTCCTGATCCTGAGTAAAATGATGTCTCCTCTTCTCTGCTCTTGATTTACATATAGGCAATCCATACGTTTTGGTATGTTACCTTCCCTTTGATTTTCTAGTACGCCCTGTTAATGTTGGTGCCCTGTTGAGTGTGTTTGCCACCTAAGGGTGAGGACTCCATCTCATACTTCTTTTAGAGTCTTCATGGGGTCCAAGTATTGAGTACTAAAATAGGTGCTGTTTGTTTGATTTATTTCCCATTAGAATTTATCTTGTTACTTTTAATTTTGTGGCTGGACAGTCCTACAGGTAAATTTTATGTCCTCTCCTGTTTAATAAAGCAGAATATTTGAAGACGTTGGAAAATACTTAAAATGATAAGTTAAAGCATTTTGCCGAATGGTATGATTAATATGTTACCCATTTTATTATTGTGTCTGCATAGGAAACTTCCTGGAAGAATGCATAGCAAAATAATAGTGGTTATTTCAGGGTAGTACTACTTGATTATTTTTGTTTCTTTTCCCCCGCATATTTCTATGGTTAAATGTAATTTTAAAGTTAAAGTGAGAATCCTCTAAAACGTTTTACCCCTTGTGTTTTTTTTCTTTTTACATTCCTAGTGAAGTAGGTTATCTTAATGATAATGCTTTTATTTTCCGTAGGAGGCATGTTTCTATTGAGAAAATATAGTATTGAAATGATCATCCATGAGGTCAGGAGTTCAAGAGCAACCTGGCCAACATAGTGAAACTCCGTCTCTGCTAAAAAATACCAAAATTAGCTGGGTGTGGTGGCGCGTGCCTATAATCTCTTTTACTCAGGAGGCTGAGGCAGGAGAATCATTGGAGCCTGAGAGACAGAGGTTGCAGTGAGCTGAGAACCTGCCACTCCAGCCTGGGTGACAGAGTGAGCCTCTGTCTGAGAAAAACAAAAACAACAACAAAAAAGCTATTATCCAGAATGCTGATTTGTAAAGATACTTTATCTATCTTGATCATAAATTCAACAGCTAAAAATTCATTTGTATCCTTTCATATTTTCTGTTTATTACTCCAAAAGATATTAAGAAAAATGCTGAACTCTCAAGGTCTCCAGCGAGTGAAAATCATAGCAAGTGATAATCTCTGGGAGTCCATCTCTGCAGCCATGCTACTTGATGCTGAACTCTTCAAGGTGGTTGATGTTATAGGGTAAGGCATGTTTTACTTGGAAAACTAGCAGTTTCTGATTGCTTGCTCTGTGTATTGACTGTTTCTTGCCTCTCCCCATTTGATTACATTCTCAGAAAGTAGCTGTCCTGTATTTACTTATCTGAAGCATGCATGGCTCATGGTTCATTACTTTCGCTTTTAAATGTATTTTAGGATCTTTCTGTGACAAACATGTATTGATAACTTTTAAAAAACATACTGATGTTTGGAATCATAAAACTGAGCTTTGTTTTAGATTAAGGGGCAGAGTAATACCTGTATTTAATTTTAGAAATTATAAAGGCAAAGTTGTGAAATTAGTTTCTAACTCTCAGATATTCTGTGGCTGGAAGTTCTTGCATGAACACTTTTGTAAGTGGTTCATTATGGTCACTGACGATAACTTTTGTCATGCCTCCTTAGTAGTATAGTTTTGACCCCTACTCCTTATTCCATTTCTGCCTTTTAGCCCTCTGGGCCCTGACCTCATTGAGTTCATTTTTTTAAAAAAGTGAATTTACATTTTTCCTACCGTGACACAGGATATAAACATTTGAAAAATAGAATATGTGTGTGTGTGTGTGTGTGTATGTATGTGTGTAGAATTTGTTCTTTATCCAGTGTGAACACTGATTGATCTCTCCATGTGCTTTATTTTTTTTAATGAAGAATTTTGAATGTACACAAAAATAGGCAGAATAATACAGTGAATATCTTTGTTCTTACCACTCAGCCTCCTGAACTGTGAACCCATGACCAATCTTCATCCATGCGTCTATCTACTCCTCTTCCCTTCCTGCCTACATTACTTTGAAAGAAATCCCAGGCATTATTTCTTCCATAAAAATATTACTGTGTGTCTCCAAAGATAAGGATTATTTTTCTACTTACTATAAACAATACCATAATTATACCTAAAATGTAATAGTTTTTTATATTAAATATCCATTATTATTATTTTATAGTTTTATTTGATTGAATCTGGAGCCATTTAAAATTCATACCTTGTGATTGGTTGATATTTAAATCTGTTCTAATCTTTAGGTTCTTGCTCTTCTTTCTTTTTAATTTGTTGAAGAATAGGGTTGTTTGTCTTATAAACTTTGTGTCAGTCTGGATTTTACTGATTTCACCCCTACAGTTTAATAACTTGCTCATCTCTCCTTTTTCAGTGGTTTTTGAAATTGGTGAAGGTGTGATTAGGTTAGATTTAGGCTTAATTTTTTTTTGCAAGATAAATAAAATTTCTTCATTATATTTAAACATTTTATACATTGAAATTAAAATTAAAGTTTTGCTGTTGTTAAAAGCTTTCATAAATAGTTGAAGTCTTGAAGGAAAACAAAGTTGTGTTCATCTAAATGTATTTTCTTAATATTAAATGAAAGTATGGGTTTTACTGTATCTTCATGAAGGACTTGGATATGTACTTCATTTTTTATTGATATAGGTATTTTAATGTAATGAATTTTCCTCTGAGTACTGCCTTAGTTTTATCTCATAGGGCTGTTTTATCATTAATTTCTAACTTTATTGCATTGTGGCCATTTAATACCAAATGTATTATTTACAATTTTGGGGGAAATTTCTCAGGAGCTTATTTTTAAAAATCTGAAAAAAACCTTTGCATTTTTCTTGACTATCTCAAGAGCATATTTTGACTTATTAAGATGTATTCTTTATTAGGATACAGAATTGAGTTTATAACATCTACCTTTTTGATTATATTGTTCAGGTGTTTGGATCTTAACTATTTCGTCCACTTGAACTGTTCAGAGCTACCAGGTGTGTTTGTTTCCTTGTGTTAGGTCTGTTTCTCCTTTCAATCTTAGGCAGTTTTTGCTGTGTGGAAGCTTCTGCTTTGTTATTTGGTACATAAATACTGATGAATGTTTTATCTTCATTATGATTTATTTCTTATCATTAGAAAATGCCATTCTTTGTCTCGTTTAAAGCTTCTTGGCCTGAATTCTGCTTTCTGTGTGATTAAGAGATCTCTGCTTTCTTTTCATTAGGATTTGCCTAATATATTTTTGCCCTTTTATTCTTTACCTTTCAAGGCCATTTTCTTTTATGTGCATTGCTTGCAAATAGCATAGAGTTCGATTTTGCTTTTTTAAAGCTCCTCTGAAAATCTTTATATTTTAATCAATGAGTTAAACTCATTTTTAAATATAACTGATGTTTGTGTTTTCTATGCTATTACATTGTCTCTTGTTATTGAATAATTTATACTATCCATGTACTAATACAAGCTATTCTGCTATATGATTTGTTTACTTTGCACTTATTTAAGGAGGTGTTTCTTTTGTTATTTAGCAAGTTTTGTTTTTTGTTCTATCAATTATATTTATACTGATTTATACAAGTATTTTCAACTGAGAATAATTTTGCCTCCCAGGGGACATTTGGCAATGCCTGGAAATATTTTTAATTGCCACAAATAGGTAGGGTGATGCCACTGGAATCCGATGGATGGAGGCCACGAATGTTTCTAAATATCCTTTAGTACACTGGATAGTTTTCCCATAACACAAAATGATCCAGCCCAAAATATTAATAGTGCTGAGATTGAGGAACTGCTTCATACTAATACTCGTGGTTTCCTCTTCATTTAGTTATTGTCCATTGGTTTACTATAAGCAATACTACAATTATTTGATAACTTCTTCCTCCCCTTTTCTCCCCTACCATGGAATTTTAATTACTAGAATTATCTTACTTTTAATTTTTGTACTCTTAAATGAACTTACATGAACTTAAGCTTCTACTATATTGATTTGACAGCTACAAGTTTTAACTGTTTACTCCCAGATAATCTGCAAACTTAGTTTACATTTCACCTTCTTTCCCTCTTGTCCTATTTCATGTAGCTATATTAGTTGTACTTTAGCCAAGTGTGTAATATTTATATATAATTTAATTACTTTTTTTTTTTTTTTTTTGAGATGGAGTCTCGCTCTGTCGCCCAGGCTGGAATGCAGTGGCCGGATCTCAGCTCACTGCAAGCTCCGCCTCCCGGGTTTATGCCATTCTCCTGCCTCAGCCTCCCAAGTAGCTGGGACTACAGGCGCCCGCCACCTTGCCCGGCTAGTTTTTTTTTTGTATTTTTTAGTAGAGACGGGGTTTCACCGGGTTAGCCAGGATGGTCTCGATCTGCTGACCTCGTGATCCACTGGTCTCGGCCTCCCAAAGTGCTGGGATTACAGGCTTGAGCCACCGCGCCCGGCCATAATTTAATTACTATTTCTTTTAATCTAGCTCTACCATTAAACATATTAAATGCTCACCTTCAAGTCTTTTGCCGAAGTTTCTCCCTCAGTTTCTTGGATGTCAGAAGTGTAATTATCTATTAAATGTCTCAGAAAGTGCTAATGGAAACAATATTTCTTGATGTGTTTAGATGTTTATTGATGTTTATCTATGACCTTTATACCTGAAGGACAGTTTGACTGGATATAATCCTTTTTTAATCCTTGAGTATCATAAAATTTGCTCCATTGGTTATTTACATAAAATGTTGCTATTGAGAATTTTGACTCCAGAGATATTTCCTTTTCCTTATAAGTAACTTGACACAATTCCTTTATGCCCAAAGAATATTTTTATTCATCTTTAAAGTTTAGTTGTTGTATACACCTTACCATTTCCAGATATATAGTATATGCATCTCTTAATGTCTATATTTAAGTATTTTCTTAGTAAGGTTTACTTAAGTTATAAGCTAAATCATAATTCCACTCCATTACTTTGGTTTTCTTTTTTGATGTCCCAGTTATACATCTTGCTCTTATTTGCATAGCCTTTATTTTGTATTTCTCTGAATTTTTCTCTACCTCTTTATTTACGTTTTCTATTATTTTATCCTTACTATTCTATATTCCTTACTGTGTTTTCCACAGTGTCTGTTCTGTCTAATGTTCCTTCTAGTTTAGCCTTCATTTCTAAAATGTGATTTTTAAAATAATTCTATAATTCTCTCATTTTAATTTCCTATATCACTAACAATTCATCTTTAAAAAATTTTTAATTGAAGTATAGCATACAAACATACATATATAAAAGTACAAAAATCATCGGATTATAGCTTAATGAATTACCACAAAGCGAACGTACCTATGTAACCACTACCCAGAAAATTATCAGTGCCCAAGAAGCTTGGTTATTGATATCTCCTCTTGGAAAGATTTTTCCTTGGAAATCTTTCTAATCATTAACCTCTGTTTTTGCCTTAAAGATAACTACTAATCTGACCTCTAACACCATGGACTAATTTTGCTGGTTTAAAAACTTTATTTAAATGGCATCTTATAGTAGCTGTTATTTCAGTCAATATTATATAAATGAGATGAATGCATGTTGTTATATATAGAGGTAGTTCATATTTATTGTTTAGCATCCAACTGTTGGATGCTAAGTGTAGTATACCACAACTTATCTGTGTATTATTTTTTAATGGTCATTTAGACTGTTTCCAATTTTTGGCTGTTGGAATTTTGTTCAGGAGATATTTCTTGGCTCACATCTTCACAGGAAGACTATTCCTTCCTGCCTCATTCATGTTGTGCTTGGCCTGTGCTATATCTGAAGATTTTTGTTTTACAGTTACAGTACTTTCTAGAGTCTGTTTCTGCTGGGCCCCATTCTTACTGACTGAAAGTTGTTCTCCTTTACACGAAGTGTTCCTGCCTTATTCAACTTGGATTCTACTTCAAACAGCTTATTTTCATGTTGAAGCTCTGTCATTCCTGATTATTTGCTACCTTCTCCTGAAATTGTTATTGCTTAAACCTGTGTTGTTCAATACAGTAGCCACTAGACACATATGTTTAGGAAGCACTTGAAATGTGGCTAGTTTGAGTTTAGGTGTGTTATAAGTATAAAATACACACTGGGTTTTGAAAATTGAATATAAAAATATTATTTACAATTGTTTTACACTGATTACATGTTACATGATAATATTTTGGGTATATTGGGTGAAATATATCATTAAAATTATGTTCTCCATGTTTTTCTGCTTTGTAAATTAAATTAAATTTTTTTCATTTATGTGTTTTATTGTGGTAAAGACCTTTGCTGGTTTTTAATGTGGCTGCTAGACAATTTAAAATTATAATGTATGTGTGGTTCATATTATATTTCTACTGGACAAATCTAGTTTGAACTCTTACGGTATTGGGTTTGATCTCCTAGTGAATTCACGGTTTTGAGCATTCTCCCCTAACTTCAAGCCTGTGAAGATGTTCCCATCTTCCTGAGTTGGTCTTCTATTCTCCCACTTAGGATAGGGTCTACTCCTTTTTGTGAGTACCAGCCAATCCCCTTTCACTTCCAGTTTCCATATACCATCTGCTGATCCTGGGCCATTTCTGATGCTGTGAGGCTCCTGGGGAGAGTCTCTATCACCTGGTTTGATGGCAGTGTTATCTGTTTTTCCTTTCCCTTATCTGGTTGGTCTGTTTGGTTTCAGGAGGAGTACTGAGGAGCTTCAGAAACTGGGCTGCTGTCATGTTCTGCCTTGGCCAAAAATTCTAATTTTTTAAAGTACAAATATGTTCCTCTGTTAGGATAAACTATGAAGTTGGTTCACTTTCAATTATCTTAATTTTGTCTGTAATTGACGTTTGAAAAATAATGCTGTGAAATGATAGAGAATGTTTGCCTGCTTATGTACATTAAAAATTTATATTCTTAAAGAGCCTTTACATTTTGTTGCACTAGGAATAAATATATACGTAGAGAAAGACCCAGATTTTAGTATTAGTTCTGCCTTTCTTTGCTCAGATCATGTAATAAATCATTTGGGTTTTGAATGTAGTAACAGTTTCATTTTCTGAATGAAGGATATACCCCCTATTCCTATAACTTCAGTAAAGTTACTTTTTCATTTTATAAATATAATATGCTCATTATAGAGACTTTGGAAAATGTAGAAAAGTATTAAGATAGAATATACTCATAATCCTAACATCTACTGCTTATTGGTAACATGCTAGCATATTACTTTCCAGGGTTTTCTTTAATATAGAAATATATTTTAACCAAATACACCAAACATGCATTTGGCAACTAGACAACTGGATGACAACTAGATGGGGTATTAAAAATTAACATTTGGCTGAGGTAACAAAGCTGAATTTCATGGAGACAGAATGAAGTTGTGGGATAGAAGAGTAAATCTAAAAATGTAGTTTTTTGAATTTATATTAGTTAAAAGACTAGTAGCCAGATTTTTCAGGTTGGGTGTTATAGTGCCACAACGATGATTGCTTAACCCTGTTAGATGCTAGATTTCTTTGTAGTGTAGATTTGCAATACTGAATAGATGCCTGCTTTCACCTGAGTTTAGTGACTCAGTAAAATCTTAGTGGAACCTCGTTTTTCTCTAATACTTCTTTTTATGTTCTCCAGTATATATTGTATATTATTTTCTTACTCATGAAATCCTGGAATGCCAAATTGATATTGTGCCCTAATTCATCTTCACTAGGTATAAAGAATTACCAAATAGGATTTTTTTCCTAAAAGATTTGTGACCTAAAATGGAATTAAATAACTAAAAAATAACACAAGTATTCACAATCATTTTTTGATGTTATAAATACTACTATACCAAACTACAAAGATTAGAATTATGGTATAACTTAATCTCCATTATTTTGCTTGTATTATTTTTTTGTAAATAATTGCTAAACTAAAAAGTAGATGCCCTTATTCCTACAGTTATTTAGCTAGTGTGCTCTCTTATTGGATTGTCAATCTATTTTCTATTTAAAATTTATTGTCTTTATTCTTATAATCAGTACTTCCACAGTCATCATTATGGGAGTATTTTACTCTTGCAGTAATGAATATGTATTTATACTTCCACTGACTGACTCCCCTCCCATCGAATGATAGGATGAAGGAGGCATTCATTTTCTGGGGCAGTTTCTCACTTGCTGCACTATTGATATTTTTAATGGCCAATTTTTTTGTTGTAGGGGTTGGTCCTATGCATTGTAGGATGTTTAGCAGCATTTTTGGCCTCTCTTCACTAGATGCCAGTAACAAATATCCTCAACCCCAGGTGAGACAGTTGAAAAAATATCTCCCTATAGTGCCAAATATTCCCTCCAGGGACAAAAATCATCTGGGTTGAGAACCACCTCTGCTCTGATACAGTAATTTCTAGTTTTCCCAAGGTAGTTTATTCTTTTTATTCAAGAAATAACCATTTGTGGGTATTGTTTTTTGTTTTGTTTTGTTTTGTTTTTGGCCTGGGAGTAAATGCCAAGCTATCTTTCTGTGTTCTAAGGACAGGAGTAGAGGGGAGAGTACTACTTTATATAAAGGTTTCACTAATCTTATTTTTGGCCTCCTCCTCACTCATTTACTATTGCCCCAAGCTCCTTAGCTTCCCCTGGGAAGTCTGAATCTTATCTTTACTTCATTCTCCTCTTGGGGTGTTCTAGGCTGTGGCCCTGTCTGCTACCTCCATCCGTCAACATGCTTCCATCCATTTTGTGAGTTCCAGAAATAGACTGAAATTTCCTATCTATTGATGATTTTCCTTCCTATCCAGTATGCTGTTGTAGGTTTATCCCCTTTTGTTTTATTTGCTGTCATTTTAATGGCATGCTGAGACAGAAGGGCGTAAAGCAGATGCTTACATTCATTATCTACCTGGAAGCTACCCAACTGTTTTAAAATAGAAAACCTTGGAGAAGACTTGTGTTTTTATACACTCAACAAATATATATGTATATAAGTGCCACATTGTGACCTTTTGTCATTGACTCCCACCCTTTTTTTTTCCTAGGGCTCATTATCCTGGAACCCATTCAGTAAAAGATGCAAGGTTGACTGGGAAGAAGCTTTGGTCTTCTGAAGACTTTAGCACTCTAAATAGTGACACGGGTGCAGGCTGCTGGGGTCGCATTTTAAATCAGAATTATGTCAATGGCTATATGACTTCGTAAGTTATTAAAAACCTTTTAGAGTTTTTATTATAAAAAATTTTAAAACACAAGAGTTAGAAAAAAGTGGACTTCCTTATTCTTCCAGCCTAGATTCAATGATTGTAAACATTTTGCCTTATTAGCATTTTCTATTTTTATACCTATACTTAATCTACATCTAATTTTCTATATTTGAATATGGTCTATATTAAATAAAGTCTGGTTTATTAAGGTATAATTTATATGTAGCAAAATACATGCAGCTCTCTGATTTTTGACAAGCTACATATATTTTTAATAATTATATAGTAAATAGTATGTGTAAGGACACTTTATCTCTAAATGTTTTAGCATGTGTCTCCAAAACACAAGGATATTCTTCTACATATCACAGTATCATTTTTTCATACATGAGAGTGTTTTTAATACTCAGTCTATATTCAGATTTTCCTAATTGTTCCCCCAGAATGTCATTTGTAGCTTTTCTTAAGAAAAGGAATAGTCAAACACGCACATATTGCATTTAAAAGTTACGCCCCTCAAGTCTCCTTTAATCTAGAATAGCTTCCTTATTCCTCATTTTTGATGACAGTGATCTGTTGAAAAGACCAGGCTGATTGTCTTGTGGACTGTCTGCTTCCCAGCCTGTCTGATTGATTCCTCATGGCATCACTTAATGTGTGTAATCTGTTGTTTAAAAACAGATGTTCTTAAGGGAGAACACAACTTATGTTCCTAAGGGAACCATTTCTTAAATGCTTTGAAAAACACTTTAATTGTGAATAGATTGCAATTAGCTTTCTAAACAATGAACCACATTTTGTTCCTAAATTTTGTTCTTTTTTGTTCTGAAACATAGAACAAAAGCAAACCAATATTGTGATATTAATGTGGGTTGCTATATATTGTATTTGTTCTTTTTCTTCTCTTTGTGAAAGAAAAGATACTTAAGGAAAGTTTGGTTATAACTTAATTTGGTCTTAAGGTAAGGCATCTTCATGGCAGAGAATTTAGAAAACTGAAGATAGGTACAAAGAAAGAAGCAAAATCACCTACAGTCTTATGATCCAGAGCTAACTATCCTTAACAATTTTAGTGAATGTCCTCCTATTTTATATTGGCATGTATACATTTTTAATACAAAATTGAGACCATACTATAGAATCTGTTTAAAAAACTGCTTTTCACTTGACATGACATTAGGAACTTTTTCTCACATTTACCTATATTTCTACTTCATCATGTTTAATGCTGTAAATGCATTTTAAAACATTCTGTTACATAAAGCACCATTTCCCAAACTTGCCTTAAGAAGCACCCGAGACACTTGTTATACCTTCTCCTTGGCAGCTGCCCAGACATTGTGAATGAGAATCTACAGGGAAGGCTCCTGGGGTTCTGTCCATCTAGTCAGTGCCCCCTAGTGATTCTGATGCTACACAAGTTGGGAAACACTGATGTGGAAAATATATTATTCCTTATTGAATATTCTCCTCTTTTTAGAATTGGAAGTTGTCTCTGTTTTAATTAATAGCTTTGTACAAACTGAAATGATCAATTGTATACCAATATCTTTGTACATACCCATGACTATTTTCTTAGGCTGTATTCTTAGAAATGGAATGGTCAGAGATATATAGATTTTGAAGGGTTTTGTATGTATTTTACAAAATGCCCTCCAGAAAGCTTGTCTTAAGTGATACATCTGTCATTAGCCAGAAAGGATACCACGTATCTTGCAAACCATGGGCAAAATTACAAGAACTTAAAATATTCACTAATAGTAAGGTGTTTTGAAAATTAGGACTATAGGCCGGGCGTGGTGGCTCAAGCCTGTAATCCCAGCACTTTGGGAGGCCGAGATGGGCGGATCACGAGTTCAGGAGATCGAGACCATCCTGGCTAACACGTGAAACCCCGTCTCTACTAAAAAAATACAAAAATTAGCCGGGAGCGGTGGCGGGCGCCTGTAGTCCCAGCTACTTGGGAGGCTGAGGCAGGAGAATGGCGTGAACCCGGGAGGTGGAGCTTGCAGTGAGCTGAGATCCGGCCACTGCACTCCAGCCTGGGGGACAGAGCGAGACTCCGTCTCAAAAAAAAAAAAAAAAAAAAAAAAAAGAAAATTAGGACTATTATTTCTACTTTGTATTGATAGAATTAGAAGGCTTTGATTTGCTAAGAATGTCAGTCTGTTTTTTAATGCTGGATGAGGACTTGATAAAAAAAATAAAATTCTGTGGGTAAGCTCTGTGCTTTTTTAATCTGTGAGAGACTCAACAATACCAAGTTCAAGAACTTCCATTTTGCCCTTGGATTTCCTGAGAACCAGAGAGTCAAAGTTTTAGGGGTTAGCACCTGCTCTGACTGTTAGGGCCTGATCATCTGAGAAAGAATGGGCCACAAAGCAGATCAGCAGTCGGATCCAACTACTACTTGTAGATGAAGTGGAATCATATTTAATAGCAATACTACAGCCCAGACCTTGTTCCGTACTCTTCCTATGCATTAGTACATTTAATCCTTACAAACTCACATGAGAGAGATGTAATTATTATCCTCATTTTACAGAGAGGTTAAGTGGTGAAACTATGGTTTAAACCCAGGCAGTCTGACTCTAAGAATTCTCAATTGTAAAACTTTGGAACAGTTCAGAGTCAAGTTCATAAAAATTATGTCATGAAACTGGGGCATTGAGAAGGCTGACTGTTGAAAGTAGGTATGCACAAAGCCTTTATTTGTATTTGACTCAAATTTGTGATGTGTCGGGTGCTAGTAAGGCATGATTTGTCTTCTGGCTATACCACTTTTCAGTAAAAATCTTGCACATAATACATTTGTATTTTTTATCATGTGATTCACCATTAAAAATATTAAAATGTACCCAACACTGGATTTTTCAAAATGTGAATAAATTTAGACAACTTATATTTTCTTATTTTGGGTGATCCTTTTATTGTCATTTACATAGATGTGTATTACTGTGATAAAGTCTTTTTACTCCAGGTTTTTAGACATTTATATTTTTATCACAAGTTGTCTTGGTGTTTCTTTTTTATCAAACACATCTTTTAGCACAATCGCATGGAATTTAGTGGCTAGTTACTATGAACAGTTGCCTTATGGGAGATGCGGGTTGATGACAGCCCAGGAGCCATGGAGTGGTCACTACGTGGTAGAATCTCCTGTCTGGGTGTCAGGTATGGTTCAGTTCCATCTCTCACTCCCTAAATTCTTCTCTAAGAGACAACAGAAAAACACTTAGAGAAGATTATATAAACTGTGTGTCTATGCGTGTTTTAAGTATGTGATCTAAGCAAGATTTGCCAGTGTTTTATAAGAATATTTTGGGTAACTAGACTACTCTCTGATTGTTGTAAGACCAGGCTTTTAGAAAAGTGTAGGACAGGAGGAGACAGAGAGGGAAAGGAAGAGCTGAAATTAATAATCATCTAAGGATATAATTACAAATGATGATAATTGCTAATAAAATTATGTATTTGTAAACCGAGTATCTAGAAGTCTTAAGATTAGCTTTGGAGACACTTTGTTCTTTTATATTAATATAGTTTCAATTAGAATAATATGCTAGCAAAATCAAAGGTAGATGATTAAAAATACTGTATTTATTGAATCATCAAATGAATAAGTAAATATGAAAGTTATGTGAAATATGGCTTTATACTGTCCCCTAAATCTGTGAAATGTGGGTTGTGAAAAGGTAAATTTCAAAATAGGTAACAATGTAAAGCTTATAAAGATTTAAAATGAGCATATACTGAAGATTTTATGTTACCCATATGATACGAAGGATCCTGGCACATGGCAGATGTTAGAAACAATTCAAATAAAAAGTCAGCATAGCACACATTTTTGTAGTGTAAGGGAACTGGAGATGAATTGTCAATGGAGGTAAGTTGGGTTTCCCACAACAGGGAAGAAATTAATTAAATTTCTACCAGACAAGACATAATTTATATAGCTCAGAGACAATGAGCAGGGCTATAGATAATACATCCATTTTTTATTGAAATACAAAAGTTTCGGTACAGTATCATTCCTTAGTCACAACGGAAGTTGAGATTATGCAGGGATGCATGGCATAGTGTCACTTTTTCATGAAGAGATATAACCATACTAATAGTGAATATAATCTAAACAAAATAACAAAATCTGTTGCTGAATAATGTTGAAATTTTTTCTGCAATTTTTTTTTTGTAAAATATTAAACATTTATGACCATTTTGTTTAAAAATCCTAACAATCTTTCTAAAAAGCTAATTTCTTTAAAGGTAAAATCCTTTCAGAAGAAAATTATGAATTTGGAGTGAATTTGTTTTTATTTTAAACTTAAATTTGGTGGTTTTCCCTTTTAGTTGTGCTCTCCTAAGACAGATTTGTAATCATATTAATCATGTAATCATGATGTTATTCTAAACTCCTTAAATTATCCTCCCAAAAATATGAGAAAATTAAGGTTAGACTTGTGTATTAAACTTGTATATTCTAATATTGAGAATCATATGAGAAAATTAAGGTTAGACTTGTATATCAGCCCCTTGAATGTTGAAATTGTTGGCCCCACATTATCTAGATGAACTAATGCTCTTAATTTTGTGACTTTTCCAAGGGTTGGGACATGGTATATTGCTCAGTGCCTTTTCAGGACGAGCTTAGGAGGTGACCAATAAGTGTACATGTGGTGGAAATAAATATGTTTGAAACCATAAAGTTAGTTTCTGAAATTCGTTATTAACTTTTTTAACCTTTTTATTGGTAGCTATTTTAGGATGGGTTAAATAGTGAGGAACTAAGGTTGCGGGGGAATAACTATTGTGTTCTTGAAAAAAAGACTGATCATATTCTTGAACTGACAGGTTCATTTATTTTTACCTATCATTCCGGGAATCTTCTTGCAATTATTTCATTTAGCTAGATTAATTATTTAAAAATTTAAACACGAGGTTGACAGATACATTCCTCCAAAATAGAAAATACCTTGTTTGAATCAATCAGACCTAAACTGATATACAGCTTTATTTTTTCCAAAAGAAATACTATTATTGCCATTTTTATCTTATTTCAAACTTTGTTTTTCTATAGCTCATACCACTCAGTTTACTCAACCTGGCTGGTATTACCTGAAGACAGTTGGCCATTTAGAGAAAGGAGGAAGCTATGTAGCTCTGACTGATGGCTTAGGGAACCTCACCATCATCATTGAAACCATGGTAAACTTTTGTTGTTGCTATTGGGTTAACTCACTTCTTTACTATTGGAAAAATAACATTATATAAAACTGAATACTTTTTTTACGTGTAAATACATAAGCATACAGACAGCTGCCAAGATCTTATGGCTTTTATTAAAAAAATTTTAGCCATGAGTCGTAAAATGTAGCACACAACTCACTGATTTATACAAAATAGTCAGCTCTCATCTTTTCTCCACTTTGTTTCTGGCAATTGGGACAAAATTAAGGTTACCTATTTACCAATATTTGTGGAGAAGACCTTCACAACCTTCCCTTGCCCTGATATGTCATCTTATGGAGGCTGTGACTTTTTCCTTTTTCATCCTCAGGTTGTTTTGGGTTGTTTTGGGGAGACCTTAAGTCTGTTGAGAGCAAGGAGCTTAAAATTCAGGTGACTGAGGGGCTTGAGTAGGAAGGGAATAGGTCTGACAGGTGGACAGAGGCATGGGAAGAGGTAGGACCTTGAAGGCGGACATATCAAGGATTCAAGAGAACTGAATGAAAGAATGAAGGTGAAAAAAGGTGGATGGAGAAGCAGAACCAAATGGAGAGAAGTCTTAGAGGTACCAGTTTGGGGAGATCTCAAGCTTCCCAAGAGGTCAATGAAGTTCCAACAAGAAGGAGGTAAACAGAATGGGAAGTGCATATAGTCAGCAGGGCTTATGTGAAGAAGGATTTTTAGCAATTAAGTTCCCATGGGAGAAGTAAGATCCAAAACAGAGAACAGAGTAACCTTTAAAAAAGTGTAAGAGTGTGTGAGTGTGTGTGTGTGTGTGTGTGTGTGTGTGTGTGTTTATGTGTATCATATCAGGTTCTGAATGTCAGCCTACAGTTTGTCCAACTCCTGACCATAGACTCTTAAAAAAAATTCTTTCAAATAGCCTACCATCAGGTTTGAGCCAGGACAAAGAGTAGATATTCCTGGCAGTATTGATTTTTTAAACCAAAGGTATCTATTAAGTGACTCACAACGCAAAACAATAAGCCTTTTATGTCTTACCCTGGGTGAAGAGGATTCTTAAAAGAGGGTGTAAAAAGATGCAGCCCTCCCAAAATCTACACTTGATCACCGAGAAAGGATGAGAGCCGAATATTTTGTATAAATCAGTGAGTTGTGTGCTATGTTTTATGACTCCTGGCTAAAATTTTTAAAATAAAAGCCATAAGATCTTGGCGTCTGTCTGTATGCTTATGTATTTCCATGTAAATACAAGTTGTGTGCTATGTTTTGTGACTCATGGCTAAAATTTTTTAAATAAAAGGCTGAGAAGTGATCCTCCAAAGACCTAGAACCACTCCCAAGGATAGTCAAAAGAAGGACCCAGATAACCTCCCTACTCCCCACTCCCCGTCAGAGCTGGCAGTAGTTGGTAAACTAGCTGCCAATGGAGTGCAAATCACATTTTTGTCCGGTTGTACTCTTGGGGCCCCCACCTTGAAGTTGGCTGCCTGCATACGCAAAACTGACAGCTCACACATCCCTGACAGGTGTGAAGTCAAGCCAGGTTCTCAGTGGACAAAATGAGACAAATAGGAAAGCAATAGCTGACCCTGGGAGGGAAGGGATCTACAGGTAATGAGTACCCAAAACTAAATTTATATAAGAGTCACAAACCAAACAAATATTTTTCTTCTGCTAATCTGAATTTGGAGAGGAAAGGATGAGAAGTTTTTTTTGTTGTTTGTTTGTTTTTAATTGTCTTCTATTAATCAAGTACTTCAGGCAGAGATCTAGAAGAGCAGGACTTGGTGAGAATTCTTACCTTTCTGCCAGCTTTTTGTCAGTGTCTCAGGATCTCATCTGCAGGCTCGTAGAGTGAGTAGGCATCTCATCTTCACCAGAAACTGTCTTCAGAGATAAGGAATATAGGGAGAGCACCTGTTGAATGAGGGTCTTATGACCTGCTTCAGAGGAGAAAGGAGAAGGTCAGAGAGTAAACTTCCTGCTTCTGCATTTTTCTCAGATTACTTCACTTTAAAATATTTGGGGGCAGTGTGTCTTGAACCCCTTCATGGCTGTTATGACTAATGATGTGGATTAGCATATGTGTACAAGTTTTTCTGTGGATGTGTTTTCAGTTCTCTTGGGTATATATGTAGGAGTGGAATTGCTAGGTCACATGGTAACTCTGTCTTTAGGATTTTGAGGAACTACCAAATTGTTTTCCAAAGTTACTACACCATTTTACATTGCCACCAGTAGTTTATGAAGCTTACAATTTTCCACATCCTCCCCAACAGTTCTTGTTGTCTGTGCCTTTGATTATAGCCATCCTAGTGGATATGAAGTGCTGTTATTGTAGTTCGATTTGCATTTTCCTAGGGACTAATGATGTGGGGATCTTTTCATGTGCTTATTGGCAAGTAGTATATCTTCTTTGGAGAAATGTCTGTTTAAACTCTCCCCATTTTTAGATTGGAATATTTGTGTTTTTATTATTGAGTCATAAGTGTTCTTTATTCTATATAAAAATTCCTTATCAGAAATCAGAAATATAATTTGCAGATATTTTCTCCCTTTGTATGGGTTGTCTTTCATTTTCTTAATGGTACCCTTTGAATTAAAAAAAGTTTTAAATTGTGATGAAGTCCACTTTGTTTTCTCTTTTGTTTCTTGTGCTTTTGGTGTCATATCTAAGAAATTATTGCCTAATTCAAGGTTCTGAAGATTTATGTTTATGTATTCCTTTAAGAGTTTTAGAGTTTTAATTCTTAAATTTAGATTTTTAGTCCATTTTCTTTCTTAACTGGGGTTATATGTGTGTCCAACTTGATTCTTTTGCATTTTGATATCCAGTTGTCCCTGCACTGTTTTTTGAAAAGACTATTCCTTTTTCATTGAATTGTCGTGGCACCCTTGTTGAAAATCAGTTGGCAATAAATTTGAGGGTTTATTTCTGGAACCTCAATTTTATTCTGTTGGCCTATATATCTATCCTAATGTGAGTACCACACTGTCTTAAGTACTGTAGCTATCTGGTAACTTTTGAAATCAGGAAATTTTTGTTTTTTATTGACACACGGTACAATTTGATGTTTTGATACATACATGTGGGATAATGATCAACTCAGGGTATGCCCATCACCTCATGAATTTATCATTTCTTTGTAATGAAAGCATTCAAAAGCCTCTCTTCTAGCTGTTTTGTAATACACAAAACCTTACTGTTAGCCATCTTCACCCTAGTGTGCAATAAAACACCAAAACTTACACCTCCTGTGCAATAGGTACTTTGGACCCATCGACCGACCTCTTCCTGTCCTTCCCTCCCCAGCCCTACCCAAGTGTCTGGTAACCACTGTTCTACTCTCTGCATCTGTGATGTCAACTCTTCTTTTTTTAAATTCCACATGTAAGTGTGATGAGGTGTTTGTCTTACTGTGTCTGGCTTATTTCACTTAACATGATATCCTCCATATTCCTCCATGTTGTTGCAAATATCAGGATTTCATTCTATGACTAATAATACTCCACTGTGTATATATATCACACTTTCTTTATTCATGCATTCATTGTTGAACACTCAGGTTGATTCCATATCTTGGCTATTATAAATAGTGTTTTAACAAACATGGGAGTGCAGATACTTCTTCAACAATACATATTTTATTTTGGGGGATATATACACAGTAGTGGGATTACTGGATCATATGGTAGTTCTTTTAATTTTTTTTTTTTTTTTTGAGGCAGATGTCACTCTGCACTTCCAGGCTGGAGTGCAGTGATACAATCTCAGCTCCCTGAAACCTCTGCCTCCTGGGTTCAAGCGATTCTTCTGCCTCAGCCTCCTGAGTGACTGGGATTACAGGCGCCTGCCACCATACCTGGCTCATTTTTGTATTTTTAGTGGAGACAGGGTTTCACCATTTGCCAGGCTGGTCTCGAAGTCCTGACATCAAGTGATCTGCCCACCTCAGCCTCCCAAAGTGCTGGGATTATGGGCGTGAGCTACCACATGCCCCGCCTATTTTTAATTTTTTAGGAATCTTTCATAGTGGCTGTACCAATTTACAACCCCACCAACATTAAGTAAGTATTTCTTTTTTTCCACATCCTCACCAACACTTGTTTTATTTTTGTCTTTTTGGTGATAGCCATTCTAAGTAGAGGGAAGTGGTATCCCATTGTGGTTTTGATTTGCATTTCCCTGATGATTAGTGATGTTGAGTATTTTTTCATGTACCCGTTAATCATTTATATGTCTTCTTCTGAGAAATGTCTGAACAGTCTTTTGCCCAGTTTCAAATCGGACTATTTTGTTGTTGTTCTTGTTGTTTAAGTTCTTTATGTAATGTAGATATTAACCCCTTGTCTCATGTATAATTTGCAAATATTTCCTCCCATTTTGTAGGCTGTTTTACTTTGTTTCTTTTGCAACCTGCTTCAGAGGAGAAAGGAGAAGGGCAGAGAGTAAACTTCCTGCTTCTGCATTTTTCTCAGATTACTTCACTTTAAAATATTTGGGGGCAGTGTGTCTCGAACCCCTTCATGGCTGTTATGACTAATGATGTGGATTAGCATATGTGTACAAATTTTTCTGTGGACGTGTTTTCAGTTCTCTTCGGTATATATGTAGGAGTGGAATTGCTGGGTCACATGGTAACTATGTGCAAAAGCTTTTCAGTTTGATGTAATCCCTTTGTCTGTTGTTGCTTTGTCTGTGCTTTTGAGGTCTTATTTAAAAAAATTCTTGCCCACTTCATTGTCATAACGCATTTTCCCTTTGTTTTTTTCTAGTTTCATAGTTTCGGGTTTTATATTTAAGTATGTAATCAATTTTGAGTTGACTTGTGTATATTGTGAGAGGTAGGGATCCAGTTTCATCTTCTGCATGTGGCTGTCCATTTTTCCCAGTACTGTTTATTGAAGAGACTGTCCTTTTTCCCAGTGTGTATTCTTGGCACCTTTGTTGAAAATTAGTTGGTCATAGGGCATGAATTTATTTCTGGACTTTCTATTCTGTTCCATTTGTCTGTGTGTCCGCTTTTGTGCCAAAACAATGCTGTTTTATTAATAGTTACTATAGGCTTTTAGTATATTTTGAAGTCAGGTAGTGTGATGCCTTCAGCTTTGTTCTTTTTGCTCAGGGTTGCATTGGCTGTTTGTGGTCTTCTGTGTTCCTATATAAATTTTATGGTTGTGTTTTCTATTTATGTGAAGAATGTCCTTGACATTTTGATACAGATTGCATTAAATCTATAGATTGCTTTGGGTAGTACGGGCATGTTAACAATATTAATTATTCACTATATTTTTGTGAGTTATTTTTTAGTGATTATTCTAGGGCTTACCATATACATCTTAACTTACTGGACTCACTTCAGATTTAAACTAACCGAATTCCAGTAGATTATGCTGAATTCCCTTGTTGGTCTGTTCCCTTTCCCCTTTTTTTCTATTATTAGCACACATATCACAACACTGCATGATGCAAACTCAGTAGGACATTGTTACTTTATATATAAATTGATGTTTTTAAACGAATAACATGCTGTTTTGGTTACTATAGCCTTATAGTATAATTTGAAGTTAGATAATGTGATGCCTCCAGATTGTTCTTTTTGTTTAGGATTGCTTTGGCTGTTTGGATTCTTTTATTGGTTCCATATGAATTTTAGGATTGTTTTTTCTAATTCTGTGAAAGATGATGTTGGTATTTTGATAGGAATTACACTGAATATGTAGATTACTTTGGGCATTGTAGTAACATTTTCACAATATTGATTTTTCTAATCCATGAGCATGGGATGTATTTCCATTTGTTTGCATCATCTATTATTTCTTTCAGTAGTGTTTTGTATAATAGTTCTCCTTTTAGAACTATTGGTTCTTGGTTAAGTATATTCTTATATATTTTTTGTAGCTATTCTAAAAGAGATTGAATTATTGATTTGATTCTCAGCTTTGTCATTATTGGTATATAGCAGTGCTGCTGATTTATGCACATTGTTTGTGTACATTGATTTTGTAACCTGAAACTTTCCTGAATTCGTTTATCAGGTCTAGCAGTCATATATCAATAGAGCAGAATAGAGAACCCAAAGATAAAGCCAAATACTTAAAACCAACTGATCTTTGACAAAGCATTCAAAAATATAAATTTGGGGAAAGGACATCCCATTTAATAAATTGTGCTGGGAAAATTGGATAGCAACATATAGAATAATGAAACTGCATCCCTACCTCTCACCTCAACATATACAGAAATTTACTCAAGATGGATTAAAGGCTTCAACCTAAGACCTGAAACCATGAAAATTCTAGAAGAAAATCTAGGAAAAATTATTCTGTACATTGACCTAGGCAAATAGTTTATGACTAAGACCGCAAAAGCAAATGCAGCAAAACAAAAATAAATAAATGGGACCTAATTAAACTAAAAAGCTTCTGCAAAGCAAAGAATCATTGGAGTAAACAGACAACCTACAGAATGGGAGAAGACATTTACAAATTATGCATCTGACAAAAGACTAGCATCCAGAATCTATAAGGAACTCAAACCAGCAAGAAAAGCACAAATCCCATTAAAATGTGGCAGGTGACATGAATAGACATTTCTCAAAAGAAGATATACAAATAGCCAAAAAACAGATGAAAAAAATGCTCAGCATCACTAATCATCAGGGAAATGCAAATTAGAACCACAATGGGATACCACCTTACGCCAGCCAGAATGGCCATTAAGAAACGTCAAAATACAATAGATGTGGGCATGCATGTGGTGAAAAGAGAGTGCTTATCCACTGCTGGTGAGAATGTAAGTTAGTACAACCTATAGGAAAAACAGTGTGGAGATTTATCAAAGAACTAAAGTAGATTGATCTACCATTCATTCCTGCAAACCCACTACTGGGTATCTACCCAAAAGAAAAGAAGTCATTGTATCAAAAAGTCGCCTGCACACATATGTTTGTTGTAGCACAGTTCACAATTGAAAGATATGGAATCAACCTAAGTGCCCATCAACTGATGAGTGGATAAGGAAATATATATATATATATATTTATTTATATATTTTCATGGTGTATATATATACCATAAAATACTCTTCAGCCATAGAAAAGAATGAAATAATGCCTATTTCTTTGAATGTCTTACTTTTTTGTGTGTTGTTGGAAACTGGACCTTATATATAATATATGGTAGCAACTCATGTATAATACATGCTAGCAACTCTGGGCATTGATCCTCTCCCGCTTAAGGCTTGTTGTTGTTTGTTTATTTATTTAGTGATTTGCTGGAGTATTTTAGTTAAGTCTGTTCCCTCCCTCTTCCCCCATACACACTGTAAAGCCTGAAATGTTGCTCCTTGGAGAATGTGGCTTTGGGCATATCCACAGTCACCCTGGGATGACATTGGTTTTTCCAGGACTCTATCTGGTTCCTAGATCACACCTCACTGTAAGTTACACTAACTGCTGGTGGATTTCTGTATTGTTTTAAACAATGCCCTGGCGGCTTAAGTTGTTGCAAAGACTGATCCAATTAAATTCCAGCTCATTTTCAGGGGTGGTTTGAGGTTAGTATTTCAGTTTTCTTCTGACCACAGGAGATTTTTTTTTTTTTAACTGTCACTTTTTTTCTTTTCTTTTCTTTTTTTTTTTTTTTGGTTCTCAACAGGATGCTAGGCTGGGCTGTGGTTTAGCTTATGCCTATGGTGAAGCTACTGGTCTCTTATTTTCTTTTCACCAAAACCTCCATTATATTTTAGAGCAATATTAGTCTTAAACGTCGCTATGCTCTGTGTCAAATATCAATTCCTTTAAGAAAAGGTTTGAAGCTATTTCATGCCTTGCCTGTCCCCTTAGGCAAATCTCTAATCTCTAGTGATGTCACCTTTCTTATTGTTGAAATGTATGTTTTCTGTCAACCTGATCTTTTATTAGTCTGGCTAGAAGTTTTTCAACTGTATTGATCTTCTCAAAGGATCAGCTTTTGGTTTTATTATTTTCTTGTGGTTTTTAAATTTGTTTTTGTTTAATTGATTCTTCTTCGCTCATTATTATTTTCCTTGCTTATTTTGTTTTTTTGTTTATTTTTATTTTTACTTTTTTAAAAAAAATTTATTTCCACAGTTTTTTGGGGAACAAGTGGTATTTGGTTACATAAGTTCTTTAGTCGTGATTTGTGAGATTTTAGTGCACCCATCACCCGAGCAGTATACACTGAACCCAATTTATAATCTTTTAAAATTTGCTCCTATTTTTCTAGTATCTCAAGACAGAAGCTGAACTCTCAAATCCCTTCTTGATTTCTAATCTAGGTATTTAGTACTGTAAATGTCCCCCTAAGTATTGCTTTAGTGGCATATCACAAATTGTGATATGTTGTGTTTTCATTTTCATAAAGCTGAAAATTCTAATTTCTCTTTTTATTTTGCCTTTGATCTATTGATTATTTAGAAATTTGATAGTTTGTAAATATTTTGACTTTTCCAGAAGGTTTTCAGTTATTCATTTCTGATTTAATTCTGTTGTGGTTTTAAAAGTACTTTTTGTGACTTGAATCTTCCTGTATTTATGAGGACTTGCTTCATGGATCAGAGTATGGTGTAGTTTGGTCAATGTTCCATGTGCACTTGAAAAGAATTTGCATCTTGCTATTGCTAGATGTAGTCATTTATAGATGTCAAGGCACTTTGTTTGGTAGTGTTGTTCAAATCTCTTATATCCTTGCTGATTGTCCATCTAGTTGTACTATCAATTACTAAGAGATGGGTATTGAAATCTCTGATTATGAAAGTAGTTTTTTAATTGTCTGCAAAGCCTGAAATAAAACTGTACTGTAAGTATTCTGTGACTGTGGAATCTCTTAAAGTAGGGATTATATCTCATACTTCTTTTGATCCCAGCCCATAGTAGTGACTATTTAGTAAAAAATGATGGCAGTGTGAGAACTATGTTACATATATTTAGCTGACCTTAGTGTGTATTTGATATCTATGTATACTATATACACATCCATTATATATATATATATATTTTACTTCTTACGTGAGAACGAAAGTTATATGTAGATGAGATATCTTTTCAGTGAAAACAGCCTTGCTTTTGCTTTTTATTTGATGTATTTTAGTTGGAAAACAGTTATAACAAAAAATTAATCTGCGTGCCATATGTTTCTACCGTTTAGCTATGAATTCAAAATTTGATCCAGTTGAAATGCCACTGACCTTTGCATTTGACTAGGAACATACAATACACATTCAGTAAAGATAATAATATAAGAAAGTCTTTAAAAATGTGAAATAAACTCATATTTGTTATCTAGTATATGTTAATTTCTGTTAATCTTGGGCATTAACTATTGGACTTTTTTTCCCCTAAGGTAGCTTATACATCATTTGGATAATGTATGTGATTTTTTTTTTTCAGAGTCATAAACATTCTAAGTGCATACGGCCATTTCTTCCTTATTTCAATGTGTCACAACAATTTGCTACCTTTGTTCTTAAGGGATCTTTTGTAAGTAAATATGTTTAACTTTATTTTGGTTTTGATTTAAGAATTTGTATATTCTATCACAGGCCAGTAGTTCTTAAGTGGAGCCTCATATTATGAACTATTAACAGTTTGTATATGAATTGACAGAGGCCTTGGTGTCTTCTGTCTTCTGACTTGCTTTAATCTAACAGGACAGAAGCCAGTAGGAGGTAAAATGCTCGGTGACTTTGAGGAACACTTACAAAAGTCACTTGCCAGAAAGTTGTTCTTGGTGGTAGAAGCATTGTATGGTCTCAGGAACTTTCAAGCATTGATATTTACAGTATACTATGCCAAAAATATTTTTAAAAAGTACTGGATACTTGCTATTTCTGTGAATTGTTAGGTTTGAATTGAGAAACTGCAGTACCCTTTCTGATTACTAATGGCATAAGAATTGTTTTTTAATATCAGAAAGTTATTTTAATTTAAAGGTTTTTACACAGGTACAGTAATGAATGTTTTTGAAGCAAAGACACTGTGATTTTTTAATCATTTGCCAAAATTCTTTAGTGTTTAGAGAATAAAGTATTTGCTTGAACAGTGTTTTCCTATTTTTAAAAATATTATTATTTAATATTTGAGGTGATTCTCCTGATAAATAGAGATAATATTGTCATTGGTACATTCTTGCTGGTACTGAGTTTGGAAATCCTCAAAGAGGATGTGATGAATTACTCAGCCATGCTTTTTTGTCTTTTCTTTACAGAGTGAAATACCAGAGCTACAGGTGTGGTATACCAAACTTGGAAAAACATCTGAAAGATTTCTTTTTAAGCAGCTGGATTCTCTATGGGTAATTTTAAAGTAAATTGTTATATTTTGAGTATTACAACAGTAAAACAGTAAAAGGGAACAGAAATTTCATTAATTAATAATTTTTATTTTTATGTTTGTATGTTTATAGATGTGTTCAGCTCTTAGACATTTAGTTTGTCTTGGTGGATGGTGACGCCATCACCTGACTGCCCAGGTCGGAAATTTAAGTCCCATTTGAGACTCTCTGTCTTTCCCATTCACCCTCTGTATCCCACCAGTGGTCAAGTATAGATGATTGTATCCACAAATTTCTCTTACTCACTCCTTATTCTCCATTACCACTGTTACTTCTGTTACTTCTTGTTTCAGTTCTTCATTATCTCTCTCCTGGATTTCAGAAACTGCCTCTTGTTTTTCCAGTCTGAATTTCCAGGTCACCCATCACTGCTACAGAGTGAAATGTCAAAAATGCAGATCTGATTTTTGTGACCACCATGCTCAGAGGACCTCAGTGATTATTTTCTTAGAAGTTCACATTCCTTAGTGTAGCACATGACCCTCATTATCCTCCCAGGAGGTAGAAGACTGGTCTTCTTCCTAGATGTGTGTCCTACTAAACTGGCCTCTCTTCACAGACTAAACTTACATTTTTCAAAGCGTAGCATGCCTGTTTATTTACTTCTGTGACTTTGTGCATACTGTTTTTTTTTTGCATAGAATGACTTCTCCTCATCTTTATCACCTTTTGAGACTCAATTCAAGTGTCTCTTGCTCTGAAGCTTCCTCACCAGTCTTAGCTCATATTCACCTGGGGCCATGTGCTTACCTAGTTAAACACTTGTCCTGCTCCACCAGACACCTTGAAGACTGAGCCTTGCCTTATTTAGCTTTATATCTCAAGTGCTTCCCACAGTGCTTCATCCATGGTGGTTTCTGGGGAAAGGTTTCAAAGAACGAATTGACCCAAACAAGCATATTATTTCACTTAATTGACACAAATCTACCACTTTTTCTGGTTATTATTAATGTTCTGATAACCAACTAGTCACTAATAGTGATAAAACACCTTATTATATATTAAGTTCTGAAAAAAAGGTTCCTACTTTTTGTGTAACAAAATTGCTAGGAATAGCATAATAGAATTGATTTTCCCCATAAGAAAAATAATGTCATTTGGGGTTATTCTTCAACCTGAATATAACATCAGGTATTTCATAGATTTGATCATCAACCTACCGTTAAAACAAGGATAATAACTCCTTTAATTCAAAGTAGAAAAAACAGGTTCAAATTTCATAAAATGGGCATAGATTTAATGCCTTCAGTGATTATGCAAAGGATTCCAGTGTCTTCAGAGGTCTACATTTAGCATAGAGCAGCTTTGATATTGGGAGTGTTTCCCATTGGTCGCACACTGGGCTTAGCACTTTAAAAGCATTATCTGGTTTAATCATCACAGCAGCTCTATGAGGTATGTATTTTTTCCTCATTTTGTAGATGAGGAGATTGTGGCTTAAAGAGATTAAGTTGCCAAGATTGTAAGTGTGACATAAGCCTAACTTGCTAGTTGAAATATATATTGAACATAAAATGAGCAGGATTTTCCTCTCTTAATTGTAAAAGGATATCTGTGATTAACAACTGGATCAACAGTGATATTTTATGGAGTTTTCTACCTTAGTAAAACTACTGAGAGGGAAAAAAGCAGGTCTCTTAGTTGCATGTATTGAATATATCCAAGCTTTAAGGAGCTTACTGTGTAGTGGAAAAGAATAGGCTAATAGAAATAGATTTTGAGATTATTTAGTCCTTCCTTCCATGAATTAAGGTTGTTTAAAATTATAAAGCATAATTTTATGAAGTTTTCTAAAATACTTAGGAGAAAAAGATTCCAAGGGCCTTGGTATTGGTCAGTTTTCCACAAATGTTTAGGAAGTTCTAACAAATGATTTGGACTTTTCTTTAAGCTAATTTTTTACAAAAGCTATTTTGTCCAGTCTTGAATACAGTAGTGTCTTCTTTTTCAGCTCCTCGACAGCAATGGCAGTTTCACACTGAAACTGCAAGAAGATGAGCTGTTCACACTCACCACTCTCACCACTGGTCGCAAAGGCAGCTACCTGCCTCCTCCAAAATCCCAGCGCTTCCCAAGTACCTATAAGGATGATTTCAATGTTGGTGAGTATTTTTCACTAAAAGTTAACTTCGTCTCTATAGTGTGTTGATTTCTACCTGTCATACTGTGTGCATGATGGAGTGGCTGTCAAAAGCACATTCATTTAGCTCCTACATCTCATATGTGGTAAAAGGAGGGCTAATTTTTTATATTACTTTATGGTAAATCTAAATTTGAGGACCCTGTATTTTTCAGTTTCAGAAAAAAATATAGAGTTCATTGTTAGAATGAAAGTTATAATTCTAATTTGCTTTTGGTGAAACTTAAACTTTGTAACTTTGCTACTGCCCCGTTAGCCATTACTGACATCTTCCTTCTGTGTGGAGGTTAAGACACATTTATATGTGTCTTTCCGCAGTGCTAGTGAACTGAGTGCTTATGGGCAGTTATGTTGTCATTGGGTGATCCAACTCATATACTATCCTGTGCCTCCGAGATTTTTATTGAGCTCTCTTGATTTTCTAGGAAAATCTATCCTAAAGTTCTTAGAAAAGTTTTTGGTTATAGGTGATTTAGGAAAACCACTTGGAAAACAGTTAGAAGATATGGTCACTGTAGTTATATTCCTAGTCAGTAAGTAAAAAAATTTGTTGACTAGTTGGTAGTGTTCAATAGGTTTATGGGTCTCACAGACAGGGTCAGGTGGCTTTGTAATCTGCTCCTACAGTCTGTAGCAGGAGAGTAATAGGGAGGGAACTGGCATTGCTGGAGCATCACTTGAACCTCCTGTTTGCTGCAGAGCTGCTTGTTCCACCAAAGGTGGACACTCCTATCACCCTTTCCCAGTCACTGCTGCAGGGTCTCACCTTTCTTTCTCGGGAAATGATCTAGTTGGCTGGAGTAGAAGGCCTTTTGGACTGTGTAGTGGAGTCCTCTCAACTATAATACAGACAACAGTGACCCTCAGGGGAAGCTTGGTGGTTTGTTTTTCTCCAGCTCTTTGAAATGGCCTCTTAGATAAACCCATTAATTTTGTGAAACATAGGTCTTTCAAATCTGTTGCTTGGTTGGTTCTCTGTTAGCAAAGGTGACTTTTGCCTTCAGTAAGTGAGGAATTTGTGTGGGATATGGCCTAGTTAATGAGATTGAAGAACTGCCAGCACCAAGACCAATATTTTGTGACCCTGAAGACCAAGAGGCAATTCCAAACCTTCAGATATAAAATGTAATACTTTATGAGCTACAATATAAATTTAAAACTAAAGTTAAATATTATAAACTAGGCTCTGAAGATACTTGTTAGGGTTCTAAATGTCTCAAATGAGGTAATGAATGCAAAAACATTTAGAAAAGCATGAGGTATAAGAGCTATAAGATATTACAACTAAAATTTCTCCTCTACAGCATTCATTATTGTTAAGACTAAAATTTAATTTAGTAAAACTAAAAAGGGATTGATATCTTAGGCCCCAAACTGGTTTTTGCTGCAGTTTAGAAGTAGAAGAAAATTTGTAAATTTTATGCTTCATATAATAAGCTTTTCTTACGCTCTTTTGGCAGGTGATTGTGACCCATGATTTGGAACCTTGCTTGACAGATATTAGAAATAATAAAGCTATCCCTTATTGAGCCCTTGCCAGATGCTGGCTTATGTACACTTTATCTTTTCTTTAATTCTCTTGTCCTCCTGCAAACCTAGAAATGAAGAAACTTTAGATGCAGGGCAGTTAAATAACTTGTTCAGGGCAACATACTGAGCTGGAATTTGAACCTAGGTCATACTTACTTCAGAACTCATGACTTTTCCTCTACACCAGATGCCTGGATTAAGTATTATGCAGCATCTATATGTCAAATTTATCATCTTGATATTTAGTAATGATGATACAAAAATTAATATATCTTTATAGATGTAGGCCCTAAACTTTGGTTTAGATGTTATTTATTTATTAAAAACTTTCAAAAGTGTTTCAGACATACTGTAAAATATCAGCAAGGAGAACTTCTGAAGGATTTGATACTAAACAGAGAATTTCTTATGTTCTGAACAGATTACCCATTTTTTAGTGAAGCTCCAAACTTTGCTGATCAAACTGGTGTATTTGAATATTTTACAAATATGGAAGACCCTGGTGAGCATCACTTCACACTACGCCAAGTTCTCAACCAGAGACCCATTACGTGGGCTGCCGATGCATCCAACACAATCAGTATTATAGGAGACTACAACTGGTAAGATTGATGTTCTCAATGTGGATCTGGCTGAAATACCCTTGTAATATTGTCAGGTACATTTTGAAGTGAAGAGCTTTCAGTAGTCCTCCTTGTTCAAAAACCTAATAGATGTGTAATATGTAATATTAAGGGTTGTTGAATATTATGATGATGACCACAAAGCTGCACATTGTTTTGCTGCCTCAGTGTCCTTCCCTCATCTTTGCCCTATTTAATAGTGATTATTACAAGAACAATTTTATTTCAGTATAAAAACTGAGGACTTTTGGAACCAATTATAATTTAATATTTATTTATAAACAGACGGATTTGTGAGGTGTTTTTAAGTTTTTGTTTTGCTGGAGAGTTGATTTGTTGATCTGGTGTTGCCATCTGGTGGACCAATCATAGAATTACACCATCTTAGTCACTAAAAAATCTATTTACTAGGTGACCCTAGATGGCAATAGTAAAAAGCAAATCAGCTTTAGTTGCCTAGTGAATTTAACTTTTTATTTAGTCATCTGGTAAAGAGACAAGTTATATTATTCACATGAAATATAATGCCAAACTAAGTTTAGTTACAGAATTTCTATGTGCTGACTTATTATACCTGTCTTACGTGTTTCTTTTTCATTTTTTCCTATAACTAGTATGATTCCACTGCGGGATAAAAACAAACAAACATTCCAGGTTTAGAGCTAGTACTAAGAATACCAAGCCACCAAAAAGCCATATCCAAAGCTTAGAAACTGGAGAGGGAAGAGAAAAGAATTCTGAAAAGGGCCTTGAATTGCTTCTCTGTGGAGTGTGCAGGAAGTGTTTATCCCTCCTGAAGTGCCTTACTCCCCGTTAGAAATCCTGATTCTAGTTCCAAGCTCTGACATAAGTCTCAAGAAACTTTCAGTTATCCAGAGCCCCTGGAACTCTTATAACACTAGGAAGAGTTATTGAGGTGCAGTGAAGCATTCTTTCCTAATTTAGGATGACATTTGTGGCTTGTGTTTTTACACAGCAGAATTTCTGCTTGTGCCATTGTCTCTGAGGAGGAAACTTTACCTAGATTTTCCGATTATGGCAGTGGAGTTCGTGGCATCCTCATTTGTGACGATGGTCTTATTGTAAGTCCAGTGGCTGGGTTTAAGTATCCAAGGCATGGGTCCCATTGTTTTGATCTCCAGTTTTGAAGTCATCATATAGGAAACTTTTTTTTCTGTGATGTCCCCTATACCCTATGCACTTGAATACTATAGAGGGCTCTTTCTAAACTCAAACTCAATCTTATTTCTGGCTGGGACTCCAGAAAGATTGAGAAGCCCCTTAATTGTAGTATAGAAATGAGATATAGCACCATTCAAAGATTTACTCCCCCACATCTTCATATATTTGAAGATTTTACACAATTTAAGTAGCAATACTCAATTTTTACTAGGATCTATTGCAGTGGATAAGGAGGTGGGGATGAGGGATGGGGAAGCGTGTAAAAGAGGAAGAGAGTGACACATTCTGAAAGGAAAGGAACCAGGAAGTCGCAATTGTGCGTGTCAAGAAAGGACTGCCTTCATCTTTCTGAATCCCTGTTTTCATCATGTTATTCCCCTGCTCAGGAAGATGCAGTGACTCTCCCCTGCTACCTGTGTTTTCCACTTCTAGGCCTGATTTCCAAGACCCTTTATAATTTGGTCTCATCTATTATGGGTTATTTTCCAGTATTGTACCCTCTATTTGAGGCAGCCAGATCTGCTCAGAGATCCACACAAATCCCTTGTTCATTTCTGTTGTCTGGCTGCTGTGCCCACTTATTGTAGGAAAAGGAGGGAATAAAAATTGGATAATAGTAGGCACTTTGATGGATTTCCCACATAACCACTTTATGGTGGAGATATCATCGCCGCCACCTTGCAGACTGAGAAACCGCATCTTTGGAGTAAGATTTACCCAAGATATCACTGGTAAATGGCAGAACCAGGGCTAGAAGCCGGGTCTGTATGACTCACTAGCCCATTCTCTTTGGAGTATATCTCACAGCCTCATTTTAATCGTCTTCTTCCTAAAGGTAGGAAATGGGAAATTTGTCTAGTTTATCTGTAGTGCTATTTTAGTAAATCTGCTCTCAATGTGTGCACATTACTCACAGTTTTTAGAGTTGTGTTTTGAGTAGAACTTCCTCTCTTATACCTAGATTTAGTTATTTACCAGCAGAGTAATTTGATTATACTGGGTGGATTGTAGTGTAACTGGCTACTTCTATCTTGATAGTGAGCATTGGTTGGAATTCTTTAAAGACAATCACAAAATTACCTTTACCTGCACACAACTGAACTCTCTCTCTGATCAGATTTGCCTTATATATTGGCTAGTTTTTGTTCTTTCAGCACTCCTGAGAGATTGTGGCTGTGGAAGAATAAACCACACTTTTATTCTATTTCATTCATTATCTATGAAATTGCCTGGCAAGTTCTGATACAAGAATCACTTTTTCTGGAATGTGGTATATAAAAAAGGAAAAAGTTTGATCTTCTCTCATTCCAACTCTAAATGGAATAATTTTATGGTGCTGATAGTATTTGTAGCACTTTCAAACTTATGATGAACCAGAAAGCAGGTAAGGGATAGAAGAACCAGTGTTGATTGCTAGTGGTTTCATGCTGGTGAAAATCTATGGAGAGAAAACTCCCTCTGATGTCAGAGGACATGCAAGAGAGACTGGGCTTGAGTTACTCAGCATTTGATCTTCCTGTAAAGTAGCCCAGCTCTGCTTAGATAATTAAGTGTGGATTGTCCTCCCTGTGTACCTGATGTAGGTACTTTTGTAATATTTTCCTTTACATAGTAAAATTTCACTGTGCAAAATTCACTGATAAGATACAAATGTAAAAGCCATATAATTCTAGATCTCATTCCCCTCAACCCATTTCTGGAATAGATTTATTGGTGTTTCCAGTCTTATGTGAGATATGTTGCTTGATTTGTGTGCAGGCTTTCTTTTTTCTTCCTACTTGCAGATAGATACTGAGTAGGAAGTAAAATATTTTCAGAGATCATGTTGGTTTGGGGTGGTTGTAGCATCCCAGAAGGAAAGTGTTGTACCTGGTAGCATTTGTAAGAGGAAACCTGGAGGAGAGCTCACTGTAAAAGCTCAGTCCCTGGACAGCTGAATCTTTTTCCCATCTTTGATAGACTGCTGTGGATCAGTGAGCCTAGAACCAGGATTTTATTGCTTCCTTATAGACAGATACTTCATAGGGGAAAATGGTCCTCAAAGTGGCATTCCTGGGTAAGCAGCATCAGCATCACCTGGGAATTTGTTAGACATGCAAATTCAAGGGGCTGCCCCAGATTTACTGACTCACGCTGTGGGGTAGGACCAGTGAACTGAGTTTAAGAAGCCCTCCTGGTGATTTCTGTGCTGTTCAGGTGTGAGAAGCCCTCCTAGAGAGTCAACTCTGCGGTCTTTGCAGAGAAATAATTTTAGATCTTTTCTTCTGGAGTTTTAAAGTTTTGTTGGATTTAAATGTAAAAATTGGCCCTGGAATAGCTTATGTTCTCCCAGAGGCTCCTAGCATTGCCTTAATTACCTCTCTTTGTTGCTGGAAATTTGAATAAACATTTTCCCTCAGAATTGTGTGGAACTTTTTACTTTTTATTTGTTCATAGACAATAGTGGCTTTTAAAAATATTGTATTCTTAAGATGAGAAGTTGTTTTATTGTAGAAAAAAATATTTTCTCAGGAAACTTAAAAATCATAACTATTATTGTCCAGTAATCATTTAAATAGGCAATGAAATGACTTAAGTCATGTAACATTTAAAACTGTTGTCAATAAAGATTCTTGAAGCCCATCTCTGCTACAGGCTCAGACTTAGCAAATCACATTCTCACCTCAATTAGAAGTTTGGAGGCATGTGCTGTGAAATGACATATCTGTACTATGTTACAAAGGGCATATTTTAAGAGTATTAGTCAACCGTTTTATTTTGCAGGACGAATCTGACTATAAAATGTGATGTTTACATAGAGACCCCTGACACAGGAGGTGTGTTCATTGCAGGAAGAGTAAATAAAGGTGGTATTTTGATTAGAAGTGCCAGAGGAATTTTCTTCTGGATTTTTGCAAATGGATCTTACAGGGTTACAGGGGATTTAGGTAAGTGACTTTTTTTTTTAAATACCATATGACTTATAGGCTATGTTACTTTGAGCACCTACTTGTTATTTGTGGGAGTGATAAAAAAGTTCATCCCAAGGTGTTTGGACAGCTAATTGGGAAGAGATGTAAGCAAATACCAAATAGTTTACAATTATAGAAAGTTATTTAATTCCTAGAGATGGGGGCAACTCTGTGGAAGGGAAAATAATTGTACAAAGCTTTTTAGGGTATTGTGAAGTTGAACTGGGCTGTGAGGATAGGATTTGCATAGATAGTATCAAAACCATCTGAGGTAGTGGTGGTAGGGGGAGAATGCTCAGGAGGCACCATAAATAAAAGCAGGAGTATAAGAATGTTGCTGCTGTACTTATAGAAATATAGGGAGAGGGATTGATCTGCTTAAAATGGAAAAATCTCATTTTTGAATTTAGTTAATACTTGAAAATAGCTTGATTTTTCTCAGTCATCTTTACAGCCCTTGTGTTAGGTAGGATGATATTTTATCCAGAATAGGTGCTTCAAATATGTTCAGATTGAACTGTGTCCACTTCAGATTGGTTTTGGTACACACCACTCCTTTGAAACTAGACCTTACTAGTGGTGACTTTTCTTGATTCTCAGTCTCTTGATTTTCCTCTTACCTTAATTTAAAAATATCTCTTATAGTTTGCTGCTCTTTGCTTTGACTCCATAAATAAAATAAAAATTAAAGAGGAAGTAGGTAGTAAGGATATTAGAACAAGAGTTATATATTCATAACATTACCAATCTGAAGTTACCTCAGTGATATTGAAATAAAAAACAGAGAACCAGTGAGGTTAATTGACTTGCCTAATGACTCAAAGCTAGTTAGTGGCAAAACTGGAAGTAGGAATTTAAATCTGTGTCTGCAGTCCCCACTGTCTGTTTTAAACTGTCTACTTGAAATTTTATGCTGGGGTTCTCATAGGCATTCAAATAACAGTAATTCTAGAAATTAACTTATTATTTTCTCCCTCTGAGTGAATACTATTACCATGTAACCAATTTGACTGGTTGGAAATTTTATATTATCTCTCTCTTGTCTTCCGTATTCAATCCAGTCATGTATAAATGTGTACTTGAACTATAGATGCTAACACCTCATACTGTCACTGGCTTTTAAGTTTATTTCACTGGTTCTGTTGTGAGCTCACATATGATATACAGCTTAGAGTAGGATCTCAGTATATGCTATTAAATGGATGGCTAAATGAAAAATGTTTTGGCTTAACTCAGTTGTAGATCTGGGAATGAAGGGACAGCTCTCTATTGAGGCTGACTTTACTACATACAGATGACACTTGAGAACCCCACTGAATTAAATGACTCTGTGATTGAGATCTCAAAATTATATCTATTAGGATAATCTTTTTGTGTTACAGCTGGATGGATTATATATGCTTTAGGACATGTTGAAGTTACAGCAAAAACATGGTATACACTCACATTAACTATTAAGGTAGGTATTGCTGATTGGAGGATCTGGAGGTAAAATATTCTTTTGTTGTGCCTTTCTAGAATTTTCTGTTATAAAATAGGAGGGGGAAATTGTGACATATAATGAAGAGAGACAAGGAATCTGCCGTGATGCTGGGAAGCCACTCATCCCTAGGGTGGCTATGTGTGTGAGGGTAACCTACATGAGAACCATCAGCAGTTGACTTTATCAGGTCACTATTTTTTTAAAAATTTGATTTTGTTTTTTAAACTGAGGCATAATTGATAAAGTCAATAATTGAACTATTTTTTCAAGTTTGCTTGAACCAAGACTATACATGGAGCTTATAGATGTAAGCAAAGTCATATACATTTATGTTTGATGGTTAAGAATAATTTGCTTTTCAATTATAAGCATAGTTTTTTAGAAATTGGTTTCCATGAATATTTTTTGTCAGACAAAATATCAGATTAATTTTAATATAATAGAAATATAAAAATATTCCTCAGAATCACTGGGTGATCATGAGTTACTGCTTGACAGTGCTTCCAAGGGATGCTGTGCAGAGAAATTTTTGTTTATAATGTGCTGGTCTCTCCCAAGATAGCTCCCTCACAGTTTTGTTTAGGGTGCAATAGAAATTAAAAATCAGATTCCAATAACTTTGGAATTTATTTTCTCCTCTCAACCACCAAAATGACAGCACTAATTTTTTTAGCATTAATAATAATGTATATTGAAGATTTGTTTGGATGTAGCATAGATTATTTAACTATACTACACTAGCCAAAATGTAGCCATTTTATAGCAATTATAATAATATTCACTATTATTGAATTTGAAGATTTTTTCCAAACTCATAGATATGATTTGTATTTCCTTGATAATTAGGGAGCTTGCACATGTAATGTTTATTGGCTATTTGTATTTTCTCTTCTCTGAATTGCCTGTTCTTTCTTTCTTCATTTTTCTATCGTGTTTTTTTTTTTGGCAAATTTGTGTGAATTTAATATGCATTCTGGATAGTAACCCATTGTCTGTTACATATGTCACAACTATGCTCTCCCATCTTGTGTATTTTAATTTTGCTTATGGTATTTTTGATGACTATAAGTTTTATATTTTGATACTGTCAAATGTTTCACTTTTTATTCATTGCCTTTATGTTTCATGTTTTAAATAAGGCCTTCTTGTTTCTCAAGGTTAGGAACATTTTTACCCCAAACTAAAAAAAGTTTAGGATTTATTTTTATGTGTAAGTTTTTAATACATCAGAAATTTATTTGTGAATTTTAAGGGGAAGTATTGAATATAATTTTTAAAAAAATGGATAGCCATCATTTATTACAATAGACTATCCTTTTGCCCATAATTTAAAGGCTACCTTTTTGATGTAACAAATCAGCACATATGCATATACTTGTTTCTGAGCTTTTTTCTGTTCTCCGTATTGTTTGTCTATTATTATCCGAAATCACACTTTTAATTGGTGTTAACATTCTAAAGGCTTTGATGATAGTTACTCCCTTGCTTCCTTCAGAGTTTTCTTACCTGACCACTTGATAGAAAACATAGCCCCATCTCACTCTCTTAACTCCTTTCTGTTGCTTTTTTTTTCTCTAAAGGTTTTATCCCAAGTGACGTCACACATATTCTGTTGATTGTTAATGTGTTTTCCTACTCCCTTCACTAGCACATAGCTCCTTTAGTGACAGGCCTTTCTCCATATTCCTCACTGCTGGCTCTGTAGCACCTAGAAAAGTGCCTGACAGCCAGGCAGAGCAAGAGTCCAAATAATACTTGGTAAATGCATGAATGGATATCTAGTGGGGCAACTTCCTCATTGTTTCTTTTTCAAAATTATCTTTGCTATTTCACTATATATATTATTCGATTTGACTTTAAAAAAACAAACTTTCAATTATTTGAAAAATGGTGCTGGTATTACATTAAATTTATACATCAATTTGGGAAAAAATTACATTTTTTTAAATAATAATGTGTTTCCCCATGAGAGAACATAGGAACAAAAGCATGCTGTATTTCACCATTTATTAAGATTTGCCACTAGGTCCTTCAGTTTTATTTTTGCACACCTTTGATTAAGTTTGTTTTAGTAACTTTATGAGTTTTTTTGAAATCGTGAATGAGATTTAAAAGATTTTCTTAATTTTCTTCAGGTACTTTGCATACCTGGTTAAAATGTCAACAGGACTTACTGAAAACAGCTGCCTCACATCCTGTTCCTTCTTCTTGACCCCCATTCTGTGTTCTGTACTTCTGATACAGCCACTCCTCACTATTCTGGCTGTTTTTTCTGGTGTGTCTTTAATATAATGTGATTCACTACTTTTAGAAATTGGCTCTTGTCTTGCTACTAGGATGGATAGGACTTTGCCGGTTTGCACCCACTTCACTCCCCTACTCCTATTATTTTGTGTTTCTTCAACTATGGGCATTCTGCTTCCTCTTGAATCTCAACTTTTGCCACATACTCTGAGGGTCTTCTCCAACTATCGGCAGTAAAGTAGTCTGTCAGGCACCCATTGTCACTTTGACCTGGCTTAATTTTTACATGCTGCTTATCCTTTAGCTCTCATTTTATGTGTGTGTGCGTGTCTGTCCATCTCCTCCTACTAGGATATAAGCTCCATAAGAGCAGGGACCTTGTCTTCTTGTTCGTCTTTAATTCCCAGTGCATTAAACAGTATTTGACATATAAATCTTCTTTGCATAAATGAAACAAAACAAAACATCATCTTCTATGTTGCCCATATTCCAAATTTCAGCTAATGTGAGGATTTTGTCACTGTCAGCCACCTGTTGAATTCTTCTCAGCACTTATCAGGTGACGTGTCCCAGCTCTGTTGCACAATGGACTTTGAAGTGTACTGTATTCTACTTGCAAGTATTTTATATTGGGCAGCTTCAATTTTCCCATCCATTGTATCATGAAGAACACTTTTCTTATGAAGATTCAATGAGAAAAAAAATATATATATATAGTACCTGATATGTGGTAAGCACTTAATGAGTCAAGTTAATATTCTTACGAGTAGGAGTGTTTGGAACCAGAAGAACAGCATTAATATTTCCTCACTAACACATACTGAGACTTCTAGCAAGTTATTCCACCTCTTTGAGTATCCGTTTCCTTATCTGTAAAATGCAGATAACTTCTGTGAGGTTGTCTTGAGGGTTAAATGTGTTACATTCTTACATTCAACACATTTTTATTAAGCCCCTGCTATATGCACTCTACTAAGTCCTAGGGATACAGCAGTGAATGAAATAGACAAGATTCCTGCTCTCTTAGAGCATATATTCTTCTAGGACAGGAGTTGGCAACTTTTTCTGTAAAGGGCCAGAGAGTAACTATTTTAGACTTTGTGGGCCATGTGGTCTCTGCTGCACCACCCAATTCTGCTGCTGTTGTGAGAAAAAAGCTGTAGACAATATGTAGATGAATGGATGTGGTTGTGTTTCAATAAGATTTTGTTTATGAAAAAAAAAGGTCATTGGCATGTAGGTCATAGTTTGCTGAGCGCTATCCTGAGATAGAAAGCTTGTAAATAAGTTTATGATTATGAAGAAAAAATAGAGTCATAAGATAAAGTAGCTCTGTTACCCTGATTCTCTAACCAGGGAGGTGAGGAAAGACCTCACTGAGTGGGTGGTACTTGAGTACAGACCTGAATGATGGGAAGAACAATTTGAGCAGACCACATGGCTGGTTCAAAAGGCAAGTGTAGCTGACATTGTGTGAAGAGCAGCCTGGAGGCTGGGGTGGCTGAAGCCTGGGGAGGCAGGAGAGATGAGGTCCTCTTAGACAGGTTTTGTGCTTAATGGGATTTGTGATATGAGTCCCTTGGCTCAATGTTAATACTGAGTGTTTGATGGCAGCAGAAGATGTTCAGTAAGCACTTCTAGAGCTGAAGATAGCTGTGCAAGTCTGTAGTAACAGGAATGTGGCTCTGAATTTGGAGCTAAGTGACTTGGAGCAAAAATCTGTGACTTTGAGTTTTAATCTATTAAGCCTCAGTGTTTCCATGCATAAAATAAAAAGAACTACATTAAAGTCCATTACATTATCCTTCCAAGACTTAAAAGCAGATTTATTCTGGTTCTTGGCCCAATGCTTTGAATTTTGAGCTCTTTACCTTTTGAGAGTAGCTAGTTTTAAATGATTGGCTGTAGTTAGTATGCTGTGAATATATGCTCATAAATGTATTATCATAAAGATAATAAGAGCTGAGATTTATTGTTTACCATGTGCCAGGCACTGAGCTAAGTAGAATGGCAAGCTTCTGAGGAAGGTGTAATTTTTTCTTTCACTGTCAGTAACCAGTAAGTAACACCTTATAGATGCCTCCCTTCTTCTACCCACTGCACCCCACTCCATCATCACTTTAACTGATGGTTACTGTTTTTTCAGCTTAAGGGTAGGAGCTTCATATGGCTTTGAAGTGATATTCTGTTCATGGCAACACAACACAAAAGCAAAGGTTAATTATTTTTCTTCTGGCTGGGCAGAGGCTGCTTAATGAAAACCTTAGAGAAGCAATGAGGTAGAAGCAGATGTTTTGGCTCCAGCACAGTCATGTCTGAAGAGTTGGTGGCTGTTAGCCATAACACTTGTACGTGTGACTACTTATAAAGAATGTTTTTTTTATTTTAATGAGCTTTTGTCTAAAACTTTATAATAATGCATGAAAAGTTTTGCATTTTTGTTGGTTTTACATTTTCATGGAGCACAGGAAATATTGAGGTATTCCTTGTACGTTGGGAACAATTTAAGTAGGTAGGTAAGAATTTCTTGCCGGAGTTTTCTTCTTTATTTTAAACTTTTGCTCAAACTTGTGGATTTGTGTTTTGCTGTGGTTAAGTCTTGAGTGAGAAGTACATTTGCTTCACTAAGTAGTGGGCCATACATGATCAAGAAACAGACTTCAGAGGACCATTTTCATATGGTTTCAAGGAATGTGTTTCTTTCTACTCCAGGGTCGTTTTGCCTCTGGCATGCTGAATGACAAGTCTCTGTGGACAGACATCCCTGTGAATTTTCCGAAGAATGGCTGGGCTGCAATTGGAACTCACTCCTTTGAATTTGCACAGTTTGACAACTTTCATGTGGAAGCCACACGCTAATACTTACAGGGCATCATAGAATACTCTGGATTTTCTTCCCTTCTTTTTGGTTTTGGTTCAGAGCCAATTCTTGTTTCATTGGAACAGTATATGAGCCTTTCGAGGCTAAAAATAATGAAGAGTAAATGGGGAGAGAAATTTATTTTTAATTTATCCTGGAAGATTTTGTTAGAATTAATTCCAAGGGGAAAACTGGTGAATCTTTAACATTACCTGGTATGTTCAAACTGTGCATTGGCCCTACCCTTAGGAGTGGTTTGAGTAGTACAGACCTCGAAGCCTTGCTACTAACACTAAGGTAGCTCTCTTCATCTTACTTGCAAGCGGTCCTGCACATGGCAGTAACTTGATCATCATGGAGATGTATTTATGCATGCTGACCGTGTGTCCAAATGAGCCAGTGTCTTCAGCACAAGATGATGCTGCCATAATAGAAAGCTGAAGAACACTGGAAGTAGCTTTTTGAAAACCACTTCAACCTGTTATGTTTTATGCTCTAAAAAGTATTTTTTTTATTTTCCTTTTTAAGATAATACTTTTGAAATGCAGGATATGATGAGTGGAATGATTGAAAAAAATGCCTCTTTAATAAACTACCTCTAACACTACTTCTGCAGTAATAGATATTATCAGATTAATTGGGTTATTTGCATTATTTAATTCTTTTGATTCCAAGTTTTGGTCTTGTAACCACTATAACTCTCTGTGAACATTTTTCCAGGTGGCTGGAAGAAGGAAGAAAACCTGATCTAGCCAATGCTGTTGTAGGCATTTCCTCTGCCTCATCTCACTGTGCTGTGGTCTGTCCTCACATGTGGCACTGGTAACAGACTCACACAGCTGATGAATGATTTCTCTCCTTATGTGTGGAAGGAGGGGAGCACTTAGCCATTTGCTAACTCCCAGAATTGGATCATCTCCTAAGATGTACTTACTTTTTAAAGTCCAAATATGTTTATATTTAAATATATGTGAGCATGTTTATCATGTAGTATGATTTATACTAAGCATTAATGTGGCTCTAAGTAGCAAATCCGTTATTCATGTGGGTAAAGTAAATCTAGAATTATTTGTAAGAATTACTCATTGAACTAATTCTACTCTTTAGGAATTTGTAAGAGTCTAACATAGGCTTAGCTACAGTGAAGTTTTACATTGCTTTTGAAGACAAGAAGCTAAGTACTAGAATAAATAAGGTTACAGAGAACATTTTTCAGTTAAAACCAAGTGATTTCCAGCTGATATATCTAATATTTTAAAAACTAACATTGTAGAGTCATAATTTATTTACAATAAAATGTTCCCACTTTAAGTATACAATTCAGTGAGTTTTGATAAATGGATATACCCATGTAACCAACACTCCAGTCAAGTTTCAGAATATTTCCATCACCCTCTAGAAAGTTCTCTTGTATACCTGCTCAGTCAGTTCCTTTCACTCCCAATTGTTGGCAGTCATTGATACGAATTCTATCACTATAGGTTAGTTTTCTTTGTTCTAGAACATCATGAAAGTGGCATCATGTACTATGTATTCTTATGAATGGTTTCTTTCTGTCAGCATAATGATTTGAGATTTGTCCTCATGTTGTGTGATTCAGTGGTTTATTCCTTCTTATTTCTGAAGAGTTTTCACACATTGTGTGAATATACCACAATTTGTTTCCTCCCCACCAGTTTCTGCTATTACAATTAAAACTGTCCACATTTACAATCTTTGTGTCAAATATATTTCTATTTAAGATGAATAGAGAGGAGTGAAATTTCTGGGTCTTATGTTAATTGTATGTTTAACTTTATAAGAAGCTACCAAACTGTTTTCCAAAATGATTGTATGGTTTTACACTTCCATCAGCAATGTTTAAAAGTTCCAGTTACTCTGCATTCTTGTCAGTGCCTTGTGTTGTCGTTCTTTTTAATTTTAACCCTTAATTGTGGGTGTATAGTATGTACATTTCTCTGATGACTAAAGCTGTTGAGCAGATGTCATGGACTTAATAGACATTTATATACTTTGTTTTATGTAATATCTATTCAAATCTTTTGCTCATCTAAAAAAATTCTGTTGTCTTTTCTATTGAGTTATAAGAGCTCTTTACATCTTCTAGATACATGTTTTTTTTTAAATGTTTTGAAAATTATTTTCTCTTTTTCTACAAAGAACCTGATGGAATTTTCATTTTGATTACATTTAAATTATAGATATATCTGGAAAGAACTGATATCTGACTAATATGGACCCTTCAAATCCATGAGCAGTTACACCTTTTTAAAAAATTTTATTTTACTTTAAGTTCTGGGATACATGTGCAGAAGGTGCAGGTTTGTTACATAGGTATACATGTGCCATGCTGGTTTGCTGCACCTACTGACCCATCCTTTAAGTTCCCTCCCCTCACCTCCCACCCCACACCCCCCAACAGGCCCTGGTATGTGTTGTTCCCCTCCCTGTGTCCATGTGTTCTCATTGTTCAACTCCCACTTATGAGTGAGAACATGCAATGTTTGGTTTTCTCTTCCCGTGTTAGTTTGCTGAGGATGATGGCTTCCAGCTTCATCCATGTCCCTGCAAAGTACATGATCTCATTCTTTTTTATGGCTGCGTAGTATTCCATGGTGTATATGTATCACGTTTCCTTTATTCAGTCTATTGTTGATGGACATTTGGGTTGGTTCCATAACTTTGCTGTTGTAAATGGTGCTGCAATAAACTTAACATGTGCATGTGTCTTTATAGTAGAATGATTTATATTCCTCTGGGTGTATACCCAGTAATGGCATTGCTGGGTCAAATGGTATTTCTGGTTCTAGATCCTTGAGGAATCACCACACTGCCTTCCACAATGGTTGAACTAATTTACATTCACACCAACAGTGTAAAAGCGCTTCTATTTCTCCACAGCCTTTCCTGCATCTATTGTTTCTTGACTTTTTAATATTTTTATTTTGACTGACACGAGATGGTATCTCATTGTGGTTTTGATTTGCATTTCTCTAATGATCAGTGATGTTGAGCTTTTGTTCATGTTTGTTGGGTGCATAAATGTCTTCTTTTGAGTAGTGTCTGTTCATATTCTTTGCCCATTTTTTCATGGAGTTGTTTGTTTGTTTCTTGTATATTTGTTTAAGTTCTTTGTAAATTCTGGATATTAGACCTTTGTCAGATGGGTAGACCGCAAAAATGTTCTCTTATTCTGTAGGTTGCCTGTTCACTGTGATGATAATTTCTTTTGCTGCGCAGAAGCTCTTTAGTTTAATTAGATCCCATTTGTCAATTTTGGCTTTTTTGCAATTGCTTTTGGCATTTTCATCATGCAGTCTTTGCCCATGCATATGTCCTCAGTAGTATTGCCTAGATTTTCTTCTAGGGTTTTTATGGTTTGGGTTTTACTTTTAAGTCTTTAATTCATCTTGAGTTAATTTTTGTATAAGGTGTAAGGAAGGGGTCCAGTTTCAGTTTTCTGCATATGGCTAGTCAGTTTTCCCAGCACCATTTATTGAGTAGGAGATCCTTTTCCCACTGCTTGTTTTTGTCAGGTTTGTTGAAGATCAGATGGTTGTAGATGTGTGGTGCTATTTCTGAGGTCTCTGTTCTGTTCCATTGGTCTATATGTCTGTTTTGGTACCAGTACCATGCTGTTTTGGTTACTGTAGCCTTGTAGTATAATTTGATGTCAGCTAGCCTGATGCTTCCAGCTTTGTTCTTTTTGCTTAGGATTTTCTTGGCTATACGGGGTCTTCTTTGATTTCAGACTAAATTTAAAGTAGTTTTTTCTAATTCTGTGAAAAGTGTCAATGGTAGTTTGGTGGGAATAGCATTGAATGTATAAATTACTTTGGGCAGTATGGGCATTTCACGATATTGAGTCTTCCTATCCATGAGGATGGAATGTTTTTCCATTTGTTTGTGTCCTCTCTTATTTCCTCGAGGAGTGGTTTGTAGTTCTCCTTGAAGAGATCCTTCTCATCTCTTGTTAGCTGTATTCCCAGGTATTTTATTCTCTGTGTAGCGATTGTGAATGAGAGTTCATTCATGATTTGGCTCTCTGCCTGTCTGTTGTTGGTGTAAAGGAATGCTTGTGATTTTTGCGCATTGATTTTGTATCCTGAGACTTTGCTGAAGTTGCTTATCAGCTTAAGGAGTTTTTGGGCTGAGATGATGGGTTTTCTAAATTTAGAATCATGTTATCTGCAAACAGAGACAATTAGACTTCCTCTCCTCCTACCTGAATACCCTTTATTTCTTTCTCTTGCATGATTGCCCTGGCCAGAACTTCTGATACTATGTTGAATGGGAGTGTTGAGAGAGGGTATCCTTGCCTTGGTGTCGGTTTTCAAAGGGAATGCTTCCAGCTTTTTCCTGTTCAATATGATATTGGCTGTGAGTTTGTCATAAATAGCTATTCTTATTTTGAGATATGTTCCAGCAATACCTAGTTTATTGAGAGTTTTTAACATGAAGGGATGTTGAATTTTATCAAAGCCCCTTTCTGCATCTATTATCATGTGGTTTTTGTCTTTGGTTCTGTTTATGTGAGGATTATGTTTATTGATTTGCATATGTTGAACCAGCCTCGCATCCCAGGGATGAAGCCGACTTTATCGTGGTGGATAAGTTTTTTGATGTGCTGCTGGTTTCGGTTTGCCAGTATTTTATTGACGATTTTCCTGTTGATGTTCATCAGGGATATTGGCCTGAAGTTTTCTTTTTTTGTTGTGTCTCTTCCCAGTTTTTGGTATCAGGATGACGTATCATACAGTGAGTTAGGGAGGAGTCTCTCCTTTTCAATTATTTGGAATAGTTTCAGAAGGAATGATACCAGCTCCTCTTTGTACCTGTGGTAGAATTTGACTGTGAATCCATCTGGTCCTGGGCTTTTTTTGTTGGTAGGCTATTAATTAGTGCCTCAATTTCAGAACTTGTTATTGGTCTATTCAGGGATTCGACTTCCTCCTAATTTAGTGTTGGGAGGGTATATGTGTCCAGAAATTTATCCATTTCTTCTAGATTTTCTAGTTTATTTGCCTAGAAGTGTTTACAGTATTCTGTGATGGTAGTTTGTATTTCTGTGGGGTCAGTGGTGATATCCCTTTATCATTTTTTATTGTGTCTGTTTGATTCTTCCCTCTTTTCTTCTTTATTAGTCTAGCTAGTGGTCTATGTATTTTGTTAATTTTTTCAAAAAACTAGCTCCTTGATTTATTGATTTTTTGGAGAGCTTTTCGTGTATCTTCTTCAATTCTTCTCTGATCTTAGTTATTTCTTGTCTTCTGCTAGTTTTTGGATTAGTTTGCTCGTTTCTCTGGCTCCTTTAATTGTGATGTTAGGTTGTCAGTTTGAGATCTTTCTCACTTTCTGATGTGGGCATTTAGTGGTATAAATTTCCCTCTTAATACTGCTTTAGCTGTGTCCCAGAGATTCTGGTATGTTCTCTTTGTTCTCATTGGTTTCAAAGAACTTCTTGATTTCTGCCTTAATTACATTATTTACTTAGGAGTCATTCAGGAACAGGTTGTTCAATTTCCATGTAATTGTGTGGTTCTGAGTGAGTTTCTTAATCCTGAGTTCTAATTTGATTGGACTGTGGTCTGAGAGACTGTTACGATTTCAGTTATTTGGCATTTGCTGAGGAGCAGTTACACCTTTTCATGTATTAAGTCTATAATTTCTCTCAGCAGTTTCTGTAGTTTTCAGCATACAGATCTTGAAGATGTTTTTTATTAAATGTATCCTTAAATATTTTATGTCTTTGATGCTATTGTAAATGGTGTTTATTATTTGTTATTCATACATAGAAACACAGCTGGTTTTTTGCATATTGACCTGCAGTCCTGCTCCCTTGCTAAATTCACTTACTAGTTTAGCTTTTTTTGGGTAAATTCTTTAGAATTTTCTACATATGTAATTATGTAATCTGTGAATATAGACAATTCTGCTTTTTCCTTTTCAATATTTCTGCTGTATTTCTGATGCTTTTGTTGCCTTATTGCACTGACCAGGACTTCAAGTACAATGTTGAGAAGTGGTAAGAGCAGATGTATCAGCCTTGTTCCTCGTCTTAGGAAGCGTCTCTTTCACCATTAAGTGTGAGTACTGAATTTGTTAAATGCTTTTTCTCTACATCTAACGAGATAGTTATACTGTCTTTCTTCTTTATTCTGTTAATGTGATATATCACATGGTTTGATTTTCAAATATTAAAGCAACTTTGCATTCGTGAGATATGTCATGACCAAGTGGGGTTTATTACCCTGTTTATGTACTGGTGAATTTAATCTGTCAATATTTGGCTAAAAGTGTTTGTGTCTGTGTTCCTGTGGAATATTGATCTAGTTTTATTTTCTCCTAATGTCTTTATCTGGTTTGGTGGTAGGGTGATACCTCATAAATTCAGTTTGGAAATGCTGCCTCCTTCTTTATTCTCTGAAAGTTTGTGAGGTTCTTAAACCTTAGAATTCATCAGTTATGTCAGTCAGGGTCTGATCAGGAGACAGAAACCATGCCAGGACCAATCTAATGTTAAGAATTATTAATTAGTAATGAGATTAGCCACTAAGGGGTAGAGAGAACTCCAAAGAATACAGGAAGAGCAGATGTAGAGACCAGCCACTTCCTAGGCTGGGGCAGGGTACTTACAGGGCAACAAACTCGGAAGAGATCCTCCTTACATGACTGAGGCTCAGATCTCACTGCAGATGATATAGTGTTGATATTGTGTGACCCTGGAATGGCTTAGAGTTTGCTGAGATGCTGTGTGCTGGGGCTGGCAGCGGGAAACTGTCTTCTGGGGTATGTGTCAGACTCATTGGGAAGCTCCTCCTGGAGTGCTGCTGAAACTCGCTAGGAAGCCACCCTTTGTGGTGCTGGTGAAACTTTCAGGGAAACTACCTGCAGGGTTGTTGGTGAAAATCCCTGCACAGTAAGTGCCACTGGTTGTTCCAGCTCCTACTGGAAGAGGTGCTTCACTGAGTGTCCCAAATGCTGCTTGCTAGTAGCCACATGCCACAGAAGCAAGAAGGAAAAAGCACACCGGGACAGAGAAGAGAAGCTCCTTCCTCCTGCAGTGTCCCTTTAGTAACCTCTGTTGATAAAACTTAAGTATGCCGCCTGACACAGGAGAAATGTTGACAAGACCCAGCTCCACTATCATAAAGCAGGTCAAATGAGTGGGTTTGAGGCTGAGAAGCTTTAACAGATACAAGGCTGTTCCAATTTTTCTATTTTTTTTTTTTTTTTTTTTGAGATGGAATCTCACTCTGTCACCAGGCTGGATTGCAATGGCACAATTTCAGCTCACTGCAACCTCTGCCTCCCGGGTTCAAATGATTCTCCTGCCTTAGCCTCCCAAGTAACTGGGATTACAGGCACACACCACCATGCCCAGCTAATTTTTGTATTTTTAGTAGAGTCGGGGTTTCACCATGTTGGCCAGGGTGGTCTTGATTTCCTGACCTCGTGATCCACCCACCTTGGGCTCCCAAAGAGCTGGGATTACAGGCGTGAGCCACTGCACCTGGCCAATTTTTCTATTTCTTATGTCCGTTTTGACAATTTGTCTTTTAAGGAATTTGTCAACTTCATCTAAATTGTCTAATTTATTGGCATAACATTGTTTAAAATATTCCCTTATTTTAATGTCTATAAGACATTCCTGATATGGCCAATTTGTGCTTTCTTTTTATCTTACTTGGCCTAATTAGAATTTTGTCAATTTTATTTATCTTTCAAAGAACCAGTTCTAAATTTCTTAGACTTTTTTCTGTTTCACTGATTGCTGCTTGTACCTTTATTATTTAGTCTACTTTTGGATTAAATTTACTCTTATTCTAGCTTCTTCAGATGCAAGCTTCGATCTTCAATTTTAGATCATCTTTTAAAAAATATGTTAGCATTTAACACTAAAATTTAAACATTTATTTAGTTACATCTCACATATTTTAATATCCACGTTCTAATTTTCATTCAGTTCAGAATATTTTCTAAATTATCTTGTACTTTTTTGAACTTTGTGCTAATTATTGTAGAAGTTCAATGTTTAATTTCTAAGTATTTGAAGATTTTCCAGATAACTTTTTGCCATTGATATTTAAACTTAATTCTATTGTGATTAGAAAATATGTTGTGTTTCCTTTCAGCTATCTTAAATGTATTTAGACTTGTTTTATGACCCAATTTATCTTAGTCAGTGTACCCTTAAAAATAATTTGCCTTCTGCAGTGATTGGCTGTAATGTTTTACAAATATTAATTAGGTCATGTTAGCTGATGGTGTTGATGTCTGTGACTTACTGATTTTCTCTCTACGTTTACTGTTAATTACTGAGTGAGAAGAGTTAAGATCTCCAAATACAGAAAATGTGTGTTTTCTATTTCCCTGTTCAGGTTCAGTCTGAGAGGTTGATTTTCCTGGGGCATTCTAGCTCTAGTCTAGCCCTGTTCTTAAGGCATGGAATTCCCTGGGAGCTGAATGAGTTCTCTCCACTATATTTGTTCACATCTTAAATATCTTCTAGCCCTGTGATAATTTTGATAGTTGTTCAGCTAACACTTTCCTGATTATTCTTTGGCCCAAGGGCTTTCACACTGTGAATGCTTAGTTTAGAGCTAAAGACACAAATAGACCCCCTCTGAGATTTCTGAACCTCTTTTTCTACATAGCACCCTTCTCTCAGATACTCTGCACTGCAAATTTCAGGTGCTGCAGCCTCTTTGAACTCTGATCTTTATCTCCACAGCTCCACAAGACCCATATACTCTGCATTCCCCCTCCCTGCACTGAAATCTGGTAAATGGCTCTAGACAGAAATGGGGGATCACAAAATTCACCTCATTGATTTCTCCGTTTTTCTCTGATCACAGTACTGGGCTTCCTGCTGTCTACTCTCTGAAACTGTTGTTTACAGTGGGCTGATCCAGTTGTAGTTTTTATTCTCTCAAGGCTGGAAATGGAACTCTTCATTTACTTGAATACCTGGCCATCCTGAGCCTTTTTTGATTTTTTTTTTTTTTTTTTTTGAGACAGTCTCACTCTGTCACCTAGGCTGGAGTGGAATGGGACCATCATAGCTCACTGCAGCCTCGAACCCCTTGGCTCAAGCAGTTATCCTGCCTCAGCCTCCTGAGTAGCTAGGAATTACATGTGTGTGCCACCACACCTGGCTAATTTTATATATATATATATATATATATATAAATATTTTATATATATATATACATATTTTTTTTTTGTAGAGATGGTGTCCTTTTCTGAAATATTTTGACACTAAGACAGTCCCCAACTTATGATGGTTCAACTTAATGATTTTTCTGTTTCTTTTTCCTTTTTTTTTTTTTTTTTTTTTTTGAGATGGAATCTCGCTCGTCCCCCAGGCTGGAGTGCAGTAGTGCGATCTCGGCTCACTGCAAGCTCCGCCTCCCGGGTTCATGCTATTCTCCTGCCTCAGCCTCACGAGTAGCTGGGACTACAGGTGCCCGCCACCATGCCTGGATATTTTTTTTTGTAATTTTAGTAGCGACGAGGTTTCGCCGTGTTAGCCAGGATGGTCTCAATCTCCTGATATCGTGATCCGCCCGCCTCGGCCTCCCAAAGTGCTGGGATTATAGGTGTGAGCCACCGCGCCCAGCCAACTTTTCAACTTCATGATGCTGCAAAAATGATACACATTCAGTAGAAACCGTACTTCAAATTTTGACCTTTTCCTGGGCTAGTGATATACGGTACAATACTTTCCTGACACTGGGCAGTGGCAGCAAGCAGTATCTCCTATCAGCCATGTCATCCTGAGGGTAAACAACAGATATTCTATAGTGTACTGTGTTGCCTGTGTTTTTTGAAATAATTTTGCCCAACTACAGGCTAATGTAACTATTCTTAGCACATTTAAGGTAGGCTAGGCTAAGCTATGATGTTCATTCAGTAGGTTAGGTGTATTAAATGCATTTCAACTTGATATTTCAACTTATAATGGATTTTTCTGGATAGAGCCCCATGGTACGTCGAGGAGCATCTGTGATTTGCACCACATATTCATCATCATGATTTAGACACTGTTTCAGCTGGTAGCTTTATTTCAAGTAGCTTTGAAGTATTTGGATATAAAGCATGTCTTATGCTTCTACATTCCTTGTGTTGCTGCCCACATATTAATAGGTGGTCATCAAGGACTTGATTTTTGATCAGGTTTGATTAGATAGGCTGTACTGGTAGATGGCTACCAGTAACCATGAATTGTATTAATTAAGTAGACTCATTATAGCCTCTAAGTGAAACCACTTTGTAAGTGGCCAAAGTTACTTTACACACTAACAACAACACCTGGAAAAGCACCATGGTAAAATTACTGAAGTTGAGTCCTAAAATCTGGGTTGAATGCCAGACCTGCTGCTTATTTATCTGACTTTGGTTGAATCACTGACACTGCTCTTTCTGTAAAACAAAGAAATTAGGCTGGATAGTCACTGAGATACCTTCCAGTTCTTACTCTGTAATGCTGATTTAAACATGTGTATTTTTAAAATTTAATTCAAATATTTAACTAGGCTCAAGTTGCTTACCAGAAGAGGTTTTTTTTTCTTAGTGAGATTTGCCATGTATTGTTTCCCACACTGAAAGATGACCAGACAGTGCCTTGTATGTTTAAACTTGGCCAAATGGCTTCATCAAATGAAATTATTTTGCAAATGGATTTAACTTCATTAAATATATATATATTTAATATATATGTAATATATATGTATATATATTTAATGAAGTTAAATATATATACACACACACACAGATACATAAGCTTTATAGCAGATTCCATTCTCTAAACATGTGACCTGCTTAAAAAGGACCATCTTTTATTATCCTCACAGGTCTACTGGTAGTAGTTTAAACTATGGGGGCCGGGGGGCCCAAGCATTGTGATGTGATTTATACCACTCCAAGTCATGAAAGCAGGATTTAAAAATCATAGTGTTCTACAGCCTTTGCTCATAGGTAGATTTCGTCCTTACACTTGATTTTTCTTCTGCTTTGTTAGTGCTTTACATTCACTTGAAAGAAAGCCTGGCTTTCTTTGTTTGGAATATTATAGTTGGATCATATTATACTGAAAATAGCACCTCTGTTTAAGTCCATAGATAATTTGAAATTGTTCTGAAGTGTTTCCTCCCACTCTTTCTCCCACTCCTCCTCCTCTGTCTCCTCCTCCGTCTCCTTCCTTCTCCAATAAAACTGAACTTGATGCTCCATAGAATTGGTAATTGCTATTCAACTAGGAAAAATGCAAACACTTTGAGGGATTGTGATTGATTGTTGAACAAGATACTTGAAGTGATTTTTTTCCACCAGGTTATTTATAGTTTTCACATTCACTGGGGGAGAGAAATATAGAATTAAGTGATTTGAAAATTATATTGAAGAGACAGTTTATTGTACAGCCTGCAGAACCATGGGCCAAATCTCTTTTCTTTCTAAATTATCCAGCCTCACATATTCCTTTATAGTAACACAAAACTGACTGAGAGTCTTCTTTCCCTCTTGTAGGTTCAGGCCACAGACCCTCCAGAAGTGTCTTTCCTCTTATATAGCTTGTGATTATCTTTGCAAATAATTAAGGTTTGCAAATAAAACTAAGATGATGTGATGGTTAATCTTGTGTGTCAACTTGCCTAAGCCACAGTACTCAGATACTTGGACAAATACCATTTTAAATGTTTCTGTGAAGGTGTTTTTTTAAGATGAATATTTAAATCAGTAGACTTTGGGTAAAGGAGATTACCCTTCATATTGTGGATGGACCTCCTCCAATCAGTTGGAAGCTTTAATAGAAAAACACTGACCTCTCTATGGAGGAATTCTGCAAGCAGATGGTTTTTGGACTTGGACTGCAATTTGGTGTCCAGCCTGCTGGCCTACCCTGTAGATTTTGGATTTGCTACATGCATTAGTCTGTTTTCACACTGCTAATAAAGACATACCCGAGACCAGGTAATTTGTAAAGGAAAGGGGTTTAATTGACTCACAGTTCCATGTGGCTGGAGAGGCCTTACAATTATGGCAGAACGCAAAGGTGAAGCAAAGTCACATCTTACATGGCGGCAGGCCAGAGAGCGTATGCAGGGGAACTCCTATTTATAAAACCATCAGATCTCATGAGACTTACTCACTATTATGAGAACAGCATGGGAAATACCCACCCCCATGATTCTATTAACTTCCACCGGGCCCCTCCCACGCTGTGGGAATTATGGGAGCTACAGTTCAATATGAGATTTGGGTGGGGACACAGCCAAACCATATCACTACACCTCTACAATTCCACGAGCCAATTTCTTAAAGTAAATCTCTCTCTCTCTCTACACACACGCACACAGACACACACACACACACACCCCCCCTGTTGGTTCTGTTTTCTCTGGCGAACCCTGACTACTACAGATGCCTTTCTCCTAGAACTCTACTACAGATGCATCTTGAAATTATTAAATGAAAGGTAAAATCTGTTTGGAGCACTACATTACATTTTATGATAAAAATATAACTATCTTAGAGCACAGGAATTTTTGGCTGTTTTTGTAGAGGGTAGAAGAATGCCTGGGAAATATTCAAATCATAAATACTTGTTGAATGAATGTTGAATAAAAAACTTGCAATTAGTTTAACTGTGATGACATTTTATCCCCAGCAGTGTAAAAGGTGTAAAGATCCATTAATTTAGTTGTCTAAAGAAGATGCTTATGGCTTGCTGGGTTATAGTGATATTTAACTAAATTTTTAAAACAAATAGTGACTTTTGAAAATTTCTCTTTTTCATGTTTCAATAGCATTTTACCTTCAACATATTTCTTTTTAAAATTGCTGCTCATTAGGGGGAAAGGACTTGACCCTTCCCATTTAAGGAGACTTGCTGGGAATGACCAATGTATATGTCATTGATCAGAACTTAGTAGAATTCTAGCCAGAAATTCACATGAGAGGCTGAGACATATGGCTTTTCAGCTGGGCACATCAACACTTCAAATACAACTTGGGCTCAGTTACTAAGGAGGGAATGGAAAATGGATGTCGGGGTTTTTTGTTAATGTTATTTAAAATCTCAATCAGTGGACAAGCATTTTACCTAGTTGTTGTCAGTATTAATATACTAAAGCTGGCAGACCTGAATCATCATTGTTTTTAGGGAACAAACAAAAATCACACAGTTTAAATTATTGAGAAGTGTGAGAGCTGGCAGAGATCTTAGAACACATTGGGCACAGCTACTTCATTTTGCAGAGGAGAAACTAAAGCCCAGAGAGGTAAAGTGACTGAAGGGGTAATGAAATGCCCTGGGAAGACTTCCTGAGAGCAGAAAGATAGTCTTCTGAGGCTGTCTCTACACACTTGTAGGCCCTGTTATTTCTAGTTTAATCAAAGAAAGTTATCCAGCCCTTCAGTGCTGTGTGGTTTCTGCCCATGAAACGTCACTGTACTAATACCTGCCATTTGGGAATCAGCATGCTCAAGTAAAAGTTCATGAATTCTTGCTGTACCACTTAAACTATGTATTTTTAGCAGTGAATGGATTGTTCCCATTCTTAGCATCTGGAAATAATAACAGCGGGAATTTATTGAGAATTGGGTTTATAAGCTCCATGAATGCAGGGATCAAGTTTGATTTCACGCGCCACTGTATCTGTAGTGCCTAACACAGCCCTTGATGCGTAATGCATAATCCAACAAATAAATAGCTGTTGGTTGGGTAGATGTAGTGTTTATGAGGTGGCAGACATGGTGTTAAGCACTCTTCATGAGTCATCTCATTTCATCCTTGTAACAGCCCTCTGAGGTAGATAATATTTGAAACTAAAATTTGAAAACATGCCCATGGATAAAAACATAGTGAATGTTGGGACTTGGGCTAGTCTGTCTGACTCCATCCTAAATTACTAGGGAAGCTGGAGGTTTTGGGGTTGAATATCATATGAAACAAATAAAACTTCTCTTAGATTAATTATGAAGAATTTAAAAAGCCTGACTAGTTGATGTGTTATCTAGCACCGAAGATAATTAGCTTAACAAAAAAATGGAAGAAAAAAATAGGAAAAGGCTGACCTGTTAGGTTAGTGAAAGATTCTTGGGTGTTTTGGGGAGGAGTGGGATAGGGTTGAGTGGAGAAGTGTTATTCAATAAAGTTTTCACCCTCTCTTGTTTGAGAGACTTTCTTTTGAGCCATGCATTAAATTTGAAAATGCTCTCCTGAAGTGTTACCAAATCTAGATCATGGATGAGAGACATTGAGTCTTACTCCCAGGATCCCAGGATCCCAGGATCCCAGGATTTATTTCCATGGTTCTAAGTGTCTTTTTTTTTTTTTTTTTTTTTTTTTTTTTTTTTAAAGGAAATGATGACTCTGTGTAGAATAGAAGAGAGCAGTGAGCTGCAGGGATTTCCTTTCTGTGGTTTCTGGGCCCTGACCTTGCTTTCCTATGTCTACTGGGAGAGAGCTTGTCTATTTCTGTGTACATGTTTTTGTTATTTGCTGCTGTTGTTCCTAAGGTATTTCTAATGTCATAAGCCTGTCTTAGGAGGTGATGACGGTGTGACCCTGCATCTTAGACACCTACAGAGAGATCCAAGTCCTTGTATCTGGGATAGAATCCCCAAAGCAGGCCTGTGGGTCAGGCATAGCTTAGGACCTTTGTCTTTGAATGGTGGATGTGGGCTGGAGACCATGTGGCCATATTCCTGTGAAGGCTGTTTTTTCCCCTCCTGTTGTATTTCCAGAACCTAGTTGTTCTAAACTCTGGATGTATGTTAGAATAATCTGAGGAGGCTTAAAATATGGATTCCTGGGTTCTACCAAAGAGTTTGAGTTGATTAGTTTGGTGAAGGGTCAAGGCATTCGTATTTAATTTTAGGAGCACCCCAGGTGAATTTAATTGTATAGTCAGAGTTGGGAGCCATTCTTGTAGCCTAACAAGCCCCCTGTCCCAAAACCATGATTTTTATTTGCGTTTTTCTCCTGTTCCGTATCTTGTGTCATCTAGCATTAGGGCTTCTGCTTCTGCTGGATGGCATTTCTAATGACCATTAAAGGCTGGGCATTAGATTGAAGTCAGGAGGACAGGTAAGGTAAAGTTTCTATGACGAGCACAGAGTGAGATGTATATAATAATGATTTGTCTTTTTAATTAAAAATCAATGAATAAACAAGGAAAGAAATAATAAAAATGAAACAATTATAAGCTAGAAAAGGTTTATAGATTTTCTGTAACCAGTAGATCCAAATACAGATATTCTGTCAAGAAATAGAGAAATTAGGATAAATGAATGCTTTTCCTTTAAAAGGCTTTAATAAAAAAAAAAGGTCTCAAAAAGAACTGAAAAAAATGAATCTGACCAATTGTTACAGAAGAAATTGAGCCAGTTATCATAAAAAATCAGGCACAAACAGTTTCCAGTTGGAGAATTTCAAATTTTTAAGGATCAGATGGCTCTTAGGCAGTTTGAAAGTGTTTCGGAACAGAGAAAGTGAACCTTCTGAATTATCTTTATGAAGCAAGCATAACATTAGTATAAAAAATGAGTGAGAATGGCACTTAAAAACAATTAGCTATGCAATGTAATCTTTTATGAGAATATTGATATGAAAATCCCAAATAAAGTATAAGCAGAAACAACCTAGCAATGAATAAAAGGATAGCACCACAGCCAAGTGAGGTTCATTTTAACAAATCAGAGATGGATCAATTGTGGAAATCTGCTTGTGGAATTCTCTAGGTTGATGGGTAAAGGAGGGAAGAAAGTGCCACAACAGATGTGGCAAAGGCATTTTATAAAAGTCAATACATATACTAGATAAGCAGTAAAATAGTAACACATCATATTTGGGTAATTTCTATGAATTATTTCCATTGTACCTAATGGTGAAGCACTAGAACCATTTTTTAGTGTTAGAGAAGAGGATACTCACAGCAATAACCACTATTATCTACCATATGTAACAAGAGATTTAGAGCACCAAGTGAACAGTGCTTTCCATGTGCCGTGCAAATCATTTAATCCTCCCCAAACCCTGCAAGAGAGATACTATTATTCCCATTTACTGATGAGAAAAATAATATAACAGAGAAGTAACTTGCCCAAACTCACACTACTCAGAAGTGGCAGAGCTCGGATTTGAGTCCACCTACACTACCCCTCTAGGAAGAAAATTAATGATGATAGGATATTTGAATAAATGAAGATTTGATGATAATTTTGAAAGGATGGGATTTTTTTCTAAATTTATTTATGGATTACATTATATTGCAATTATAATTCCAATAAGATTTTCTTAACTTAAAAATAATTTTAAAGTTCCTCTAGATGAATAGACATTAAAGGATAGCCAGAAAAATTCTATAAAGAAGTATAATAAGAAAGGACTTAAAGTTGTGGCAATGCAGTGAGCATGGAAATGGCCCAGGAATAAACCAAAAATGGAGGATATAGAACAGATGTCAACAGACTAAGGTTAGCAGAGGCGAAACTAAGGCCCGCAGAGATACAGCCCCAGTCAACATTTACATATGATCTACGGCGACTTTCATGCTACAACAGCAGAGTTAAGTAGTGACAGGGATCATATGGCTGGCAAAACCAAAAATATTTACACTCTGGTCCTTCACAGAAAAAGTTTGCCAATCCCTAGCATAGAATAAAGTCCCAACTTAAGTGGATTTAGAAGGCACTTAAAAATCAATCAGCGGGCTCTTGGGGCAAGATGGCTGGCTAGATGCAGCCAGGTGGAACAGCTGCCACCCAGGGAACTGGAAGACTGGTGCACTCCTACCATCTTCAGAGGGAAGGCACTGAGCGTGGATCCAGAGAAGACACAGAAACCAGCTGAAGTGGGAGGGAGCTGGGAACCCTGCATGGGTCTACTGCACAAGGGGAGGGACTGGTTCCTGGCCCTAGATGACTCAGGGAGAACGGGATGGGTGAGTTGAACTGGTAAGGAGCAAGTTACTCTTGCCACAGGCCTCTGGAATCCCTGCATGAGGAGACCTCTCGATAGCCACGGACACTTGAGCAAGGAGAGCTACTCGGAGAAATGGTAGGGGCAGCACTCCAGCCAGTGAAGCGCCCAAAGGGTTTGGTGTGGAAGCGTCTGTAGTGGAGCGCGGCTGATGCCCATCCCCTAGGCTCCACTTGCTCCCATAGTTGACTTTAGCTCCAGGGGAACTGTCGGACCTGAACTCTGCAGGGCAGTGCTGCCCATCAGGTGTGGCTGCTCCAACCTAAGCAACCCTCGGTCTGCTGGCCGCTCCCGGGGCCCCAGCCTGGCTGCGTCTGCTGGCAGTGCAGCCTCAGGTGCCTTGAGGGCCTGCATCCTGGCTCCTGTACTGGCAGACAGCGCCTGACGAGACCTCCAGCAGGGCGGCCCCGTGGACCCGCATCAGCCCGCCTGCTCCTTCCTTCACTGCAGCTCACCCGGCCCATGACCACCCGCCACACCGCTTTGCTGGTGCTGTGTGCCCCGGCGGATCTTACCTTCCCTCCCTACCTCACCAGTGCGCATGTGCGACTGCACACTGCCCTGCCACTGCTGCCACAGTGAATGCCTCCGCTCCCCCATCGCCCCCGCCTCCGGTCTCCCGCTGTACCTCCACTGCAGTCTGAGCCTTGGCAGGCACACAACCCTCCAGCCCCGCCTCTACCAGCGTCTCATTCCTGCACCAACACTGCCCTCAGAGTGAAACTAAGGATGGAGAACAGCAGACCCTCTCCTGCCCTGTGCGGCCGCCTTCGCCTGCGTGAACACGCCCTGCGCCCCAGCCCCGTGCTACCACCATCGCCAGTGCAGCTGTGTGCACAGTCACCCGCAGAGACCCCATCCCCGGAGTCGTGCTGTCTCCATCGCTGCTGTGAATGCCCGCATAGAGGCTGGCACCCTGGCACCTGCTAGCACTCTATTGCAGTCCATGAGTGTGTGCTCTGCCGGGCTGCTGCTGCCTGCTACTGGCACATGCAAACGAGGACAGGATGGCTGCTACCGTCCTAGGATAAGCTTTGGCTGGCACCATCCATCAGAGTGCTGGGACCAGCAGTCAGGGAGCCCTTCAGCAACTCCCTCTACCCCCCAACACACACCAGTGCAGTGGGGTCCTAACCTCCAGGAACCAGAGAACAAAGTTGAAGCCCTGTTTTGGTTTCCCAGAGTTAGAGCGTGCAGTACAGGAGTTGTGAACTGAACCTTGGCTCCCTAAAATACTCCAGAAATGAAGCCAGTCAACTGAACACACCTATACCACAATCAAACCCTCAAGATCATCAAATAGGATAAAAGAAAAAAGAAACCCATTGAAAGGACAGCAGCTTCAAAAATGGAAGGAACATCAGCCCACAACGATGAGAAAGAACCAGTGCAAGGACTCTGACAATTCAAAAAGCTAGAGTGTCTTTTTTCCTCCAAAAGACTGTGCTAGTTCTCCAGCAAGGGTTCTGAACTGAGCTGAGATGGATGAAATGACAGAAATAGAATTCAGAATATGGATAAGACTGAAAAGCATCAAGATGCAGTACACTGAAACCCAATCCACCAAAGCTAAGAATCACAACAAAATGATACAGCAGCTGACAGACAAAATAGTCAATATAGTAAAGAACAAAGATACAGCATACCAGAATCTCTGGAACACAGCCAAGGCAGTGTTAAGAGGGACATTTACAGCACTAAATGCCTACATCAAAAATTTAGCAAAATCTCAATTTAATAACCTAACATCACAACTAAAAGAACTAGAGAACCAAGAGTAAACCAAGCCCAAAGCTAGCAGAACACAAGAAATAACCAAAACCAGAGCTGAACTGAAGGAGAAGACTGAGACAAGAAAAATCATTTGAAAGGTCAACAATTCAAGGAGTTGTTTTTTTAAAAAAAATTAATAAAATACACCACTAACTAGACTAATAAGGAAGAAAAGAGAGAAGATCCAAATAAACACAATTAGAAACAACACAGGGGATATTACCACTGACCCCAAAGAAATATAACCATCGGAATATTATGAAAACCTCTATGCACATAAACCAGAAGATCTAGAAGAAATGGATAAATTTCTGCATGCATACATCCTCACAAGACTGAACTAGGAAGAAATTGAATCCCTGAACAGACCAGTAGCAAGCTCTGAAATGGAATCAGTAATAAACAGCCTACCAACCAAAAACAGCCAAGTACCAGATAGATTCAAAGTCAAATTCTACCAGATGTACAGAGAGGAGCTGGTACCATTCCTATTGAAACTATTCCAAAAAATTAAGGAGCAGGGACTCCTCCCAAATTCATTCTGTGAGGCCAGCATCATCTTGATACAAAAACCTGGAAGAGACACAACAAAGAAAACTTCAGGCCAATATTTTTGATAAACATTGATGCAAAAATCTTCAACAAAATACTGGCAAACCAAATTCAGCAGCACATCACAAAAAGCTTATCCACCACCATCAAGTAAGCTTTAGCCTTAGGATGCAAGGTTGGTTCAACATATGCAAATCAATAAATGTGACTCATCACATAAATAGAACTAAAGACAAAAGCCACATGATTATCTCAGTAGATGCAGAAAAGGCTTTAGATAAAATTCAACACCCCTTCATGTTAAAAACTTTCAGTAAACTAAGTATTGAAGAAACAGTCCTGAAAATAATAAGAGCCATCTATTAAAAACCCACAGCCAACAATAAATAGGCAAAAGCTGGAAGCATCCCCCTTGAAAACTGGCACAAGACAAGGATGCCCTTTCTCACCACTCCTATTCAATATAGTATTGGAAGTCCTGGCCAGAGAAATCAGGCAAGAGAAAGAAATAAAGGGCATCCAAATAGAAGGAGAGGAAGTCAAATTATTACTATTTGCAGATGACATGATTCTATCTAGAAAACCCCATAGTCCTGGCCCAAAACTCCTTAATCTGATAAACAATTTCAGCAAAGTCGCACAATACAAAATCAACATAAAAAATTGCTAGCATTTTTATACATCAACAACAGTCAAGGTGAGAGCAAAATCAGGAATGCAATCTCATTCAGAATTGCCACGAAAAGAATAAAATACCTAGGAATACAGCTAACCAGGGAGGTGAAAGATGTCTATGATGAGAATTACAAAACACTGCTCAAAGAAATCAGAAATGACACAAACAAATGGAAAAACATTCCTACTCATGGATAGGAAGAATCAACATCATTAAAATGCCCAAAGCAATTTATTGATTCAATGCTACTCCTATCAAACCACCACTGACATTCTTCACATGACTAGAAAAAGTATTTTAGAATTCATATGGAACCAAAAAAGAGCCTGAATAGACAAGGCGATCCTAAGAAAAAGAACAAATCATGCTACCCAACTTCAAACTGTACTACAGAGCTACAGTAACCAAAATAGCATGGTACTGGTACAAAAACAGACACATAGACCAATGGAACAGAATAGAAAGTCCAGAAATAAGGCTGCACACCTACAACCATCTGATCATCAACAAACTTGACCAAAAAAAACGATGAGGAAAGGACTCCCTATTCAATAAATGGTGCTGGGATAACTGGCTAGCCATATACAGAAGATTGAAACTGGACCCCTCCCTTATACCATATACAAAAATCAGCTCAAGATGGATTAAAGACTAAAATGTAAAACCCAAAACTATAAAAACCCTGGAAGACAAACTCTGGAAGGCAATAACATTCTGGAATAGGAATAGGCAAATATTTTATGATGAAGATGCCACAAGCAATTGCAACAAAAGCAAAAATTGACAGTTGGGATCTAATAAAACTAAACAGCTTCTGCACTTTAGCAAAAGAAACTGTCAACATGGTAAACAGACAATCTGCCAGATGGAAGAAAATTTTTGCAAACTATGCATCTGACAAAGGTCTAACATCTAGCATTTTTATAAGGAGCTTAAGCAAATTTACAAGAAAAAACAACCCCATTAAAAAGTGGGTGAGGGACATGAACAGATACTTTTCAAAAGAAGACACACATGCAGCCAAGAAGTGTATGAAAAAATGCTCAAGATCACTGATCATTAGAGAAATGCAAATCAAAACCACAAAGAGCTACCATCTCACACCAGTCAGAATGGCTATTATTAAAAAGTCAAAAAATAACAGATGCTGGAGAGGTTGTAGTGAAACAGGAACACTTATACACTGTTGGTGGGAGTATAAATTGGTTCAGCCACTGTGGATGCCACAGCAGTGTGGTAATTCCTCACAGAGCTAAAAACAGAACTACTATTTGATCTAGCAATCCCATTCCTGGGTACATACCCAAAGGAATATAAATCATTCTATCATAAAGACACATGCACACGTATGTTTATTGCAGCACATGATTCCATGTCTTTGCTATTCACAAAGCGATATTCACAATAGCAAAGACATGGAATTAACCTAAATGCCCATCAATGGTAGACTGGATTAAAAATTGTGGTACGTACACACCACAGAATACTATGCAGCCATAAAAAGAACAGTATCCATACCTGCTCGGGATCGACGTGCAGTGGAGGACATGCCTGGTTTTCTATCTGGCTGTGCTGGGAGAGAAGAGGAAGGCACATTTGGAAGGCGGATATTTGTCATCTTCTTATTTAATTCCTCCTGTTCCAATTCTTCAAGTTCTGCCATCAACTCATCCTGAACACAGGAGAAAGGAAGAATTACGAAGTTAACGTTTCAAGACGTGGGTTTCCTCAAACACAATAACAAGAACATCTGCTACCCAATTGATATGTGAGAACCCAGTGAAATGGAATATTTATTTTAAAACTAAGTCTTTTTTCCAACACTGAGCAATGATTAAAAAATGAATATTCAAAAAAAAAAAAAAAGAACAGTATCATGATCTTTGCAGGAACATGAATGGAGCTGGAGACCATTATCCTTAGCAATCTAATGCAGGGACAGAAAACCAAATACCACATGTTTTCACTTATAAGTGGGAGGTAAATGATGAGAACACAGGGACATCTAGTAGGGAACAATAAACACTGGGGCCTACCTGAGGGTAGAGGGAGGGAGGAGGAAGTGGATCAGGAAAAGTAACTAACGGATACTAGGTTTAATACCTGGGTGATGAAACAAACCCCCATGACACGAGTTTGCCTATATAACAAACCTGCACATGTAACACTAAACTTGAAAGTTTAAATAAATAAATAAATAAAAAATAAGCAGGACTGTTGATTATGGCAGTTGTCTTATTCTCCAACTCATGCAGATTGCAATTAGTAAGTAATAGTAATAAGAGAAGACATTGCTTTTGTAAACTTGGGAATTACAAGTGTTTTCAGGAATGCTATAAACCAGGAATCACAAAGAAAGAATTTCAAAATATTACTACAAACATTATTTAAATGGCAGAGAAACAGTGAAAACAGTATTGATAGACAAATGACAAACCTGGAAAGTATTCATAAGATATGTTTAGCATGGTTTAACATTTAGTGTTCAGTGTTCAGTTATGGATTATGGAACCCACTCTGGTTCTTTATGTAGGAAATAATTTAATGTACAGAATTAGGTGATTATTAAATAATTGTAAGGGCCAAAGGAGAAAATTTTCAAATTAGCCTGCCAAGCCAACTGCTGCTCTGGTTCACCTAGGAGGCTGCTGAGGAGGCTGTGATCTCTTCTGCTGGTCATTGTCACAGGGCCACAGCTGTAAGCCACAGATCAGGAAGCTGTGGCCAGAACTGTTGGATCATGGGCCACACCAAGCCCTTTGACTCCACAGCAGCAAAAGTGAGTAACATATGTGCCTCATGGACTGACTTTCTCTCTCAAGGCTCCTGCCATTATGTCCAAGTGGTGGAATAACATCACATTTGAAGTGTTAGCTGCAAGGGAGTCTGGAAAATGTGGGTTTTACCTCTTCTGGAATGCGAGGTTAGGACAGGTGCTGAAGGAGCTAATTTTCTCTACTTCCCATAATTATGCACACTAGCATGTACATAGAGCTGTGAAAAGTGAATCAGGAAAATATGAACACCCTTATATAAAAAGCAGGCAAAGGAAAAAACAGGTAACTCAAAGAAAATCAAGATGTCAATAGAAAGGAAAGGCTGTGCAACCTTATTATGGCAAGAACTGCAACTGAAATCGGCAATGACAAATCTGGTATTGTCCAAGATGCGGCAGATGAGGCACTTTTATACCACTGTAAACAACCTTTATAAAGCTTTGTAAAGGGCAGAGAAAATCATCTGATTGAATAATCCCACTACAAGGAGTGTCTGCTAAGGAAGGAGGTAACCCAGGAGGTTGAGAGGTGGTATATGCAAGCATGTCTATGAGAGTATTGATTGTAGTTGCAAAGTTTTGCAAACTAATTGCTCATCAAAAAGGGACTGAGTAAATAAATTATAGCACATGTACACCACAAAATATTATACTGCCTTTGAAGAAGAGTAGCATTGCTCAGAGATGGTATCATGGGTCAACTAAGTACATAAACTTTGGAAGCAGAGTGCAGTTGATTCTACCGCTTAGTAGCTGTGTGATCTTGGGAATTAATCTTTTAATGCATCACTTTTGCTACTTGTAAACCAGAGATAGTAACAGTAAAATAGGCATAATCATAACAGATAGTAACTTACTTGGCTGGAGTATTATGATAATTAAATGAAGTTATACAATATTTTCTTTTTCATTTTCAATGAATATTAATTTTTGTTATGTTTATTGCTAAAGATTAATGACCATAGCAATTTTGAGTAATGTGGTTTCAGAAGATCAAATACAGTATGATCCCATTTGATATAGAAAGCAGTGTATGTATGAGCACGCACACGTAAGTAAGTGTGTTCAAAATCCTAACAGAGGTCCTCTTTGAATGGAATTTCAGGTGATTTTACATTATTTGCACTGTCCTGTATTTGTGTATGTATAAGTACATGTGTTTACGATGTGTCATGTAGCATTTCTAAAAAGCTATTTTAAATGTTATTTAAAAGACAAAAGGCCGGGGTTGGAATTCTCTCCTTTTATTATTTGGACTAAAGTAAGACATAGCCTCCACTGGCAGACAGGGCTCCCAGGTCCCTGAAGAGAAGCGGAGAGTGTCAGCCAAGCCTGGAAACTCACTGCACTGCAGCAGGGAGCCTGGGCTCTCCTAGCAGGAGTCAGGCACCAGCTCAGATCACCATGGCAACCATGTGGAAAGTTAAGAAGTTTTGAAGAAAGAAAATGCCTCTCTTTATCATTAATCACATAAAAATAAGAAGCTTTTAATTTTAATTTTATATTTTTTGACAGCAACCCTCTTAACTCCATCCCCAGAGTCCCAGAGCAAGAATTCCAATCCTTTGACCATAGGTCCAAACAACAAATGGATGATTTGGCATATGAGATCCTTTTATAAACAGTCCTCTTTGGCAGGCTTTTCTTGTTCTGATGACCTGTGGGCTCTACGGAGATTATTGTTTAATAAGCACGTTGGAAATGAGCAATCCATATGAGTGGTCCCTTCTTCAAAACAGAATTAGGAAACCTTTGAGTAATTTGAAAGTTGACTTGGAACCTGCATGAGGGGGAACCCGTGCTTCTGCATCTCTCATGGGTGATGATTTAGCTCCTGTCTGACTGTCCTGATAGGTGTCTGTCCTCATCCAGAAGACAAAGGAGGCATCCTTCAGACAGAAGCTAAAGAGAGATAACAAATGCTTCCTAATGATTATAACTATATAGAAAGCAGGCTATATAGCTACAATCATTAGGAAGTGTTTGTTTTGAGCCCAAAATATGCTTTTCTAAAACTTTCGTCAACTAATTCTGATTCCAGATCAGAATCAACTCTGAGAAGGTCTAATTCTTATCCCACTCCAAAGTCCTTTGAATAGATAAAGGCCACTTCTCAGGACTGTTTGGGAAGAAGTATGTATTCTCTCTGACAGGGGATTTTAGGAGTTCTTTGGTACTAGTGGTGTAAAAATAAATCGGACACTTCCATTTATAGTCTTGTTTGAAGAACTAATGTAGTCTCTCCTCACCTCTCCCCTAACATTGTCCTTTTGATCTAATTTGTCTTCGAAAGTCAGGACAAATGTCATGCCTATGTGTTCCCGGTTCTCTGAAGAGAGCTGCTTGCTCTGTTGCTGCTCATTCCCCCTGTGGTGTGAGGATTTGTTTCCAGATCCACCTCCTTCCCTAAACCAACAGTCACTCAAGGGTTGATGGGCACAGATCCACCTCAGATTCTCCAGTGCCTGGCCTGCTCTGGGATGTCAGATGTACAGTGCTACTGGTACAAAAGGCAGGGAGACAAGACCCTCATATCTGGCACCTCTGCCAGTGCAGCCCAAGATGACATTCATTTCCTGATCTGCTAGTGTCTTAGTCCATTTTGGCTGCTATAACAAAATGCCATACACAGGTGGCTTAAACAAGAGACGTTTACTTCTTACAGCACTGGAGACTGGAAAGTCCTCTACTGAGGCACGGCCAGCTCATGTGTCTGATGTGGGCTGTCTTGCTGGCTTGTAGACAACTGCCTTCTCACTGCATCCTCACCAGCTGAACAGAGAGCAAGCTCTCTGGTGTCTCTTCTTATAAGGGCACTAATCCCACCATGAGGTCCTACCCACATGGCCTCAGCTAGTCCTAATCGCCTCTTAAAGGCCCTGCTTCCAAATACCATCACACTGGGAGTTAGGGCTTCAGCATAAGAATTGGGGGAGGGGGCCGGGGGAGGGGGCCAGGTGCGGTGGCTCACGCCTGTAATCCTAGCACTTTGGGAGCCTGAGGCAGGCGGATCATGAAGTCAAGAGATCGAGACCATCCTGGCCAACATGGTGAAACCCCGTTTCTACTAAAAATACAAAAATTAACCAGGCATGGTGGCGGGCGCCTGTAGTCCCAGCTACTTGGGAGGCTGAGGCAGGAGAATCGCTTGAACCCAAGAGGCAGAAGTTGCAGTGAGCCGAGATCGCGCCCCTGCACTCCAGCCTGGCAACAGAGCAAGACTACATCTGGGAAAAAAAAAAAAAAAAAAGAACTGGAGGAGGGGGCACTTTCATTTTGTCACAGTGAAAATGTGGTGAAAATGACAGACCTGAGTTGTCCTCTTTTATTACCCAGTGAAATGTCATGGACCTTTGAGAGCTCCAACCAGAGACACACAGGGGCCTCCTGTTGGCTTTACCCAGATTTTCAGTGCAATGTTTTTGAATTTTAATACTCCTATCCGGTTTGGTCTTAAGCTGTTAAGAACAGTGTAACAAAGCCAGGCACGGTGGCTTACGCCTGTAATCCCAACACTTTGGGAGGCCAAGGAGGGCAGATCACCTGAGGTCAGGAGTTTGAGACTTGCCTGGCCAGCATGGTGAAACCTCGTCCCTACTAAAATACAAAAATTAGCCAGGCATGGTGGCATGCACCTGTAATCCCAGCTACTTGGGAGGCTGAGGCAGGAGAATTGTTTGAACCCGGGAGGCAGAGGTTTCAGTAAGCAGAGATCATGCCATTGCACTCCAGCCTGGAAAACTCCTTCTAAACAACAAAAACAACAAAAGAATAGTGTAACAGTCTGGGGTAATGTGTGAAGTAGGGCTATTTGCCCCTAGAATTGCCTGCAAAGCCCCACAGCTGAGACCCAAAGGTGCTAAGCACCCCATGTCCTGAGTTCAAAGAAGTGTCAGCAGTTGGACCTGTCCCATTTAGGCGTGTTTTTATGAGAGACACCAGTTAGAGAACTGGCCCTATCCCTGTTGCTCCAATTCTCTCCAGGTGAAAAGATGGCTGATCTCCCTCATGGAGAGAAAAGTAGCCTCTAATGGGGAAGGTATTGTTGATTGTTGAATAGAGTGACTGTTCCTTTTCTCTCTTCCTCAAAATAAGGGTGGGAGGCTCCAGATCCACAGAGGGTGCCTGAACTATTCCCAGCTACCCTCACTTGGGAACTAGTGGTCACCTGTTGTCTCCTCACCCAAGCATCGAAGCTTCTGGAGTGTAGAGGCAGGGACTGGAGAGAGAAGATGGAGCCCAGACACGGCCCTGGAGAAGCTGCTCACATTGCACGCAGGCGTGGTTGGGACCTGTGAGCATCCTGTGGTTCTAGTGGATGCCCAGGAGGTAGAGCTCTCTGTCGTATAGGTCTCCCCAAAAGATCTGTTCAGCTGGTGAGGATGCCTCCTGGGAGAGGGGTCCCTGAGGTCTCTGGGGGTGCTGAGGAGGTAGGGAAAGCACAAACCCAGCAGGGTTTATGTTAGGGGTACTGTGCAGCAAGGGGGCTCTGCAGACCCTCCTCCCTCTGAGAATCCACAAATGTGTTCCCAAGGGCCCCTTACACATAAAGTGGACTGGTGTCCAGGCAGGGGTAAACAAACACATAGAGGCAACCAACAAAATGGAGCTGGCAGATTGACCAGAGGCAGCTCAGGAATTGGCATCCAGGCCAACTCTCTCTATCCTTCTGCCCCAGCACCACAGCAGTGGGAACCAGAAAGAGAAAGAGAGAGTGAGCCAAGTCCCTCTGTCCCAAGTCTCGTCTGCCTGTGGGGAGGGATTTGAATCAAACATGAGTTTGCAAAGCTACAATGAAGACAAGTCTTTAAGAACTGGAATTACACTGTTTTAATAATTGAAAGTGACCAAGAAGTGATGGAACTGGGTTGAGATATTACTAAAATCCCCTTTCTTCCAGTAGGGAGGTGTTTGCAGAGCAGACTCTTTGCTGCAGGAAAGTTACTGGGGAAAGTAAGACCATTTTATTTTTATAACAATGAGTGAAACCACTGGAGAATCAGCCTCTTTGGGTATTGTATTATGCCATTCTTATGCTGCTACAAAGAAGTACCTGAGGTTGGGTAATTTATACAGAAAAAAAGGTTTAGTTGACTCACAGTTCTGCAGGACTTATAGAAAGTATTGTGCTGGCATTTGTTCCTGGTGAGACCTCAGGAAGCTCCTAATCATAGTCAAAGGTGATGGGGGAGCCAGCATGTCACATGGCAAGAGGTAGAGCAAGAGGGGGTGGGGAGAGATGCCAGGGTCTTTTAAATAACATGTTTCACATGAACTCAGAGCAAGAACTCACTCATTACCATCAGGGTGGCACCAAGCCATGACCCTTAACACCTCCCACTAGGCCCATCTCCAACACTGGGGATCACAGTTCAACATGAGATTTGGAGGTGGCAAACATCCAAACCGTATCAGGTATGTCTATAAACAATCCAGGAGCCCACAGAACGGTGCCCTCATGGAAGGCTGCTGGGAGGCTGGTCACCTCCCCATTTTTAGAAAGTTACCTTGGAGTCATCAGTCTGGTGAATGAGGCTGAGAAGTGACAGCTCCTTCCTTACTGCAGGTATGAGGCATAGCGATGGTGTGGAAGAGGCAAGATCTGACTAAGGGAAGGAGATTCATCAAGAGTGTACGATGGAGTTACCCAGCCAAGCAGCTAGGATGAGACATGTCCCTGAAACAATAACCATTTGGAAGAACTTAGGATTACAGGAAAGTTGGAAAGCCTGTTCATTCATCCATCCATCCACCCATGTGCCTCCCACACTGTGTTTCTCTTTTGCAACATTTATCACACACGCATAAATATTTGTGTAACTCTGGTTTACTGTCTGCCTCCTGTACTAGACGATATGCTCCCAAGAACACAGCCATGTCTCTTGGGCTCCACACTAGATCTCCATCCCCAGTCCAATAATGGGTGTGTGGCAGGCACTCAATCAATATTTATTAATTGAATGGATAAATGAACACTTAATCGTGGTCATTAAAATAATGTTCTTTAAATTGCCAGCTTTATTGTAAGCTAAATGTCATAGTCTCAGTAGGATATGATCCAAAATAAGATCACGTTTCTAAGTATCCATATTGTAAGCTCTACACTGTCTTGACTGTAGAATTCCAGTCCCCAGAGTAATTCTAAGAGTTGTCTGAAGGGCTGTCTCTCAACTGTGCTCAAGACTGGTTCTCTCCATTGTTCTCCAGCCTGCCTGTGACATGCCCACACTGCTGCCCCACTTCCTGGTGGGCCTTAGGGGTGCCTCTCCAGGAGCAAGGCTGCCCTGTGCTCATGTCCCTCTCCAGTACCCCCATTCTGGCTTTGGGGTGAGCATGAGCTTCTTTCTCCCCTTTGCCCTTTCATCTCTAGCTTGGACCAAGTTTGTCCTCTAATTCCTGGTAGCACTTTACAGACCCCAAAACCACAGAGAACAACTTAAAGCCTCCACTAGTCACTATATACAAACTCCCAAGCTTAGGACTATCTCATACAGTCTCTCTTAGGTCCACTTCCCTGCCTACCTCTAGACTAGACACCACAAGTGAAGGACAGCTCCTCCTCCAGCACTGGGAAGACCCCAGGCACCTTCCTTCCTTAGGCTCAGAACACACTTCCCTTAGCACTCAGAGAGAAGCGAGAGTTTGTGGGTGGTTTTGTTCTTATTTTTTTCCTCTCCTTAACTTAGAGCCCATAGCTCTGCTGAAAGAAACCCCCGATGCGCATTATTTACTGAAACAGTCTGGAACGTCAGCATTCCAGTTCCTCCACACAGCTCTTCCCCAGTGGTAACATGTGGAAACTGCTTATGTGGGGTAGTTTTCCTAAACCAAAATATGGTCTTCCCTGCAAATAAATTCAAACCTCCTCCCTTCGAAGGCAGAAATCATTTGCAGCATCAAAAGTGTTTAATCCATTTTCAACGAAAACCATCCCATTACCTTATTATTATTACAATCCTTGTCTTTTGCAGGACATTCACTTGGATGTCAAATTCTAACACTTCTGTTAGAAATCCAGTCACTGTTTTGTACTTTTATCTCATATTCATTTATTGTTTGTTTAACAAACATTTATTGAACATTTTTGAAGTCCCTGTTTTCATGGAATTTACATTTGAGAACGGGGATCAATTGGCCAACTTTTTCTGTAAATACCGGACAGTAAATATTTTAGACTTTACTGGCCATACAATGTGTTGCAACTACTCAACTCTGCCATTATAGCCCTAATGCAGCCAGAGATAATCTGCAATGAGTGGTGCAAGAGAAAAATCTTGCAATGCATGCTTGTTAAAAATGGCAAGACAGATTTTATTCAAGCTACTGTAGTAAGTAAGAGGGACTTCAGTATAGAATTGCTCAGTTCCAAACATAGCACAATGAGGGGGTTAGGGGATGGAAAATTGCTAAGAGAAACTTGATTAGACATCAGGGGAAGAAGGATTCTTGCCAAACGAACCTAACAGCAGAATTCTTAGGACTTAGATATCAAGGGTGAAGGGTGAAGGGTGAGGAATTTGATCAGGTATTAAGGATGGGAGGATTTTTGCTGAACTGACTTAGCAGGATTCTTACTAAAACTGGGCTCTGGGGGCTGAGGGCAGGAAGGCAGGCTAAGGTCAAGCCCTGGTTGAGAAGTGGGCTCAGAAGAAACTGAAGTTTGGCCAGGGAGACAGTCTTTGTGAAGGGGCATGCATGCCTTCCAATAGAATCTTGTTTATAACACAGGTGGTGAGCCTAGGGGCTGCAGTGTGCTGACTCCTGTTCTGGACTATACAACCGCTACATAATATGGCAGGTATGACTAAGTGCTAAGAATTAAAAAAAAAAAAAGAAAATGATAAATGGCAAGGGCCAGATCGTATAGCAATTTATGCTGAGTAAGATAAGAAATCCTTGGAAGGTTTGAACAGGGAAATGGCTTGATTTGACTCACAGAAGATGTGGCTGTTGTGCGCAGCACACTGCAGAAGGTATGGACACTTGGAGGCCAGCTGGGAGGTGACTGCAGTGATCCAGTTGCCAAGACATGGTGGTTGGTACCGAAATGGTAGTGATGAATGAGGTGGTAAAAAGTGGTTGGGTTGGATTCTAGACACAATTTAGATGGTAGAACCAGCAGGCTTTGCGGATGGTCCAGATATAAGGTATATGAGAAAGAGCTAAGTTCAAGGATGACTCTAAGATTTTAGCCTGAGCAGTTGGAAAAATGGCTTTTCCATCTACTGAGATGAACAAGAGCAAGGAGGAGCATGCTTTGGGCAGAGACCAAGGGTTCTGTTTGGGACATGTGAAGTCTAAGATGCCTATCAGACATCCAAATAATATGCTGAGTAGGCAGTTGGATATCCTAATTTGAGATTAAGGTGAGGGGTCTGTTTGGTGTTACAAATTTGAGTGCTATCAGCCTATGGATGGTTCTTGGAAGTATGAATGAGATTTGATGTAGAAGAGAGCCCCAAGGATTGAGCCCTGGGATGTTCTGGTGTTTAGAGGTCAGGGAGAGGAGACAGATGGTAGGAGAGAGACAAGGGAGAAGGAATTGAGGGGAAGAGCTTCTTGGGGCATCTAATGCTGCCCATGAGGTGACCAGGATGAGGCCTGAGAATGTCTACTTCTCAGACCTTGCACCAGGCTTTCTATGAGTGGATGCTAGAGCAGCAGGAGAGCTCTGAAGATTTCCTCCAGGAATGTGCATTTCATTTCCCTCTGCAGTTTCCAGCCACTGCTTTCAGAGATCTCCCAAGCCATCACTCTTTGCAAACGCCTTGTCACTAGACAAGTTGAATTTCCTTCATGACTTGGCAACTTGGCAGGGAAATGATACCTCCCAAATTGCTCATAATCCTTGGCTAAGCTTCTCCCTTTGTACTGAAAAAGGAAGCCGGCAGAGTCACAGAATGATTTTCAGAATGAACAGGAACATTTACTGAGAAAAACGTGGGCACATCATAAACCCGCACACCCCTTTACCCTATTCCCTGGGCAGGAGGGATGAAATCTTGAAGTCTCTGCCAATATGGCATTTTTCCTCTCACAGGGTAAAAGCACAACTATGCCTGAGAGGTGTAGGAAGCCTCCTGGCTTTCATATGGAGGTAAAAGTTACAGGACTGGTCTTCCATGAGTGTGTGAGTGTGTGTATTTATGGGCAAATGTGGGATGACAGGAGAGTGGGCAGAGGCGAGAGAGAATGACCTGGTCAAGGAAAGCAAGGAAAGACCAAAGCAGAAGACGCTGGTGACGGAGGCAGCAGGCTTTTTTTGTGCATCACCTTGAGTGTTTTTGACCCAGAATTGGCCCCATGTTTAAGATTATGGATCCAGGAAATCCATCCCCTCCTTCCTCTCTTCTCTTTTTGCAACAGCAAAGATGACATTTAGCTCTTTGGGCTTGCATCTGCTGATGCCTTTGTTCTATTTTCTTCCTGCCCTATTCAATTTGGGTATTGGTGTGAGAGATGAAGGTTTGAAAGTGACACTCCAGCTGTTCCCTCCATGCCACTTCTGCTGAATTATCTTGCAGTCCCCACCACTTGGCATGGCTTTCTCCAGTTCCCGCCAAGGACAGTCTTCGGCAGGCCCCTGTTTTGACACGGACTCATGCTCTTGGCACCTCCTGTCAACAGTCTTCTTGGATTATTGAACCTCTGTCTGTCTTCTAGGCTTCAAATCTTGTGGTTGGTGGATCATCGGCTGTCCCTGAGTACAGTTGAGAGCCACAGAATTGATGGGGCCTCTAGATGGTTTGGGTTCCAAGCCAAACAATATACAGGTATGCCCTGTGTGTGTTCAACACAGCTCAGGCCAGCAAAGTATTTAGATTAGGGAGATGCTCATAAAGATGGATTGTTTTTTTAATTATTTAATGATTATTTTTGTTACTGAGCTTTATCAAATCAGAGTATAGCATTTGTTGATTGTCCTGGCTACTAGATATCTAGTTGCAAAAAAGTAGGTAGGGAAGAAAGAGTTTTGTAGGTGGTAGAATAATGTATTATTTTCACATCTGCTATCAGAATTATTCTCAAGATGGAAACTATTTTAGGAAAGTATCTTGACAAGTCATTTGGGGATGTGACGGGGAGCACTGAGGGCTTGCAGGAGTTAAGACAACCAAAGGAATTTCAAAATTGTTGTGCATTAGATATTGAGGCTTAGGAACAAGGAGAAAAGAGAGAGGAGCTAGTGCGGTGGCCAGAGGCCAGTGAAGTGCTCCTGTTAGTGGAAAGGAGGGCTAAGGAATGTGCCCGGAGATGATAAATGGTCAGTTTGAAGGGGCTGCATTTTAGTCATGTAACTCTTCCACCTCTTGCAGTTCTCTGAAATTCTCAGTCAAGTACATTGCTCACCCAAATGCACAGCTTCTGTAAGTGATGTGCATGTGTATGTGTGCCCATATGTGTGCATGCATGTGCGTGAATTTAAGCATGTGTGTGTACATGTGGTGAATATGTATATGTGCGCGTGAGAGAGGGAGACACACAGAAAGAGACAGAGACAGAAACAGAGAGACAGAGAATGGTTTGTGTAGATGGAGAGACCTGAGCTGCTCCTTAGGAGGGTGGTTGCAGTGCAGAACAGGGAATGGATGAGGAGATAATACAGAAGTAGAGTGAATTTCACAGAAGCAGGATTCTAAATCAGAGGTGGCAGAAAGGCATGCATACACAGATATCTTATCTTGTGGTGGGGGGTTGAGATGAAATGGGAGTTAGAGCCAATCTTATTTAGATCATAAAGGGCATGGTGATGCCGGTTACGCATTCTGCAAGCTCCATTAACTCTTGGTAAAACACACATGCCTGAGGCTAATAGATTTATATCCAACCATAGCTGTCCTCCACTCTCAACAAAGCAAATAATCCAGATTGTTCCTTTGCCTTTATTCCTCTCCAGTTGCCATTTTATGGCAACTTTTCATCTCTTCCTTTATCAGAGACACTGTAATCTCATTTTAGCAGACAAAATGGTAAGAGGTAAGTGTGTGATTTTATGCAATGGCTTGGGATATCTAACCCGTTCAATAGGATTTTCATTTAGGGCATTGAAAGTGTAATTTAATAAAGCAACTTGGTTTACATAGAAGTACTAGGACACTAGTTGTATACGACATATTCTATGTTCGTGTAAGTTTCTGAAATGGCAAACAACAAAACACTAGTACAGTGTTTTCCTGAGTCTTAAAAGGCTCTGTAGAAGTGAATTAATCTTATCACACCCCACATTCTCTTTGGAGGGGATCGACACTATCCTTTCCCTAGTCCACTATAGTATATATCATCATTAGTATGTATCAGCTGCAGAGACTGAGCCATGAAATACAAATCAGGTAAGAAATATATTAGGGAGGAATCATATAAATTGTATTTCCAGAGTAAAAAGAAATGCAGTGCAAATTTAAAATTCACAGTGAAGCTATCACAGCTATTTAGAATGCACTAAAAGTACATTTTAATAAGTATCACAGTTTACCTGTGGCCTATTAAATGCATTTTAGAGATAGGCAAAGTGAAAAGTGTAATCTGGTTTTAAGCACTTCCCACTAATATAAATCACCCAGATGAAGTATTCGGGCATGCTTGCACTGCAAAACGAGGAAGAAAACTTCACCAAACTTTTGTGTTACTGATACTCCTTACGGGCTTGGCCGTGTTAGAAATGAGTCATGTAATATAAGGGAAAATTCCTCCATGGGCTTTGAAGGCTGAACAGGCCCTCGGCTCTGTTTCTTGTTAGCTCTCTGATCTTGGGCAAATTACTTCTCTGGGCTGCAGATTGCCTGTGTGTAAAAGTAGATAGGTTAATTAATCCTATGAGTATTATTGTTTGGGTTAAATGAGATAATGCATACGAAGTGCTTAGCTCAAGCCTGGTATCTAGTACGTTCTCAAAAAATGATAGCTATTTTGTAAGCTTGTAGTCTTCTGGTCTCACCTGGCCATCCATGACCTGTGGGAGCAGGACTTTGCATGTACAGAGGAGCTGGAAGGGCCTAGGTTCAGGTTCAGGTTTCAAGTTACCAATGTTGGCTTAATCTCACAAAATCTCCACATGGTTGTAAAATGACCATCTTGTAAGACTATAGTGAAGAGTTAATGATATGATGTACATAGAAGTGGTAGCAAGGAGTCCTGGTTATACGGAGCACATTATAGCCTATATCCAGCTATTGATCTTTCCTGGTTTATGTGTTTGCCTGTCAAATCAAGGACTTGGAATAGATGATCTCTAAATTCCCTTTTCTCTTTAAAATATATATGGCACTTAAAAAGCCTTTAGCAAGGAGAATTTAATATTCTCTTTAGTTTCTATTTTTCCTCCTTTAGCAAAAAAAAAAAAAAAAAAAAAAAAGAATTATTGGAGCACATGCAGATAGATTAAGAAACCAAGTAACAGTGTTTGAAATTTACCAGTGGGAGCAAAAGGGTTAAAGGAAGCCAGAAGTGGGTCATATGAGGATGAGCAATGTGGTGCAGGTGCCTTGCTCTCCTGCTCTTCCCTGGAAAGGTTTATTTCACTATCCAATGCCTCTGCGTTTTATTTTCTCTAGACCAGTGGGCCTCAAGCTTTACTGCAAATTGCAATCACTTGGAGAGCTTTCAGACTACTTCAAAGTCCCAGAAGCACCTCCTACCAATTAAATCTGGGTGGATCCCAAACGTCAGTATTGTAAAAGCTCTCCAGGTGATTCCAATGTGCACCCCAAAATTAAGATCCATGCCCTCCAGTAAATGAAGGGCTCAGAATTATGAATCCCATGTGTCAGCTCCCCACTGAGTAGGGAGAGGCAACCCTTCTCTCCAAGACTTTTCAGATAGCACTAAGGACCTGATACCAACAGAGGAGGGTAAAATGAGGGAAATCTTGCAATCGTATTTTGTTTGCAATCCGGGCACAGTACTTGCTTTGTTCATAGGGTGATTACATACAATATATCTTAATGTGCTTTTGGGCAAGGACGTGCTTTAAGGATTGCCTAATGCCACTATTCATTGAGCAGAGGGAGAAACCGAGGTCAGAGAGAAGAAATGACTCATTCAGGCCTCACAGCTGAGAAAGAAGCCAGATTCTTTGCTTTGTCCTTCATTTCCTCTGTCGCAATTGCTGGTGAAGGAGTAAAGTAAAATGTCCCTGTCCAAATAGGAGTGTGTTTGTCACATAGCGGTGTTCATAATTGTCTCAGGAAAACAACAAAAAGAAAAAAATAAAAGGAAGTGACCTGTCAGTGTGTTTGTTTGAGGCCTCGTCCCTCAAAGATAAACACCATGGATCTAAAAAAGGGAGGCAGGTTGTTGCCCATCTGATGGCACTTCTTTCCAGGGGGACACATTTTCTCTTGTCACACTCTTCTCATTTTTAGACAAAAGCAGAAAAACAAATTCTCTTCCAGCTCACTGAGTGTGACTGACACATTTGAAAATATCTACTAAGACGGGAGGGATAGTGTGAAAAATACTCTGATCTAAGCTAAGATAAATCTATAGAGGTATTCAAAAAATTAGTCTCTTACAGAAAAATAGATGTCAGACATGAACCTTCAAACTTCGAATTCTTTCCTGACGATTTCCAGAAGACAGAAGACCCTCAGGTCTAAGAGATGTCCACTAGATGGCAGCATGACTACGGTTAAAATATCCGGCATTCTCCGGCACAGAAAAGAGGATTTATTATACTGAATGGAGATTGGAACTCAAAAGATTTTATGGATACAAATCTATTATTAAAGAATTCTAAACTATAGAATATATATCTCTCTATATATAGGTGTATATAAAACTAATATAGAATTCTGAATACTATTGTGTACAGTATCATACTGTCATTCTTACTATAATTCTTACTGTCATTACTTAAATCGTATGTGATTTAAACAGGTTTGACATATAGCTAAAAGTCCTTTGTTGCCTACCATAACCTTTTCTTGGCCTATCTCAGCTTTTGCCTGGCTAAACTAAAACTACATTCTTCAAAGGGCAGGGAATGTTTACTTATTAAATGGCTCTAGTCGAAATCATCAGCCACACGGCTGTGTTCCTACTAATTATTCTTCTATCATGATTTTCACTCAGTTATAGGCAGTGGGCAGTTTCTTCTTCTATAATTTAATATTAATGACAACTCCCAATTTTTGATATTTCATGGGTGCAATATGTTAAATAATTACATTTTTACAGAGTGCACGTCATGTGTGAGTTGTTGGGAAGGCAGAACAAGACTTTGACGGAGGTTGCACTCTAGTGGAATGTATCATGACTCATATATGAAGTGCACACCTTAGTAAAAAGTAAATTCTTTCTTCACAAGTCCTTTTAAGTTGAGATATCTATCCTATTGATTATGGAAAATTCTTTTGAAAATAGCTGGGTGATCTACAAACAGCCAAAAAGTTTGGACTGGAAAGCAAGTGTTGACTTTCCAAGTTTAAGGATTATTCAAAGAAGACTGAAGCCAGCCATGTTCACGGGGGAACCAGGTCCCCACCGCAGCTGTCTACTGTTGTCACCATCTGTCATGTTTAGGACACGTCCACATAGCCAAGACAGAGTAAATTAGAAATTGTAGACAGTCAATCTGGTTAATTTATTAGTTAGATAACTGAATATACATACAGACTGGTCAACCAGCAGCACAAGTTACCCTCCTAGATTTGGCAAGGTAATTCTTTCCTTTTTAAAGTACTTGGTTAATAAAGCATGTTCAGATATATCACATGTGAATTTCACAACCCTATTTTCAAAAAAGAGGCAATCTGCCCCAGCTTACATAGCTAGTCAGTAAAAAGAGAATCCAGAGGTAGAGTGGTAAAGCATATATCAAGTGCACATCAGAGGTCCAGTAAATTGCCATTTTACTGTGGCTACTGTTTACTAGAAGCCTGGTTTGGTACCCAGACAGTAGTCTTGTATCATGCTGTTTCCAGTTCAGTCATTTATGACTCGAGGTTTTCAGATGCTTCTATAAGCTCCTGTTTGGACTGTTTGTGCCTGATCTTCAAATTCTGCTCCCGGAGCCTTTGTACACCGAGTATCTTCTCAACTTGTGTTTTAGCGAGTTGAGGAAGGAGGGGGCATGCCTTGTCAATCTGTGGTTGGCAAGATCATAATCGAAACCACCATTGTTAGTGCGCAGAGTGTAAATTAAGCAACAGGCGTGTCCAAGGATAAAATGTGAGAAGACTATACCTCATGCTATTTGCCTGGAAAAGGCCTTTCTTGCTGCCATGAGTGGGTTTGGAGTGTGATGCTTGTTTATAACCTGGACAACGGGTGCTCTCACTGGTGCAGTGACTGTGAAAGAACACTGAAATGTTAAAGGGAAAAGCTGTTGTCCACAACCTTATAAAATGGGCTTCCTGTTTCCAACAACAACAGAAATAGACAAACAACAACAAAAAACCGTAAAGAGTAAACACAGCACAATGATGGAAAAGTGTGAGCCAACGTGGAGGAAAGGTGCCAGGGTTTCTAGGGCCTGAATTTTCCACCAAGAAGCAAATATATTTAGAAAGAGGCAGCACCTTTTGACATTTGCTAAGTGACTTTGATGATTGCCTTTTCAACTGAGTTTCTGTAGTGAGCAAAGAGGGGTGTGAAGAAAAAGCAATTTTCCCAATGGGAGTATAAAATCCTTCAGACTAATGAAATGCTTTTTCTGGTTTAGAGATAACAACCCACTTTTGGGTTTTATGCCTAATATTGATTCTTTGTGTATTTTTTATAGAAGCCTTCACGAAATTCAGTTAATTGTATTTTATTAGACTGAGAGATTGTCTTTTTTAATATTCTCCAAACCTCCTCACTCATTGCTCCCCATCACTTCTCCATTCTCCCTATCAATATTTTAACATTGATGGATAGTTTGTGGTCGTTTTTTTAAAAAAACAAAACTTGCTCTGCCTTTTCAATCTCCTCCTAGTTCGAATGGTTGCAAAAATGCTGAAAAAGCCAAGTTCCTTTAAGGAATAAGACACTGAAATATGGTCATTAAATCCTGATGGGTTTTTTATTCTGCATCCCATAATTTTAAGGAGAACCACTTTTCGAGATGGTTGGATAAATGCAACAAATATAATGAGGCGGAAGTGAGGTCCCAAGGCAGCTTTGCAATCTACAGGGCACTCAGTTTATTTAGTTGCAAACACTGTAAGCTATTAGGGTCTGTCTCACTAAGCAAAGATAACCCAGGAACAAAACACAGTAGACTTGGGGGAGTCAGCAGTTTGGTGGCTGCTGGTGGGGGCTGCTGTGTCTTCTATCTTTAAATGTCCTTGGTGTTTTATTTAGGGAAAGCATTATCTTGACAGAACTGCTTTGCTGTTAGGCAGTAAGATGAGTTACTTCTTGGGATAAAAGTTCTCATAAAAGAATTTGGACAAGAAGACTTTGTGGTTTATAGAAACTGTAATCTTTACTGAATGACTGGGGTGGGCATGGCAAGAGGAATTACATTTATAATTGCTTAAAGGACAAAAAGGTTCAGTTTGATTTAAACCCAGAACACGAAAGAATCATGATCATGAAAGGAAAGGGAGAGACAAGATATTATAGTGAAGAGTGCTGTCCTGAGATTTAGAAGACTTGGGTTTTAGTCCTGGTTGTGCTTAGTAGTCATATGTCCTTGGGCAAATCACTTAACTTCTCTGAACTTCAGTTTTTCTATCTATAAAATAGGGTCTTCCGCAGGCATACAATGGACTAGGCTAAGCACTTCACACGTGCTACCAATTTTTGTTTTTTGTTTTTTTTTGGGACAGAGTCTTGCTCTGTCACCCAGGCTGGAGTGCGTTGGCTTGATCTTGGCTCACTGCAATCTCCGCCTCCTTGGTTCAAGTGATTCTCCTGCCTCAGCCTCCCAAGTAGCTGGGATTACAGGTGTGCTTCACCACGCCTGGCTAATTTTTGTATTTTTAGTAGAGACAGGGTTTCACCATGTTGGTCAGGCTGGTCTCGAACTTCTGACCTCGTGATCCGCCCGCCTCGGCCTCCTGAAGTGCTGGGATTACAGGCATGAACCACCGTACCTAGCCAATGCTATCTAATGTAACTCTCTCAATTATTAGGTAGATTAAATTATGAGGTAGGTACTATTATTATTATTACTCTTATTACACAGATGAAGAAACTGAAGAATGTAGAAGGTTGGCAACTTTCCTGAGTCACTGATGGGGGCAGAATTTGGACCTAGACAGTCTAAGACCAGTGTGTGAAACCACTATATATATATCACAGGACTACCATACCACGGGACCACTCTAGAGAGATGATCCTTGGCTTGTTTACCTGATTGTGGTATGAATAAGATAAGTTAATATTTGGGAAAAGTGTTCTATAAAATAAAAACTCACATGGATGTAAGAGAATATAATTTTTAATTTATTACTAAAAGCCTCCTGCTATGGTTTGAATGACGGCATCTCTTTATAAACTCATATTGAAAATTAACACCCATTGTGGTGGTATTAAGCTTTTGGGATGTGATTAAATGAAATCCCTCATGAATGGTTTGGTGCCTTATAAAAGGGCTGGAGGGAAGTAGCACAGGCCCTTTTTGCCCTTCCATCTGTTTGCCATGTGAGGACACAGTGTTCAAGGTGCCATCTTGGAGGCAGAGACCAGGCCCTCAACAGACACTAAATTGCAACTTCTTGATCTTGGACTTCCCAGCCTTGAGGACTGTGAGAAATACATTTCTATTACTTATAAATTACTCAGTCTCAGGTATTTTGTTACAGTAGCAAAAACGAACTAAGACATCTTAATGTTAGATGTGGAGAGTGTCCATCCAAGATTGTAGACTCAAGCAGCTATAAGGCTACTTCACCGGATGGGTATATTACTTTGCTAGGGCTTTTGCAACAAACCACCACCAACTGGGTAACTTAAAACAACTGAATTTTATTGTGTCTGTTCTGGAGGCCAGAAATTTGAAATCAAGGAGTTGGCGGGGCCGTGCTCCCTCTGAAGGCTGAGGATATAATCAGACATCTTTCCTAACTTTCTGGGAGCCTCAGGCATTCCCTGGCTGTAGATGGCCACCTTCTCCCTGTGTCTCATCACAATGTCTTCTCGTTGTGCCAGTCTGTGTCCAAATTTCCCCCTTTTATAATGGCACCAATCACATTGGATTAGGATGTACCTCATCTTATCTTGATAATCTGTGAAGACTCTATTTCCAAATAAGATCACATTTACAGATATTGGGGATTAAGGGGTCAATCCTTAATGGTGGCACAATTCAACCCAAAACTCTGGTAAACGCGGGATGCAATTTGGAGTCAGACACACCAGTGTTCAAATCCAACCTCCACCATTTACTAATGCAAAGTGACTGTTAGTTTCCTATTGCAACTGTAACAAATTATACACATATAGTGACTTAAAACATCAAGAAGTTTAGTGTCTTATAGTTCTAGGTGTTCTACTGGGCTGAAATCAAGGTGTCAGAAGAGATGTATTCCTTATGGAGGTTCTAACGGAGAATCTTGTTTCCTTGCCTTTTCCAGTTTTTTGAGGCCACCTGCATTTCTTGGCTCATGGTCCCTTTCTCTATCTTCAGAGCCAGCAGTGTAATGCCTTCAAGTCTCTCTCTGAATTTGACTCTGACCTTCTTCCATCTTTGTCTCTCGTCCTCCCTCTTCTATCTTTTAAGGATCCTTATGATTAACATTGGGCCCACCTGTATAATACAGTATAATATTCCCATGTCAAGAGGCTAAATATAATCACATCTGCAAAGTCTTTTTGCCATGTAAGAGACATATTTATAGGTTCCAGGGATTAGGACTTGGACATCTTTGGGGGGAATTATTCTTCCTACCACAGTGACTGTTCTAAGCCCCCTCTGTAAATCAGAAAACTTAGTGTTGTTATTTCAAAGTGTTGTTGAGAGGCCGGGTGCAGTGGCTTGTGCCTGCAATCCCAGCATTTTGGGAGGCCTAGGAAGGCGGATCACTTGAGGTCAGGAGTTCGAGACTAGCCTGGTCAACATGGTGAAACCCTGTCTCTCCTGAAGATACAAAAATTAGCCAGGCATGGTGGCATGTGCCTATAGTCCCAGCTATTGGGAAGGCTGAGACAGGCAAATTGCTTGAACCTGGGAGATGAAGTCTTCAGTGAGCCCAGATAGTGCCACTGCACTCCAATCTGGGCGACAGAGTCAGACTCTGTCTCAAAAAAAAAAAAAAAAAAAAAAAGTTGTTAAAATAAGTTATTATAGGCTGGGCGTGGTGGCTCACACCTGTAATCCCAGCACTTTGGGAGGCCAAGGTGGGTGGATCACCTGAGGTCAGGAGTTTGACACTAGCCTGACCAACAAGGTGAAACCCTGTCTCTACTAAAAATACAAAAATTAGCTGGGCATGGTGGCAGGCAACTGTAGTCCCAGCTACTCAGGAGGTTGAGACAAGTGAATTGCTTGAACCTGGGAGGCGGAGGTTGCAGTGAGCTGAGATCGTGCCACTGCACTCCAGCCTGGGCAATGGAGTGAGACTCCATCTCAAAACAGTAAATAAATAAAATAAAATAAGTCATTCTTGTGGAGTACTCAACCCAGTGTCTGGCACAGAGTAACATTTCATTACATGTTACTTGTTAATAATATGACTGGTTTCATCAATGTTATGTTCTTATGGAAAAATTTCTTTTTAAATCCTTTTAAGTGGTGGGGAAACATATGCAAAAATTCCTGATGTTTGTATGACTCTAAAGCAAAGCATGGATGTTCTGTTTTCTGAGCAATTGGTAAAGCTACTTGTACCTAATGAGGGTGGTGGCGGGTAGCGGGAGGGCTTGAACATCATTGCGTTGTCTACAATTCTGTCCGTTTGGTTCCCTATTCAATCAAGCAGCAATTACTAGGGATCACGCTTGGGAAAACAGCCAATTTAATTTGGTGATCTTAATACAGTTAAATATTCTATTTTTAGGTACCTTAATGTTTAAAACATTTTAATGACCACTGTAACACTTACTCTGTCACCTCCCAATCCCCAGCCTCAATTTAAATCCTTTTAGCGTGTTTAATGTATCTTATATAAGCAGCCTAAAGCCATACCAATAGAATGGAATAATAAAAATCATTGTTTTTTTATAACTACAATAACAATATAAATAATTGAAGAATACTTTATAGTTTTACAAAAGGCTTTTTCATAGCCTATCAAATAAATGACTGATTTGATGGTTGCACAAGCATTCTGGCGTGTGGACAGAGATTCTGACACTGGCCCTAGAATCAGACTGACCTACTTTTTAATCCTACTATTGCCCCTTGTGAAGTCTGTGACCGAAGCCTAGTCAAGACCTTCCCTGAGCCTCAGTTTCCTCCTGTGTTAAATGCAAACATCAGAGTTTCCTCACAGGATTGCAGTGAGGATTCAATAAGAAAATGCCCATAAACCACTCAGTACAGTGCCCGATGCGTCTCAATGACAAACACTCGCTGCCACTATTATCATGGCTACTATTATGATAAAGAGATATTAACGCGAAGCTCTTCCAGTTCCCTAAAGTATGTTTAGGGGACTTTGTGTGAGGGGGATGTCTTTCTGTTGTGCTATCTTTTGTAGGAAAGGGCATTAGTCATTTATTATTTTATAATTTCACAGTTTCAGCTGTGCACTCAAGTTAACAGAGCCTACAGTCCAAAGTGAGGTGCACAACCACAAATGAGACTTGCAAAAAGAGCTGAGCCCAAACTGGATATTGCCCCACACGCGAGCACTGACCTCCAGCCTCTAGTGGGTTAGAAAGATGGACAAAAGGGTGGGAGTTGTATGGCAAATCTCTCCAGTAAGTTGAAGGGTGGGTTCTTTCACCTCAGGTCCATGTTGAGGGGTGTGAGGAAACTACCCAGAGAACCTAGCATGTGTGTCTGGCTGTGTGGTGGGCTCCACAGACCAGCCCTTGACTCAGCTCCAGAAATCCAGAGTGAAAGAGGCTGTGTGGTTGCTAAGATAATGGAGTGAAGAAGAGATGTTGCTGCCCTGGGATGGGCTACACTCCCAGCGTTTCTCCAGGCAAAGCAAGTGGGTCCCATGGAGAAGATGGAGGCCATGTCTGAGCCAGTGCTGGACATCTTAGATCCTGAGCAAGATGGCAGCCTCCTTGGAGGGGGCGGGGTTTCAGGTTTACAGAGGTGAAGAAGGATCCCAAAGTATCAGGCAGAAGAGAAATATTTGCCCAAGTCAGTGAAACTACAGGAGAAAAAAAAAAAAAAAAAAAAAAAGGCCCAGCGACGGGGCAAGGGAGCACGTCTCAGAGACTCAAGGAGAAGCCAGGGAGAGAACCTGAGGGCGCATGCCTCATCATCCTGAGCGGAGACCCCTTTTCTTCTCTCGTCTCCGTACTTTCTGATCCTGAAGGGTAAGAAGCCACGATTAACAAGTTTGAGGAGAAAGGACGAATGTGCAAGGTGGAGAAAGAAAGGTCAAACACCACTTTCTCCTGGGCAGGCAGCCAGCCTGCTTGGGCCAGCGGTGAACATGGAGAGGTTGTGAGTGAGAACGGAAAAACGGAAAGTTTTATTTATTTCATTGGATAGAAGATAGGAATTTCCGAATCAAGCCTTCTTTGATTACTTGAAAGTATCCAGAAGAGTTATAAAACTTGCTCTAATCGGATCCAGGGACAAGAAAAAGCCAGCCCTGTGGAATGAACTGGAAGGGCTCGTGGGAGACAGAGAGCGGAAGCAGCTCCTTGGTCCTGTTTCACAAGCTATGCTGTGCGTCCTAGTGGTTACCTCATTATTCTCACAACAGCCCCAGGAGGTAACTATTATCCTGAGGAATAATAATAACCCTTCCACAGATGAGGTCATCAAAGCTCAGAAGGGTAAAGAGTTTGTGCCAAATCCCAGACTGAAAATAAGCAGAGGCTCACTCTGAACCCTGCTTTCTTGACTCTACTTGCTCCACCGGAGCACAGAGCGCCTTCATGTGGTCGGAAGGGGTAAGTGCACCAAAATCCACCAGGAACCCAAGGCATATTCTCAGAAGTCCTGAATTTCTCGTCAAGACCCTTGTGACTGACTTGAAGAGTGTTACTCTTCATCCTAGGCCCAGATGTGTTTAACTAGGCTATTTTGCGGTAAAATACAGAGCCATAGAATGGCCTTTTCTCCCTTTTCTTTTAGTACAAATATGTTTTACGGGACTGTGTTTGAGGGGGATGACTTTCTCTTGTGCTATCTTTCCTAGGAAAGGGTGTGCCATTAGTCATTTATTGTTTTATAATAAATATATTGACTTTATTGCTTTTGTGATCAGGCCATTCTAAGTGGAATTAACTAGAGGAGAACCAAGATGGTGAAGACAGAAATGGCTACAGTGGGTCATAGATCAGATTCCTTTGGGAGGCCTGAAGGCCCTACTGAGGCTCAATAAAAATGAATGATCTTTCCTTTTTCATGGGAACAGATTGTTTAACTGAGTATGACCATTGTCTGTGTGCTTAGGGGACTCATGATGAGGTTTGTGTGCCTTTTCCTGCAGGAAGGTTATGGCAGTCCCATGCTAAGTAGCACTTGTTTGCCTGGGTACTGTGCTTGCTGGCTTCTGTGGAGTTTGTGAAGATCTGCCCCTTAACCCTTTATGCCTGAAGTTGCAATTTTTTGAATTTTTGCAATCAGACCTCGGCCACGACCTTGAGCATTAGGATATAAATAACTCCCACATACTTAGCATTCGGAACACTAGACATAAATGTTAATGACTTAAATGACGTAGAAACGTTTCTGCCCCAGCGGAGGAAATAAAAGGTACTCCTCCTTACATTGAATCTGTTTCCTGGTCATGCCCACTAAATTGGCTGTGGGGTGTGACACCCCTCTGTGTCATCCCCTATGTGTAAGTGATCAGTGTCAGTTTAGGAGGCCATGACTCCCCTTCAATCCTTTGGCCAAGGGCTGGAAGCAGGGGCTGGGAGAGCTAAATATTACATTGCACTATCTTGAATAGTATAACTAAAGGAAAAATAAAGCCAAAAACAAGATCTCTGACCTGTCTCCTTCTCACTCTCTCCATGTCCTGAGGCTTTCGTCTTGCCGAGATGACACAACTAAAATCAGTTGGGGAGACATCTCTGATTTTGGCATATCCTAAAACAAACCTTGTCACATCAAGGGCGACTGAAGAACAGGAATACGTTTAGCTCAGAAACAAACATAAACTTGGGAAGACATAAAAGGCTTGTTGGATGAAAGAAGAGTACACTTGTTCTCTGTGACCCCAGAGGACAGATCCAAGGAAGGGAGTTGAGGTCACATGTAAACACACTTGGGTTCAATACAATTGGACAACATTTTATCGCAGGGTATCTCATATCTAGAAGATACCGTGTTCTTTGCACACCACCACAAAATTTAATCAAATGGTTCTCTCCTTTTGCCTCTTTATGGAGAGCCTTTCTCCATGCTCTCCATAAAATAGGTTATGTTACTTCAAAAGGGGTCATAAAGGTTGTGCATGGATGGAATGGAATATTCTGCATGATGCTTTGGTGGGGGTGGGGGGTTAAAGTTTGGGCATCCTTCTTTCAGTGGGGTGCAGAAAAGCATAGTTTTTGAAATCGGACTGCCGTTAGTTCCAGCCCTGTCTCTGATGCTCATAAACTGGGTGACCTTAAGCAAATTATTTAAAACATTCTAAGCCTTAATTTTTTTATTTGTAAAATGCAAAAATAAAAATTACCAGTATCACAGGATAGTTGTGAAAATTAAATGCTTATCATGGCCTGGCATCTGATAATAACAGACACATATATAAGAGGCAACCTCAAAAGACACTCTATATTTAATTCTTTCAAGTTTACTACCCTTAGAAATATGAATATAACTAAATGGTATGTTCTACAAAACAATGTAACATCAGAATTACAAATCCAAATCCTGAGTGTTTTTAAAGAAGGGGTTTGATCATAGGCATTGACAATTTTGAATTTTTCTGATAATATTGTTTGTTCTTTCTCATTCATTTCTATGGCTACTAGCCTATGCTGGCAAACAAATGATAGTAGACCCTTCCAAATAGAAGAAAAACCACTGGGAGAAAACTCAAATTTTATATATTTTTATATGTTAAATTCAGTGCCATTATTTTTGGACTCAAATTGGGACTGAACCCCTGTTTGGCTACTTAGTTAGCTTTATGACTTTGGGCAAATTATTCAGCCTCTTTAAACCTGTCTGCTCAACTATCATAAGAGAATTGTTGTGAGGATTAAATTTAATGAAACAATACATGGAAAAGCATAGTGGTAATATGTTCTCAAAAACTGATAGCTACTATATTTTTTTCCTATAATAACTTTATTCATGATTCAAATTTAGCTATTGAATATCTAGGTTTTGAGGCATAAGCATTTCTAAGGTGCAAAGTTGGAGGACCACTGTGTCAACAGTAATCACAACGGAGTTTTGGTGTGTATGAATTTCCTCTTGCTGCAGTAATGCATTACCACAAACTTAGTGATTAGGTGCAGATTTATTCTCCTGAAGTCCTGGAGGCTAGAAGTTTAAAATTGGTCTCACTGTACTAAATTCAAGACGTCGATAGGGATCATACCTTCTGGAGGCTCTAGTTTCCTTGCCCTTGCTAACTTCTGGAGCCTGCACTCCTTGCCTTGTGACCCCATTCTCTCATCACACCAGCTTGTTGCTTCCATCATCATGTCTCTTATTTCTGTAGTTAAATCTCCCTCTCCCTCCCTGTTGTGAGAACACTTGTCTATATGCTTTGGCTGTGTCCCCACCCAAATCTCATCTTGAATTGTAGTTCCCATAATCTCCACGTGTCATGGGAGGGACTAGGTGGAGATAATTGAATCATTGAGATGGTTTCCCCCATCCTGTTCTCATGATAGTGAGTTCTCATGAGATCTGATGGTTTTATAAGGAGCTTCCTCTTTCACTGGGAACTCTCTTGCCACCATGTGAAGAAGGATATGTTTGCTTCCCTTTCCATCATGATTGTTTCCTGAGTCCTCCCCAGCCCTGTGGAACTGTGAGTTAATTAAACCTCTTTCCTTTATAAATTACCCAGTCTCGGGTATGTCCTTATATCAGCGTGAAACAGACTAATACACTTGTAATTCCATTTAGGCTCACATGTGTAATCCAGGCTATTCTCTGTCTCTAAAATTCTTAATTTAATTGCGTTTACAAAGTGCCTTTTGCCATATGAGCAGCATTCACAGGTTCTGGAGATTAGGACATGCACTTTAGGAGGGCCCATTATTCACCCTACCACATAGCCCGGTTGTTCAAGCAAAGGCTGGGACCTTGTGTCAGCCGTGGTAGAGCGTAATTCCTGTATCAGCTATATGCTTAATAGCAATAACCTATGGACACTTAGAATCCATGATTGTAAATGGGAGACAATAGGAATATTGTACCACCTCAAAATGAAAATGCTGTACTTCCCTTTCTCTGTGACCTGCACTGTGACGTTTCATTTCAACTAGGCAAATATTTTTATCTATAAATGCATTTTTTTTTCACAGCGTCTCACTGTGTCACCTAGGCTGGAGTGCAGTTGTGCAATCTCGGCTCACTGCAACCCCTGCCTCCCAGGTTCAAGCGATTCTCCTGCCTCAGCCTCCTGAGTAGCTGGGACTACACCATGCCTGGCTATAAATGCATTTTCTTAGGATTATGTTTCATACACTTTGTACTAGTCCAGAGGTTAATTGAACCCCTCTCTCAGTGCAATTATTTTGACACCCCCTCTTCTGGCATCCCCTTTTTTGCAATCTCTTGCCCTAGCCTGGCAGAGCCATCACATTTATATAATATTTTTATGCCAGCACTGTTCTAAACAGTATATATGTGTATATATTTATACTCATTTAATATTCAAATATTCTAGTATGAATGTATCTTTATTTTGCAGATAAGGAAGCCGAGGCACTGAGAGGAGAAGTAACAAGCTCAAGGTCTCAAGTGAGTGTTCAAAGTATGTCTGTCTCCAGAGCACATAATTTTAACCACTACACTATACTGTATCTCTTCAAGAAGTCCTTAATAAGTGCTATTTATTATTATTTTTATAAAGCTCAGAAATAAATGTTTTGGAGCCCACCTCCTGTAGTTCTGCCCCTGTCTCCCCTTCATGTCTCTAAAAAAAAAAAAAAAAAAAAGAAAAGAAAAAGAAAAATATAATAAGAGAAAAGAAAGGACAAAGAAAGCAATAGAAGTTCATGTCGACTTGGTATAGAAGTCATATCCCATGGGTGAGCAACACATGTGTGAATGATTCCACAAGTAAGCAATTAGCAGATTTTGTAGTCTAGCATTTAAGCCAGTGCCAAGCAGATGTTGATAGAGATATTTCAGAGAAACATCATAAAATGATGATTAAGCTAAAAGGAATTTGAATGGTAAAAATTTAGAGTCTTAAATTTATAGATTTATGACTACTCTGTGCATTTATGTAAAAATTCAGTCTTAAATCTGTAGCTTTACAGCAAATTTGTAAAGGCAGGGAGAGGGTAGAGTGGCAAGAGGTGATTATGCCTGGGTAATTAGAGACAATGGGCTTTCCACTGGCAGAACCTCTGCTCTGCTCAGAGAGTGTTAGAAATACAAGATGGTAGGCTACCTGGTGGTTATGAGTCCAGGTTCTGAGGCAAGACAGTCTATGTTCAAATTCTGATGCCACAACTTACTGACTATATGACCTTGGCCTAGTTTACTTAACCTTTTTTTGTGCTTTAGTTTTCTCAGGAGAAAATGGGCATAATAATATTTTATTGGTAGGGCTGTGTTAAATGGGATCATTATGCCTCTCATGTAAGTACTCAGTATATGTTAATAGTTATAATTATCATCTTATCATATCTAATATGCTTCGGAGATTACTACATACTTGAGAAGGAGCTTTTCTTCAGACAGATATTATAGAGGATGCACTCATTGTTTGAGGGAGAAAAAGAGACAGATAACGATCTGCTTACGTCAGCTCAGGCTGTTATAATAAAATACCAAAGACTGGGTGGCTTAAAAACCAGACATTTATTTCTCAAAATTCTGGAGCCTGGGAATTCCATCAAGGCACCAGCAGATTTAGCTCCTGGTGAGGTCTCTTTTTCAGGCTTGTAGATTGTAGACAGCTACCTGCTTGCTATGGTCTCACATGGCAGGTGGAGAGAGAGAAAGCTCTTGCCTTTCTTCCTCTACTCTTTATAAGGACACTAATCCCATTATAAGGGCCCCACCATCATGAGCTCATAGAACCTTAATTACCTCCCAAAGGCTGTACCTCAGAATACCATCATACTGGTGGTTAGGGCTTCAACATATAAATTTGAAGGAGACATAACCATTCAGTCCATAACACTAGCAAACAGAAAAATTGAGAAAATGTTTCAGATTGTGATACATGCTATGAAGAGAATGTTTCATAAGAATGAGGTTGTGTGTACCTGGGATTGGGGTGAGGCATCAAAATATATTCCAGTTGGGTGGTCAGGTTGGACCTCTCTGGGCTGGGATCTAAGTGAGAGCAGAGATCAGGGAGGAGTGTTTAAGCGAGTGGGAGCAGGGAGGGCAAAGACCCGGAGATGGGAAAGAGCTTGAGGTGTTGGAGAAATAACAGTATAAAAAGCCCAATGACGTTAAAGGAAATACAGGAAAAAGTGAGTGGTAGGAGAAGTGGGCAGGGGCCAGGGTGAGAATGAAGGGGAGGAGATTTTCATTCTAAGTGCAGTGGGAAGCCATTGGAGGAATTTAAGCAAGGAGAAGACATACCCTGATTAGTGTTTAAAACTTGACATTATTATGCTTTCTTTTTTTTTTTTTTTTTTTTTTTGAGACGGAGTCTCGCTCTGTCACCCAGGCTCACTGCAGGCTCCGCCTCACGGGTTCACGCCATTCTCCTGCCTCAGCCTCCCAAGTAGCCGGGACTACAGGCGCCCACCGCCACACCCGGCTACTTTTTTGCATTTTTAGTAGAGATAGGGTTTCACTGTGTTAGCCAGGATGGTCTTGATCTCCTGACCTCATGATCCGCCTGCCTTGGCCTCCCAAAGTGTTGGGATTACAGGCGTGAGCCACCGCGCCTGGCCTGACATTATTATGCTTTCTATGTACTGTCAGTTAGTATTGGCATCATTACTCTGGATTTATTAATACTATTTAAAAATAGTCTTTTTAAACTAAGTACTCATGGATTTACTAATATTATTTTAATAATATTTATAACTCTGGGATTTATTAGAAGCTTACTGTATGCCAGACATGTGCTAATTACTCTGTGCACATGTGATAGGAGGTAAACTGAAAATTTCAACAGCAGTACCAGAATACTGTAGATATGAAATCCTAAAGGAGATCCCAGAACAAATGGAAGATTTTCAAAGGAACAGGGGTTACAAGGCATGAAAAGCCACAAAGAGGATATAAAATAATAGAAAGAATGGATTTGTGAAAAGGATTTCTTTGTGAAGAGCCACTGCCAAATTCCTTCCCCTCCTCTCCTCCAATGAGGGACTTCAGTGAGACTACTTGGAGGGTGCTGTGTGCTGGCATTTTGAGGGCACATTAAGATTGGGCCTGAAAAGGAAGAGTGGGAAGGAGAGTAGTGAGGGAGGAGGAAGTGGGGAAACAGGTCAGAGTGTATTAACATTGAGTTAGAAGTGTGTATTGTGGCTGGAATGTTGTGTCTGGGGTCATTTTGAAAGGGCTCTGCCCAAGAGGATCTTCTAGAAAAATCAGATTCCCTATGGAATGGATCCTGGCTTGGGGAAGGGAGAAGATTTGAAGTCAAGTCATATGTGATTATTTGCTGGAACTGGTCCTTTACATTTCTGAGTTGAGGCTGCATTTGAGGTGTGACTGGAGGACTTTTTATTATCTGAGGCCCTTAAGTTGTGAGCCATACAGCCATACAGCCAGACAGGACTTCTACCAAGTGCAAAGCAAAAATTTCTCCCACTGAATCGATTTTAACGTGAAGCATTGAATTTTGGTTATAAATCCTGAGTCACTCTTGTTCCAACATTGCTACTTATAAATAGTATTTTATTTAATCCTCTATGAAGTGGGTACTATTCTTAACCTCATTGTAAGGATGAGGAAGCTAAGGCTTAGAGAGTTGACACTAATCAGCATGAGGTCACAAGGCTTGTAGGGAATAGAAGTGGGTTTGGACCCAGAACTTCTCCTAGCCACTGTGTTATGCTGCTAAAGAAGCAGTGAAGGACCCCACCATTGGTCAGGCTGATGGTGGAAATAGCTCGTGGATGGTAGATTTTGATTTTTGTAAAAAAGAAGGATGTCACTCAATGTATCAAGCCCAATTCCTAATTTCTCAATATAGAACAAGTTGAAAATATCCCCAGGATGAAGTTGAACTTCAGCTTTGTGGTTCATAGCATCGTCTCTGGCATATTTCAGGAGTGGGGATCTGGATCTTCATGGAGACAGAGCACCCATAGGTGCTGATCTCTTCCTCCCTTCCTGTGACCTTCTTTGCCCCACTGGTGGAGGTAGCTTCAGAGAGGACCCAGAGTCGTCAGTTCAGTTCAGTCCTGTGGGCTGTGATTTTTCTCCAGGGCCTTCATCTTATGTCCAGTTTGCTGAGCTTTGTAGGGCTGGGGCAGTTCTTAAGGCTGCGGAGCTATGCTGGAGAGGTGAGGAATTATATTTTCAGAGGGCCTCTCAGGTACCCCTGAAACACAGCCTCTCAATCTCTCCTGCCTCCTGCTGTGTTACCTTTCTTGGGGAGCATCCTGAAACCAGTTTCATTTGTGTGTGCCACCATCTCAGTCTAAAGCCATTGTTAAACACCCATTGTTAGGATCACGACTATTAGATAAATAAAATACTCCTGTATATTCAAGCATGGCCTTTACAGCATTATATTAAAACAATAAATCAGGTATCACAGACTCAGCGTTTGAGCCAGCTTTTATTGCGTTATTCCATTCTCTCCATGATCCAGCTTTAAAATCCCTCCTCCTGCATTTATGATTTTGAAACATTACATCAGTTATGTCCCCACAGCACTTTAATCTAATTCAACACTTTAAGGGGTAGGTAAGTGTTTAGGACACTGGGCCAGGCTCTGATCATTTTATGAAACCGTTGTTTTATAGAAGAACATTACCTTTATTACCAGATTCTATGGTGTGTTTGGTGGGGGACAATCTGGTTACAATTACAAATACTGTTTTTTAAGAGCTGCAGTAGAAAGCTCAGTCATTTGAAGATGAGGTACGGCTTCCTCAATTGGTCGTAGCATATTGGTACAAGATGTCAAGAGGAAGCACATCTATGCCTCGGCCTGGTGCTTCCCCTTCAGAATTTTATGTTAACTATTGGTGCAGGTGGTTCCAATGGAAAAACTTGATGTGTGCTCTGAAGTGATGTTACTCATCCATTGCATAACCATCATCTATATCAAAGGAGAGCCTTTACGTACTGGCTAATACAGTGTGTTAAATTCACCCCAAACGAACTGGATGCCATTAAACCTTTAGAGCAATGGGACCGTTCTTACAAGATGGAAGGTCAGACTTCTGGAAGAGCAGTTCCCTTCTGCAGTGCTGCTTCTCTGTCTCACATGGAAGAAATGCGTATTTGTCTCCATCAATCCTCAAGCACTTGCCAAAATCCAGGTGTGTAGTTCCTTCATATCCATTTCTTTTATTTGACTTGCATTGGGGGGATAGGACATGGCTAAAACTATTTTTCAGCAATAACTCAAACTATGTCAATAGGATACTGTTTCAAATTCAGGTGGCCTGCCTTTCAAATACTGTAAGCCTCTGGGAAGCCAATACCATGTCAAAGAAGTATAAAATTATTTACTGGGTCCATCGTGCATTTTTGAGGAAGTCTGTGGCATTTGCTCATTGCATTCTTTGAAGGCATCACACAAGTAGGTGCCATAAATATATCAAACAAATTTCTGCACAATCAACTATCCAGCATTTGAGAGTGTGCAGGAAACTTCCCTCTTGGGAGTTCCTTTGCCAGATGATTATTTTGGTTATGATGTCAGAAATAGGTGGGCAGGCGTGTCTATCCCGGTAATCAGCAGAGGCTCAAGTATACATGGTCGTTAACGTTCTTAGCTCTCTTGCTGGAAGTCTTTTAGTGTTACGTGGTACTGAGTTGCTAGGGCTCTTTAGCAATCCCCTGTGGAGTGAAGGAGCATCAGTTAAGGTAGAGAGGTGGGTGCCAAGAAAGAAAATTGTGAAGAACTGAGCCTTGGCTGCCAGCATTAACAGGGATCTCCAAGATCCCTCTGTCCTCTGCCTGGGAGAACATATGCATCTTTCTCCCTGCTCCTTGTGCAGAAAGCCCCCTGAGGTGCCCTGGCCTTTCTGAGTCATCATGGCTGGGGCTAAGCTAAGCAGAGCTGAATCCGTGGGCATGTAGTCTAAATAGTCATTTTTCTCCTCTCTATTAAAACTGGAAGTGCATGTGTTAAATTTCTTATGATAAAGCTGTGTCTATATGGGAAATAAATTATCTATTTTCTTTTTGATATCTAGACCTATAGTCATTGTTTCAAACTATCTCAATTCTATAGCCAACCTACTTTCTTTTTCTCATATTTAGAAGCCAGCGTTTACAGAGTGCCTACTATGTGGTGGCCACTGTGCTCAGTGACTTGTTTACATTATTTCTAGTTATGTCTTCGAGGCATGTGGAATTAGTTATCCCTATTTTACAAGTGAGGAAACTGAGGCTCCAGTTTGCTTAAGAAACCTTGTCTGGGCTGGGCATGGTAGCTCATGTCTGTAATCCCAGCATTTTGGGAGGCTGAGGTGGGTGGATCACCTGAGGTCAGGAGTTCAAGACCAGCCTGGCCAACATGGCAAAACCCCGTCTCTACTTAAAAAAAAATTAGCCAGGTGTGGTGGCAGGCACCTGTAATCCCAGCTACTTGGGAGGCTGAGGCAGGAGAATTGCTTGAACCTGGGAGGCGGAGGTTTCAGTGAACAGAGATCACGCCACTGCACTCCAGCCTGGGTAACAGAGCGAGACTTCATCTCAGAAAAGAAAGAAAGAAAGAAAGAAACCTGTAGTGCTAAGTGCCAAAGCAAGTGCTGGAAACCAAGCTTTCCTGGCCTCCAAACCCACTTATTAAGGCTTATTAAGGCTTCTGCTCCTCACCTCAGAGGGACCCAGGAAATACTTGCTCCTGAATTTTGGGACCTTTCTGAACACATATAAATGTCTGGTCCCTATGTTCAAAGGTTTCAGCTTTGATCCCTATCCAGAGGTGGAATCACCACAGAGCGTTTCAAGCCACACCCTCCGTTTTTCCACGTCTTAGCAACTGGAATCCCAGGTTCTCGGCCAACACAAGTTATGGGGAGGATGTAAGGTAAATCATCAAATAATGTGGCTACAGGCAAAAAGGATGAAGAATGGGTACGCTGAAATTGAGATGCGCTTAATCACCTACAGAGATTATGTTACATTCTATTTATTTGGAGGTTTATTTATTTATTTATTTATTTTCGAGACAGAGTCTCATTCTGTCACCCAGACTGGAGTGCAGTGGTGTGACCTTGACTCACTGCAACCTTGACTTCCAGGGCTAAAGTGATCCTCCCACCTCAGCTTCCTGAATAGCTGAGACTACAGGCATGTGCCACCATGCCCAGCTAATTTTTGCATTTTTTGTAGACACAGGGTTTCACCATGTTGCCCACCATGTCCTGGGCTGAAGTGGTCCACTCGCCTTGGCCTCCCAAAGTGCTGGGATTACAGGTGTGAGCCACCGTGCCCGGCTAATTTGAAGCTTTTTAAGAAACAGAATCTTAAATGGAAGATGAGTGGCCGTCAAAGAGAAGCAGCAGTAAGACTGGGCAGATCCCCTATGTAAAATGCACTAGAAGATTTCAAAAATTTTTTATTTGACTATCTCTCTGATGATAAAAAAGGGAGACCTCAAAACTACACATGAACAAAGTCATGTTTGTGGAAGAACTTTGGAATTTTAGTAACGAATTAGAAGGAGATTCCATCAATCTAGTTTTATTGTTGGAATAGCTCTTCACTCCCCAGTTGATAAACCTACCTAATGTGTCCTGTCTCTCTGGGGCCCATCAGGAAACAGGACTGCACTTGAATCGACCTGCAAATTGTTCCTCAGCTTGGCCTTGTATGAGACTCAGAGTCCGATCCGGCAGGCATTTATTCAGGGCCTGTGCTAGGCATTCGCTTATGTGTTCTTCTGAAATATTCCTCCTTTCCAGGCTTCTATTGACCACACTAAAAGCAGCATCTCTCACTGTGGAAGACAAGGGACATTTTCTAACCTCTTCTCTGGAATTACATTAATGGAAAGTATTGTGTCTTAAAAAGTAAAACAAAAACAAAAACAAAACCCAAAGCCTTGTGAAATTGTTAGACAAACACTGCTGTTTTGAATAACTACTTAGAAGAACCATAATAATTTGGCCATCATTAATGTAGAATCTACTCCAAGCCAGACTTGGGCTTGATAAATTACATTCATTAATAACAAACGCTAGACTGCGTGAGCCAGGCTTGACCTCCCCCAAGAACACATTATTTAAAAATTCATTTGGTGTCTATTTCCATATCAATAATCAATGTGCTATTTACTGATCATTTAAATTTGATTATTAAAGCAGATTCAGAAAGAAGGACATTGGCTTGCTAATTGGCAGTGATTCTGTTTTAGCTAAAACATGTAACAGTACTTAAAAATCTAGTATATCTTTGAATATCTAACAATTCAGGATTCTAAAAAAATGACTGATCTTGGGCAGAATTAATTTAGCTAATGAGATTTTTCTGTATTTTACTGTTGACAGCTTTCTTTTCAAACGCTTGAATTTTACATTTGGGAATTTTCTTATGAGAAATAAAAACAGATTAAATAGGGGCTTTTGAAAATATTAACAAATGGCTACTCTATGAGAGTTTAGTAAGGAGAGGTGAAGTTGCTTTGAGGTTCATTTCTTCACCTTGGCTGGTATCACAGGTGTGATGATTAATTTTACGTGTCCAACTTGGGTGGGCCACGGTGCCCAGCTATCTGGTTTAACATTATTCTGGGTGTTCCTATGAAGGTGTTATTGTGGGTGAGATTAACGTTTAAATTGGTGGACTTTGAGTAAAGCAGATTACTCTCCATCATGTGAGTGGACCTCATCATCCCATCAATTGAGGGGCTTGATAGAACGAATACTGAAGACTTGGCTCCCCTGTGCAGGAAGGAATTCTGCCAGTAGGCTGCTTTTGGACTCAAACTGCAACGCTTCCTGGGTCTCCAGTCTGCTAGCCTACCCTGCAGATTTTGAACTTGTACCCCTACAATTGTGTGGGTCAATTCCTTAAAACAAATTTCTCTCTCCTTCCATATATCCTGTTGGTTCTACTTGTCTGGAGAACCCTGACTAATACAACAGGCTTCTCAGAATATTAACTGTTTGAGAAAGTACCTAGCACTGTGCTTGGCACATTTTAGAAAACGATTGTTTAAAGCTTTGAAAGTGCAGTGAGTTGGCCAGCTTTCAGGTCTGATGCAGAATGATATTTAATGTAGTTTATTCATCTTTATTATCAGTTTGATGTTTCATAGAATTTAGCACTATGGTAATGGTTACTAAACATATGCAAAAATTTTGTAGAATACCTGGACAAGAGAGGGCAAAACAGACCAATGGCATAAAATCAGACAGAAAATAAACTTCTATTTTTTGGCAGGCTTCCATTCACGGAAACGGTTTTAAGCGGTTTCTAAATGTTAGGCTTAAACTAGCACATATGAAAAGTGGAAGAGAATAACCTATTGAATTTAAATAGGAGAAAATGTTAATTTCTTATGTGTTTAAAGGAACTTTGAAGTGTTTAAACAAGCACAATTGGCCCCTGCTGTATAGTTCAGATAATAAGGGAAGTGCTGGTTTCTGCAAAAAAACTGATAAAATGTGTGATATTCATTCTATGAAATAATATTTTTTCCTGCAAAAAAGTGATGTATATATGGGAAAAGACAGACAATTTGAAGAGATCAAGAATCACTTTTAAAAGATGATTATTTTCAACTTTTGAAGTATTTTCTTTCAGTGTTTTATTCTGTGTCTTGTCTTAGCATTTGGTTTTTACATAATTGTATTACGTTGTAATACACAAAGTAATTTGTAATAATTCTTTTTTCCTCTTTATGTAAAGTGAGGATTTATTTAAAATGTATGAAATGTGACCAAATTGTCAAAGGAGAGGAGCTAACTTTCTTGGAAATCAGGGGAAAATGCTGTAAAAACTTAAAAAGAAAATCTGTTATTACTGCTAAAACATTCTTTCCTTCCTGATTGGATGTTTGTGTCTCTGTGAATGTGTCTGGATTGTGAAATCATCACAGTGTTTCAAAGGTGAGCCGTCTAGGCTAATGGTCACATTCTGGAGCCAGACAGCCTGGTTCAAATCCTGGCTCTGCTTTCTGCTCACCCATGGAGTAAACTTGGGCAAGTTCCCTTATCTGTAAAGAGGGATTGATAAGCCTTCTTCTCTCTTAGGACTATTGTAAGGATAACCCAGAAAATGGGGAAAAAAAAAAAAACACTTAGAACAGTGCTTAGCACATCATAAGCCCTCAATCAATGATAGCAATTTCTGGAGGACATGAGACTGCTTCTAAAATCACATCATTAATATAACTTGTAATGACAATAATAAGCCCCTAGTTAGTGAGTGCCATGTATTAAGTGCTTTATATACAATTTTATGAATACATTTTTCTTGCAAGAGTTCCATGCTACTTCCACCCCCATTTTGTAGATGAAAAAAATGGGGCTTGGGAAAGTTACATAGTTTCCCGAAGTCTCCCAGCGGGTAAGTGGGAAGATAAGTTCCTAGTCGTTCAGGACCTTCTTGTGTCCTTTAAACCAAGTACAAACCATGTGCCTCCTGTCTCAGCCATGTAGGTTGTGGGAGCAGCTGCAACTGGAGAAGGATGTGGATACGAGGAGGAAAGGGGGGATTTTAAAGAAGTTTGCTGTGGTCTACAGGGGGTCTGGAAATGCACACGAAGAACAGGACTTATTCTGAAATATCTTTTAGTGGCTACACTTATTCTTTAGCCGCCCTACACTGAAACGACACTGTGAGCTACAGATTTTTGATCATTGTGTTCAACATCTTTATCGTTAAAAATAAAAAAACAAAAACAACAAAAAGGAGAATGTCTGTTCTCCATGAGGAATTGCAGTAAAGGATGACACATATTTTCCCTCTTCAATTTTCTCCAGGAAATAAGTCATTGTATCTGAGAATGGTAGCCTGAGAATACAAGTCTATTTTTATATATGATTATGTCATCTGCAAACAGCTTTTGAAAGAAACACCCAGGGTAATTTATCAAGGAAACAGCTTTTGACTCTATCCTTTTCCCTGGGGTTTATGAAACTTCAGCAGGTGGCATTTTGGTATTTAGCATGACAAGCTTGTGAAATTGCAACAGCTAGCAAATGGAGGAGCAAGTTGATTTTGCTTCTTCATAGATGAAAGAAGTTATTTCTTAGGGTTTTTGAATGTCCTAGGTCCTGGGGTAGGTGCTTTCACTTACATCCAGTTTCACACACGTGTAATTTAATTGTCACAGCATTCATTTATTCATGTATTCATTCAGCTAATATTTATCACATGCCTACCAATAAGCAGACACTAGGTAAAGTGCTGGGTTTTCAAGGTGAGCACACAGAGCTGGTGAGGAAAACAGGCACATATCTACTTAAATGTGTCATCCTGTAAATGTATTGGGTGTTTGACAACAAATAGGAGCACCTCACCTTATAGTAATGACCGCTCCCTTAAGATATTATAGTTGAAAAAATTGGGGCTTAGTGTCATTAAAATGATTGTGCTAACTAGTAATGAGTAGTGAGGGCGGGATCCACTGCCATTGGTGTGATTTCACATCATCTCTCAGAGGGTCCCCAAGGAGTCATTGAAAATACTGTGTTTTCTAACTCTCTTCCTTGTGCTCACAAACATCGTGCCTCTTCTCCCCCTGTTTCTGAAGTGTGATCACGTCTCTTTTATCTTGTGCGTTCTCCTCTCTAGTTCTGCGATCCTACTTCTCTCTTCTCCTAATTTCATCTTTGGGTCTGAAGATACAGTAATGATAATCGAAGTAGCATAAATAACCCTAAACACAGAACAAAGAGAGAGGAACCCCTTTTGATTGATCTTCAGCTACTCTTACCTTCCTGTAAGCTCCAGCAGTGGAAAAACTTGGCTCCTAAACCTCCTTCCATTAGGTTTTATGGCAGAAGCCATAGTGGTTCACTGTTAACAATATTCCCTACTCATTTAAGTGGTGTGATAAGGGGATACAGAGCAGGGGGTCTTCAGATTTTTCTGTAATGAGCCAGTAACAAATATATTAGGCTTTATGGATCTTATGGCCTCTGTCATAATTATTCTGTTCTGAGGTTGCATCCCAAAAGCCACCAGAGACAATTCCTGAACAGAGGGGTGTGGCTATGTACCAATAAAACTTTATTTATGAATGTTAAAATTTGAATCTTATATAATTTTCACAAGTCATGAAATATTGTTTTGGCTTTTTTTTTTTTTTTTTGGCTTTTTCAACCATTGTTCAAATAGAAAAGCCATTCTTAGCTCATGGGCCATACAAACCCAGTTGGTGGGCTGAATCTGGTCTGTGGACCATAGTTTCCCAACTGATATGGTTTGGCTCTGTCCCCACCAAATCTTATCTTTAATTGTAGCTCCCATAATTCCCACATGTCATGGGAGGGTCCTGGTGGGAGGTAATTGAATCATGCGGGCAGGTGTTTCCTGTGCTATTCTCGTGATAGTGAATAAGTCTCACGAGATCCAATGGTTTTATAAATGGGAGTTCCCCTGCACAGGCTCTCTTGCCTGCCACCAAGCAAGATGTGCCTTAACTTTTTCTTTGCTTTCTGCCATGACTGTGAGGCCTCCCCATGTGAAACTGTGTGTCCATTAAACCACTTTCCCTTATAAATTACCCAGTCTCTGGTATGTCTTTATTAACAGCATGAGGACAGACTAATATACAAACCCATGCTAAAGAGCTCTGTGGGTATTACCCCTGGGTCAGGACCTATCCCACAAATATCCCTGTATTTGAATGCAGGACCTAAACCTGCATTCACATCCCAGTTTTACAAGTTACTGGCTGAATAACCCTGGGTAACTTCTTCAGCTCCTCTGAGGCTGAGTTTTATGTTGGTCCTGGTTTGTGAGTGTGCCTGGCCCTTTCCTGCTGTAGGTCTTCACACGTGTCCTTGTGATAGCTTCTGTTTGAAATACACTTTCCTCAGGACTTTGTGTTACAGTATCTTTTCATGAATCAAATATCTCTCTGCCTAAAGTGGCCATCCTCTACCTCAGTCACTCACTATCCTATTGCCTTCTTTTATTCCCCTCTTAGCATTAATTAAATCTGAGACTGTCTTATTCATTTACTTGTTTATTCATTTATTGTCTGGCTCTCCTGCTAGAATAATCTTCATGGAAGTGAAAAGGTTGTTTAAAAACCTTATGTACTGTTGTATCCCTAGGGCATAGAACAGTATCCAGCACATAGTAAATGCTCAATAAATTTTGTGAACAAATGAGTTAAAGTGTAAGAATGAATGGTTTCTCTATTATGGGATTTATTCATTACAGGATTTTGGTGACTATTAAATGAAATGATACATATGCTAGGTACAAAGATAAAAACTTAAGAAAGGTGACTTTTGTTACAAATACACATTAGGAAAGGTGGATGCATAAATAATAAAATAATAAATAGGATATATTAAGTTATGCCATCATGAGAATAGCAGAGTCTTAGAGATCTTAGAATTGGAAAAATATGGAGAGGTGAGTTATTAAGATAGATTCTTTTGCTTTGGTTCATACTCACTTTTTGCATATAAAAAATCTAGGGGCTGGGCACGGCAGCTCACGCCTGTAATCCCAACACTTCGAGAGGCTGAGGTGGGTGAAGTGCTGGAGGCCAGGGGTTCCAGACCAGCCTGGTCAACATGGCAAAACCCCATCTCTACTAAAAATACAAAAAATAGCCAGGCTTGATGGTGCATGCCTGTTGTTCCAGCTACTTGGGAGGCTGAGGAATAACAATCACTTGAACCCAAGAGGCAGAGATTGCGGTGAGCCAAGATTGTGCCATTTCACTCGAGCCTGGGCAACAGAGCAAGACTGTGTCTGAAAGAAGAAGAAGAAAGAAGGAAGAAGGAAGAAAGAAGAAGGAAGAAGGAAGAAGAAGAGGAGGAAGAAGAAGAAAAACAGAAGGAGAAGAAACTAGGTTCTAAGACAGGTTGAGCTATTTATTTGAGGACACAAACTTTTAAGAGCATTATCACATGCTCAATCTCTCTCTCTCTCTATCTATTCATCCATCCTACATAACTAATTGATGTGTTTTGGGGAGGAAGGAAGAAGGAGTGTATTAATTTTCCATTCCTCTATAACAAACTACCATAAACATACTGCCCTAAAACAATACCAATTTATTGTCCCATAGTTTCTTATTAGAAGTTCAGTGTGGTTTCACTGGCTTCTCTGCCCAGGGTCTCACACTCAAGGTGACTCAAAGTGGTTGCAATCTCCCCTGAGGCTCTGGGGAAGAATCTGTATCTAAGCTCACTCAGGTTGTTGACAGAATTCAGTTTTTTTTGTGGCATAGAACTGAAGTCCCAATTTTTTGGGCTGCCTGCTGGAGGCTGTTCTCAGCTAGTAGAGGCTGCTTGCAGTTCCTTGCCATGGACCTTGTCACAAGACTGCTCACATCATTGCAGTGGATGAATCTCCTTCACACCCTGAATTGCTGTCTCTTCTGCTGCAGACTAAGATAATTCTCTGGCCCACCTAGATAATGATTAGGTTAGGCCCACTCAGATATCTCCCTTTCAATTAACCCGGAGTCTACTGGTAACCTTAATTGCATCTGCAAGAATGCCTTTTGCCATATAATGCCACTTAGTCACAAGGAGTGATATCATATTCACAGGTTCCACCTACACTCAGGGGGAGAAGATTACACAAGAATGAGTCATCTTAGAACTCTGCCTACCACAAAGGGTAGATGTTTTTAGCAGTCCCTTTAATGAGAACCAGTATCTTCTTTGCCTGGTTTTAGTTCTGGTTGTCCCCTGGTTTTCTGCTTGATCCTGGAACTTTTCTGTATTTTCTATTAAATCTCTGTAGCAGATAGGTTTGGTGACCATCCATGATGTACTATTCAGAGTTGCTGCTGCAGAGAAACTCAATGACTAAAGCCTTCTCTCTGAATCCACCACCAACTTCATACAGAGCCTCACTTTCCACGGACTGCTCCAGCCAATGACTGACCTCAGACAGTGATAATGATGGGTTACTTTGGCTTGAGACTCCCTGTTGGCCTGGTTGAAGCTTTTCAGAGCTGCACTGCAGTCTGATCTGAGACTTCCCTCTTAAATCCCCTTCTTTCCCTCTCTCCTTCACAGGGCAGATCAGACCTGCCCTTCAGTCTGATAACCTTCCCTGCCTTTTCTGCTTGCCCCTACCACCCCTATTTTCCTCATAGTCATTTTTCCCAATAAATCTCTTGGACATTTAATCCTGTCTTGATATCTGCTTGTTGGCAAATCTGAACTGACATAAGTGGCACCAGGAGTGATCTCAAGAAACAGGCAGTAAGATGGGGTTCTGGGACTGTCTCCCTGCCTGACGAGCAAATGGGATGTCATTCTGAGTGGATTGTAGGGCATGGCTAGTCCCTGGCACAAGAAGGTGGCCCAGTTGCTAAAAGTTTCACTAAAGTGATCTGAGAAGACCACCTGTGGGAGACGAATTCCCTTGCATGTGTGATGGCTCAGGGAGTTGAAAGACATAGGGGATAATGCCTACAAAGACAGAAGTGTTAGTTGCTGAGTTGCATTGATGCCCTGCAAGGGGATGAGAAATTGAAGGCCATTAACAGGGAGTTAAACCTTAAGTGTGAGTGCTAGAATGCTTCCTTGATACTTTACAAAAGAGTTCTTTATCTCCTGTGTGGGAGGAGTGGACACAGCTGAGCATCAGACTGAAGCTCTGAAAGACTCAGACATGCAGTGCTCCAGAGGTGTTTGAATGCTCAATCGAGGTAGGTCTTTTCTTGCTAAGGTCAGATCCTTGATGGGAAAACCTGAGACCCTGAAATGTGGGATGAGACCATCTCAATGGGTGCTCTTGAAAATGTTGGCTCTGCAGATATCCCTCCTGAACTCTCAGAACTCGCAGAGGTGATCCATTCTCTGTGCTGACAGTGCCTGCTGAGGCCCTTCCTTCACAAGGCAACCAGCCTCCCCCTCCCAAAAGCTGCCTCCACACTTTTGACTGTCAGACTGATAACTAAGGCTAAGTCTAATCATAATCTGGCTTGGGACATGCTGAGCCTAATGAGAGAGCAAAAACATTATATCCCAAAAAAGTGGCAAGAATTAGCTAGAAGTTACGATCAGCAGCCAGAGAAATATTCCTGGGGTTGAGCTTTGAAGATATTTAATCAAGGGGTCAGAATATAAGACTAGCTGAGTAGAAATTCATTGACTTTCTTGGGGCACAGGCAAGACTGGTTGGAACCGCAGGAACAAATTCATGGCTAGGATAACTAGTATAGCTCATAGAATCCTACAGAAAATAATTATCAATGTTGAGAAAAGTCAAATGTCTGAGCTGTCCTGGTAGTCGGTTGGGGAAGGAATAAAGAGGCTGAAGGAGGTGGGTTTGCTGGAATGTGTATAGGTCTAATTTACGTAAGGGCAGACAACATACGACATGACTTGTTCCTTGGGAGGATAAAAAGGTCACACCTTTCACCAAAGTCATCAACAAAATGCTGGCAAGATGAGGCCAACATCACTAAGAAGTTGGGTAGTGGTTCCTATGCAGGCTGAGAATGATGGCAAGAGAGATGGCCACAGAGATGGGCTTACTAATCTCCATGGTCTTGATGCAACCCTGAAGTTCAGCGTACACTGCTTAATCCCTGGAAGCCAGCAAGCCACAGTGACCATGGCAAGGTCCGAGGGGCAGCCACAGGGGGAGCTGGTAAATAACTTGGCATTTCTAGGGCAAAATACATGAGCAACCAGCAAGGATGTTATACCTAAGACCATCACCGTCAACAAGAACAACATGGCAGAAATGCAGAAGAAGGAGGCTAAATGTGTTCACCTGAGAAAAAGTCCCAGTCTTTTTCAAAGTTTCCAGATCTGAGTCAATTTTCAGTTCTAGAACCATTTGACCATGGTAAGTATTCACCATGATGATTTATTTTGATCTTTCTGAAAGGATTCTGGGGCCATTTGCTTGAATGATTGTCGAGTGGGGAAAGTGGTAGATCTAGACATTTTGAGGACAATTAGACATATGGTCTGAGTTGACAATGCTACCCAGAGACCCTGGCCCCTTGTTAGGGAGAGGGCCTAAGGGAGCCAGTTAATAAATCATGTCCTAGATAAACTCTGGCTCACTGTGGCCCATAGGCACCATAGACTGCCTTAGTTGTCATTTCTCCATGCTTTCTCTGGGTTGTTCTCAGCCAATAGTCAAGCACAATGGGGACACAGATACAGTCCTATTTCTGCAAGATGTAGAACTCTTCTGGTGGGCAACTTTGGCTCAAGGACTTCCTAACAGCCTGATGGAAACTTCCATAGACTGCATGGCAGTTGAGGACATTTCACCTAAATTTTCTTCCTTCAGATGTATCAGACCTGCATTGTGTTATGACAGCTTTCTCAGCCTTCACCTGCTTCCTTTCCATTTTTCCTCATGGACATTTTTTCCAATAAATCTCTTTCATGTCCAGTCCCATTTTGGCATCTACTTCTTGAAGAGCCCAAACTAACACAACAGGAGGTATATGCAGAGCCTTGTTTATGCCCATGACTGAACATGCTGTTTTGTTGGAGTCTTGCTTTAATAGCAATAGATCAAATCATTTGTTCCTTCTATTAATATAAAGCAGCAGAGTGAAATGTGTTCATTGGCTAAGAGGGTTGTGCCAGGAGGTGATAAAATGCCATATTTGCTTTATATCCTCTCAAATAGTTGCTTGATGGCAGCTTGCTCAAGCATTCAAGCTTGCTCGTCAGCTGTGTGAGTTCTGCCTAAGAAGGCCTTTCAATACCCAGGGATAACAACTCTTCACGTGGGCATTTCTTTTTGTGAAGATGCAGCAAATCAAATACCATTCCCAGGGACTCAGCATTGATCTGTTTCCTTCTGAAGCAATTTGAAGTCCTTCTCTCTCCTCCTGACAATGTAACACCAAGTGTGGAGTTCATAAACCAGTTTATAAAGAGACCAGTTGCATCCCTTGCCCCAGATTATTTCTCCAATGTCAGAATACAGAGCTGTTATTACTTGGGCCACTAGCTTGGCTCTTACCACCAACTACTCTGTCTTGTGGCAGCTATTGCACTGGTTTTTGGAGGTTTTCTTTTCAGTATTTAAAAGATTCACAAGGAAAGAACTGGAAGAGGACTTTTAGTTAGAGCAGCATTCTGGTTATTTTGAAAAGACACAGGTTCTGATACTTGTTCAGTATTGACTAACCATGTACGTTCTTGTGAGTTCTATCATGTCTACAGGTCTTAGCTTTCTCATCTGGAAAAGGGAATGATAACGTTGCACATTTGGGGAAAATAATTTTTGTACACACTCCATTTATGAAGGAACACTGAAGTGTTAGAGCTTAGGAGCAGGACTTAACCATTTGAAACCAGGAGACCACAATGATCATGATGGCTGGCAAGGCCCAATGGGGAGTCAAGCTTGACACATAGGGTGTCAGTAACAGTTGCTAAATATTAGCTTCTACTAAAATAATAAAAAAGTAAAAACTAGTAAGAGCTAATGTTTAAGCTCTGCATGAGTACTGTGAGTCATCCATTTAGGATTATATTTTAAACTTCTAAAGTGCAGGGCATTTCAGACCCAGTATGCCAAGGCCAGGCCTTGCATCTTGTAAGTGCTCAGTCCAACTGAAGCAGATAATTAATAGCAAGGAGGTGGAGATGAAATCTACCTAGTGACTCTGGAAGAGTTAGAGGCTACCAGTGCAAAAAGATAGCTCAGCCATTCTCCCTCTCCCTGAGAGGGAAAACGTGGCCTGAGAGGAAACCGTGTCGATGCTCAATTACTCATTCATTTGGCAAACATTTATTGAGCATCATCTAAGCACAAGCCTCTAGGCTTGGTGGACAGATGTGAAAGTGGACAAAGGCCCAATCCATGACTTCAAGGAGCTGCCAGTCTGGTAATGCAAAGAGATTATGAAGGTCACTGGCGAACCCTCCCCAGAGTCAGGGAGGGGCTGGCACAGAAGTGTCCTGAGAGGAAATGCCACTTGGATGTATTCTGTGAATTAGTGAGAAGACAGGTTTAAATAGGGATGATACTCCCTGTTTAAACTACCTGTCTTCTCACTAATTCACAGGCTAATTCCCTGTCAAAGGCTGGTGGTTGCAGAAGAGTGTTGAGGAGATCAGGGAATTATAAGTTAGGCATTGGCAAAAGTATGAAAGTAAAGAAAGGTACAGAAAGCAAGGTGTCCCCCAAACGAAGGAGAGAAATGCTGGAGGGATTGTAGCTTGGGCATGAGTATCATTATGTTTACCAACAAAGACTTAGGTAGTGCTTAGCTTGGGGATATGTCACGTAGAGTAGGAGTTTGTACACCCATCTGCCCAAAGCAATAATGAGCCCTTGGCAGAGGGGAAGAAATGTCTTTGAGGTGACTTTCAGGGACATGGTTTATCTCTAGAGAATTTCTTCCAGATTAGTAGAAATACATGGATGCACATGCAAAAGAAAAGCAAGCCCTCAGTGCTCCAAGCCATTGACAGGTAGCTGGGCTCCAGGGGGCTATTTCTCCACCTGGTTGTGGGTTACATTCCCCAGTTCCATAGCAGGCAAGTAGCCTTTTAACTTCTCAAGGTGGTCAGCCTCATATGTTTTTCTAACCCTCCGTAGATTCTTTCTTGGAAAGGCATTCATCTCTTCCTGTGGTGGGCCATGCCAGGACTCTTCATTTCTACATTTCCTGAAAATGTGTGCATGAGTGGGCTCTATTTTATTTCCTGCCTTGCCTGCCATTGTATTAAGAAAACCACTAGTGAGTTTTCACATTGTATTCAGAGCCAGCGTATCCCATCTCCTTCCTTGTCAGCTGCCTGCCCTTTCTCCACCTCCTTCTGTGTACTCTCTTGGGTTGAAACATCTTTCTTCCTTAATACATCCTCATCCCCACTTCCCTGAGTCGTTTTTATTTACCCTATAATCATTTTCTCCAGAGTTAATAAACTGTTTCTTTCTTTCCCTATGCAGCAGGTAATGTGGTTTCAATGTGCTTCCTGTCATCCACCTGAAAGCTGTTATTAAGTTGTGTACTAACAGTGCCACTTTTCTGAGGGTGCTTCTTCATCCTGCTGAGAAGGCTCCAACCAGGTTGCAAAGGGCCTTGCCATTATCTGCTCAGGCCCTAGTTGTTCACACAGAATAAGTGGAGCAATTCAAGCTCTCTTAAAGTCAGACAAATACAAGCCTCCCCTTGTTGCCTTCAGGCATGACTGGATCTGCCGTGTGTCTCCTGTTCTCATCTCTCTCTGATTCATCAGCAATAACTTGAGGACAGTCAAGACTGCTGAGCTCACATGGCTGCAAACTTTATTTTCCAGGCCATCTTCAGTTAGCCTTGGATAAAATGGCCAAGCCAACTGAATGATAATCAAAATATATATATTTTTTTCTGCTGCACTTTTTGCTTGGGGTTGTGCTTGAATGACAGTCATACATCAACCTGTGGCCCCCCCCAGGATCATATGGTGAGTCCATTGCTGTGGCTCTTAGAGTTGTTTCATCTATTATTTTCCCTGTAGAGTTTGATTTTTTGACATTTTTTAAATATCCAAAGCAATATATGTGAATCATATGCAAATTTTAAAATGCAGAAAATTAGAAAATAAAATGCACCCCTAATCCCACCATCCAGACATAACTACTCTGGTGATTTATTATGTCTACAATTAGAGATAGACACACAAGGACATATAGTAGTGAGGTGTGTGAGGGGTGTGTGTTTGTGTTTTAAACACTTTTTTATTACAAAATTAGAATCACATCATACATGAAATTTTGTAATATGCTTAATATGTCACGAACATCTTTTCTTTTCGTTTTTTTTTGTTTGTTTGTTTTTTGAGGCAGAGTCTCGCTCAGTTGCCCAGCCTGGAGCTCAATGGAATGATCTCAGCTCACTGCAACCTCCGCCTCCCAGATTCAAGTGATTCTCCTGCCTCAGTCTCCCGAGTAGCTGGGATTACAGGCATAAGTCACCACACTTGGCTAATTTTTGTATTTTTTTAGAGACGGGGTTTCACCATGTTGGCCAGGCTGGTCTCGAACTCCTGACCTCAGGTGATCTGCCTGCCTTGGCCTCCCAAATTGCTGGGATTATAGGCGTGAGCCACTGCGCCTGGTTGTCATGAACATCTTTTCATGCCAATGAACATTTGCCTGTTTCAGTTTTAATAGCTAAATGGTACCTTATTATATCAATGTAGCAGAATTTTCTTTAACTGGTTTCCAGTTCTTGGGTGTTTTGGTCGCTTCCAACTTTTCATTGTATATTCAAAAATAAAGCTATATCGTCATGCACAGCCTTATATTTTCCCCAACATAAATTCTTCCGAGTAGCATATGGAGTTGAAAAAGACACATTTTTGAGGTTTTAGAAACATCCTGCCCAATGACCAACTCTCCTGCCCTCACTGCCTCCTGTAATTTTCCCAGTTCACACATTCCCTATTTGCTGGACTGTGCCCATTTCTACTCACCCTGAGATTTTTGAATTGGTAGGAATTTTGTGGTCCAGAGAACAATCTGGACAGGTTCTTGGGCAGACAAATAGCAGGTGTCTCGGATCCGGAAATCTAAGACTAACTCAAGACTAACTCTGTGTGACAGTAGATAGGTCACGAATCTACAGCACAGTGTTCAGGAGCCCTCAAATAGTGCCTGGAATCCCACCAGCAGAACACTACCCATTCTTCTGAGCCTGCCCAGACTTTGCCTGGCGCATGCATGATGCTTTCCCTGTTCCCCTCCTTCTTTCCTGACCATCTTTGTTTTTATGGCACATAGGCCTTGTGTGATGTTCCAGCATTGGATTGTTTGCCCATCTCTTTCAATCTCTGTATTTATGTGTGTAGATGCTGCTTCTCCACCCTTACCTAACTTCTATAGGAAGAAAAATGTTTCAGGTTCTTCTGTAAATTCAACCTTGCCTGGCACCTGACAATATATACTGCAGGTGACAGATACTTGCTTACCCGACTAACTTTCAGACTAGACCACAGCCTTTTCCTTTAGGTATTGCTTAGTGGGCATTTCCAGGAAGTTACGTAAGTTCGAGTAAAATGGCATGGATGGGAAGGGTGTCTCCTTCACAATTTTTAGAACATAGAGCCGAGTGTTGTGCTCGGGAAGCCTTTTTCGAAGCCTTCAGAGAAATGCATTGCATTGTTTATTATCCCCTCGAGGAGTCATATAGCTTGCTATTTTCAAGCTGTGTTACATGGAAAATCAAAGCTTATATCAAGTTTGCTTCTTCTTTTTGCTTAGTTCCAGTCTCTTGATTTTATTTCCTGAGTTGGAATTAGAAGGTGGAAGGGAGCATGCATAAACTGAGTGAAGACAATAGGATAGACTGTTTACCAGGGTAACTGATGCCCAAGGAGGGCTTGACTTCTTTTCAGACACCTCCTCCCATCAACTTATTCTTCCCACAGCTCTCGGGCAAGCTACAGCAGAGACAGTTTCCCCTAACTTGAATGCTAATCCCCAGGTTGCTTGGAATTATGTTCAAACAGTTTCCTTAACCTTCTCTAATGCTGCATTCCTTTCAGTTTCCTTGAGTCTTGACGTTATTTGGTTGGGTTAAGAGGAGAGAGTTGTGGGTGACATTAAAAGGTATTGTTAAGGTGGGGTGGTGGCTACAATTTGATAGTAATTTGATGTAGTAATAGTACTGTGGGCCATAGATGTGTGTGGATATAGAAATAGATGAGGATATTGAAGTGGGAGCTCATCCCCACCCATACTTCTCTACGGTGACAATTGTCTGAGAGGCCTAGGACTGTGCAGAAGTCGGGGGAGAGACTGGAAAAAGGGAGGAGTGCAGCTATCTCCCAGGTCAGGCTTTGGGATCAACTGATTGATTAAGGTTTGTGATTTATTAGTTGGAAACAGCCACACTCAAGCGCTTAGCAATGATGGATATTTTTTTCATTACATTTCAAACATAGAAAATGGTCCTTTCTGAATGAGGAATCTGGGGGCATTTTAGTCATTAGTCATGTGAAACTTTCTTTTTCTCCCAGTGTTACAGAGAGAAAAAGTGACAAGAACTACAATGCATTCCTTGCTCTGAATTGCTTGTATATGGAACAAAATGAAATACTCAAATTTGGTAACTTTATCGGCCTTAGAGTTTGCTTCTTTTTCTATTTTCTATTTCTATTTTAGTAGCCTTGTTGTATTCAAATCTTTAATTTTGTGGGAACTAAGGATAATTGAGTGGATGATGTGCTGGGTACGTATGTGAACACGTTACTCTCCAGTGGGTCCCTGTGGTACCTATAATAAAACTTAATTCCCTATCATGGTTCAAAGAAGGTGCTCAATTAATGTTTGATTATTGAACTGAATGGGATAAGGCAATAAAAGCTCAACTCCACATGAATGGAGGCAGATATTCCCAAAACTGAGGAATTTCAAAGCATCGATTTCTCTTTAGATATGCTGGCATAAGACAGATACACTTAAGATTCATTCTGCTATGTGACCTGGTTGCAACCGTGGCCCAATCTGAGGCTACTCTCAGAAGCCATGTACCTACAGCTGGGTGATTTGAAGAGTCATTGTCCTCCTGCTCTGATAGGGTACATTGGATTACAGATCTCTCATGAATTTCCAGTTGATTTCCAGTTGACCTGTACAATTTCCAGTGGCACTGACTGTCAGAGAGTTGGCTGCTCCTGCAAATGAGCTCAAGCTTAAAGTTCTCAGGGCTAATTTAGTTGAACGTTTTATAAGGTTACTTATGGATTCTGTTATGACAGTTCTAGTATTGGAGGTAGTGGTAGTAGTCATGGTAACTGTGATAGTTTGTGAAAGTGGTAGGTGCAGCAAGAGCATCTACAGATTGCCGTTTATACAAGCTTTGCCCTGCATTATCTCATTTAGTCTTCTAAAAACCACAGGGGATAGGAGTTATTTTTTTTTCACTTCAGGTAAGGCACTTGAGACACAGAGAGGTTAGGGAACATATCTAAGTCTACTTAGGACAGTATATTGTAAAGTTTGAACTTGATGTTGGAATTTTGGCCTTGCTATGGTTCGGATGATTGTCTCCTCCAAATTTCATGTTGAAATGTGATCCTCAGTGTTGGAGGTGGGGCCTAGTGGGAGGTGGTTGGGTCCTAAGGGTAGATCCCTCATGAAGGGCTTGGTGCCACCCCCACAGTAATGAGGAAGCTCTTGCTCTATTAGTTCACATGAGAGCTGGGTGTTTAAAAGAACCTGGCATTTCTCTTGCTTCCTCTTTTGTCAGCCATGTGACATGCCTGCTCCCCCTTAGCCTTCCAACATGAGTAAAAGCTTTCTGAGACCTCACCAGAAGCCAGGCAGATGCTGGTGTTATGCGCATATAGCCTGCAAAACTGGGAGCCAAATAAGCCTCTTTTCTTTATAGATTAGCCAGTCTCAGGTACTCCTTTATAGCAATTCAAAATGGACTAACACAGGCCTCATATACTCTTTATTCTGGGACAACACAGGAAGTTGGCAAATGGCATCCTTCAGGGAGCAGGTCTATTCACCAAGAGCTGGTGGGCAAATGCAGTGGTTTTTCAAGAGATGTATGTCTGTGGGTGGAATTACAGCTTGTCTGAGGTACAAACTGCTCCCTGCAAAAGGGACTTGGAATCATTCATATCTCAGAGAATACATATGAAAAATAAAATGCCTTCAAAATATAGAGGCATATGCACGTGCACACACACACACAGACCTACCTCATCAACTTTTAAAGGCACAACACACTTATTTAAGCGTCAAAGCTTATTTTAAACATTTTAAAATTATACTTTAAGCTCTGGGGTACATGTGCACAACATGCAGGTTTGTTACATAGGTATACATGTGCCATGTTGGGTTTGCTGCACCTGTCATCTCGTCATTTACATTAGGTATTTATCCTAATGCTATCCTTCCCCCAGCCCCCGACCTGCTGACAGGTCCCAGTGTGTGAAGTTCCTGTCCCTGTGTCCATGTGTTCTTATTGTTCACCTCCCATTTATGAGTGAGAATATGTGCTGTTTGGTTTTCTCTTCTTGTGTTACTTTGCTGAGAATGAAGGTTTCCAGTTTCATCCATGTCCCTGCAAAGGACATGAACTCATCCTTTTTTATGGCTGCATAGTATTCTAAGGTGTATATGTGCCACATTTTCTTTATCCAGTCTAACATAGATGGGCGTTTGGGTTGGTTCTAAGACTTTGCTATTGTAAACAGTGCTGCAATAAACATACTTGTCTATGTGTCTTTATAGTAGAATGATTTATAATCGTTTGGGCATATACACAGTAATGGGATTTCTGGGTCAAATTGTATTTCTAGTTCCAGATCCTTGAGGAGTTGCCACACTGTCTCCCACAATGGTTGAACTAATTTACACTTCTACCAACAGTGTAAAAGTGTTCTTATTTCTCCACATCCTCTCCAGCATATGTTGTTTCCTGACTTTTTAATGATCTCCATTCTAACTGCCGTGAGATGGTATCTCATTGTGGTTTTGATTTGCATTACTTTAATGATCAGTGATGATGAGCTTTTTTTGTATGTTTGTTGGTTGCATAAATGTCTTCTTTTGAGAAGTATCTGTGCATATCCTTCACCCACTTGTTGATGGGGTTGTTTTTTTCTTTTACATTTAAGTTCTTTGTAGATTCTGGATATTAGCCCTTTGTCAGATGGATAGATTCCAAAGTTTTTCTCCCATTCTATAGGTTGCTTGTTCACTCTGCTGATAGTTTCTTTTGCTGTGCAGAAGCTCTTTGGTTTAATTAGATCCCATTTGTCAATTTTGGCTTTTGTTGTCATTGCTTTTGGTGTTTTAGTCATGAAGTCCTTGCCCGTGCCTATGTCCTGAATGGTATTGCCTAGGTTTTCTTCTAGGGTTTTTATGGTTTTAGGTCTAACATTTAAGTCTTTAATCCACCTTGAGTTAAATTTTGTATAAGGTGTAAGGAAGGGATCCAGTTTCAGCTTTCTGCATATTGCTAGCCAGTTTTCCCAGCACCATTTATTAAATAGGGAATCTTTTTTCCCTATTGCTTGTTTTTATCAGGTTTGTCAAAGATCAGATGGTTGTAGATGTGTGGTGTTATTTCTGAGGCCTCTGTTCTGTTCTATTAGTCTATATATCTGTTTTGTACCAATACCATGCTGTTTTGGTTACTGTAGCCTTGTAATATAGTTTGAAGTCAGGTAGCATGATGCCTCCAGCTTTGTTCTTTTTGCTTAGGATTGCCTTGGCAATGCAGGTTCTTTTTTGGTTCCATATGAAATTTAAAGTAGTTTTTCCTAATTCTGTGAAGAAAGTCAGTGGCAGCTTGATGGGGATAGCATTGAATCTATAAATTACTTTGGGCAGTATGGCCACTTTCATGATATTGGTTCTTCCTATCCATGAGCATGGAATGTTCTTCCATTTGTTTGTGTCCTCTTTTATTTCATTGAGCAGTGGTTTGTAGTTCTTGAAGAGGTCCTTCACATCCCTTGTAAGTTGGATTCCTAGGTATTTTATTCTCTTTGCAGCAATTGCAAATGGGAATTCACTCATGATTTGGCTCTCTGTTTGTCTGTTATTGATGTATAGGAATGCTTGTGATTTTTGCACATTGATTTTGTATCCTGAGACTTTGCTGAAGTTGCTTATCAGCTTAAGGAGATCTTGGGCTGAGACAATGGGGTTTTATAAATATACATTCATGTCATCTACAAACAATTTAACTCAAGATGGATTAAAGACTTAAATGTATGACCTAAAACCATAAAAACCCTAGAAGAAAACCTGTTTTCCTAATTGAATACCCTTTATTTCTTTCTTTTGCCTGATTGTCCTGGCCAGAACTTCCAATACTATGTTGAATAGTAATAGCAATGTTTCAAAAATGAGTTGGAACTTATCCTGCTTTCTGAAACAGAATGTATTAAACTAGTCTTCAATTTTGTGAGGGCAGGAATAGTGTCTGTTTTATTCCTATTATATCTTCAGTACCTAGCTTTGTGTCTATTACACAGTATGTGTTCTATAAACATTTGTTGAATAAATATATGAATAAACTGAAAATCACATCTAAATAGAACATAATGAAGTGTAAAGCAGTCATTGTGTTTTTGGTGACCTCATATCAAGTCAGTGAAGAGCTTGAAGTGTTTGTGGTCCATCTCCCTCTTCACTTTGTCTTTTTTTGAAACTCATCACTCTTCCCTGGATCTTTGTGGAAGCACTTATTTAGCCATAAATCCACAGTTGCTAAGCTCAGCCAAATCCAAGTTAAGATCCATCTAAACCCCATCTGATTTGTGTGGCCTCCTGCACTTTGGATTATTTTTCTAAGTAAAAGGAAACCATTGGCTTGGTGACAATCCACTGATTTAAATATACCTTCAGGTATGGATTTCCCATAAACTCAGTAACGAGCCCAGCCTATTTGTTTGGCTTTTAATTTTGAAATTTATTAGCTCTTTCGAGCCATTCACAGATATAAGCTTATTCTTAATTGTTTCATTTTTATGCTTACCCCAAACATAGTAAATCTTAATGGCTGTGCTTCCAACAATAAGAGGGAAGGTGGTAGCTGAAGGAAACGTATTCAAAACACATTAAATTAGCAACAATATAATAACATTTCCAAGCTGTTCATAAGAATTTTTATTGACTTTCAAAGAGTAATTGTACTAAGACATTTATTGAAGGGACCATCCAGATGGATACATTCTCCCCACTTTAAGTTATTGTCATAACATGTTTTCTTCGTCCATCTCTCTGAATCATTCAGAACTGTGAAAATTCTGTTTTACCACTTTAATTACAGAACTGGTTGAGAATGTATTCTTTTGTTTGGCAGTATTACCAACGCACTCTATTTGTTTACGGCTCTTTGAGAAAGCCATTTTAATAAGGTCAGATTTGCAATTTAAATGAACTTTAATATTTCTTGCAAAGTCTAGGGCTGGTTATTTATGCAAGGGGTGAACATGGTGGAAATTTATGGTTTAAAAATACATTCTCCTGTTTTCTTTTCCAAATGGTGCATCTCAGGTGATGAACGCTTTCAACTATATTTATAATTTTTTTTTCTCCAGGAAAGGGCAGAAAATCCTAATCAGGGAAATAAATCATGACTCTAAATGGGGTTTTTAATACTGTATTTTTCTGCTTCTCCCATTAAAATCTGTTCCCCGAGCCCCTATTGTATTCATGAATAAATATCAGTTAGTCACTATCAAATGGGGTGAACTCTTTGTTCTGCTTCTCTCCTTATAACACACAAACAAGCAAAACCAAAATGAAGATAATTCCCTGAACTTTAATGAGTGACCGTCTGTTGAATTTAGCTAATCATACTTGATAGAAAGCTTTAGGCAAGAAATCAAGCCCTGTACATTTACCCATCGAAAGAATCTGTAACTGACAGTGTCAGGCAGGCCACTTTATATTTGAATCCCTTCAACACAGTTTTCTGTAGGAGGGGTGGATGTTAGATACATTCTTTTGTTAATTTGCTGAGATGTTGTTTTTTGGTTGGAGTGCTATCAATTCCCTGGCTTGAACTCTGCTGTCCGCTTAGTAAGAGCTCTAAAGATGCTTGTTGGAAACACACTGAAGAATAAAACAAGAGTTAGAAGATTGGAAGGAAACTAAGTAGTGAGGTTTTCAGCCACCCACGTTGCAATATTTGACAGCCTTGGAATAGGATGACTTTCTTTCTTTTTTTTTTGAGACAGAGTCTAGCGCTGTTTCCCATGCTGGAGTGCAGTGGTACAATCTCGGCTCACTGCAAGCTCCACCTCCCAGGTTCACATCATTCTCCTGCCTCAGTCTCCTGAGTAGCTGAGATTACAGGCTCCCACCACCATGCCTGGCTAAATTTTTGTATTTTTTTTTTAGTAGAGACGTGGTTTCACCATGTTAGCCAGGATGGTCTCAATCTCCTGACCTTGTGATCCACCTGCCTCAGCCTCCCAAAGTGCTGTGATTACAGATGTGAGCCACTGCACCTGGCCAACTTTCATGTATTTTTTAAAGCAAGGTAAGACTAAGATGAGTTATATAATTTTTCTATTGTCTTAAAAGATACAAATTTATCTGCAGAGACATAAGTCTACCAGGAGTTAAATCTCAATGAAATGATAATCACTTATTTCCTTCCTTCCTTCCTTCCTTCCTTCCCTTCTTTTCTTTTTCTTTCTCTTTTCTCTTTCTGTTTCTTTCTTTCTTCCTTTTTCCTTCCTTCCTTCCCTTCCTTTTTTCTTTTCTTTTTCTTTTTCTTTTTTTCTTCTTCCTTCCTTCCTTTCTCCTTCCTTCCTTCTCTCTCTCTCTTTCCTTCCTTCCTTCCTCTCTCTCTCTTTCCTTCCTCCCTCCCTCCCTCTCTCTCTCTCTCTCTCTCTCTTTCTCTCTTTCTCTCTCTCTTTCTTTCTTTCTTTCCTCTCTCCTTCCCTCCCTCCTTTCCTTTAAACAAATTACTGTATTCAGTTCTACCTATGTAAAAGACTCCTTGTTCTTTAGAGCTAGGTAACCCTCAGGCTACCATCTTGTCTCCTTCCTGCACAGCCATGTCTCATAAAAGAATAGCCTCAATTTCCATTTATATTTCCTCACCTCACACTTATCCTTCAATCCAAACAACCCCCATGTCCACTTAGGATATTTTGCTGAAAGTCTTCCTGCCAAGTTTGGCCAGACTCTCACAGTTGAAAATCCAATGGACACACTCTCTTCTTGATCTGTGTGACTTCTCTTGACAATAGGCCTTGCTTTCCCCTTCCCCCTTGCTTACACTTGTTCTCCCCACCTATTATGGCTTTGGTCTTACTCATTAATCTGGCTACTTCTTCATAATTTCTTTCAAGAAGAAAGAAACATTAAATGTTGAGACCTTAAATGTTGATGTTTCCAAGGTGCTCCAGTATCCTCTGCCCCTCTCACCCATATGCTTTCCTTGGTGATCTGGTTCGTGCTCAGGGCTTTCGCTTACATGCTGCAGGAGAAGTAGTACCATGCAGAATCCGAGCTGTGGTGAGACAGGATTCCCAGTGGTTCCCATGGTTGCCACCTTTATAAAAGACCCACAAATCCATTTACCCAAATCAGAAACCTGAGTTCTAATCCCTTTCCCTCACTTACCCATATCCAGTTAATAAGTCACCACTTTCTGGCTCCTTACAACGTTTCAAATAATACACAACCCCTTTCCCCATTCCTCTTGTGCTTGTCTTAGTCCTGATTATTTATTCTCACCTCGATTCCTCCCTACTTCCAATGAGGTCTCTAGTTGCAGAGCCATCCTCCACCTATCTCTAGCGACAACTTTTGAAAACATGAAATGTGGACACTGTCCTGCTCCAAACTTCTAAGGTTCCCCACCCCCAAAGAAAACACTTTTGATGTAAAGTCCAAATTCCTTTCACTCTCTCTCTTTCTTTCTGTTTTTTTTTTTGAGACAGAGTCTTGCTCTGTCACCCAGGCTAGAGTGCAGTGGTGTGATCTTGGCTCACTGCAACCTCTGCCACCCAGGTTCAAGAGATTCTCCTGCCTCGGCCTCCTGAGTAGCTGGGATTACAGTTGCCCACCACCCTGATTGGCTAATTTTTGTATTTTAATAGAGATAGGTTTTCACTATGTTGGCCAGGTTGGTCTTGAACTCCTGACCTCAAGTAATCCGCCCACCTCGGCCTCAGGCATGAGCCACCATGCCCAGCCTGACTCTCTTTTTTATTGCTGTCTTGTTAAATATAATTGTCAAAAAAAATGCAAAGAACTTGGTCTTTATAATACTGAGTCTATGGAATTTGTTGAGATCCCATTTTGTAAAAATTGTACATGACAATTTTTAAAATTAGATCAATGTATGCTTGAAAAGGATAATTTCCTGTAATTGTTTTTATTGATAAAGACTCGAAGTCACTTTAATTTTTCAATCTGGGAACTTAAACTTCTTCAATCCTAGGAAATTCATTGTTGCCTTTCCCCTGTCTTTATGTTCTCCTGTAAATTAGAGTTCCTAGATATAAATTAGATGGTTTCATTCAATTCACTACATTTTTGACCCTCTTGTTTATATTGTCCATCTCTTTATATGCCTGTGCACATCCTGCATGGTTACTTAGCAATGCCTTCTAGTTAATTAATCTGTTGTTTAATTTGCCCTCGGCATCTTTCATTTCATTGCCTGTGTTTTGCATTTTTGCAGTCTTATTAGATTCTATTAGAAATCCATTTTTTAAAAAACCTAATGTTCTATTCTAAAGTTTGTGATTTATTTTTTCTTTTGTTCTCCTTAATGATTTTAAGCATACCAAATTATAGTTATTTAGGTATTGTAGGCACTTACAGTTCTTGGAGTGCCAGTTCTACTGTTTATTGCAACTGCTGATTCTGCTTAGGATGGTATATGTCTTGGGATTTTAAAGTTTTGATTATGAACTTATTTCCAGTGGCAGTTGTTTCTCTGTGGAAGTCCTATGTATTTTATTGTGACGATCACCTCCATTTTTTCCTAGAGGACCCAGAAGTTTCACTGTTCCATGAAGAGTTTGATGTTAATTTCTCAGTTTGATATTTCTGAACCATATACATAAAGTGAATTTGGATTCCACACTTGTCACAGTACAAGTGGATGGTATGATTTTTCTCATAGAAGACATTATCCCCCACCCAGAACCAGTGTGGCAGTAACAAGGAGGCAGAAATCCAAACTACTTAGCCTAGTGAACAAGACACTTCCTCACCTGGCTACTGTCCCCTCTGTAGTCCCAGCCTTTGTTTCTCCTACGCCCAAGCCCTTCTCTACTTCCACATCAGATTTCAAGGACATTGCTTCATCACACCACTGGGCCAACTTATACTGCTCCCAATGTCTGGAATGCCATTTTCCCTCTTCCTTCTCTACCAGGTGGCTACACTTTCTTTATAGTGCAGATTGGATGTTATCCCTCTTGGAAATCTTCAGTTGACTCTCTAGAAAACTGATGTTGACACACTCAGATTGGGATGGAGAGAGAGTATGGACTCCACAGATGTTTGAATAGTAGTATCAGTAGTATATGGGGTTAAGGGAGAAGTAGGATTCAGAAAATTTTCCATATCTTTAGTGTGAACACTGTAGTATGCAGTGATATTGTTAATTAAGATAGGGAATCATGCAGAGAACAGGGTCAGGCAGGGGTAGATTTTGGAAGGGGATGAAAATGACCTTGGCTTTGAACATATTGCTTTTGAAGTGTGTATTGGTGCATGTAGTTAGGAGTCATTGGAAAATGTCAGTCGGAGGTCAGAGGAGAGGTTGATGCCAGACAGTAGTTATTGCCATGTAAGTGGTGGTTGAAGCTGTGGAAATAGAAGAGCTTCTTCAAAGGGACCATGAAGTGTAAAAGGAGAGGGAGCAAGGGTCAAGTTCTGGAGTGGACTAAGGTATAAAGGCAGGCAGAGGGACAAAAAAGGAGGAAGGAGACAGAGAAAGGTATTCAAGGACACCAGAGGAGAGCCAGAGGAGGGCCCAGGGAGAGTGTCCTGCTAGAAGGCAAGGGATAGGGGGTTGTCAGTAAGTGAAACAGGTTCAACTGGGTTAAATTCTACATGTGCTGATCCCAGCCCTCATTGGCCGACCCTGAGTAAGGCTGAGGCAGAATGTATATGATTTGTCTTTGTATAGGCTCCCTCATGCCACCTTTCACTTAGAAAAGTGCTATAAAATTATGCATTCATGAATGAATTCATAAAGGGCATAAAGAGCAAAATTTTACACAGGATTTGGAAACATTGTTCAATAGGTCAATTCTAAAGACAGACTAAATTACACTCCTCCTCAAAGCCATTTATGCCTCTTGAATGAAACTCAAGCCCAGCCTGACCTTTGAGACCTTTCAGATCCTGGCCCCACTCATTCCCTGTAATGGCACTCATTCAAGTTCAGGCCACTTCATCCGCCTGCTCACTGTTCTCTGAGTGGATCCAGAGTTGACATGGACCAACACCCCTCTAGCTGCAAAACGTTCCTCCCCATCTCAACTTCCAGATTGTTCCTTTAAAATCTACCTCCCTCATGAAGCCTAGAAGGATTTTCCAGAACCAGTTGTGATCTCTTCATCCTCTCAATTCTCACAATCTCGTGTCTGCAATACCCATTGCATCGTATTTGGCTGTGTGTGTGTGCGTGTGTGTGTGTGCGCGTGTTTTATGTGTATTTGTGTCGTATGAGGTTTCCCACCTTCACTCTCACTCCTGGAGGGCAGACACAAAAACATGTTCATCTTTGGGAGCACCAAAGTGTCTAGTACCATGACTTGCATGTTGATGTTTGATACACAGCTGAAAAATAAATGAATGGGCGAATGTGAAGCTGAAGTACTTTGATCACATTATAGGATCTGGGATCAAAGCATGTGTGGAGTGTGCCAAGGTGGCCTAGAGAGTCCAGCAGCTCAAGAAGTGGCCCCAAACCACAGACATCACCATGGGAACAACCACAGTGAGGTCAGGGGCTTGTGCCCTGGCAAGAATTAGGCTTGAAGATTTGATTTCAAGTGAAAACCATAAACTTCATGTACCAGAATGAGAGAGGCTCATGTGAGATTTTCTATGGTTCAGCCCTGGCAAAAGTTCAGTCACCATGAACACAGTCAGAGTGCATTGTAGGTAGCTAGAGGTCAAGAATACATTAACACACTCACACACATGCATAAAGATGTATCCATAATTTTTTAAAAAACATATTTGACTCATCTCAGAGTCTCCCAAGGATAGGTTGAGGCCCCACAGCTCTTCGTTATGCAGTAGAGGAAGACCAACGTGAGAGTTCATTTTATGTGTCAATTTGACTGGGTCATGGGGTATGCAGATTAAACATTATTTCCGGGTGTGCCTGTGAAGGCGTTTCCAGATGAGATCAGCATTTGAATCAGTAGATTCCATAAAGTACATGGCTGTCCCCAGTGTGGGCGGGCATCATCTAATCCATTAAGGGCCTGAATGGAACAAAAAGAAGAGGGAGGGAGGATTTGTCCCCTTCCTACCTTACTTGTTGAGCCAGGACAATGTTCTCCTGCTCTGGGACTGGGACTTCCACTGTCAGCTTCTCTGGTTCTCAGGCCTTCAGACTCAACTGAAACTATACCATTGACTCTCCTGGACCTGCAGCTACCAGATGGCAGATTGTCAGACTTCTCAGCCTCCATAATTATATGATCCATTTTCTCATAACAAATCAAGAGAGCAAAATCAGAGAGAGAGAGAGAGAGAGAGAGAACCAGAGAAATAGAGCCAACTGGATTATATCAGTTTGTTCTCATGGTGCTAATAAAGACATAGCAGAGACTGGGTAATTTATAAAGGAAAACAGATTAATGGACTCACAGTTCCACGTGGCTGGGGATGCCTCACAATCATGGTGGAAGGCAAAGGAGAAGCAAAGGCATGTCTTACATGGTGGCAGGCAAGAGAGTGTTTGCAGGGGATCTCCCATGTATAAAACCAGCAGATCTCATGAGACTTACTCACTACCATGAGAACAATATGGGAAAACCACCCCATTATTCAATTATCTCCACCTGGCCCCACCCTTGACACTTGGGGATTATTACAATTCAAGGTGAGATTTTGGTGGGGACACAGCCAAACCATATGAAGGATATTGGAACCCTGAATAATATACCAAGTTTACTCAAAAAAGCATTTAGGGCAGCTCTTAAATGCCTACTGCAGTTTGATCTCTGCAGGTGTGTATGGGAAAACCTGTGTCCACCAGGCAGCCAAATGCTTGTGTAAAGTACCTGGGAGATGTAACTTGGATCGTTTCAGAGTGTTTTTTTGGAAATCATTGAAGCCCTACCAAAACAAACTGAGTTTTGGTGTAATTCACAATAAGCCGTTCCTTCTCACAAGAGTGTCCAACCAATGGCTGCTTCCTTTTCTCTCTCTTCATTTGCTTTTCCCACTCTTATTTTCTCCTTTTTTGTTTTGATAAATATCAAAAGGGACATTTGGATAGAAATTGTTGATGTTCGTACTTAGATCTTATTCTCCGTCAAATGCCCTGTCAATGGCCGTGAAGGTAAGGAGTCACAGGCAGGGACAAATGAGCAAGAAGTGCAAAAAAACATTATGCTAGTCAGGCATGGTGGCTCATGCCTGTAATCCCAGCACTTTGGGAGGCTGAGGCAGGTGGATCATGAAGTCAGAAGTTCAAGACCACGAGGTCAGAAGTTCAAGCCTGGCCAACATGGTGAAATCCCGTCTCTACTAAAAATACAAAAAATTAGCCAGGAATGGTGGCGGGCACCTGTAATCCCAGCTACTCGGGAGGCTGTGGCAGGAGAATCGCTTGAACCTAGGAGGCGGATGTTGCAGTGAGCTGAGATTGCACCATTGCACTGCAGCCCAGGCACCAGTGTGAGACTCTGTCTCAAAACAAAAAACAATAACAACAACAACAACAAAAACCATGATGCTATATGGGCTCAGGTTCTGAATACATTATGATTTTTAAACAGCAGATTTCTAGACCTAATTACCTGCATTTGGATTCATTTATGTCCCTAAAGCAGCATTTAGAGTCACTAGCTGGCAGTGAGGTGCATTGGCTGGGGTATTTCACAGTGTACACTGTCTGCACCCAGGGATGAATTAATGAGGAAATTCCAAGATAGAGGGTGTAGATGGGCCAGAAGGAGCACCCTAAAACATGATGTTTTATCCATAAGCAGCAAGGTTGGTGGAGGCACCTACCTATCTCATAAATGCTGCCAGTCAAGGAGAAAAGGAATTGCTTTTTAAAATTACTTCATATATTTGTAGGGACCACAGAAGTCCATGCTAACAACAAATGCATTCACCTATTTTTTCAAAAGAGGAATGATCCCTGGGATTACCTCTAGTAGGTTTAAGTGTATGGAGGAAATAGCCTGGAACATCTGAGAAGTAATGGAATCATGAGTGAATAAGCCGCTTGGTGTTGCCACAAATAAATCATCCAGGAGCAACCTGAAAGCTATTTAAAATTCATAGTGAAGGGGAAGAAGGTCCCTGCAATACATCTTGATTTTGGTAATGCATTTGATACCACGTCACAAAATTTTACTTATGAAATTAATTGACACTGGCTTGGATGTGAACACTGTCATAGGGATCGATAATTTTCAGGGGGTCTGTAAACAAGGCATGGTGATAAATCGTGTGACATCCTGCAAGGGATAGTTGATTAGTAGGGGTGCCAAAGAGATTGGTGTTAAGCCTGATCATATGCAACAATGCTATTAATGGTTTCCAGGAGAAAGCAAAGAGAATGTTAATGAAATTTGCAAATTATACAAACTGGGGTGGTGCTGGAATAAATCCAATAAGAATGATGGATAGAATTTATTCCAAGAGATATAGACAGGCTCAATATATGGGTAATAAACAGCAAAATGAGATTCATTTTCAAAAAATGCAAACTAGGAGAGATCAGGCGACAAAATAAAATAAAAAAGTGATTCCTATAAGGGCACTAACAACTCACTTAATTTGTAAGATGCTCCAGGGTCCTTTTTAGTTGGTACCAATGTAGCTCTATACCTCTTTTATTCCATCATCCTTTTCTCTTTGTTGCCATCCACCTCACATCTTTTTCTGTGACCTCCTTTACTGGTCCATGCCCTTTCTCAACTCTGCTTTTGCAAATACCGTTCCTTTTCCTTTTATTTCCACATGTAAAACCTAGTGCATTCTTGAACACCCCGCACATTGTTCATCTTCCTTGTTATATGGTTCTCTCCTCCCCTGGAAAGCCACTTTCTCCACTGTAAGGCTATCTTGCTTGGTAAATGCTTTTATTGGGATTCTTTAATTGCGTTATGACCCTGGAGAGGAAGTAAGGGCAGTGGCTATGTACATGGTCTTCAGGGTCAAACAAAGTCAGGAACCAGGATAAGTCTCACATCCACTTACAGGCGGAGGTGAGTTTTTAGATCCTGCCAAGCCTCAGTTGTTCTGACTATAATATGGGTACCGTTTCAGGGATTCAATGACATACTGTAAAAAGCTTGGCCCGTTGATGAGCCAGTTTTCACTGCCAATCATTGCTCTCAGTAGTAGCCTTTGCTTAAGACTTTTCGTTTTTTTAATCCATGAACTCTTCAAGGGCAGAGAATTTGGTGATTTTAAAAAATATTCCTCCTAGTGCCAGGCACAGTGTCTGATGCATAGTAGGGTTTTCAGGGAGCCAGTGGGTACTACATTAGCATGGGAATTTTTTCTGAAGCTATTAGAGCAATTTCTTTTACTGTATGGATTTGGGTTCAGTGGAAACATGGAGAAGATAGATAATGTACATATATTTTCAGTTTCTTTTACAGGTGTTTCCGAGGGAAAGCAGGCGGCATTTCATCTGAGTTATGTATTGTTTCAAACATTCAGTGGAGGGTTTCTGGTATCTCTCTTGAACTCTGGTGAGCTCATGTCTGAAGCAGTATAGTGAAGTGTGAGCCAGCTGTAGCCAGATGGGTTGGGAGCTACAGAGGGGGCAGGCAAAAGCGATGTGAAGAATGCTCAAAGGGCCAGCCAGTCTGATTCATAAAGAGAAGCACTGAGGGTGTAAAGGCATGTATACAAATACCTGCAGTTATCCAACACATGGGGACGCTGAGGAGGAAGCAGGATCTTGGCACTTTATAACACTTGGGATTAACAATTTGAACAACAAATAAAAAGAAAAACATGAATCCGATACTTCTGATGCCAGTGAAATCTCCTTGGCTCTGGAATAGTCATTTTCGGCGCAGTGCAGCTCTCTCACATGCACAAACTTGCTGGAAACGAAGCGATGAAGCACCAGGAAGCTTACAGCCAGTCATTTTCTGACACAATGGTATGTGTCGTCTGATATGCTGGAAATCACCCCAGCCTGCCTATATTTGTTCACTAGCCCCAGGCTCTGTCTCCCACACATTTGCCAGAAACTTAGTATTAGTCAGTTTTTGATAAGAAACAAACATCTCAGCTGATGCTGTCTGACAAACATGGGCCAGCAGGTCAGCCGCAGTTTGGCTGGTCTAGGCTGAATATGGCAGGGCAGGGCCAAGCTGGACTCCAAGTTGGGTTCAGGTTGACTCATGGATCCTTGGGACATGCTGTCCTCATGGGAGATCATAGGACCTTAGGCCATCAAGCCAAATCACACAAACCCATTTAAAGCCTCTTCTTGGATCACATGTGCTAATAGTCCACTGGCCAAAGCAAATCACATGGCCAAGCTCAGCAACAAAGTGGCAGGGAGGTATAGTCAGTCTACATTATATTTCTTGGGAGATAATGTAAATGGTAATGCTTAAGATACCCCTTGTTCTCTCCAATATGGTGACTTCAAGGAAAGGTGATTTTCAAGCTTCATCTTGATTTTCAAGCATGGCAGTACTTAAAATACTCCTCCTTCTCTCCAATATGGCAATGCCTGGCAATGTTTAAGACACGTGGCCATGCTTAAGATAGCCCTCCTTCTCTCCCATATAGTGATTTCAAGGAACTGTGATAGTCAGGCTTTATCTTGGCATTAGCACTGGGCATAGGCTGCAGAAGAATCAGTATCTCAGACAAATGGAATGGTATATGGAAACACACAGAAGTTTCAGGGGTTGCTTAGGTTTTAACTGACATTAAATACATCTGTTTAGCCTACAGCAGTCGAGAGGAGGAGTCAAAAAACAGGGGCCAGCACTCAGTTGGTGGGAAGAAAAATGTCCCTGTTTGATTTAGGACCTGGGTAGATCGATGGTCCCTGAGAAGAACATCTCCAAACTCATTTTGCTCTTCCACAGCCTCACCCCTGTGCTCCTGCCCTGCTGACCTCCTTTCTGTCTCTTGCCACATCGAACTCTTTCTTTCCTCAGCACCTTCGCACATGCAGTCACCGCTGTCTCAAATGCTCTTCCCTGCCTTCTCTCGGTTGACTCCTTCCCCAGTGTCTGTCCTTCACTTACAGGTCTGCTTCCCAGAAGAACCTTTCTTGACTGCCTGTGTTGGATATTTTCTAAATGCACTTGAAATCCACTTTTCACGCTGTACTGTGTTCAGAGAGGCACTGACAGTTCTTCAGGACACCAGCTTCTTCTTAGGGGCAGAAAGTCAGAGTTTGGAGAGAAGTCAGGGTGTTTATCCCCTGGGCTCCCTCTCTGAAGAGTCATGTTGGTAGCCTCTGTACCTCTACTGAAAGCTTCTGTCAAGAGGATGCTCTCTGCCACCCCAGCTTCCTCCTCTCATCCTTTGAGGTTGGAAAAGACTCTTAGCAATTGCTAGCTTTTCTTTTGCTCCCCTCCAGGGACCCTCGCTATTTCTTCCTGGTTTCCCTCAATCCTCTACACACTTTTTCACTGAACAGTCTTTCTCTAAGTTACAACGTTTGAGTCTGCCATCTCTTCCTGCAGGGTCCTAATTAACACACGACCCTATCTAAATATGTCTCTCCACTACTCTCCTTCACTGACCCTTATTTTTTTCTTCATGCACTTAGAGTTATATAATTGTAAACTTTATTTATTTACTTGTTTTCTGCATGTATATCTTGGTGATTGTGAGTACCATGAAGATAGCGACAAGGCTTGTTTTATTTACTGCTACATGCTCTTCACATGGTACTTGTATGTGACTCAAAAATATTTGTTAGGCCGGGCGCGGTGGCTCAAGCCTGTAATCTCAGCACTTTGGGAGGCCGAGACGGGCGGATCACGAGGTCAGGAGATCGAGACCATCCTGGCTAACACAGTGAAACCCCGTCTCTACTAAAAAATACAAAAAACTAGCCGGGCGAGGTGGCGGGTGCCTGTAGTCCCAGCTACTCGGGAGGCTGAGGCAGGAGAATGGCGTGAACCCAGGAGGCAGAGCTTGCAGTGAGCTGAGATGCGGCCACCACACCCCAGCCTGGGCGACAGAGCAAGACTCCGTCTCAAAAAAAAAAAAAAAAAAATTTGTTATATGAGCATAAAAACAAATGAATGGATAACAAGATACCAATCAGGTTTCCAGAGAAGAAATGTCTTTAGTTGAGCAATGCTATTTTTCAGGTATTATGTCCATGCATTACTTCATTTACAATACCCTAGAGGTAGATATAATTAATGTCTCTGTGATATAAACAGACTTTGAGGAGACTGAAACTTTGAGAGCTTAAATAGCTTTCTAGAAGACATACAGCTAGCAGGTAGTTGCTCAAGGATTTAAACCAAGTTCTGTCTGACTCCAGTTGCCCTGCGTTTAATCACTGCACTGACCTAAATGGCTGGGCATCGGAAGGTAATATAGGGCCTGGTAGCCATTCCCAATCTCTCATTTGTCTGCAATGGAGAATGTAACTAATAGTTGGATCAAGACTCCTGGTCCCTCCAGGACTACCAGGTGGATGGATCAATCAGATTCAGACTGTGCAGCTAATAGAATACTCCCATCATTTATTTTTCTGTTATTAATGAATGATGGAGTTTAAGACTGAGGCAGGGTAGTTCTTACCTAGCGAATTCTGCCTCTTTGTTGTCTGTGTGTCCCAAGGATATATTTAATGATTTGCTCTTATGTACGTATACGATGTAAAAAGAGGTGAATTCCGTGCCGAGCAGAACACCTGTCAAAAAATTAGGGTCTTAGTTTTACAAATCCCCAGCCTCCCTTTGATTACTGCTGTAACTCACGCAGACAGAAGAGAATCTTTAAATTATACAGAACTTCATGATTAAAATATTTTGCCCCTTTTTATAGTTTGGGAAGAAAGAAGATGTGGCTTTAGAGGCTTGGTGTCAAATTAAGCGATACCAGAGTCATAGAGGAACATAGCAAATATGCATAAAGGGGCTAAAAAAGCATTTCTAATAGGTCTATACCATAGGAATTTGCTATGTGTGAAATTGAAAGACTTCCTAGGGAAAAACCTTGGCCCATTTGCTTTTAAATTCACTTTTTATGCTCTTATGTTAAAAAAAATATTTTAAGCTCCATTATCCCCTTGCAAAGGAATCTGATCGAAGGAATAATCTCAGAGCTCTGGAGCTCCCAAAATGCTGGCCTGGAGAATACCTTTGCTGAGGACAGGTGCCTTCTGAACCCCCTGCCAGCCCAGGGTTAGGGCGGGAAGCAGCCTTGTTCTGATATTTTTCTCCAAAGACTAAGGCTATAGCTGCCCCTAGACATAATCAATCAATGAAAAGAACTCAGAAATATATATTAAGACTATCTAGGCTAGGCTTAGCGGGTGAGAGAATGAAAGCAACAGGTCTGAGAAAGCTTATGATTCAGCTGGGGAGACTGGGCACACCTGTGTTGTAATGGGCAGTACTGCGGATTGGTTCAAAGTGTAAAATCTGGGGAGTTCTGAACACACGAGTAGATTGCACATGGGGGTGACTTTTAGGGTACATGGTGATTACATCCAGTTGTAATCTGTGATCCAGAGTGGCAGAAAGGAAGTCAAAGGCTCTTCAAGTCAAAGAATGTCACTAGCAAAGGTTTGGAATTTGGTAAGCAGCAACTAAAGCTTCTAGCTGGAGTGAAGGCAGTAGAGAGGCTACAAAGTGTTCTCAGAGTAGATTTAAATTCTGTCTTTGCTGCTTATGAGACTCATGACCTTGGTTTTTCCTTCAACTCTCAATTTTCATCTTCTCAAAATACTAAGAGGAGGAAGGAATGTTTGGAAGCAACTATGGAGAATGAAAAACAAACCTTTTATTTTTCATAACAGTCTGTCTAAATCGGTGCAAGAAAGCTTGCAAATCTGCATATGGTTCAACCTCTTTGCCCAAGATTTATAAGAATAGTGGAACTACTCCCTTGGAGAAACAAAGCTTCCATAATTTTTCTGCATATTATATATAGGTATTTTGGTAACTTCGTGTCATTTCATTAGCTTTAAAAACTTAGAAGGTGTTGTGGATTTATTTAATGTTTTTTTCCATCTTAATCCAAACATTAAAGTTTTGGGAAAGTGCTTTATATTATTCAGATAGCTCCAAAAAGTACATATAGACACTAAGAAGGGAAAAATAGACACTGGGGCCTACTTGACAGGAGAAGGAGGGAGGAAGGTGAGGACAGGAAAACTACCCATCAGATACTATGCTTATTACCTGGGTGACGAAAAAATCTTACACCAAAACCCTATGAGATGCAATTTACCTATGAAACAAATCTTCACATATTCACCTGAACCTAAAATAAAAGTTAAGAAGATTTTCAAAAAGACATTTAAAGGGTCATTTGAGTTTTGTTGAAGTCTGAGAATCTGAGTGATGTAAAGGACAACTCAACTCAGTAAACAGACTTGACTCTCAAGATAAATACCTCTTCATTTTGTTTGAGATCTTTCATGAAGCAGGTTGATTTTTGGCTCTTGTAAATCAGATCACATTTATATAGCAACAAAGAAAACAAATGAGCTAATATAACCCCTATATTTTTCATCTCATAGACCATGAGCTGAATTTTTACCACTAATGTGTTGCTGAAGGTTGCCTATTTTATTTTTTTCTAGAGGCAAGGCAGTGAGAAAATAATGATTTATTGAGCTCCCTCTCCATGCTCTGTGCTAGGGACTTTACAAGTGTTTTCTCATTTAGTTCTCAGTATGACAATCAAGGCAGATATCGCTTTCATCATCTACAAAATGGGATAATAATAATGCCTCTATCTCTGAGATGCTATTAGGATACAACAAGATAATGTGTATATAGTACTTAATGTCTTTCTCATAGCTATAACCATTATCATTATTATGACCATTTTAATTCTACTTACCTCACTAAGGTTATTCCATCAGAAGAAGCTAGGATTAAAGCATTCTTATAAAAAGGCCCCAAATGATGCATGTCTGTAAATAAGATGGGAAATTAGTTGACCTATTTATTACCACTTATGTGTAAGAAATAAGCATATATTCAAACACTCCTTAAAAATTTGGTGGGATTTGGATAAATCGGAATTTATTTGGAGCATACCTACTGCCTAAATCTTCGTTTTTAGTACTATTCTCCAATAAAAGGAACCAGAGCTCTTTGGATAAATGGCTTATGCTAGGGCTGGAGATACAGAGAATAAGCATGGATCACCTTGTAGCATTAGAAAGCAAAGAAGTGATTAGAAAACAAAGTAAAAGAAAAAACCCACACCATTATGATGAGAATGTGTCAAAGGGACACAGCCAACTGCAAGAACTCCCAATGGCCAAAGCTGGAACAATATGAACAAAAATAACTAAAGTATACTATTGGATCATAATGCAAAGCTTAAAATAAATATTTATGGGCCCATACTGACATAAATAAATGATGGAATAATTAAATAAATGGGTAAGAAGAGACAAATTGTCCACAGAGAAGAAATAAAAATAATTTATATAGATTCTCTGTCCTGAAGGAGGTAGACGGAATATATAGCTTCTTGTTCCCTAAGTGTGGGCCATGCATGGTGACTTCCTTCCAAAGAGAACAGTATGGAAACAGGGTGAAAAGGGAGATTTTACAGTGGAGAAACTTGACAAACATTACTCCAGCCAGGTGATCAAGGCCAACATCAACAGTCATAAGTCATGCTAACAGCAATGATGTGAGATAAATGGCCCTTGACTTTTGTGGTCTTCCTTCAAAAACCTGTAACACCAGTCTAACCATCAGCCAAACATCAAACAAATTCCAGTTGAGTGACATTCTACAAAATACCTGGCCAGGACTCCACAGAATCATTAAGGTCATATAAAACAAGGGGAGTCTGAAAATTTATCACAGCCAAGAGGAACCTAAGGAGACATGGAGCAGGGTGGTGTCCCAGATGGGATCCCAAAACAGAAAAAGCACAGTAGATAAGAACTAAGGGAATCTGAATAAAGTACGGGTCTTAGTTAGTCATAGTTTACCAATATTGTCCCTTAATTTTAACAAATGCACCACATAAGATGTTAGTTTTCAAGGAAACTGGGTGTGAAGTATATGGAAACTCCATATCATTTTCATAATTTTTCTGTACATCTAAAATTGTTCTAAAAATATGAATTATTTGCACATAAACTTTCTGTAGTCCATTGTGAGTTTTTCTGAATTCTACGTTGAAGGTGAAGCAGCAAGAGAAAAACGTGGCATGGAAGCAATAGTAATTATTTTTAGGTCATGCTTTTGTAAATAAAGAGTATCATATATCGTTAAAGCTAAGTAATTGTAAAAGAAAAGTTTATTATTCCCCCCACATTGTTGATGGGGGCTATGCTGAGAAGAACAAGAGACTTTGTAAGGCCTGGGTTTGAGGCCCTGCTTGAATTCCTTATCCTCTTAGGGCTGTTATTTGAGTGAATGAGGTCATGGCTGTGACAGTGATTTGCAGGCTGCCCCTCGCTTAACCCAAGTCATAGTACTCCTGTATTCAAGACAGGAGTTTAGGAATTCCAGAGAGGAGCTGGGCCAGATTGTTATAGCTCTCAGCTCCCTGAGTAAGAACGCTGAACTTTGTTTCATGGACGATGGAATTTGTGGTTGGGTTTTTTGAGCAGGTGGATGTCATGGTCAAGAAATGCTTCAGTACAAGTTTGCTTGGGAATGGGAAGAGGACAGAGGCAGTGGAGGAAGGGGAGCTCTAGGCCAGTGATATAGTTTGTGTATTTTTCCCCTCCAAATCTCATGTAAAAATGCAATCCCATGTTGGAGGTGGGATCTGGTGGGAGATATTTGGGTAATGGGGATGGATCACTCAGGAATGACTTGGTGCCATCCCCACACTAATGAGTGAGTTCTCACTCTATTAGTTACTGTGAGGTCTGATTGTTACAAACAGCTTGGCACCTCCTCTTCTCTCTCTTGCTCCCTCTGACACCATGAGACATACCTGCTCCCATTTTGCCTTCTGCTATGAGTAGATGCTGATGCCATGCTTCTTGTACATCCTGTAGAACTGTAAGCCAAATAAACCTCTTTTCTTTATGAATGACCTAGCTGCAGGCATTCTTTTATAGTAATGCGACACGGACTAATACAGCCAGTGTGCTAGCCTTGAAGAGAGAGAAAGGAAGGATACCTGTGTGGGAAACCTCACTAAAGAATAGTCGTAAGGGGTTAGCTGGGGACCATAGAAAAAAGAGGAGGAAAAATCATAGATAACCTTAAGAAGGGTAAATGGAAACACATTAAAAAGAGAGGAGAGTGTATTGTGGGAGAGAGTGAGTTCAGTTGTAGGCAACTTGAAAATTAAGGTGCTGTTGGGACATTCAAGTAGGAAAGTCCTGTGGACATTTGGCTGCGGGGCTGTAACTGGGGAGGGAGACTGGAAATGTGGCTAAGGGGCGGTGATACAGAGAGATGTGCAGAAGTAATGACTCTGGTTGTATAAATAGGGAGTGCTCCCAGAAAGAGAGAGAGGACAGCAAAAGTCAAGGCAGTACCCACTGAGGGACCCTTACACTGGGAAGACAGAGGAAGTGGAGCTTCATGAAACAGTTTGTTTCATGGCTCTATAGCTCTCTCCATTTCAGAAACCTAACAGGATCACCACACATTTCTTGACGCTGCCTTACTGAGACTGTTTGGTTAAATCTGGCCCATGAATAGCTGGAAAGTATAGCCATCAGGGGGTCTTGTCTGAAGTGAGTCCCCAGTTCCCATCAGGATGGTCATTGTTTTGCTTCAGAGCCTAATTTCCACAAGGGTTCCATTAGAGGGTGACAAATCATAGGGCCACCATATATTTTATCCAAAGCAGGACACCTTGAGAGTGAAATGCAACTCTATTTCATCCAAATCAGGAAACCTTGAGAGTAAAATGCAGCTCTATTAAGAATTACAAAGGGAGCACACGAGTAAACCAGGGCTGTCCAGACAACCCAGTATGCAGACACCATCTACATATCAAGACCTTCATAGGGCCAAGGAAAGTTTTGCCCAAACCACCTCATTTCTTTCAGGATCTTTTGGATGAGCTAATGGCCTGTTCAACCATCCTTTGTCTTTTTTATACCTTGATCCCTGCCTATATTTGCCTGACAATTATTTTTAATAATGTTGCATTTACCCAGGTATCTCAGTGTTGAATATACTTGTGTTGAATCTGAAAACAAAATGGGCATCTCTAACAACTGATTATTTTTCTATTTCATAAAGAAGTTTCAAAGCGTAAGTACTTGGAGGATGAAGAAAGTAGTTCAATGTGTGGGGATGGAAAACGTACATCTAGAATAGTTAATGGGAAGAAGGTAATGAGCACAGGAAAGGATGTTGGTTTTCTCTTTTCCCATTTTGTCAAAAGTCTCAGACGCTTTCAACTTGTAAAGCACGGGTATAATTACTTTCTGATAATTCACAAAGTTCCCACCCAAAGCTTCCTTTATGCAGCCCCTTATATTACACTCAGCCGTGTTTCATGGACTGCAGTTGGTATAGCCATTACCATGACACATGCCAACCCTGAAGGGAGCTGACTGTCAAAAATACATGGAATAAGCAGAGCTGACAGCGTGCTGACCAACCACAGGGACATGTGGAATGGATAAGAGCTTTGCGGATTGCCCTCTTCTGCAGTGAGGCATACTTCCAGTTGCTGAATGATGACTTTAATGTAGAATCTCCTTTCATTCCTCATAAATTGCACTATATTAGAGGAAAGAGAGTGAAGCAGGACCTTAAAAAGTGAAGTGCCTCCAAGTACTGCCCTTGCATGAGAGCTTGCCCTGCAGGTTGGGTACCTTTGATGCATCCTGATGGGGTCAGAATCAGAAATTTACAGTTACTGGCAGGCAGGATGGTTGCACTTGGAACTTTGTGTAATTTGGTAGCATAATCTATGGATCTTTCCAGGATCAGGGGTGACTCTATTTCCTATGCCGCATTTATGCATGTAGAGAGCCTGGATGGAACTTAGTTTCGATAATTTGGGCTATTAGTTGGTTAATAGCTCTCATTTTGTAAGATGGTGTGATGGTCAATTTTATGCATCAACTTGACTGAGCCACAGGGTGTCCAGACATTTGGTCAAACGTTATTCCAGTGTGTCTGTGAAGGTGCGTCTGGATGAGATAACATTTGAATGTATGGTAAAGCAGATTACCCTACCTAATGTGGGTGGGCCTCACTCAATCAGATGAAGGCCTGCACAGAACCCAAAGCATAAGAGGAAGCCCCTCTTGCCTGTCTTTCAGCTGGGACATGGGGTTTGTTTCTGCCTTTGAACTCTAAGTGAATCATCGACTCTTCCTCTGGGTCTTAAACTTGTTGACTACAGCTCATCTTATTATTTCAGTTTTTCTGGAGAACCCTGATTAACACAGATGGTATTAGTTTGCTAGGGCTGCCAGAAAAAAGCTTAAATGACAGGAACTTATTTTTTTCACAATTCTGGTGGCTAGAAGTTCAAGATCAAGATGTTGGCAGGATTGGTTCTTCCAGGCTTCTCTCCTTTGCTTACAGATGACCACTTTCTCCCCACGTCCCCAAATCGTATTCACTTCTGTACATGTCTATGTCCTAATTTTCTCTTCTTATAAGGATACCAGTCATACTGGATTAGGGCCCGCCCCAGTGACCTCATTTTAACTTAATTATACCTCTTTAAAAGTATCTGCTCTTTCCCCCAATGGAAACAGTTAAAAGGATGAGGGTGGTTGAATGGCTCTAGGGATACATAGAATGTGAGGAGGGGTTATAAAAAGATTGCCTTTAGATTCCTAAATTGTAAGAGGGAAATGGCAGCAGATTGCTCAAGGGCATCTCAACTGTAAAGTAAAGGCTTTTAACTATGTAGTTTTTCTGTGAACTTCCTGTCATAAGATCCTTCTTAAATGGGACACATACATTAACCTCTTGTAATAGGACTCCTTGATCAAAGGTGACAGAAAGCAAAATCTTTCTACTTAAGGACAAAGCGGAAATTTATAGGCAGGAATCTGGGTGTTTTGTGGCAGACATGAATGGTCAAGTGACAGGAAAGACAGGGAGGCAGCTAGGCTCAGAAATGACAAGCAGCAGGAATTCAAAGATCACCAGGGCTTTCTCTTCATCTCCAGTCTTTGCTTCTTGCTGCCTTTGGCTTCATTCTTTACTGTTTCCCTCTCCTTTTCTCTCCTTCCCTTCTCTGTCTTTCTTCATTAGGTCAGAACACAACCACCAACAATTCCAAAGCTTTATACCTTAGAGCTTTCAGTTACCCAGAGAATCAAGGACTCTCTTTGAGACTCAATCGGTAAATTTTTGGGCAGGACTTTAGTTTGCTCTGCTTGGCCCAGGCTGTATCAAGCATCTGCCTCTAGACCAATCAGTTGCGGCCACTGGACAGGCCTCCATTTAACAAAATGGCTGCTTTCACAGTAGGAGTCAGCAGGAGGAGACTGTTATAAAAGAGGGAAGAGGCAGACAAGCCTATTGGTGTCCTCTAAACCTTGTATTAGCAGTTTCTATATCTTTTAGAAAAATGACTAAATTATCTATGGCTAGAGATATGACTAGATTACATAATTAGCTTCATTTGGGGCTGATAGACTTTTAGATAAAGAGTTCAAACAACAAACAATTTGATTTCCATAAATTAGAGAATGTTCTGGGATAGTTTTGATGGGTAATCAAGACACCTGGAAAGTTCCACATTAAAAAAAAAGAAAACAAACAAACACAAATCAGCTGCAGTAGAATTATCACGGGCATGTAACTTTATCACCTAGTACTCGGCATTGAGATGGACAGATGCAGATGGAGAATGAGTTGCCCTTCACACCATACAGACGGCAAAGATCTTTTTAGTAAAAAAGACTGAGGGGTTTTCTACTTTCTTCTCTATGTGTTCAGAATCACAAGTATAATCCAACATGACTTCAGAAAGCAAAACTGCATTAAATGCTTTCAGAAATAAACATCTGATGTCTGTTAGGGTGACATAGCAGTAGGGTGACCATATGTTTTATTACCCCATCCAGGATAGGTTTGGAAGTGAAAGGCGATAGTATTAACTATTTATGGAGATCAGTTGACCATGTATAGTCACAGTGCATTTTAAGATATTCACATGGCCAAGAGAAACTTTTTGCCCAAACCATCCCATTTCATTCAGCTTTTAGTGAGGAACGATTCTGCAATAGGACTTTTGGGGTTACCCCAGTAAGAAGACCCCAGTTTGAACATCCAAGGCAACTAGGAGGCCTGGCATAACTTGGAGAAAACACACCAGTCTCATTTGGAGAATCATAGGACATTTTATTGTTGCTTGTCATATCATAGAAGCAAGTGTGTGGATGCCTCTACGCTTGATTGCAGGGCCTATACATAGAGTAAGGCTCCTGATCCCTTTCACTGCACTTTGCCAAGTTTAGTCCCTTGTTCCCCAATCACCCTAACAGCTTATGGTTTCTGATAAACTTGACACTGGCCAGAAGTTATGGAGGAATGACCTTCTCCTCCCAAATTTGGCCTTGTAAGTCCCATTGTATCATCTTTCCATGAGCCCTAATCAATTTGTGTTCTACCCATAAACACTGAAATGTGCAGGCTATATTTGCTATCATGAGACAGCTTTTGACTTTCCCATGTCCAACATCAAATCAGACAAATATCAAAATGATGTGTTTTACATCTTGGGAAAGATGATGATGAATGAAAAAAAAAAAAAAAAGCCCACAGAGAAGTAGTCTATTACAGCATTTAATAGATAAACTGGTACAGAATCATAAAGACTTGTTTTAGTCCTGAATGCCAGAGAATAAAAGACTATGATGATCAGCCAGTCTGGCCTTGGTTTCATATCACTATCACTAAAGTACTTACAGCCTTTCTGTTCTGTTCTTGCTCCTTCCACTGGATTGACCTCATCAGGTTCACTCCACATTATCCGCAAGCCCCTCACTGCTTTTGGTGAACTGTCTTCCAGGATAGCCAGGTGGGTCAGACACTACCTGGAACCGACATACGGGAATCTACATGTACACGGCAGGGGTGCATTTTTGTTAATGTAAAAAGTTGAAAGAAAAAATATTTTCATAAGAGTTAATACTAATTATCTAGATTGGATTCTACCATCTAAACATTCTCTACTCATTAACACTTCAAAATACCTTAAACAATATTGAAATAACATTGTATAAGCCATAAAGAAATAATGATGGACTTGTGGAATCATGCTCCCTTTAAAAATGTCAAGTCTAGGCTTGGTAGAAAAATGAAGGGGACACGATAGGGCCGAAAGTCAATGGCCTTAATGGGGAGGGAGTTGGGGATAGGGTTGGCTGTGTGTAAAGGTGTCATGGCCATCTAACTCCACCACCTGGTACCCAGCATTGATGGGAACACATATTGATGGAGGGTGAGGAGTTGCACCTTACATCATATAAAAGGCAAAACTGAAAAAAGACTAAGGAGTTCTCTACTTTCTGCTGTGTCTAAGTGTCTAGAATCATGTGATTATTTTCTTGGTGCTCACTTTGTAAACCATTGTTTTGTAAACTATTGCTGACATAAGTGGGAGATACAGTTTATAGAAAAGTGCTACCTGTTCAAATTAAGTGGGAAACAGTGTGTAAAGGGTTGGTGTGTCCTATGAAACCCCTGTGTCTGCATTATGTGACGTCAGTCACTCACAGAAGCCCCATTGCTGAGTTATGTCAGTGTCATAGCCTCATGCCTTTTGAAGAGGCAGCTGGGTCTAGGAACTGACAGCACAGTCTTTGAAGATTGACAGATGCAGTTTCAAATATTACTTTAGCAATATACGAGACCTGTGGTCTTGGCAACTTAAGAGTTTCTGGCTGTCTCTTTCCTCATTACACAGTAGAGATATGTGATTTTTATCCATGTAGGGTGTATGGCATGATGCCTGGCACATACCAAATGTTCAAAAAATGGTAATCATCACTACTATTGTTGCTATCATCACTACTATGATATTATCTTTCCTGTTGCTTATTTCCATTCACCTTAAGTCTGACATGATAAATTGCTTTTATTATTATTTTTTTTAAGTTTTAATTTTTGAGACAGGGTCTCACTTTGTCACCCAGACTCACTGCAACCTCCTCCTTCTGGGTTCAAGCATTTCTCCTGCCTCAGACTCCCAAGTAACTGGGATTACAGCCTCCCAAGTACCTGCCACCATGCCTGGCTAATTTCTGTATTTCTTAGTAGAGATGGGATTTCACAATGTTGGCCAGGCCTCCTGGCCTCCTGACCTCAAGTGATCCACCTGCTTCGACCTTCCAAAGTGCTGGGATTACAGGTGTGAGCCACCACATCAGAAATTACTTTTAAAACTCAGTTTTACAAAATGCGTTGTCCCCCACTTAGAACTAGTCTACAGAATTATGTAACTAGTTTGGTCTCCTATTTTCCCTAGCATCTAAGAAATTAAGTTAAATTGGAAATTGAGGCCATTAGGCTGATCTACATGCTTCATTCATTGTGCTCTATGTTCCATGACTTCTACTTTATATTTTCCTGAGTAAAAAGTTACTACTTATAGATGATCTTTTTTTTATTATATAAAGTTTGAAATTTCACCTTCTATGCTGTCTCCTGTTACCAATGATTTACGTCTCTTACACTAAAAGATACAACAAAGCAAGTTGAAGTTCAAGAACAACAACATAGGAGGGAAGTGAGTAGCCACTCCTGTACAGTGTTTGATACAGCTACTCATGTATCAGAAGGTTCTAGTCCCCCTTTTCTTCCAAAGACTTCCTTGGTAATCTAGTTGGCAAAAGAGAGTTGCTGTATATTGACCTCTCACAGGTCCACCACATGGCTTGTTCCTCTGCTTCTCCTAATTCTCAGCTGGCTCATTTTGCTTGGACTTTTATTCTGCTCATTCTGCTGCCACTCACTTCCCAGGACTCTAAGACCATCTATGTCTCTACAACCACACTGGTCTTGGAGAAAGGGACAATGTAAGAAACACCACACTCTCCTGCTTGACCTGGACCGTGTGGGCATTACCTTGTTATTTCCCAACAAAAAGTTGACACCAGGATGCAATGATGAAAGTTAAAAGACTGTTTACACAAATAGATTTGCATAAGGCAGAGGAACATTTTGTGAGCCACCTATTTCAACAACCTACTTTTTCATTTATCAATGTAAAGGTTGATAAATAAGGACAACCTAAGATTTAAGAAAAAGAAAGATCCCCCAAAAAGAAGACAGAAATGAACAAACAAAATAGCTGACTCAGAAGAAACAAAGTAATTTAGGAAATAGAAACCAGCTTTAAAAATGTTCTAAGATGTCGAATCCATAAAACATGAACAAGCTGTCTAAAAGAGGAACAATCAGAAAATAAAAGGATTTGTTGAAAATTAAAATTGTGAGTGCAAAATATAGAAGATCAGTCTGGAATTCCAACACTCAGTGAATAGAAAGGACTTATAGAAGGAGCAAATGGAGAAAATGAAGAGGAAGAGATGATGATGATGATGATTATGATGACAATGATGATGAGAATCACGTTAAAAATAGTAGCAGTAGTAATAGTAGTAGTAAATAGCAGAAGATGATATTAATAATAGTAGCAGCAGCAGTAGTAGTAATAGTAATAGTAATTGCAGTAGTACAATAATAATGAATCAATATTTTCCTGAACTAAAGAAGAGTGCATGTTTTCAGATTGCATGTTCTCAGCACTGAACAGGGTGCAAGAACAAATGTTCACTAATACATACATACTATTAAAATTTTAAAGCTTCAAGAATGAGAAAAATGTGAAATCATCTATAAAGACTTAACACATTACCTACAAAAGAACACAATTTTGATTGACATAAGACTATCTACCTGCACCATTTGTGGCTAGAATAAAATGGAACACCACTTTTAAAATTCAATGGGAAAATTATTTTGAATCTAGAATTGTTACAACACCAAACACTTCATCCCATTCTCTTCTTGCTTGCATGGTTTCTTATGAGAAGCCTGCTATTAATTTTTGTCCTTGTTTGTCTATAGTCAGCATGTTTTTTTAATCTGGTTTCTTTCAAGATTTTCCCTTTGTCTTTGGTTTTCTGCAGTTCGAATATGATACGTCTATCTGTAGATTTTTGGGGGTTTCTATCTTGATTTATGTCTTCTGAGCTTCCCAGAAATGTGGTTTGATATCTGTTATTAATTTTAGAAAGTGATCAGCTATTTCTTCAAATATATCTTCTGCTCTTTTTTTCTCTTTTTCTGCTATTCAAGTTACACGTATATTATACTTTTTGGAATTTTCCTACAGTTCTTGGATGTTCTGTTCCTTTTTTATTCTTTTCTTCTCTCTGCATTTTAATTTGGGAAATTTCTATTGACCTTTCATTAAGCTTACTGGTTCTTTTCTTGACTGCGTACAGTCTACTGTTAAGTACGTAAAGGATATTATCCACTTATTTTACAATGTGTAGTGAGTTAAACAGTGTTCCTCCCACAATATGTGTCCAAGTTTTAACCCCCAGTACCTATTTGGAAATACAGTTGGCCCACCACATTATGGTTTCTGCACTGGTGGATTCAACCAACTGTGGATCAAAAATATTTGGAAAAAAACAATTTCACAAAGCTCTTGAAAGCAAAACTTGAATTTACTGCACACTGAGTACTCCACTGAATCCACATGAATGAAGTGATGTATAGGCATTGTATTAGGTATCATAAGTAATCCAGAGATAATTTAAATTGTACTGGAGGATGTGCACAGGTTATATGCAAATATTATGACATTTTAGAGAAGAGACTTGAACATCTATGAATTTCAGTATCTATGGGAGTCCTGGAACCAATTCCCCATGGATAACCAGGAACACCTGTGGCAGATGTCTTTGCAGATGTAGTTAAATCTTAAGATAAATGCAGTGACTTGTAGTTTTAGAGGAAGAGAAAATACAAAGAGACACAGAGAACACCATATGAAGATGGAGGCAAAAACTGGAGAGACACATCTAAAGACAAGGATTATTGGCAACTACCAGAAGGAGGTAGGTAAGAAAGAGATTCTCAGAACCTCCAGAAAAACACAAACCTGAAAAGACCTTGATGTCAGACTTCTAGCCTCTGGATTGTGAGAGAATAAATTTCTGTTAATTCCACAAAATTTTTGATAATTTATTATGGTAGCCCTAGAAAATGAGTACACAATGATTTTGATTTCTAGTATTTAAAAAATTATTTCTTAGCATTTCCATCTCTTTGCTTGCATTACTCATTTCTTGTGAGTTGTCTATTTTTTTCCATTAGAGCTCTTAATATATTAATTGCAATGATTTAAAAAAATATGTGTTTGATAATTCCAACGCCCATGTCATATATGAGTCTGGTTCTGATGTTTGCTTTGTCTCTTCAAACTGTGTTTCTTCTTGCCTTTTGGACTGGTAATTTTTTGTTGAAAACTCCACATGTTGGATAAAGGAAATGAGGTAAATAGGCCTTTCATGGGAAATTTTATGCTAATTTGGCAAGGAGTTGGATTGTGCTTAATGTTTACTGTAGCTGCAGGTGCCAGACTTTGAATTCCTTTAGCGACCTTGTTTTGTCTCCTCTGTTGGCTTTGGGCTTACCTAAGTACTCCTCCTCAGGAAGAGTCTACACTTTGCTGCTCTTTCAGATGTAATCCATTCTTTGTACAGGAGTCCTTTTGTTCTGTTGGCAAAATGTGGGGAGGGGAAGCATTCTCTAATCTTACAATTAGATCTCTTTCTTTTAATAGAACTGTGTCTCAGTGCTGTTACCTTCACAGGTGTTTCTTAGTTTTCCTAACCTCCCTGACTGAGGTGAGATAGGAGAGCTAGACGGGACTGGAGTGGGAAAAAATGCCCTTGCCCCAAGTGGAATAACACTCTGGTAAAATCCTCTGGCCTTTGTTATGAAGAATGCTGACAATGGTTCCCCTTTTACCTTGTCCTTGCCAAAATAACTAGAGGATTTTTCTTGGCTTTTCATCATGAAAACCTGGTCGAATTCCAGGAAGTAAAACTTAGGAATGTGGCCCTTAGGAGGCTCTCATTCTCCTGCTAGTATATTCAGCACTGAACGATTTGCCAAAATTACCATTTAAGTGTTCTTACCTGTTTATGACTCTAGTGACTTGTCTTGCAAGCAAACAGATATCTGTTGGGACTTGGATTTATTCACCTCTCCAGGTTTCAAGGTGATAATTTGTCCTGAGATCTCAGTTCTCTGGTGGGTCCAAGACAAGTCACTAATTTCAGTTTCTTTCAGCCTTTTCTTATTGTAAAGATGGGAGTGATAATTTCCAAGTTCTTTACACATTAAAGCTGAAACTAAAGGTGATTCCACTTCAAAGTCTTTTTATTCTCACGACAAAATATGTATCTAGTGAGGGCCAAGTAGAGAACTTTTTTGGACATGCAAGGATTCAGATATTTTACCTCTAAGAGCTACTGTCTGAAAATAATATATATGTACTCCAGAAAAATTAAAAAGAATTTCAGACTTCATTTCTCAGAAGATGGAGCAGCATACTTTTTCCTATTTCCTCCACTAAGTACAACAAAAAACGTTGGACATTATATATCAAACAAACATAAGACGACTCTGGAAGCTGGAGAAAAGAAGGTAGATCAGCTAAGGACCTCAAGAATTTTTTTGTCTCATTTATCTCAGTCTTGGAATTGAAGAAGCTGGCAACCCAGTAACATAAATGGAACAGACGAAAAAGGCCCTGACCAAAGCCTGCTCTGTCTAGCCAAAGGACTGGAAAGTCAGCCAAGTGAGAGAGGAAACTTTTAGACAATAACTGCTCTGCCTAAGCCAAACACCACAGGGAAAAAACCTGAGGCCCCACCTCCACCCATGCCAGCAAAGAGCATCATGGGGAGCCCAAATTTTCACCTTTGTTGAGCTATAATGAGGTAACCCAGTACTCTACCACGATGGTGTCAAAGAAGGGTAAGTAGAGAGCAGGACTTTCACCACCATTCTATGGTAATAAGACAACCTTTGTTCCCTGCACCCTACCCATGTGCTAAGGAAGCCATGTGGTGAACAGCAATAAGGCACTCCTATTCTTCCTGGACAGGACAATATCCATGGAAACCTAGCGGGGAGATGCAGTTCCCACTCAGCCCAGCAATAATGAGGCATGCCCTTTCTTGGGTGTCACTGGAAGCCACGTGGGAAATTTGGACTTTACCCCCACTGGGCAGTAATAACATTTGGTGCTCCCCCATCCCATGCCAGAGTGATGTTGGAAGAAGCCAACTAAAATGGAATGTTTAAAAAAGAACCAGAGTCTTATAATATTATAACCAAAATATCCAAATTTTAAGTGAAAATCATCTATACCAAGAGCCAAGACATTTTCAAACTGAATGAAAAAAGACTACCAATAGATGCCAACAAAATGACACAGATACTGTGTCCAGAAAAATGTGTCCGGAATTGGTGGGTTCTTCATCTCACTGACTTCAAGAATGAAGCCGCGGACCCTCGCGGTGAGTATTACAGCTCTTAAAGATGATGTGTCCGAGTTTGTTCCTTCAGACATTCAGATGTGTCTGGAGCTTCTTCCTTCTGGTGGGTTCGTGGTCTCCCTGTGAGGAGTAAAGCTGCAGACCTTCGTGGTGAGTGTTACAGCTCTTACAGGAAGCGCATCTGGAGTTGTTCGTTCTTCCTAGTGGGGGCGTGGTCTCACTAGCTTCAGGAGTGAAGCTGCAGACCTTCCCGCTGAGTGTTACAGTTCTTAAAGATGGTGCGTCCGGAGTTTTGTCCGGAGTTTGCTCCTTCAGACATTCAGATGTGTCTAGAGCTTCTTCCTTCTGGTGGGTTCATGGTCTGGCTGTCAGGAGTGAAACTGCAGACCTTCCCGATGAGTGTCATAGTTCATAGATGCAGTAGGGACCCAAAGAGTGATCCGCAGCAAGATTTATTGCAAAGAACAAAAGCACAACCCCTCCACACTGTGGAGGTGGACCCCGTTGCCGCTGGCAGGCGGGCAGCCTGCTTTTATTCCTTTATCTCGCCTCACCCACATCCTGCTGATTGGTCCATTTTACAGAGAGCTGATTGGTCCATTTTGACAGAGTGCTGATTGGTGCGTTTACAATCCTTGAGCTAGACACACTGTCACAGAGTGCTAGTTAGCTAGATAGAGTTAGCTAGATACAGAGTACCAATTGGTTTATTCACAAACCCTGAGTGAGACACAGAGTGCTGATTGGTATATTTACAAACCCTGAGCTAGACACAGAATGCTGATTGGTGCACATACGATCCTCCGGCTAGATATAAAAGTTCTCCAAGTCCCCATCTAGTTCAGCAGCCCAGCTGGCTTCACCCAGTGGATCCTGCCCCGGGGCTGCGGGCTGCGGGCTGCAGGCGGAGCTGCCCGCCAGTCCCAACCGGCGCCTGCACTCCTCAGCCCTTGGGCTGTTGATGGGACTGGCGCCACGGTGCAGGGGGCGGTGCCAGTTGGGGAGCCTCAGGCTGGGCGGGAGCCCACTGCAGGGGGAGGAGTTCAGACATGGCGGGCTGCAGGTCCCCAGCCCTGCCCCAAGGGGAGGCAGCTGAGGCCCAGTGAGAATTTGAGTCCAGCGCCAGCGGGCCGGCACTGCTGGGGGACCCTGCGCAACCCCTGCAGCTGCTGGCCCAGGTGCTAAGCCCCTCACTGCCCTGGCCTGGCGACGCCAGCTGGCCGCTCCATGTGCGGAGCCCGCCGAGCCTGCGCCGGCACCTGCCAGAACTCGCACTGTTCCGCGAGCGCCCTGCGCAGCCCTGGTTCCCACCGGCGCCTCTCCCTCGGAGCCTCTCCCTCCGCACCTCCCCACAAGCAGAGGGAGGCAGCTTCCGCCTCAGCCAGCCCAGAGAGGAGCTACTCAAGCGCCGCCAGAGTGGACGCTGAGACCAAGGAGGCGCCAAGAGTGAGGGCTGCTAGCACATGGTCACATCTCAATATCAGACTTACCTAAATTTGAAAGGGGCCACTATAAAAGTACTTCAGTGAGCATTAACAAACATGCTTAAAGCAAATGAAAAGATAGAAAGTCTCAGCAAAGAAATAGAACATGTAAAGAAGCCAAATGGATATTTTACAAGTAAAATATATAATAATCAAGATAAAAAGCTCAGTTGGCAGACTCAGTGGCAGAATAGAAGGGACAGGGAAAAATGAAAATATTTCTATCTCCTCTATAAAGTGGGTAATTTCTATAGTTAAGATAGGATGATAGGCCGGGCGTGGTGGCTCACACCTGTAATCCCAGCACTTTGGGAGGCCAAGGCAGGTGGATCACAAGTCCAGGAGATTGAGACCATCCTGGCAAACATGGGGAAACCCCATCTCTACTAAAAATACAAGAACTAGCTGGGCATGGTGGTGTGCGCCTGTAATCCCAGCTATTCGGGAGGCTGAGGCAGGAGAATCACTTGAACCTGGCAGTCGGAGGTTGCAGTGAGCCGAGATCACACCACTGCACTCCAGCCTGGAGACAGAGTGAGAGTCTGTCTCAAAAAAAAAAAAAAAAAAAAAAGGGGGATAGAAGTGACCTTGTCTGAAAAACAGAGAAAACAGACTAAAAATAAAAATGAATAAAACTTTAGGGACCTGTGAGACTCCAACAAAAGATCTAATTTTTGTGTCATTGGCTATCTAAAAAGAGAAAAAAAGAGAGCAGGGCAGGACTGAAAAAGTATTCAAAGAAATAATGGTTGAAATTTTTCCAAATTTGGCAGAAGACATAAATCTACAGCTTCAAATAGCTAAGCAAACTCAAATAGAATAAACATAATGAAATCTACATAAAGAAGAGTTAACATCACTAATACACAATCTCTTCCAGGAAATACAAGAAGAGTTCGCACTTCTCAATTCGTTTTATGAAGCTATTTTTCAATGATACTATAATCAGATAAAGACAATACAAAAAAAGAAAATTAAAGGCCAATATTTATAATAAATATATATGCAGAAATTCTTAACAAATTATTAGCAATACATATAAAAATGACCACATAGGCTAAATTCCAGGGATGCAAGGATGATTCAATATTTAAAAGTCAATCAGTATCATCCATCATTATTATCAAGCTAATGAAGAAAAAAATTACAGTCATATCAATTGATACAGAAAAAGTACTTGATAAAATTCAACATGTCTTCATGATAAAACTTTCAGAAAAGGCTGGGTGCGGTGGCTCATGCCTATAATCCCAGCACTTTGGGAGGCTGAGGCGGGCGGATCATGAGGTCAGCAGATTGAGACCATCCTGGCCAGCTTGGTGAAACCCCATCTCTACTAAAAATACAAAAATTAACTGGGCATGGTGGTGTGCGCCTGTACTCCCAGCTACTCAGGAGGCTGAGGCAGGACAATCGCTTGAACCCGGGAATCGGAAGTTGCAGTGAGCTGAGATAGTGCCACTGCACTCCAGCCTGGTGGCAGAGTGAGACTCCCTCTAAAAAACATCCGGTTAAGGGAACTTAACCGGATAAAGAGCATCTACACAGAACCTACAGCTAATGTTATAAATAATGAATAATGACACAAGACTGGTACATAGATACCATGAAACACTATCCACCAATAAAAATGATGAAACTGCGGATATATACAATTAATTGGGTAAACCTTAGAGAAGTATGCTGACTGTAAAAAAATCAAATTCCCAAAGGTTACATACTGTATAACTCCATGTGTATAACATGCTTAAAATGACAACATTATAGAAATGGAGAACAGATTACTGGTTGCCATGGGTTAAGGTGGGAGAGAAGAGTGTGACCATAAAAGGGTGACATGAAGGATCTTTGTGATGATGAGAAATGTTGTGAATCTTAACTGTGTTAATGTCAATATGCTGGTTTTGATACTGCATTCTAGTTTTGTAACATATTACCATTGGGTTAAACTTGGTAAAAGGTACCTGGGAATCTCTCTGTATTATTTCTTATAACTGCATATACATCTATAATTATCATAAGATCAAACGTTCAATTAAAAAAAATCCAAGAAAATTGCAGACATGGATATAAGAAAAAGTGGACACAACCCAGGAATATGATAAAAATACCAGGATGAAAAAAATGCAGCAGGTATGGAAATAAGTTAGTCCACACTAAAACATGGAGTGGAAAGAGCCCTGGAAAATACATCCAAGAAAAAAATGATGTCCTTCAACCAACAGAGGGTGGAAGACACTGAGTGATCTTAGTACTACAGTGAAAGTATACGGTTTAATTATTATGTATATATATTTCAAATATGCTGCTCTATTTCTATTCCTCCGAGGTTTTGATAATTACTTTCTCCTTTGAGCAGAACATGTTTAGTGATTTAGTACTAGTGTTTTCTCTGCTGGTCCAATTACATACTTCATGGCTTGCAGTGAATAGTATATACATAATCATGTGTTGTTAAAGCTAGCTATTGGCTTTCAGTTTGGAATCAACTTATAAGCAAAGCATGCAGCCTTAGTATGCTTTTAACATTAATATAAATGTTATAAACCTTGACATTGACCATATAAAGTTAATGACATGTTGGAATGAGGGGCAGATGGGAGGCAGAAGGTAGAAGACTATGAGGAGATGTTAAGTCAAATGTAGGGGCACTAATTTCCTTTTCCTAACATATTGTCTAAAGTTAAGGGGTCAAGACCTTGTGTAAAGTCAATGGTTTCAGGACTAAAAATTCATAATTTAGACATGTGAATGTAACTCACAGAATTTTAAAAAGTGGCTGGCAGAAACATAAAAGAGTATGAGAGGTGGTATAAATGAATTAATTCCTCATTTTTCAAAGTATGAAGTTAGTACCTAATGCTTCAAGTTATCAAATTAGAAGAATAAGGTATGCATACATTTTAATATTAAGGAGTAAGTCAGTAAGAGCTACACTAAAGAAGCATTTATGTATGGTTACTTCTGAGTAGTGGGACTCTTGGTTGCAGAGAGGGAAAGAAGACTTATTTTTCATTTGGACCATTTAGTACACCCAGCTACTATATGCTACTATATGAATAATTTCTTTTTTTTCCACTTATAATTATTGTTATTAAAATACAAGTGAAAACATTTCCATAAAGATTTCCAAGATCTTGAAAAAAATTTATGTATAAGGGCCCAAAGTCAAAGTATTCGACAGGTAGATTTTTGGAAGAAAGTTTATCAAAAGTTCATAGTTATTTTAGCCCTCAAACAATGGCAGTAGGATGGATATTCTGACTTCAGAGTTAACCTGAGGATTTGAAAATTCTTTCCTTCTTCACCATGAAATACATCAGTATATGGAGAAGCTAATCAGATATTCATGTAGACCTCCAAATAAATCAATCCTTTGAAGATTCATACTTTAAAGCCAAAAAATCAAAATGAATTTGCTGCTAAAAATTGAGACAGGTAACAGGAAGATCTCTGTCAAGGCTCATTCCTAATTCCAGAGAAAGGAAAGGCCTGTCTTCTCTAGTGTGGTCAGCTTTAGAAGGCTAAAGTATTGCATAAGCATCATTGCATGAAGGGGAGAATCTATATACAGTCAACGTTCCAGCAGGCCCCAGGGAATGAGAGAGATGGTGAAGACTCTACCAAGTGGGCGTAAGTGATTGGTCCTAACCTGCTCAAGCAGATAAGTGACTCCTTCTCTCTGGGGCAGGCTGAATAAAATGATAGTAAAAAGGACAATCACTTTCTCCCAAGTTCTTTCAAGAGGAAAGACATTCCTGTTTTAAAAGCCTAGGCAGGAATCTAGGGAAAGAGATTGGTTCTCTCTTTGTATGCTGTGTCTTAAAGCTCACCCGGGCCGTTGTCCATAATCACTGTACATAAATCAGCCAAATTAATTGGCCAAAAACATTCATTTCTTTCCCCAGAAAAAAAAATCTTAATAAAGAAGAGCTGAATATTTTTTAAAAAACGAGAATAGCTCAGCTAGAATTGGAATTTAATATGCCATTTTTAAAAATCTTAGGCTTGAATCAACCAAACTTGAGTCAGTTAAAAAGAAGATACTCCCCCAACCTTTTTATTTTTGAGGTGGCTTTGACACCACCACCAAGAAAGAGATATAAATGTTTATTTTTATATTTTAATCTAGTAAAGGAAATGTAATTAGATAATAGTTATGTACTTAACACCACTAGATTTGGAAGGTCAACTCCCAAAATGCGTAATTCAAGACCATTACCTAAATGGAGAAGTGATGAAAAAAAGATATCTATTGGGTTGTGTATAATATTAAAGCCTTTTATATACTTTGAAATATTAATTACTTGGGTTGATATGATAAATATAAAATATGTTAACATTTAGGACGGGAAAACATTAATTTTCAAATAGGAATGGTAAATAAGTTTGTCTTACATGTCAACTTCAATCAAGTGTTAGCGTACTGGAACAGCGTGTTGAGAAGGATTCTGAGGCCACATCTGGGATTAATTACTTATGCCTACCAAGGCTGGGAATGGATAGCATAAATGTCATGTTATTTATCATCTATGCTTTGTGAGAACCACATGACATGATTGCATAAACTGTTTTCTGACATTAGATTCCAGATCAGTTTCTCATTTGTAAGATGAGAGTTAGACTAGATAAGGGTTTTCAAAGTGTGGTATGAGGGGCTTCAGTGTGATGAGAGGGATTGGGGAAGCCCAGGGAGCAGGTTCTTGGCTTCCTATTCCTTCTGCAGCCAGAGAAGTTTCACTTTGTATGTTTTACCAACTGGCGTCCTTATCAGCTTTTGGTTGAATGAGTTTTTAGCTAAAAAGAGTTTGTAAGAAGTTGTTCTTTAAGATTCTATTATTCTGTGGTCTCCTTTATTCACCCTGCCCTCCTGCAAGGTACTGGCTAAGCAGAAAAAGTTCTCAGAGGTGCAGCATTTAAGTTGGACCTTGAAGTATGAGTAGGAGTTCTCTGTGAGTGGTGTGTGTGTGTGTGTGTGTGGTTAATGCCGTGTATTAGTATTTCTAAATGACTTATAAACAAGAAACCAATCAAGATAAATTCAGAGAGACTTGTTACTGGCTGCCCATCCACTGAGGATGGCCCTCAATGCATCACCACAGTTTGGTGGATTTGCAAAAGCCTACAGTTATTCTTAGAGAAAGACTGTTCTAACATCAGATTTATAAGCCAAAGTCCAAGTTTATTCACTTGCAGAGAATATTATACCTACCAATTTCTGGATTATTTAAAACTCTTTCCCAAATCCATGAAGCTAAATTGGTAATCAGAAGACTATTTGGTGAGTATAGAATGGATGCTTTTGATAAAGCATTAGAAGGTCATTGGAAGTTAGGTGAATCTCCCTGGACCAGGAGAGCATACACCTCTCTCATCTGCCAGGCACTGTCTCTCTGCCCTGACCAGTCCTGGCTAAACCATCACAATTTATCAGCTTGGACTCTCCTTCTAGATGCACAGAGCCTGTCTACTTTAGTGTCATCCTGTTTTTGGCAGTTGCCTAGATTTCAGCTTTCCTTAGGTGCATCTGAGGCCTGAGGAACCTCCCTGTTTCTCTGATTACTTTTGAGTGTTTCCAGAGCCCCTGCAGCTGGATCCTAGGCTTGGGTGGGGCTGCTGCTATCCATCCTGTGCTGATTTCACGCAGTCCCCTCTGAGAAGGTGGCTTCATCTCTGTGTTAAACAGGCACCTTTTTGTGTCTCTATATTTGACTCTCAATCTTTTATGTTGCCCTCTTCTCCTTTTCCTGTAAAAAATCAAAAGTCTGCTGTGATCAGCCAACATGTTCGCTTTCTTCTTTCAGAAACCCACACACACTTGGGCCCCATCTTCGGTTCCAGCTGAGCCGAGATTGAATATGACGGTGGCTGGAGGGCACCGCTGCCCTGATTGTTCTTGGAATTCCTGAACACTCGTCTCTCTCCCAGGAATGGAAAACCTACTCTAATCCGAGAGGTTAAGCCCATTTAAAATCAGAGATGCAAACTCTGCCTTATAAATTTTGATGGGTCTTCCTTCTTGTGGAACTTTGTGTGCCATAGTTATAAGGTATAATTATACAAGTCTGGAGTTCAGGGTGAAAACATTGACTACAATTTAAAAGGGAATTAGAGGTGGCCTGTGTTTGGCAAAACTTTCCCCTGACTGGGAGACAGCAGATCTGGATGTCCACTCTGAATAAGGACTACTTCCATTTGGAATCATACTCGGCCCCCAGTTCCTGTGGGATGTTGACACGTGCATTCACTGAACATTAATGTATTAAATATTCACGGTATTTCAGGTATTGTGCTGGTGCTATGGATACACAGATGAACAAGATGGGATTTCTGCTCTCCTGTTGTTCAAAGTCTAATGAAGAAGGTAATTAGAATAGAATAATAATAACAATTATAATCAGCACATTGAACTAACATACACCACGGGATGTAATCAGAAAACAACTCTCTTCCTTCCCTCCAACGCCTATTTATACCTACAGTGTAGGGCTAGATGAATCTAGGAAACAAATCTTGAATGAAATACAGGAAAACTCATGTCTTTTGTGATCATGAAAAGACCTTCCAAGACCTTCCATATGTCAGTGTGACATCAGCGTATACCTTGATTAGTCATTCCCTACCTGATTCTCCCTTGATGTGTGTGAATGCGTCTTGGTTCTAACTGGCCACTTATAGCTCCTTTCTCAGCCCTTAGGCATTTCCAACTTATTTTCCTGAGGTCTTTGTTGACAGTGACATTCATGGGTCCTCTTGCTGGCTCCTTCTTGCATTTGGCCTAGATGTGGCCAACAGGAAACACTCAGGCCTTTTTTTTAAATGCCAATAAACCCTTGGGACCCAGGTCAATGAGGTGCTGCATCCCCTCTCCACTAGCAGAGGGGAAGAGTCTGTGTTTTTAGTATTTCCCGGGTCTGAGTCAGACACCAGGCCCATCCAAGCAGTCCTTATGAAGCCCTTTTCCCCAGCTGGAGGTGCCCCTCACCCTTACCCTTAGGAGGGTAGACCAAAAGCACACCCACAGCCTCTTAAAACAAACCTTTTTCCCCAAGGAATGGTGTACTTCTGATCCTTTTCTTCCCTCGGGATGAGTGAGGGCCAGGAGTTGCAAAGTGTCCATTTATACCTTCTTGGCCAGTCCTTCTTGGTGGCCTCCACGTTCACTTTGGCATGTGGAAATAGTTGTTCTTTTAATATTCTAGCATACAACAGTAGCAAAACAAAAAAAAATATTGGTCATCCTTACAGGATGCTTTTATATGACCCAAGCACTGTGGTAAGAACATCATAAGAATTACGTCAGTACAGCCTTACAGACAGGTACCAATATGATCTCGCTGCAGTTAGGGAAAAGAAGGTGTACAGAGGTTAAGTAATTTGCCAAAGGCCACGCAGTCAGTAAGTGATGAAGCCAGACCAGGGTGCAGAGAAATCACATAAAAGCTTCTCCCCTCATGGGCGGGAAATGCTTGTTCTTTCCCCTCACTTCCCCAATCCTCTCTGTCCTTCAAGGCCTCCTCCAAGTACATCCTTTTTAGAAACTTCCCTGATGACTCTGACCACTGCTGCATTTTCTCTTCTGAACTTCTGTCTCTACTTGTCATGGACAGTTTGCTAATTGCTTTATGCGGTTTAGTCGGCCTCCTGACTTAGAATCAAATTTAAGTAAGAATACAGTAGTCCCCCCTCAGCCAGGGTTTCATTTTCTGTGGTTTTAGTTACCTGCCATCAACTGCAGTCTGAAAATATTGAATGGAAAATTCCAGAAATAAACAATTCTGGAGTTTAAAATGGCACATCATTCTGAGTAGGCTGATGAGATATCAAGCCTTCCTACGGGGAAGTGAATCCTTCCTTTGTCCAGTGCTATTTACGCTCCCTGCCTGTTAGACACTTAGTCATCTCGGTGATCAGATCGACGGCTGCAGTATAGCAGTGTTTGTGTTCAGATCACCCTTGTTTTACTTAATAATGGCTCCAAAGTGCAAGAGTAGGAATGGTGCCAGCTTGAATATGCCAACAAGTGCTTCCTTTAAGTGAAGAGGTGAAAGTTCTCTACTTAAGGAAATAAAAAAAGTCATATGCTGAAGTTGCTAAGATCTATGCTAAGAATGAATCTTCTATTTGTGAAATTTTGAAGAAGAAAATAGAAGTTCACGCATAGTATATATAGGGTTTGGTAGTATCTAGGGTTTCCAGCATCCACTGGGGGTCTTGGAATGTATCTGCTGTGGATAAGGGGGACCATTGTACAGACATCTCCTGAAGAACAAGTGACAGCTCAGCCCCCATGACATCTGAATCCAAACAGACCAAACCGATGCCACAGACCCAGTGAGGCATTGTTCTGGCTCAAATGCATATATAAGTTTACATCACCAGGCAGAACACTTAGCAAGGCCTCTAAAATGTCTGTTCCAATTTGTGTGGCTTTATTTTTTTTTTTAGTATTTTTATTATTTAAATTTATAGATACCATGTATGATTTATCATGTATATAATATGCAGTATATGTGTGTGTGTATATATATATGCACACACATCTTGGAGAATATATAGTACATATATAAAGTATATATACACACTGATATATACACATTGTGGAATAGTTACATATAGCTGATTAGCAAATGCATTACCTCACATAGTTATTTTGTGGCAAGAGCACGTAACATCCTCTCTCTTTACATTTTTCAAGAATAAAATATATGTGTATTAACTACAGTCACCTTGCTGTACAATAAATCCCTTGAAATATATTCCTCCTATCTAACTGTAATTATGTATCTTTTGACCAACAAGTCCCCATTTCTCCCTCTACAATGACTTTACAATTTTCCTCAAAAAAAAAAAAAGAAGAAAAAAAAAACCTCATGGTTTTCTTGGAAGAGAGAAATGGTTTGCCTCAAAAAGGCAGTCAAATCTCCAAATCTGCTAAGGCAGACAATTGCCTGGAGACGGGAAATGAAGTCCTCTTGCCTGGACCTCTGTTCACATCAAGGACCTCCTGTGATGCTGGTACAAATCCTTTCATACAAGCCAAGAGCACCTTGGGAAGGGATGAGGCCCAGAGATCTGTGCCAAGACTGGGTAATTTATAAAGAAAAAGAGGTTTAATAGACTTACAGTTCCACATGGTTGGGGAAGCCTCATAATCATGGCAGGAGGCAGAAAGCAAAAGGCAAAAGGCACGTCCTTACATGGTGGCAGACAAGAGAGAATGAGAGCCAAGTGAAAGCAGAAAACCCCTTATAAAACCATCAGATCTCGTGAAACTTATTCACTGCTATGAGAACAGTAGGGGGGAAACCACTCCTGTGATTCAATTATCTTCCACCAGGTCCCTCCCACAATGCATGGGAATTATGGGAGCTACAATTCAAGAAGAGATTTGAATGGGGACACAGCCAAACCATATCTATCACCTGGTGTCTGCAGAACTAACTTCTTGCTGAAATCTTTCAGATCCCTTCTTTCACTCTCTACAAACTGCTGCCTCTTCTTCCTGCTGCCCCCTCACTCTCAGCGGGAAACAAAGCCATCAAAAGACACCTTCTTCCCATGCAACCCACTGCCTCCACCTCTCCCACCTCTGTTCCTGATACAACAGAGGAATGTCTCTCCTCTTGCCTTGGGCCGATGCCACCACCTGCAAACTGAATTCCATCCCCTCCTCCCTTCTCTCAGACCTGATGCCAACGATGATCCCCTTCCCTCTCATCTAATCAAACTGCTCCTGCAAATACATTCTCCCACTGGCTTATGAAAACAACTGTTTTGTTTGTTTGTTCATTTTTTTGGCATTAGAAATAAAAAACAAGCCAAAGCAACAACATAATCAGAAACAAACACACTCAACAATCTCTCCTCAACCCCACATCCTTGCAGCACCACACTCTATCTTCCCTCCCCATAGAGCCCACTCCAATCTTGCTCCTGCCCTCGTTAACCACTTCCCCTGAGGAGCTCAGCCACAGCACCTTCAGGCCACTAAACCCGATGATGTCCAGACCCCAAATTCCTTGCCTTCTCAGCTCCGTTCACTCACCACATGCTTCCTGTCAACACACTTCTTTGGACTGTTCTGACCCCACATTCTCATGGTTGTCCTCTCGCTGCTGCTCCTTCTCTCCCTCCTTTGTAGTTAGATCCTTCTTTACCCAGCCAGATGATGTTTCTCTGGGCTTGGTTTTGGGCCCATCTCTTTTCTTCCACTGTCTTCTTTCCCTACATGGTTTCATCCACAGCCAATACTTCAGTTACCACTTATTCAGTCCCAGATTGATGTCTTCATTTCAGAATCCTGTTGTCCAACTCTCTCTTGACATATTCATTTGGATGCTTCAAGGTCATTGTGGATTCAGTAAGTCCTAGAAGAGACTGAAATTCATTAACCCTCCCCTCCCAATCCAAACAAATGGGTTTTCTTCCAGAGTTCTCCATCCCAGTTAACACATCACTATTCATTGGTGCAACCCAAATGATCCAGTAGTTTTCTGTCTTAGTCAATTTGGGCTGATATAACAAATTACCACAGACTAGGTAGCGTTTAAACAACAAAAATTTGTTTCTCATAGTTCTTGAGGCTGGGAAGTCCAAGATCAGGGTGCTGGCAGGTCTGGTGTTTTGTGAGGGCCTGCTTACTGGTTCATAGACAAGTTTCTTCTTGCTATGTTCTTATGTGGTGGACGGGGCAAAGCAGTACACTAGGGCCTCTTTTATAAGGGCACCGGTCTTATTCCAGAGGGATGCATCCTCATGACCTAATGACCCCCACAAAGACCCCTTTTTTTTTTTTTTTTTTTTTGAGACAGAGTCTCACTCTATCGCCCAGGCTGGAGTACAGTGGCACAATCACAGCTCATGGCAACCTCCATCTTTCAGACTCAAGCGATCCTCCCACCTTAGTCTCTTGAGTAGCTGGGGCTACAGGCATGCATTATCCCACCAGGCTAATTTTTATTTATTTATTTTTGGTAGAGACAGGGTTTTATCATGTTGCCCAGGCTGGCCTCAAACTCCTGGGCTCAAACGATCCACCCATTTTGGCCTCCCAAAGTGCTGGAATTACAGGCATGTGCCACCATACTGTGCTGGCCCCACCTCTTAATACCATCATCCTAGGGGTTAGGATTTTCATGTATGAATTTGGGGAGACATAAATATACAGTCTCTAACATTATCCTTGACAACTCTTTCACCATTACTCCCCATGGCCAATCCTGCAACAAGTATGAGGATTTTACTCTTAATGTCTCTCCATTTCTGCAATTCTTTTCATTTATTTCCCACTGCTCCCACCACCCACCATGCCGCAGTCACCTCTTTCCTGGTCTTCCCCAATAGCTTGCTACTTGCATCTTCTTACACACCCCTGCCTTGCCCCTGCTGATTTCCATAGTGCAGCCAGAGCGTTTTGTAAATAGACATCTGGTCATGTCATTACTCTTATCTGTGCTCCCCACCCTGCCCAACACTCAGACTAACTTGCTGTTGTTCTTATAATAAAGGCTGACCATCTTCATAGGGCTCAAGGGGTCCTGCATGGTTGGTTTGCCTTCCCAGTCTCATTTTATACCAAGATCCTCCTCACTGTCTGTGCAGCAGCTAATTTGCCTTCTCTCAGTTCCTTGGACATATGATGTTCTTTCTCTCTATAGCACTTCTATCCTCTCAACCTGGAACATTCTTTTTTTTTTTTTTTTTTTTTTTTTTTGAGACAGAGTTTCGCTCTTTTTGCCTAGGCTGGAGTGCAATGGCGCGATCTCGGCTCACCGCAACCTCCGCCTCCCAGGTTCAAGCGATTCTCCTGCCTCAGCCTCCCGAGTAGCTGGGATTACAGGCATGTGCCACCACCCCGGCTAATTTTGTATTTTTAGTAGAGATGGGGTTTCTCCATGTTGGTCAGGCTGGTCTTGAACTCCCGACCTCAGGTGATCCACCTGCCTCGGCCTCCCAAACTGCTGGGATTACAAGCGTGAGCCACCACGCCCGGCAATAGCTGTTATATTAGTTTGACTAATATATGTTGAGCCCCTATTACGTACCCTGTAAATTATTACTGCCATTGGATATACTAAGAAAGATGGGGTGGATCCAAGATTTTCAGGCATTAAACATCTAGAATTTTGGGAGCCTCTTTAAGAAAAATAATAACAGATTATGGATATGAAATGCCTGTAGCCCCCTTGAGAGAGTCTCTGCTATTCAGGGCCCTGACGCTTAAGCTCATTAGCTTTATGACGCATATGCTTCTGCACAGAAATAAACCATTTTTGCAAGAGTAACTCTTGGCTGAGTTGGGCTGGGTTCAGCTGCTGAGAAAAGAGGGTTTGGCTTTAGAGCCAGAAAAGGTCTGGAGAAAGCAGAATCAGGGGACAAAATGCAGATCGGTTATTTCAAAGTTACTTTCCTTTTCAGGTGAAAACAGAGAGGACTTTTAAATTAAACTGACACTCAGGTTGACTGGGATCTCCTGGGGTTTTTTTTTGTTTTGTTTTGTTTTTCTGTTTTTGAAAGCTGACCCATTTCAAAGTTCAGTTTAATTATGTGGCACTTAGCACAAGTGACTCCATTCTCCTTGGGTCTGATGCTGGGGCCTCAGGCAGGTGGTTAATCCAAACTAATGGCCTCCCATAAAATTTGTTGAACACAGGTGTTTTTATGAGAGGCACACAAAAGAGACACAGAGAGAAGATGAGAAGACTGAGGCAGAGATTGGAATGATGCAACCAGGAGCCAAGGAATGCCTGGACCCTTGGGAAGCAGAAGAGGCAGGGTCCAGATTCCCTCCTAGGGCTTTCAGAAGGAGCTTGGCCCTGCCACACTTTGATTTTGAATACCTCACCTCCAGAATTGCAAGAAAACCAATTTCTGTTGCTTTAAGCTACCAAATTGTGACAATTTGTTATGGTAGCCCTAAGAAACAAATACAGAAAGTATTGAAATCGGAGAGTTCCCTGATCCCCCTTGCAGGACGTGAGACAGGGGTGTAGCTCACCTCGTTGGTTGCTGCTGCTGCTCAAACCTCTCAGAAGAGGGAGAGCGCAAAGATGGGACGGTGCAGGAGCCGGGGTGAGGGCTTTGGGCTCCGGCCCCACAGTAGTGTCTAAGGATGGATGTCTGCTGCTCCAGTATTATAATGCTCTTTTAGCTTTGCCGTCTGCAGATTGCTCAATGGACTGTCTTCCTTTTTGCAAGGGCAGTGGGTCAGCGTAACAGCTTTCTGTATTCTGAGCTCTTTCCTAGCATCCTGGAAGACTCAGTTCACACAGGGGCCTGAAGGATGAATGTGGAGGTTTCTATTGAGTGATGGAAGTGACTCTCAGTGGGATGGATGAAGAGCCGGAAGGAAGGGTAGAGTGGGAAGAGGATCTTCCCCTGGAGCCTGGCTGTCCAGTGGCTGAACCCCTCTCCAGCTGCCCCCAGCCAAACTCCTCTTGGCGTTCAGATGTTCCTCCTCCTCTCTCTCTGCCGCGTTCTTCCGTTCTGTTCGTCTGTTTTTCTCCTCGTCTTCTCACCTGCCTGTCTGCTTCTGGAGCCTGGGGTTTGGAGTTTATATGGGTACAGGATGGGGGGCATGGTGGGCCAAAAGGCAACTTCTTAGGTGCGAAAACGGAAATGTCTATTCCCACTTAGGCCCATGGGTCTCCAGGCTTGAGCGTGGGGCCTTTGCTAGGGAACCGCCCTCTTCTACCCGGTATTTCCCTCTCCTGTCCGAATCAGGGTCTCAAACTCCAACTTACACATAATATTTTCGACTCCCTTTTTGGGTCATTATTTTTGCCAGCTTACAGAGTGAATGTGTGTGTGTATTAACTCATACAAAGAATAACAACATATACTTCATGATTTTCCTTTGCATGAATCTCTACTCAGAGTTCTTTTCTCAGCATTCCTGAATCTGAGGGAGAGACATACAGCATGCTGAGTAGAAAGCACACATTCCCAGAAACTGGGTGTTTGCTGAAATCTCTACAACAAATATGCTGCTATTCAGGAAACACACGAATCCATATTAATAATTACTATTTGGTGACTGATAAATTTAATTCTTTTCATGTAGTGTACCTGGCAATTACTTATATAAACAGTAGTTTAATCATTATCTGATGTGTCTTGGGGAGGTTTTGGTTTAGCTGGACCAGGGATTATAGCTCTTATGATGTGAGATTGGAAGATACAAGCTGCTTTTTCGGGGAATGTGTCTATCAAAGTCGGGATGTAAGATGGCAAACCCCTTCCTTTGCCTGTCACCATCCACGTGGAAAGAGTAGTGATAAATCATTGTAATAACAGTGGCAGTGGACTGTCAGCTTGGTGAGGGAATCCAGATGAATTTCCCTTTTCAAGCCATCAGTTTTAAGCAAATGAGAGTCCTAAAGCAAAGAGTAAAAATAACTGCTGTAAACCAAGAGAATGACTAGATACAGGAGATATCAACTGACAGAATTTCCTTTTTTCTGCTTGCTCTTCAAGGATGACTGGACACTGTAAAACCTCATTAAATCAAAGGTTTTACATCTGCGATTTCTTTTCAGTTCCAACAAGGGCTACGCTTGAAGCTTCTGATTTACCTCTGCATCCCCAGTGCCTGGCACGTGGTGGTAATAACGATAATGACAACAATCATAAACATTTGTGGCCCATTTACCTTTTAGTCTGGCTGTATTCTAAGTGCATTGCATATAATTTATCCTTAGAACACCCTAAGAGGCAGGTGATCTTCTTATTTCCATTTGCACATTGAAGAAACAGGTGCAGAGGGGTAAAGTCGGTTGCCCAAACCACACTGTTAACGTGAGTGAAGGTGGCATTTGAACCCAGGTGGTCAAGCTCCAGAGCGCTTGACCTTTCTAGCTTAAGAAAGATCAGAAATACTCAGTGAATAACAACAATGAACTCACTCTTACTGAGCACTTACAACATGTCTGGCACTGTTCTGTCTTTTGCATGTGTCTACACATTTAATATCTATAAGTACTTATTTATAGGTACTCTTTTATATCTGATTTACATATAAGAAAACTGAGGCACAGGGCAGTTTAGAAAATTGTTCAGACTTTATATTAATAGCTATTATGTGGCAGTAGCAGGTTTCCAAGCCAGAATAGCTCACCTAGTCTCTATGCTCCTAATTACTAAGCACCACCACCTCTCCTGTGAACACATTATGAAATGCATCTTCATCATAGCTGTGGGGGAAAGAGCCCTCCTGAAAATAACAATTGCAGTATCGTAAAGGCAGTTCAGAGGCAACCAGAAAGTTTTTAGAAATGCAGACTCTTGGGCCCATTCAAGACTCATTGAGTCAGAATCTGCATTTTAACAAGTTCTCCAGCTGTTTTAGTTCAAACTGAAAGCTGAAAAGTGCTTCTTTAGACCAGAGATCTCCAATTTTGGCGCGTATTAGAATCATGTGAGGAGCAGAGACGTTAATTTACTTGGCCTGGGGGTGTTGCCTGAAGACTGGGAGTTTAAAAGCCCTCCCAGGTGATGTTAATGCACAGCCAAGGTTGAGAACAACAGGTATAGAGACCACAGTTTTGGAGTCCTTTGTCCCTGTAATTATTCAACAAATAACACTCTTCAATATAGCGCTCTTCAATAATACAGGCAGTGCTGTGAGTACTACGACTAGGTAACAGCAACCAGATACAGTCCCTGAACTTGGGGAGTGAGCTGGGCAAGTTGCTTATCCTCTCTGAGCCTCAGTTTCCTTATCTGTGAAATGCAACATACAGCTTTCTGCTGCATGATGACGTTTCTGTCAGTGACGGGCCGCGTATGTGAGAGTGGTCCCATGAGATCATAGCGGAGCTGAAACATTCCCATCCTCTAGTGATGCAGCCAAAGTGTTTGTAGTGATGCTGGTGTAAACAAACCTACTATACTGCCAGTTGTGTGAAAGCATAGCACGTACAATTATGTACAGTTCATAATACTTGATAATGATGATAAACTGTGTTACTGGTTTATGTACACAATTTTTAATAGTTATTTTAGAGTATATGCCTTCCACTTATTAAAATATTAACTGTAAAACGGCCTCAGGCAGGTCCTGCAGGAGGTATTCAGAGGAAGGCATTGTTATCATGATGACATCTCCATGTGTGTTACTTTTCCTGAAGACCTTCCAGTGGAACCAGATGCGGTGATGGAAGACAGTGATACTGATCCTGAGCCCTTGTTGGCCTAGGCTAATGCGTGTGTTTGTGTCTTAGGTTTTCACAAAAATTTCAAAAAGTAAAAAACAAAACAAAAATTCTTAAAAAGAGAAAAAAACTTAATAGGGATATAAAGTAAGAAAATATTTTTGTACAGCTCCGCAATGTATTTTTTTTTTTTTTTTTTTTTTTTGAGATGGAGTTTTGCTCTTGACGCCCAGGCTGGAGTGCAGTGGTGCAATCTCGGCTCACTGCAACCTCTGCCTCCCAGGTTCAAGTGATGCTCCTGCCTCAGCCTCCCCAGTAGGTGGGATTATAGGCATGTGCCACCAAGCCCGGCTAATTTTGTATTTTTAGTAGAGATGGGGTTTCGCCATGATGACCAGGCTGGTCTCGAACTCTTGACCTCGGGTGATCCGCCCACTTTGGCCTCCCAAAGTGCTGGGATTTCAGGAGTGTGCCACCATGCCCAGCTGTGTTTGTGTTTTAAGTTGTATTGTGATAAGAGTTGAAAAGTTGTAAAACATTTAAAAGTTTACAACGTAAAAAAGTTATTGTAAGCTAAGATTAATTTATTATTGAAGAAAAATGTTTTAAAAATTTTAGTGTAGCCTAAGTGTATGATGTTTAGTCTACAGTAGTATACAGCAGTGTTCTAGGTCTTCACACTCAGTCACTGCTAGTCACTCACTGACTCACCCAGAGCAACTCCCAGTCCTGCAAGCTCTATTCATGGTAACTGCCTTATACAGGTGTGCCCTTTTTAAATTTTTTATACTGTTACTGTACCTTTTCTGTTTCAATATATTTATTTGCACAAAAATACCACTGTGTTACAATTGCCTATAGTATTCACTACAGTAACATGCCATACAGTTTTGTAGCCCAGGAGCAATAGGCTATAACATATAGCCTAGGTGTGTTGAAGGCAATGCCATCTAGGCTTGTGTAAGTATACTCCATGATGTTTGAAAGATGACAAAATCACCTAATGACACATTGCACAGAATGTATCGCTGTCATTAAATGACACATAACTGTACTAACCATAGTTCAGAGGACCGTCTGTCCACATCACTTTCAGGATGAATTTCTTGCCCACACATCCTGCGGAGTAGGTAGCTGACTTCCAAATGCCACCTTCAGCAAGGCCACAGCCGATTGGATGAGGGGTGGACACCTGACTAAGCCCACAGCTGATTGGATGAGGGGTGGACACTTGACTAAGGCCACAGCTGATTGGATGAGGGGTGGACACCTGACTAAGGCCACAGCTGATTGGATGAGGGGTGGACACTTGACTAAGAAGTAGTCAATCCGTGGACTACATTGCTATAACTTGTGTTATTAGCAAACTAATGATTTGTTGGCTGTGTTCTGCTGATAGGAGCATAGCCCTGGGAGGTGACAGAAACATGGAAAAACCTAAACAACAGCTAAAATAAGAACTAGGCAAATAAACTACAGGATAACAGAAAACTCAAAATAAGAAAAATGGCCAAAACCCCGGTCAGAGTGACATGTCCATGACTCTTCTAGGCAAAGCCAAATAATAAGAGAGATAAGAGAGAAATAAATAAGAGAGAAAGTTTGGGTTAGTAACCAGGGGTCCCTGAAATGCTCTCCTTTTCCAGGATATTTAATGATTATTTCACCCCCTAATTTAAGAAAACGCCCATAAAATAGGAATGCTGGGTCGTTACAGGAGAAGCAGGAAAATATCATGCACCAATATCACCAACAGCAAGAAAGGAGGTGTTAAAATTAGCTACAAGGACAAAGATGAGCCTGGGCTGATAAGACTCTAGCTAACAGGATGGGGGCTAAGATGATTGAAACCAGCTAAGTCTGACACTGAATTTGACCCATGTCCTACCCCAGACCTAATTATACACTCATTATTCTCCTGAATCACTCACCCACCAGTGCCATGACAGATCCGATCATGCCCATATTTATCAGAAAAATGAGTGACACTCAAATTCTAAGAGATTTCCACCTTTTCCTAGAAGCCCTCATGGTTCCATCTTTTAATTAGAAGAGCTCATTAAATTAGAAACCCAAACTCCACTGTGTACGAGTCACTCTCCCAAGTTCACTCACACTCCTACTCGAGTGGGTACTTTCACTTTGCAATAAGAGCTTCTTGCCTTTCACTTCATTCTGACTCATCTCTGAGTTCTGTCTTGTGATGATATCAAGAACCTGTAACACTGGCTGGACTGGGGTCTCACTGGCATCTGGAGACCCACCTAAGCACTCCAGCAATATTGTAACCGGTAAATACCGTTTCCTAGAACTGGGTTTATGACTGAGAAGATACCCATAGTTCGTGAGAGCTTGTTTGCTCCCGAGTGAGCTGACCTTTCTGAAGCTGACTTTCCCAGGATGCCTTGCAGGAAGATGTGTGCCTGCAATGTACAGCAACTGGCTGGACAGGTGCCTGGAGGACAGCATTTTGGCTTTAATGGGCAGACAATGCACTATGGCTTACTTGTCTCATTCTTGAGGTTTTCACAGACCAATTCAGCAGCTATTTATATCAGAAAGATTATTGATGTTCACTCTAAAACAATATGGAGGTAAATACATATTGTCTACTTAGGGTCCCATATAGTATCAGGCACATTTAAATGCCTGTAATGTTTCAAGTGAAATGGCATTCCCCACAATTCCTCCTAATTCCCCTTGGAATCTGGTACCAAGGAGGCATCTGCTGAAGTTCACAGCATAAATCCAAGCCCGTCTGATTCCAGAATCTGTGCTCTTTTCACAACCATATGATATCTTTGTATGGCTCACGCTGTGAATTCAGGTCTGTCTGATTCTGGAATCCATGCTCTTTTCACAACCATATGACACCTTCCATACTTTTCAGTTTGACTTCTTTAATTTATGCTTTTAACAGCTGATTACCATTTTGCTCTGGAGAATTTCCTAAGGATTTTTTTTTCCCTGCCAAGATAAGTTTTCAGAAAAGTGAGAATGTACATCATTGTGATGACCCAGAAAGGTTGTCATCCTTTTTTCTCAGGGATGTATTTACCTATTGCTCTAAAAATTCTCCTAGAAATGGAAATTACCTTTAAGCCAAATTAGGATCAGTTCTCTACTCTGTAGTGTTTTTTTTTTCCTCAGGTTTTTTATTTTTACCTTCACAATGATATCATCTGAAGGCATAGGAGGCCGTCTGTGTGATTCGAACAATGCTGGAGGTATTTGATGGATTGCCATACTTCTGGAAATTTTTATCAAGGCATTCTATATCCCTGTTAATGCCAATATATTGCATTGAAGGTGAATCTATTTCATTGTTGGATTAATTCATTGGACAGAGTAGCTAATCATTCAAGAAACGGAAGACTAGATAGAGAAGTTACAATTAAGTAGACAGGTGCTGTCCAAAATGGTAGTCATGGTTACATATGGCAACTGAAGACTTGGCATGTGTCCTAGTTTGAATTGAGATGTGCTGTATGTGGGTGTAAAACACACATTGGATTCTATAACAACAACCCAAAATATGTGACATATTTTATTAAATATTTTTATATTGATTAGATGTTGAAGTGATAAAATTTTGGACATAGTTATATAAACAGTATTTGCATAAGTCCATTTCCACACTGCTAATAAAGACATACCCTAGACTGAGCAAATTACAAAAGAAAGAGGTTTAATGGAATTACAGTTCCACATGGCTGGGGAGGCCTCGTAATCATGGTGGAAGGCGAAAAGCACATCTCACATGGTGGCAGACAAGAGAAGAGGGCTTGTGCAGGGAAACTCTCATTTTTAAAACCATCAGACCTCATGAAATCCATTCACTTTCATGAGAACAGCACGGGAAAGATCTGCCCGCTGATTCAATCATCTCCCACCAGGTCCCTCCCACAACTTGTGGGAATTATGGGAGCTACAAGATGATATTTGGGTGGGGACACAGAGCCAAACCATATCAGTGTTCAAATGAATTATGTCTGTCATTTTTAGTTTAATTTGGCTACTAGAAGATCTAAAATTCTATATTCTGCTTGTATGCATTATTTTTCTACTGGACTAGGCTAAACTAGAGCATGTAGGCAAAGCCTTTGCTCTCTCTCTCGCCACCATGGGAGCAAGCCTTTGTAGAGCTAATGCTGTGAAGGAGTTGGCGGTAGAGAACAGAAAGGATGAAGGGAAACAAAGAAATGGCAAATAAAAGTGTTAGAAATGTGTCCTATTTCATATTTTTGCTATTGTATAACTTAGTTTGTCCAAAGGGCAAAAGCTCTTGTTGTAAATAAACTGTACTATTGAGAAATATACTTGTGTTTCTTTTTCCATTATTTCTGCTGCAACAGAACTCAGCTATCCCCAGAATTTAACCAATGCTCCAGCTGATGGTTTACTAGAGACCCCATGGCTCTCTGTTGGCTGCTATGGTGGGCTGGTGCTGAAATTAAAGACTATTCAGAACACAGTCCCTTCTGAGGCCCTAGGAAGAGTTTCTCAAGTAGGATGGGGTGGCTGTTCTGATGTGATTGGTGTGCTCTGACCTGAATCAAGCCCACTGGACACTGACACATCCAGGCCAGAGCTGGAGGTCAGGCTCAGCTCTGGGGAAGGCCCAGTCCTAACAGGCCTGCTTGAAATGGTTCTAAATATTGGCTCCAGTTTCTTGCATGTTCTCTAGAAGTCTTCAGAACTTCCTCCTACGGTTGATCTGGACTGAATCAGAGTACCCCACAGCAACCCTGGCGATAACCTAGGCTCGACAGTTTGGGATGTGTGTGGGTGATTTCAGACAGCTTGCTAGGAGAATTTTTGGCTTGGCTTTATCACAGCGATGTACTATACATCTTCAGATGTATAAAGTTAGGTTATTAATATAAGGATATACTCTTCCTGAGACATATAATGTACTGACATTTGCTCTTATGGTATAAAGATGAGGGGACGATTATTTGTATTAACCTGTGATGAATCTTTTCATAATTTTAAATGATGATTGCAGTGTCCAACACTGTAGTTTTGAGTTAAGCAAGACCTGTCTTACCAGCTGTGATGGTAAATTTTATGTGTCAACTTGACTGGATCACAAGGTGCTCAGATAAAAATTATTTCTGGGTTTTTGAGAATGTTTCTAGAAGAGATTAGCATCTGACTTGGTGGACCCAGTAAAGCAGATTACCTTCCCCAAGGAGGGCTGGTGTCATCCAATCTGTTGAGACCCTGAATAGAACAAAAGGCAGAGGAAGGAGGAAATTGCCTCACTCCTTTTTTTTTCTGGTTTCATTTCTTGAGCTGGTGCATCTCATTGTATATCCTGCCCTTAGACTTGGATTTATACAATTGGCCCCCTGGTTCTCAGGCCTGTGGACACAGATGAATCACACCAACTTTCCTAAGTCTTCAGCTTAGAGAGGGCAGGTTGTGGGACTTCTGAGCCTCCATAGTCGGTGAGCCAATTCTTTACAATAAATCCCTTCACTATAAGTTTGTGTGTGTGTTTGTGTATATTCTATTAGTTTTGTTTCTCTGAAGATTTTTGAGTAATACACCAGCATGATGGAAATGATTAGGCTCTATGTCCCCACCCAAATCTCATCTCAAATTATAATCCCCAGGTATCAAGGGAGGGACCTTGTGGGAGGTGATTGGATCACGGTGGCTCTTTCCCCCATGCTGTTCTCATGATAGTGAGTGAGTTCTCATGAGATCTAATAGTTTCATAAGTGTTTGGCAGTTCCTCCTTCACACTCTCTCGCCACTGTGGGGAGACATGTCTTACTTACCCATTGCCTTCTGCCATGATTGTGAGTTTCCTGAGGCCTCCCCAGCCATCTGGAACTGTGAGTCAATGAAACCTCTTTCATTCATAAATTACCCCGTCTCAGGTATTCTTTATAGCAGTGTAAAACCAGGCTAATACAATGATATAAAATTACTTGCTACTTGTTTCAGCTATCTATTGCTGTAGAATAATTTACCCCCAAAGAATAGTGGTCATAAACAATAGCCATTTTATTTCTCAGGATTCTGTGGACCAGGAATTTCATTAAGCCATAGCAAGGAGAGCTTGTTTCTCTCTGCTCCGTGATATCTAAATTCTCAGCTGAGATAGCTCAAAAGGGGGATGCTGGGATGGCTTGACTACAGCCATTTGATTGGCAACTTTGTTTTTGTTTTCAGGTGGGATTCATGGTTTTCTTTGGCATGATTTATCCATATAGCTACTGTGAGCTTCTTCCTAGCATGGTGGTCTCAAAATAGTTGGACTTTTTACACTGTGGCTGGCTTATCCCAAATGAAATTGGAAGTTGTCAGGCCTCTTACAATTTATGCTCTTACGAAAGCGAAACAATCTTGACATGGAATGCTGGCTGGGCAGTGTCAGCTAAACGGTGGTGTTACTTGGAGCTGTCCTTGTACTCACTACTAGACCATTTTTTTTTTCTAGTAAATGTAAACATTTCTACTGAAGAATGACATCAGACAAAGTTATTCTGTGACCAAGATGGAACAAAGATCACTCCATAATCATGTCCAAATACAGATAAAAATGAGAACATTATGACTAATGTGAATGACTACTGCCTCTTTACCAATTATAATGTGTCTCATTCCATTCTTTCTGCCTTCTAGATAAAAATTAAGATATCCAATCACAGAATTACCCCCACTGCCTGACAGCATCCATTCCAGAAAAAAAGAGACACTTTCTTGAGCTCTCCAAATCGCCTACCACAAGCCCAAACTCTGCAAGTCTAACACCCTCTCACCAAGACACTGCACAGCACCTCCTGGTGTGCATTCCCCCTCACTACAGCTAGTCAAAAACCCAATGTTGTCTGACTACAGGTTTGCTCCTGGTAGTCTTTGTCTGGGGGTAGTAGGTGCCCAAATTGCCACAATATCGCTTCCACTGCATTCTATTGGTCAAGGCAAGTCACAAAGCCACTCAGGTTTAAGGGGAGAGGAAAAAGACTCTGCCTTCTGATCCATGGCGCAGTACGAGCTTACAGGGAGTGAAAGGATTGATGGTGGCCATCTTTGTAAACAATGTACCACAGTACTGTAGAACAGTTACTTACATTTTCAGAAAGCAGTTGAATTATAAGTTAAAAATGTATGTGAAACACTGGTACTGGCCACCTAGTTAGGCCATAGTCTGTGGCTAGGTTTTATTCAGACAATAAAAGGATTTAGCTTCTCTTTACATCTTTACAATATGACTTTCCTTCTGTGTTTTTCTTTTCAAAAAACGGGGATGCTTTATCACATCTTTCCCTTCATCCAACATGCTGCACACAGCACCTCTGCTCTTTTCTGGCCACTGATGGCTGCTTTCTGATCTGCCGTCGGTCTCTTTGCTGGTCAGCTTTTGGAGCTCTGGGAAAAACACCTTTTCTAGTTGTGCTACTCTTACTACCATTGTTCCTTGGAGGAGAATTGGTGGAACCAAAGCTTTTCTCCTTTCATGGCTCCCCTTATTCCTCCAAGGCACCACTTACTGCAAGGCTGTTATATACAAGAGACTGTAACCATTGTGAGCTGTCACAGAGAGACTGCAGTACAGAAAAGAAATCTGAAAAAGCAGAGCCTGATAGCTCAAGTCCTCTACATCCATCCAACCTAGGGAAAGGTACTTGTTCATCTCTTTCTTGACCTTTTCCCCTAATGGGAAAATGGCCACATTGGATAGTACTCGTTAATGCCCCCTTTATCTTGATAAATACAGTACTCCTAAACACACACACACACACACACACACACACACACACACACACACACACACACACACGACTGCTGCCTCACTTCTTGAGCTGGTACATCTCATGTCATCTCCTGCTCTTAGACTTGGATTTACACCACTGGCTCCCTGGTGCTCAGGCGTTTGGGCACAGATGAATTATACCACCAACTTTCCTAGGTCTCCAGCTTGGAGAGGGCAGATTGTGGGACTTCTCAGTCTTCATAATCCTATGAGCCAGTTCTTTATAATAACCCCCCCTGCTATAACTATATGTGTGTGTATGTGTGCATGTGCATGTGTGTGTGTGTGTATCCTATTGGTTCAGTTCCTCAGTAGATTCTTGACTAAAACACCAACATAATAGAAACTTGTTTACTACTTGTTCCAGCTATCTATTGCTGTGGAGCAACTTACCCCAAAGCAGAGTGGCCATAAATTTAAACATGTATTTTATATATAAATCACCCCTAAGGTTAATCACGGATTCCTATGGATTCCCAACTTGTGTGTAAAATTGTTGGTGTTTTTTCCTTCATTCGCCTTATCTGCATTTAGTTTTCTACAATAAACATGTATTGTTTCTGTAACATGACAGAAAAAGGTCTAATTTTTATTACAAACAAAAGATGGGACTTTAAACAGAGTATCCTCATGATTCAGGTTTTTTGAAAGCATTTTCCCCTGAATTTTAGATTTCGCATTACTTTCTCTTTAACCTTGACAGCAAATGTTTAGAATGTAGTATGGAAAAAGACAATGTGGTTTCCAATGTCAACGTCTTATGACTTTTTCAATACTTTTAAGACATGTGATCTAGAGCAGGTCCTAATAAAGACATGGGGTGGTGCCCAAATTAGTAGAATCATCAATTTGGTTATTAAGCAACATGAAGGAGGAAAGAGCTGAATTTCTTGGCAGGCAGAAAATGCATAGATTATACTCTGGAGCCTCAGAAAACAGCATTGTAGGAGTTGTCTGTGGAAGCAAGATAAAGATGATGTCATCTTATAATAAGATCCTCAAGAGCTCTATAAAGGCCCAACAGTCACAGAATTCTACTTGAAGCAAGAGATGTCCTGATTCCAATGTCAAATGCATTTTCCTAACACGAAGTTTTTAAACTTGGAGATGACAATAAAGTGGGCATCCTGGCTGTGTCCTCTCAAACACCTTGTTTTTTAAATTCACTTCATTACTCATTAGCTTTTTCACCTGTACGTTAAAAGGATGAATGAAGCGTGTGAAGGCAAACAGCAAAGATTTCATAGTTTAGGAACATACATAGGCACTGTCTATATATCTCATACTGTACTATGCACTTTCTCACATGTTAGAAAAGACTTATGGTAACGATAATGACATAACCACTGATTGAGTACCCCCGGTGTCCTAGATGTAGTGTTATGTCCACGTGTCAGTCAATCCTTAAAATAATAGGCCAATCCGATTGCCTTTTATTTTACAGATGAAGTAACTGACACTCAGAAAGGTTAAGTAGTTTGCCTAAGGCCACGTAGCGAATACAAAGCCATTCTGGGATATTGAACACAGTATTAAAGTCTTTTTTCCCTCAGTCTTGAGATATTGCCATTGACTTTATTGTGAAACCTCCTTGATGTTGATTATTAAATGTGTCTTTTGCTCTGAGCAAGTGATGTTTGCTGTTTTTCATTTTGATTTTATAGTTGAGAACCAATCTTGGTGCAAATGTGGTAAAAAGATTACACTGGAATCCACCTATAGTATTCTTGAGTTTTTCTTCATCTGACATTTATCTATTAAACATCTGGCTTAATGCAAACATATGTAGTGATTTCCACTTATAGTGTTTTACTACTTATTGAATTTTCTCTTCTTGACCTTTGGGGCAAAATTGTAAAAGATCATTCATGGCAATCCATTAATAAGAGCAAGGCCACTTGAAGATGTGAAGGATCAAGTGAGTCTTCAGTGTTGACCTGACATGTTTTTCCCTAGAACTGTCTTCCGTGAGTGATGCAATTTGAAATATATTCCCCCATGGTAAGATACCCAGGGAAGCACAGTGGAAAGCAACAAAATGATGAAATATTTCAAAAACAAGACCCTTGAGGAAGAGAGAAGTGAATTTAACATGTTCAGTCTTGGGTTAATAGGACTTAGGGGATAAATAACTCTATAAATACGTGTGTGGATGTAGTGTTCAAGGTAAAAGGCAATTATTCTCATTATAAAGGAAGTGACAGAAATAAAATAGGGGTTAAATTATAGTAAGGAAAATTTTAAATATGGTATTAATACATACCGAAGTACCTTACTAAAAATTCGATTTCTACCCATTATCCCTAAGGCAGCTGCCTGAGCAAAGTATTTACCCAATTTGAATCCCAATTTTCTTATTTTTAAAATGAGTAATAAAACTACCTTATTAACTGATTATAGTTTTAAAACATGAGATGGTTACACAGGAATAGAAAACCAAACACTACATGTTCTCACTCATAAGTGGGAGTTGAACAATGAGAACACATGGACACAGGGAAGGGAACATCACACACAGAAGCCTGTTGGGTGGTGGGGGGCCAGGGTAGGGAAAGCAAGAAAAAAAATGAATAAAATGAAACGATACCAAAAAATGAGATGATAGGTGGATTCCTTCCTATGAGACAGACAATGAGAACGCTCTGGCTACATTCTTCTTCACTTTACAAGAATGTTAAGAAGCTGGTTGTCTTATCACCTTGTTACAGAGGTGAGAACTGAAGCTCAAAATACTGAATGGCTTGTCACAGTTGTAATCCATGTGTGTGGTCTTCAGTAATTCAGTGCTGGTTCTTATTCATACATAGCCTCCTTCCTACTCCCGCCCATTGCTTTGGGGGAATCTTCTCCTACACTCATTTCCCTTTGTGAGTGAAGTCAAATCAGAAAACCTCTCTGAGCCTCCAATTTTTGTATCTTTAGGTTCAGGACGACGAAGATAATGGCTAAATCACTTGTTCCCGGGGAGGCAAAAATGTAAGTTGTTTGACTCCCACCCTAAGAACAATTTGAGAGGGGTTTGGCTGTTTGTTTGGGATGGTTGGTTATGGGTGTCAGTATTCCTAGAGATGAGTAGGTTATATTGAGAGTATCTTGATTCTAAGATACCCCTTCCTGCCTAGACACAGGTGAATAGAATGGGTGGCCGTTCAGACTGAGCATGTAGACTTGTCTGGAGGCCCTAAATTAAGGGAAACTAAGAGGAAAGCAAAAGCTAAATAACTTCCTAGGTAATATGAACAATATGGAGTGGTAATATGTGTTGGACAAAACACATCTTAAAAGGGAGAAAATGGGTTTTATTCTTCTCAATGGACTGACTATAGCAGGTGTCTTTGCAACACACACATACAAGCATACACACATGATTTTAGAATTTTCACCTCTTTGAAAATTGATTGTATTTCTGGATTAATAACAACAATAGTAATAATAGTTAACATTTATTGAATATTTCTTAGTGCATTGTGGTAATAAGTGCCTTACATGCATTTGTTCATTTAATTCTCACAATAAATAATAATTATATTATAATAATTATGAATAATAATTTTAATTAACATTGATTTATAAGTTAATTATAATAATTATATATTATAAATTAATTATAATTATAATTAATTATATATTATAAATTAAATTAATTATAAATAATTATAAGTAATAATTATTTACTTTATTTTTAATAAATAATATCCTACTTAAATCCTGTAAGTAGGAATTATTTATTTTTATCCATTCCCTCACAGTGAGCTGGGCATTAGTTTCCTCATATGAGAAGTCTGTCTAATAGCCACAGTGAATCTGGGGATATTACAGATATTTAGCAAATAGAGGCCAGGAATGCTCTATGCCCTGCAATGCGTGAGGTAGTTTCCTAAAAGGTGAAGCTGGCCAGCTGGAAATGCCAATAGAATCCCTCCTGATAAACGTTTTAGCTCCAAATAAATCCTTAAGTTTCTGAGAGGCACCTCATCCACCTCCCATGTGACGTATTGTTTCCTATAAGATAGACCATTTGGATCCTTCCGACATGTGTTAGCTGCTGTAAATACAAGTGTGTAACAGGATCCTTAATGATGGAAGTAACTAGAAGGTAAATTTAATGGAAGGTGATTATTGAAGCTAAGGTGGCCTGGGTTTTATCTATAGAGTCCAGTGGTTCTCAGACCTGACTGATCTTAAGAATCTCCTGGAAATCTTTGAAAAAAGAGATTCCTGGGCCCCAGCCCTGGAAATTCTGATTCAATAGGCCTGAGGTGGATGTAGATGGCCCAGGAAACTTTGTTGTTATTCTATAAGTGATTCTGATGGTTAGCCGGAGTTGAAGCCAATACTCACCACAATCTATACATTTACAAATGGAGAGTGTGAGTGCCAAGACGGTACCATTCTCTTCTTCTGCTTCTTCATTTCCCAACATGACACTCTGCTGCTCATTGTGAAAAGAAAGAGGAAGAGACAGAGAAAGGAAATGAAGAATATCCTGAATTTCTGAGATGAGTTAATGATCTCATGCCATTTTCCCCAGGGACCTTTGCTGTGCATTTGCTGTGCATTTAGAATACAGACTGTTAGGTTTTATGATGCTAATGCAGGCCCAGGACTGATCATGACACAGGTGGAGTTTGCAACCACCCAGATAATTAGGAAAGCTCAGTAAATAAAAGCTATAGCTTTAGGACTTGATTTCTAGGTGGGCTTGTGACTGTCTAGGAGTAAAAAGAGTTTATTCTTCTTTAAGGGGATGACTTGATGTTGGAAAGAAGGAGGAGTCAAAGGAACCACTTTCAGCTGGGGAGCCAAACCCGTCTCGTTGAGGGAGCCTAGAGGAAGTTGTTTTAATTTTACCCAGCATTTGTGGAGCTACTGAGTCGCTGAAGAGAAAGCCCTGGTTGCACAGGTGACTGATTCATGCGTATTGTGTGTGTGTGTGCGAGTGGAGGTGTGTGACAACTTTAAAAACTTGGAGTTGGGAGAAAGTTTACCACATTTGAGAAATAAGAAAACAGATGCATAGCAAGAGATTAAGTAATTTGTTAAGGTCAAGAGCAGACCAGGGATTTAACCCATAGTTGTCTGACCTCGGAAGGGCAGCTCTGACCTCGGAAGGGCAGCTCTTTCTGTCCGCGCAAGGAAGGCTGGGTCAAGCTAGGGCGGCACAAAGAAAGAGCTCATTCAGGGTCAGCAGCCACATGTGAATCTGAAGGTCATCTTTCCAGCCTCAGGCTCAGAACTCCATATCTTGTTCCCATTTTTCTGGCTTACATGCTGGCCCAAGGGTCTGTGCTATTAGAGTCTGCCTCTGTCTCACCACCTTCCCCATCACTCTGCCCCCAACTTAGCGTGGGATCTGGAGGCTGCCCCCAGCCTGCAGCGTGGGAAGCATAGCCTTATCTGTAGCTTCCAGTCTGGCTTCAGCCTTATTGTCAGAATTCCTGATTAGTCCCCATCCTATATTAACCTCCAGCTTTCCAGTCATCCTTTAGCTGCACAATTTCTGAAATGCCCCATCTTGTGGGGAAAACAAAATGAGGCCTAAGCCAGAGGAGACTCAATGGGAGGTTGTTTGGGGCTGACTTGTGCCCTCACCAGGACTGGTTGGAGCTGCTGGGGAGAGTTTCTACGAGGATCTCCGTGCAGACTTGCCCTGCATTTTCTTGTACTCTTGCAGGTGCAGGCCGCTCCCCTGCAAAGCATCACTCATGGCTCTGAAGAGAGTGACATGACAGAAGACATAATGAAGCAGTCAAATTTTTGGCTTCTGAGTCTCAAAGACCTTGGGCCTGAGGGAACTCAGGAGTAAAACAGAGATTACCAGCTTCACGGTACCAGAGTGCTGGGCCGAGGAGAAAAATGGAAGAGAAGGAAAAGACTTACACTGGGGCCTGAGCCTTGCAGTGGGGGAGTAGGCGGGGAGCTTTACATAAACCCCAATTAGGTTTGGAGGATCTGAGAATGGAGAAAAAGCCTGTAGTCTAATGCTTCAATCTTACGTAGAGACTTGGGAGATTTTAGACCCCTGTAACAGAGATGGTCTCACCAATGTCCAGTAAGTGGTCCTGAGACAGCCTCACTCACCCAGCCTACCAAGCCCTTGCAGGGCTCAGCACCAATAGAGTCATCCTTTTATTCCAGAGACTGGGTGTCAGAGGCAGTGGGTCCTAGCCTCATCATTTCACCCGCCCCCAGCACGATGTGAGAGCAGTGAGATGTCCCACTACTGGAGAGGAAGGCAGGGAAAATGAGAGAGAGCAGGACCCAAAGAGGAGTCTTGCTCTGTTGCCCAGGTTGGAGTGGTGCAGTTCTGCGATCTCGGCTCACTGCAGCCTCTGCCTCCCAGGTTCAAGCGATTCTTCTGCCTCAGCCTCCCGAGTAGCTGGGGCTACAGGCGCATGCCACCACGCTTTTGTATTTTTACTAGAGATGGGCTTTCGCCATGTTGGCCAGGCTGTTCTCGAACTCTTGACCTCAAGTTACCTGCCTGCCTTGTCCTCCCAAAGTGTTGGGATTACACGGGGTGAGCCACTGAGCCCAGCCAAGATGATTTTTTTTTTTTGAAAGTTACTTTATTTTCGTTTTTTGCAAACATAAAATTCCAAATGGAGAAGCCTTGTCCTCTTGCTGTTGCAGGACTTTCTTCACCACAGGTCTTACTCCCATGAGCCTTCCTCTGACTTCTGGCCCAGGGAAACAGACAGGTTCTCCTAGAGCCTGGATCTGCATCCAGCATCCTCCTTTCCTCCCACTTCTCCTCTGAGTGCTTCGGTAGTAGGTGGCTGCCTCTGACATCCGCAGCATCCTCCTTTTGTGAGCCGCTATGATTTAATCTCTGCAAGATTAGCCTTATTGTTATCGCTCTCGTTTATCTGGTGTGATCACAGCATGCGGTAGCTTGCTGAAAGGTACGGTCTATTAGGAGATGCTTGTTATAACAGTGGGAGGAGAGCAATAACACGTACAGCTGAGCAGCTTAGCATTTGACTGATAGGTACGTAAACAAGAAAACACCGCGGCTGGATTCTCATGCTTCCGAGGAGACCAGTAACAAAAGGTGCTATGCTGTCAGTGTCACAGATTCAGTTAAATTAACTGATAGCAATTAAATTAATTAATGTATTGTTTGAGACTTGTGGAGGACTCACGATGTGCTGGATTCTGGATCAGATGCAAGGGATACGGAAATGAACCCGACCATCCGTGCATGCTAGGTGCTCATGTTCTGATGGGAATACAGGCCAATAGGGCCAGAACAATTTAATTAACAATGGATTAAAAATTACTGAGTAGTTACTGTGTGCCAGGCTCTGTGATAAGTATGCAAAGAGAAAGCCTGTATTTCATTCAAGGTGATAGGTGCTTTACTAGAAGAATTGACAAGGTTCATCTAATTCAGTTTGTTAAAGCAAACTAAATATGGTCTGGGAAGGACTCTGTACTTCTATATTTGAGTCCTTGTGGACGAACTGCAACCTAACTTAATAGATAGACAGGATTGAAAACCTAACTTAGGAGTATGCACCTGTAACAATAGCTGAGTCTTGGCCAATTTCAGAAGCTGTACTTCAACCACTCATACATTGCCGAGTGTTCAAGCAGTGTTCAAGTAAGGCAAACGCCAACCTGTAACCAATCCATCCATTCCTGTGTCTCACTTCTGATTTCTGTACATCACTTTACTTTTTTTGTCCATAAATTTGTTCTGATCACGAGGCACCCCTGGAACCTCTCTGACTCTGTTGTGATTCTGGCTGTTCTATCTGCAAATCATTCATTGCTCAGTTAAATTCCTTTAAATTTAATTCAGCTGAAGTTTTTATTTTAACAAATTCAACAATTATTCTAGGACACTATATCTTCTTCTTCTTCTTTTTTTTTTTTTTGTGACAGAGTCTCATTCTGTGAGTGTCCTGGTGCAATTATAGCTCATTGCAGTCTCAAACACCTGGGCTCAATTGATCCTCCCACCTCAACCACCTGAGTATCTGGGACTACAGGCATGCACCACCATGCTTGGCTAATTGTCTGTATTTTTTGTAGAGATGGGGTCTCGCCATGTTGCCCAGGCTGGCCTCGAAATGCAGGACTGAAGCTATCCACCTGCCTTGGCCTCCCAAAGTACTGGGATTGCAGGCGTGAGCCACTGAGCCTGGTCCTTATATTGTCTTAATGTGTGTGTATGTGTGTGTATATATATGTGTGTGTGTGTGTGTGTGTATTTTATGTATATTGCTATTTGTTGGGGTTGGGGGAAAGGAAGGGGAGGGAGAAAGAGAGAGAGGAGAATCCATCAGTTTTCTGAAACAGCTCTCCAGTTTACTTCCATATTATTATTTTTGGATTCTGAGTGTTATCTATTTCTCTCCAATTTAGCCATATACATCTGTAATAGAAGATCTAATAATGTTCTTCCCCTGGCAGCTTTTGATTTCTTCTTTCAAGGTATTAATAATTGTTATTGTTTATTAACACTTAATATGTGCCAGACTCTAGATGTGGCACTTTCCCTACACTGCTTTATATAAACCTCATGAAAAGATGATAAAGTAGAAATTATTAATTTAAGAATACAAAAAAAATGATTCTTGGAGAGGTTCCTTTGCCCAAGTTAACATAGCTGGGAAGTGACAGAGTCAGGATATGAAATGTGAACTACTTTGCTCCATGTACTCAGCTATTTTTAAATTTACTGATTTCTTACCGTGTGTCAGGCCCTATTCCAAGGCATCCCACATTTAGTCCTCATCACAACACTTTGAGTAGGTAACTGTTTTGCAAATGGAGAAACTGAGGCTCAGAGACAGTGAGTAACTTGTCCAAGGAGGGCAAAGCAAGTAGCAGAATTTAAACCTTGGTCTTTCTGATTTCAAGAGTCCTCATGCCATACCTTCTACTGTACATTTAGCTAATTGTATCCAAGTGGGAAGAAAGAAACTAACATTTATTGAATATCTCCTTGGTATCAGAACCTAATTGTTTTTCCCCCAGAAACAGCATTGTAAATTAGGCATTATTTCTCTTTACTATGAGAGTAGGCTCTCTGGGCAGATTAATTTTTTTTCCCACTGTCAGAGAAAGTTGAATGTGAACTTGATATTTTAACTGGTGTATTTCTTCCCATGACTTCCCAACAAAATAAAAATTCATGTACAAAAAATTATTTTATGCATTAAATACTTTTTAATTCCTGGAGCACTAGCAAGGAAAAACACTCATGACCAGTGTGCATTTAACCACTGATTCATCCTTCCCCTTGTGTGTCTAAGCATGTTTTAATTCACACAGATGAATGAGTTGTCATACTTCTAATCCTCATTGGGTTTATTTAAAATTAAAAAAGTGGTTTTTATGGTGTGAGGGAGGCATGGAGTGATCTCCTGTGCCCAAGACATAGCTGAATGCCCATGACTTGAAAATGTCATATATGAGTTGATCATGTGATTACATAGAGGGTGAGAGTGACTTTACAACAGGAACATTGTTTTAACCTATCAAGAAAAAAAAAAGAAGGGACTGCACCACGTGAGTAAAAAAAAAAGTCATAGATAAAAGTGAAAGAGAATTCAGACAATGTGACGAGAAAGGATTGAAAGTGCTGAAAATGTGCGGTGGGACTGATAGGTATACGAAATAACACAGGGGTTGGCAACCCCAGAACCCACATGCATGAGTAGGGACAACAAGTTTCCATGATCCTTCCACAGGAGTCGTTCCTCCAACTAAAATTTCCATTATTATAGTATTCAGGGTTACAATGCCTACTTAGAATGTAAGGACCATGAATAAACCCCCGAGACTTTAAGAGCCCAGAGAAAGTTGGGAAACATACAACTGTTTTCTGAACCTTCCAAGAGCCTATTAAGAAAATGTCTGTGATTCAGAGAAATTAAAGCCTAATCAAAGTAGGCTGCCTTATTCATTTTCCTTTTTCTGTTGTTTTGAAGGAAAAGCCTGTCTTTAGTGACTTTAGTCAAATGTATTCTATTTGTTGCTTCCTTTTATTGGATTCTGGAACAAGCTGATACAACCTGTGTGTGTGTGTATGTGTGTGTGTGTGTGTGTGTTGGTGAGGAGACTATGATATTGCTACGATAAATATTACAGTGCAAAATCCTGCCAGACCATTTCCCCTAGTGATAGCTGTTTGAGAGTGTACTGAGGCTTGGTTACTGTGAATTCATGCCTTGTGTATGTTACTGTAAAACGAACATTGTGATAATCCATTGACTTAACGGGTCTGGAATTGGCAGTAAGTGAGAGAAGCAGGCTAAGTGAGGGGGCCAGGCACAGCAGTCATTGAGGGACTAAGAGCTGCAGCCAATTTGTCAGGAGGCCATCTTGAGTCTTCAGACTGTTCTTTGCCTGAGCCAAAGGCTTCCCTGTCCTGGGTCTCTATGCTTCACAGGGTCCTTTTCTGCAACTTTTCCAGCTGTGTCAGAGCCCAAAGGGCAATGAGAGGTGTTCAGGCACAGTCCATTCCCATTTTTTTTTTTTATAGAACATCCTCTAGCAACCTGGTAACCAGACTTCCTTGCAAAACTAGCCTGACCCCACTTCCAGGGTCTCTTGTTGGAGTCCATTCTTCTGAGGGGAAGTTACTCTGCAGGTGGGAATCCTCAGGCCCCTGAGGCAGCCAAGGGAAGGCTGTTAGTAGAGGTGTGGACAAAGCTTAGATGCTGGATGGAGTGGGCACACGTGAGCCTCCTTATGGTGCAACAGGGACCTGGGGATAGAAACAGAAGTGGGGTGGGCTCTAGGCTGAGGACCCAGCCCACTTTCTCCACACTGCCACCTTATTCCTGCATGAAATGCCAAAGAGTCTGAGACTGGTAAATTTGAACTGGCCTTACAGGTTAGTATGAAGGCATACTTGTCAAGGTAGAAAGATACAACATGTTTTATACAGAATTTGCTAGCTCAGTTGATAACATCAGTATATGGGTCTTCATTTGTATTCATGCCACAGGTCCTGTGAATATTAGATCTAAGACTGACAGGGACTGGCTGCAGTTTGGCGGTGGTGGGGGGGATGTATGAGGCTTGTAGAGAGAATTTGGTCTACTGTTAGTTTTGAGATGTTGGATGTCACCAAAGATGACTTACCTGTTCTCTGAGAAGGACAGAATAATAGTAGTCCATGTGGGCCGAAGTGAAACAGAGTCCAGTTCATTTCTCTTTCTCTAAGGATGTGGGCTGTCTGTATTTCTTGGAGATATATTCTGTTTGGGCAGGAACTAGATATAGTGGAAAGGGTATTTGGAGTCAGATTGATAAAGAAACTTTCAGTGGTACCAATTATTAACCTCAATTTCCGTATTTAAAATGGGGATAATAGTAGTGGCTCTTGGGATTGTTTTGAGGATAAGATGAATTAATGTAAATGACTTACTGATTCTTAAACTTCAATAAATTTTCAACCAGGAGCCCCTCTCTCCCCTTTCTGTTTTGATGAAAAAAACACACCTCTGTGTTTCATTTCCTTGGATACTTGAAAAAAGTCTTGTTGGCTATTTAATATAATTCTTGCTAATAATATGAACAGTCTCAGAAATCATTTGGAAATGTGAAAACAGTGTGCCTTAAGGCAATTAAACTATTTCAGGGTAGGAGGGTCCCTTTATTCCTACCCAGTGAGGGACCAACACCCATACCCAAAGGCTTAATTGTCTTGAGATGCTGGTCTCATTGCTCTAGTGTTGCCTTTGACAGATCAACACTGGCTTCATCTCAGTTATTGCATTTTGTTTTACTTCCAGAATTACCTGGACTGAGTTCAATGGCAGAGCAGTACTTGGAATGGTGGACTATCATATGGACTTCATTTTCTTGAAATGTCACAGGTTCTAATGTTCCAATTTTTCTGAGCAGACAATAGCATGATATTTAATTGTATGGGTCAACTTGGTTAGGTTCTAGTACTCACTTATTCAATTAAACACTCATATAAGTGTTGCTGTGAATATATTTTGCAAATGTGATTAACACCTACAATCAGGTGACATTCAATAACGGATAATATCCTTAATAATCTGGGTGGGCCTTATCCAATCAGTTAGAAGGATTTAAGAGCAAAACAGTTTTCTCTGAACCAAAAAAAAAAAAAAAAAAAAAAAGAAGAAATTATGCCTTTGGAGAGAAGCATCAGCTCCTGGCTGATAATTTCTAGCCTGATGGTCTGCTCTATGGATTTCAGACGTGCCAGCCCCTACAACAACAATCATATAACTGGTTTTACTTCTCTAGTAGAACTCTGAGTGAATTTGATACCAAGAGTGGTTCTAGAGACACTGAAGGGTATAAATTGGTTCTCCAATCTGATTAGATGTAAAGGCACTAATGACTCTATTTCCATTGTAAAAGTAGACACTGGTAGTCCGTGGCATGGTGTAGCAATAGAAATACGTATAATACTGTCATCAGATACTCCAGATCAAATGCAGATAAAAGGCAAAATCCTGGTTGATCACATATTTGATATCTTAGAATGTTTTAGTCAATGTAAGGAGTGTAATGAGATTGACTGGTTTGCTGCTAACTGCTGGGGAAAGAGGAAAAAGAAGAATGAACTAGGAGCTTGAAATTCTTAGTTCAAGCTTGAAATAAATGATCTAAATATGTTTATGTCTTCCCTAAAAGAGACTGTCTTAATTCATAGAGGCTGCTATTACAAAATTCCATAAACTGGTATTTTATAAGCAACAGAAATTTATTTCTCACAGTTATGGAGGCTGAGAAGCCAAGATCAAGGCAATAGCATATTTAGTGTCCAGGGAGGGCTCACTTGATTCGTAGATGGCCATCTTCTCCGTATCCTCACATGGTGGAAAACGTGAGAGTGGTCTCTGGGGCTTCTTTTATAAGAGCACTAATCTCATTCAGGAGGGCTCTGACCATGACCTGTCACCTTCCAAAGAACCTACCTCCTAATACCTAATACCATCACCTTGAGGGTTAGCATTTAAACATGCCTTTTGGGGGGTTACATAAACATTCATCTATAGCAGAAACTCTTACCTCCTCCAGTCCCAGGGCTGAAATTTCGGAAAGCCAAACCCTGAATCTTATCCTGGGAATGGCTTTAATACAAGAACAATTGTATTATCAACCTCACAAAGTTTCTTATGTTAAAGTGAGAGCATTGACTGGGGAGAAATGGGATTCAGAAAACTATAATGGAGATGTATAGAAAGATCCCAATAAACCTGAGAATACTGAACCCTTAAATTCACCAGGACTTCTTTGCCAATAAGAAAGTCCTGGTGAATGGAAGCAGCCCTTCCGTCCCTGTCGAAGGAAGTTAACTCTGCTTTGTCTGAAGAATCTGTAAAGACCTCTCCTGGTGTAGTTGCCTGGCAAGACACCACTGATTCTTCTTAGAACACACCCTCCACTCACTTTGCTTTTAAAAGTATAACTAGACATAAGTCTCAAAGGGTAAAGTACAAGGTGTGACCCAGAAGGAAGGGCACTACACACCAAACAACTACATAATTTAAAAATGTATACAGACAATAATCTGTGAGGGAATGGATATCAAAAGTGTGGGATAATATTTATTGACATGGGCCCACTAAGCAGAGATTCTAGATTCAATTTTTCAGCTTAAGAATTTAGAAAGGGCTCTTACAGTATGTTGTTAGCTGAAACGTGGACTGAAAAGTTGCCTAAATTAAATGCAGTCAGAACTGCTGGGTGTACTGCAGAGGAAGGTATCTCAAGGCGTAGGGAGATTGGAATGTTAGTGTAGACTTATCATGTAAGATCTGCCCATCCTCCCCAGGAGAGTTTAGAGGACTCTCCTTCCACCTTCTACTACAACGATGAAAAATACGTTTGTGAGGACAGCCCCGTGCCCTTGAAGAGCTCTGTGGTGTACTGACTCCTTTGGAGGCCAGCAATTACAGTGGGAACTGCAGCTACCAAAGCAATGATCAGAATACTCTGATTTGTAGTGGTCTCTAGTGTTGGCTAGTTGATCATGGTGTCTGTAGAAAAGAAATAGAAGGACTTTCTATCAAATTCTTACTTGATCTGTAAAAGTGGAGGAGCTCTAGGTCAAAGGAACTGAAGTCTACCTTGAATTACCAAAATAGAGTGTTATGGAGTAAATTGTGTCCCCCCAAAAATTTATATGTTGAAGCCTGATATGATTAGGCTTTGTGTCCCCACTCAAATCTCATCTTAAATTGTAATCCCTAGGTGTTGAGGGAGAGACATGGTGGGAGGTGACTGGATCATGGGGGAAGATCCCCCCATGCTGTTCTCATGATAGTGAGTTCTAAGGTGATATGATGGTTTATAAGTGTTTAGTAGTTCCTCTCTTACTTTGTCTCTCTCCTGCCACCTGTGAACAAGGTGCCTGCTTCCCCTCTCACCATGATTGTAAGTTTCCTGAGGCCTCTTCCAGCCATGTGGAACTGTGAGTCAATTAAATCTCCTTTTTAAACAAACTTCCCAGTCTCAGGTAGTATCTTTGTAGCAGTGTGAAAATGATTAATAAGAAGCCCTAGCCTCCCCACCATCCACATGACTGTATTTGGAGATGGGCCCCTTAATGAGGTAATTAAAGTTAAACAAGCCCTTACACATTGAGGCCTAATCCAATATGTCTGGTGTCCTTATAAGAAGAGGAAGAAACACCAGGGATGGGTGAGCACACAAAAAAGGCTGCGTGGAGACACAGGGAAATGGCTGTCTACAAACCATGGAAAGAGGCCTTAGGAGAAACCAGACGTCCCAACACTGTGATCTTGAACTTCCAGCCTTCAGAACTGTGAGAAAATAAATTTCTGTTGCTTAAGTGATCAGTCTGTAGTATTTTGTTATGGCAGCTCTAGTGAACTAAGATAGAGTCATGGGTCCTCAATTAATTCCCAGACTTAAACAAGTTTACAAGCCCAGAACCCCTAGAATGAAGGCGGGCGGGCAGGTGCCCTTGAAAAAGGATCCTGCTTTACTGCCAAAGATTTATATTATTAATCTTGATTCCAGCCTTCCTCAAAGGGACCTATGGCCTTTTACCAGGGTGACTGTGCACTGAGGAACAGGAAGTAACTTTTTAAAGATTACTGTACACTGGTTTTGGACTTCCACTAATTGTAGAAGACCCAAAACATCACTGTGGTCTACAAGTCAGAGCAGGGTGTTATGGAGGTCAGGTGATCAATGGAGTTTGAGCTCAGATTCATATCACCATTAATCCCACTGAACCCATCCTTTAGTTATTTCCTCAGTTCTGGTAGAATAGGCAAACTCAGTAAAGGGCAGAATCCATACATTGGTTCCTTGACCTGTGGAGTGAGGGTATTATGGTATGAAAATTTAAGTAGGAACTGCTAGAACTCCCTCTACCTAGGAAAATAGTGAACCCCAAACAACAATGCATTCTTAGAGGGAGTTCAGAGATTAGTGCCACCCTCCAGGACTCAAAAGAGGCAGGGGTGGTGAGTCCCTTCATATCCCCATTTACCTCTCTTATTTGGCCATGCAAAAGACAGATGAATCTTGGAGAATGACAGTGGACTGTTGTAAACTTAACCATATGGTGACTCCAATTACAGCTGCTGTTCCAGATGTGCTTTCATTGCTTGAGTAAATCAACAAATCTCCTGGAACCTGTTATGCATCTATTGAACTGGTGAATACTTTTAAAAAGTGCTTGTTAGTAAAGACTCTCAGAAGACTTTTGATTTCAGCTGGTAGGGTCAGCAATACACTTTTACTCTCAAGAGTATATCAAATCTCATCCCTAAGTCATAATTTAGTCCACGGAGACCTTGATTGTCTTTTGCTTCCATAAGACATCACATTGGTCCATTACATTGACAATATTATGCTGATTAGACAGTACAAATCCCTAGGACTTTGAAGCAAAATGCTGCCATCCTCTGCAAATAACCACTCTCCTTTTGATAAACAGCTTTTTTGGCTTGCTACTGGGCCTTAGTAGAGAAAACTGAACCAAAGGCCACCAATTTCCATGTGACCTGAGCTATGCATCATGAACTTGCTGTTGACTGACTCACCTAGCCAAGTTGGATGTGTACACTGTCATTCCATTATGAAATGGAAGTGGTATATATAATATTGAATTTGAACAGGCCCTGCACATACAATAAGTTACTTGAGAAAGTGACCAAAATACACATGGTCCCTTCTCTTGCCATATTATTTTCTCTCTCTAAACCTATACCTCTGGCTTCATGGGGGAGTTTCCTATGACCAGTTGGGCTAAAGAAGAAAAAACTCAGTATTGGTTTACAGATGACTCTACATGCTAAAGTGGACAGCTGCAGTGCTACAGTCATTTTCTGGGACACCCCAAAGGACAGTGGTAAAGGAAAATCCTCTCAGTGATTGCTCCTTTTGCTTGGAGAGAGGAATTGCCAGAGGTGTGACTCTATACTGATTCATGGGCTGTGGCCAATGGCTTGACTGAATGATGAGAGGCTTGGAAAGAACATCATTGGAAAATTGGTAACAAGGAAGTCTGGGGAAGAGGTATGTGGATGAGCTCCAAATGGGCAAAATCATGAAGGTATTTGTGTCCTATGGGAGTGGTCACTAAGAGTAATCACAGCAGAGAGGGTATTAATAATTAAGTGAACAGATCTTTTCTGTGGATACCAGTACATTTCTTTCCCCAGGCACCCCTGTCATTACTCAGTGGGCTCATGAACACAGTGGCCATAATGGCAGGGATGGAGGTTACGCATGGGCTCAGCAACATCGACTTTTACTCACCAAGGCTAACTTGGCTATGGCTACTGCTGAGTACCCAACATGCTAAGAGCTAACACTAAGTTCTGATGCAGCACTATTCCAAGTTGATAAGCCAACTACTTGGTGGCAGATTGGTTACGCTGGACCACTTTCACCATGGAAGGGGAGTGCTTTGTTCTTAGTGGAACAGACATTTATTCCAGTTATGAATTTTCCTTCCCTGCATGCAATGTTTCTGCCAAAACTATCATCTATGGACTTACAGGATGCCTATCTCCCATAAAAATATTCCACATAGCATTGCTTCTGATCAAGGGGCTCACTTCATAATAGATAAACGTGGCAATGGGCCCATGCTCATGGAATTCATAAGCCTTACTATGTTCCCTATCATCCTGAAGCAGCTGGCTTGATGAAACATGCAATAGCCTTTTGAAGACTCACTTACAATGCCAGCCAGGGAGTAATAACTTGTAGTGCTGGAGTGAAGTCATTTAGCAGACTTTATATGCTTTAAATAAGCATTTAATATATGGTTCTGTTTCTTCCATAGCCAGGATTCCTAAGCCCAGCAAACAAGGAGTGGGAATGGACATGGTACTTTTAACTGTTACCCCTAATGATTCATTAGCAAAAATGTTTACTTCCTGTACCCAGTCCTTATTCTCTGTTGTTCTAGAAGTCTTAGTTCCAAAGGGAGAAATGCTACCACTAGGAGACACAGCAATGATTCCAGTAAACTGGAAGTAAATACTGCCATGTAGTATTTACTTTGGGCTCTTCATACCTCTAAATCAATAGGCAAAGAAGGGAGTTACTGTGCTAGCTGGGATGGTTGATCATGATTACCAAGGAAATTTTGGGCTGCTACTACACAATGGAGGTAAGGAAGAATATTTCTGAAATATATGAGATTCCCTCATGGCATCTCTTAGTACTGCCATGACCTGTGGTTAAAGTCAAGAAGAACTACAATGAGCTAATTCAGGCAGGACTACTAATGGCCTAGACCCTTAAGGAATGAATGTTTGGGTTACTCCACCAGGCAAAACAAAACAAAACAAAAAAGACATGACTAAATGAAGTGCTTGCTGAGGGCAAAGAAAATATGGAATGGGTAGTGGAAGAAAGTAGTTATAAATATTCGCTATGACCACTTGAGCAGTTACAGAAATAACAGCTGTAATTGTTATTAGTATTTTTTCGTAATTTTTTATAAATTTGTGTATGATTATGTTTGTGTGTATATATAAAGTATTTTTGTTTTCTTCCCTTTCTTATTTGCTTATCATCTAACATCAGATATATTAATAATAGTTAAGTTGATATCACAGTATTTATGTTATGAGATATTAAGGAGTGTGAATACCACCCAAGGACTTTACATTTCCACAGAAAGAGTTAACACATTCTTGTTGGTCCATGGGATAGTTGTATTCTGTGGTGTGGAAATATTACTTTATTTGGAGATTAAGTATAGTTTAAGGAGATGTGTAGAAGTTCCAAGTTGACCTAGGGTGGACTGTGATGGATAATGTTATGTGTCAACCTACCTGGGCTGTGGTACCCAGTTATTCACTCAAACATGAATTTAGATGTTGTCGTGAGGATATTTTTCATTGTGGTTAATGTCTACAATCAATTGACTCTAAATGAAAGAGACTGTCCTTAATAATATGGACGGGCTTAGCCAATCAGTTGAAAGGCCTTAAGAACAAAAGAACAACATTTAAGAAAAAAACTTAAGAACAAAATGGAGTTTTCCCTGAGGAAGAAAAAGAAATTCCACCTCTGGATGGAAATATCAGGTTCTGAGAGTTTCTATCCTGCTGGCCTGTGCTAGGAGTTGCAGACTTGCAATTATGTAAGCCAAATCCTTGAAATATATATATCATATATGTATATATAAATATATACACATGCACAATGGATATATCATATATCTCATAAATATATATATACTATGGATATCATATATGTGTGTGTGTATATATATGTATCCAGTATGGATATCTCATATATATATAGTATGTATAATATATATTATAAATATATAGTGTGTGTGTGTGTATATATATATTTTTCAAGGATTTGGCTTACGTAATTGTGGGGTAGCAAGTCTGAAACTCCTTGTACAGGCTAGCAGGCTGGAAACTCTCAGATAGAACCCCATGTTTCTATACGGAGGTGGAGTTTCTTCTTCTTCCTCAGGGAAAACTGTTTTGTTCTTAAATTTTGTTCTTAAATATTCTTTTGTTCTTAAGGCCTTTCACCCAGCTGGCTACACCCACCCAGATTATTAAGGATAATGTCATTTAGTTAGAGTCAACTAATTGTAGATGTTGGTCACAATGAAAAATACCCTTTTATATATACACATACTACAGATATCTCACATATTATATATATATATGTATATCAAATATGCACGTGTGTGTGTATGTGTTTGTGTATTTGCTAGAATGACTCACAGAACTCAGGAAAAATGCTATACTTTACTGTTGTTAGGTTTAGCCTAAAGCTGCTCCCTTACATATTTTAAATTTGGCCTAAAGGTTTCTCCATACATAGTGAACTGTAACCTAACTGGATGTGTAAACAGACTGTAACATACTCTTGTGCCATGCACCTAGTTTCGGCCAGTCAAGAATGGCCAACTGTTCAGTGTTCAAATTAAACACCGAACTGTAATCAATCTGGCTGTTTCCATACCTCACTTTCATTTTTTGTACATCACTTTCCTTTTTCTGTCCATAAATCTTCTTCGACCACACAGTAGTGCTAAAGTCTCTCTGAACCTTTTCTAGTTCAAGGCTGCTCGATTCTGCGTGAATCGTTCTTTGTTCAGTGAAACTCTGTGAAGTTTAATTTGTGTCAAGTTTCCTTTTTAACACTATTATAGTTTATTATAAAGGATACCAATGGATGACCAGATGAAGAGGTACACGGGGTGGGGTCTGAAAGGGTCCTAAGCCCAGAAGCCTCTTTCCCTTGGAGTTGGGGTGCGCCACCCTTCTGTCATGTTTATGTGTTCACCAACTTGAAAGCCCTCCAAGCCTCTCATTCAAGAGTTTTTATAATCCAACCTCCAGCACTCCTCCCTTCCCTAGGGCTGGGCGGTGGGGTGGGACTGAGAGTGCCTCCCTCTAATCTTTTGTTTGGTCTTTCCAAGGACCAGTCCCAATTCTGAAGCTGTCTAGGAGCCCCACATCATCAGCATTAGCATAGACTCAGGTGTGTTCCAAAGGGCTCCATTACGGACAACAAAGACACTCCTATTACTCAGGAAATCTCAAGGGTTTTAGGAACTCTGTGCCAGGAACCTGAGATCAAGACCAAGTATATATTTTTATTCTACCACTGAGAGCTGTTGCTGTGTTTTGTGCTGCTAGCCTTAGGTCCCTTTGTAGCTCCCTGGTTCCCTACTCACTCCCAAGCCCGATTCTTCGCCTTCTCCCTGATGGTTAACAGCAGCACCTTCCCTCCAACATCTTTCCAAAGAAATCCTCCTTCGATTAAATCAGTTGGAGTTGAATTTTATTGCTTACCATTAGGACCCTGGCTGACACGCGTGTCAAGAGCTGATGCGAAAGAACCAGTAGAATGGGGCGCATAGTCCTTGTTTGCATATTTCATTAGATTTGGTGAGTTTGCAATAGTTGATATGGGCGTAAATTTCCAATTTACTACTCTAATGATCTCTTCAACAATGGACCTGCTCCATTTAGCTGTACACAATTATCGCTAAATGTTAGTTGTTACGAAAAGACCTTGTTTTGACCCCATATGAAAACAACATTCAAAATCAACCAGAGGGAAGCAGAACATGTGGCCTAAAGTCAGGAAGAAAAATCAGCGTGTAGGTTTTGGAGCTGGCTGTGTCCTTGCCATCATCTCTTTTCCACTGCCCTAACATTTCTCATACATTTGGCCACCGTTTAACATGATCAGACAAATATTATTTTAAAAGGACACGTTTTGAGTTAAAAATGACTCTCCTTCTTGGGTGTGTTTTGTGGTTTCTGCAGCTGGAGGTTACAATAGGCTATTTGATTAATGAGCTGTTTTATTGGGATGCAAATAATGCATAATGTCATAAGATCCATATGTTGTACATTACAGAGGCATAAAACTTACCTTGGCACAAAATGAAAAATTTAAAGCATCTCTCCTGAAAACATATATCATGCTGAACAAAACGCATGTGGGTATTTTGGTATTTACGAAGCTGATGAATGCGGTGCCAGATTTGTTTAGTTTTAATGCTCCCTCTGATTGTGTGTGTGTTTGTGTGTGTGTGTTCCGTGTTCATCAGAAATACCTCTATGCTTCTATTCCTATTCAGTGCGTTCAGAACAGTCACAAACAGCCAAACAGCTGGTTCTGATAACACACAGTAGCTATAACCTGCGTGATTTAAAACTAAAATGCTGGATACTGGAAAGAAAATGTGCTTATTATAAAAACAGTACTGAGAGTTTAAAGAGTGGTTGTTCATGTATCACTGGAGAGGAGGGGCATGAGAGTGCTCTATATAAATACTGTTAATTGGACAAAAATCTCAGAGCAACATAGCCCTTTGGGGTATAGAGACAAACAATGCAGGGGGTGTGGGTTGTGATGGAGCACCAAAGCTTTGGTCAATGTGGGAGATTTTATATATCCAATGAAAACAGTCGTGAGGCCAAGCCAGGCTGATCAACCATCTTCCCACAACCTACACATGAGTAACTGCTCAAATATCAGCTCCCGCTCCTATTGTTTCTCAAAGAACTCTTCTCTTGTCCCCGCCTCCACCCCTAGTGAGGTAATGTGGAAGAGAATAGTCACTCTCATTCACATTACCTCATTGTATTTTCTTTATGGAAGTTTTCACCACCTGAAATGATCTTGTTTACCTATTGGTTTATTTATTTACTGTGTATTTCACATGACAAAACAGGCTTTATATCAGACTTGTAAACTGTAAACAGCTGTAAACTCAGATCCGCACCTGGAACACATTAAGAACTCAATAAATATATACTGAATGTTGAATTTGAAAAGTGGAGTTGATAGTAGTCCCTGTATCCTTCAAAGGAGGCTCTAAGGCTTAACTGAGCATCAGACTTGTAAGCTTGACATGAAAGCGGCTGGCACAGAGTAAGTATTTGGGAGCTCTTAGCTGGTATTATTTTTTATTTTTCATATTACTTATATCGGTAATGAAGATGATGATGATATTACATTTGCCACAAAGGAAGTATAATTGATGCCCATAGAAAGTGATTTGAATTGGCTATGTTAATCCATAACTTCATTTAAAAATGTTTGAAAATATAGTTTCTTGGACCTAGCTCAAGCGTTAATTGCACAGATTATTAAAATAGTCTGTTTGCTATGGAAGTAGTAATATGCACACTGTATGAAAATTATGACTCCATCAAGAACTGGGATGTCATAACCCAGACTTAGCAATAAAATTCTATGGGAAACAACATAGCCTTAGTTGAGCCAGAAACCTCCTGGGGATTATGGGGTGTCTCTTGGTCATCATCAGGCACATTATCTCTGAGCTTTATGTAAGACCTTTCTTAGGCATTTCTGGCTCAACAGAATTGTGCATATCCTTGCTCATTTGACAGCATTTTACTCTGCATCTTTAATAAAGCTGGTCTTTAGGAAAAAGAGATAACACATTTCTTTTATTTACAAATCACGTATGTAGGCTTTATTCTTAAGCTTCCTGCAGACAGTGATGAGATATACAGTCCTTCCTGATTTAAGTCCCACTCTCTACACAAAGTTGTGAATTTATAGCTATTTATTTTCTCCTTGATAGGACTGGGATGCAAATAATGCATACTTCTCTAAAAACAGTGACCACTTTCCAACCAGGTCTGTCTCGTCTACTAAAAGGTTGGAGCATCAGGCAGTCCCAGCTGGTAATGGGTTATTACTGTCATGAAACATTCCCTCACTCGTTTACTGCATGTCAGAACTCCTGTTCACAGATATTGATTTTTGCACAGTAAAATTCTGATGACTTCCTCAAAAGGGCCACTTTTTTTCAGATTAACAGCTACTCTGTTAATGTCAGAAGACCTGTGTAGTTTTAAAAAGGTCTTCATTTATATACATCAAAAAGCATGTCTTGGCCGTGCACGGTGGCTCATGCCTGTAATCCCAGCACTTTAGGAGGCCGAGGTGGACAGATCACGACGTCAGGAGTTTGAGACCAGCCTGGCCAATATGGTGAAACCCCATCTCTACTAAAAATACAAAAATTAGCCGGGCATGGTGCCACATGCCTGTAGTCCCAGCTATTCAGGAGGCTGAGGCAGGAGAATCGCTTGAACCTGGAAGGCAGAGGTTACAGTGAGCCAAGATCATGCCATTGCACTCCAGCCTGGGTGACAGAATGAGACTCCATCTCAAAAAAAAAAAAAAAAAAAAAAAAAAAAAAAAAAAAAAAAAAAAAAAAAAAAAAAGCATGTCTCAAACAGGCCTCTCAAATTCAAAATAAAAGTAGTATAACAAAAGAAAAATTATATTTTAAATTAACTATCCAGTTTCACTATAGCACACTTTAGGTAATAAAACCCCAGGAATATGAAAACATGTGATGTTCTTGTTACTGATGTGGTATGTTTATTTTGTGCCATTTTTACATGAGCAGTAAAAATCCAATGTTTAGTGTTCTTAAAAGTTTTATTTATTTAATTTTGTTAGTGAACCAAGCTATGAGTTTTTTTCCATTGCAGTAACAAAGAGACAGGCACTGGTCATCATTTGCATATCATTAGGCTGTGTCAAGCAAGAGTCACGATGGAGAATGAATCTGAACAGAGCTAGATATCAGAGCTGGACAGAGACTACCTATTTGTCAAAGAACTATCTACTTCTCAAGCAAACGGGGGAGGAGGCTTTTGGGCCTGTGAGCTTCATCAGGTTCATCAATTTCAAATGAAGACAAGAGGTAAAAACTACCCCAAGCAAGAAGACAAAGGACCCACCTGGATTAGGGAAGAGCTGGACGACATGGGCCACCAACCTGGGCCACCTGTGTTTCAGGGCTGATGGGCTTGTGTGTAATGTGTGATGCCGCGCTGGTCCCCACAAACCTGATTAGACTCCAGCAGTTTCAAGATCCAAGGGTAACATTTCAGTTCCCAGGTAGCCAGCTACCTGTCACCTCCTTCTCCAATCTCCTCCCCGTAGCCCATTAATTTCTAAAATTTAATTTTTATCAAAGTAATACAACAGTTTAAGAGTTGAATATTAAAGGGCTTGTAATGAAAAGCAGCTGCTTACACAAATGCAGCTTGAAAACATGGAGGGACTAGGGAAGAAATCCTGATCCCTCTCTTCGCTTACCTTGTGATCTTATACCATTGCCTCCCGTTGGCTGATCTCTACCAGAAACAGGGGCCTTTGGATTCCACAGGGCAGCAAATGAATGCTTAGAATAACGGAAGCTGGGAAATGAAGAACAACCAGTTCAGGAGCTAATATCCATTTATAAGGGCTATTGTGAGAATTAAATGAGATAAATGTAAAAAGAACTCAGGCAAAGTAATTGGCTTATAATGGGTCCTCAGAATATGTTTCTTCCCCTTTCTCACCTCTTTCCCCTTCCTCATTTATCAAAATCTGCTCTCCAAAAGTTGTGATTCCTTTATTGCATTAGCTATAAATATCTAAAACAGAATTTTAGCAAAAGATAAGACTCTTTCAAAGCCTTTTGGATATTTTAGATGTCAGTAACTCAGTGAATGGTGTTTCGGTGGTGGGTGGTTTAAAAACCTTTCACCAATTTATGCTCAGTGGAGCTTATCTGAGCAATTAAAAACAAAACAAAGCAAAGCAAACCAAAGCAAAAATAAAACAAAAACAATTCATGAATCAGGTAGCTGTCAGAACCAAAACAGGTTTTTAGAATTCCAGCTAATACCACGATCTGACAACATTTATAGAAAACCAAAGTGAGGTATAGAGACAACTTAGTTATAGCTTAATTGGTTCATTGGTTACAGAGCCTCCTGAAATCCACTAAATCTCCGCTACTGTGAGTAAGCTCTATATTGGTTTGGCCTGTTGGGCCCAGTGCAGGAGCCCATTCCAAAGCATTGGCCTTCTATAAATTGTATTCAACAGTAGGTAGGAAAAGGCCCTTCTCCATTTCTTAGAGTTCATGCCAAGGGGCAGTTGCCAATTTTGATTGCTTTGCTTTAGGGGTAAGGTCCTTCCTGCACTGCTCAGGGGCTCCATTCACTTTGCAGTAGGACTTAGTGTGGCTGTTCCCACAGGAAGGTACTGAGATCAGCAAACACAGTGCATAAGTCTCTCTGGAAGCTGGGAAGTCTGGTTGCCCCAAACTGCTGTCCCACTGGAATGCAAATGGTCCCATTGCAAAGTATAAGCCTTTGCCCTCACTGGTGTGTTTGCAGCAGCCTCATACCACTCTGTCAGTGCCAAAGACATGACTCTTTCCCTTTCAAATGTTCTTATTTCCCACCAGTACTACCCCTGATGCTGTGGGTTCTGATGGGCCTCCAGGCTCCCTTCCATTGCCTGTTAACCCTTCAGTGGATAAAAGCAAAGTCCCAGGGATTCTTTGGAGCAATTGCCTGAACCAAGGAGTCATGATGTTTCTCTAGCAGAGGGAGAAGCTTTCTTCTAGTGCAGCACCTGCCTTCATGTCTGGAGGCTGAGGTCAGAAATTTTCACCCCTCTGAGACTTTCCTGGCCTCTCTAAGTGACTGACTAGCAGAGAGTGCACCTGAGATCCGGGGCTGGGCTTGCTATTGGGATCTGGGCCAGAGGGAGAGAAGGTAGGGAGGTGTGTGCAGCCCTCAGATAGCCCCTCGCCACATGAGTCCCATGGAATATAGTTTTCTCTCAGGGGCTCCCCTCCACCCATTCATAATTCACTCCTCTCAGGTTCCTCGTTAAAGTAAAAATCATCAGCATTCTTTTAATGTGGCTTTTTGTGTTTCATTTCCTTTGTTGGTTAAAAAAAAAGTTTCCACTGAAACATTTTATAAGATTTCTATACAGTGCATACTTTTAAACATTTTGTTCCTATTAACATAAAATATTATTCTCATTTCCTCTTATGTTGGGAAGAAAGCAAGAAAAAAAGCATTATAAAAATTAAAAAATAATTCTTTATTATGAAGGAGGTATGAATGATTTATGAGCATAATAAAAGTAAGTCTATTTGGTCAACATTATGAATTTAAAAATAAGACTTCTTTTCAGATTTTTGAAATGAATTGGATGACAGTAGGCACTAAAATAACAAAGAAGGCCAGGTTATAATGGGACATTTTTCTCCCTCTATTTTTCTTCCCAAGGAGAGATGGTTTGCTCACTTACCCTTGGGAAACAAAGTAGAGTCATCCCAGGTTAGGATCCAGGGAGCTCACATCAAATAGCTTGTTTCAAAATATGTCTGTGGGCCATCTGCACCCCTGACAGAGATGCATTTTAAAATCCCTCTGTCATTTTGATGTGTCCTTAAAGATCGTATCTCATTGAATCTTACTGGGGGAGAGGAAACAGGGGAGTTGTCATCCCCACCCCACTCACCCCTACTAGGATCTTCCTCCCAATGACACGGGAGCCCTAGCTCCTCCTGCATGCCCACTGCCCAGCAGGACTGTGATTCTGCTCTTGGGCTGTGTGTGTTCTCCTAGTAAATCCCCTCCAACTCCACCAGGTCCTGTCTATTAAATCCCACACTCTGAGTTGTTTTTCGGTTCTGGGTCTCGTGGTTCCTATCCCAGGGCTCTAGTTCTACACACACTAGGTCATATAGTCGTCCCTCATCCTCAAGGGATATGTTTCAAACCCCAGTGGATGCCTGAAACCTTGGATAGTACCAAACCCAATTACCATCAATAGGAACACGTTTCTGCTCATGTCTTGCCCTGACAAACTTCATGCCTTTTCCATCTGAGCTAAGCACTTATTGTGCACTGTGGCTGTAACTTTTGCAGTTTGAGGTGAAACTGCAAAACTAGTGCAGATTTCTTTTTCCTTATTTACAATTTCACCAATAGAAGACTCGTTCTTTCTGTAGATCTTAGCAACCTCAACCCTGATTTTTTTTCTTTCCTTACTAAGTTGAGAATGTTCACTTTTTACTTAAAGGAAGCACTTCATGGTCTGTCTTTGGCGTATTCGAATGGCCAACATCACTACTTTTGTGTTTTGGGGCCATTATAAAGTAAAATAAGGGTGACTTGAACACCAGCACTGCTATACCTCAACAATTAATCTGATAACAGAGATGGCTACTGAGTGACTAAGGGGCAGGAAGCATAGACAGCATGGACACACTGAACAAAGAAGGACTCACATCCTGGACAGGACAGTGCCAGGTTTCATCATGCTACTCAGAAAGTATGCAATTCAAAACTGATGAATTGTTTGTTTCTAGAAATTTCCATCTAATATTTTAGGACTACAGTTGACCATAGGTAACTGAAACTGAGGAAGGTGAAACTGCAGATAAGGGGGGCTACTGTGTTATGATTGAGGCTTTCACGAAGGGCATATTAAGCTGGGTGTATCACCAGAGGAGGTTGGCAGGCTGCAAGGGGCCTCTGGAATGACATTTCCTCAATGAATTCACCCTGGTTTGAGGTCAGACATCCACAGCAGTGTAGGCTCAGAAACCAGATTCTGTTAGCATGCTGAGAACGCAGTAGTCAATGTCAGTGTCAACCAGCTCTTGAGCCTGAGGCAGACTCTATTGGTCTGACGTTTTTTTTTTAATTCACAAGAGAAACACCACCCTCAAAACACTTAGGATGATCGGGTGCGGTGGTTCATGTCTGTATTACCAGCATCTTGGATGGCCGAGATGGGAGGATCACTTGAGGCCAGGAGTTCAAGACTGGTCTGGGCAATAAAGTGAGACCACTGTTTCTACAAAAAAGTAAAATATTAGCCAGGCATGGTGCCACATGCCTGTGGTCCTAGCTGCGAGGGAGTCTGAGATGGGATGATTGCTTGAGCCCAGGAGTTCGAGGCTGCAGTGAGCTATGATCGAGCCACTGCACTCTATCCCTGGGAAAAAAAGTGGGGGCTGTGGGGCAAAAAAGAAACTTGGGTTGTAGAGTAGCTCATTGCTTGCTTGGCTGATGTCTGACACTCACTAGGAGGCTAGCAGCCAGAAGTTCAAGTTTTCGACAATTTATTGAGCACCCACTTCAGGGTAGGACCTGTTCTAGGCAATGGGGACACAGCAGTGAGCAAAGCAGACAAAAATCCAGCCCTCAAGAAACTTATACTCCATTAACATTTTGAGCCGAGAGGTTGTGTCTTTCACCCCTGGGTACAGCCAATGTTTGGCTTTCCATTTTCTCTGCTCAGAGCTCTGGAAAGTTACGTGACAAGTGAAAGCATACTGCTGTAATTCTTGGAGGAATAACATAAAGAAAGAGCAACATGGTGATTTGACCCAGATTTTAAGCTCAAAAATCTCATGCATTGGAATAAAGACAGGACTTAGGATCTTGTTATGGTTTCTGCTCTTCCTTAATTCTGCTAACTTAGTGAATATAACTGCAACACTTAGTGAATATAAAATTGAAGGAATATGTGGAGAGGGACAGGCTACAGAAGTGAAAAAAGGGAGGGCACTGGAGAACAAGAGTCAGGTGGGTGGTGCAGAGAGTGGAGGGTTTGACTTTTGAGATCCATTATGAGAAGCAAGAGAAGTGAAGACAAGAGGAAGGGTTTGAAAAATGGTTGTGATGGCTTATGAACTGAGTTTCCTTTCATGCTTTTTGAATGGAGTTATTTTTGAATTACTTCTGATTATTAGTCTGCGAAGATTAAGCCATAAAGGACTCTGGGATATATTAAAGTTCATGACTTTTGGCTTAGGCTTCCACCTCAATATTCTTGAGCTTTCAGTCTTCTCTCCTCATTTTTCTCCCTGTAATTTTCAGTTAAATAACATGAGCCCCATTTCCACAGAGCTTCAGGAAGTTCACTACTTGCTCCAATATTTATAAGATTCCAAAGGTGCTTTGATTCCCAGGTAGCTGCCTGTTACCTCTCACTTCAATCTCCTTCTAGCCCAATTCTATGCTTCTTAAATTTAATTTTTAATAAAGTAATGTATGCTCTAGTTTAAAACTCAAATATTAAATAACTTATAATTAAAAACAAATGTCCACTAAGCATCCCCTACTCGACAGTACAACTCCCCATAGGCAATGACTTTCAGTTCTTTTAGCCCTTGCTTTCTTGTACCTTCCTCTATATTTCTAAATAAATGGCCACATTGCTATTTGTTAATGAATTAATTTTAGACATTATGTATTGACATTCTGTTATGGTAGATGAGAATTTAGCTCTTTCATTCTTCTCCCACCTTCATCCCACTTACCTTCTCTTTCTAAACTCTTGTTAAAATTACATAAAAAGTGTTGGTTCAATCAATAGTTAGGATTGACATTACTAGGGCTATGAAGTAGAATTCCTAGCCAAGAACTATATAATTATTGTTTTGTCTCTTGTATATCATTTTGCTTTTCTTTCTAGAGTTAATATTTTCCTCATTTTTTTCATTTGCTTACTTTTCTTATGCACTTATACATATTTTTTTCTGTGCTAAATTCATCAATACTGTTTTCCAAATGGCCAAATAAATAATCTATACATTGATTATTTTTTCATGAGTTCTTCTCTAGCTTCTTATGCTTCCTTCTGCACAGTTGCTGTCGTCTGTCCTCTTATCTATAAATTTTCTTTTTATGTTCTTGTATTGGATCCACTGGAAACCTGGTGATGGGGTTTGGCTCTGTGTCCCCACCCAAATCTTACTTTGAATTGTAATAATCCCCATGTGTGATGGGCAGGACCAAGTGGAGGTAATTGGATCATAGGGTCTGATTCCCCTATGCTGTACTTCTGATAATGAGTGGAGTCTCACAAGATCTGATGGTTTTATAAGAAGTTTTCCCATTCTCTGGGTACTCTTTCTCTCTCCTGCCGCCTTGTGAAGAGGTGCCTTCCACCATGATTGTAAGTTTCCTGAGACCTTCCCAGCATGCCGAACTGTGGAACAATTGAAACTATTTTCTATGTAAATTACCCAGTATTGGGTATTTCTTCATAGTAGTGTGAGAATGGAATAATATACCTGTGAAATTCTTTCTTTAGTCCCTTACTTTGCTGGAGCATATGTTCTAAATCCTAAAAAGTTGCTCATGGTGATAATTGTTTGTTTGAAATCTTACTTTTTGGAAAGTGGCTTTAATATGTCTTTATATTTGTTGGATAATATAGCTCAGTCTATAATGCTGGGCTGCAAATCACTTTGCCTCTGTATATTGAAGTTATTTTTCCATTGCTTTCTAACATTCAGGGTTGTTGTTGAGAAGTCTGATTTTATTTCATTTCATATCCTTTGTGAGGGATGTTTCCTTCCACCCCTAAGAAAATGAGAGGATTTTTAAATTACTTCCTACTGCTCCACAGTTTTATAAAGAAGACCCCTTAAGTTTGCCTTTTATCATTCTCTGTGCTGGACACAGTGAGCTATTCTTTTACTTTGAGGATTCTAATATCCTTTTGGTTTGTAGAAATAGTCCATTATAAATTTTAAAATTACTTCTTTTCTATTTTTTTCTATTCCATTAATCTATTTTGAGATTTTCTAGTTCAACACCCTAAGATTTTAACATCTTTTTTCCTTGAAATTTTATCTTTTTGCTTTATTTCTTCTACTTTCTGAGATGTCTTTTTCATTTTTGTCATCGGACCTGTTTTACATTTTAAATTTTTGACTAGTAAGTCGTGCACCGTGGCTCATGCCTATAATCTCAGCACTTTGGAATGCTGAGGCGGGCAGATCACCTGAGGTCAGGAGTTTGAGACTAGTCTCCCCAACGTGGTGAAACCCTATCTCTACTAAAAATACAAAAATTAGCTGGGTGTGGTGGCAGGCACCTGTAATCCCAGCTACTCAGGAGGCTGAGGCAGGATAATTGCTTGAACATGGGAGACGGAGGTTGCAGTGAGCCGAGATCATGCCACTGCACTCCAGCTTGGGAAACAGAGCAAGACTCTGTTTCAAGAATAAATAAATAAAAATAAATAAATAAATTTTTACTAATAATATTCCAGTTTTCTTCTAATTGTTTCTTCTCCAATCTTAGCTATGAAGCATTTTGTCTTTTAAAAACATATATCCACAATGGTTTTTTAAAATCTCTCCAGTTTTATTATTCTCTCTTATTCACGAAAGCTTATAGATTTCTTTTCTTCTTTTTTTTTTTCAGTTGCTTTATTGTGGGGTTTTCCCAAATGTTGAGAGCTTTTGCTGTGTTTTGGGTTCTTCTCATGGTGGAGTGTGATGAGACTCAATGGGAAGCCCCACTTCTCATATCTGGCTGTCCATTAACAGGTAGCAGCTGATGAGAAGCACTGAAGGTGTCGTTGGAACACAATAATAGATAATATTCAAGCTACTGGGATTCACAGCTATCTCCATGTCTAATATCAGTGTCTGGAGGCCTTTAATTTGGGCCTCTTAGGTTTCTCAAAAGAGGACTTATCTAATCTCCTGGCTGGAAGGGCTATTTCTAGAGATAGAAATATCACATAAACTCCTGTTTTCAACTTCTGACCTCTCTGTTGATAAATGTCTTGAGCTTTCTTCATATGACTTCTTCTGAGAATACATCACTGGGTCTCGTGTGTGTGTGTGTGTGTGTGTGTGTGTGCATGCACACGTAGGTAGGTGGATGGGGAGGGTTCTTCCTTAGGTTGCTCTCCATTGGGTGCTCTGTCTCTGCCCTAGAGGAAGTCATTATTTCCTATTTGCTGTTATTGCTATTATTCCTATCTGCTATTCCTTGTATTCTTTAGAGCAAGGGTCAGCAACAGTTTTCTATAAAGTGTCACAGAGTAGCTATTTTAGATTTTGCAGGTCATTCTGCCTCTGTCACAATCATTCAACTGCATACTGCAGTGTAAAAGCAGCCATGGGCAACATACAAACGAATGGGCAAGGCCAGATTTGGCCTGCATGCTGACCCCTGCTTTAACCTGCTCTTTACCTCTTACTTGGCAATTCCCATTTCTAGTTAATAATTCTTTATATTCAGTTTTCCCTGTCCGAATTACCAGTGTGATTTCTGTCTCCTGATTGGACTCTCACTGATAAATGATACATCATATTGACATTCTAGGCAAGGGCTTGGCTTGGATGCCTTGGGCCATTGGAGAGGATCTGGATCTGACAATTCTGGCCAGCAATTATGAGGGAGAGAGGAAGAGGGAGAGAGAGAGAGAGAGGAAGAGAGAAAGAGAAAGAGAGAGAGAGAGAGAGAGAGAGAGAGGGAGAGAGAGAGAGAGAGAGAGAAAGATAGAGAATGAGAATGAACAAATTAATGACAGCCCTAAATCATCAAACTAACATTTTTAAGCAAGACTTTCTTTTCTGTAGAAAGAAACTGTGACAGCAGTGAAAAAAAATTCTTTTTCCTGTCAATTATAAACCAAAAGGTTCACAGAATTTTTCTCTAGTTATCCGCTCTATAATATATTCATGTTTATTTTAATTTCCCCAAGACCTTCAGGTAAAATCAAGAAAGATGTGGGGTATTTTTCCCGGGGCTCTCTCTTCTCCTCAGCTCAGGATGGTAATAGCCCTGGAGATCCTGTGTTGAATGCTCCCTGGAGTGGCCGTCTCACCCCCTCCCTACACTTTCCTTAGGCAGAGTACAATGCAATTGATTAGTTTCCCGCTTCCTAAATTGCTGTCAAGTTCCAGACTTATCTCCCTGAGATTATTCCCATCATCTTTATTGGAGGTTTGGGTGTCTGCAAATTCTTCAGTGACACATTTACAGGCTGTCTTTTGCTTTATGCTCACAGATGGCTAATCACAATCATACTGTATATTTTACTAGTTTAATTCTCAGAGGGTAACCTCTTTTCCAGGATTTTTGTCTCTCCTTATATTGCCAATACCAAGAACATACTCTGATTAAAAAAAAAAAAAAAGTGACAGAGAATGCTTAGCCCAAGGCTATCGCAAAGACGTGGCTCTGAGATCTCCTGAAATGCAGAACTTTGCTTGAGATGTTTTAGCCAGGCTCCCTATGGCTCTTAATTCATGTGATGAGTTAGGGAGAGACGCGAAAGGAAGAAACATGCTCACAGGCAAGCCTGATATAAAAGCAACAGCAGTTGGCAAAGCCTTAGCCCTAACTGCCCATCAATTTTTCTCTTCATTATGATACAAGCAGGGAAGGTTGTAAGATCAAGTGTTTTAAGTGATGCATTAAGACAGATTGATAAGCAGAAGGTGCCTTATTGCTGGTGTCAGATTTAAACCTCTGAAGAGAAAAAGGGTTTAGGGGAAACATTATTTTTCCCTTGCTTAGTTAAGTTGTGGAGTTGAGCGTTGGAACGGACCTGGATCACCAGCTGAGTACTTTCTACTGCTCCCCCTCCCAGTCTAGACCAACAAATCCTCTTTCGTAGATAGAATGGAGGGACCAAAAAATGCCCCACAAGAATTTGAAATAGGTAAGATTGTTCTCTGAGAGTGAAGCTATAACACTGACTTAGATCAGTGTGAAAAAGTACAAAGTCACCTTAGAAATAAAATGTTTTCTAGTCTAAGACACAAAGATGAATTGACTGTAGATTTTGAAACAGGCAAATAAATAAAATACTTACCAGAAAGAAGTCGAAGGGATGTAATGCCTGGCTAGGTTCCTTTATTTTGTGGGGAAGGACTTCCACCTGTGAAGTCCTCCCTCCGTCCCTCTCCCCACCAAAATGGGGCTACGAGCATCAATCTTTAGCATCTTTGCACTCACCTTGTGTTTTTATTCCATCCTTACCAAGTAAATGTCTGCTCATAACCTTGTTTACTGTGTGGATTTGCCTACAGAGAGTGGTTTGATTTTCAAACATCCCTATCATATCTGCTTGGTGGCTATTTAATTACGGGAAATAAACAAATTAGCAAAGTGGTATCTGTGAACTTGGTTGATTGCTATCTGAAACTGGAGGTGATGACAATCCAGTTGTCTGCCTTGTTAGATTAAGGAACCCCCATAGGGACCAGCTGGACTCTTATGACACTTTTACATAATCCTCACACATTTCTGAACCTTTTTCAGATTATGACATATGTTCATTACTTTTATTGCCTAGAAACTTAATTTTAGGGGAAAAAGTTTATTAAACTAGAACTATAAGGAGAAGAACACTATAATAATTAAGAGCTTAAACTTTGTGTTTAGACAACATGGACTGAAGCCCTGGTTCTCTCACCTTTCTTCATAATGCCCAGAGATACCTTCCCTTCCTCTTGCTCCTGCTTTGGCCATGTGATGTGCTTTCTCCTTCACTTTCACCTTCTGCAATGATTGTAAGCTTCCTGAGGACTCCACAGAAGCCACAGGTCTCTTTGTGTTCAAGTTGTTTCATCTATAAAGTGAGAATAATGCAAGTACTTATATAATAGGGTTGTTGTGAGGATTAAATGAGATATGCTCATAAAATATTTATCACAATGGCTGGCACTTGGTAAGGGCTCAAAAAATTTTAGCTGTCTTCATAATACTTATCATTATCAACCAGTTTTTCTCCTTTTTAAACATCATAAGCATGTTACTGTCATCAGAGTTTAGATCAGTCCAAGAGAATCAGTATTAGTAACTGAGTTGAAAATACCTCTGACCAAAAACAATAAAATTCTACAACTTTGTATTGAGTACCTACTATATGCCAGTCATTGTTCTAGTATGAATTAAAAGTAAACAAAACAGTAAAACGAAAATAATCTAATTAAACTTTAAAATTTAATTTTGAATAGTAATAAATGAAAAGAGGATAATAATTGTGAGATAAAGACTATGGTGGTCAATGTTAATTAAGAGTCCCTCTATCAGTTTAGATAGAGCAGTATCAGATAGATGACAGTGGGATACTTTTAAAGAAAGTGACTTCTGGGCTGAAACCCAAATGGTAAAGAGTCAGCCATTAAATATCTGGATGAAGGATTCCTGTAAGTACAGCCTAGAGGAGGTGCTATGGTTTAAATGTTTCCCCCAAAGGTCATGTGTTAGAAACCTAATCCCCAATGCCACAGTGCTGAGAGGTAAGATAATTCGTACCCTTATGAATGAATGCTGATATTAAGGGATGAATTAGTTATCTTGGGAGTGGGTTCCTGATACAAGGATTAGTTTGGTTCCCTTCTTCCATCTCTTTCTCTCTCTGTCAGGCTTTCTCACCATGAGATGCTTTCTGTTATGTTATGACACAGCAAGAAGGTCCTCACAAGATGTGACCTCCTGTTCTTGGACTTCTCAGCCTCCAGAATCATGAGGTAATTAAACTGCTATTGTTTATAAATTACCCAGTCTGTGGTATTGTGTTACAGCAACACAAAATGGACTAAGACAGGAGAGAAGGAGTTTGACTTTTTTCTTGGACTAGAGAGAAGGACAGTGAGAATGGAAAACTATAATTGAGTTGGAAGATGATATATATTGGATATGTGTCCCCACCCAAATCTCAGGTTGAATTGCAATCCCCACTGTTGAAGGTGGGGCCTGGTAAAATGTGATTGGATCATGTGGGTGGTTTTCTCATGAATGGTTTAGCACCATCCCCTTGGTGCTCTTCTTGTGATAGTGAGTTCTCATGGGATCTGGTTGTTTAAAAGAGTGTGGCACCTGCCCCACCTCTTGCTTCTGCTCTGGTCATGTGATTTGCTTGCTCCTCCTTCAACTTCTGGCATGATTGTAAGCTTCCTGAGGCCTCCACAGAAGCCAAGCAGATGCCAGTATTATGCTTCCTGTGCAGCCTGCGAACTGTGAGCCAATTAAATTTCTTTTCAAATTATCCAGACTCAGATTTTTTTTATAACAGTGCAAGAATGGCCTAGTACAGACAATTGGTACTGAGGAGTGGGGTATTGGTATAAAGATACCTGAAAATGTGGAAACAACTTTGGAATTGGGTAATGGCAAAGGTCAGAAGAGTGTGGGTGGCTCAGAAGCAGGAAGATGAAGGAACATTTGGAATGTTTTAGAGACTGGTTAAATGGTTGTGACCAAAATGCTGATAGTGATATGAACAATGAAGTCCAGGATGCTGAGGTCTCAGATGGAAATGATGAACTTATTAGGAACTGGAGTAAAGATAACTTTTGTTATACCTTAGCAAAACACATGGCTGCATTACATCCATTAGCTAGGGGTCTGTGAAAGTTTGAACTTGAAAATGATGACGTAGGGTATCTGGTGGAAGAAATTTCTAAGCAGCAAAGTGTTCAAGGTGTGGCCTAGCTGCTTCTAACAGCCCATGTTCAGATGTGAGAATGAAAGAATGACTTAAAGTTGGAACTTATATTTAAAAGAGAAGCAGAGCAAAGAGTTTGGAAAATTTGCTGTCTGGCCATGTGACAGAGAAAGAAAAAGCTTTTTTGGGAGAGGAATCTAAGCAGGAGGCTGCATAACAACTACTTACTAGAAAGATTTGCATAACTAAAAAGAAGCCAACTGCTGATAGCCAAGACAATGGGAAAAAAGCCTTGAAGGCATTTCAGAGACCTTTGCAGCAGCCCTTCCCATCACAGGTTGGAGGTCTAGCTGAGAAGAATGGTTTTGTGGGTTTATTAATCCATGCTCACACTGCTCTAAAGAACTGCCCCAAACTGGGTAATTTATAAAGAAAAGGTATTTAATTGACTTACAGTTCCACATGGCTGGGGAGGCCTCAGGAAACCTACAATGCCAGAAGCTAAAGGAGAAATGTCTTACCTGGCAGCAGGCAAGAGAGAGAGTGTGTGTGTGAGTGTGAAGGAGGAACTGTCAAATGCTTATAAAACCATCAGATCTTGTGAGAACTCACTCACTACCACAAGGACAGCGTGGGGGAAACTGCCCCCATGATCCAGTCACCTCCCTCCCTTGACACATGGGGATTACAGGTCCCTCCTTTGACACCTGGACACATGGGGATTACAATTCAAAATGAGATTTGGGTGGGGACACAGAGCCAAACCATATTACTCTACCCCTGGCTTCTCCCAAATCTCTCTTTTCTCAAATCTCTTCACAATTCAAAACTGATAAAATTTTACTTTTCAAAACCATGCCTTCCCAACAGTCCCCCAAAACCTTAACTCATATCAGCATTGACTCAAAAGTCCACAGTCCAAAGTCTTATCTGAGACAAGGCAAGTCCCTTCTGCCTATGAGCCTGTAAAATCAAAAGCAAGTTAGTTACTTCCTAGACACAATGGAGGCATAGGCATGGGTAAATGTTTCCACTCCAAATGGGAGAAATTGGCTAAAACAAATGAGCTACAGGACCTGTGAAAATCTGCAACCCAGTGGAGCACTAATTAAATCTTAAAGCTTGGAAATTATCTCCTTTGGCTCCATGTCTCACATCTGGGACATGCTGATGCAAGGGGTGGGCTCTGATGGTCTTGAGCAGCTTCTTCATGAACTGTTATTGAGTGCCTGTGACTTTTCCAGGTGCATGATGCAAGCTGTTGGTTGATCTGCCATTCTGGGATCTAGAGGACAGTGGCCCTCTTCTCACAGGTCCACTAGACAGTGCCCCAGTGGGGACTCTGGGGGCTCCAACTCCACATTTCCCTTCTGCATTGCCCTAGTACAGGTACTCCATGAAGGCCCACTTTGCAGCAGACTTCTGCCTAGACATCTAGGCATTAACAAACATCCTCTGAAATCTAGATGAAGATTCTCAAACTTCATTGTTTGACTTCTGTGCACCCACAGGCCCAACACCACATGGAAGTGACCAAGGCTTGTGGCTTGCACCCTTTGAAGTAATGGCCCAAGCTATACTTTGACCCCTTTTAGCCATGGTTGGACCTAGAGTGTCTGGAATGCAGGGAACCAAGTCCCAAGTCTGTACAAGGACTGCATCCTGCAAAGCCATAGGGGTGGAGCTGCCTAAGGCTTTGGTAACTTACTCTTTGCACCAGTGTGGTCTGGATGTGGGACATGGAGTAAAAGGAGATTATATTGGAGTTTTAAGACTTAGTCATGGCCCTGCTGGGTTTTGGACTTGCATTGGGCCTGTAGCCCCTTTCATTTGTCATTTTTCTCTCTTTTGGAATGGGAATATTTACTAAATGCTTGTATCTCCATTGTAACTTGGAAGTAACTAACTTGTTTAGGATTTTACAGGCTCATAGGTGAAGGGATTTGCCTTGTCTCAAATGAGACATTGGACTTTGGGTTTTTGAGTTAATGTTGGAATGAGTTAAGAATTTGGGGGATTATTGGGAAGACATGGTTATATTTTGAAGTGTGAGAAGAACATGATATTTGGGAGGCATCAAGGTTAGAATAATGTAGTTTGGATGTGTGTCTCATCCAAATCTCATATTGGAATGTAATTCCCAATGTTGGAGGTGGGGCCTGGTGGGAGGCGATTAAATCATGGGGGCAGATTTCTCACAAATGGTCTAGCACCATCTCCCTTGGTACTGTTTTCATGATAGTGAGTGAGCTGTCATGAGATCTGGTCATTTAAAAGCATGTGGCACCTCTCCCCTCTTTCTTGCTCCTGCACTAGCCACGATTGTAAGCTTCTTGAGGCCTCCACAGAAGCTGAGTAGATGCCAGCATCATGCTTCCTGTACAGCCTGCAGCACTGTGATCCAATTAAACTGCTTTTCTTTATAAATTATCCAGTCTCAGGTATTTCTTTATAGCAGTAAGAGAATGAGTAATACATAAGGAAATGGAAGGAGGTGGAGTTGGGACAGAATTGTGGGCAGTAAACAAGATTTTAGAAAACAAGACTTTATGCTAAGGGGAAAGGAAACTATTGCAAGGTTTGAGGTAATGGAGTCACAGGTTGAGGAGTATGGAGGATGGATTGTCATGGGTTAAACCATTGCTGTGGAAATAGGGAGACTGTGTGGAGGTTAATGAATTAGGCCATGTGAGAGAGCATAGTGGTTTAGGTGGGGTTAGAAACAATGGGAATGGAGAAAAATAGTTGAATCTGGGATGTATTTGAAAGTAAAGCCAATAGGACTTCCTGATGGATTGGAAGTGAAGTATAAGGGTCAGACGGAAACCCAAGATGTGTGCTAAGTTTTTGGCTTGAACAACTACTTGAGTGATCGATCATTCCATTGAATAAGGGTGGGTGGACCAAGGTAAAGTATATTTGGGGGGGAAATTAGGAATTTTATTTCAAATATGCTTAGAATATTTTATGTCGATTGAAAATATTAGGGTTTAGGTATTTAGGTAGCTTTTGCAGGCAAATTTTGTGTTTCCACAGTTTCAAAAACCAAAATAATATTTTGAGGAGTTCTACCATTCTAGAATTCTTATGCTGGAAACTGCAACTTTTGTTCAATCCTTTGTTATTTACAAATATGACCTCCTCAATGAGTTGGTGATGGAGCTGGCCCCGGAGCTTGAGCCTATTACTTGTATCTGAAGAGCTATAATCCTCATTCGACCTTTTCTGCATTCCCAAGATTTTCTCCATAATTAAAACCTCTTAGGAAACCTGAAGCCTAAGAATCCCTCTTGGATAACAGGAGGATCGTGTTTTCATGCAAATGAAATAAAGAATGCAAAAATGAATGAGGGGTGAAAATAGATAAAGTGCCAAGCTGTGGAAGAATAGATTTTCCTAAACTCTAACAGCTAAAGGGATTGTTTGCCCATCTGTGTTTATTAGGATTGCCAGGGAAAAACAGATCATGTGATCATGTCCAAAGAGCAGACCTTGTCAGATATGAAATAATTATTTAAATGTGTATTATTGAGACCCTGTCTGAATCCCTGTTTTGCAGCCTGAGGGGTGAGGAGTGACCAGGGAAGCCGTTAGTGATTACTCAGAAACCAATACTACAAATCCTGAACAAAACTGTTCCATAAAAATCTCATTACTTACCCATGTTTTCTCTGAATCAGCATTCTGGGCACTGCCGTAGATATCCTGTAAATTACACACTTGTAAATTACCCATTTATAACATCTGTCAGTGGCAGCTACAGAAGCAGATAATTTTTTTCCCTTTTGCCTCAGCTCTGTAGCAGCTAGCTTTTAGATTTTGTTTTGATTTTTCTGAGCACCCTTGAAGACCTAAGACATATTATTGACTGGCTTGAAAGTATCTGGGACTCTGTTGCGATTAATCCAGACTGCCTGTTTGACCCAATTATGGGAGACATTGGAAACCAACCGTGTGCCAAGAATTGTGCTAGGCTTTGGGAATGGAGAAGCGAAAGAGACAATCCTTGACAAGGGTGCCTGCAGAGAGCTAGGAACATCAGTGAAGACAGTATGGCAAAATAAGAACTAAGGCTATGCAAAGGGTGTTGGTGAGAATGGAGGAAGTATTGAACTCAGCTTGGGTAATATGTAAGGAAGGAGAGGTCAAGAAATGCTTTAGGCTGGGCCCAGTGGCTCATGCCTGTAATCACAGCACTTTGGGAGGCCAAGGCGGGCGGATCACTTGAGGTCAGGAGTTTGAGACCAGCCTGGCCAACATGGCAAAACCCTGCCTCTACTAAAAATATAAAAATCAGCCGGGTGTGGTGGCAGGCACCTGTAATCCCAGCTACTTTGGAGGCTGAGGCATGAGAATCTCTTGAACCTGGGAGGTGGAGGTTGCAGTGAACCGAGATTGTGCCACTGCATTCCAGCCTGGGTGACAGAGTGAAACTCTGCCTCAAAAAAAAAAAAAAAAAAAAAAAAAAAGCTTCAAAGGTGACACCTGAGCACCCTTCTATGCCTCTGGTTGGAACAAAATGATGCAGCCACTTTGGAAAATACTCTGTCAATTCCCTAAATGATTAAACATAGAGTTACCATATGACCCAGCAATTCTACTCCTTGGTATCCGAGAGACATGAAAACATAGGTCCACACAAAAACTTGTACACAAATGTTTATAAAAACATGACTCATAGGTGCCCCAAGGTAGAAACAACTCCAATGTCCACCAAGTGATGTATGAATAAATAAAATGTGGTATCCATATAGTGAAATATTATTTGAACCTAAAAAGAAATGCAGTACTGATCCATGCTACAATGTGGATGAATTTTGAAAACATTATGCTAAGTGAGAGAAGCCAGACACAATAGGTCACCTATTATATGATTCTATTACTATAAAATGTCCAGAATAGGCAAATCTATAAAGACAGAAAGTAAATTATTGTTTGCCTCATGCTGAGGAAATGGGAGGATTGAGGAAATGCAGCTAAGTATGCAGGGCTTCTTTTTTAGATTGTGTTCTAAAATGGATTGCGCTGATGGATGCACAACTCTGAATATACTAAAAGCTCTTGAATTATATAGCTAACTGGGTGAATTGCACAGTATGTGAAATAAATCTCAATGAATTTTTTTCAAAAAAACAATTACCCCTTAGAATGAGTAGGAGAGAGGACATTACTGGAAGTGACAATAATTAGTGAATTTACCCCATCAGCAAGTCGTCTTGGCTTTATTTCCAAAATGCATCTTGGGGCCAAGTGTGGTGGCTTGTGTCCACGGTCCTACTTACTTGGGAGGCTGAGGCAGGAGGATGATTTGAGCTCATGAGTTCAAGGCTGCAGTGAACTATGATTGCACCATCGCACCCCAGCTTGGGCGGCAGAGCGATACCCTGTCTCTAAACAAAGAAACAAACAAAACCAGAATTCATCTCGCCTCTATCTAACCCTCTCTATTTCCACTGCCACTGTCCTCTTCCAAGCCACCGTTTCTCATCTTGACCACTGTGGTAGCCTCCTAGCTATTTCCATTCCTGTCCCCTGTGCTGGAGAGTCTAGTGGCAACACAGGACTGCTTCCCCAAGGGGCTGAGAGTGTGGGAACCTGATTGTTCAGAATTCCTGCTGGGGGGTTCTGGTTGGCTTTGTGGGAGGCTGCAGGGAGGTGGTGTCGAACCTGCTCCTGTGTCCCTCAGAGATGGCATCAGGGAGGTTCTACCAGGGACTGCCCATTGTCCTTCTGTGAATCAAACTTCTAGGTGGCATCCCAGGCCACTGGGACCCCTACGGATGGTCTTCAGGGTTTCCTGCACTTACTGGTTTCCTGAAAACTGATGAAGCTTCTCTGACCTCAAACCCCTAGACCTTCTAAGAGTCCTTTCATTTCTCACTTCACTTCCATTTCTGCTTGAGGTACGCAGTGTGGTTCCAGTCTTACTGATTCATGCTGCTACCCTCTATTCTCCAGACAGTAACCAGTATCATATTTTGAAAATGTCAGTCAAGACATTTTACTCCGTTGCTCAAAACTCTCTAACAGCTCCCATGACTTAGACTCAAATCCACACTCCATGCAAGACACTTTGCGATCTGAACTCTGCCTCCTTTTCCTCCTCATCTACTAGCTCATGCCTGTCCATATCGCCCCTTTTCCTTTCCCTCCCGTGTGTTCAGTCCATTGCCATTTGAGAGGCTTTGCACATGGTGTCCCTTCTGCCTGGATCCCTCTGCTCAGTTTATTGCAGGGCAGTTCCTTCTGTTACTAGGTCTCAGCTCAGGTGTCTGTCCTCAGAGAACCTTTTCTAGATCACCATACTCAGTACCACTGCCTTCTCCATCTCATCCTCTCATGACTCTGAGTTGTTTTGTTCATGAATTTCCTTTCTTGTTTATTTCCTGTCCCTTTCCTAGAGTGTAAGCTCCATACAACAGAGGCCTTTGATTCATCATGGCATGCCAGACTTGAGCACCGTCTCTGGCACCCAGAAACCACACACTCTCATGCAGAGACAAGGAGGCATGACAGAAAGGAGAGCATTGAGAGCACATCATAGTTCGTGGTTGGAATTCCACAGGGTGGATGTGGTGGTGGTGGCAGAACGTGAACAGTGAGGTTACAGAAGAAGACAGGTCACAAGGGGCCTTGTTATTTCTTAATTGTGTAATCTTAGAAAAGCCATTTAATTTCTCCAAACCTTCAGTTCTCCACTTCTAAACTGGAATTTCTAAAACCTAACTTATGGGGTTTATATGGGTGGATTAAATGTACTCATCGACATGAAAACCTTATGAAAACTACAAAGTGACTTATTCATATATTTAGTGTTTAATATTACCAGGAATCTACAGAGTCTAGGTCCAGAAAAGTCAGAGATTAAAAAAGATATGGTCTCTGCCCTTGAGGAGGCCACTGTCTGGTAAGAAGGAGAGACCCACAGAAAGTCATAAAACATGTCTTATGTGATGATGACCTCAAGCCCTCTCAGCCTGGGGTGTGACCTGTAGCTGTTTCTTATTACACAGTGCCAGTTTGCTTTGTGTCTTTGTCAGTGCTGGAACCTCCTCCAGGACAGCGAGGGGTCTTCATGTCTTTTCCACAGAGTCCATGGGGTCTCCTCTGGATCCACATCCCCAGGAGGCCCCTCAGGCTCAACTTCACTTTCTGTGGGATTCAAACACCAGGGCCTCCTGACCTTGTGACTTGAATTTCTTTCTACAACGGGTGGGTTCTTTATTCTCACATCATCTCCCCTGATGCTTACTCAATCAATGGGCATTTTGATATGATTCAGCTTTTTTTTCCTGTATTTTAAAAATTGCTATATCATAGTTGTACATATTTGGGGTGTACATGTGATTTTCTGATACATGTATAGAATGTTTGTAAAGGCAATACAGGTAGAGCAAAATTTGACAAGTAGAAGAGAGTTTGGAAGAAGAGACATACATGCGTTGGTGAAAGGAGAACATAGAATTAAACCTGTGTATAAAAAGTTAACCAATTACCGTTATTTGATGAGTACAAACTACTGTGACCCTCCATGACTGGGTACTCTGTTTTAGACCCCTTTAGGTTCCCAAAGCCTACTCATGTGCACAGATATCTCCTCTATAACTCTTCCAGAATTTTATTCCTACCCAGTAACTGTTTTGGGCTCAGTGTATGACAGCATGCCTATTTCTAAGCTTGTTTTGCCACTGGATCCTGCACTTTTAGGGCTGGGACTTTGTCTTGGTCACCTTTTACCCTTTATCACTGTGTATGTGCGTGGTGCAGAGTGAGAAATCATTGTTTACGGGATGGCTGCTGTGTGGATGGACTGTGGGGATGAGAGTAACTGCAAATCCATCCTCTGCACTGCTTTGGATTGAAGTAAAAAGGTCAAGTAAACAGGTTCTTTCTCTGTCTCTCCAAAACCAGCCACGATAATACAGCTGCCTTCAGGACCCTTGGGTAAAGAGGAGGAGACGCTATGCTTCACTGTCAGGTTTATGGTTTCAGGATTGCTCAATGGCTTTGGTTCTCTCTTTTTACTGGGGAGTTGAGGGTTTAAGTGGGGTTGATTATTTTCCCTGCTTCTGACTCAGCCCAGGATTGGAACAGCAGTTGCGTCTGAGTGAGAGAGGAGATGATGCTGGTGGGGATGAAAGGAGAACAAGGGGATGGGTTTTGATTAGAAATAAAGAAAAAAATACCAGGGAAGTGTTTTCCTCAAAGATTTATAACATGTTCACTCAATAATCCTTTATTTACTGCCTAAAGCTGATTTCTCTTGAAAAATTACTTTGGCATATAGTCTATAAGTAAAGGCAACTTAACAGATTGGAAAATTTTAAATAAAGAATTTAGCGAGTAGTTGTCTCCCATCCAGCCTGTGTGATTTTTTTTTGTTAGTGGGGGTTGGGGTGATGCCTGGGAGAATCAATCCTTTTGAAAGCCAGCGGGAATGTGATTGTGCTGACTTGGATCTGAGGCTGCTGTTGTAAAATCTTCATCTTTTACCTAATGATGCCTCCTTCTGATAGGCTCTTCTTTGGAAAGATTTTTTTGCCCCCTCCTAAGTACACATTTGATTGTGCATTTGTCAACGTGTTGATCAAGGGCTCTTTCTTCTTTTAATAAATGTGGCACATCCATTCCAAAGCATTCCTCCTATAATTAATAACAATAAAATCTGGTTACCCTGTGGAGAGCTGACACATTGAAAAAGACCCAGGGAAAATACAAGATGGTACCAGCAGGTTAACCACAGGGCTCTCTGCCTTCTCTTCTCCCCGCCCAGACTGCACCTGCTACCCAGAGACCCTGTCTGCCTTTGGGGGCTGCTTTTCCCCTCAGGGCTCCTCTTGATGATGTATTTGAATAGGAGAGAAAGCTGGATTGCAGTAAGATGATGTATCTCATTTAGGAGGAGAAGAAGTCATTTTGTTCAAAGCAATTCCTTGTTTGGTGTGGACAGATTGTTGTTGTTTTCACTATTTGTCTAATATGTTAACAGAGGCCACTCTCCTATGGTGCTGTGTCCAGAGGTTGGCTCAAAGGGACTCTTCTTTCTAGATGTGAACTGGGAATTGCCCAGCTGATGACTGGTACATAATAGGTGTTTAATAAACAGCGAACAAACAGATGCATCCATTCATCCTTGTCTGGAATAGAATCCCTTGTGTGTTCATTGTAATGTGTGTGGGGGAAGTTCTTTTGGCAAATATTGTCAGCAGAATCATCATTTGAATGTGGCAAGTTAGTCTAGCTTCCTCGATATCTCAAGTCTCCTCCTCCTCCTCCTTCTTCCTTCTTCCTTCTTCCCTCTTCCCTTTTTCCTCTTCTTCCTCTTCCTCCTCTTCTTCTTCCCCTCCCCATCCCCTCCCCCTCCCCCTCCTCCTCTTCCTCCTCCTCCTCCTCCTCCTCCTTCCCCTTCTCCTTTTCCTTCTCCTTCTCCTTCTCCTTCTTTCTCTCACTCTGTTCCCCAAGGCTGGAGTGCAGTGGCACTATCTTAACTCACTGCCACCTCCACCTCCCAGGTTCAAGTGATTCTCCTGCCTCAGCCTCCCAAGTTGCTGGGATTACAAGTGCCTACCACCACGCCCAGCTAATTTTTCTGTATTTTTTAGTAGAGACAGGGTTTCGCTATGTTGGTCAGGCTGGTCATGAACTCCTGACCTCAGGTGATCCACCTGCCTCGGCCTCCCAGAGTGCTGGGATTACAGGCATGAGCCACCACACCTGGCCTCAAGTTTTCTTAAACATCAATATGTGTCATGCATTATGGATTGATATATAGAAAGATTCTGAAACTTGGTTTATGTTTATGCAGACAGAATGTGTCTGGAAGAACACCTGAGGCATTGGTAACAAATGGTAGTTGTTGCCAGGGAAATAAATTGAGAAACTGTACAGGTGGGAAGCAGACCACGTTTCACTGTATAATCATCTTGCATTATTGGGATAATTTCCATGTGACTATGATGCCTATACCAAAAAAAAAAAAAAAATACTTAACATAGAGATGTATAAAAGAAAGACTCTAATGGAAATGTCTATACACAGACACTCATATTCATTCTTTCTTTCCCCTCTTCTTTGGACTTTCCTATACTCTTCCCCATGTGAAGTAGAAAGTGACACTCAATGGGTTTACCTAAAAACTTGAGACATAAGGAAGGCTCAGAGAAGGTAGCCCAGGATATGGACTTGATTTTGGACAGTCCCACAAAATGAGGAAGAAACCTGGAAGTCACAGTCTGCCTGGCTCCAGACAGCCTGAGAAGACGCAGTGTCCAGGATAAAGGCTTATGAAGATTATCAGTAGAACTACACCATCAGCTCTCCCTGTTCTCAGGCTGTCAGACTCCAACTGGAAATACATTAGGCACCACTTGTTCTCCTGGTTTTCTAGCCTACTGATTGCAGGTCTTGGGACTTATCAGTCTTCATAACCATGTGAGACAATTCTTTAGAATGAATCTCTTTTATATGACCCTCTGTGAGACCAGACCTTGAAGAACAAAGGCTTATTGGTATTGTTTCCAAGAAAATGGAAAACAAATTTGTTTGTTTGCTTGTTGCTTGGTTTGGTTTATGTCTCAAATAAGAAGAGCAATTGCCTTTTTCTAGAAAGAGCCTGGTTTTCAAGAAGCAAGACCCTTAGGCCAAGAAGGGAAAATGATTTCTTTCACTCTGCTTAGTAAAATCCATGAGAGTAGGAAAAATAATCCTACTTGTTCAATGCTTACCCAGATACTCACACAGTTTGTCTTTAATTCTCATGGGAGCTCTGGGGAAGGGATTAATGTTGCAATCATTTTCTTTTTCAGATGAGGAAACTGAGGCCATAGGGAAGTTATGTAACTTCCCCAAACTAGGTCCTAGAGTTAGCACCCAGTATGAATAGGATTTAAACCCAGGCAGGTTGACTCCAAACCCATGGACTGGACCTCTGGGGATGTTGTTTTGTGTTTTGTGCAAGGGTGGACCACCCAGGAGTTTCTGTGACAGTTTTGGGTGACACGTCTGTCTTTGCCACTTTCTAACTGCATTACTTTGAATGAGTTGTGTAACCTCACCTTCCCACTTCCCACTGCCTCCTAAGCGCACTGGCTTTCTTTCTGCATCTTCTTCTGCTTTCATCTCAGGCCCTTTGCACTTTCTCTTCCTTCCACATGAAAAGCCCCTCTTCACCTTCCTTTCATGGCTGGTCTCTCATTATTGAGCACTCTGCTTAAATGTCACCAGCTCTGTCCCACAGCATCCTGGCTGAAGCGGTAATAAATCACACTACTTCATCTCTTTCATAGTGCTTATCGATACTTAAAATCACCTTCTTTATTTGTTTAAATGCTTATTTTTGATTTCTCCTACTAGAATGTCAATTCCTTGTGGTGATAGACTATGCCATTCATATTCACCACCATTTACTTGGCACATAGAACCATGCCTGGTCCATAATAAATGCTCAGTAAACATCTATAAACTTCCTGACTTCCTGGACCTCAATTTATTTACAGTTATAACATCGAGATGATATTACTAACTTCCAACATCGTTGTTAGGAACTGTGGGAATCCAGGCATCTAGCTCAAAGCTCTGTATTCAATAAGCATAGCTTCTCTGCTGGTCACTGGTTGCTTTTCTTCCCGCTCCCCAAGATCTTGAAAAACTTTTTCACCAAATACAATCTTAGCAGCAAATCGGGTCCCCAAAGCATTACCTTGCCTGTCCTCAGTCTTGGGGAAAATAAATCACATTTTCCATTTAAGGATGATGTAACATCACCAGAAAAGAAACTTTATCTGTGTAGACCTATCCATCACTTCCCTCTTCACCCCTTCTTGCATCTCCCTCCCTGGGAAGGTGCTCGAGTTTACCATGTGTGTTATAATCTCCACTGTATTTCTGTCTGCCATGATGATTGATCTTCGGCTAACAAATCAGCTTGGATGGCAGCGCTGCTGCTGTCCTACTCTGCCTTTGATCCGAGGTGTGGCTCCTCTGTAAATCAACACGGGGAGATGATGCAGGCTGAGCGCTGCTTGGGCACAGCTTCAGGAGACTTCTGTTTCCATAAAGCTATGCTCTGTGGAAGAGGTTGCAGCTGCCCCACTACCGCTGTCTTCTCCAGGGGAGGTGGCAGCATTTTCCTTTGCCCTAGTATTAGGGCCAGAGTGAATTTGTGCTTTAATGTCTGGTTCCTCTGCCTCCTTGAACTCTCATAAATCAGAACCTAGCGTAGCACATAGGTCAGGAAGGGAGGGCTTCCTGTGGTCTCAGTTTGGCCTTACTATGACTAATTATAATAATAAAAGGCTTGAAAAGGGTCTTTGAACATATTTTTGGTGGTTAAAATAGTGATACTTTGTTATGGACTTCCTCCTTCCCCCCCACCATTCATGCCGTAATAACGAATCTGTGGGGTCAGGGTCATTCGTATGATCTCTGGTAGCACCACAGATAGAACCAGCAACCTCTCATAATAATGATGATGGTGATGAGCCCTAACAGTTATGAAACCTTACAGGTGCCCTGCACCATTAATCACTTTACATACTGATGTATTTAATCTTCTAGGAATTAAGAGGGAAGGAAATAGGTCAAAGACCCATTTGGTGGGCAAGTATGAGACTGTAGAAACAGAATTCTGATTTTAAAATTCAGAAAGGGCAGGGGCCAGCATTTATCTAGTACATACACAAGATTTAGCATTTTTTCTAGAAGATATTCTGCCCACCAACCTTGCAACTTAGGACACCTCTTATCTAAATGTTCACAGGTAAAAATGGAATCTCAAGAAGATTTAGTAGCATGTCCAAAGTTTTACACTGTTGCTAAATGGTAGAGCTAGGATTTAAATCAGGTTTGTCTGACTCTACACTTTAGTTACAGATAGAAATGGTCTGAACAGGGTCAACCTTGCATGTAGGTGATTGGATAAGAAGTTCACCTACCAGACATGTTTCTCTTCTGAGCCTTAAAGTTTTCTTCTCTTATTAACAAAGAGTCAAACCAATCTCCACGCACCTAAATCTAAGAGTAAAATTAGACAAGCTTTGGCAAAGCCCCACGAAGCTGGAAAGATTGAACTATTCAAAGCTTTCACTTTGTCATTATTTCAGCTTCTAAACTTGTCGTCTTAATAGTCTATTGAATTAATAAAAGAAGTGAATACTCGTTGACACTGACAGAGCGGTACACTGCATATTATATAAACTGCTCTGTGTAACCCCATCTGCTTGCTATAGAGACACAAATTCATACTTTTTTGCCATTCTAACCCATAATCGTAACCTAACATCCATTCAAATTAAAGCATTGTAAGTCTTTTTAGGAGTAGGGGGAAAAAAAACGCTGCTGCTTTTTACTGGCTGATTTATTGTTACATGACAATATTGGGTATATAAAATTTTAATATTGGTGCTGTCTTTTTCACCATAAGTCTTGTGCTGAGGAGCTGAGAAATTATTTCATTTTAAAAAGGACATTTATTGCACTGTATAGGCAGGTATGTAATTCCTTCCCCTAAGAGATCTGTGGAATATTTTCCTTCTGAGGTGTGAGAACTTTTGATTTACACTTGTGTCATTTGGGTGCCAAAGAAGGGTGATTTACTGTTTCCATTGGCATAAATAATATTCTGTTTGTTTCTGCATCATTTTCTAACACCCACTATTGACAGTGCCTTACAGTTTACTAGGCAGAGAACTAAACCTTTTGCTGTAAATGTCAGGGAGAAAGAATGGAAAAAGAGCTTTGAATTTCAGTCTAATGTTCAAATGAGTCCCCAGTCACACTGGAAAGAGATAATCCAGTTATGGTGGGATAGTGCTACAATGCAGCTGTTCTTTCCAGCTCATTTCTTGGAACCACTGAAACTCTTTGGAGGAACCTGGCAACCTTCTGATCCTTGCAGTGGGATAATTCCCAGGATAATGTATGCTTTCATCAAACACCAGGCATCTTCTTCCATTGCTACTTCCCAGCCACCTATTTTCTCCTTTCTTCTCTACTCTGACCTTTGATCATCAATTTTAAAAAGTATAGTCAGTGTTTGAAAATACAATGTGGAGGTTTAGACATACACTTTCTGGAGACTCTATAACACAGATGTGAAAGAGACTATTGGTTGCTGATCCTATGTTAATTTTATTTTTCTTCTTCCTTAGATACAAAAGTTGATTTTACTTGGAGTAGCAATATGCTTGCCTGAGATATGTATTTCCCAGACTCCATTACAACTAGATTTGGCCATTCTGGCTAAGGAGATGGTGTAAGGGAAGTGGCTGTGCTTTAGTCAGGAGTAGGCCAGACTGGCCTTCTGGCACAGCATGATTCAATGGGTTTGGAGGGCAGGCACACAACCCCGCACATTATTTAACCATGCCGTGTGAGGTGCAGTAGGTGATCACCCACATGAGCTTGTGCTTGGCTCAGAGCCACTATTGTCTGTAAAAGATAGAATTACTCTGCTAACCCTGTACATACAGCTTGCTCATGCCCAGAGAGAGAGAGAAAGAGAGAGAGAGAGAGAGAGAGAGGGAGAGAGAGAGAGAGACAGAGAGTAAAGCATGTTGAAACCATCAACGATTCCTCGAGTGTTTTTCCAGCCACCTGACACTCGCCCACCAACTTCCCTCAGACCTCAGTTAGAGCCTGACAGGTGGAAATAGAAATTACTGGGTAGATCCTCTGGAAAACAGAATGAGGAGGCAGATCATTGGTAAGGGCCATATTTGCCTTTCCCTTCTCACTTCTACTTTCTGCCGGATTGTGGACAGATGGCTGGGTCTCTGCTAGCCATGTTGAACAAGGAGGCAACCTTTAGATATTTTAATAAGGGTAGTAGAACAGAATTACAGAAGAAATCTGAGTGCCTGATGGGTTAGTGAAGCTACTAATTTATTTAAGCAATTATAGTCATGTGCTATTACTGGCATCTGGGGGAAGCTGGTCATCATGTTCTAAGGACATTCAAGTAGCCCTGAACGACGTCTGCATGATGAGGAAATGCAATGCCTTACTAACAGCTAGCATTGACTTGCCACTTTGGAAGTAAAGTCTATCATCTCAGTCATGGCTTTGGTGACTGAAACCCTGTCTCGTAGCTTGTCTACAGCCTCATGGGAGACCCAAGCCAGCAAAGCTGCTCCTGAATTTCTGACCCTTAGAAACTGTGTGAGAGAAGAGGTTTTTATTCTTATTTTAAGCTGCTGTAACACTATATAAACAATATACACTTGAATATTAGGTTTGCGTTCTTATGTGTGTATTTAAAAACTGATAAATCACATAATGCAAAAACCTTGACACTCAGAAACCTTATACGTGAAAATATTCACCATGGCATTTAAAGTCTTCCCTCTTAAAGGCATCATAGGTAAATATGATTATTGTCTTAATAGCTTTTTAGCTATTCTTACAAATATAGCTGATAATAATCCTCAGGAGTTTCACAGTCTACTAAATAGGAATTTTTCTTAACTACCATATGGCATTTCAGAATCAGACTAAAAAACCCATATTCTCTTCTCCTCCATTGCTATTATGTACACTTCCCAGCTCTGGAAGGCTGGTGGCCCATTGGACACCAGATCACAGAGGACCAAAGAGTGCTTCCCTCTCCTTAATGACACTTGGTGCTTTGCGGGGAAAACCAGGCTTTGGAAAGGAGCAGGCCTTTCCAAATCTCACATTCAATTTAATTTGAGGGAATGAACTTGCCTTCCCAATTTAAAGTGAAGTCTGCGTGGTTAGCTGCCTGAGTTCCTGTAAGGTGCAAGCAGTCATTACTTCTCCAGATCCCTAGCCCTTTTCCTGCTTTTCATAAACACTTATTTAAGTTTCCAGACACCTGACTTAGCTTCACGATGGCCAGCAACTTCCTCATAGATCATGAAACTCAACTTCAGCTCACTGCCTTCTGAAGCTTCTGTAATCTTCCATTCATTCCATTCCATGTTGACCCCCGTGCATTGTAAAAGTCGCCAGCCCAGCTGGAGAACAGGACACATAGCTCTCTAGGTTCCTTGCGTTGCAGCATCTTTTAGGTTGGGTGTTAAGTTTTGAGATCCAGGTTTTATTGGTCATTTGATTGATTAACTGCCTATTGTTTGCCCCACCTACAGTCTGTCTGTCCGATATATGAAGTGAAGCTGCAGGAAAAAGAGCTATTCAGTTTTCACCAAGGCAGGAAAGCGATGCTAGTGGCAGGTTGAAGGGGATAGCAGAACATTTCTGGGACAGTCCCATCCTTGTCGTAAGACCTGACGCAGGCCAAGACTATTATAGCCAAAGTGCGGTTCATTAACATGCATTTAAAACCTGTCTATTTACTCCAAGAATCCAATTCTGACTACATTCAGTTGGTAAATATCAGAGCTTTCAGCAGAGTAATGGCAAATCATCCAGCTGAATTTACTCAAATTCCCCTGATTAATCCATCTGACTGCCCAACCAAAGCTATCATTATCACTTACTCAGTGCCTTTTAATTTGGATTTTGTCATCCTCCTCCTTCTCTTTCCATTTGTAAGCACATGCTTGCAGGTTAAAAAGTTGAGGCTTCTGACCCAATTCTCATTTGATTGGATTTGCCTTTTTCTTTCTTTCTTCTTCTGCTTCTTTTTTTTTTTAATTAAAAGAGGGGTGTCTAATTAAGCAATATGCAAACTTCTGAAGGCAGAGAGGGAATCATCATTAGTTTAACTCTGGGCTAGAAACGTTCAGAGGCTGTGTAGATCTTCCTGTTCTTATCTCTTTCAAAGCTACCTAGTCATATGCATTGATAATAGTACTTAATAACTATGTTATGAGGCAGACACAGTTGGATGAGAAATTAGGAGTTGGGGTTGAGCAATCAGAGCTCCATCTGCTGGATGGAGGGAGCAGGGCACTTGTGGCCAGGTTTATTGGCTGTCATCCTCAAAGTTAAGCAATCTGGCGGCAAGTCTGATTGGAAAGGCTTTTTTCTTCCCCCTCCCCACTTTTTTGGGAGTGGGATAGGTATAGCAGAACAAGGAAAGCCTTGCTTTGTTAAGATGCTCTTACTAAACAGATAACATAAAGAGAATCATGTACAAGCTATTCTGTTCATTGACATTAAAGGACAACGGCTCATTTTTCTTTTACAAATGGGAATCTTATTTCCTGTTCTCATCCTACGTCCAAGGTAGCAATCTCAAAGCAAAATGAAGTAAATGAGTGAGCAATTCAGATGTGATTCATTCTCAAACTCAGTTTATGTACCTGTATCAATTTCAACAAAGCCACTATCAAAAAAATATATAAACACACGTGTGCACTCACTGACACACACAGATCAACATATAAATGCATATGCTTTCTTATTCTTTGATCTCATCTCACCTGCACCTTCCATTCACTGTTAAGGGAAATGAACTCTAACACACTGATGGTTTTTGACTGAGATGATGTTGAGTTAGGACTAGTACCTAACTCATAATTCATGAAAAGTTTAAATTCAATCATTTATCAATTAAATGAAAAAAAGAAAGTTGCTGATTGGATGCCAAGCTCTAGGCACTGGGAACACAGAGGTTGATGTGTTCTGCCACCAATTATGGAGATGACTGACTAGAGTTGGATGGAGATGACATATGAAGGAATCAGACATTAAGATAATTATAAGAGTGTAAGAAGTGCTATGCAGAAATGAAACTCATGGATATATAGAGAATAATCGTGGAGGAAGTGGAGAGAGGGAATGATATGGAAGGATTCTTGAAGGAGGTGATACTTGAGCTAAAAAATATAAATTGTATAGCCCAGTACCTGGTAGTTGAAAGAGATCCAGTAATCTAGTTATACTTAGAATTATAAATATAATCATCATTTCTTCTACAGTCAGTAGAGTTCACAACCTGAAGGTGATCGTAATTACCCCCTCTAGCCACTTTTCTGTGGCCTCCAACCAATGGAGCAAACAGTAAAGCAAAGTGCCCAGAGAAATTGCCTTTGTCATCCTTCACCTTCAAATAAGACATTGGTGTTGCTAGAAAGCAGAGAACTGGACCGCCCATGTATTCAATGTAAACACCAAATTATCCTTGACAGGAGGCTTCAGATGAAGATATTTCCTCCCAAGATCCTGTGATATGCTGAAATTCCCTGGATATTAATAGAGTTGAAATTGACTCATTTCTCGGTAATAGCGAAATGAGACCTTCATTGTGGCCACAAATGCATTTACGGTGTCATCCCCAGTTGTGAGCAGGGCTCATTCTGGAGAGCTCAGAAAGAGAAATGTCCAGGGAGTCACGTAGATTGACTCTGCCTGTGGCCTTGTTTTGGTGAAGGACCGTACCATTTAGATAACAGTAGAGCCTGGGACATCTCATTGAGGCCCTCGCTCTACCTCACACCCACAGCTGGGGCGGTCACCAACTCCTACAATCGTTCTTCCTTATCATCTCTCCCATTCTGTTGGCTTTCTCTCCATCCCCTCTGCCATGGCTTCCACTAGTCTTCCATCGGGTCTCTCTCTTTAGTCTTCCCTGACTGCAGTCATTTTAGAAATAAGATCATAAAGGCACAAACCATAACAAAAGGAAGTATTCCCTTTTGTATACTCTATAGTAGTGATTCCTAAATTACAGACTGAGGACACCTGGAGCAATGGCTAAGGAAACATTGCAAAAGAACCCTGGATCTGTGGTCCATGGAATAGATAAATAATTTTATTAAGGCATATATATATTTTCAAATATATGTAAATGTTTGATTATAAGATGCAAATTTAAAGTGTTGTTAAACTCATGATTGATTGTTTCAATGTCTATTTATTAAAGCAATAAATGCTAAAAATAGGTCTTTTTTTAATCCCACAGGGATCCATAATATTTCCATGTATAAGTGGGTCTTCAAACTTAAAAAAGGAGCTTGGAACACCATCATGGGGCACAAGAGCCATGATTCCATTAGCACCTGGCACAGACCCCACAGGGCTCAATAAATGCACAAGCCAATTGAGACCAGGGCCTTGTTTCCAGATTTTAGTGGGACTAGCGATTCTGCCCTTACTAAACAGTACTATGATCCTTGAACTAGGTCAGACAATGTAGAAGCAAGCTACCGGGGCTTCTGCTAGCCTCAGGTGCTGACGGATAATCTAATCTGTGCCCCATTTAGGTACTGTTTAGTCTTGGATGTTTGGTGGAACAAAGTATGCTCAGTTAATGGAACGAACACAAGTGGATTTTAAATGGCAGTTTTACAAATTTGTATTCCTGTGAAGGGTTGTGTCAGAGCTGTTACCATCTCTGCTTGTTCTGTTTATTTAGCATGAATGTCTGGAACATGCAGTTGTTCTGCTGGTTTTTATCAGATATGCCGTCCCAAGGTACCACAGGGAATATCTTCATTATTAACATAATAAGAGGGAAGCCGGCTGCTTGCAGAAACTGCATATTTCTAGAACTTGTGTTATGTTACATCCTGGCTGCTAATTAGGACCCAGCTTACAGTGGCAGGATATCAAAGGAAGAAATGATCCACATGGACACCGTAGAATGTTCTGACAGCATCCAGGGTGCCTGCTCAGTTCAGACTTTGCCTGCAGAAGAAAAAAGTTCAGAGGAATGGGACTTAACAAGGGGCCTCCTACCTGTGGATTACAGCAGTTTTGTTTTTTTTTTTAATAGCCCAAGAGCTGAGCAAACATGTGCTTACCTCTGGCAAGAGACCACTCACCTGTGCCTGTCCGTCCTCTTCCGTCTCGTCCCAGCATGATAGGATCATTTCTTTGCTCACTAATGCACTTAGCTTCTTAGAGGGACCAGAAAAGTATTGTTATAAGAGGAAGGGAAGGGATTTTTGTCCCTTCTGGTTTGTCCTTAACATTTTCATTACCGTGATTAAAAAACTATTATATGCAATGTAAAATACAATATTGTAAATATTCAAATAGTTCCCAAGTACCTAAATACAAAGTGGAAGTTCCCCTTCATGCCCCTACTTGATCCCACCTTCCCCTCCAGAGATAAGCACACATCATAGCAGTTTGTGGTACACCGTGAATCCATTTAGCCACAATGTATACTATTCTTTTTTCAATGTACACAAATGTAGTAACACTGTTCATAGTGCTTCTGTTATTTACAGTATCTTAAAATTTTTTCTCTGCCATGAAATGTATTGTCAATATACAACAACACAAACCATTTGATATAACTGCTCTTAATATTTCAGTTATAGATGTATGTATTATAATTTATTTGATAATTCCTTTATTTGCAATTTTAAAAAAAAAGCCTTAGATGAAGAGCCCTACAAAAAGTTTTTGTGTTTTCTCAGCCTTTTAATTTTCTAGTTCCTGCTTTTCCTACTTTTCCTTGATATGCTAGCCTAAAAAATGGGCTCCCAAATATGTCCATGTCCCTAGAACCTGTGAATGTTACCTTATATGGCAGAAGGTACTTTGTGGATGTGATTTAGTTGAGATTCTTGAAATGGGGAGATTATCCTAGGTGATTTGGGTGAACTCTATGTAATCACAGCAGTCATTGTAAAAGGCAGGCAGGAGGAGTCAGAGTGAGAGGTGAAAACACCGTGATGATGAAAGCAGAGACTGGAGTGATGAGGCCCCAAGCCAAGGAATGGGGCTCTCCTGGAGCTTCCAGAAGGCCTCAGTTGTGCAGACACCTTGATTCCAGCCCCATGAGACTCATGTTGGTCTTCTGCTGTGTTAAGTCACTAAGTTTGTGGTGATTTGTTATGGGCTGCATAGAACACTAACACACTTGGCTTAAATGGTTCTATCTTTGAATAACTGGCCCTACCTTCTTACCAACGCTAAAAGATACTTTTGGAAAAATAATCTTGACTGTCATACAGATGTAGAAATGAACACATGCTAGAGATTTTATTCATGAAGGATCAGGCAGAGATAATTACTGGTTCAAATAAAGAAGGCCAAGCAGCACAAATTTACATGGAGTAAGAAATGTTGAAACAAAACTGTTTTTTTTTTTTTTTCCTTCACATAGGGAGCGAGAGAAGTCAAACCTCTACCAGACTGGACAGAATTTGCATGTGTATCTCTTACCTGCAAGTTACAGAGTTATCAAATATCTCAAAGATAATGAAAATCAAGAATCAGATAACTGCTTGGGTTATCTAGACAATAACTGATTTTCCATTGAAACACAATTTTTTCTATACCATTATCCTTTTAAATTGGGGATTGGTAAACTACAACCTATAGACCTGTGGGCCAAGTCTGGCCTGCTGCTTATTTTGCACAGCAAATAAGAAAAATAGTCTTTATTGATGAACATTTGCAATTGATCTGATCATAAGGAACACAAACTTTGAGTCCCAAGTTAAGTGAAAGGTTATCCCCAAAACAAAGAATCCCATTTTTCTCATTAGTAGACCTGTATTACAAACATTTATACTTATCAATTATTATCATACTTTGAGTTTTGTTAATAAAAATCTAATGAAAATGTGTTCTCTCTTTTTATGTATGTATGTATTTTGGATTTTGCTTCGTTACCTGAAGAGCCCAAACTATTTGTTATCAGGTGATTTATGAAAAAGCTTGCCAACCTCTAATCTACTTTTTTTTTTTTTTTTTTTGAGATGGAGTCTTGCTCTGTCACCAGGCTGGAGTGCAGTGGCATGATCTTGACTCACTGCAACCTCTGCCTCCTGGGTTCAAGTGTTTCCTCTGCCTCAGCCTCCCAAGTAGCTGGGACTACAGGCACATGCCATCACACCCGGCTTTTTTTTTTTTTTTTTTTTTTTTTTAGTAGAGACAGGGTTTCACCATATTGGTCAGGATGGTCTCGATCTCCTGACTTCGTGATCCGCCCACCTTGGTCTCCCAAAGTGCTGGGATTACAGTGGGCGGGAGCCACCGTACCCGGCCTACATCCTTATTTTGTTAGTTTTTCCTATTTATCTTATATTCACATCTCAGTATATTGATTTGCTGCTTAATTATGAAGCACACTTATTTACCCAAACTGTTGGATAATTTCTATCTATTGTCTCTTGTTGTCCCATGAGTCTCCAACAGGCTGTCTGATGACAGGTGCCCGTCACCTGGGGTGCGGGGGGCGAGGGGACGGTTACAGTGAACCCACAGAACAAAAGGGTCAGATTTTTAGCTTTTCAAATTGAGGTGGAAAGATACATCATGAAGAGCAATTGGTTCTCATCCCCTGGGTTAAAGTTCTCGGCTTGGAGAGGGAGAAGGGTAAAGAGGTGATACAGAGAATGTGATAAAGATGCGGGGCTGGTGGCTCCTGCGATGACGGAATGAACCCCATTTGGAGAGACTGTGTGGACAAGAGTAAAGCCCCTGGCCAAGAACCCCCTAGTCTCCCTTCCCAGCCTGTTTCTAGCGCTGGGGAACCCAGGGGAGAAAAGTCACCTGGTTTTCACTGTATTTCATGTCTCGCCCCACCAAGTTGAGAACTGCTTCAGTTGATCTTCTAGTCCACCTCCTCATCCTGTCATCAGCATTCACTCACGAGCCATAACCATTAAATCTGACTATTCTGACTATTCTGTGTGGCTCTCCCAGCCCCTTTTGTTGTTTTTCCTCACAAAGTCATTCTCCAAAACTAGGGTAGGACTCTCCATATTTTCAGGAGGTTGTGGGAAAGAAAATGTCCATCATGCCCATGAGCTTATCTGAATCAACTCGAGCTCCTTCCTGATTTCTCATGGGGCTGGCCCTCCACCAAGCCTTTCCTATTTTTAATATCTCTATTTGTCAGGGCTCTCCAGAGAGACAGAGCCAATGGGATATGGATAGAGATAGATAGATAGAGAGATAGATAGATAGAGAGATAGATAGATAATAGATAAGAGACTTATTAGGGGAATCAGCTCATGCAATTATGGAGGCTGAGAAGCCGTACTGTATTCATCTGTTTTTACACTGCTGATAAAGACATACCTGAGACTTGGCAATTTACAAAAGAAAGAGGCTTAATTGGACTCTGAGTTCCATGTGGCTGGAAAGGCCTCACAATCATGGTGGAAGTCTAGGAGGGGCAAGTCCCATTTTATGTGTATGGCAGCAGGCAAAGAGAGAGCTTGTGCAGAGAAACTTCTGTTTTTAAAATAATCAGATCTCATGAGACTCATTCACTATCATGAGAACAGCTCAGGAATGATCCACCCCCGTAATTCAATCACTTCCCACCAGGTTCTTCCCACGACAGGTGAGAATTGTGGGAGTTACAATTCAAGATGAGATTTGGGTGGAGACACAGCCAAATCATATCAGCTATGATAGCCATCTGCAAGCTGGAGAGTCTGGAATGCCTGCAGCATGGCTCGGTCTAAGTCTGAAAGCCTCAGAACATCAGGGAGGCTGATGATGTAACCCTTAGTCTGAGGCTGAAGGCCTGAGAACATGGGGAGGCCCTTGGCACAAGTTCTAGAGGCAAAAGGCCAGAGAGCCTGGAGTTTTGATGTCCAAGGGCAAGAGAAGAAGGATTTTCCAGCTCCAGGAGAGAGAAAGAAGGAACTCACCATTCCTCTGCCTGTTTGTTCGAACCGGGCCCCCAGATGATTGGATGCCTGACCACACTGAGGGCAGATCTTCCCCACTCAGTCTACCAGCTCACATGCCAGTCTCCTCTAGAAACATCCTCACAGGCACACTCAGAAATAATGCTTGGCCAGCTCTCTAGGTTTTGCTTAATCCAGTCAAGTTGACACCTAAAATCACACTATCTCTATTCATAAGTCTGAAAGGGATCCATTTTACCTGTGGCCCATTGATTTAGACAGAAGGCGAGGGGCAGTTTAATGGATGCTTGAGTTGTAAAGGCAAAGACTTGCCTTTTAACTCTTGTCTCCAAACTGCCAAACAATTTTCTAGTCATTATTTTCCCAAAGACTCATCTTCGTACTACATGAAGTGAATGCTTCGTGTTTTGGAATTTCTTCTTCTGTTTACTTATATTTAGCATATCCGTCAGGGTACAGTAAGATGGCAGAAGTCACACCAGTAATTTGAACAGGGAAAAGCTCATGTAAAAATTATTAACTACTAAGACGTGGTTATCTAATACAAGAGGTAAAAGAAGGCACTGCGGAATTAGGAATACCAAATTCAGCAAAAGGAGCCATTATCTCTGGAGTTGAGGGAGAGAACACATACACAAAAACTTAGGAGATCCAGTCTCCACCCCCACATATATATATGAAGTTAAGCTTCAGAACTTGATGAAGAGGCATTTGTTACCACAGGACCATGCAACCAACCTGGTGGCAGTGAAGAAATCTTCCAGCGGGCCCAGGCTAGGGCTAGTTTTTAGGAATAGCTCACTAAAGGGTGGGGTTGTCTGGAGCTGGTCTATAGGGCCAGTCTAATGGTAGCCAAGAACTTCACAGTAGAGTGCCAGTGGGTCAGAGCTGGTTTCCATGAAGCAGCCTATGAAGTGGCAGAAAAACTTCTCAGAGAGTGAGCACTTTTGGCCTCTGATGTACTGGTCCTCTGGAAGCTGTTCTGCTAGGAACAAAATCACAAGAGAATTGGAAATAGAAGCTCCTTCCCTTGTGATGGCCAGGCAGCAGGCATAGGAGAAATGTTTACAGGGTCCAGTGCCAGTATCACCAAGCAGGGTAAAGACAGCTGAATTGGTAGCTAAAAGACAATATGTTGATAACTGTTGCATTCACCCAAAATAAATAATGAAAAATGAGGCATCATGATTAATGAGATAAGAAGAATGTGCAGTGGGCTGAAGGCACAGGCAAACGCTTAAGATTTGGAATGCAATTTATTGTTCTACAACTTGCTTTTCTCATTTAAAAATATACTGTGCACATCTTTCATTGTCAGTGCATATAAATCTCTTGCTTTCTTTTAGTAGCTGCAAGGTATTCCACTGTATGGATGTCCTAGAATTTAATTTACTATTTTCTTACTGATGGACATTGAGGTGCTTTCAACATTTTCATTAAAATAAAGAAATGTGTCAAACACATTCTTGCTATTTTACTTAAAACCAACATATATGCATACAAACATTCTCAAGGGATTTACACCTAAATATTTACAGTGGTTGTCTTCAGAGGTGGGAGAGTTTGGAGAATATCTTTCTACTTTATTCACAGCTGTACTGATTAAATTTTTTATAAGCATATATCTTTTTTTGTAATTAGAAATTTATAAAAGATGTTTCAATGTTGAAAAGAAGTGCAATTTAATTAAAAGTTGTAAACTGCCACTGACATTCTGTTTAAAGGCTCAGGTATTCATATGACAAACATTATTTTGGTTCTTTTGGAAGGAGCAACAGTTGTTAGCTGCTGTTTCAGGGTCTGATCAAAGCAGTACAAATGTGTTTTCAGTGGCTCATTATCAGATATTGTGTCTGGATAGCAGGGAAAATCTTTCCTCTTATTTAGACATCTTTCCAGGTGTTCAGAATGATGGAATCTGGGGAGAAAGGCTGACTTCATTCACATTTTCTCAATTGCAAGTTCTCTTTTTCTTTTAGAAAAAAGGCTCAGCACTGTGAAGACTGATTGCCACCTCCCCCTTCCTGAGCAATCTCGTGGAGATCTGGTCAGAGAAGCTGTTCCATCTCCCACAAACCTGGTGACTCAGAAGCAGAGGTGGAGGCTGCAGGCCTCATGTCAGGACCAGATCCACTAAAATAAAAACACTCCCCCTAGTCTGGATGCCCTGGGTGCCTTGCAATTGAGAAAATGTGAATGAAACCATGGAATACTATGCAGCCATAAAAAGGAATGAAATTATGTCTTTTGTAGGAACATGAATGGAGCTAGAAGCCATTATCCTCAGCAAACTAACACACGAACAGAAAACCAAACACCACATGTTCTCACTTATAAGTGGGAACTGAAGAATGAGAACACATCGACACAGGGAGGGGAAAAACACACATGGGGGGCCTGTCGGGGGGGTGGGGGGAAGGGAGAGCATTGGAAAAATAGCTAATGCATGCTGGGCTTAAATTCTAGGTGATGGGTTGATAGGTGCAGGAAACCACCATGGCACACATTTACCTATGTAACAAACCTGCACATCCTGCATATGTACCCCAGAACTTAAAATAAAAATTAAAATAAAAAAATGAGTATTAGATTTGAAAGGGTTTCATCATCTAACAAGAGCTCTTTGAAGCTTACAGATAAACTCATTTTCCTGACAATCTGCAATGAAAATTCTGCATCAGGGTAGAGCCTGTGTGACTAGCTTTGTTTTGATGAAGGGTTTACTCCCTGCCCCAAAGGGTGACTGGAACAGTAAGGCTGGACCTTTGTGTGTCTGTGTGTGAAAAATCCTAAAGGAACCTGGATAAGTGTAAATGGAGATTGCGCAGGAGTTGAGGCCTTGTGCCGGGGCACTCACCTTTGCTGGGTGTGCACTGAAGCTGCAACACCTTTGGGATTTGGGTGTTGTAGGTGAGGTAATGCTTTATTTCTTCCTTTAACAGACTTCTAGTGACATTCAGGGAAGGGGCAGATGTCCCTCCTCCAGCTGGTAGGGCAACAGACATTAGGAAGCAGGACCACAATGGGAAGACAATAAATACCACAATGACAGGGTTTCCTTGGGATAAAAAAAAAATCAGCTGTAGCTAACATAGGCAAATAACCATCATTTTGAGATAGCAAGATTTGGCCTTCAGACCCTTTGCTTTCTCCTTGGCACTGAAAATAGTCCTTTCTGTTGGACTTGTCAGATGTTTTCGAGCATCCTGCAGCTACAAATAGCGGGGCAGTCTGCCTGGTGAGATGGACCTTTAGCCTGACCATCACCTTGTTTTGTAAGCATTAAAAATATAAAGAAAGAAAAAGGATGAGAAGCACTTGAAGAGACAACCACTTTCCTTTCTGGCATTTCTTTATTTTGCCCCACATTTCTTTTCAGTGGAATCATACTAAAAACTTCTTACTGTCAGAAGCATGAGGAAAGCACAACAATGAATATGAATTAAATGTTTATTTGGGAGCAAAACCTTGGGGAGTCAGATGATTTCAGAGATTTCCTGTCTTTTTTACTCCTCTGCCATTCTCAAAAGGGACGCCACTGATCATCTTTACAGGAACACTGGGGAACACAGTGTAATTATTGTTTGTGCACTAGCTAGACCTGGCATTTGGAGCAGAATGTAAAGACAGCATTATTCAAGAAGTAGAACGAATCAACCAAGGATGGAAAGGTGTGTGAGGCTAATGAAATAGCCATGGATGTTTATTTGGGAGCGAGTGCAGATCAACACTCTCCAACTGTGCCTCTGGCTGCAGGGTCCCCTCCTCGCCAAGCAGGTTGGGCGCTGACATTTGGGCATTTAAAGGAGGCCACAGAGAACTCACCTGTGGAGCTTGAGAAAACAGGGTTGCTGGGTCAGGGGAAGCACTTGGGATCTGTGCTGCGTTGTAATTCCTGGCAGCAGCCTCAGGTTAGGAGAGAGCTTCCCATCACAAACAGGTAGACTCTCTAGCCACCTCGCCTCTTCCAAATTCTGTAGGTCCTGGGTTCCCATCAGACCTTGGGTTGAAAAATGACTTCTGCTGTCTTGGCATTTCCCCTGCTTTTTCTGGCTTCATTGGCTTCACTTTTCTGTTCTACCTTGTTGGGTTATGGGCTACACAGCTGCCCAAAGAAATGCTCTAATTGTGATGAATCACAGCCTCAAATAACCACCACAGCTTTTGTTTTAAAGTTCAAAGCTCTTTGGTATTCTTTTTTTTTTTTTTTTTTTTTTGAGATGGAGTCTCACTCTGTAGCCCAGACTGGAGCTCAGTGGCAGGATCTCGGCTCACTGCTGCAACCTCTGCCTCTCAGGTTCAAGCAATTCTCCTGGCTCAGCCTCCTGAGTAGCTGGGATTGCAGGCACGAGTCATTATGCCCGGCTAATTTTTTTGTATTTTTAGTAGAGACGGGGTTTTACTGTGTCAGCCAGGATGGTCTCCATCTCCTGACCTCGTGATCCACCCGCCTCAGCCTCCCAAAGTGTTGGGATTACAGGCGTGAGCCACCACGCCCAGCCGTTATTCATTTTTTTTTCAGGTTTGAGACTTAGCAGCCCTGTAACCTCAGCAGAGCAGCTATTATTGCCTGCATTTTAGAGGTACGAAGAAAGAGATTCACCAGAGAAGTTATGTGACTCACCCAAAGCAACACAGCCAGTGAGTGGCAGAGTAGGAAAGCAAACCTGAGTCTGTTTGATTTCAATACCACTGTCTTTCTATGTCATCCAAACAATAATGCCACCCTAAATTTCATTTGTACGGAGTTCCTTACAAACCTCTTCATCTTACAGACCTTACAACAGTGGTCAGTAAGAAAAGTCATTCAGAAAAAAACTGTGATGGTCAAGGTACAGAGCTGGCCAGCACCAGAATCAGAACTCCACCTCTTCTGGCTAAGCCCAATGCTGCTTCCTTTGTACTCAGCTTCCCATTAAGGAAAGCAAAAGTATCTGCACCTCTGTGTGTGCATTAATTATATTTCCCCAAGTCAAATGTGTGACTATCCTAACAGAGAATCCTCCCATTTGAGTCTGATGTCCTCAGACAAGTGGGGTGTCCTCATTGCAGAAGGGTCAGGATTTTTTTTGCTGAAGATGATATTTGATGTGATAGTCAGGGTATGCCTCCCCATGCAATTTGTGGGTGCCTGAAAGAAGAAAGTGGGTATTCTGTAAAAAATGCATAAAAGCTGGGAAGAAGGGCCCTTCTGTATGACTTGATAATAATGATAACTAATATTTATGGAGTTCTTATTATGTGACAGGTAGTGGTGTGTGTGTGTGTGTGTGTGTGTGTGTGTGTGTGTGTAATTCCTCATTTAATTCTATCTTCAGCATGAACCTGTGCAATGGGTACTATAATTATTTCCATTTTATAGGTGAGGACCTGATGATACTGAGGCTCAGGGAAGTTAAGTAACTGCCCAAAGACACACAACACTAGAGATGATATTTGACTGCAGGTTTGTCTACCTCTGTGTTTTACTTATTAATACAAAGGCCATTTTTACGTCTTTCTCTAGGCCCAAGATGAAACTATTCTATGCTTGATGTGATGTATTTGTGGCTGATCCATTCTTGACAATGTTCCCTGGTAATCTGACTACAACCTACGTTAACCTTATCAGAACTTTCTAACAGCTCCTCTTCTCCGCTCATGAGATGAGGGGTAGAGAGGACTTAGGCTAAGTGGCAGGTGCACAACCTACACAATCACAGATAATCCTTCAACAACTGTGTTGGGTCCAAGATTTGGAATTCTGTGTCATCCCAATCCTCAAGAAGTTAATTGGCATGACCTGGACTCCTGAATCCAACCATTATGTCAGTGCCTGAAACACACACTAGGCACTCAATTGATATTTGTCACGTGAATACAACAAATTCATTGTAATTTTTGACTTCTAATGAAGGGTTTGGGGGAGTAGGCATGGATGAGGGTCCCAGATTTTTCCCATGTCTCTGATCACATCTTCACATGCTCCACCCTCCAGAAACACAACTAACCCCACCCCACCCCTACCCCTTGTCTCAGTGGACAAGTTCTGTCCAGATCGCTGATCTGTGAGGTCTTCCAAGTGCAATCTCTTTTCACACATAGACCTATTCCTCTGTAAGGAACTCTGCAGTAGCTGCAAAGAAGGAACATGTTTCTTCATATTGTCACCTATCTGTTGGTGTTATCTGCAGCGCAGGGGCAGAGTTTTCTGAAATTGAGGAGAGAGAAGGACACTGAACTCACCTTTTCCCCCGGGTTTGCCAGGGAATGTTTTCAGAGCAAACAGGAAGGAAGAGTAATGATAAATATTTCAAAGCTGGGATGCAAGTTTTGCAGCACCGTGGCCTTCCAAATGTACTAACACTGCTGCAAATCTCCTGCAGGAGTGCATTAAGGTGATTCATAAGAATAGAAAGTTCATCCTTGTCAGCCAGGCTCGAGCAGGACGGATGACCAGTAGACACACTATTACACCTGTTCTTAGTACATTCAAAATTACAGCTGGCATTTATTTCTAAAAAGTAATGGTGAAATGGGTTAGATAGTCTACCTGTGCTATAAGATAGAAAAGTCCTTTGATTTTTTTTAAACTACATAATTTTCTGTGGGTTTATAATAGACAAACCATCCAGGAAAGGGAAAGTTCAATTAAAGGGTGTAAGAAGACATTTGTTCTGGAGAATCAACACGATTTGCTAACAGGCCATTGCTAGGGAGGCTTTTTGTATTAGGCTGCTTGTAGCTAGTACCCAAGGGATGAAAACAGATAATGCTATTTGCAACTCTCAATGCCAGGATCAATTAATTTCATAGCTTCTAAAATATGTGAGAGAAGGCTGTTAGTCATGTAACTACCTAATGTAATGTCCATGAATGTTTTATGCGCGTGTGTGCGTGTGTGTGTGTGTGTGTGAGTTTCTTCTTTCCTTCTTGACCTTCCTTCACAGATTCTTCTTCTTCTTCTTTCTTTTTTTTTTTTTTTTTTTTTTTTTTTTTGTGAGAGTTTCACTCTGTTGCCCAGGCTGGAGTGCAATGGCGCAATCTAGGCTCACTGCAACCTCCACCTCCCAGGTTCAAGTGATTCTCCTGCCTCAGCCTCCCGAGTAGTTGGGATTACAGGCATGTGCCACCATGCCTGGGTAATTTTGTATTTTTAGTAGAGACAGTGTTTCTCCATGTTGATCAGACTGGTCTCAAACTCCTGACCTCAGGTGATCCGCCTGCCTTGGCCTCCCAAAGTGCTGGGATCACAGACTTGAGCCACCACACCCAGCCGCACAGATTCTTTTTACAATCTGTTCCTTTCTTTCTTTCTTTTTTTTTTTTTGAGACAGAGTCTTGCATTGTCGCCCAGGCTGGAGTATAGTGGCATCGTCTTGGCTCACTACAACCTCCGCCTGCCAGGTTCAAGCAATTATCATGCCTCAGCCTCTGGAGTAGCTGGGATTACAGGCATGAACTACCATATCTGGCTAATTTTTGTATTTTTAGTAGAGATGGGGTTCCACCATGTTGGCCAGGCTGGTCTTGAACTCCTGACCTCAATGATCCACCCACCTCGGCCTCCCAAAGTGCTGGGATTACAGGCATGAGCCACTGTGCCCAGCCTCCTTTCTTTAATCTTGTTGGAACTTGGCTCAGTATCATACCTGCTTATCTGGGTTAATGTATACTGCCCTACATCCTAAACTGGCTTGCTAGGAAGGTCAAATGAAAGGAAGGTACAAACCCAAAGACTGGCAGTACAAAGGGTCAGTGAAGGTGAGGGAAATAGACCCACGCCTGCCCTGCTTGGGGGATGTCTTTATAGAATGTAGCCGTTCACCTAGTTTATTCTCCAAGTTTACTTGAACATATAGGTAAAGACTGAGGTATAATATTGCTTGTCCCAAAGACTGAGAAGAAACTAAATGACCAACAAGACGTAACTGGCTAAATAAATTATGGTTTATTCATACAGTAGAAAGCTGTACAATGGGGCCAGGCATGGTGGCTCATGCCTGTAATTCCAGCACTTTGTGACGCCAAGGCAGGTAAATCACTTGAGTTTAGGAGTTCCAGACCAACCTGGCCAACATGGCGAAACCCCATATCTACTAAAACAAAATACAAAAATTAGACAGGCATGGTGGTGCACATATGTAATCCCAGGTACTTGGGAGGCTGAGGCAGAAGAATTGCTTGAACCCAGAAGGCGGAAGTTGCAGTGAGCCGAGGTGATGCTACTGCACCGCAGCCTGGGCAACACAGCAAGCTTCTGTCCAAAAAAAAAAAAAAAAAAAAAGAGAGAAAAAGAAAACTGTACAGTGGTCAAACAGAATGACATACGTCTGTATATACTGATTTGAAACAATTTTCAAGATATACTGTAAAGTAAAAATAGTAAGCTGTAGAACACTGTATACTGTTGGTTAACTTTTTGTGTTAGAAAAAAGTAAACATAAATCTCTTTCTCTACCTCTTTCTCTCTCCATCTGTTCACCATCTCTGTATATTGAATACGTGTAGAAGAGTTCTTGAAGGAAAGCTGTAGTAATTTGCTAGGGGTGGTGCCATTAACAAAATACCACTGACTGGGTAGTTTAGAAAACAGAAATTTCTTACAGTTCTGGAGGCTGGAAGTCCAAGGTCAAGACATTAGCCAGGCTGATTTCATTCTGAGGCCCCTCTCTGTGGCTTGCTGATGTGGCTACTTTCTCTCTGCATCCCCACATGGTTTTTCCTGTGGGAGCATGCATCAGATGTCTCTTTATATGTCTTAATCCTCTCTTTTATAAGGACACCATTCATATTAGATTAGGGATCATTCCAATGTCTCCATTTTTACCTAATCATCCCTTTAAAGGCTCTGTCTTCAAATACTGTCATATTCTGAGGAACTGGAGGCTAGGGTATTAGCACATAAATTTTTTGGGGAACTCAATTTGGCTCACAACAAGGGCCTAAATACCATTTGCAGCAGTTATCTTTGAGGAAGGCAATTGTGAACCCTGGATAGGAGGGAAATACATTTTTCATTGAGCATCTTTTTTTTTGTTTTTCTTTGGAGATGGAGTCTTGCTCTGTCTCCCCAGCTGGAGTGCAGCTGTGTGATCTTGGCTCACTGCAACCTCCGCTTCCTGAGTTCAAGCATTTCTCCTGCCTCAGCCTCCCGAGTAACTGGGATTACAGGCGTCCACAACCAAGCCTGGCTAATTTTGTGTTTTTATTAGAGATGGAGTTTCACCATGTTGGCCTGGCTGGTCTCGAACTCCTGACCTCAAGTGATCTGCCCACCTTAGCTTCCCAAAGTGCTGGGGTTACAGGTGTGAGTCACCATGCCCGGCCTCATTGTGCATCTTTTTAATGGGTCTGACTAGGTCCCATTACTAATTTCACATTAATAATGAGTGATTTCAACACAATATATTTCCAAATATTTCTCAGATCTCTTTCTACTTACCAATCTTGAGTGAACCCTCTGCATTATTGGGACTGTTGTACTATAATTAGTGGTATCTTCCCATTTTACAGAGGTATATGGTAAGTGATATACTCAGTGCTTAAATTTCTGACAAATCATATTTGTTCCTATTAAGAAAGTGAGTGCCCAAATCATATATGTGCCATTTTTCCCTTCTTAAATTCTTTCTTTTCTTATTACATTTATCTCTATTTATAAAATAACTATTTCAATACATGCATCTTTGTATACACTTAATAATATTAGTTTAAATTCACTAGCTCCAGGTAGCATTCTCATGGTTACCTGGTGGCAATATACTTGTTTTCAAGTAAAATTGGGATGCTGCCAGAATATAGACGATATAAGTGTATGAAAAATTATTCCTTTTGCTTTCCTAAAGAATAACACACAAATGCAAAAATTGTACTATAGTCTTCTTGACTCCCACCTGCTGCCTTATAGTTGACAATTTGCTCATTTTATTAGTCTATTATTATTTCAGACACCTTCATCTTTTTTAATTTGGTGTATGGGCTACTGAGTAATACATATTTCATCATCATGACCATTTGCCATAGTGTGTATGTATGTGTGTGTGCATGTGTATAATGTGTATTACATGTGCTTCCATAGTTGTCTGGTAGAATTTTATAATGTCAAATAAATAAAGTCACCCTGGGGCAAAAATATCTATATGTGCCAAAAATCCCCATGGGTGACCTGTCCACTTTTAGTGGTAGTGTTCGTGCCCCTCTTATTCCTTAGCATTCATGGCCATGTGCTGAAGCTGGCTGGCTACCAGCACCTGCCAACCTTCAGCTGTGGGCTTTCATCTGGGCACTGGGGTAAGCCCAGCCAGCAGGCAGAGGAAGCTGAGAGTGGTGTGTTGATGCTCTAGAGGCAGTTCTTGAGCAAAGATAGGCAGGAAGTATTCATACCTTAGCTTTTCAACTGCGAAAATTCTGAAGTGCATGATGTCCACCAACCCCCAGGGGTTTCTGGTAGGAATGAGCTTCAGCTGCTTATGGTGGTAACTTGCTCAATGACACCCACTTCATTGATTCCCTTCCCTTCCCTGTCTCACTTCCTTACCCCTTCCCTTAACAGTATCCTGGGATCACCTTTCAAACAAACTACAGTTAACCTTTGCTCAACACAGATTTGAACTGCATGGGTTCACTTTTTTATATGCAGATGTTTTTCAATAACAATTAAATTGAATGTGCCTGTCTTTCCTGCCTCTCCTTCTACCTCCTTCACCTCTTCTGCCTGTGCCACTCTTAGACAGCAAGACCAACCCCTCCTCTTCCTCTTCTTCCTCAGTCTACTCAACACAAGGACCATGAGAATAAAGATCTTTATGAGGATCCACTTCCACTCCATGAATAGTAAACCTGTTTTCTCTTCCTTATGATTTTCTAATAACCTTTTCTCTAGCTTACTTTACTATAAGAATACAGTATATAATACATATAACATACCAAGTATGTGTTAATCAATTGTTTAGATTATCAGTAAGGCTTCTGGTCAATAGTAAGCTATCAGTAGTTAAGTTTTTGGAGAGTCAAAAGTTATTTGCAGATTTTCCAGTGCGTGGATGGTTGGTGCCTCCACAAGCATCATTCAAAAGTCAACTATATTTCCATTCCCATCCTTGTCATAGAATCTTTTTCTGGGGTACGAAAACCAAACCCCTACTATCCACACTTTAAAATGCCCTTTCCACCACCAGCAAACAAATAACAGTGATAACAAATACAGTTCATTCCACTCTCTTGGCTTCTGCTTCATGCAAATGTTCATTTTTTTTTTCCTGAAACAAAAAGCCGTCATATCCAAAAAGAAAAATTTTTAAAGAAGTGTCCTCGGTGATTTATGCTAGAAACCAAAGCAGGGGCATTTTTCATTTGTAAACATTAATACCATAGTAGGTCCATGGGCCACCCTGGAAGACACTGAGCCATCTGCTAGGAGTCCCAGCTTGAGTGGTGTCACATGCTGTTGTATTAAGAACTAACCTGGACCTTTGCAGAGAAGATCCTACCCAAAGTCAGGTTCTTATTCCAGCTTTTTGTGGCTTAATCCTTAACTGTAAATTTTTTCTTCTCTTTGAATCTGGCCTCCAAGTTAATGCTTTCTAAATGCGCCTTTTGTGATGTGAACTTTCTTCTACACCTCTGAAGGGATATTCAAGTAAAAAAGAAAAAGGCCAAATCAGGTTTCCAAGTTTATCTTTTCACAGTGATTTATTTCCCTGGGAAAGGCTTAAGCTCAAATGTCATTTCTGGTTCTCATTGCAGCCCCTCTTTGAGCCGAAGGACTAGGGGAACAAAAGACTCAGCCCCAAGGTTATCCAGTGGGTCCAGGTCTTATGCCAGATTCAATTTCTCTTGCATGCTGCATTCTGCAAATGCTAGAGGCTGGTATTTGGTGCAAAGATTAAGCCATGGGACAGGCTAACAAAGGACACTTCCTCAGGGATTGTTGACTCAGGGGAGAGTGGGAGGGGAAAGCACCTGGGTTCCCACAGGACGCTGCCCAGGTGACCTGAGAAAGCTCCTGGCTACCTGAGTACCAGCTGCGAGGAAGCAGCTAAAGGCTCCTGTGAATTTTTAAACTCTCCTTTCAATTATTGGATATTCTCCTTTACAAGTGGATTCAGTGGCCATGCATTTGTCTGCCAAGCTTCTTATGTGATTATTAGAGGCACGTTTCTCCAGAGAGCCTCACTCAATGGAGAGTTTTTGTTGGGAAAGACAGCATTTAATGTGGAACTGGGGGGTGGGGTCTGGAGGGGTTCTTTAGATGATATCCTGCCAGGAGCTGGCTAGGCTTACGCAACCCAGGAGCTGGCTAACATTACTCATAAGCTTCCTAACCTTGTGGCTACACCTGGGGAAGAGTCCTCTTTTCTCTCTTTGCCTTTATCTTCAGATATTAGAATCTTTGTGCCCTAAGGGTTCTTTTTGGGTGAAAATGAACTGGACTTAAAAATGCTTGCTGCATTGTAATGGCTGAAACACACACAAATGTAGCTATTGCCTCATGAGGTGGGGGTGTGAGGGCGTGGTGGGTTTTGAGAAAGAATCAGAAATGCTTTGCTGTTTGAGGATTCTAAATCCAGATGCCTCACCTGCTCCTTCTACCTTGACTCTTGAGAACGTCTAAGTGTGAGTGAGTCTTGCTGTGAAAGAAGGAAGGATGGGAGGGAAGTCTCATGCTGGCAAGGATGAATGGCCTCTGTCACCCCTCATATCCTCTTGGTCTCTCTCCTGTTGTTTAGAAGCATGGGAAGGAGAGTACAGTGTTCTCCCTCAGGAGTCCTGGGTCTTTGTTAATTTGCATCCAAGAGCTTCAAGACATGCTCTCACAGGAGACACCAGGGTGGTTTTCCAGGACCCTACAGATTTGTGCCTTCATGGTGGTGGCCTATACTCTCCCACTTTCATGTTCTTACACTCTCTGTTGTTTCTTGCTTTTCTATTTCTTTAATATGTATGTTTTGCTATAAAAATGAACCAGCAGAAGCTGGATGCTGTGGTTTGATGTGTCCCCTAAAGTTCATGCATTGGAAACTTAACCCCCAGTATAACAGTATTGGGGCCTGTTGAGAGGTGATTGATTGGGTTATGAGACCTCTGCCTTCATGGATGGATAAATATCATTATTGCGGAAGTGTGTTCATTATCTTGAGAGTGGACTTGTTATAAAAGCAAGCCTGGCCCTCTTTTGCTCTCTTGCACACTGTCTTGCCCTTCCACCTTCCACCATGGAATGATGTACAAGAAAGTCCCCAACAGATACGGACCCCTGTACCTTGGATTTCTTTGTATAAAGAACTGTAAGAAATAAGTCTCAGTTCTTTGTAAATGACCCAGTCTCAGGTATTCTATTGTAGCAACACAAAATGGACTAAGACAGCACATTAGCTCCAGCTTTGTCTCTGCAGATGGCTGGAAACCGTACTGGGCTCCCTGTTCCATGAAAATACAGATGCCACAAAGGACAGTATGAACCAACAGTCAAAAGGATCTGAGTAGAGAATTAACCTGCAGACAGCACAGGTTTTCTGTTTTGACATTTTACCACAATGACCTTGGCATATTTCATGTTATCCAGGAAAAACAGGAGAGTCTAGTGTGAAGGCCGTGGGCCTTGTCAGCTTCCTGATGGCTTTGGGCAAATAGTTAACTTCAGTTTTCATATCAATAAGATTAGGTCAAAAATATTTCTAACTGGATTGTTGTGAGGAGTAAATGAGATGGCACAGATAAAGTACTTAGAGCAGTACTTGATAGAGCTAACAGTCAATAAGTGTTAATGTTAGTGTCTCTTGATTCAATTAATTCCTTTTTTACTTTTATTTTTTGAGATGGAGTCTTGCTCTGTCACGCAGGGTGGAGTACAGCAGCATGATCTTGGCTCACTGCAACCTCCACCTCCCGAGTTCAAGTAATTCTCCCTGCCTCAGCCTCCCGAGTAGCTGGGACTTACAGGCACCTGCCACTATGCCCGGCTAGGTTTTGCATTTTTTAGTAGAGATGGGGTTTCGCCATGTTGGCCAGGCTGGCCTTGAACTCCTGACCCCAGGTGATCTGCCCACCTCAGCCTCCCAAAGTACTGGCATTATAGGTGTGAGCCACCACATCCAGCCTGACTTAATTAATTCTTATAACAACTACACAAAGGGGATGTTGTGTCTCTTCCACTTCTCCACTGGGATGTCTAGTGGGGCACCTCAGATTACCTAACTCCTTATCCTCTCTCTATTCTTCCCTGTCTCAGAAAAAATGATGACTCCATTTTCCCCCATTTTTTCTTTCACTTTTCTTCTTGTGTTCTATTTGGTCTTTGTCTGTCATACTCTCACACCCAATCAATCAGCAAAATCTTGTTGACTTTACCTTCAAAATACATCCAGAACCAACCACCTCCACCTCCACTCTCTAGTCCTAGACTGTCAGAATGGCTTCTTGACTGTTCTTCCCACTTCTACCTTGTCACGTTTTCTCCCAAGTTTATTCTCAATAAAGTCAAGTCAGTTAAAACCCTTCCATTCCATTTCAGAGTTAAATGTATCGTTCTTATTATGAGCTAAGAGTCCTGTACATATGCTCCCCACTTCATAAAACATACCCGTGATTTGCCTCTCTGATGTCATGTCCTGTTACTCTGCCTGGCCCACTCGTCTCCAGCCACTGTACTGCCTTCTAGCTCCTCCTGAAATACACCAAAGACTCAGTTCCAATTGTCCCCTTGCCTCCATGACTTACCATGTGATACTCTCCCATCTCTAAGAAGCCTTTGCTCTAATGCCTCCTTCCCAGTGAGACCCCCTTTGACCACCTTATTTAAAATTTACCCCTTCCTGCTCTTCAACTCCTTTAGTTCACTTCTCTACATAGCATTTAGCACCATCCAACATACTTTGTCTGTTTATTTCTGTCTCCCCAGCTGGGACAAAAGGTCAAGGAGGTGCTGTGGGGTGGAAAGGGAGTATAGAGAGGGAAGAATTTCTGTGTGTTTTGGTCACTGCTATATCCCCAGCACCTGGAATAGTGCCTGCTAAATAGTAGGAGCTCAATAAAGATGTATTGAATAAATGACTTAATTGATTCCCTTTTTATAAGAGAGAATACTGGATCTCAGTGAACTAATGCAACTTGTACTGCTGAGCATCACTGGACATCACTAGGCATTATAAGGAATTAAGGCATGGCCGGGCAAGTGAGGGGTAAATCCGAAGGCTCCTCTGTTTAAATTCTGGTCTTTTCACAGGATTTAATGCCATTTATCACTGTGAGATATGTGTGTGTGTGTGTATACTATGTATATATCTTGTAGGTATATATGTTACATACATGTATCTTATATGTATATATCTTATATACATATATCTTGTATGTGTATATCTTATATACATATATAGTGTGTGTATCTTATATACGTATATGTTGTATGTGTATACCTTACATACATATATCTTGTATGTGTATATCTTATATACATATATGTATATAATACTGATCTATATATCAGTATTTTTTCACGGTATTATATACATAATATATATACATATTATATACATATATAACCTATATTATGTAATACTGATATATTTCCTTATTTTTTCCACTGCCTCTGTAGTGAAAGAAAGGAGTATGAGGGACAGAATTGTATTGCTGCCAAATTCATATGTTGAAATGTTAACCCTCAATGTGATTGTACGTAGAGACAGGGCCTTTAAGGAGGTGATTAAGGTTAAATGAGGTCATAAGTTGGGCCCCCAATCCAATAGGGCTGGTGTCCTTATAAGAAGAGGGAGATATACCAGGAAGGTGCTTGCACAGGGAAAGGTCATGTGAGAACACAAGGAAGACGCTGCCATCTTCTAGACAAAGAAAGAAGCCCCAGGAGAAACAAATTCTGCAAGTACCTTGATTTTGGACTTCCAGCCTCCAGAACTGTGAGAAAATAATTTTTTGTTGTTTAAGCCACCCAGTCTGTGGTACTTTGTTATGGCAGTCTGAGCTAAGACAGAGAGGCAGTGAATTTGAGTGTCCAGTATGTGCTTAAAAGAAAAGGGTGAACCTGGAAAACAGCATTGGAATTCAATGATCAAGGAGAACCACATGCTAGTAGCTCGAGTCAGTAGGAAGGGTGTTGGGCTAATGCATCATAAATGCATATTTGTTGGATCTATATACAAGTGAGATAGAAAGGCTGAGAAGGTAATCTGCAAGCTGTCACTCCCAAGATGTCACATATATCTTCTCTAAAGTATGGTTTGGGAAATTGGCAACATCTGACGAAAATCCAGTTCTTTTTCTATCACGTCCATGTGTCCTGTGTCTGTGATTCAAGACCCCTGTCCTTTCAAATGCAAGGTGAAAGGCTGTGGGCTCTTTTCCAGGGCACTTATAATGCAGTCACTGTGGTATTTTCTGAAAGAGAATATTTATTGTTTTAACAGCTGTACTTCTACTTTCCTGAATAACAATAATAAAAATACCTGCATCCGTGAATGACTTGCAGAGATTGGAAACTGTAGGTTTGAAATTCCCAATTTAAAAAATCCTGTAGGTTTTACAAAACTGCCCTCAAACCACAGGATTTTTCCATTATTCTAACTTTCTCTTTTTTTTCCTGGAAGGATTGAGAAACCAATAGCAGTTTTCAGCAGCCAGAGTTTGGCTGGGATTTTAGTTCAAATTGTGCTTGTTTATGGCAATTCCAGCAAGAGCCAGCCTTCTTTGGATGCCTGCTTATCTAGAGAGAGCCAGTACCTGTGAGATTCAGGACTCTGCAAATTCTCATTTAATTTTCTTTAAGGTATTTGTCTTCAAAGAAAGATTTGCTTTCGACGGGCTGCTGATGATACTGTGGTGCTAAGCTCCACGGGTTATTTGTTTCTGAGATTGTACATAAAGTACTAACATTATTATGACACAATTACCAGTAAGTAATCATCCCATTGCCATAAACATGTCCTTTTCAAAATATTACAAATTAATATTCATGCTTTCCTTGAATCCACCATCCTGAGCTAATGTGTGCCTACATAGTTTATCAAAACGCACATTTTTTCCAATGAAGAAGAATTATTGTTCACATCTCCATCTTTAAGTATGGAAAGTCTCTTTTGACTGTAGCATTCATTGATTTGAAAGATAATTTCTCTGTGACGATGCAGTCACCAGCAATGAACTGTGTGATACCAGGTAAAGCATCTTTGCTTTATTTGAATAGTTTTGCTCAAAAAGCCATTTAATCATCCCATCTTGGCAGTAGTTGAGAAATCATACCGACCACATGATCACATGTAATAGTAATATATAATGGCAATTATATATATACTTCTATGAGCTGATGGCTTAGTCAATGTTAAGGGGAGATCTTGGAATCTCACTGTGAAGAAGTAACTGCAGACTCCTCTCCCCCAACTTCGTAAATCTACTGAAAGAAAAGTAGCCCCCAAACATGCTATGATTTAGAAACTTGAAATTTACAAAAGTGATTGTATAGAGAAGCATGGACTAAAAATAATTCTGGGATAAGTCAATAGATTTTAAAATTGAATGTAAGTGGGTTTAATTTTATTGTGTATAAAGCATCTGATGATGACAATACTGTTTTCTATTCACCCAACAGGTCACATCAAAGGTGATAAAAATATTTTATATTAAGCCAAACCTCAACTCACTCACATTAAGAAAGTGATTTTGAAGTTGTCACATGACTTTTATGTAACAAATGCATGTCTAAAAATATGTAAACATCACTGGTATTCTGGTAAATGTTTAACAACCCGCTTTTCCAAGACAAACTCATAGAAGCCCTAATTTATAGCTTATCTAAATTTCTGTGGTGCAGATATTCACATCATGGCTGATTTCAAGCTACCAGCTTGCCAGACCTGAATGCAGAGCTGGGAATGAAGTGTACTCAGTTGGCTCTGTGAGCAAGTACTAGGTGTACAGCACTGGTTATACAACAAAATTTTGGAGAGGGAAATATTTTCAATGGATCACATGCCTTTAAAATTAATAGAACTAAACTAAAACGTAACACAGGTTACTATGATGTTATATTGAGGGCCAGCCAAAAAAGGGAGTTGAAATGAAGTTCTGGTTCAAACACTGTTACTTATGCAACCTTGAGGTGCCAACTCATTGTCTTTGGAGGCAGTAAGACTTTGCGAGAACTTTGTGAGAAGTGCATGGTTTTTGGGGTCAGGCAGGTCTGGGTTTGAATCTGACCTCTGTCACTTGATAGCATGAGTCTGTGGATAAGACATTTAATCCCTCTCAGCTCCAGTTTCTTCATTTGTAGGGGATGCTGAAAGTCACGGTCCTGAGGATTAGTTATAAAGCATATAGTGCTTGGCACATGGTAGTTGTTCAATGTTATAATTATTTGAGCCTACTTTTTCATAATTTATTTAGAATGGTTGGATTACATTTTGTTTTATGTTCCTTTTCAATGTCTAAATCTCTGAAAAATGTTCACTTCAATTATGTAGATTCAATTAGACAAAATATGTTAAAATCATCTTTTAAGAAGACATTTAAGAAGTGCCTAATAAATATTTGTCAAGTGGATGGATTCCTGAGATTTATATTATCCCTTGTTGTTTTCTTCAATCTAGAAATTTGTGAAAGACACATTTTACTCTTTTTATAACATCATCTTCCATATCCAATATATTACCAAGTATTGATGGTTAGTATCTCCTAAGTATATATTTTACAATATCTCCCTCCCTCTTTATCTATCTGTACTCTGTTGGTTTACTGTATCATCATATTCTAATCAGTTCTCTGCTTCCTGTCTTGAACAGCTCAAAACCATCATCAACAAAATTGTTAGTCACCACTACAACATTCTAAGTTTTTTAAGGACAAAGATTTTCTTTTGCTTATTTTCATACTCTTAAAGTTCCATATAGCTCCTAGCACAAAATAGATGCTCCATAAATGTTTATTTGAATGTATAAAGGAATGAGCCAACTTTTTGGAAAGTAATTGACATAGTTTTCTGTGTTGGAAATTACTTTCGAAAGTGATATCAACCATATTTCCTTATGTGTTTCCTCACATGCCATTATCCTTGGTGACTTCACCAAGACAATCCATGCTGCAGACTGTCTTATGCTGAAGGCCTCATGTTTCAGGGCTACATACCGGTCTAGACATTTTGTGGCACTGCTCTTCCTATGTGAGGCGGAGCATGGTATGGCCCAACCTGTTCTCGCTCTATCTGTTTCTTTCTTGCATTAATCTACCTGAGATGCCCTTTCTCTCCCTTGGGCCTTCGTCCACCGAGGTTAGACTCTTTTCAACCTGAGGTTACCAATAGAGTAATTAGAATTGAGTTCTCTGAGTTATTGAATGTTGGGCTAAGCTTCACAGAATCAAGGTTGAACACACTGAGACTTTACATGACCCCAACTGTCAGGTGTGGATTTGCATGGGCCTGAATGAAAGCCCTCATGCAAAGATATCAGTGAAATACGTGCTCCATTGCTTATCCTTAGATGGTACCTTCCAGCATGTTGAAATCATGCCGTAAGAAGGTGAACATCCCAGTAGAACTGGAGTGAGAAATAAGCCTAAGTGAAAAATTGACAGCACGTTTAACAATTGTTCATTTCTTCCAAATTCTGACCATCCAGAATTGTTACAATCAAGTTTTTTTCAGTTGATTTTCTTCACACGCACATACACACAGTCACATACATTAACATTCTTCCTTCGATTTTTAAAATTTCATCTAGTACAAGAATTTGGCCATTTTTAATACCAAGCTCGTCAGGGTGCTGTATCAGACTTATGAACTTGATCTTCAGGGTCAGACACCTATGGTTTGAGTTTGGGCTCTGCCACTCAGTTGAGTCATCTTGAGTAAATCAGGTAACTTCTCTGAGCCTCAGTTACCTTACTTACTATCTACCTTGTTGATACTTGTAGGTCTTGACATAACATATATATCTTCCATCACAGGCTCTGTATCCAATTTATGCTCAATAAATATTAGCTTGTTCGATCTTCTCAGTGAAATGTGGGCACTCCATTTTTATTGCCTGAGACTTGCCTTCATTTTTCCCCACTTTCAGCCCTCAGTAAAATTTTCCTTCCTGTCATTCCATAGCCCTTATGTGATTCATAACCTTAAGACCGTTATATGCACCACGGGGTATATTTCCCTGTTGTGGACTGTGCATTTGTGTCTGTGTCAGTGTGTTTGTGCTTATGTGCCTTCTCTTCTCAATCAGACTTTGGAAATCCTATTTTATTTATTTCAATATTGCCCTTACAATGATTCATCAAAAAACCCAATGATTTTCTTATACAAAGTACACGCTAAAGTGATTTTTGATTGACTTTAAACTTCAGGGTAAACTGGCAGGTGAGGAATTAACATTTTAACTCTGGCATATCTTCAAATAAAACTGTCTACACTAGATCATGCTCACCTGATAGGAAAGAAAGACTAGATCAACTATGCATAGGAGTCTTTTCCAACTCTTTTATTCTGTTTCTAGAAATTATACTATATCAAACTGAGAATACTCTATTTTAATTTAATTCTTCATTTCACATCCCCGTGCCAAGCACCATCCAATTATAGTACAAGTTGTATATGGTAAAAGAACATAAGCACAATGACTAAGGCCAATGGCACACCCCTTATATCTTTTGCCACCCCTTTATACTCCATATATGCCTTTTGTATTTAGAAATAAATTACTGCTATCAGAAAAATCACTAAAAAAGGCCGGGCGCGGTGGCTCAAGCCTGTAATCCCAGCACTTTGGGAGGCCGAGACGGGCGGATCACGAGGTCAGGAGATCGAGACCATCCTGGCTGACACAGTGAAACCCCGTCTCTACTAAAAAAATACAAAAAAACTAGCTGGGCGAGGTGGCGGGCGCCTGTGGTCCCAGCTACTCGGGAGGCTGAGGCAGGAGAATGGCGTGAACCCGGGAGGCGGAGCTTGCAGTGAGCCAAGATCACGCCACTGCACTCCAGCCTGGGCGGCAGAGCGAGACTCTGTCTCAAAAAAAAAAAAAAAAAAAGAAAAATCACTAAAAAGACCCACAAAACATGATGCTATAATCAGCTGATGTACCTATATTTCAGAATAAATATTTGCTAATACAGGACACCATAATAATCTTCAGGAGCTGTGGAGAAAGATACAGTCATCTTCCTTTGTTTCAATTTGACATTTTTTTGATCAGATCTGACATTGCAGAATCTCAGATCCAATATATTGTAGGAAGGGTTTGGCACCCTCAACTAGAATAGGCAGAAGAAGGGAGCTGGCATCTGAAATGTCTGCCTGCGATTATTCAAGGTATGGCAGGGTCTGAGCTTCTGTATGCAAGCCAAATGAAATTATTAAGGCTAACCTTCTCACTCAGCACTTAATAGGTAATCAATTTTCACTACCAACAGTGGAGGGTAGAAATCAAGAAGGGAATGATAATGCTGCTTCCTTACATTTGCAAAGGGCTTTAGAGTGTGCAAAATGATTTTACGTGAAATAATTCATTTCTTTTTCATAACAGCATAAAATTGGCCAGAACACATATGCATGCATACTGTATATCAACCTGTGTGATAAGCACTGGGGACAGAGTGGTAGAAAAGGCAGAAAAGGTTTTGCTGACTTATTTTTAGCAGTGAGGAAGCAGATGCATTAGGAGGTCCTGGGAGATACCCAAGGTCACATGAGAAAATATGAATTTGGAACCTAGTACAGTGGGCTGAACCATGGTCCATAAACATGGATGCCTGGTAAATGGAGATGACTTTACTTTCCGCTACTACTCAACTTTGAGATGAAGCTTCCATCTCAGTGGGCTGGGAGGAGATACTTAATATCAGACATTTTGCTCTGTTTCTCTTTCTGATTCATGCAAAAGTTCTGGAGATCTTAGGTAGTTGCACTGCATTGTGGAGGGACCTCTACATCTGTTCATTTGTCAGCTTTTCACAGACGTTTCTGTGTGGTAATACCACCAGTGCTCTTGTCTGCATAGAGGCATCAGGAAGGCAATGTTATTCTGGGACCTCTAGCTTTTATCCTTTGATGTGAGCAAGCAGCATGCAAACTTTTTCATCCCCACTCAACATCCTGTTTTCAGGGAAAGCATTCTCTCATTATATTTCTTCAGCATACCTTTTCTATGCTTTCACTCATATTTTCACTCTCAGGCTTGAGGATTTGAACACAAAAGTCAGGGTGTCCATGGTGTACCTTGCTTCATTCTTCTGCTGGGACCAAGAACATAGAGCCAAGCACGTCTCTGAATGAGAGGAAGGGGAAGGAAAAAATGATTGGAGAAATAGCCACACATTATTATATCAAAGTAATTTAATGACACAGATAGAAAGAGTGGAAACAGATGTGGTGGAAATAGTACCTGGTGGAAATAGATCAACCTGCGATTACCCTATCTGCCTACAATTAGGACTACAAATGAAAAGAAGCCTGAAAATGGCCCTGAAAGGCCACTGACCCTCTTCATGCAGTGGCAAAGATAGAACACCTAAAACTCCAAACTCAGTTCCCCTAAAGGCAACTCAAGATTAGGAAAAGGTTAGCATTAGAGAAAGGATTCAAAGTGATTAATGAGACGGAAGCCCTGCCTTACAGTTTGAAATTGAAATAATAAAATGTGCATAGGTTCTCCAGTTATTAACTGGGAAAGATGAGAAGTATCAGCAATTCAGAGCGAAGGGTGAAATGAAAGGGTGAAATGAAATAAGTAAAGGGAAACTTTATATGGGAACATAACTGGAAACCTTTCTCACAAGTGAAAACTTCTAGCTTTTGGAATGATTTTCTTTTAGAGGGAAGGAATGTCAGTTGGGCAAAAGTTTTGTTAAGAGCGATAATTAGTATGATGTGCACATCCCCAGATTTCACCAGCCCGAGGGGATACCTGGAGATATATTAATAGTAATGTACTAATCGTAGTGTCTCTTAACCCCCAGCTGTTCGACTGGAAGGGCTCAGCCTCTTTCTCTGACTTTCTCTTAGTTAGTTATGAGAATTTACAGGGAGAGAATTTTTGTATAAATAACTGAAAGGTTGACTATGCACTTGCCTTCAGTTCCTTTTTGTTCCATTTTCTCCTGAATCTACTTCACTCAAGAGTTGTCCTGACAACTTGTGGATGGTGACCAACTGCATTTGCGTGGCTCCATTAAGGGGTTAATTCTCAGAGCTCAAGATTCCTTGACATAGGCCGGGCGCGGTGGCTCAAGCCTGTAATCCCAGCACTTTGGGAGGCCGAGGCGGGCGGATCACGAGGTCAGGAGATCGAGACCATCCTGGCTAACACGGTGAAACCCCGTCTCTACTAAAAATACAAAAAACTAGCAGGGCGCGCGGTGGCGGGCGCCTGTAGTGCCAGCTACTCGGGAGGCTGAGGCAGGAGAATGGCGTAAACCCGGGAGGCGGAGCTTGCAGTGAGCTGAGATCCGGCCACTGCACTCCAGCCTGGGTGACAGAGCAAGACTCCGTCTCAAAAAAAAAAAAAAAAAAAAAAAAAAAAAAAATTCCTTGACATGTCAGCAGCACTTGTTATAGTACATCGTCCCTCCCCTTGAAAGGTCTTCTTGGGGCCTCCAGGATATGGCACCTCTTGGTTTTCCTCCTATCCCACTGGTTGCTCCTTCTCAGACTTTACTGGTTTCTCTTCATCTCCTTGAGATCCTCACAGGGCAGTGTTTTATTATTCTGCCCAAAGACCAGTTCTCTATTTGTGCTCACTCCCATGTCCATTGCATTAAAATCCCATGGCTTTGAATACCATCTGTAAGCTGTTGATTCTCCAGATTTAGAGCTTCGGCTGAGACTTGCATACCTGAGTCTCTTTCAAATCACAACCTGGGTATCTAATAGACACCAGAAGCTTTAGATGTTAAAAAATGAATTTCTGAGCCCTGCACACCCTGCCTCCTGCTTGCCTGAGAGACACATACGTGCACACACACACACACACACAAACACACACACCCATGCTCCTCCTGTGACATTTCCTAACACCATAAACAGCTACTCCACCTTTTTAGTTGTTCAGATGAGATTCCATGGAGTCATCCTTTATTCTTTCTTCTTCTTTTTTTTTTTTTTTTACACTCCATACCCAATGTGATCAGCAAATCTTCTTGGCTGTATCTTCAAAATACATCTGAAACTTGACCATTACTTGTTCCTTGGGAGTGTCTCAACCACTTTCCTCTGCTGACTGGGATATTGCAACAGCCTCCTCACCGTGTCCTTACTTCAACATTTCTCTGTATATTGTCTAGTCTCAACCCAACAACTAAAATGTCTCTTTAAAACGTAAGTCAGAACAACCTTTTGCTTCAAATGTACTAATACCTTCCCATCTCACTCAGAGGCAAAGCCAATGTTCTATAGGACTCAGTGGGATCTGACCCCAACTTCCTCTTCTAATTCTTTCCCCTCACTCTCTCTGTTCCCATCATGATGGCTGCTTTATTTTTCCAAGAATCAACAGGCATGCTCCACCTTCCAGGCCTCTGTATCTGCTGTTCCCTCTACTTGGGTGGCTCTCCCTGAGACATTGGGACGGCTTCCTCCTTCACATCTTTCAGAGTTCTGCTCCAACCTCATTATCTCAGTGAATCCTTCCAACACTAACTTGTTTAAATTCTTTTCAGCTTCCACCACCACCCATTTTCTTCCCTTGCTTTATTTTTCTTCACATACATATCACAATATGGCATATGATCTATTTGTTTGGTTGTTTGAGGCTTCTGTTAGACTAGAAGCTCTATGAGGGCAAGTGGGTGTGTGTGGTGTGTGTGTGTGTCTCTGTGTGTGTGTGTGTGTGCATGTGTCCTTTGCTCACTGCTTGGTTCATAGTAGGGCTTCAATGAATATTTGCTAATGAGTGAAATGGTGAATATGTCTTGGAACATGTCTCTTTGTATTCCTCTGCTCCTGACTTCTCATCGACACTGGGCACCCCCAGCTTCCCCATCAATTTCAGTCGGGCAGAGCAGTCTTCCTGACTGCTCACACTGGGATGCTGAGAGACCAACTCTGCTGGCAGCTCTGTGGTAGAATGGGCTAGATTGTGGGGTTGGTGGGGACAAGGTCTCTGAGACAAACTATTCCACCCACAGCCCTGCTTATCCGCTGTTCTTCAGAGGCTTTTGTGAAGAGTTGCTCCAATGGCAGGCTTCAACTTCTTCCACTTTTCAATGGATTCAAAACCAGCGCAGAGCCGAATTCATCCCTTTCACTGTTTGGAGCACCTGAGCCCAAAATGCCTTTTTCTCTACCAACAAGAAGGAAGTGAAGCTTTCATGCCTACCGAATCAAATTACAAACCTCCTGGAGAGGTCGACATGAATCAGTGGCACAGGGTCTAAATCTGAATTCTGTTGCGTCACTCCTAAGAGTTGTATCTGGACCAGCCAGATGGAATGGAAAAGGATGGATGGGATGGCACAGGTGAGGTGGGGGCTGAACTAGAAATTCATCTCTGTTACTTGCAAGGAGGCAGTGCCTCCAGTGCAAGCCTTTCCCTCAGGGCATCTGAGTTTATTAGAGAAAAAGGGCTTGTGCATCTGCTTTCCTTTTACTCCCTCTGTCTGTTCCTTGCTCCTATCATCAGAAGATGGCAGCAGAGATTGCTCTTACCACCACTGCTCCTGTCTCCTTATCTGCCCAGCAGGACACAAATGCTCACCAGTGAATGCAGGGCAAAGTCCTTTCCAAAAACATATTGATTTCATTCCAGGAAGATAAATTCATAAACTGTACAACTGTATTCATCAGTTCATTTTGGAGGAATGTGATATAGGAGTTGTGCAAAAATAAAATTGCCAGTAGCAGGCATCATCCGTATCTCTTCCATATGCATAGGCTGTGATGCTCACAAGATGGGGAATTGCTACTGAATCTGACAGCTGCCTTCCAAGTATCCTTGCTTAACCCATAACCACTGTGTGGAACCAGTCCAGGGTTCTTAGTGAGCCTTTTTTTTCATGTAAACCACGTAGTCTAAATCTCTGATTGGCCTGAAAAGCCCACATCTCTCAGTTCATTTTTTTTTTTTTTTTTTCATTCTGGCCCTCAGCCTTGTCATGTATCTTGGTCCTGAAGCTAAAGGAATCCATTCTGCTAGATTCTACCTTGAGACATAAAGGTGAATGTGGATGTCTGTGTGTGTGTGTACTTGTGTTTGTGTGTGTGTGTGTGTATTTAGGAATATGAAGTGGTGACCTCCTATTCTTTTTAATTCCTGGAAAAAAAAGACATACTCTGAATTTTTGTCTGTTTCATTTTCCCTCTACTCTTTCATTCCCATACTTATTATCCAAAAGGCATTCAAATTTTGCAAAGCTGCTACTCACATGTTTACAAAAAGTCCTCATGACAAGATAATAGGAGATGTAAAATATTATTTTAAAACTGGTATCAGTTCAAGTGCAACCTGGCTAAATTTACTTAAAATTTGGATGTTATTATGCCATATATAAAGAAGGAAGGCAGTTGTAGGCTTGGTAATGCAGCAGCTTCCTGATATTTAGGCTCTGGTTAGCTTTCTTCTATACTTTTGTCTTTCCCCTCCTGGCTACAAGATGGCTGCCATAATTCCAAGTATTGTCACTTTACATTCTAATGTCCAAAAAGAAATATAAAGTCTCACAATGGTGTCGTGTTTTTCTATTTATCGGGAAATGAGGATCTTTACTAAAAGTCCTACATTTCCTTCCAGGTCCCATTGGCCAGAACTGGGTCAGACCATCCCTAAATCAATCACTAGAATATAGGAATAACTTACATGGATAGAATTATATCCATGTTCATTAAGGTCCTTACCCTCACGTTGGATCCCTTGAACATACTGGTGTTCATAGCTAAACAATATTAGGTTTTGTTTTAGCAAGAAAAGAGTATAAAATAGCTGTGGGATAAGCAAACAGCATGATGCAAAAAACTAGCACTAACTCAAAAGAACATGGCTGCAGCATGGGAGCCCTATTCAACAGTGTCCCTAAAGAATAGTACAAAAAGAAATCCCCCCACAGGCAGGACTTTGAGCCATCCATGTCTTTTATTCACTTTGCCTCTAAGCAGAGATGACCATTGGTATTATACAAATACAGAGATTCCTGAGCAGTGGGTGATGGTTTGACTAGTGGTCAAGAACTTGGAAGGAACAAGGTTGGAACTTCAGTAACAAGGAGGTCTGGGGAAGAGATATCTGAATGGACCTCTCAGAATAGGCACAGAGTGTGATTGTTTCTTTACCCAAGTGAATACTAAAGCAAAGGATAACTGTTGAACAGGAGACTTTCAACAATCACAACATGAGTGCTGAAGCTGCCAGCCAAAGAGACTAACACTGAGCTCCTGATGTATCTCTGCTTCTTGGAAGACTATCATGGAAGAGGCAGCAATTTATCTGCCTTACAATGCTTCTGCCAGCACGAACATGTGTGGATTCTTGAAATGCCTCATTTAACATAATGATATTCCATATAGTATCTCTTCTGATTAGGAACTCATGTTAGAATGAAAGAAGTATGGCAATGGGCTCGTAGTCATGGAATTCATTAGTCATATACATACTTCATCACTCCAAAGAATTTGACCTAATATAACAATACAATGGGCAGTCGAACACTTGCTTATAACATTGGTGGATAAAAGCACATCTCAGGATGGAGGTCACATCTTCCAAGACACAGAATATGCTCTAAGCCAATATGTAATGCCCTTTTTTTTTTTTTTTTTTTTTTTTTTTTAACAGGCAGACTAATGAGTCTGGTAGCCAAAAGGAATAAGTGATAGTGGCTTCTATCACTGCCCCCAACCCATGATCCAATAACAAAGCTTTGCCTTCATTTGTGCAACTTGGGCTCTGCTACTTTGGAGGTCTTAGTTCCCAAAAGAAGATCCCCTTTTCCAGAGATAGAATAATAATTTCATTGAGTTGGAACCGGTGACTGCCTCTTGGCCCTCTGAGCTACTCATACCAGTGAACCAAGAGGCAAAGAGGAGATTACTACCCTGCACTTTCTGAAATGATGATCCTGATTATGAGTTGGAATTAGGATTGCCACTATATAATTACTCAGGTATTAGGATTGCCACTGTATGATGGAAACAGGAAGGAGTGTGCCTGAGGATGCTCTGGAGTACATCTTCATGCTCCCATTCCCAGTATAAAGCATTATCTTCACAGGGCAAATGATCTTAATCTTTAAAGAGATCTTCTGTATTCAGTTTGGTAGATGCCTGCAACCCATGCACTGATATATTTATTGAAAGCAGGGCTTCTTAAACTCAGCACTGTTGACAATTTGGACTGGATAATCCTTTGCTGTGGCAGGCGGGGGGCATCCTGTACACTATAAAATGTTTAGTGGCATGCGAGCCCTCTAGTCACTAGAACTAGAAACCATAGCATTTCCCCCACATGTGACAATGAAAAATATCTCCAGACATTGCTCCCATTTGAGGACCACTGATTTAAAGTAGAGATTAGTCAGGAGAGAGAAAAAAAGAGAGAACCCCCTCTTCTATAAAACAGAAGTAAAATCTATAAAGAATTGTCACCAGGTTCCTAGTATCCAGTGCATATGTCTAAACAGATTGGGGAGTAAGGGAGCATTTTCAGCATGAAATGCAGAAAAAATAGGCTTACATTGATTTGTTGAGCATAAATAGAAAAGATGTATGTGCAGTTAGTGAAAATGTAAAAGTGTTATCCTTATGGGACCTCTGGGTAGGTGTAATAACTTCAGCTTTTTCAAGCCTGAATCACAATCTCTCAGAGAAGTAAAATTAAGGAAGCAATTTTAATTTCTAATTATTGGGCTATTTCAAATACTCTGACAACGTGGTGGCACAAACTTAAAGTTAGATGTGTGTTTCTCTCTCCTTGTAATTATGCTACGTGATCCCTTGGCTCAATCACAGGAGTTTTTAATTATTTCATGCCAGGCCTACGGGGGAAGGGGGGACACAGATAAATATGGTCCTTTGTGATTGGTGGCTTTTAGGGAGGTAGCACAGTGGAGTGGAAAGAGCATTGGATTGGAAGTCCAGAGATCTGACTTCTTGCCTGCAACTGTTCCTACCAAATTCTATGTCTGGGGCATGTCACTTTAACTATCTGGGGTCAAATTATGTAGGAAATTTAAAAAAATAAAAGCCAAAACTCACCACGCCCTCTTCTGCCTAAGCCAAGGCATGGTAGATTGATTGCATTAATCGGCCCAATCCCCTTGCTCCCACCGACACATTTTTCTTTGCTATTTTGTAGGCCCCTCTCTCTCTGATTCTTTGCTCAGAGCTGTGGCTTGCTTTGCCTGGTGGAATGTCACCAGGCTTGATGCAAGCAGAGGTTTGAGAAAGTGCTTATGTGCTTCTTCTTACACTTGCTCCCTGCCATCACCGTGAAAAGGATATATCTGCTCATCCACATAAGAGATGTGGGGAGCCAAGTGGCCTTGCAGGAGAGGCCATTCTAGAAACCCCCAAGATATGAGAGCAGGTTCAGCTGAGATGGGCAGAGTGGCCTAGCTCAACACCCCAGGTGTGTGAGCAATGGACATTTGTTGTTTGCCACTGATATTTTGTGCTTGGTTGCTCTGCAGCATCAGGGTGACTGAGGATAACTTTGATGAGGCTTGTGAGATGGTCATCTCAGGAGAAACGGGTCTTTATTCAGAAAAATACCTTTGTGGGCTCCCCTGAGTGTGGAAATTGAGTCTACCTCCATCCCAAGGCAGGTTCGAAAAGGAGCAAGGGAGGGGTTTGAATTCCTTTGCATTAAAGTGAAAATTAAAAGTAAAATACTCTGAGGTTCAGAGGCAAGCCTGAGAGAAAGGAGATGGAGGATAAAGAAGAGAGAGGGGAGGATTTGAGAGAAGGAAAGAAGACAACCAAATTGGAGGTTGACCTGGGGAATGCTCAGCTGGAAATGGGAGTGGTGTGTTCCTCAGGGAGATCAAGGAACTTTCAACTGTGTGGCATAAGAATCCACTTTCAATAGTTTGTTGTTCTTTGGGGTGATGACATCATCCTATGAGAAGCCAAACCTCATGTAAAAGTCAGCGACACACACAGTTTTCACTGCATCCCACCCACTCCAATTCATGATCTTCTAAGTCACCAGATGGATCTTAAAAATAACATCAGCTCAAGTTCTGCCCAGCTTGCAGTCCTTCCTGACCACACCCTCCACCTTCTTTCTCATCATGCTTCAGTTACTTGGGCCATTCTCCAATTCTCACACTCTTCCTATCCCAGTATCCTCCTCCCACATCCCCCAGACACTGTCCCACTCTTCTTCCCCTCCACACACTTTGCTGGGGTGGTTCCTGCTTAGTCTTCACATCTCAACCTAAATGTCAGATCTCCAGGGAGGCTCTCCTTTAGCTACTCGACTTAAGAGAGGTCTCTGGTGTTATGCTGTCTTGCCTTTTCTTCCTTATCTCCCAACATCATTTGTAATGACATGACTATCTTACTGTGCATACTTGCTTCATGGCTACCTCCTGCCATTCCACTGTGCCCTTCGTGAGAGTATAGGCTATGGCTATGCCACTTGCCCTTGTATCCTCATGCCTAGCACAGAGTCAGGAACCTGGTAGGTAACCTGATTTGTATTCAGTGGGTGAATGAATACATGAGCAATTTTGCATTTGTGGTTCTTTGGCAATCAGGACAGAAGCCACGATCCACAACGAGCTTGATATAAGGAAGACAAGACATCTTTAGGGGAAGAAACCCAAATAAGACTGATTTCTCTGAGGACCGAAACTCAGAGCGAGCATTTCCAGGGAACCAGCAGAATCAATGGGAGGACATACAGCAGATTGCCCAGTGACATCAGAGCTTGTCATTTTTATCTAAATGTTACAGGATCAGATAACCCTAGAAGGCTGAAAGAAGCAGGGGTAGCCTGGTGGCCGACACAATGATCCCATAAGGCTTTTCATTGGAAAAGCGAAGGCCCTGGGATTTATCAGGGGATTGCCAACATCTCTTGTAACCACAGGTTCTCTGTGGCCACCTCAACAGCAGGTGGGGAAAGGCAGAGGGGTGATCACAGAGGAGAGAGAGTTGTATAGATTGAGGGAAAGCATACAAAGGGCTGAGTGGTGAAATCATTCCTCCATTTCTCATGATGATGAATGCTTCCTGGGGCAGATGTTTGGTGGCCGCACAAGAATCTTTCCTTCCAGAGGACGCTTCCTCGTGGATAAACTGGCTCCTTTATTTGTCTGGCATTTGGTGATTTCTTTTGTAAATTAAAGGAAATTCAATGCATGCTAAATGGTGGGAATGCATTTGTAGCTTAAATGATATTTAACTATGATGAATTGCCCAGGCTAACGAAAGGTTGACAAACCTTCGCCATGCGTCACACGCTCTGAAATGAAGTAGAAATCAATGAAGCAGCTAAACGCCCCCTTAAATGCCAATCCCCCTTTCAGTCTAAACCCCCTTCTAATTCTTTCATGAAAATAAATGGAAGGATTCTTCATTATATATTCATTTTCTCAATCCATTTTGCTCATTAGGCTGAAATAAGGGGTAGGTAAGGGTTTATTAGGGAGTAAGCGTATCTGATAAGCATTAAATTACTTCTGATGGCTTTATGTATTTAATAGTGTTAGCAAATTAGCTTGGTCTTTGATCTAATGGCGCTGATGTTGATGAAGATTGTGGATTTAACCCTGCATTAAACAGAACACTGACCCAGGTATCAAGGCGGGTGACTGAAGAGTTGATCCCTGTTCTTCACTCCTGTCCTTGGAAACATGCCTTCACTAATTCCCTCCATCTGGGTGAGTCCCCAGTCCTTACCTCTAGTCCTGTCCCTCTGAATATCAGTCTGTGGGCTCTGGATTCCTCCTGCACAGTTACACCTGCCCCATGTTACTCACAATTGACCAAGTGCACGTCCCCTTGCTTATTATCTGCTGTCTTCCAGACATCTTGATTTCTATTACCTATCCCACTATTCTTCTCATGGCTTTGATTCCAAATCTTATTGTTCAATTCAGCAAACATTCTTAAAAATGGCTCTTTTAGGGTGGTGGTTGTTTTTTTAGTTCACTTTTCCAACTCACCATGACCCTGCTTCTTTATGTTCCCAAAGGAGGATGTAAGAGTGTGAGTTAGCACTGTGGACAGAGGACTGAAAGGTAGGGTTCCTACCTGTCAGAATCACATAGAGGCAGGAACTAAATATGTCAATAGATAATTACAATATAATATGCATAAACTATTTATAAGGCACAGAATAGGCCACTTAAGGGTGGGAATGGGTAGTGTGCAAGGCTTCAGAGATGAGGTGACATTGGACTTGGCCTGGAAGAATGAATAAAGCATGCCAGGTGTTACTGTGGGGGAGAGCAAGATGGGCACGGGCTTGTACTAATTCACTGTGCACAGAGGAGTCTTGCTTCCATTTCCAATGATCTCTACAGTTTGCAGCATTCCTTGAGCATGAATGTAGGAGATGCAATCTCAAGTTTTGTTATCTTCCTGCCTAATGGTCACAAGTCATTTGCAAGATGTATCAGAGTTAGCATTCTGGCAGAAAATGAACAGTTCTGAAGACACTTGCTAATAAAGATAATGTTTGTAGCGGGGAGGGCAGGGTTTACGAACCATCAAGAGATATCGAGGCATCATCCAGAGCCCAGAAATAGCAGGAAGCTCTCATCACCCCAGGTCTAAAGGAGCATCAGAAGACATAAGGTCTAAGGAAGCTGACTGCTCACAGAAACTGATGTCATAGATACAGCTACCACTAGAACCTCACTTGAGCAGGGAAGGTGCGGACAAGCAGTATCTATGTCTGACTTTTCTTGGTCTCCAATCTTCTGCTTGTGTATTCCCTCAGCCAAACCCAGTCAGAGTCCGTTGAACAAAGGCTAGGTCATGCAATGCATGAAAGTTGCTTTTCAGGGCATAGAGCAGACAGACGGGTCAAAGAATGAATCTCATAAGGGAAGTGTGGAGAATGGGGAATGAAGACTCAAAGAAGACTTTTCTCAAAAGTAAATGAGCTCTACCTTCAACTCCGACTTGTTCATCATCCTCTGGGTGGGAGTTTTCACTTGTAATTTGTAAGAGAGAAAAAGAGTATGAAAAGGCAGAAATAAAGTTGTGTGTAACAATACTAAGAAGAAAGAGGAGTTTCATATTATTCAATTGACTTTACCTTCTGAGAATAAGTAGAACAAGAAAAAGAAGAAGAAAAGAAGTAATCTTCCTTTGAAACTTAGGTGGCAGAGATGGCTGGTTGCCTCTCCCCGGACTATGTTCTACCCTCTGTTAGAACATTCTTTTAATTTTATTTGACACTGTAGTGTGCACATCTCAAGGATAGCATTTCCGTATCATTCACTTAAAGGGAGACTATGAATTGTAAGTAGAAGTCACTGTGTGGACTTCAAGTCATTGTGTGGACCTTTAGCTCAATCAGCTAAGAGTGAATCTCTTGTCACTCCTTGCTTTTCCTTTCCTTTCAACCTGGAATCATGGCTTGTGTTCATCTTGTGTTCTTGACGATGAAATCCATGCCCAACAGGCAGTGGCACTCGATTTACTCAATTGATTATCTTCCTATTAGCCAAACACAAATTCTAATGGATACACCATGTTTATGTAAGTCCAATATTCTTGTAACTTCTTGGCAGGATATGAGACTTGGCAGCAAAGTAACCAAGTAGGATCTTTTGTAGCCATTGTACATAGCAGAAGGTCTTTTTGGGATAGAGTGGATGTTCTAGCAACAATTTCTTCTATGTCATATCACTTACTGATGGTGTGACAAATTCACTTTCTGAACTATAAAACGGGACTCTTTTTCTGACAATCACGACCACAGAGAAAAAAAGGATATAATATTGAAAGTCAGGATTGTACCAGAAAAAAATAAAGGAACATCCTAACACCATTCATAAACTAATTCTCAAAATTAAAGATTGCATGATATTAGTGCCTTAACAGAACTCTAGTGAATCTTGTGTTCAGCAATCTACAAACTGCTGGCCTAGGGGCCAAATCTGATCTGATGTCTCTTTTTTTGTAGACAAGTTTTATTAGGATATGGTTATGCCCAATCATTTTACGGTTTTGTATGCTACTTTCGTGCTACAATGGCAGAGTTGAGCACTTGCTACTGAGACCGCATGGCCTGTGAGGCCTGAAATACATGCCCTCTGGCTTTTTACTGAAAAAGTTTGCTGACTCCTGCTCTTGTCTCTTATGACTACTGCTCTTGTCTATTATGATTACGTCTTGTGTCTGCAAATTTGTGTTCCTTTGAGGTTTGGATATGATTCAGTAGTTTAGATTTTAGAAAACAACAGTATGACTATTTTTGGAATGTATTTAGTACTTGGTTTCCTTAACTCCTCCCTCATAAGAGGTGTATTAGAACATTTCAAGTCAATCAATTACAGTGGGAACAAAGTCTTAGGGAATTATAGTAGTCATAATTGATAATCATTGATGACTGTATTGAGGGGTTTTTGAGATATGGATTATTTGTATAAGATTAGAGTTTGTAGGTGACTTGAGGCAATATATTTAAAGATTATCATTTTGTACAGAGGTGCAGTTTTAGGAAAGATGTATTCGAACTAGTGAGGAAGGGTGAGCACAGGGGACTCACCAAGGCTAGGAGATTCTTCGCAGTAACTAGCACATAGAGGCCTCAAAATACCTAATTACCCTTAATCATTCTGATTTACTACCCTTAGAAATAACTAAGCATACAATTCTGAAAAAAATTACAGATTCTAATTGGCGGATTGTAAAGCATTCAAGATCTCTTGATTAATGGGTTAGATCTGAAGCCTGGGCTCATCACTTAATAGATGTATTACCTTCGGCAAGTTTCTTACCCTCTCTGTGGCTCTTTTAGTTTTTAAAATTTGTGTATGAGAAAAACAACGGCACCTCACTATTAAGAGTATTGGGAGGGTCAACTGAGTTTTAAAACATATATATGTGTGTGTATACAGATATATACACACACATACACACACATGTACATACACACATATATACATACACACATATATATATGTATGAACACACACACATATATGTGTGTATGTATATATATGTATGAACAGAAACTGGCAGCTTTTAAGTGCTGGTCAACCTATTAACATTTAATAATCCTACTGGTATAGCTTGGCTGTGTTCCCACTCAAATTTCATTTTGAATTGTAGTTCCCTTATTTCCCACATGTTGTGGAAGGGACCAGGTGGAGGTAATTGACTCATGGGGGTGGTTTCTCCCATCCTGTTCTCGTGATAGTGAGTGAATTCTCATGAAATTAGATGGTTTTATAAGGAGCTTTCCCCTCTTCTGGGCACTGATTCTTCTCTCTCCCGCTGCCATGCGAAGAAGGACTTTGCTTCCCCTTCTACCATGATTGTAAGTTTCATGAGGCCTCCCTAGCCATGCTGAACTGTGAGTCAATTAAACCCCTTTCCTTTATAAATTACCCAGTCTCAGGTATGTCTTTATTAGAAGTGTAAGAACAGAGTAATACACCTATTAACATTTAATAAATGTTGACTATTATTATTATCAATTGATTCAATTTCTTTTTAATCTCCTCAGATTCCAGTTTTCATGCTAGCTGATAAAGCCAGTCTACTAACAGACAATATAAGATATTTCATTAGGCAATGTGAAATATGTTATTTATTTCATTATTAGACACTCAATCAAGAAAGAGTATCCTACAAAGTAAAGTTCTGTTCTGGTTACCCCTCCCCATTTTTTTTATTATGGCTGTGTGTTTCTAAAGTTGCATGTATATCTATTCATTAAAAGAATGTGCAGTTTCAGTTAACTTGGGGAATAGAATATTGATTTAAACCATACTTTAGGAGGCTTATCTATCACTCTGAACAAATAAAAACTTCTATGAGATTGGATTTCATTGCATGAGACAGGAAAAAACATACTCTGCTGAATACAGCTTGTGGTTGTAAGGCCAACTTCTAGAGGTGTCATCAATATATCGGGTTCCTGCTTTCACTTTTTAATGATCTCTGTCAACTCTGATAAAGATAAGCTCACTTTCGTTGAAGCAGAATTTACCCTGTCTCTCAGGGTTTTTTTTTTTTTTTTTTTTTTTTTTTTTTTTAACATACTGACTATACCTTCAGCCTGTCATTATCCCAGAATTGACATTTCTACCTTCAAGATTTTTTAGTGTTAGAGAATCAATGTGTTGATAAGAAATTTTGTCCTACTTTGACTGTGGATTTTGAGCTTTCTCTTTGTGGAGTCTGACTCATTTCCAAACCACTTGCATAGGGGAAAAAGACTGTAAATTACAAATACTGAATTTACCAACTCCATCTTGTTCTGCCCTCTTTTCTCAGCTCTCATGCTCTCATATCTCAGCTGGAGAGTTGAATGAAAAGCTTTTTAAAACATTCCCCAGTTCAGTTTTGAAGTCAATTGATCCTCTGAAGACCACAGATCGTCCCTAGTATTCTTTTTCCCATTTGCTTTTTTGTAATAGAATTCCAGAGTCTCTCTTTATCTAGCTGAAGACTCCTTATTTTCTAGAATTCCTCAAACCTGCAGGTGACTATATGGCTTACTTCTGGCTTAATGGGGAGTGCGTAGAAGTGAAGCATGCCAATTGCATGTTATACACCCAAATGAAGGTCACATCCCCTCCATGACTTTCCCCCTTTCTGGTGATTAGAATGCATTAGCAAATAAAGCAGCAACATTAGACCACAACATGGGAGTGACTCATTGAGGAGGTACAGCAACTGGGCAGAAGGAGTCTGGGTCCCTAATGGCAGAGGGATGCTATAACAGCCCTGGTCTACATAAGCCCAGAATGTCTCAGAAAGAGAATTAGCTATTTTGTTTAACCCACTATTCTTGTAGCTTTTTCTAGAGCAACTAATACAGAATTTGGGATTTAGACAGGGGGGTGCTACCACACTAAGACATAAAATTCAACATATTTACCTCACAGTTGGCAATGTGGTAGGAGGGCACAATAGGGCAAAACCTTTAGTAAAACCATCATCTGCAGCATCTCAGAAGACCACATTATGCCACCAGAGTATATGACTGTAGCAGAACTGGTTGGAAAAACAGGGTAGTAGTTGGTGTTGGATGATTGTTCCTGTTATTTGCAGGACTGCCAAAGAGATGAACTCAAGTGATAAGGAAGTGGCAATAGCAGGAGCTGTTTCAGTGGCCCCAAGCCTTTCTCAGGCACCTTCTTCAGCGCTTCTGGCTAGATAATGGGAGTCGTTCCAGTTGCAAAATCAGATTATAAACATTGTGTTCCCATCCAGGGCTTTTGTTTCACATAGTCTCAAGAAAATCTCCATAAAGAGGATGGTAGAGGGAGTTGGGTAGAGCATGAAGGTCAATAAATAAAGTACATAGACATAAGAAATTTCATTTACCACGATAAGTCTAAAGGATAATTTTGGTTGGGAAAGTGTTTGGAAACACTGGGAAGTGTTTGGAAGCAAATAAAACTTTACGTTTTTGAGAAAATAGTTTTTCCAAAGAAATTGCAAGCCCAGCCAGCAAAAGTCTGATTTTTCAACCCCTAAAGTAACCCCCAGACGTTCCTATGTGCACCACTAAGGATACAGACAACAAATCTGTGCAACCCTGAAAAAGACACACTGTCCAGTTTTCATTTTAAGTAAGTCCATGAAAGATAACAGACAAGGGTGTTTCTCCTAGAAAATCCAGAGCTCCCAGATAGGTTACCCAAAGAACTTGTTTCACTGCCAAGCATGATGTGCAAATGGCCATGAGCAAGGAACTGCCATCCTTTCCATCCATTCATCTGTTTTCTGAATGGGGGTTTTCACTGCAGTTGCCCTGACTCTACTCAACCATGTTGCTCTAGAGCAATGGCTTGTAGATGGCTTAGACTCTGGACATCCATATCAGACCTAATGGAGAGAACTGTGCAACTCCCAGGGTTCCTAAATTTGAGCTGCCTGCAGAAATTGGGCACAACCTTAAGTTATCTCTTTTGGGGATGATGGGAGGGTATTCCATGCCTAGGAGGAAGGGTATGTATCAATATTTTATCAGTAAAAATGGGAAGCACATGCTCTAATATCCATTTTTCCCTTCTTTAAGTCATATGACTTACTCAACTGTTGGTTTCCCAGCTAGAGACTACATTTTCTAGCCTCCCATGACACTTGCTTGCTTGACCGAATTCTGCCCAACGGTGTGTGAGTGGGAGGTCTGACTGCTAATTGTTTGTTGAAGTCTTTTTTTTTAAAATTTTTTATTTTTTTTATTATTTTTTATTTATTTATTTTTTATTATTATTATACTTTAAGTTCTAGGGTACATGTGCATAACGTGCAGGTTTGTTACATATGTATACTTGTGCCATGTTGGTGTGCTGCACCCATCAACTCGTCAGCACCCATCAACTCGTCATTTACATCAGGTATAACTCCCAATGCAATCCCTCCCGCCTCCCCCCTCCCCATGATAGGCCCCGGTGTGTGATGTTCCCCTTCCTGAGTCCGAGTGATCTCATTGTTCAGTTCCCACCTATGAGTGAGAACATGTGGTGTTTGGTTTTCTGTTCTTGTGATAGTTTGCTAAGAATGATGGTTTCCAGCTGCATCCATGTCCCTACAAAGGACACAAACTCATCCTTTTTTATGGCTGCATAGTATTCCATGGTGTATATGTGCCACATTTTCTTAATCCAGTCTGTCACTGATGGACATTTGGGTTGATTCCAAGTCTTTGCTATTGTGAATAGTGCCGCAATAAACATACTGTTGAAGTCTTAAAAGGAAGAAACACGTCCTCCTCTTCAACTTCCCTTCCCCTCCATTTCTGCTGGCTAGAATATAAACATGATGGAAGGCACTGGAGCAGCCACTATGGACCACGAGTTAGAATCTGCATGCTGGAGGCATCAAAGTACCAGATGGAGGTGCCTGGTTTCCTGACACTGCCGGGCACTCTGCAGTCCTGACTGCTCTGTATGAACTCTTACCTTGGAGAAAAATAAGCTCTCCTATTCAAGTCACTCTTCCCTTAGCTTCTGTTTCAGCAGCTGAAATGGTCCCCTAACTAGTACAACAGAATACTATTTCTTCTGAAATGGAGATCGGAATTGCTGACAGCTCCTTCTTCAGATGGGAACTGTGGGGGCATGAATCATGGTCAGAGATTCTGTTGTCCGCCTCTGAGTGCTATGGAGTGGGGACCACAGTGACTGTATAGGGACTTGTTCTCGGCCCTGCTGAGGTAACAGGTGGTTATTCTCTGGCCTCACCATGGGGAGGGTGATAGGAGTGCCTGGTGTGGCTGCCCTAAGCCTCCTGTCTGCAAACAGTCACAGTCTGTCTAAAGTACAGTGGTACACAGAGCTGGCAGGCCTGGGATAACCTAACTGAAGAGGGCTGTGACATCTGACTCCTCCTCAGGAATCACTGCAGCTGCCACTGTGTACCTGCCCACTGAAGAGATTGCCCATGCTTACATGCTCTGCCTGGGAACCATCCCAGTCCCAAGGTTTTCAACACAGCTTGAAAACAAGCTCTCAGCTGTTTTACAGGCACTTTCTATGTCCACTCACTTTGTGAAGAGACAAAATGCCTTTGGTTTCAGAGCCAGGGAAATCATGTTAAATTCTGCAGTCTCAACCCATGGATTTAGAGCATAACATATTTTTCAAGGGGACATCTTGGAAAGAACAAAGGATTTGGTGTAAAAGATTTACATTCTCATTCTAACTGTGCCGAGCTCTGTAGTTTAATGGTCAAAATGGAGTCTAGAATCAATTAGCTTTGGTTGTAATTTCTGGTTTTTCTCTGTGTGACCCCAGACAAGTCATTTATGCTCTCTCATTCTAAGCCTGAATTGTACCACTTGTAAAATGGGGATTTTTTTTTGTGGTGAGCATTACCTATTTAGCTATTTACACAATGCCTGGTTTGGCACAAGCTGTCAGTAAGTTTTGGATATTATGGGTATTTTTATAATTATAAGCATGCATTTCACAGGATACATAACTACTCATGAAAGTCTTTCTGTTGTGAAAACTCTGAAAACCCTAGAAACTCTTGATGGGGATCATAATAATGATGGTGTCTGATTGATGGTGGGATGGGCGCAATGCAGAGCAGGGAAGCAAACACATTTGACGTAATTACCTTAAGAGAAAACTGGCAGAAAAGAAGTCTGCATTCAGACAGTGAATATTTATTAAATACCAACTCTGGGCTACACTTTGGTCTGGACAGGAAAAAACAACAAAGTGCCTGTTTAATAGGCATTTTTATTCTGGTGGGGAGAGCCACTCAATAAATAAACAGTTGCTTTTGGGTAACCAACCTCCCCAAACCCACATGGCTCACCCACAGGTGGCACAAATCCCAGATTTGATTGCTAGATGTCTGAGTCCTAAGGATTTATGCTTCACTCTGACCTTTGACTCCTGTCCCTAGGAAACATATTTGAATGGAAAGATCATGGAATCTCTTTGTTACAGCTCCTAAAGGCAACCAACTTGTACTGAGTCTCTTTGTTCTAAGTTCTTTTCTTAAAAACATTTTGTGGTTTATATATTTGGTAGGTTCATATAGTTATGGGGTAGACAGTACACAATGTGTAATAGTTACACCAGGGTAAATGAGGTATGCATCACCTCAAAGATGTATCCTTGTGTTATAAACAATCCAATTATACTCTTATAGTTATTTTTAAATGTTTATTTAAAAATAACATGTTAAGTTATTTTTAAATGTTTATTTAAAAATAACATGTTATTTATTTAAAATAATAGATTAAATTATTATTCACTATAGGCACCCTGTTTTGCTGTCAAGTACTAGGTAGGTCTTATTTATTCTTTCTACCTATTTTTTTTGTACTCATTAACTATCCCTAGCTCCCTCCTACCTCACCACTACGCTTCCCAGTCTCTGGTAACCGTCATTCTACTATCTCCATGAATTCAATTATTTTAATTTTTAGCTCCCACAAACAAGTAAGAACATGCCAAGTTTGTCTTTCTGGGACTGGCTTATTTCACTAAACATAATGACTTCCAGTTTTATCCATGTTGTTGCAAATGGCATGATCTCAATCATCTTTATGGCTAAATTATACTCCATTGTGTATAAGTACCACATTTTCTTTATTCATCTGCTGATGAATACCTAGGTTGTTTCCAAATCTTGGCCATTGTGAGAGTTTTGCAGTCACTCCAAGTGATTGACAGACGTTGTTTCCCTACTCACGGAACACAGCACAGTCAGAAGACCTTGGCTATCAAGTCATACAGATCCTAGCTTAGTCCCCAGTTCAGACTCTATGAGCTGCTGTGTGACATTGGACGAGCTATGCAGCCTCTCAAATATCCATTTTCTCATCAGTGCAAAATGGGGTAATGGTACTGTCTTTAGAAGGTGTTGGGTGCATTTTTCTGCTGGCTCCACATGGTAAACAACAGCCTAAATACACTTTAAAAAGTGGGGAAGAATTTGATTCTAAATAGAGGCACTTAGCTAGTGGAGAAATTCTGCCAGACAATGTTTGCTGGGCTTTGGAGCAGGGGAAGGGCACAAGTTGTAATGGTTGTGGAGCAAGCAGCGTCTAGAGATAGCTAAGAGACTGAAAGGAGTGACAGAGGAAAGCAGGATAGCATGCACGTAAAAAGGCTCTTGAAGGGGCCAGGGATTAAAAAGGAATTAAATGGATGGAAGGTTAATAAAAATAGTCTTTTGAAACAAATGGAAGATTATTCAGACAGTGAAGGAGAGAGTTAGAATAGGATGTGATATAATAGCAGGTAGAGTTGGGGAAGAGCAAACTAATGGAAGTGCATTCTGATTCCGAGTCTCCACCTGCCCTCAATCTCACCCATGGATAAGCAGGGCTGGGAAAGGAGACCTGATGATTAGAACCAGAGCCTGAGAGTTAGGCCTATACTTTTTTTTTTTTTTTTTTTTTTTTTTTTGGAGACAGAGTCTTGCCCTGTCACCAGGCTGGAGTGCAGTGGCACAATCTCGGCTCACTACAACCTCCACCTCCCGGGTTCAAGTGATTCTCCTGCCTCAGCCTCCCAAGTAGCTGGGACTATAGGCAGGTGCCACCACGCTTAGCTAATTTTTGTATTTTTAGCAAAGATGGGGTTTCACCATGTTGGCTAGGATGGTCTCGATCTCCTGACCTTGTGATCTGCCTGCCTCTGCCTCCCAAAGTGCTGGGATTACAGGTGTGAGCCACCGCGCCTGGCCAGGCCTACACATTCTTATTCAGATTTGCAAGTACATGGTTTGAGTCTGCAGCTTAATTTCTCTGGATTCAGATGTAAGCATCCGAGTGCATTTGGTCATGCTAGCCTGTGAGCTTGAGTGAAGGTTTGCTAAGATCTCTCTTCATCTAACATTGTAGTGTTTTGTTTTGCATTAGGTATGGGCCTGCATGCTATTAAAATTCTACTCCAGTTCTGTAAAATGTCTTGAATGATTGTTCCTTAAGGTACAAAAAGGTAGCAGAAATGGAGAGAGAGGGAGTGGATTCAGGGTATGATAGACCTGGATTTAAAGCTTGGCTATGTCACTGAGCAGCTAGATTGCTTTGAGAAAGTCATACAACCTCTCTGAGTTTCTCTAGCTCATAGACAACATACTACCTACTTTGTAGGGTTATGTGAGGATTTGAGATTATAAGTAAACGCCTAGCACAGTCCCAGCTTATAATAGGCACTCAATAAATAGCAAGTATCCTTAATTTTAATTGATTATATAATACAAGGCAAAATGAGTAGTATTCTTTTTAGCATCTTTCTATTTTATTCTTTTCAGCTTTAAATACCCCTCATTTAATACATTAAAAATGAAAACATCAGTAGTCATTCTGTGAGTCCAGCTGAGGGCATAATTTGTTCAGTTTCTCTACTACCCCTCTACTTTTATTTTTAAATGTCAACCTAAATAACTAACAGAGAGGCTCCCTAAAAGAACAAGATATGTATTTGGGAGTAGAGCATTGCAATGGAAATATATGTACTGTAGTAAATTATGTTCATATTCAGGGAGATAAAGGAAGACAGAGGTTTTTAAAGGAAAATATGAGAATTACATAATTGTTTTGAACTAATTATCTGTGGCTGCAAAGATCAGTAACAAAGGTGACACCAGTCTGAGTCTGGACAGGCAGTTGCTGGGCAGATGTCCTTGCAGAAGTATTGTATGTGTAAGGTTGTGATGGACTTTGTGCAAAGTTGTGATTTTTGCACTCTATTTTGATAGTTTTGCTATCTAGCATATAAGTATGAGAACTTTCTCTTGATGGCCTTCTCCATCTCTATTTGTCTTTTTTTGAATAGTGACCCCATTTGGATTTTGCCAACATTCACATAAGCAAATATTGATTTCTTAGAAATTAAAAAAAAATCATAGCCATAAGAAAAAGGGTGCAATTAGGCTCAAAAAGTATTTTTCCATATAATCTCAGATAAAAAGTTATTTCAACATTTGTGGCAACCTCGAAGCTTTGGTCTTCCACAGTATGACCCATTAAGTCTGCAGTAATTTACTCTACTCAGCCTTCACTTCCCCTTTTGTCCCTTTCGCTCTTATCCAAAGATATCATAAAAGTAAGTTTCAACATCTAAAACATGACAGTCTCAGAGACAGGAACAAATTGGCACCAAGTGACCCCCAAGTTTTAAATGTATTGCTTTGGTGGCTGGAAATAGTTTCCATAAGCAACTCTAAGGATTGTCATATTCCATCTCTTTCCCCCTCTAATACTTATTACATCATGTTCTAAGTGCTGGGGTAAGCGCTGACGTGTAAAGTTCATTTAATCCAAACAGCGGCGCTGAATGATCTCAGAGGCTGAAGAGACTCCGAGATTTCCCCAAGGTCACAGAGCTGGTAAGTGGAAGAGCAGGTTTGCTCCTGGACATCCCGGCTTGTAACCCTGTTGAATAAGGCATTGGGGAGGACACACCAAAATTCAGATTTCCCTGTTCACGAGAACCATGGCTTGTCCAGGTGACTTTCCTCCATATTTTAATAGGTTTTGAAAGTATCTTTTCCAGCAATACCCTTGTTCTCCATAGAGCAAGAAGCCATGGGCATCACATTCAAAATGAGGCAATATGGGGAGGCGAGAATAACACAAACTCCCATTCCTATTCTGAACTGTGGAAAAGAGGATACCTCTTCTTCCCACAGTGCTGATTGCCATGCACACTATCTGTGCACAATAATGGACCCATCCTGGCTATCCATTTCTGTGACAGCCAGCCAATCATTTCAGGCTAATCACGCCCCGCAGCCCGTCTGTCCACATATCTTGGCCTCCCTTCCCTTCAGCTGTGGGAGAGAGAAGACCAGGAGAGAAAGCCTCTGGCCTTTAAGTGTTTGCACAAGATGCCTGAGTGGAGTGAGGTGGTGAGATAAGGGGTATTTCAGGCTATTTCTTCTGCTTGTGTGAATAGCACATGATTGATTTCAGAAAAAGAAATTTATTTCCCTGCAGACATATTTTTATCATTTGCTTGAATTCCTTGATGCCTTACTCACTATGTGTACAGAGGAGCCAGGTCTCCTTGAGAGGGGGAGGGAAGGGAAAATGGATAACACTTTAAACTTGAAAAAAAAAAAAAATATATATATATAAAAGTCACTGCCAGATAAAATGTTCTGTGACCTATAAGCTTTGGAATGGGTCAGAAGGATTATACTAAAGCTGACATTTAGAAATGATGAGATCTGTTGGCTGCTGCGTTTGCATGTAGCACGCCAAAATACCTCCCAGAACTCCCCTTCTGGGTGAAGCCTCCACTGAAGCCCGGATTGAATAGCAGGCTCTTCAACCCTAGGGGTGAGAGCTGGACTTAGAGGGTCAGAGCCAGACTTAGAGGGTCACTTTGTGCTGACTTTTACAGGGTGAGATGACTTTATTTAAAGGGACATATTCAATTTAGTTAAGCTTCCAAATTTATGTACTCCTAAAAAAGAAGGCTTAGGGGAGGCTAATATAAATGGAAATTATTTCAGAGGGAAAGATGGGGAGGAGGGAGGGTGGTGATGGTGGTCAGGGTAGGAGGAGTGGGTAGGAAGTAGGAATTTGAATGCAACGAATTTCTGGGACACGAGCTTTTTGGTTTTTTTTTTTTTTTTTTTTGTAGCCCAGTGTTTAACATTTAGGTGGGTGTAAAAATACCCAGGCAGGATGGGTTAGTTTTGAGCTTTGAAAATTTGGGCAATTTTCAGGACTGCTTTGTTCCCTGGTTTAATGTTAGTGCTTTGGTAAAACATCCACTGGGATGTAAGCACCTTGGCCTCAGCCCTTTGAACCGGAGAATGAGGTAAGGCAGCTTTCAGACGACAGCGGTTTCATGATGATTTGCACACGTGGAGGCCAAGCAGCGGGGCAGAAAATCCAAACATCAAGGCTAGTTTGGGAAGGTGTTTTTGCACTTATGTCTGAATACCAGGGAGTCTGACATTTTGGGAATGCCATTTACTCAAAGCAAATATCTAGACGGGCAGATGTGTCTCTGGAATGGCTGGAGGCTACATCATTTCCCCAGCTGGCTCCTTCCTCTACACTTGTCTGCTTCTCCCGTCCTGCTGGGAATTAACCATTTAGGACTGATCTCTGGCTCCTCCCCTTTCAGACCACATCAGGAAGGCAACTAGGAAGTTGTTACAAGAGTTTATCTGCCCATGAGGTAAATAGAGAGAGCTAGGGTAGAAACTGCAACCTAAGCAGATTAATTGAATGATTGAGAAGTCAGTGATCAATGAAGGTGAATGCAATATTATACCTCTAAGATTGTGCTTGTAGAGCAAGTTGTAATTTAAAAATCTTTGAGAGTAAAATGTACACAGTCCAGTTCAGCTGTCTGAAGCACTGTTTAACCTGTCCTCTGACTTTTTAATTCCAAAGTAATTAATTTTCGGTCTTTGACGTCATTCAAAATTCATGTCCTTATGATTCAATTCTTGGTTACTTCAACTCCTTCTTTATCTTTTTAATCATTTTAAACATATTTGCTTTGTTTTGTCCTCATATTGCTCTGTTTTCTCAAGTTTTAGAGAATCGACTCTTCATTCTCTTCATCTGATGACCTCTCCTCCATTTCTATTTACCTTTTCCCTTTGTGATTTTAGTCTATATTCTTCCACTGTAGTAAACTGTAACTGTAAGTATAACAGCTATTCAGAGTTCTGTTTTTATAGCCAGCCATCCACATGATGGTGGTCTTGGGCACCTCTGTTACATGAGGGTACTCAGCTTTAACTTCACAGTGTACACAGGTCTCCCAGTGGGTGTTACAATCTCAGCATTTAATTGAAGGAGTCAGTTTTCCCTGGTTCATTTGTTGATCAGTCTGTTTCTTCCTCATTGACTTGTGGTACTTTTAACTTTGATTCCTATATATATTGTGATCTCTTTCAAGGAGAACTTACTACTTCTCCAGGGCATTTACAGTGTCACACTTATGTTGGTTTGGAGGAAGCAAGCAATGAGCCCAGGAATTACATGGCTTTAGTGCATATATATATATATATATATATATATATAAATAAACATATATTTATATAAAAATTTATATATTATTTATATTTATATATAATATATAATGATATATAATATATGATATAGAATATATATCATATATTATGTGTATATATAAATTTATATTTATATAAATATATAATATAATATAAATATATATTATATATTTATATATAAATATGTATAAATATAATATATATTATATATTTATATATGTTTATAATTTTTAAAAATATATATGTATTTAAAAATATATATACATATATATATATACACACACACTTTTTTTTTCCTGAGGCAGCAACAGGCTGTTGCCAGATGCATATGCACCCCTATTGACCTGTTTGTGGGCCCTCTGATTTCTTGCTTTGCAGCTCCTGTGTCTACTTCAGGTTAATCTAAATTTCTTAGAAATGATCCTTTTTGGTCAATGTTTACATTTTTTTTTGACAACTCTGAGCCTGGCAGATAGTAGGCTTCCAGTAGATTCTTGTTTTTTCATTATGTAAAAGTTATTCATCTCTTCAGTCTTTCTTTCAAATTATCTTTCTTGTCTTTCTTCATCATGAATATAATTTTCTGATTACTTTTATGGCTCCAAGCTTCAAGGCCCTAGGCTTGGAAGCCCAAGGGCAGGAACCATGTTCGTCTCTGTGTGTACCAGTACCTAGCACAGGATCTGGCACGGAGCTAGATAGTCACTGAATTCAGATGATGATTGAACTGATCTGAAGACATGCTTTAGACAACCCTGCTCCCTGCAGGTTTATCTGTAAAAATAGAAGAATATTTAGCTCTTAAAATCTTGCTCCCTCTAAACATTTATAATGAAGAAAGCAAAATTTCAGCATCTTTGAAGTCATATGAAAATTACCTTGTATCTTGCAGTTCTCTATTTTACAAATCAAAAGATGTCATGGCCTTACAGCCTGACTGTCCATCTGCATGTTCCTGTTCACGATCCCTTTCTGAGCCCTTTCCATTGTTCCCTATTTCATAATAGATGCAACACTGACATTCAGATACTTCAACAAAGGGCTCGCTAGAGTTGAATGTAGCAAGGGTGTTATTTTCAGGGTCAGCTCTCTTTTGGAAGCATGTAACAAAGTCAACTTTAGACTGACTTAGACAAAACAGATCATTAGAAGATTTGTTAGAAAGATATTAAAGAAATTTGGCCGGGTGCGGTGGCTCACGCCTGTAATCCCAGCACTTTGGCAGGCCGAGGTGGGCAGATCACGAGGTCAGGAGATGGAGACCATCCTGGCTAACACGGTGAAACACCGTCTTTACTAAAAAAAAAAAAAAAACAAAAAACAAAACAGTACAAAACAAAACAATTAGCTGGGCATGGTGGCAGGCGCCTGTAGTCCCAGCTACTCGGGAAGCTGAGGCAGGAGAATGGCATGAACCACGGAGGCGGAGCTTGCAGTGAGCTGAGGTCTGGCCACTGCACTCCAGTCTGGGAGACAGACAGAGGGAGACTCCATCTCAAAAAAAAAAAAAAAAAAAAAAAAAAACAGGAAGAAAGAAAGAAAGAAAGATATTAAAGAAATTCATAGAATCAAAGGAAGACTGTGGCAAATTGTTGAGTCTTTCTCATTAGATTTAATTTAAATAACTTGCAGGAAGAACTCTGATTGGCTGAGCTTGAGTCATGTGTTCATACTTGAACCAATCACTCTAGCTAAGGATATGGCCAGGGTTGTATCACAGGGTCCTCCATTTGGAAAGTGTTTCTTATCAGAAGAGGAGGGAGAAGAAAGTGATAGGTAGTAAGGACAGCTTGTTACTGCACTTGTAACACAGTAGTGGATGACTATATTCCTAATTATTTAGAAGAAGATCACAGTAGATGTTTTTCTTCTTCACAGTGCTCTGTTGCTGACTTAGTGATCTGTCTTTCACAATAAATCTTATCTCCTTTTAGGTTATAATTTGTTCTAGCCAGTTCTTCTACATATTATATTGACCAAGCTTGCTTTGAGTCACTATTGAATTGTGTCCCATTTTATAAATGGTTTCTTTTAGCCCACTAAATACTCTTCCAAGAATGAAAAAGAAAAAAAAATCTAAAATTCCTCCAGGATGAGAATTTGATGGTCATTTGACGTTCCCAAATTCTATGTGTTGGTGGTAAATCCATTCTTACTGCACTCACCCTATTGTCTACATTGGAGAAACCTGCCTGCCATTTTTCATAAGGACATTTGTGGGCTGGAGACTAAGTTAACACTCCGTTTGCTTATCACATCACTTGATTTATCTGGGGGTAAAGGGAGTGAGGTAGGAGGTTTGACAGGCAGTGATAGCTCAGCCAGGCAGGCTCAAATACCACTGCATGAGGATAAAACCGTTAGCCAAAGAGACCTTCTAAATACCACTGGAAAGCAGGAATAAACCATGCAGACAGGAACAAGGCTCCTGTCCAAGCATTACAGAACCTCTGTCACACTTCAGCAAACTCAAAACATGCACACGTATATGCATAGATCCTTTCCCATTATTAATGGTAACCGGAGAGCTAACAGTGTAAGTTTAGCATCACACAAACTCAAGTGCTGACAAGTTATTTTTATAGGGCAGTCTTGACAAATCTAACAAGGTAAACCAAAGGCAAGGAAAAAAAATCATAAAGGAGGTGACGACACATAATTTAATCCTTGCTATTGGCATTCATTGTCTTTTAAAAGTCAACTTTTTGTTCCCAACAGTAAGTTATTTTGATAAAATGAGAAGTCAAGAACAGAGTTGGATATGAGGACTAAAAGGGATACTGCAGTCTGGTTATGGAGGGGTGGGGACGGAAGGAAAAATTTCAATTAAAGTATGAGGCTATGATCTCTCGGAGTGGTGGGGAAAGTAGGCATTCCCTTAAGTCACCTATTTTTGATCTGGTCACCTTTTTCCAATGAAGGAAGTGATCAGACTTCATTGCTAGTGTCCTAGAGCATGAGCTTCCTGGCTTTCTGTCAAGACCAATTCAGTGAGCTGACTTAGGGTTTTCTTTGCCTTCTACAAAAATAACTCACATTGGGCTCTCATGACAGCTCAGCATTGTGGAAAGTGCACTGAACTTGGAGTCAAAGATCTGAATCAAGTGCTTGTTTTGTTTCTTGTTTGCCACATGATTTAAAATTGGGGGTAGACTTACTCTCCTCCACAGTAAAATGGGAACATAATAGCCTCTTTCATAAGATTACACTTGACCCTTGAACAATGGTGGGGTTAGAGACGCCAAGCCCAGCTCAGTCAAAAATCTGCTTATAACTTTTAAGTCCCCCAAAACTTAACTACTAATAGCCTACTGTTGACAGGAAACCTTATTGATAACATCAATTAACATAAATTTTGTATATTATGTGTACTACATACATACATTACTTTATTTTTATGATGAAGTAAGCTAGAGAAAAAATATTGTTAAGAACATCATAGGGAAAATAAAATATATTTACTATTCATTAAGTGAGAGTGGACCATGATAAAGGTCTTCATTCTTGTCATCTTCGTCTTGAGTAGGCAGGGGAGGAGGAGTAAGAGGAGGGGTTGGTCTTTCAGTCTTGGGGTGGAAGAGGTGAAAGAAAATCCAAGTATAAGTGAACCCACGCAGTTCAAGACCTGTGTTGTTCAAGAGTCAATAATACTAAGGTGATTCAAGGCAGCAGTGTAGAAGAAATGACTTTTAAAGATGTCTAATGCTTTGCAAACACAGGTAGGTATTATTATTTATGGCATTTTTGTTATCTCACAGTTTGACCTCTCATAAAAAGACACTATTAGCAGTAACTTCAGCTGAAACTCTGCCAGAATCTCCTACTTTTTCTTTCGCTGTGTTAAATGATTTTTCTACATTACATCCAAAATATTCTAGAAACACACAAGAGAGCATTTCAGAATGTGAGAATGCACAAACCACCTAGGGAGGGTGAGGTGGGGAGAGGGTTACTTCCCACACATTGGACAAAAATGTGTTGGTTTATTCCCATGGTTCTTACCCTGGGATGGTTTTGACCCCTCCAAATCCTAAACATTTGCAATGTGTAGAGATATTTTTGATGGTCATTGCTGAAGGGGTGCTACTGGCATGTAATGGGTAAAGGCCAGGGATGCTGCCACACATTCTACGATGCATGAGACAGGACCCCACAACAAAGAATTATCCAGTCCAAAATGTCAGCGGTGCTGAGGCTAAGAAACCTTTGCTTTATTTGGAGGAGATATCTTCCTTCCTAGGGTTCCCAAATGGATTTTGTCCATTGGCAAACTCTGGAAAGGAGAGGCTGAAACCATGTCCCTAGAGCATTTCCTATTTTCCCACCACCTCTGGTAAAAAATGCTTAGTTTTTTGAAAGATATCCTAGATCAGGTAATATAATTCACATGATTTTTTTCTCAATTGTCACACTTAAAAATATTATAGATGGCTAGAAAGAAATGACCATTTTAATACACTAATATCTCTTGCATTGTCTTTTAGAATATTTTTTCTAACACACACATGCCTTTAAATAAAGAAACCTTAAAAGGAAATATGCTGTTTGCCTTTCTTTTTATTTTGTGTTATTATAATAATGCATTTGCTTGAGATAGTCTAAACCTTTTATATAATTCAGATGGAAATGTGATGCCTGTAGTAAGAATCATGAAGTCTTTCATTGAGTAGCCTTATCTCAGAAAAAAATATCTCAGAAAAGCCACCATCTTAGATTTAGTACTAACTTCAAAGTTTCAAAACTTTGAAATAGGCCCGGCATGGTGATTCATGCCTGTAATTCCTGTGCTTTGGGAGGCTGCGGTGGGCAGATCACTGGGGCCCAAGAGTTCCAGATGAGCCTGGGCAACATGTTGAAACCCTGTCTCTACAAAAATGCAAAAATTAGGCTGGTGTGGTGACGCATGCCTGTGGTCCCAGCTACCTGGGAGGCTGAGGTGGGAGGATCACCTGAGCCTGGAAAGTTGAGGCTGCAGTGAGCCATGATTGCACCACTGCACTTCAGCCTGAGCAACAGAGTGAGACCCCGTCTCTAATGAATGAATGAATGAGTGATTTGAAATAGTTAAAACTTTGTAAAAAGTTTGCAATATTAATCCTGTATAAACTGTATTCAGATTGCCCAATTATCATTAACCTTTCATAACGCTTGCTTTGTCAATCTCTCTCTCATTTTCTCTAAACACACAGACAACTTCTTTTTTTCTGAACCACAGGAGAATAAGTTACATGCATGATTCCTCATTAATCCTAAACACTTCCATGCATATTTCCTAAAAATTAAGACACCACTTCCCAGCCATAATACAGACAACAAATTCCAAAAATTAATACCTATACATTACAATCTTCTTATCTAAAAACCTTATTCAAATTTCACTGATTGTCCTGACACTATCCTTTATCACAAAATTTAGTTTGGAGACTTTGATCTTCTTTAGGCTGGAGTTTCTTAGTCTTATAGTCTTCCTGACCTCTTTTTTTTTCAGAGTATACGCTTGATAGTTTGTAGAATGACCCTCAACTTGGGATTATGTGATATTTCCTCATGATTAAATTTATGTTTACATTTTTGGCAAAAATCTCATAGAAGTAACACTGTGTTTTTCTCAGAGTACATAATCAAGTAACACACAATATTGTTTTGTTCCTTTACTGGTGATATAAACTATGATTAATGTGGTGAAGGTGGCTTCTGTGAGGTCTCCCCTCTGTAATGTTCTTATTTTCCTCTTTACGTCTAATAAGGATTTTTTGGGGCTGTTCTTTAAGATGGTGTAGCTATCCTGTGATAGTTAATTTTATGTGTCAATTTGGCTGGGCTACGGGATGCTCCCACAGCTGGTAACATTGTTTCTGGGAGGGTCTGTTAAAAAGAGATTAGCATTTGAATCAGTAGACTTAGTAAAGAAGATCCACCTTCCCCAATGTGGGCAGGTGTCTTCCAATCCACAGAAGGTTAGAACAGGACAAAAAGTCAAAGGAAGCGTGATTCTCTCTCCTCTTGAGCTGAGACATCCATCCCCTACTGCCCTTGCTCCTGGTTCTTAGGCCTTTAGCACTCTGGGATGGCTTGTAGATACATATTGTGGGATTTCTTGGGTTCCATATCTTGTTATATAGATCTATATGTATATGTATATCTGCATCCTCTTGGTTCTGTTTCTCTTGAGAACTATGGCTAATACATATTCTTTTTCTTATTAGTTTATTTGCTGGTTTTAACATGTATTGAATAATTCTTGTCTGAATCAATGATTGTTATAATGGCAGTCAGAAGGTGTTTTGTGTAATTTATTTATATTTATTAGTAGGCTGTAAGAAAGGGCTTTGCCTTCTACTTATGTATTTACTCATGTATTTATATCTAAGGGAACTCATGGTGTCCTATTTAATTCAATGAGTAGTATACAGTTTCTTCAATGTTTAATTTTTAATCTAAAATGTCTCAGATTAGCAATGGGAGACTTTTCAAGAAAACTTTTGTGTTCCTTTGACATCATTATTTGAGCCCCTCCTTACTTTCTGGTACAGATAGATACTCCATGCTCTTCTTGTACTTTTCCAGGTCCAGCCCTGGAATCAGTTATTTCTCTGGGAAACCCTTAGTTGTTTTAGTGGAGAATGGTATTTAGGGACCATAATCTGGGAACACGGTGTGTTCATTGCCACAAAGAGGTCATTGTTTCAAGATCTAGCAGCAGGCACAGTGGAAAATACACACACACACACACCCACACACCCACACCCACCAAAATTTTGATATTTATCTATTATACCTATCAATCTCCCTGGAGCCATGAACAGTTCACTTCAACACCTTCAATTTGAAACTAATCCCAAAGATCCTAAATAGTTCATTGTTTTTCTTCCTTTCCATATTTCTACCCCTTTTTCTGACAGTAAAAACCTAATTCCATTGTTCTCAGTATTCACTTGTCTGTTTAACCCCCCTGAATGTCCTCAGTCTCCCAACTATCCTAACTACTACCTCAGTAGACTGCCTCATCACTTGGCCACCCCCTCATTCAGTGGAAGACACAAGTAAAAAGCAGAGAGCCCCTGAATTTAAGGGAGGCTATAGATTTTCCCTCACTTCAGAAAAGGAAAGATAGAGCATGTTGAGAGTGTGAGGTTTTGGCTACAGCTAGAGATTAGCTACTCTATCACTTAGCAGCTTGATAATCACGGAAAGATTAATCAACTTTCCTGTTTTCAATTTCTTCATTTGTACAGTAGAGATGTTAATAATATTTTACTCTGTGTTTATCTTAGGAGTTAATGAAAATGTGTATAAAGGCCAGGTGTGGTGGCTCACGTGTGTAATGCCAACACTTTAGGAGGCTGAGGGAGGTGAATCACCTGAGGTCAGGAGTTCTGGACCAGCCTGACCAACATGGCGAATCCCCGTCTCTACTAAATACAAAAAATTAGCTGGGTGTGGTGGCATATGCCTGTAATCCCAGCTACTTGGGAGGCTGAGGTGGAAGAAATGCTTGAACCCAGGATGCAGAGGTTGCAGTAAGCCGATATTGTAAATGCACTCTAGCTTGGGCAACAAGAGCGAAACTCCATCTAAAAAAAAAAAAAAAAAGAAAGAAAGAAAATGTGTATAAAATACATGACAGTGCCACAATGCCAGACAATGAGTTGGTGCTCAAGGAATATTTGCTAAGTGCATAAAGGTGTGAATGCTATTGTTCCGTATTCCATGAGCAGTTCTAATAATAATGTCCATTTTTGGAGCCCTTGATGATAGTGCTGAGAAATGTCTTGACAGCTACAAAATGTGCAGTTTTACTTCTGGTTTGAAAGTCCTAGGACCAGGCTTGGGTTATGTTTTCATCCCTGGTCTAAAGATAATGGCCAGTGAGCCTGGTAAAGAGACACAAGAGTGAGAGCTTCCACTTGTACAAGCAAGGAAACTTGTACATGGAAGGCAGGAGTCATTCTTCAAAAGAAACAAGGAACTGAGCACACAAAACAATCAACGATCACCGTAATTCTCAGAGCAATCATTAAGGAAGGTATAATTACTCCCATTGACGTGCAAGGAGAGAACACCCTAGAGGGGATAGATAACATGCCCACAGTCAGTCACATGCTTACTAAGTAGGCGTTCAGAGTGAGGTTCAAATCTTGCTCAGAATTATTTCACATCTGATGCTGCAATGGCTGTGCTATTCTTAAACTGATTAATACAGTTTTAGCCTTTATTACCTTTTACGGGTAGGAAATACTGTCAGTTTACTACATGCTCAGCTAATTGCCTCTTTTGGGCTTCCAGAACAATCCCTTATCCTAGAGTCCTGTGGTTGAGGTATATCCGTTTATTTTCAGTTCAACACAATTGTATTGATTACTTTCTACGTGCAAAATTAAATATTCCTGGGCATCACATAAAATGTAAGGACAGAGTGTATCCACTTTTAATGGTATCCACTAGCTTGTGATTTTGTAGATTAAAATGATGTCTGGGCTGCAGACCAGCTGCAGAGGATTATGCAGCCAAAGTTAAACATGTAGGCTCCCTCTCTCTTACCCACTTTTGCCTACTCACTTCTCTACTATTTAAATAGATCTCCTGGACAACTTTCTTGATGTTTATTAGAAATAAAATATTTCTTAGGTATCAGTTTGTATTTAGGTGCCAAAGATAAATGCCATACAGTATCTACTCTGATGAAAACACAGTCTGATTAGACTATTGTCCCCCTGTGTCATCACAGTTAGATTTGGCTTTTGGTTCCCTGAGCATGTCTCTTTCTCCCACTGCATTTTACTTCTTTATTTGAAAGAAGCAGTAATGACACTTGTTTTTTTAATCATCTAGCAAGGATTGTCTGATGATGTCCTAACTTCACTTTCAGTTGATTTAGGTATAAATGTCTCTCAGCCTTCTAAATTATTTACTTATTCATTCATTTATTCCTTTGCCCATTTACTTTCCATTTATTGAGAATTTACAAAATGTCTTACATTACCATTTACACTGAAAACTAGAAGAGGGACTGAGCAATATATATCTCACTCTATAGTAATATAGATTAGTGGCTCTCAACGGGGTACAATTTTGTCCCCAGGGGACATCTGGATATGTCTGGAGATATTTGATTGTCATGACCAAGGAGATGCACCAGGCCAGAGAGTATAGGACAGGGTTGATGCTAAAAATCTTACAATGCTCAGGAAATCCCCTTCCTCCAACAAAGAATTACTCAGCCTAAAATGTCAATAGTGGTGAGATAGAGAAACCCTAATATGGATTCTTATAACTCATAGATTTGCACCAAGTTCCACACTTTAATCTCAAAAATCATCTTAACTCCCTAGAAACTGATAATATAGAATCAGGGATTCTTCGCACTTGGAATCTGTGAAGCTTTGATTATTTTAGTTTCTCCTCACAACACCTCTGAGAGACAGAGGACATTCCTGTTTTACTGATGAGGCAACTCTGGCTTGAAGAGGTTAAGTAACTGTCAGAAAAAAGTGTTCACTTTTCCTCTTTCATAAAGTGTAGCAAAGAGGTTATTGAGTTTTTACTGAAAGGCTTACTCTGGGCAGCTGGATGTCAGCACTAGCATTTTTGGAGGAAATTCAAGTCTTCTCTCTATAGAGCTGTCAAGTCATGACTCGTCCTTAAAGGTGGGCCAGAAGTTCCCCTATAGTTTTTCAATTATGTGAGAACAACAGTTAAGGAGTTATTGATCTCCAGGGTGCCTGCTGGCACAAGGATATAAGCATTTGCCAAGAAACAAGACAACTGTGGTCATTGGTAATTTTTCCCACTTCGACGAGACTTTGTACAAATCTGGCTGCTTCTAAATCTCTCCTGAATGTGGCTTTTTCAGACTCTCCTTTACAGGCTCCAAGCTCTCCTCCCTTGCTGGTCTCCTGGGCACTTTGATAACTTGTTCGTCCTTTGTGATCTAAGCTGATTTCTATATTGCTTTATAAGGGTTTTTACAGTTCTATTTGTGCATATTTCATATTTACAAGCTGATTGTAAGCTTCTTTCTGAGTTGAAGATTGCTAAATGCTATCGACCAACAAATATTCTATCACAAAACAGACATCCTCCACTCACTTCATTATTTTACTGATCCTAATCCAAATTATTTATAAAGTAGTAGGCCGGGCGCGGTGGCTCACACCTGTAATCCCAGCACTTTGGGAGGCCAAGGCAGGCGGATCACGAGGTCAGGAGATCGAGACCATCCTGGCTAACACGGAGAAACCCCGTCTCTACTAAAAATACAAAAAATTAGCCGGGCGTGGTGGCGGGTGCCTGTAGTCCCAGCTACTAGGAGGCTGAGACAGGAGAATGGCGTGAACCCGGGAGGTGGAGCTTGCAGTGAGCCGAGATCCTGCCACTGCACTCCAGCCTGGGCGACAAAGCGAGACTCCGTCTCAAAAAAAAAAAAAAAAAAAAAAAAAAATAGTATATACCAGATAAAAAGGAAAGTATAAATAAGACTATTAAACACTAGAAAGCAAAAGATACCAAAATATATCGTGCATATTAAAACAAATAATGCAAGTAAGTCACATGGCACAGTTGTTGGCACCCAGAAGCATATGCTCAGTAAATACTAGAGGTTAATAATAGGATTCTTCCCAACACATAGAAGTGTGCTATGAAAGTTGAAGTACTTTTATACAAGTTTGTTGTGTGATTGAAGCAGTCTATCCTGAGACACTAAATGTGCAGTAAGATACTGACAAGTGTATTTGTAGCCCTCAGCAAAGGGTTTGGGTGGGCAAACATTTACCCCGATGCATCATCTACCAGCTGAGTTGGTTCTGGGTTTATCTGACAGGGAATGACGTTTTACAAGTGAAGTAAACCACTAGGTTGGCTTGTTGAGGAGGAGTCAGCCTCAAACGTACTTCTCAGCTCACAGTATAAGTGGCATTTGATTTTGTTGGGAGCCTGTCAGTTGCTCTTTAGCAGGCTCAGATTCCATTGCAGGAATCTGGCGAGCAACATGTAGATTGTATTTTATCGCAGAATGCCCTTGTAATAGTAATAGCTCTAGACATATAGAGAAGGACCAGAGTAGCCCAGTAAACAAGTCTAAAATGTCAAAACCTGTAGTAGAAGCAGTAAATGGTTAAATTTGGAAGAAAAAGTGATTTTACATGTACCTCCATTTGAAATTTATTTACTTCTGGGCTTATGAACGTGGAGGGTAAAAGGAGGATAAATCATGACATTCTAGCTCTCCCTGATGGGAGGATCCCTATAGGAACATTGCCCCATGCTGAACAATGTGGATCCTGCCTTCGCAAGAAGCATGTCAATTGCCAAGATGGCACATTGCCATGAGAGGTCTGCATGCCCTGAAAAATGGAGATAACAAGTTACAGCCGAATCCAAATTATTGAAAGTATGTTGAAGTCACATGATATACTTGGTGAAAATTTTTTGACTCTTGAATTCACATTGTTGGATTTAAGCTATTTTCCAAGGTTTAGACTAACATTCCCAGTCTTGACTCAACCTGATATGTCAAATGGGTTTCAAAACAAGATCTTCCATTCCAAGCTTTGCTTCCCTTCACTTTTACATTATCAGTTAAAGGCTTTTGTACAATCTCACTTGCCGGATGCCTGGGTTATTTTCTCCATCACCCAGTACATTCAACATTGGTTTCTATTCTGTTCCTTGGTCAACCTAGAGTAGCTAGCACTTAAAAGGTTCTCATCTATATGACTGTTGAGTAAATGAATAGATGTGTCCAATTTGTTAGTAACTACTTCCAATTCTACCTTGACAAGGTCTCCTGACTCCATTGCTTCTTTCAAATACACAGGCTTGTTTCGTCTATTGAAAACATTATAACATTCCACTTTGGTTGTTGCAACAATCTCCTAACTGGTCTTCCTGTCACTGCTGGTGTCTTATCTCTACCTGTCGTTCGCCTTCTTATTAATTATCCATCTAATGCCAATGTATTTATGTCCCTCCTTTGCTCAAAGACTCCAGGGGCCATTCATTGCCTACAGGATGATGCCAGGACTCTCACTGTGTGAGAATCTCATCTAGTTTGTGTATGTAAAATAAGACTGACTGGGGCTCAAACCCTCATTCTCTATAGTTCTTCCTCCCTACACCAGTCTCTGTAACTCAGCCTTGTTGGTCTTCTTTCTTCCCATCTGCATCTCCATTTTAGGCTATTTTGCCACTCTCAACCTCTGTAAATGCTCCTGTCTCTATTTAAAATGTTCTTTCTCTTCATTTCCATTTGGCAAACCCCTACTCATTCCTATTTCAATACCTGGCTGGAATGTCATGTCTCTCCTAAATCAGCTAGTATATTAGTAACCCTTTACTTTGGTTTAACTACAAAATATTGTTGCATCTCTATGAAAGAACTTACTATTCATTCAATTATATTTTTTTTGTACTACATTAAATCATTAATATATACGGTTCTATAATTTACCAAACTGACCTTCTACAAATTACCTACCAACCTCTTTGTCCCTTAGTTTCCTCATCTGTAAAAAAAGGAGGCTAGTAGTAATAAATATATCTTAGGATATAATGAGATTTATATGCATTACAGGTATGTATCATGCATAGAGAAGTGCCTAGTAAACACTCAATAAATGTTAGTTATTTTTCTTATTTTATTAAGTCCTCATGACAATTCTATAAAGTAAGTATTGTTATCCTTATTTCACAATGCAGATGCTGAGGTCCAAAAAGTTTAAAAGACTTGATCAAAGATGCAGAACTGATAAGTGGAAGAGCAGAGGTTTGAAGCTGAGTCACTAGGCTCTGGAAACCCAAGCTCCCACCAGCATACGGTGCTGCTACTGCAGTTCGATTTGTTTGCATATCTGCCTTCCCTGGACACTTAGGGAGCACTTGCTTGTGTAACATCAGTATCTAGCAGAGCATTCAGCACACAGGAGGTACATAATGAGTGAATATGTGAATAAACATGATTAGTATGTATTTTAGCATTGGGATTGGCCATCAAAAGTCGGTCCTGAAAGCACATTCCCAACAAGAGTACAGTTAAGTTTTTCAGCTCTGCCATGCACATCCTAAGAGGTGGGCCACAGGGGAGCAATACAGGATGGTGGAGCTATGAATGAGGCTTGACTCCTCTTCCCCTTCTTCTGTTTCCCTGGAAGCAGCCTCCAGTGTTAGTGATGAGTAAGTCACCTATATGATTTTTAGTCTATATCTCTAGAGTCCAAGAAATGTCACATTCTCTTATTTCTCTAAATCAATTTTATTCTGATTTTGGTCCTTTATTACCTGGCTGGTGAGAAATTCAATCTCATTCATTATTGAGTTTTCCTTTCATTCTCTGTGTGATCTAAAATAATCTCAGGAATACAAGATGATGCTGAGAATGGGGGAAGCTCAGATCCTTTGTTTAGGTTGTTCATCTTTGCTGTTGCTCCTTATATTTCTGGCTATTATTGTTGAGAGTTAAGCCTATTCAGAGACACCCTGCTTTAGTGGCCAACTCTTGTCTACACACTTGCATGAGGAGACGTCTGATTTTACCCATCTGGACCAGCCTCTGCAAGCGTTTCAATACGTCTGCCATAAGAAAAGGTAATGCACAGAAATCCTCATTCCCATCTCTACTGTTAAATACTCCAACCTTCCCTCTGGTCTGGAAACTTCTTCCCTTTCTTCCTTACCTTCTATCAGAGCACCTCCTTTATCCATCCCCTCCTAGCTGGTCCAAGATCACTCAGCACAACCCCCCTCTGATGGATTTTTAAAACTCACTTTCCTTTGGAATATGGTGGCAGAAAGAGACGCTAATTCTTGTTAGTATTTACCTTATACTACACCTACTTATATAGATGCATGTGTTGCAATGGCAGAGCAGGTAGTATACAATAGTAGAAATAGGAGTGGAAGTGTGGGGAAGGAAACAACCCTAAAATATCTCTTTGTATTTTCCTGTCTCTCTATGTCTTCACTGCCTTCTCAGTTTCTCCATTCTTACATGATTATTTTTCTCATTTTGCAGACCTATAGTGGGAGTTTTCTTAGACTGTGTAACAAAGCAGGACTGAATCCTATTTTCTCATCTCCAAGGGGCTTATTGAAAAGAATAAATCATTTTTGGTCTACATGTTACCTTTGAGTTTTCTTTTGAAAGCCCCTGTGTAAATTTGCAGACTTCACCTGAGCAAAGAAAGCCTCTGGCATTTCTTATTTGGCAGCCTTCTTGCAGTTACTTCTGTGTTGAAATACAGCAAATAATTTAATTTTATCTCTTCCTGTACATTGCTTTTAAGTTTTCTGCTAAAGGCACATCCCACTTTAGGTGAATTTTGTAGGGCTTAGCAGTCCTGTTCATTTTTCATTTTATTCACCTTAGACACTAGGTGGTATATACACACTCGTTAATATTTGGTACTTAACTAATGAGGCTGTGGTTGTACCTATGAAGCCTTAGTCTTCTAATTTTATCCCTTATAAAGGTGATGGATGATATTAATGAGGAGGTTTGCTCTAGATCAATGGAAACACCTTCACTATTCAACAAAAGTTTCATGGTGAGAGGAAGGTTTCTGTCTCATAGTATTTCTGGATGTTGAGCATCTAATATAAAACATTTTCTTCAAAAAGCCTCAAGGAAAATGTCCTTTAGAAATAAAAGTCTTGAAGAAGATGAAGAAGTCACCTATCTGAGTCTAGCCTACTTCTCAGACATTCTATTGCCACATGCTCATGGGCTCCAGGATGAGCTCACGGTCAAACATAAAATTCTTACTAAGGACCAAAGCTTCAAGGTTGCCAAGGTTAGTTGCTCTGGTGCTTGGAGGATGCTGACTACACCAATAATGACATCTAACCTAATGAAACTGTCAATGAGAGGGCAGAGCCTCTGAGTACAGGCTTAATAATCAGAAAGAGTGAGGGACCTGGATTTCTATATTCTCTGTCATTTACAGTTTGCCATCTGGAATGAACCACCAGTGAGCAGACCTCTATGTACTAGGTCAGAAATTACCTGGATGAAATTCTGGGTCACCCCTGATGAAAAATTACATTTTTTGAACATGGGTAAACTGTCAGACACTGTGTTAGGCACTTTATAGACACTGGATCTTTCATATGAGTTAATGTTGTTAAGTGCTTAGCATAGTGCCTGGCACATCATAAGTACACATGGGATGGAGTTATTATTATTGCTGTTATTGTTTTTGTTATTCTTCATGACAGTATTATAAGATTAGCTTTACCGTTTCTCTTCTGCTGATGAGAAACCTGAGATCCAGAGGGGTTAAAACCTTGCAGCACTCAAAACAAAAGGTGGGAGCATGTCAAAGGGAGGCAGGGACCAACCTGAAAGAACTCCCAGTGGCCAAAGCTGGGACGATTTGAGTAATAAAATAAGTGATACCATATTGAATTTAATCCAAAGTGCAAAATAAATATCCATGAGTCCATGCTGATATAAATAAATGATCAAATAAGTAAATAAATGGGGGAAAGGAAACAAATCTTCTGTACAGAAGAATTCCAAATAATTTATGAGCTGCTGTTCCCTGTAGGGAGTGCAGCTCAATCTTTCCTCTACCACCTGAAGCGGACTGTGTTTAATGACTAGTTCCCAAAGATAAGTCACGTTGATAGCATGCACTGTTGATATGATGTGATATGAATAAAATTTAACTTCTGTGGTCTTATACCTAAAGACCTATAACTCTAGTATAACCATAAGAAAAACATCAAACAAAATCAAATGAAGAGATATTCTGCAAAATACTTCACTGGTACTCCTCAAAACTGCTCAAGTTGTCAAAAACAAGGGAAGTTAGGAAGGGATGAATACACAAAAGATTTTTAGGGTAGGAAAAGGCTCTCTGTGATACAATAATGTGGATACATGTCGTTATACATTTGTCTAAACCCACAGAAGTTACAACATTACGAGTAGACCCTAGTGTAAACTACGGGCTTTGGGTGATGATGATGTGTCAGTGTAGGTTCATCAATTACAACAAATGTAGGACTCTTGTGGGGCATGTTGATACTGTGGGAGGTTGTGAGTGTGGGGCCAGGGGGCACATGGGAACTCTTTGCATCTTCCTCTAAATTTTGCTGTCAACATAAAACTGCTTTTTAAGAAAAGTCTTGAAAAAAAAACAACCAACCAACCAGCCAACCAGCCACCCAACCAAGCAATCAACAATCAAACAAACAACAACAAAACCAAGGAAATCATGAGAAAGTGTCATAGACCAGTTGAGCCTAAGGAGACATAAGAATAAATCGAATGTAGTGTACTGAATGGGACCCCAGTACAGAAAAAGGCCAACACACACACACACACACACACACACACACACACACACACACACACACACAAAACAAAACCAAAACCAAAAAACTAGTGACATTTAAATAAAGTGTGGTGTTCTGTTTATGGTAATTTACCAGTGTTGGTTCTGTAGTTGTAACAAATGCTCTGTGGTTATACAAGGAACTAACTACAGGAGGAAATTGAGTATGGAATATATGGGAAATCTCTGGACTATCTTTGCCACTTTTCTGTAAATCTAAAGCTCTTCCGAAATAAAAAGGATTAAAAAAATAAAAGTTGTGCAGATTACCAGGATTCAAGTCTATGTCTTCATATATATAGCCCAGATTCTTTCTATACTTTACAGACTCATATTTAATGAAATTCAACTTTTTAAATGTATTTAGGTTTGAAATATAATTTTCAAAAAGACAAAAGCATGTGTCTCATACAAATACAAATTGAACATGTGCCAACAATTTTATTCTTCATTTTATTAATGAGAGAACCAAGTAACATTTGTGAAGCTAAGCATATATATCTTTTTTAAAAAAGATAAGATTACTGGGTTAGTGAGAAAACTAATTAATATCTCACACGGCAATAAACAGAACCATTGGAGTTTTTGTTTCACTGACCAGAAATTATTTGTATCTTTACCTGCAAAAATCTACAAATTAATCTCTGCCCCTAAAAAGATGTAAAATAACCCAGTCAATAGGAAGTTAAGCCCAGGATTGCACAGAAATAAAGCTCAGTAATCCCTTTTGTTTACAGTTTAGGGTATTTTTGTCATAAGTCTCTTTCTCATCCTCAGTGATTATAATCTTCAAATATTTTTCTTGTTTTCTTTTTAATGTAGACTTTAAAAAATTATTAATTTTTAATTTTTGTGGGGACATAGTAGGTGTATATATTTATGGGGTACATGAGTCATTTTGATATAGGCATGCAATGCATAATGATCACATCATGGAACATAGGGTATCCATTCCTTCAAGCATTTATCCTTTGTGTTATAAACAATCCAGTTACGCTGCTATAGTTAATTTAAAATGTACAGTTGAATTATTGATTATAGTCACCCTATTGTGCTACCAAATACTACATCTTATTCATTCATTCTATTTTTTTGTACCCATTAACCATCCCACCTCCCCCTCACCCACCCCCTCCACTACGAGTACCCTTCCTAGTGTCTAGTGACTATCCTTCTACTCTCTATCTTCATGGGTTCAATTGTCTTGATTTTTAGCTCCCACAAATAAGTGAGAATATATGAAGTTTGTCTTTCTGTGCCTCACTTATTTCACTTAATGACCTTCAGTTTCATCCATGTTGTTGCAAATGACTGAAACTTGTTCTTTTTTTATTGCTGACCAGTACTCCATTGTGTGTACATACTAAATTTTGTCTATCCATTCATCTGTTGATGGACACTTAAGTTGCTTCTAAATCTTGGCTATTGTGAACAGAGCTGGAACTACCATGTGAGTGAAGATATCTCTTTGATATACTGATTTCCTTTCTTTTGTGTATATACCCAGCCGTGGAATTGCTAGATCCTATGGTAGCTCTATATTTAGATTTTTGAGGAACCTCCAAACTGTTTTCATAGTGGTTGTACTAATTTTCATTCCTACCAACAGTGTATGAGGGTTCTATTTTCTCCACATCCTTGTAAGCATTTGTTACTACCTGACTTTTGGATAACAGCTATTTTAACTGAGTGAGAAGATATTATAGTTTTGATTTGCATTTCTTTGATGATCAATGCTGTTGAGCAACTTTTCATATGTCAAATATTTTTCTTGGTCACACAAAGAGTCTGGTTTCCTTATGTTTGGCCTCATTATTTGCAAAGGTACAGCAAGAGTGCTAATTAACCACACAGTCCTCCTTCAACTGGCTTTGCAGATCCAGAGTTGTCCAGAGCATTGACATCTACTAATGCCTGAGAATTAGGTTTGATGAAAATTTTCATAAGGAGTCTCACGTTGGACCTTCAAAGATGCATATTATTTAGTCTCGTTTCTAAAGGCTAGAAAACCAAGGCTAAGATACTCCATCATATTTGATCTACAGTTACTGTAAAGTTGGATAATTTTTTCTCTTTGGGGCCTTTCAAGTTTGCTAAGGTTTCTGGTTTGCCTGGGAATGACCTTCCTCTCCACCTTTGGGGTTGGGTCCCTCTAAGCAGATTCTGAGCCAGTGCTTTTTAGAGGGACTGTATAGGCATTGGCTCCACATGTGAAGTCAATCCTTATTTTTAATAGAAATTTATTATATGTGATTTTTTTTCCCTCTTTTTGTTCAATGTTTATTTCAGGTTCAGATAGTACATGTGCAGGTAAGTGAGGCACATGAATGAATAAACTGCATGTTGCAGGGGTTTGGTGTGCAGATGATTTCATCATCCAGGTAGGGAGTGTAGTACCCAGTAGGTAGTTTTTTGACTCTCACCTTCCTCCAATCCTTTTCCCTCAAATAGGCTCTGGTTTCCATCATTCCCATCTTTATGTCCACGTGTATTAAACGTTCAGCTACCTCTTATAAGTGAGAACATGAAGTCTTTGGTTTTCTGTCCTGCATTAATTCGCTTAAGATAATGGCCTGCAGCCACATCCATGTTGTTGCAAAGGACATAATTTTATCTTTTTAATGGCTGCATAGTATTCCATGTGGTATATGTACCACGGTTTCTTTATCCAGTTCACCATTGATGGACATCAAGGTTGATTCCATGTCTTTGCTATTGTGAATAGAACTGCAATGAACATGAAGATGCATGTGTATTTTTGGTAGAACAATTTCTATTCCTTTGAGTATACAGTGAAGTGAAGACATATATCCAGTAATGGAATTGTTGGGTTAAATGGTAGTTCCGTTTTAAGTTCCTTGAGAAATCTCCAAATTACTTTCCACAGTGGCTGAACTAATTTGCATTCCCACCAGCAGGGTGTAAGTGTTCTTCTTTCTCTTCAACCTACCAACATCTATTATTTTTTGACTTTTTAATAATAGTCATTTGGACTGGTGTGAGATGGAATCTCATTGTGGTTTTGATGGGCAATTCTCTAATGATTACTGATGCTGAGCATTTTTTTATATACTTGTTGGCCATGTGTATGACTACTTTTGAGAAATGTCTGTTCATGTTCTTTGCCCTTTTTGTTGTTGTTGTTATTGTTGTTTTTTTAACGAGGTCGTTTGTTTTTTGCTTATTTAAGTTTCTCATATATTCTGGATATTAGACCTTTGTCAGATGCATAGTTTTTGAATATTTTCTCCTATTCTCTAGGTTGTCTGTTTTTAATTTTTAAATATGACACTCTAAGTAAGGCCTAGTTACACAATTGACTTGTCCAATTATATTCTGGTAAGAATGAGATGGATTCTTATTCAACTTATTTAAACAATTATATTTCTACAAAAAGCCTGGAGACTTGGCAAAGGTCTTGCTTTTTGAATTTCTAGGGGCCAGGGTGAATAAACTACCACTTAAAAATGTTTCCTTTTAGTTCACAAAAGTAGAGTCTGTTAAATTGAAGGTCAGAGATGGTTTCAGAAAAAAGAGAAGGAGCTTCTTCAATATGTCTACAGAAATTCAAACTAGGCAAAATAAGGCTAACCAACACTGCTGTATTGCCACTTGGGTTTTCCAAAAGCCCTTTGATGTCCAGTGGTAGCTCCCTGCCACACCACTCTAGGGACATCATTCACACAGATGCCACCTGGGGCTGTGCTCTGTGACAGCCAAATGCTAAACAGATTCACAAATTAACAGGAGTTCTTTGGGGCCTTTGTAGAAAAGTTAGGAGAGAGGTGGGGAGAGGGAGAGACAAAACACATTTCTCAAAACAATTAAGTATATTGCAGGACATAGAGCAAGAGGCATTATATACTTCATATTTGTGCCTGTGTGATAAAGAGATAGACAATAAGAAATTTGTGATAAATTCAAATTTGTGCCTGTGTGATAAAAAGAGACAATTAGAAGCATTTTTCTCTTTCTTTTTTTTTTTTTTTTTGGTCTTTCTGTAAGAGCTTCATGTCCTGCTGCTGGCAAGGCTGCTATAGAATCTTACGGAAAATTAGCCCAGAAAAATCCACTCCGCTTACTCCAAATGACTCAGTGTCAATGGTGAATCCCTGTAAGTCTGAGGTGCGAGTCTGTATGAAACTGTTAGAGACCAAGTCATGTTTTTGTATTTGTCTGCATTGAAAGCATTTCTCCTCCCCAAGAGTACATGGGAAAACCAAAATGGTAGATGGAAGGCTGAGTGCTGGAGGACAACAGTGGACTGCTAAGAGGTCAGTGGTAACCTTCAGGGACAGCAATCCAATGTGCTCCAGAACTGTGCAAAAATAATGTTACTAATAAAACAGAACGCTGAAAGAGACAATGATCACATACCTAACGGAAGAAGGATATTTGTGTCCTTTCATTTCATTTCCATGGAATTTCCAGGAATCAAAATTCATACCAGATTTATTTCCTAAGTTATTTAAATACTCTTCTCATTCTAGAACACATTTAGATTTTATCTAAATTTAAAAGCGTATTTGGAGAAAAGAAATAAGGACGTGCTAGGGGAAAATCAGGTGACAAGTGGAATTTACTACACCGGAGGACAGTATTGATGTCATATTCTCTGGTGGCAAACTGTGGCCACCTCAATGTCACATCCACAATTGGCAATTTGTGAGTACTGTGGCTGCCTTTGCAGCCTTTGCAGGAATTCATTCAAATTTGCTGGATTTTGCAATTTCCTTTGTAACTTTTTTTTTCTTTTCTTTTCTTTTTTTTTTTTGGTGCATGATCTATTTACTTCATCTGCATTTACTATATGGAATTAGTTCAGCCTACTTTATATCATAGGCTGCTTTTTAGTTCGTGGTATTCACTGAAATACAGGGCTGACATTAGTTTTTACAGAACCACTATACCGTCTAGGGCTTCATTTATTAATACATTTGTTGTTTTTGTGGCCTATTCCATATCAGTGATCAAAATACCAATGTATTCCTTTTTAGCTATGTAATTTTATACCTTTTATTTTAAAGTAGGTAAGAAATCCTTTCGGATTCTAACACATGGTATTCTTCATTTAAATAAACAAAGCTCTGTGTGCCCATAAAAAACCACATTGCCATCACTTTCAATACAACTGCAATGAAAAGTTCAGTGCTTCTATTTGCCCCTCCCAAAAAAAGTCTTATAAACTTGGAATAAATCTGATATACCTGTGTGTTATAAAATGTTGATATATAAAATATTTAAAGATTAGGCTTCCTCCTTGTTTGCCACCACAAAAGAAAGCAAAATAAACACTAATTACTCTTACCCTGTCTTTTCTTAAGTGCCTCTAGCATGGCGAATAGCAAGAACAGACTTCTCTGAACCACAGTCTACTCCACTCCAGAAGGAGCTGTACCATTAGCCTTTCCTTGGAAACCTCTCTGTACACAGTTTTCACCTCTTGCATCTGAGAAGGATAGATGATAAAGCCTTCCACCCCACTGACAAGCTGGCTAGGCATTCAATTTCTCTCCTGGTTCCACTCTAATTAAATGTGGATTTTGTGTAAACCGCAACCCAGACTTTTTATGAATTCAGAATATGCAGGCTTCATTATTCTTGTCAGGCGGCAAAACTAGACCATGACAGATGAGTTTCTGAGCATTTGCTGATCATTCATCTACAAAACATAATAGTTTGATTCTTTCACTTAGGGCTATTTACAGAAACAGAAGTTGATTAATTGAAGTGCCGGCACTGGGTAAATTCTCATTCTCTTTCTTTTGAATCCACTCTTAATGTATCTCAAGGAAATCATCATTAATAATACATTACCAAAGGAGGAATACCATGACTCATTTCCTCTAGGGAAATTATATGATTTCATTAGCCTCAAATAAGTACGTAAGCATTTCTTTAACTCTATTTTATCTTTGTTAAACATATACTTTCATATTATTAGAGTTCCAAATATATGGATATGTCCATGCTTAAAAGTATCATAAAACATGGTAGAAATAATAATAATAATAATATAATGCTCAACATTTATTTAAGACTGAGTATAGAATAGGTACTTTAGATTTGTTATTTCAAATCCTGAACAACAACTTTGATAAATGAGTTTTTTACCAACCATTTCACAGAAGAGAAAATAGAGACATGGAGATTAAATAATGTGTCCATGGCGAAAGCACTAGTAAGGACCAGAATCAGGATTTAAAACTAAGTATAATTGACCCTGAAGCTTGTGCCTTTTAATCACGGTGCTATACTGTGGATGAATAAAATTAGACCTCAAATGTATGGCCTGATTAACTGATGGTACGTAGGTAGACCTATTACGTTAAATGTGTTCAGATTCCTTACTATTTTCAAAGAAATTTTTCCTAGGCAACATAATTCCCTGTGACAACATTTATAGGAAATGAAAAATGTCCCCATTCTTGAGCCATGTTTGCTTCACCCCAGTGAGCTCCAGGGTCCAGAATATGAAAGTGCCAACTTGGGAGTCATAAGCATGGGAACTTTAGCCACTGTCCCAGATCACTGCTCTGTAAAATGAGAGAGGGGACTTTCCTCATTCTCGCTTATTCTTCTACCTATGATCATTGGCTCTTATTAACCAATGTAAACTCCTAATTCAACATAGGTTGTTTAGGGAGGCCTACCAGTAGGCCCTGTGGCTCACAAAACACCACATTTACATAGACCCAGGTCTTCAGTAAAATCCTCTGAAAAATTCTACTTAGGGCAATACAGTCCTCCAGACTTTTAAAAGGTTACTCACAGGACTGGGGACCATAAGTTGGTTGCAGATTTTCTTTTCCGTTCTTAATTCATTAACACAATACACAGCAAGGGGTAGTGGACCCTTTAGAGCAAGGCAGAAATAAAACAAGAGAGTTCTTTAGGAATTTATTGCTCAAGGATTTAATATTTCTTTCTATGGGGCTGCTAAGGGTCTACTGCAGACCTTGTCCTGACATCTCTTCCAGGGGGACAACATGATAGGAAAGAAAACACACCACAGTGAGGCAGAAAATCAGATGCTGCCTCTTACTAACCTTGTGACCTTGCGTTCATCATCTTACCCTCTGAGCCTCACTTTCCTCATGTACCAAGTGGGGTTCCTGTCTCACCACCCAGCTGTGGCCCACTTATGTCATGTGTGATACGTGTTCTGCTGTGTGATGATGGTGGTATTCTGCTAGGGACCAGCTCATAGGGCCAGAGGTTTTTTACTTAGAAAACTGTAAAGTTACCTGGCATGTTTTTCAGAACTTTTGACATTTCAGATTCTGAGCTTTCTCATATTTATGTATAAGTTCTGTGAAACTTACATTGCAGCATCTGCCTGTTCTGCCTATCTTCTGGTGAAGAGATCGGGCCAAATTTTTATCCTCTGCAGCTCACTGTTAAATTTAACAATGGGAGAAGTGTGGCTTTATCAAGCTTTCAGGAACAAAGCAATGCCACCATTTAATTTAGCATTTAATTACAATATCCTGGCTCACTGACAAGTTGCTGGGCTCTGGCTAAGTAACCTGAGTGGAAAATGTATGTTCCTGTTTTACTTTGAGTTTCAAAGTTTATTTCTTCTGAGTTGTTCCATTTGGCTCCAATGTCACCACTTGAGTTTGGAGGAGGATGCAGTATGAGAAACAGCAGTGTGGTGAGATAATACAGGTCTTGATATGCACAAAAGTCAAATCCTGGGCCTCATGCTTCCCTGGCTAAAATCTATGCCACTGGCTCTTCTGCTGAGTCAACCCCTTAGGTTTCCACCTGTATTAGTTTCCTATTACTGCTGTAACAAACTTATAAACTTAGTAGTTTAAAACATCACAAATGTATTCTCTTGTGGTTCTGGAGGTTAGACATCCAAAATGAATCTTCTGAGGCAAAAATCAAGGGATCAGCCAGGTTCCACTCCCTCTGGTGACTTCAGAGGAGAATTTGTTTGTCTTTCAGCTTCATGAGGCCACTTGCATTCCTGGACTCATGGCCCCTTTCTCCATCTTCAAGGAGCATCACTCCAATTTCTGCTTCTTACGTCACATCTCCTCTGCCTCTGACCCACCTGGCTCCCTCTTATAAAAACCCTTGTGATTACATTGTGTCCACTTTGATAATCCGGGATAATCTGTCTGCATCTGGTTTCTTAGTTTAATCACATCTACAACGTCCCTTTTGCTATTAAGGTAACATATTTACAGGTTCTGAAAATTAGGTTGTGGATATCTTGCCAGGGTTAGGGGGAACACGATTCTGTCTACCACATCATCTTCCCAGGAGCACTAAGATGCATTTAGGACTCACTGCTGTGTCTCTCTAGTTAACCACTCTCATTTGGGATTGCCTGACCTCTGCCTTCCAGCAGACTCTTCTCTCTCTGCAACTCTGACCCCCACCTCAACAACGTGCCTATTTTCTTCTTTGACTTGTTTATCTTGGAAATTCAGTTTATTTTGGCAGAGGAAAGAGTAGTTGCCACGTCATTTGCCATGACAACCCATGTGATCCAGCAATCCCACACCTGGGTATACACCCAAAGGAAAGAAAATCAGAGCCAAGTGCGGTGGCTGACGCCTGTAATTCCAGCACTTTGGAGGCCGAGGCGGGCGGATCACAGGGTCAGGAGATGGAGACCATCCTGGCTAATTCGGTGAAACCCTGTCTCTACTAAAAATATTCAAAAAATTAGCCGGGCATGGTGATGGGCGCCTGTAGTCCCAGATACTAGGGAGGCTGAGGCAGGAGAATGGTGTGAACCTGGGAGGCGGAGCTTGTATTGAGCCGAGATCATGCCACTGCACTCCAGCCTGGGAGACAGAGCAAGACTCCGTCTTAAAAAAAATAAAAAATAAAAAAAATAAAAAGAAAGAAAGAAAATCAATATATTGAAAGGATATGTGCACTTCCATGTTTGTTGCAGCACTATTCAAAATAGCCAAGATTTGGAAGCAACCTAATGAGGTTATATGACAAAAGCAACACACAAAGACATATACGTGGATATGATGAAAGTTACACACAAAGATGCTTACTCAGAACCTGACAGCTGGTTTTGAAGACGGCAGAACTAGGATTTGAAGACAAGTCTGTTTAAGGGCTGAGCGTACTGCCTCTCAATTAAGTAGGCTTACTTTCTTCCATCTCAAAAAATTTTGCAGCCTCTGTTCCAGAATAAGAGCTATCCCAACTCTTTCTAACATTAACCTTAATATCTGGATTTCATCTCTTTCTACCTCCTCTGGAAGATTGGACCATTAATTATTTCTTCTGCCTTCTTGATCGCTCCATCATCTTACTTCTTAAATTTTAATTGTTGTGGGTACCTAGTATGCATATATATTTATGGGGTACATGAGATATTTTGATACAGGCATGCAATGTCTAATTACCCCAGTTAGGACTTCCAGTACTGTGTTGAACGACAGTGGTGAAAGTGGGTATCCTTGTTGTGTTCCAGACCTTAGAAGAAAGGCTTTCAGTTTTTCCCCATTCAGTATGATACTAGTTGTGGGCCTGTCATATACGGCTTTCATTATGTTGAGGTATGTTCTTCTTATACTTGGTTTTTTTGAGGGCTTTTGTCTTGAAGGGATGTTGAATTTTATCGAATGCTTTTCAGCATCAATTGAAATGATCACATGGCTTTTGTTCTTCATTCTGTTGATACGATGTATCAGATTGGTTGATTTATGTAAGCTGAAACATCCTACATCCCTGGATTAAATCCCACTTGGTCATGATAAATGATCTTTCTAATGTATTATTGAATTTGGTTTGCTGGTATTTTGTTGAGGGTTTTTGCATCAATATTCTTCAGATACATTGACCTGTAGTTTTCTTTTTTCGATGTGTCTTTGGCTGGTTTTGGTATCAGGATAATACTGGCCTTGTAGAATAAGTTTGGATGTCGTCCCCTGTCCTCTATTTTTCAGAATAGTTTTAGTAGGTTTGGTATTAGTTCTTCTTTATATTTGTGGTAGAATTTGGCAGTGAAGACATTGGGTCCTATGCTTTTCTTTACTGGAAGACTTTTGATTAGGCTTTGATCTCATTACTTTTTATTGTTCTGTTCAGATTTTGAGTTTCTTTATGATATAATCTTTTTAGGTTGTCTGTGTCTAGGAATTTATCCATTTTCTCCTACTTTTCCAGCTTTGGGCATATAGTTGCTCCTAGTAGCTGCTAATGAACCTTTGAATATCTGTGGTATTAGAAATGTCTCCTTCTTCATCTCTGATTTTATTTACTTGGGTCTTCTCTTTTTTTTTCTTAGTCTGGCTAAAGTCTGTCAATTTTGTTTACCTTTTCAAGAAACCAAATTTTCATTTCATTGGCCTTTTGTATTGTTTTCTTCATTTCAATTTCCTTTATTTCTACTCTGATTTTTATTGCTTTTTCTTCTACTAATTTTGGGTTTGGTTTGCACTTGCTTTTCTTGTTCTAAGATATATCATTAGGTTATTTACTTGAAATGTTTCTTTTCTTTTTTTGATGTAGGCACTTATACCTATATATTTTCTTCTTAGTACTAGTTTCACTGTATCTCATAGGTTTTGATATATTGTGCTTCAATTATCATTTGTTTCAAGAAATCTGTAAGTTTCCTTCTTAATTTCTTCATTTAACCACTGATCTTTAAGGCATATATCATTTAGTTTCCATCCGTTTGTATAGTTTCCAAAATTCCTCATTATTAATTTCTAGTTTTATTCCATTGCAGTCAGAGAGATGCTTGATATTATTTTTTGAATGTTTTAAGACTTGTTTTATGGACTTGCATGGTTTATCTTTGAGAATTAACCATGTTCTGAGGAGAGAAAAAATGTGTATTCTGTAGCTGTTTGATGAAATGTTCTGTAAATATCTATTAGGTCCATTTGGTCTATAGTGCAGATTAAGTCCTATGTTTCTTTGTTGATTTTCTGTGTTGAAGATCTGTCCAATGCTGAAGTGGGTTGTTGAAGTCTGCAGCTATTATTTTATTAGGATATACCTTTCTATAGCTCTAATAACATTTGCTTTGTGTATCAGGGTGCTCTCATATTGGGTACAAATATATTTATAATTGTTATGTCCTCTTGGTGACTTGACCCCTTTATTATTATATAATGACCTTCTTTGTCTCTTTTCATAGTTTTTGTCTTGAAATCTATTTTGTCTGATATAAGTATAGCTACTCCTGCATTTTTTTGTTTCCACTGGCATAAAATATCTTTTTCCATACCTTAATTTTCAGTCTATATGCATCTTCATAGGGGAAGTGTGTTTCTTGTGGACAATAGATCATTGGGTCTTTTTAAAAAATCCTTTCAGGCACTCTGTCTTTCAGTTGGAGAATTTAGTTCATTTACATTCAATGTAAATGAATTATTAATAAGTAAGGACTTAACTCCTGCAATTTTAAAATTTGTTTCCTGGTTATTTTGTAGTCTTCCCTCCCTTCTTTTTTACTTTCCTGTCTTCATTTAGTGAAGGTCATTTTTTCTGGTGATACAATTTAATTTCTAGCTTTTTTTGTGTGTGTATGCATTGTATGTTTTTTTATTTGAAGTTACCATGAGGCTTGCAAATACTATCTTACAACCAAATATTTTAAACTAATGACAACTTAACACTGATTTCATAAACATGCAACCAAGGAAAAAGAATACTAATAAAAAGTCTACCCTTTAACTTAATCCCCCTGCTTTTTAACTTTTTGTTGTTTCTTTTTATGTCTTATTATATTGCCTTGGTCTTGAAAAGTTATTATAGTTACTGGGAATGTATAAGATACACTGGTAAGTACAAAACTCAGATGATTTCTTCTTGCTCATTGACATCCTTTTCTTTCAGATTGAGGAACTCCCTTTAGAATTTTTTATTTTTATTTTTTATTTTTTTTTTAGGACAGTTCTGGTGTTGATGAAATCCATCAGCTTTTGTTTGTCTGGGGAAGTTTTTATTTCTACTTCATGCTTGAAGGATATGTTCAATGGATATTTTATTCTAAGGTAAAAGATTTTTTCCTTTAGCACTTTAAATATGCCATGCCATTCTCTCCTGGCCTGTAAGGTTTCCACTGAAAAATCTACCGCCAGACATATTGGAACTCCGTTGTACATTATTTTCTTTTCTATTTGTTTTAGGATTCTTTCCTTACCCTTGACCTTTGGGAATTTGATTATTAAATGTCTTCAGGTAGTCTTCTTTAGGTAAAGTCTGCTTGATATTCTATAAGCTTCTTGTACTTGAATGTTGACATCTTTCTCTAGGTTTGGGAAATTCTCTGATATTATCCCTTTGAATAAACTTTCTGCCCCAGTCTCTTTCTCTGAATCTCTTTAAGACAAATACCTCTTAGATTTGCCCCTTTTAGGCTATTTTCTATATTTCATAGGTGTGCTTCATTTTTTAAAAATTCTTTTTCCTTTTGTCTCCTCTCACTGTGTATTTGCAAATAGCTTGTCATCAAGTCACTAATTCTTTGTTCTGCTAGATCAATTCTGCTATTAAGAGAGTCTGATGCATTCTTCAGTATGTCAATTGCATTCTTCAACTCCAGAATTTCTGCTTGGCTCTTTTTAATTTTTTTAATCTCTTTGCTAACTTCCCTGATAGAATTCCTTATCTGTGTTATATTGAATTTCTATGAGTTTCTTTAAAACAGCTATTTTGAACTCTCTGTTTGAAAAGTCACATATCTTTGTTTCTCCAGGATTGGTCCCTGTTGCATTACTTATTTCATTTGGTGAAGTAATGTTTTCCTGCGTGGTCTTGATGCTTATGGTTGTTCATTGGTGTCTGGGCATTGAAGAGTTAGGTATTTGTTGTACTTTTCTCAGTCTGGGCTTTTTTTGCACCCATCTTTCTTGGGAAGGCTTTCTAGGTATTTGAAGGGACTTGATCCATAAGACCATTAATGCTGTAGTTCTTGCAAACTCATAGAGGTACCACCTTGGCAGTCTTGGATAAGATTTGGAAGAATTCTCGAGACTCTTTTTTTCTTCCCTGACTTTCTCATAAACTAACAGAATCTCTCTCTCTCTCTCTCCCGCTCTCTCTCTCCCGCTCTCTCTCTCTCTCTCTCTGTGCTGAGCCACCTAGAGCTACAAGTAGGATGATGACAGCACTTCTGTGGCCACCACCACTGGGACTGTATTGGGTCAGAACTGAGGCCAGCACAGCAATGAGTCTCATCAAGGGCCCTCTGTAACCACTACCTGGCTACTGCCTGTGTTCACTCTAGGGCTTTGGCCTGTACAATCAACAAGTGGGAAAGCCAGCCAGGTCTGTGTCCTTCCCTTAAAGGTGGTGAGTTCCCCTAGGGCCTGGGCAGGTCCAAACATGCTGTCCGGAAGTCAGAGACTGGCATTCTGTTCTTCTGTGGTTAAGCTGGTCCTAAAACCCCAGGACAAAGTCCTTCCTTCTCTGCTTTCTCCTTTCCACAGGCAGAGAGCAGTTTTCCCTTGTGACCACCACCACTACAGGCCCATGGGGAGTATTGCCAGGCCACCACTGATATTCACTTAAAGCCCAGGGGATCTTCAGTCAGCTTATGGTGAATGCTGCCAGGCCTGGGACTCACCCTTCAAGGCAGTGGGCTCCCTTTGGCCCAGGGCAGGTCCAGAAGTGCTGTCCAAGATCCTAGGCCTGGACTCAGGGACCCCAGTAGTCTGCTTGGTGCTGTATCCCCACTGGCCTAGCTGATACCTAGGGTGCAACACTTTTCCTTCTGCTTTTCTCAATGAGGAGTCTCTCACTGTAGACCCCAAAGCTGGGAATCTCACTTGAAGCCAGCATGTCTCAGAGTCTCACCCAAGGCTCATGGTGTATTACCTGGATATCACTATGGGTTATTCAGGGCCCAAGGGCTCTTCAGTCAGTAGGCAGTGAATCTTGCCAGGACTAGGTCCTTCCCTTCAAGGCAGTGTGTTCTCTTCTGGCCCAGGGTCGGTCTAGAAATGTCCAGGAGCTGGTGCCTGGAAAGGTGGCTTCATGACTTTGCCCAGTTCCCTATCTTATTATGGCAGAACTGGTATCCCAGATGCATGACAAAGTCCTCCTTGCTCTTTACTGTCCTTGCCTCAAGCAGAAGGAAGGAGACACTCTTGTTGCTGTGAGCTGTGCTAACTGGGGCAGGGGGAGGGGTAGTGCAAGCACATCCTTATTTGCCTTGTCTTGTATCTCATGACATCATATGCTGCACTAGTCCACTGGCTTTAAGCCCAGCCCAGCACTAGGAGTTGCCTCAGGGTGAACCTTGTGTCCTAGACTGTCTTTCAAGTTTACCTTGGACTCCAGAGCTCTTTAGCCCATGGTGGCGAGCTTGCCAAGAAACTGAATTCTGACAACTGGGACTGGTGATTCTTCTTTGGCTATGGCTGGTCTAAATGCTTCCTTCATGGGCAGCCATTGGCTGAACCCAACACTGTTCTGCTCTGTGTGGTGACAAGGCAGCACTGAGTCTAATGCCAAGTCCCCCCAGTGACTGTGCTCTCCCTACCCCAAGCACACACTTTCTCTCTCCACATCATATGGCCACTGCCAGGGGATGAAGAAGAGGTGGTGATGGCAATTCACGACTGTCTTTCCTACCCTCTTCAATGCTTCTTTCAGCAATATGAAGTTAAAACCAGGTACGGTGGTTGCTCCCCTGATTTTTGGTTCTTATGATGGTGCTTTTAATGTATAGTTAGTTGCTAAAATTTGGTGTTCCTGCCGGGGAGACAATTGATGGAGCCTTCCATTCAGCCATCTTGCCTCTTCATCTTTATCTCATCCTCTTCAATTTACCAATGTGCATGTCTAAAAATTATCTTTTTCAAAATTGTCCCTACTTTTTCATTGTTTCACCTAATATCTATCCTTCACTTTACCATATTCTTTGAAAGAATAGTGCACAACCACCAATTCTCTATTTTGTTCCTTGGGTCCCTATAGTCTTTCTTATGTTAAAAAAGTTTCTGCCTTACCCAACCTATTTGCAAAAAGTCACCATGTCAGCCGCACATTTCATCTTGGAAGCTTTTCCTCCTTGTCTTTCCAAAACACTTCAATCTTTTGATTCTTTTTCTTCTGGTTAGTTGATTCTGTGGTTGTCTTCCTCTCCTGTTATGGATCTTTTCTATCTTCCTTCATAATTGCACCACCCTCCATGAATACACCTCAATATTCAACTACTCAAACTAAATTTCTAGCCCCAAACTTGAGTTCTGCATGCCACCTGCTGATTGCATATTTTCCCCTGAATTTCTGCCAACTCTTCAAATGTAGTGCGCAAATGTGAGCTCAGTTATTCGGTAGGATTGTGTATATGTTTACCATGTGCCAAGTTCTTTGCTGTGAATGAGATGCAGGCTTCAGGGAGTCTAATAAGAGAGAGAGATATAGTTACATCATTGTAATGCAATTCAGAGGATCTATGGTAGAGAGATGTGCTTAGGGGTACAATGAAAGCATAGAGGAAGGTCCTCATGCAACCTGAACAGAGCATTAGAACAGAGGTATTATTAACAGGACAACAAAGGAGAATAAGTGGTGGAGAAGCAGAAAAGAATGGCCCATTCAGAGGGGATTGTATAGAGTAGAACACACAACTGAGTGAAGGAAAGATCTGGTTTCTATCCAGTGATAAGCTCTGGGTCAGTGAGACTTCCCTTTTCTTCAAGCAGTGGCTTAATGCATGTGAAAATATTTGGAGTAGTTCTTGGCTTAACTTAAGTGTCCAGTGAGTATTTGTTGAAGAGCAGGAGGGGTGAAATTTAGCTCTTAGCATTTCACAGATCTGTTTGCCACTCAGGTCATAGATTGAGGGTTTCTTGTCTGTGTTAGCTGAGGTTTCTACATGGTTCTCTGGCAGGGGTACTTCTCCTGAAGTCCCTTCCTCCTGGCTTTAGGTGGTTGTGACCTCATCTACATGCTTTGTGCTTATGTCTGGCTTCATTTCTTACCTGGAACCCTCCTTGCTAATGTCTTTACTATTCAAACAGTCTCCAAGAAAGGATCTGAGCACATTCGTTGGCACTGTGTATCCTCACCTAGTGGCTTTGACCCCTAAAAGTCCCCTGGCAATATTTAATGGAAACATTATGACTTACTTTATAATTGCATCAGGATTTCAGACTTTTGAAGGTGAATAAAGTGGTATTTTTTTTTTTAAGAGACAGTGGCCCTTCACCCCTTCATGAAGTCAGACCTGCCTATCTTAGGGCTTACTCAGACTGCCCAGATGCCATCTGCCTTTTCTCAAATTCCTGGATTTTGGAGAAAGACTATAGGGGATGCTGAGTGTTTTGGTAAACTGGAACTTGCACACATTGTCTAAAGTGTGCTCTTTCTAAGGCTCTGGCTGGTGAAAGCATGTGAGAATGCTTTAATGCAAACCCAGTATTGCCAAATCCACTAGTGATTACAGAAATCAGATATCTATGTGAAATATTCCCAATTTAAAAACATTGGAATCTAAGTTACATTATTTTTTTAAGATGGAATCTCACTCTGTCACCCAGGCTGGAGTGCAATGGCACGATCTCAGCTCACTGCAACCCCTGCCTCCTGGGTTCAAGCGATTCTCCTGCCTCAGCCTCCCGAATAGCTGGGACTACAGCCGTGCACCACCACGCCCTGCTAATTTTTGTATTTTTAGTAGAGACGGGGTTTCACCATATTGGTCAGGCTGGTCTTGAACTCCTGATCTTGTGATCCAACTGCCTCAGCCTCCCCAAGTGCCGGGATTACAGGCACGAACCACTGCGCCTGGCCTCTAAGTTACATTCTTAAGAAAACATTGCATAGAACAAGTGAATAACCTCTCTAGACTACCTCCTACCTGTAGGCCTGCAGCTAATAATCCCTGACACTTAGCAAATGAGAGTGAGTGCAAAGGCTAGTAGCCCCACTAGAAGAGAAATGTTCTAAAAATCTCTTATATTAAAAGCATCAAGAAATGACTCAGTAGAGTTAAATATGGGACAACAACATGAACACAGCTCTTGAGAAATCTCTTTACTCAGATATGAAAATCAGCCAATGTGCCTTTGCTATCATCCAAGTCCTGTAAGACATACCAGTGTGTGCTTCTAGAATCCAGATGATCATTTCTTGCTGGATTTTCTACCCACTGAACTGGAGATCCAGAGAAAGAGGTTGGTCAGCACCAGATTGTGGAGCAGAGAAAGCAAGAAATACCTAGAATGCTTGGACTTTGTCTGAAAGCAGCATTATTTTCAGAGAGGTCTGAGGAGTGCTAACAAAAGGCAGACCACCCAGTCTATGTGCACCTCTACAAGGAGCGGGGCTGTAGATGGCAAACTGTGCATGAAATAAAATAAAACAAAACATCACTGGGGCTCACCAGGGCTGCTGACATAATACGGTGGCTGAGTCTCCTCTCATTCTGGAAAACTTTCTTCTTGTTAAGCTACTGCCCCTTTATACTCCAGGTTACCATTACCATTCTGGGAGAATTTACACTAAAATATTATATATATATATCTGATTCAAGGCTTTTTTTTTTTTTTTTTTTTTTTTGGTAAGATCATGAATGTCCCTCTGGTAAAGAATGTCACCAAGCATAAATTATGCAAAAACCTCGATTTGGATAAAATGATTTGCCTTTCAGATATTTTCTCCTATTTGTGCATGTCAAAGCGACTTACACCTTTTAGCATAATCAATGCAATTGATTTGTTCAGTGAGACGCATGAATGATTGAGGTACTGTAGAACTCATCTTATTTCAAGGTAAACAATCGTCCATGACCTATCGAACTGACTTTGTTCAAATGGCAGTTCTGAATCAAAGTAAGTGAGTCATAATATGTTTATTTAAAGAATCTTCCTAGCTAGATACCATTCTCCCCATCCTCTCTCTTTCTCCCTACCTACCTCCCACTTCTTCTGTATTAGCTTTAGGATTTTAAAAAATTCCTAGCAAAGAACTTAATCCTGGCTAACTTAAGTGGAAGAGTATTTATTGGAAGGTTTTTGAGGGCTCAAAATTAAGAAAACAGAGAAAGTGAGTTAGGAATGAGACAGGAATCAATCCTGATTCAAAGGCTCTGTTGCGGGAGCTACGGCATGAACACTCAAAGTGGTAAGATTCCTGCTGGGAAGTCATAGAACTATCACTCCTTTTCATGCTTGCATTACTTGGTCAACATAAACTGGTAGCAAATGCAGCAATGGGTTTAGTGAGGATGGATGACTGCCAACTTCTTTCCATTTTCTTACTAGACATTCAGTCCAACTATGCCCCAGTTTCCCTTGCAAATAGATGCAACCATGTAACAGAGTTCTGGCCAATGGAATAGGCAGAAGTAACATGGGCCCTGCCAGGTGGGTAATAGAAAACCCTCTCATGGACAGCTTACCATTCTCTTTCTCTAATCTGCCAGTGAAATGATGAAGACTCCGAGGATATAGAGTGTAGCTTTATCTAGTTGTCAATCTGTTATTTATGTTTTCTTAAATTTCCAATCCACTAGGAAGCCACATGTGCTGGGTAAGTCTGACCACAACCAAAATGGTCTATACTGTGTTGAGTGAGAAAAATCCACTCACCATGAACTTGAATATTGCAGCAATACCCAGTTTCTAAAGTTTCCTTGTGCTCTCCCTCAATTTCTGTACTTCCCTCATTGAGACCCTTCACAAGTGGCTCCTGGGCTAGTCCAAGCCATGGATTGGCACTGGCCTGTGAGTGAAAGTTTGCATGGCGCTAATCTGGAGAAGAAGTGGTGCCATGTTGGAAGGAACCTGGTCCTTGAGCCACCGCTTTGAGTGGAGCTGCCCAGGAAAACCAGCAAACTGGAGACACCTGAGTTGTCAGTTTCATAAACAACAACAAAAAATCTAGGTACAATGCTTACCCGCTCCCTGCCGGAAAGCAGTCTCTCTCCTGCATGGGCATTAACAGGAAGCAGGAAACACATTGGATAAAATAAGAGGAAAATCCCAAATCAGACCTTGAAAACAGAGGTAAAAATGACATACTATTTTTTCATAGCATGTTTTTTCCTAATTACCAGAATGATGCACATAGTCACCCTCACTTTTGGCAATGTCTCTAATGCCTCCAGAATGGATGGCTTAAGATGCAAAGTGGCCTTTGACTCTAGTGATGCCTCTGGGTCATACATTATAGTCAATTGCACATCTCTCTCTCTCTCTGTGTCTCTCTCTCTTTCTCTCTCTCTCTCTCTCTGTGTCTCTCTCTCTTTCTCTCTCTCTCTCTCTCACACACACACACACGCACACACAGAGAGAGAGAGAGGCAGAAAACTATTTGAGGGTAGGAATAAAAAGGTGCTTTTGTCTTCTTTCCAGTGTGAAGGGCATGAGCATAGAGCTGAAGCTCCAGATGGTTTTACTGAATCACCTCATAAATATGAACATCCTCATTCTGGTAGCCATGCGGCTATATTATCTCAATTTTGCCATCCTTTTAGCCCCTACCTGCACAGCTGCAGGACCTCAAGGACCTCCTCCCCAGCTTCCCTCTTCCACCCACCCACCAACTGCCAAGTTTCCCAGGAGTTCCTTGTCACGCAGGTCTCTGGATGGCCTTGGATTGATCCTGTTCCCTCTTCAATCTCGCTTGTAGTTCTCAGGAATAACCGTAGAATGTGCTGAGAATGAAATAGCCTAAGATAGGCAGGAACTAACCAGAACAGCTCAGGGTCTGCTCCAATTCTCCCTAGAAATAGGATGTTCTTTGGTGCTTTAGCCCAGCCTGTCATGTTGTCCCTGGGACATATAACAAGGGCAGGCTACATTCTGAGGTCCTTCAGCTGCCGTGTAAGTGAAGTACATGCAGATGAGGAGATTCCATTCACCTCAAGCAGCTTTCCTGAGCCTTGAGGGACCAACTTGCAATGAGTTCTAGGCTTCTGTTGTCCTTTGTCTATTGTTCTCATCTGTAAATCATATATCCATTTCATGTAACTTGTTGTGCTTAAGTGGGGCCTGTCTCAGCAGACTGACACAAACTGAGAACCAGTGCACAGTGAACCTGCTTCACACTTCTCATGTATGCTCAGGAAATATTCACTTAGTCTTTTCATCCCTAATCTGCTTTTGAGGTTTACATGGGCATTGGAGCCAGCCATGTCTCTCAAATAATCCTACTCACTGGGATGCCAGCATATCGCCACTGTCCAGCAGGTATTGCATTTACCCTCTGGTCACCAGCCTGGGCATCAGGGAAGCTCCACTGGAAGATAATGGCCTTCTGTCCACCACTTTATTGTGACAAGCCCATAGGCATTGGAGACAAGCAGAATTAGGTCCAAAACTCAAATCTGCCACTTTGTGATTTTGGATAAGTCACCATATGTCTGAACCTATATTTAACCAGCTATTAAAAAATGGGTTAATAGTAGCCCTGAGGTGATAGTATATGTTTCAGGATTAAATGAGAGAACATATGTAAAGCCCCAGGAAGGATAATTATCCATTTAGTAAGCACTCAATAAATATTAGCCACCAGAATTATTATCAGAACAACTATTGATGTCAACAGAGTTATTATAAACAGTTATTGATGTCATCAGAGATTACTATTTCCTTTTCTGTTCTATACTACTGAGTTCTCAGTCCTAGACCCAGGTTTCTCTTAATCCTATGATAGCAAGATTTTAAATAAGCACTTCAGTCTCTTTCTATAGTCACTGACTCTTTATGGTGGCATTTTTCCCACTTGCACATGGGACTCTGTGTTTACTGAGGTATGGGCATAGGAGAGGAAACTTGTTACTGCTTTTTCTTTTGTATATTTATTTGCCTGACTACCTAAACTCTGGCATTTATTTTGATTTTTTTTTTATGTAAAGGTACAAACCATGCTCCTGCTACTACTTAAGACACGTGCATGAAGAAAATATTTATTTTTTCTGAACATCTAAGCCAGCCAAACACACTTTCTGGTGATAAATTGTGCCCCAATGGCTTTTTCTGATGAAGAGGCTCATGGCTTATACTGGAAGGCTGTAGCTGCCCATATTGCAGTTATTACCATATAAATGCTTATCTCTGTCATGGATATGCATAATCATGAAATATGCTACCTTCCAAGTAGGAATGTGCAACAGATTGTTTTGCAGAACATTATAGCATCTTATAGTATTGCAATATTTATGGTGGAATTTTCCTTTTCAGTATAAGCAGGTATAATAATTTCCTCCTAATATGTCAGTATGAACTTTCTTAGACTTGACTGAAGGCCAGAAATAGATTATTTTGCTGGCACATGTGGACAACCTTAGCAATCCTCCCAGTATTGGTATAATTTATGTATTACACTAAATATTCTATCTATTCTGAGACATATAATAGTTAGAATATTTTTGACTGAATTAACTAATCAACTGATCATGTTGTTTCATTACATTTCAAGTAATGAAATGATGATTTCATTACTTTTGAAATCTAGATTTTTGAAAGCTAAAGAGGCACTAACATGCATCTTGCTTTCAAATTCAATAACCTAAATGGCATCAGCCTGGAAATTGTGGATGGTGTGGTGTCTTATCTCTGATGTAGGCAAAATTATCATGGATCTTTATCATTTACTTTGTATCTTCAGGGCCTGGGACTTATTGATTAATCGTTTATTGAAAGGATTCACAGCTTAGTAAATATTTGTGAATTGCACTCTATTTATATTTTTGTGATCACCACCATGAGCCTGTGAGCTTGAATGTCCTTGCCAAGGACCACTGTGCCTTTTCCCCCATCTTGTACTCATCTGTTCTCACCTACTTGTTTGTAGCAAGCACACTCACAGTAGTACCTGTGCCATGGATATTTGCAATTAACAAGGAGCAGAAACCTTAAAATGAAAGGATAGCAATCTGACTGGTAAACTTTCAGGCAAGATGATGATTTTGGGCATCTGCTTCTTCTTAGAACCCCAGTATCACACTCGCTTGTGGTCACCAAGTCTCATCTGCCAATATTGCCCTGTTGTACTTACAAAACAGCTGGATTAAATTGTACAAATGCACTACTGTTTTTAAATAACTATTTTCAGTTACAAACAAAATTGGGTGTTTTAATATTTTGAATGCAAGGGCCAACCTGTGTACTTTCATGTACAACTTCTTTTACATATTTGACTCTTGATTGCTTCTTAATGTGGTATCTCATTTCCACCAGCAATATTAATCAATGTTAATATTTAGACCAGCATGCTGCGTAACCTAGTTCTCTGAAAGATGCTGCTAATAATTGAACCCAAACAAACCATGTCACTTTATTTAATACTTATATTAATTTATTTCAAAATAGGTATATGTTTTTAAGTAAAATATACCAGATTTAGATTTTGCCAAGAGTAACATAGATTCCAAGAACAATGGCTTAAACAGAAATTTGTTTCTCTATTACATAAAAGAAGTCTATAGGTGGTATTCCAGCGCTGCTATAGTAGTGCTATGAAATCACCTATGATCTAGCTTACTGTTCCACCTAGCATGGAGATTCAATACTCATGGTCCCAGATGGCCACTGAATATCCAGCCCTCAGAATCTTATTTCATACTGCAGAATGAAGGGAAGAAGAAGGGTATCGTATTAGTCCATTTTCACACTGCTATAAAGAACTACCTGAGAATGGGTAATTTATAAAGAAAAGAGGTTTAACTGACTCACAGTTATGCAAGGCTGGAGAGGCCTCAGGAAATTTACAATCACAGCAGGAGGCAAAGGGGAAGCAAGGCACATCTTATATGGTGGCAGGAGAGAGAGCAGAGAAGTGCCACACTTTTAAATCATCACATCTCATGAGAACTAACTCACTATCATGAGAACAGCAAGAGGAAAGTCTGCCCCCATGATCTAATCACCTCCCATCAGGTCCCTCCCCTGACAGAAGAGAATTACAACTCCACATGAGATTTGAGTGGAGACACAGAGGCAAACCATATCATTTAACCCCTGGTCCCTCCCAAATCTCATGGTCTTCCCACATTTCAAAACCTGATCATACCTTCCCAACAGTACCCCAAAGTCTTAACTCATTCCAGCATTAACCCCAAAGTCCAAGTCCAGAGTCGTATCTGAGACAAGGCAGCTCCCTACCACCTATGAGCCTGTAAAACTAAAAGCAAGTAAATTACTTTAAAGATAAAATGGAGCTACAGGCATTGGATAAATGCTTCCATTCCAAATGGGAGAAATTGGAAAAAACAAAGGGGATATAGGCCCCATGCAAGTCTGAAAGCCAGCAGGACAGTTGTTAAATCTTAAGACTCCAAAATAATCTCTTTTGATTTCATGTCTCAAATCCAGGACATGCTGATGCAAGAGTTGGGCTCCCAAGGCCTTTGAAATCTCCACTCTTGTGGCTCTGCAGGGTTCAGCCCCTGTGGCTGCTTTCACAGGCTGGCATTGAATGACTGTGACTTTACAGGCACACAGTGCAATCTGTCAGTGGATCTATCATTTTGGGGTCTGGAGGACAGTGGCTCTCTTCTCACAGCTCCAATAGGCAGTGCCCCAGTGTGAACTCTGTGTGGCAGCTCCAACCCCACATTTCCCCTTTGCACTGACTTCATAGAGGTTCTCCATGAGGGCTCCGCTCATGCAACAGACTTCTGCCTGGACATCCAGGTGTTCCCATACATCCTCTGAAATCTAGGCAAAGGCTCCAAACTCTTGCCTCTGTGCACCCGCAGGCTTAACACCATGTAGAAGCCACCAAGGCTTGGGGCTTGTACCCTTTGAAGCAATGGCCTGAACTGTACCTTGGCCCCTTTTAGCCAGAGCTAGAACTGGAGCTTCTGGGACACAGGGCACCATTTCAGGAGGCTGTACAGAGCAGAGGGGCCCTGGACCTGGCCCAGGAAACCAATTTTCCCTCCTAGGTCTCTGGGCCTGTTATGAGAGGGGCTGCTGCTAAGGTCTCTGACATGCCCTAGAGGCATTTTTCCATTGTTATGGCTATTAACATTTGGCTCCTCTTATGCAAATTTATGCAGCCTTGAATTTCTCCCCAGAAAATGGCTTCTTCTTTTCTACCACATGGTCAGACTGTAAATTTTCCAAACTTTTATGCTCTGCTACCCTTTTAAACATAAGTTCTAATTTTGGACCATCTCTCTGTGAACTTATATGACTGTAAACTTTTGGAAACAGCCGGGTCACATCTTGAATGCTTTGCTGCTTAGAAATTTCTTCTGCTAGATACCCTAAATCATCTCTCTCGTGTTCACAGCTCCACAGATCTCTAGGGTGGGGCAAAATGTCACTAGTCTCTTTGCTAAAGCACAGCAAGAGTGACTTTTACTCCTATTCCCATAGTTCCTCATCTCCATCTGAGACCACCTCAGCCTGGACTTCATTGTCCATATCACTATCAGCATTCTGGTCACAGCCATTCAACAGGTCTCTAAGAAGTTCAAAACATTCTCTCATCTTCCTCTCTTATTCTGAGGTCTCCAAACTGTCCCAACTTCTGCCCATTACCCAGTTCCAAATTTGTTTCCACATTTTCAGGTATAGCAGTTCCCCACTCTCCTGGTACCAATTTCATGTATTAGTTCATTTTCACATTGCTACAAATAACTACATGAGACTGGGTAATTTATAAAAAGAGAGGTTTAATTGATTTACAGTTCTTCATGGCTGGGGAAGCCTCAAGAAACTTACAATCATGGTAGAAGGCAATAGGGAAACAAGGCATGTCTTACAGGGTGGCAGGAGAGAGAGAAGGGGGAAGTGCCGCATTTTAAACTATTGAATCTCATGAGAACTCACTCACTATCATAAGAATAGGATGGGGGAATCTCCCCGTGATCCAGTCACCTCCCACCAGGTCACTCCTCAGACATATGGGGATTAAAATTCCACATGAGATTTAGATGGGGACACAGAGCCAAATCATATCAGGTATATACTGTCACTAAAAAGTGCTTCTAGAATATCTCAACATTATTTACACTTAAGTTTCACTGGTCAGAACTTAGTCACATAGCCACATTTTACTTCAGATAAGTCTGGTGAAAGCAGTTCAGTTTTTAGCTGTGCAGTAATGTTCTCAACTACAAATACAGATTGCACCACAAAAAGGGAATCACTATCAGATAATGTGTTCATTTTCTCTTGCTCTACAACATATCATCACCAATTTGGTGGCCTAAACCAATTATCCATTTATTATCTCATGGCTTCTATGAGTCAGAAGTCTGGGAATACTTGAGTTTGGTTTTCTGCCCAGTTTCTCCACAAGGCTGAAATCAAGGTGTCAACTGGGTTTCAAACTCATCTGAAGTCTCAACTAGGAAAGGACCTACTTCCAAGATCTTCCAGGTTGCTGGCAAAATGTATTTGCCTGGGGTTATAGGGTTCATAACATCTTGCTTCTTCAAGCTAGCAACAGAGAACGTGTCTCTGCTACTTCGAATCTTTAATTTCAGGGAAGGTGTGGACCTGCTTTTAAAGGGATCACCTAATTATATCAGGTCCATCCAGAATAATATCATTTTTTTATTGGCTCAAAATTGACTGATTGTGTACCTAATGGCTTCTTCAATGTCCCTTCACTCTTGCCATATTGGTTAGAAGCAAGTCACAGGTTCCATCAACACTCAAGGGCATGGGATTATACATAGAGTGACTCATTGGGGACCACCCTGGGGTGTTTACGTTAGGGATATGATTGGCAATATTTGCCCCACACAGTATATGACAGTTCTTTTTAAGCTACGATCATGCATTGAACAATGATGTGTCAGATCCAAAAAAAAAGAGTTGCCTGAGAAATTATCTGATGGATTTATGCAAGATAGTTAAGCTACTCAATGCTGCATAAGCAAAATTTAGCTGCTACTAGTTAAGCTGATGAATGCCATCTATTCAAGGTAGTTGTTTGTCTTATAATTTCAACATATGCTTTTGATATGGCTTGGCTGTGTCTCCACCCAAATTTCATCTTGAATTGTAGCTCCTGTAATTCCCACGTCATGGGAGGGACCCAGTGCAAGGTAACTGAATCATGGGGGCTGATTTTTTCTGTGCTGCTCTCATGATAATGAATAAGTCTCATGAGCTTTGATGGATTTATAAAGGGGAGTTCCCCTGCACATGCTCTTTTGCCTGCTGCCACATAAGACATGACTTTGCTCCTCCTTTGCTTTCTGCCATGATTGTGAGGGCTCTTTGGCCATCTGGAACTGAGTCGATTAAACCTCTTTTCTAATCCCAGCACTTTGGGAGGCCGAGGCAGACAGATCACGAGGTCAGGAGTTCAAGACCAGCCTGGACAACATGGTGAAACCTCGTCTCTACTAAAATACAAAAATTAGCCGGGTGAGGTGGTGCGTGCCTATTGTCCCAGCTACTCAGGAGGCTGAGGCAGGAGAATCACCTGAACCCAGGAGGTGCAGGTTGCAGTGAGTGAGCCAAGATTGCACCACTGCACTCCAGCCTGGCAGTAGAGTGAGACTCCATCTCAAAACAAAACAAAACATCTTCCCTTTATAAATTACCCAGTTTTGCGTGTGTCTTTATTAGCAGTGTGAGAAAAGAATAATACAGTTTGTATTATTTCACAAAATAATTTAATTTTTAATTTCACACTATCAGAAATTAAAAATTATTTTTGCTATTCACTGTAAATGCACGTTGTAGTTGATAAGCACCAGTTCGACATTGTATCAAAAATTGTAACTAAAAATTCTCAATGTCAAAAGAATTTGAGAAATGCTAACCTTGACAATACCAATGAGTTTTTTTTAATTAGAGGTGAGAGTGGCTAGGAGTTTAACTCTTCCCATCAAATGCAGTCTCTTAATAGTGCTTTCACTTAAAAATGATTATTTAATAAGATTGCCAAGTCTGCAGCAATAAGACTGTCATCAAAAAGAAGCAGTGATATACTGGAGAAAATACTTAACACTTATGTATCCACAGGTCTCCTGGCTCGTGTCTATATCCAATAAGAAGAGTAATAAAGAAGAAGAAAAAAGTACCTGGTCTGTGAATAGATATTAAAAAGTTTGGATATTAACGTTCATGCATTTGCTTGATTTAGGGACTGTCTTGGAAGCCTTCCCATTTGCTTTGTAATTCTATTAGTCTTAGTTATCTGGCTCCTTAGTCCTTATATGAGAAAAGAAAGAAATGAACAAGCAGAGATTGAGACCCCAGGAGTGCCAAGAAGTGGCCTCCTTAGGGAAAGACTGAACAAACACAAAACAGAACTAGTTCAAAATTTTGTGTGTGGAATGGTGAGACCATTTATTTCAGGGACATATGACACCATGTGTGACTACATCATCTTCATAAACTGCACCATTCACAGGTAATCATAATCATAAGCTCCGCTTATAAAATGTATTGAATGCCTTTTACAAAGTTTCCAAAGATGAATGATTCTTATTTTTTCAATTTTTTTCTCACAACATTACAATGAATTGATGGCACTAAATGTGTGAGAAAGAAGCTGAAATGTAGTAAGTCCTCAGTGATGTTAGTTGTTATTATCTATAACTATTTGTCACCTATAATTAGTTACTATTTGTAACTATAACAAATGTTGTGATTGTCATTTGTCTTAGTCTGTTTTGTGTGGCTATCACAGAATACCATAGCCTGGGTCATTTGTAAAAGAACAGAAATTTATTTCTCACAGCTCTGGAGGCTGGAAAGTCCAAGATCAAGGCACTGGCATCTGGAGTCCTCACATGGCAGCAGGCAGGGGGGCAAAAAGGCAATGAATGCTGTTGTTTCACCTGATAGAAGAGCAGAAGAGAGTGAATCCACTCCCTCAAGACCTTTTATAATGCCATTAATCTATTCATAATGGCAGAGCCCTCATGACCTAAACACCTCCAGAAAGGCTCAATCTCCCAACACTGTCTCACTGGGGATGAAGTTGCCAACACATGAATGTTAAGGCACATATTCAGACCACAGCATCATTACTTCTTGGCTAGCCTCAACCCTGATAATTATCAATCTTAATGTCTCCCATTTCGTATCAGCATATCCTGATTCCCTTCCTACGACACAATTAACCCAGGAGTTTTCTAACAATTTGGGGTCCATATTGGCCCAACTAGGCTCTCATTCTTATTTTTGTAGATGAGAGTCAGGAAAACAGTATGAGGATTCCTCAAAAAATTTAAAATACAACTCCCTTGTGATTCAGAAATTACACATCTGAGTATATGTGCACAAAAAATAAAATGAACATTTTGAAGAGATACCTGCACCCTCATCTTCATTGCAGTATTATTCACAGTAGTGAAGATACAGAAACCAGCTGTTCATTGACAGATGAGTGGACTAAAAAATGTGGTATATGTATGTGTGTGTGTAAAGAGAGAGATAGATATATATGTACACATATATATATATATGAATATTATTCTCATAAGAAGAAGGAGATCTTACCATTTGTGACAACATGGATGAGCCTGCAGGACATTATACAAGTGAAATAAGCTAGACACAGAGAGAAAAATACAGTATGATATCACTTATATGTGGAATCTAAAAACATCAAACTTTAGAAGCAGAGAAGAGAGTGGTGTCTTCCAGGGACTGGAATTTGGGGAAAAATAGGGAGATACTGGAAGATAAATAAGTTCTGGGGATCTAAAGTACACCATGATGACTCTAGTTAATAATACTGCATTGTTTACTTGAAATTCTATAGCAAATTTTAAGTGTCCTCACCACACACACATACACACAGAGAGAGTATAACTATGAAGGGTGGTGGATATTAATTAATTTGACTGTGATAATCAAGATACAATGCATATGTAATCAAATCATCACATTGTTCACCTGTGATATGTACGATTTTATTTATCAATTAAACTTTTTTAAAAGAAATACATTAAATACATTAAAAATGTCTTATAGGTGTCTGTACATAGTATAAAACCACTCCAACTTTAAGAGCCTTATGCAATCTGATCACTGAAGTTGCTTGGTGACTGAGCACTTACTTTTCTAGTTATGGCACAGTTCCATGCACCAACAAACAATTCAACAAATAAGTGTGCAAGGACAACAGGTTGCCATGGAAGCCAATATTACAATGCCCAAAGTCATCTAGCTCTATGACAGTGATGCATTAATGAGATGTTTCAGCAGTTAGTGTGCTCTGGAAAAGTGTGTACCTGCAAGGCTATGTATGTTCCCCTCTTAACACTTAACATAAGAATCTCATTTTGAGGTAGTTACTTTGTTCATCATCATGTGAGATAAAATATAGATGGATATTTTCATAATGCATCTTTTTTTTTTAAAAAAGCAGATATTGCAAATGCATCACTTTATTGTTCTTGTTATATATCCTGTGGGTGTAAGAATAATGGTTCCATTAGAGTTTTATGTATCTCCTGAACCAGGGAATGGTCAATTATTGGCAACAATCACATTCCCCACACCTCCCTAATGGCTAGTGGCCCACACTGTAAATTAAGTACAAGACATAGAGCAAGCAGAAAATGTGGACCCCTGCTTTGGCTAATTTAAAAGGTGTTTCATAACATTAACCCTGCATGGAGAAATTTCTGCCAATTGCCACAGTACCGTAGGAATATGTGGAGTATGGATGTCAGATTTGGGTGCTGCATTTTGAGACTGTCATTAACTATCTGGATGGTTACCAGGATAATGAAGGATGTGGAAACCACACTGAATGGTTGAGTGATTGGTTGGAGGAAATGGGATGATTTCGCTCAGGTAAAGGAAAATTTGGGGAAGGCATCACAGCTGCCTTAAAATATTTGAAAGTCTGTGTAGGAAAGCTGACAAATTCTGTTTTAAGGGGTCATAATTTGAACCATGGTTAGAAATTATGGGTTAGAAATCAGGCTCCATATAAGAAGGAGTTTTAAAATAATTAGAGCTATCCAACAAAGAAATGGTCTACTCTGCAAAGAAGTAAATGTGTACTCTTTAACATATCATTTCTTTGGAAATGTTCAAACAAACCCAGATGAACGTGATTGTGGATAGGTTTATTATATAGCAGGGGAGTTAGACTAGATGATATTTTGGGTTCCTTTTATCTTAGGATTTACCTGACTTTCCATCTTTCCCTCATGCCTCTGCTGTTTTGCTTTTGCAAATTATCCTCAAATAGAAAGAATCATCAGCAAAGAAACAGAGATAATGACAATAATATTTCCTTCATTCCACAGCCATACCTGTGTGCTTCACATGTGTGAACCACCCCTATGTGGGAGAAATTCAGGGAGACTGTGGGTGCTTGTTTTAATAGGTTGGTTCTGCACCATTATCCTGTAATATCAATAAAAGAATAAATTAAGATGGTACTAAATGGTCTCTAGGAGTTGATCAGACCAAGGAGACTTTTGCTTCCTGTCATATACTACAGACTGACTGCTAGATGTGGTCTCATGTCACCTGTTCTGTTTTTTGACCCTCACTTAGCTTCAGCTTAGTACACCTGGTCGATAGCATAGTCTACACAATCTTAAAAAAATTGCAGTTGCAAAGCATTTCAGAATGTATCCTTTTAGTTATGGTAGCCTAGTTTCAAACTTTTCGGAGTTTTAAGGTGAAATTTATTTCTTCTAGAAAAGTTGATTGCAGAGTGCTGGTGAGCTCCCATAATTGAAAGTGTCAGGGGTCACTTGTGAAAGGAGGTAGAGCCGGCAGCTTTGCTCTGACTACTGAATAGATTTGCTGTTTAGTAACTGCATCTTCACATTTGGTGAAATCTCCATCTCTGGCCTTCGGCCAAGTGCTCTGTGAGTACTCACTGAATGTGAGTTGGCAGAAATGATTTGTTCAGAGGCTATTTCCACGTAGCCCGTTCAGATTCACTCACACTTAATTGGCTTGGCAATTTTTCTATTTAGGCTTAATAGAGGCTTTCTCTAGGACGGCATGGCAATGAGGGGTTGGGATTGTATTATGTCAAACTGTGTGTTCCAGCTTTTGACTAACTATTGGAAATTGCAAGAAATTCTGGGAACATAAAAAATGTGTTCTACAGAGGTTTCTTAAATTCATTTCAACTTTGAAAAGGCAATGTAAGTTACATAAAACATTTTTGAAGTTTCAGGAACTGCAAAATATTAGGAGAACTGCACAATATCTGCTTAGGTTGTGGGAAAAAGTGGATATTAATTGAGAAGTTATGAAGACAAATATATTGGACAAAATAATGCTTTGATAAAAACTATAGCAGTGCCATACTTTCACTACTCCTTTTGAATTGAAGAACAAAAATAGAAGAAACAGGCTGATGTCTCCTGTGTTTGGTGATTCTGCTGGCAGAGGTAGTGAGGAAAAAGACTGAATTTGCTTTTAACCAACTACATATCCCAGGAATGTAGAGATATGGCATGGAGATAACATGCTGAAAGTGTTCTTAGTATTTGTCAAAAAGAAGGGAGTGTGGAAGAGGAAAAGCTCTCCAGCCCTGGGTTATTAGGACCTAGGTTGCACTTCTGACCCCAGTAGGGTGTTCTTTGTCGCTTAGACCTGCCAGACTCTCTTTGTGGGTTGACTACAGGCAGCTCATTGCTCTTGTTCTCCAAACCAAAGTCAGCCTATGTCAATCTCATTTCATTTTCAGCTTTGTGTGAAGCTATTCTCTTCAATATTTTTGACACACATTCTTAGATCAGATCCATATGCTTATTAATTCCAAGAGAAATCCAGTGGAAATCCGATCCAGGCAATTTATGACTCCTCAGACCCTGGAAAGATTATGAAAATCTTTTAATAGTAAAATACAATATGCAGTTATTCCAGAAATTTTTGCTCACTTATCTTCATAACCATAAATTATTTCATACCTAATTACAAACAGGCAGACTGAATAATTGTCTTCATTGAGGGATGTTTGACACTGAGAAAATATAGCCTTATTTTATAAACCTTTTAATGTTCAGACTATAAATATGTCACAGCTAAGGAGTACTGCATCTTTAAGTGTATTAAAGCCACTCTTGTGTAACCAAACATAATGGGATTTTTAAATGAATTATAACTGAAGTACTTAACAAACAACTTTTTAAACTTTCAACATGTGTAAAGCTATTTGAAACTGTCCATTTCATATTAAATGTCCAAAGTGTATTTTATTCTTAGCCATTTGGCAAAAAATTTTATTGGTGGAGGCTTTGTCAAGATATAGATTTAATAGAAATTAAATTATTTGATAGAAAATTTAATAGCTGTTCTCCCTTCATATGCATAAGCTATCACATCAATGAGGTGTCAGAGCTCTGTGTTTGGGAGTTTGGGAACAAAAGTAATGCATATGCATTTAATGTAATAAGAGGATTGTCCATCTGTATTCTGGTGCCTAAGAATGAAGTAATGAAGTTGTAAAAACACAAGCCCTTTCCTTCTCAATTCACACAACAAAATGTCTATCTGAACCTTGGAAAGCAAGAGTCTGCATCTTTATCTAGTCATTCATTCACTCATTGCCCTGTGTATCTTATTTCAGAATTCTTATGACAGATTGTAATAGCCAGTTTATATAAATCTTCAGTTGACATCAAGATTGGTTCTTAAACTCCAGAAGAGCAAGGACTCTGTTTTGATCACCACTGTATTCTGGAAAATAATAGTTAAGTGAACATGCTCTGAATGAATGAATGAACAAATACACATGTATTGAAGTGTTGCTTGTTGGAATTTGGAAATGTAAGGACAAGCAAAAAGCCCCTGCTATCAAGGACCCTACTCTTCAAAAGAGAGAATGATTCCATCAGCTTGTGAATCTGGAGAGCTTCAGAGAGAAATGTAGTGAATCCAAGCACCATCTGCTGTTTTGCTTTGGTGTTTAACAGGCAGTGACTTTGTGCAAGATGTACGGCCAGATCATCTGGACACAGCATTCTAGGCCTGACGGTTCTAAAGGTGTGTTGACCTGCTTTGGACCTAATTTAATCATGGTTAGAAGGACCCTATACTCCTAAATTTGTGAGAAACCACTGTGTTGTAAAGTCTTTTTGGTAGCAGAAAAAGGGGTGCCACCTTCATCTGAAAGAGATGTGTTGACCATGTCCATGAAAACCCATTGAGGTGACACAGTCTGTGCAGTGGCCTGAGGAATAATGTGACTGACCCTACTAGGGAATCACTTCACAGAATTTGAGCCCTGCTCTCAGAATAGAATGTTTTCTATTGAATTCATTGCAACACCAGTAGCCCAAGGTCCCAGGTGTATATATTCCAGACCTAGACGGGGGCCTTTGTTATAATCTCCATGGATTCTGGGTCAGGGAGGAACAAGTTATTGAGCTTGGGCAGTGCACAAATCTCAGCTGTGATTCCAGTGAGCTAAGAAAAATTCAAGCCTAAAATAAATTATTGAATCTTATATCCTTAAGCACAATTCTATTCCAACAATAAGAAATAACCTACTACATGAAGCAAAACCTTCTTTACCACTAGGAACTGATTACAACAATTTGAAAAGACAAAAAAAATCTTCCATTCTTTCTGCACCTTCTCTGATGATATATTCTAAATTCAGAGTATAAGTGTGGGGACCTAGTTAATATTTTTATTTGATAAATAACAAACATCTCAGGCAATGGGGGAAATTCTAACCAAAGGAAGAGCAAAGGATTTAAGTGGTCTTCCCTTGTTCCCCCACGGCTTGTTGTTAAAAAAAAAAAAAAAAAAAGTCAGATCTTTCTCCTTGTCCAATGGTGTTTTCTTCTTATCAGAACATCAGGAAATATAAAACTGAGGTAGACTGGGGTTCATGCTTTTCACTTCATCTTTCTGATATCACTTCTGTGAATGCAGTTATTCTGGGAATAAAATTCATCCTTTGGCCTACATGATGGTGAGAGAGAACGCCCCCCCTCCAGCTATTTGAGATTGTGGGTTGTTATCATGGATTAAAGAAAGATTACAAAACAGAACAGAGCAAAACAAGCAGGGCAGGTGGTACTGGATGGGATGGTCATCTGCTGGGTTATTTCAAAGAAGGGCTCCATAGGGATATTTCACAATACAGGGGAGTTTTGCTTAAAAATATGTACTTTCTTTTTTCCTCCCATCAACTTTGCCCTCTTGTCTCATCAACTCATTTCCAATAAAGTTGATTGTCTGATGCTGCTATGCTTCAGAAAAGTGAGAGACCTCTGTGGACTTCTCTTTTTGCCTTATTTATGATAGCAAGAGCCAAAGCACACAGGGCCTGTTGAGTGTATCAATGAGAGAAGTCAAAGAGAGTTTGTTTTATGCCAGGAAGAATCTGAAAGTCTTTATTGATTTTACTTTTTAAATTTAAGAACTGAATATTTTCCTCTTTCTAAAACTCAGTGGATAAAGAGTGACGTGAATAAAGTCCAATGGGTCAGCAAAGGAGGTCACACCTAAAGAATGTTTCACATCAGCTGTTATCATTTCTGTATGCGTGTACGCACATACCACTCAGAGGATGGAGCACACAAGTCATAACAGCAGAGGTCCCATAATAATTCTGAAGCCTTGGGGAGGCCACAGAAAGCTCCTATTGGGTTGCATATTGGACTTGATCTCTGATAATTTAATGTCTGGTCTGGCAAGGTTAGGTGGAGATGACCTTGTGGAGCTGAACTCCTCGGATGGTCTCCATTGCTCTATCAGAGCCCTGGGACAAAAGTCCCTTTTTTATGTGTGTGGTGTGGAGGGCAAGTTACATGATCTTCTCTTTAAAATCCTTATCCCTATGAAATGGGAATCTCCTGCTTCTCTCTCTGGACCATAGAGCTGAACACTGAGTCAGCCAAGCAAGCTTCCTTGATGTTAGACAGGATAGTATAGGGTTCAGAGCATGGAGTCTAGATCCAGAGTGCTAGCTGCAAATACTGGCTTTGCCATTGACCAGCAGCCAGCTGGGAGTATGTTCTACTAACCTAGGAGCAGGGAAGGTTCTTCACTTAAAAGATAGGGGGATAATGGCAGGCTGTGCCTGAAACAAAGTAAGTGCTGCAGGACTTATTGTTATTATTGATAACTATTATTATTCACTCATTCATCCATTTCTGAATCCAATACATATTTGCTCAGTGCCCACTCTATACAAGACATTGTGTGCTAGGATCTAAGCTGCAGTGGTAAAAATCAGTAAACTTTTCCTTTCTTAGAGATTCCAATTTGGCATGAGGAGACAACATGTAAAAAATGTAGATATATTACTAAGATAATTTCAGATTTAGTAAGTGCTAGTGACAAGTGTGATAAGAAGGAGATAAAGCAGGGTGGCTAGAGAATACATGGTAGGGACTTCTTTGGATCAAAGTACTCAAAGATGCCCCCTCCCAGGATCAGAAGCAATTTTACCACAACGAGAATGAACCATGGGCTTCAGGGACCTTCTTGTGCCCGGGCCCCTTCCAAGGCTGCAGATGTGTTTTTATGTGTAGTTGTGTGCTCTTTTTCATAAAAGATTCCAGAAGGTGTATAAGTTTCAGACCCCATAAAATGTGGAAGTGCCTCTGTTGACGCAGTAATAAGTGAGGAACCACTTGATGATAAGTGGGGGCAGCACGTCCCAGAGGAAGTACCTTCCAGGTAGCGGCAGCCAAGAGCTTCAAGCTGGAGGAATGTCAAGAGGCCAGTGTGGGGAGGGCCGAGTGAGCTTAGAGAGACAGGCAGGTAGGACCTTGCTAACTGAGTAAGCTAGCTCTTCAGGTTTGCTCTAGGTTGATGTTGTGGGCTGCATGTGTCTCCCCCCAAAAAGATATGTTGAAGTCCTAAGACTGAGAATCAGAATGTGATCATACTTGGAAATAGCATCTTTATTGATATAATAGAGTTATAATGACATCATTAGGGTGGGCCTAATAAAAAGGCCTGGTGTCCTTATGAAAAGGGGAGATTTGGGCACAGAGACAGACAACCATAGATAGAAGAGGAATGAAGACACAGACACAATGCCATATGAAGCTAGAGAATTAGAAAGATTCCTCTATGAGCTGACGAATGCCAAAAATTGCTAGCACACCACAGAAACTAGAGGAGGCAGAGAGGGATTGCCCTCTGGGTTTCAGAGGGGCTGTGGCCCTGCCAACACCTTGATTTCAGACTTCTAGCCTCCAGAATTGTAAGACAATAAATTTCAATCCTTTAAAACCACCCAGTTTGTGGTACTTTATGATAGTCCCTAGAAAACAAATACAGATGAAAAGACATTGGAGGATTTTAAGCCTATGAGTGACAGGGTTTACCTTTACATAAGATGACATCTGCTTTGTAAAGAGTACATTGAAAGGAAGTGGAAGAAAATAAGCCAGTCTAGGATTTGCAGGGATCCAGGTCTAAGGTGATGTTGGCAGGGACTGTGGTCATGGCTGTAGAAACAGAAAAAAGTAGATGGGCCTTGTTAAGGCAGTGGTGAAAAAAAAAAGAAAAAGAAAAATGTCGATGATTCCCAGATGAATTTTTGACAATTGACCTGATGAGATTTGCCAGTGATTTGGTTATGGGGAGTAAGGATGACCAAATCCTTGAGATTTTCCATCCATCTTACCTAGTACGTGGTCTGTCTTCTAGCTGAGAAACATTCAAAGTGCCTCTGAAATCCTCACTCACCAATTTCATGGCACCATTTCACTTAATAATCTCTCTTGTTTATTAACTTTAATGGCATTGTATCATTTAGTTCCCATGCTGCGAGGAAATCTATTATGCCAGATGGTTCCACAAATAATGATCGTCATACTTACATGAGTTGTACATGAGTGCACTATTTATTTTTGCTGATTACTGGTGCAGTTTTGAACCCATTAAAGCTCTAAAACTCTGCCAATAGACACCTAAATAAGGCCCTATAATCTTGAAGAAGAAGAATTTAGTATGTGGTTGTTGAGCTACTAAACTCTCCCCAGCTACACTACTGTTTCAGTCATTGAGAGTTTAACGGAGGAGAAAATCAGAATGTATTGATTTTCTCTTCTGCCCCTTGGAAGAGGCATTCCAAGTTGTTTTTATGATGTTTTGAAGCACACGTGACAGTGCCTTTTAAGGATTAGAGAAAATCCAAATCTGCTACATGAACGTAGAGCCAGCTTTCACTTGGGGTTTGGCTTGGAGCTAATGTAAAGCAGTGTGTCAGGAACACGAGGCAGAGGGAAATTGGGACAGACTTTCTCTCCTTAGAAGCACGTGTGTGTGTGTGTGTGTGTGTGTGTGTGTGTGTGTGTGTACGTTCATGTGCCAAACATTCTGACCACAGGTCAGATTCAAGCACTGAATTTTCCATGCTGATTTCAAGGATTGTACTTCAGCTCTGTGAAACTTTTGTACATTTGCTCACAGCTCCTTTTTACAATTTTGTATGTAAAAAATATCACTAGAAATAACCCCTTATAGTTTTAAATTCCCCTAAAGCTACTGCCAGACACCTCTTCCCTTGTCCCTTTCCTTTTTTCCACTACCTTTTTTTTTCTCTCTCTCTTCCTCTCTATTAATTTAGATCAGGAGATCATATATTTTTGGGGTCATGGATATGAAAGATTACAGAAACTTGCCCAAGCAAAAATGTTTTAATGATGAACATATGTCAAGGGGCCATAAAGCACATTTAGTAAGAGTTTGTGGGCACAGACACATGGTTGAAATAGAGCACTGGGTTGGGAGTGGCTGAATCTGGGATTTATTTTTGACTTTTACAACCTCTCTGACCCTCAGATTTTTTATCTATGAAAGATGTGGATAATGATCATTGTAGTGAAGGTCTGATAAAACAATATATGTGAAAGGACTTAGCACACTCTTAAGTGCTAGATGCAGGTGAGGTATTGCTACTAGGAATGTCTAAAATAAAATACTATGCTGACTTGGATGAATTTCAGGATTTATTGTGGAGTAAAACTAAGCAAAACAAAAAGCAATATGTATGGTGTGATTTGCATTTATGTGAATTTTTATTTAAAAGAAAACCAGAAATAACATGTGCATTTGTGTCCAGTGTATAGAAAAATGATGGGAAGAGCCAGGCGCCATGGCTCACACCTGTAATCCTAGCACTTTGAGAGGCTGAGGCGGGTGGATCACCTGAGGTCAGGAGTTCCACACCAGCCTGGCCAACATGGCGAAACCTTGTCTCTACTGAAAATACAAAAACTAGCCGGGTGTGGTGGCGTGTGCCTATAATTCCAGCTACTTGGGGGGCTGAGGCAGGAGAATCACTTGAACCAAGGAGGAGGAGGTTGCAATGAGCTGAGATTGAGCCACTGCACTCCAGCCTGGGCAACAGAGTGTGACTCTATCTCAAAAAGAAAAAAAAAAGCAAGAAAGAAAAATGATGGGATGGATGTGGTGCACAGATCTGTGGTGATATCTCAGATGGGAGACACTAGTTAAATCTCTGCGGAAGGAACAAGCTGGAGCCAGCTAAGGCATATTGAACTCCCATATTGCATGACAGGGATGTTTTATGTCCTGTTGACCCTTGAACAGCATGGATTTAAACTACATGGTTTCACTTATATGTGGATTTTCTTCAGCTGCTGCTGCCCCTGAGACAGTAAGACCAACTCCTCCTCTTTCTCCTCTTCCTCATCCTACTTTATGTGAAGACAAGAATGAAGATCTTTGTGATGATCCACTTCCAACGAATGATTAATAAATATATTTTCTCTTTCTGATGATATTCTTAATATTTTCTTTTCTCTAGCTTACTTCATTGTAAGACTCAGTTTATCATACATACGATACACAAATATGTGTTAATTGACTGCTTATGTTATCACTGAGGCGCCTGGTCAACAGTAGGCTTTTAGTAAAGTTTTTGGGGATTCAAAAGTTATAATTGGATTTTCAACTGTGCAGGGGTTTGGCATCCTTAACTCCCATGTTGTTCAAGCATCAGCTGTATTACTGAATAAAATACAGACAAAATAAAACCAAATAAAGCCTTTTAAGTTAAAAATGTAATCACTAAGAGACTGTGGTCAACAACGGAGGTCATGACAATAAAATTCTGCTTTTGTTATCTATCCAAGTTACAGTTTTTCATTTATCTCCTCAGTCAGCAACACATACTTCTTCAGTACTTTGTATAAGTTCTGCAGTCTACTAGGCACTAATCCTCACCAAAAAGTACAACAGAATGTTTTCTTTGTAGTTGGCATCTTCTACAATGTTTAAATTCTTGTGACATCCTGGACTGTAAGTGAAACAAATATTTCCAATAGGATGAAGATAAAACTATATTTAAAGATACAGAATTGCGGCATGCTCGGGTACCTACTCAATATTCATTTCACCTTGTTTGCTATAAAGAGGATCTTGACTGTGTTCAGACAGTAACACACCCAGAACCTCAGGTCATGATCATGAGATCCTCTTATCTCTTTTCTTGTTTCCCTTGTAGCTAAGAGTATCCACGTGACCTGGACTGGTCAAGGTGGGTGCTAGAGAAATTTTTGCTTTCTTTCTACTCTTCCTTCTTCCTGCTGGAATGTAAATGTAAAGGGTGGAGCTACAGCAGCCATCTTGCTATCACAAAAGAAAGATCCAGAGAACAGCAGAAGAGTTGACCTTAATGTTGTTGAACCACTGAATCAATGCTGTAAACAAGCTATCTCCAAAATTCTTGGTATGTGAGAAAGTAAACTACTGTTTGTTTAAGTTGGGTTGTCTGTTAGTGCAGCTGAATGTCTTCTGATTGATACAGAAATGCATTTAAAAAATAGCATGCACACTTTTTAGTATGAGCTAAAAAAATGAGTAAGAACACAGCACATTGAACCCAATTTTGCATATGCAATCCCCAAAGAGCCCTGGTACACTTTCGTAGAATATTAATGTGAAACCTAAGTTTGGGGAATGTCTCTGTTAAGAAGTTGGGAAACAGAAAGATAAAGTGCCAGAGACCGAGCTATGGTGCTGAGACAAATTTTGGTTAGAAAAATAAGAGCAAGAACATGCACAAAAATGTGTTGCAGAACCAGGCTGTGGGCAGGAACCAGAGGAGCTGTCTACTACGGTTGTATTTAATACGAGTGCTGAGGACAAAGCTCTAATTTTTTTAACTGGCCCAAATTCCTATCTAAGGGTTCTGGAGAGTCATGCCTTACAAACCATACATTCTCGTCAGATGGGTTTTATTTAACCCCATATATTGTGACTTACTTTCCAATCTGACTCTGGCATAACGTTATGCAACAAAAAAGAAAGTCAAAATATTTTACCCCAAAACATCTTTCTTTGCCGTGTTTTGAAATGGCCCTGGAAATCTGTCCCTTGTGGGGAGAAATTTATATCTGTAAAGAATCTCTATTTACATAGCTATATCCTTTTTTTTTTTTCCAGGTCCTCCCAATCCTGAAGAGATTAAGTAAGAGTCTAGCACCTTTTAAAGGTCTGAATAGGAAACATTTGTCATCTATTCCCCCTAAGAACAGCTACCATAAGACTTCAAAAGAACTTTGGTCTCCACAATCTTTTACTTTAACTTGAACATTTCTTTTCTATGGAACCCAGGTCTCTAGACAAACTCAACCAATTGTCAACCAGAAAATGTTTAAATGTTTCTATAACCTGGAAGCCCCCTCCTCCCCCCTCTGCCACCCCATCACACCTTGAGTTGTCTGGTCTTTCTAGACCAAACCAATGTATTTCTTAAATGTATTTGTTTGATGTCTCATGCCTCCCTAAAATGTACAAAACCAAGCTGTGCCCGACCACCTCAGGACCTTCTGAGGGCTGTGTCACTGGACGTGGTCATTCATATTTGGCTCAGAATAAATCTCTTCAAATATTTTACAGTTTGACTCTTTTTCGTGACACATAACTGCCCAAGGGGTTCACCTTGCCTGCTGCCTAGACAGAGCAGATTCATCAAGACAGAGGAATTGCAATAGAGAAAGAGTAATTCATGCAAAGCCGGCTGTGCAGGAGACTGGAGTTTTATTATTACTCAAATCAGTCTCTCTGAGCATTCAGGGAGCAGAGTTTTTAAGGATAACTTAGTGGATGGGGGAAGCCAGTGAGCCAGGAATGCTGATTGGTCAGGGATGAAATCAGAGGGCGTCGACCCAGTCTTCTTGTCCTGAGTCAGTTCCTGACTGGGGGCCACAAGATCAGATGAGCCAGTTAATTGATCTGGGTGGTGCCAGCTGATCCACCAAGTGTAGGGTCTGCAAAATATCTCAAGCACTGATCTTAGGAGAGGTTTATGGAGGGTCAGAATCTTGTAGCCTCCAGCTTCATGACTCCTAAACAATAATTTCTAATATTGTGGCTAATGTTGATCTAGTCCCCAGGCAAGAAGGAAGTCTGCTTTGGGAAAGGGCTGTTACTGTCTTTGTTTAAACTGTAAACTACAAACAAAGTTTCTCCTTAAGTTAGTTTAGCTTATGCCCAGGAATGAACAAGGACAGCTTAGAGGACAGAAGCAAGATGAAGTCCGTGAAATGAGATCTCTTCCGCTGTCTCAGTCATATTTTGCAAAGGTAGTTTCAGACATGGCCAAATATTTCCCATTTTCCTTCTTAACAGATAGGGTTGCCAGATTTAAAAATACAGATACCCAATTAAATCTGAATTTTAGATAAACAATGAATGACTTTTGAGTATAAGCATGTCCCATACAATATCTAGGATTATTTAACTCAAAAGTTATTCATCATTTATCTGAAGTTCAGATTTAACTGGACATCCTGTATTTAATCTGGGAACCCAATTTTCAGGCCTGTGCTAGAACTCTATTTCTTAATCTCCTTCTAGTTCAGATATTAACTAACTAATTGCTTCCCCAGCATCCAGTCTTACAGAAGAGTTCTTGTTACCCTTGTACCTTGGACTGGAGGACCTCAGATTGCATCTGCTGCTCTCTTTCATCCAACAATGAGACTGGAAGTTGCACTGTTTTGTGCCTTAGGTTTTCTCACCTGGATTTAGGCTAGTTACTTCTTGACATCATAATTAGATCCTAAAATTGAATTGTTCAATAATAGATTGATGCAAAATCTGAAGTCCGGCAGTGAAACAAAATGTAAAACAATTTACAGGGCCTGACATTTGGCTTTGAAGCAAATGTTAGGAAATAGTCTCCCCCTAAGTGTTCAAGAAATGGGAGTGGATTCACCTTTCCAAAGATACCTAGTTCGGTAATGGGAAGGGTTCTAGCAACAGCAGGGTATTGTTATGACAGAGGCACATAAATTGGTCAAATTAAGTGAGCAAAGTCGCTTAACACAGAACCTTTGTTCTCCAAAAGTAGGTTATCACTGCTTGTCAATGAGTTTTGTGAGAAGAGTTCCTTCCCTTTTCTCAGTATGTGTGCTGTTGATTTCTTTTTATTGTCTGTGCTTTCTCCATATATATTTAGAGATTTAAAAAAAAAGTGAGTCATGGCATGTTAGGTTTAGTTAGACCCACTGTGGATTCTCTGGTGTGGTTCCTTTTATCCTTTCTCTGAATTTGGGTGGAGGCTGGAATCAGAGGAAAGGTACAGTGGGAGGGGCAGGCAGAGATGAGGCTGGCTTGGGCCATGGTACTTCAAATCAGACCCCCCGCTGAGTGTCACAATCTGCTGCAGGGCACTGCATCGCACACATTCAAAGTTGAATGCCACTGGCGTTATCAGATGAGCTGCCCATCAGCACTGTGCCCACGCCTGATGCAGTTTGGCTCTGCAGACCTTCTCACGTAAATCTTCATCTAAATTAGAAGGAGAAGAGATATTGAGCTTCGGATTTCTGCCAGGCTTTAATTAATCCTCTAGACACAGGCAGGATCTGTCTCACTTGTTCCTTTTCTTTGCCAGCAAAATGACACTTAAGGAAGAAGGTACCTCTGAACACGCTGCTACATCCCTGACAAACTTTCATAAATATGCCCAGCTGTTTCCCCAATCTCCGCTCTCTGTGTTGCCTGCAAATGACTGATTAATTTGCACACAGCTGCTACAGATTCTAGAGAGACAAGCTCCTGAGAAACATTCAGTGTTGCTGGTATTAAGCCTCTAATTTCCCTAAGTGAAAAGTTTCTAAAGCTGTTCAAATTGTCTGAGGAAGCTGCAAAGGCTGGGCTGCTGGGCTTCCTCTCTGCTTGTCTGACAGACTCACTGTCTTGCTGAAAAATCCACTCAACCATCCTGTGTCTGTTCTCTAAAATGTAGGAGATATCAAGCCACCATTTGGCACTTTTTCTTGATGCCTGTTTTGAAAACCTATTTGTGAAAGGACAAAAAAGGAGACAGTGTATTGTCATGGATAGGACCTTGAATTTTAGTGGAAGAGACTGAAGTTACAGTCCCTTCTTTTCTGCCTAGCTTGGCCTCAGGCCCTGTACTTACTGGGATAATTGAGCCTACCTCAAAAGGCTCTTGGGTTATTTAATGAGTTAATATATTCAACAGGAAAATCTTAAAGTGTTTAGATTGCCTTTTCCTCATTCACTGCCTAAGAGAAATTTGGGATCCTCTTGCCTGCTCCCTTTGTGCAAATCAGGACGAGGGGATGAGAAGGCAGTTTGGAAAAATCAGAAGACCATCTGGAATTTCCTTGGGAAGGACAGAGATCTACTCCTGGAAGAGAATTAGAACTGCAGAGAGATGAGAGGAAGAGGGAGGGTAGGAGAATGGACTGAATATTTGAGGAAGCACTTGGAACCTGGAAAGAGAGGAAGAAGGTGAGGGATCACATCTCCTGTGCTCTGCCACTTGGGACAGAGCAAGAAGAGGAAAGATAAAGGAAGGAATACATGTGGTTGTGAGTTATTAATAAACTTACTGGAGTTTTTCTTTTTGGATGTTGGAGCCACTGAAGAGTTTTGGACATGGAAATTATGTGGCCATAGCTTTGTTTTATGGTGATTACAAGGTGGGATGCAATATTCCCCTGGGGAAGGAGAGCCTATGAGAAGATAGACCATCATAAAAATAGACTAGAGAAGAGAAGAGGAGAAAAGGACTTAGTGACTGGGTATTCGGTGGCATAGTCAGCAATCACTGAGATGAGCAGATGCTCATTGGGTCCTTCCAATTGGGTCCTTCTTCTAATTATTCTACTAATTACAGATACTTTTCCCATTCCTCCCTGCTGACCACATTCTTCCCATTCCTGAAAGTCCAATTCAGATTCTTCCACCTCCTTGAAGTCTCTCCACCATTCTGAACAGCATCATTTCTGAAATTCAGATTTCTGAATCAACGCCTGTTCCTCTATCTTCATATCCATCTACCATTATTGAATTATTTTCCGGCCCAGATCCATTTTTCAGTTAGATTGCAAACTCCTCGAAGGTGGTTGATCTATAGCTCTCTCTCTTTTATCCTTGGTGCCAAGCACACTGCTAAAAACAAATAAATAACTATTAGATTGAACTGAGTTGAATTTCAGGATGCACCTTGCAGGATGACTGGTAAAAAAACTACTAGGGAAGGATAAGAAGGAAAGAAATATTAGAAACATGGGCGATGGATATAGATAATCCTTGAATGTTCCATGACAATGAAACTTGCCTTGTAGTATCTTTGAAGAATTTAGAAAAATCAGCTTAATATAACATACGTATATATAGCAAGTCACCATCTCTGCTAAGCTAAGCACTGACCTGGAAGCATATAAAGAAATGAACGGGTCACTGTTTTGATACATCCATGTATGAGTTGCTCCTTCTTTAATGGAAGCCTGTCTAAAGAGACTTTAATTTATTAATACAGATGGTTTAGGTGGTTATATATTTATTGAATTTCTCTAATCTCATTTCTTCAAAACTCCTGAAATGATTCCTTGAGAAGCCACTGTCTTAGTTTAAATAAGATATTTTGTTGTTGTTGTTTAATTTCATGAACTGAATCAAGGAAACAGAGTCCCTAAATACAGAAATCGAAACCTCTCCACCTTCTGAGAGCACAAAAGGTGAAGTCTATGCTTGACAGTGATCAGGGAGAAATGCAGGAGAGGGGAAATGTGTATGAGAAAATAAAGAGCAAGTGTGGCAACTTTCAGGGTATTTGGTTTGTGTGTATTTTTACAGATAACTTTAAGAAGCAGAGAAGTTGAAAGGTGAGGTCGGTGGCTGGAAAATCTTAATTTTCCCAGTTTCACATGAATAAACTGAGATCCAGAAAGATGACATCATTTGAAAATAACCAGTTAAATAATGCTGGTTTGGTCACTGGGGGAATCTGGCTTTAAAATATTTATCATATAAAAGCTTATAAGATCTATGCATGAAGGACCGTCTACTCCTATAAAAAAGGAATTATTTGCTTAACAGAAGGATATTCCCGAAGTTTCTTTATAAACCACGCCAAGCAGTGCACTTAAATTCAGATATGATTTTTAAATATTTGATTTACCCATTATTTTTTCAAGAATTCTTCAATTGTATTAAAATATATTGAAATTCAGGCAAAGGTAGGCCAGTTCAGTTTCAACTTGAATTAGAAATGACCAAAGTGTCTGAAAAGGCACTATTTCCTCCAGATCAGCTTGTATTATCTTTGTTTCTTTACAAAGTGGATTTTTTTTTTGTTTTTACTTTGTGTGACTTTCCAGTAAAGATAGATATTTTTAGGTGTGATTCAGGTTTAGCTTCTATTTTCTTATCTGCCTAAGATGCAGTTGTTCAAAACCAATTTACTTGGCTAATTCTTTCCTCTGTCATCATTGTAATTATTTCCCACAGGCTTTGGCCAAACAATTCTTTCTCCATCATGTGGTTTCAGCTCAGCTGAAAGTTTGTGTCCACATAGTCAGTTGCCATGGTAACAGCTGGGCTGTTACCAGCTCCATATTATGTCTTTGCTGCAAGGAAAGGAAAAGGGAAATGAGTGGGGGTGGAGGGAAATACGTGGCCATTTCTACATATCTGTTTTTAAGTAATTTATCTCATCCCTATTATAGTTAATTCTTTTGCACAATTGTTTCCTTTTAAGGACCTTGAGTTCCACTATATTCATCATCTTATGCACATTTATAATTTAATTGATATTTATTGAGAAGGAACCATAAGGCGTGGTCTAGCAGAAGCTCAGTAATTCATTCATTTGTATGTACACTTTATAAATACAGATTGAGCGCCCGCCCTGTGCTCGGCCAGGTTTTAGGATCTGGACTCAGTAGTGAGCAAGTCAGATGAGTTGGTGGCTCTCCCAGAGTCTACATTCTAATGGAAGAGTCAGGCAGTGAAAAGTGAATGCATCAATAAGATGGATTCAAATAATGACATGTTATATAAAGAAGATAAAATAGAGTGCCATGTTAGAGCAAAGGGAAGTGTTTGAAAGGGCACTTGGGGAAAACTTGGAGTGAACATTGGAGCTGTTGCCTCAATGACGAGAAGCAGAGGAGCATGTGAATACCAGGGGGAACGGTTTTCCAGGTGGAGGGAACAGCACATGTGAAGGAAGCGAGGCATGAAATTGCTTGAAAATATTTAACAACTAAAAATGACCGAGTCTGGAGAGTAGGAAGCAGGGGAATGAATTGCCAGAGAGGAGGTCTCAGATGCAGGCAGGAGTCCAATGATTGGTGGCAACAACCAGAGCCAACTTCGTATGCGCATGACCTGTGAAGTCACACAGGGCCTCCAAATCAGAAAGGCATGGGCTTTGGTTTAATACTCTGCTGTGGCTGTCTTGAAATTCTTAATAATTTTATTTTTGAACTTGTGTTTTGCCAAATGACATCTGATGGGACAATGGAGCATGCATGTGGGCAGAGGAGATACGCACAGTGTGTCTGTCTGCTGTCATCATCCCATTCATATATAGAGCTCTTGATGCCTCATTAATGCAGAATTCTGGTGGCCCCACCATATGTGGAGTTTAGCAAGAATTAAAGAAGTACGAAGTAATTGTGCTGTGTTAACGACTCTATAATCAGAGGCACGGTTGCCCCAGATTCTCCATGCACTCCTTTGGAACCAGAACTTGCCTTGAATAGAGAAAAAAGGCAATGGCATTCTAGAAAACACTAAGGATGAAGGCACTCTCTCATTGTCTTTCTCATTCATGTTTCTTCCCTGTATTACTCAACTACTTATGATGAAAGTGATGACATTGAATGAAAGGAATAACTTATAGTCCATTTTCCTTTCAGTCCTTCCTTATTTGTCAGTAAGCCAAAGGTAGAGAGTGTTGCATCTACAAGTGAAATAAAAATAGTTAAGTTGTGCATTTACCTTCTTTAAATGAAATGTATACACATGTATGAATTCTCAAATACAGAGATTTTGTGATTTCACATATAAATTAAATATATTTGCATTTAAAACTGGCATTGCATAATGTAAAGATACATGGTAAAATTCATGTTAATAATTTAAATTTTTAATTTTTCTTTACCAAGAATAACATTAAGTAGCAAGTAAACATGACCATAACAGATAGAGAGAGAGAGAGTGGAAGAAAAGAAAAAGCATTACATTTTAGTGCACTTAAGAACACTAACTGTTTCCTGTTTTGTTTGAACAAGGGGCTCTGAATTTTAATTTTTCAGTGGATCTCACAAATTTTGTGGCCAGCCCTGGTAATAAGTCACAGGACAACAGATATTTCATAAGAGAACTCAAGATAAATTACTTAGCATTTCTGAGCCTTGATTTCCTCAGGGAGAGAAGAATACTTGATGAATAAGGTTGTAATGAAGATCATTTCACAAGATACAGTACATCCCTCACTGAACAGAGTCCTTTATGTTTGGCAGATATTCAGTAAATAATGGATGTGGCACTTGTAAATGTACCCTACAAAATAGGAGGTTCTGTGTGGACATAATTTATCTTGAGGTTATAGAGATGGAAAAGTCTCTTCAGGTATAACAATCTTTATATCTGTATAGAGAAACTCTTGTTTTAAAAAACTTGAAAGAGAGCATGCAACAATAAATCTGTAATGGCTAATTTTATATGTCAACTTGTTTTATATGTCAACTTGACTGGGCTAAAGGATGCCAAGATAGTTGGTAAAACATTATTTCTGGGTGAGTTTGTGAGAGTGTTTCCAGAAGAGATTAGCATTTGAATTGGTAGATTGAGTGAAAAGATCACCCTCTTCAAAGTGGACGGGTATCATCCAAACCACTGAGGAACCCAATAGAACAAAGCAAACAAACAAGCAAAACAAATGAGGAAGGGCAAATTCGCTCTTTCTTCTTGTGCTGGGACATCCATCTTCTCCTACCCTCAGACATTGGGGCTCCTGGTTCTTGGGTGGTTGGACTCTGGGACTTACACCAGTAACCACTCCCCTTACTACGTCACCTCCACCCTGATTTTCAGGTCTTTGGACTCCATAATAAATCTCTCTCTCTCTCTCTCTCTCCATACACACACACACACACACACACACACACACACACGTATATATACACACACATATATATGTATATACGCACACACACATGTATTTATATAGATAATACATCTCTCTCTATATATATGCATATAGATGACAGATAGCTAGATAGATATAAACAGAACCAATGGTGTGTGTGTGTGTGTCTATGTATATATAGTAGAAGGGACTTTCCCACCTCTGTAACCTCAAGACAAATTATGTCCACACAGAACCTCCTGTTTTGTAGGGTACATTTACAAGTGCCACATACGCTACATACACACACACACACACAAACCCCATTGGTTCTGTTTCTCTGGTGAATCCTGCTTAGTATAGTATCCTATGATACCTTGGCTTTAGGAAAGCATTTAATAAATTATCTCATGCTCATTTGTGGAAAAAGGAGAAAGTAGGCTAATTCTACTTTCAGTAACTCTGAAAGATTTGTGTTAGTTTACTGACTATACTAGGAGAGTTTGATGTATGGATTATGGTAACTTGGAGAATGAGTTCTAGTGACACATCAAAGAACTCTGTTGTTGACTCTGGCTTATATAATATTTTCATTCAGCAGCTTCCTTCAACATATTACCAAATATGTGACTGAAGCAATGTTAGATGGAAGAGCTAAAAGTTTAGGAATGGATGATTAAAGTTATTTTGATAGGCTAGGATAATGAAACAAATGTGTTGAGCTGAAATTTAATAAGGTTAAAAGTTAGTTAAAAGTAAAATCATAGGATGGCATGTCATAAGATTATAAGAGGTTTTCATGTCAAAGAACTAAGAGTCAGAACTGGCTACAAGCCATTCATTCAGCATGGTTTCCTTAACATATGATAAGTGCCAATCACCAGGCTGGTTGCTATCCAGAATACGGAAGTGCTAGAAACTGGAAATACAGTGTGAACATGGCAGAGACAACATGGCCCAGCCATGTGAAGTGACTTGGGGAAGGGCAAGAAATGTTAATGTCAGCCCAACGTGTGAACTTTGTTCATGGAATATTTTGTTTGAATCCAGAGATTACAGACTTACACATAGTCCTATTGAATAGTGTGATTTATGTCTAGTTCTAGGAAACACTATCACAACATCCATCCAGAGAAGAATGATATGGATAAAACATTAAAAATTCTGCCATATGAGGAATGAATGGACAAATTGAGCACTTCTCATTGTTATTGCTGTTATAATTGATAAAAGATTATGATATCAAAACCAAGCAAAAAAGAATCTCTGAGTCAGACAATTCTCTCTATTTAGCCTGGAAAAAGCACTTGGGAAATACTCAATTGCTATCTTTAAATATTTAACAGACTTTTATGTGAAACATAAAATTAGGTTTTCTTTTTGTTGAATCTTATTTAGATTAAAACAAATGAGTAGATACAGAAAAAAGGGTTTTAGGTCAATGTACAAAAAGTCTTTCTGCTAAGAGTTGATCTTCCCATCAATGAAATTGTCCTTTTTGGGCCTAAATGACCACTTTCCAGGTGTGATACAATTAAAATTGGACCATATAGCTTCTATGGTTCTTTCTTACACTAAGAATGTTATGGAATTTAATTCAACAATCGTGATGGCCCCTGGGCCAACATATGTGACAGCCACATTACAATGCAAGTCAGAATTTATGCAAGCACTCAGAAAATATTTTGCTTTCAATGAACATATGTTTTACGTGACTGACCAAAAATATTTAACCAAGAAAAGTTATCCCAAAGACATTCAGTTTGAATTAAATGTTGAATGAGGCAAGGACTTTAGTTCCAGAAATATATGAAGAAAATGATAGTACAGAGAAATGTTGAGATACGAGATTATTACAAAAATCAACAGAAATTTAACTTGGAGGTATATCCTTAGTTGTCTGCTGCAAAGTGAGCTTTAGATAAAGTTAAAAGAGAAGCCCATTTTAAGCAGTTTTTTCCATATACTGTGTTGGGTATATTGAGGAGACACAGAAGGGTCAGGAATTGTGGAAATGGCTTTGTGGAACTTGTCCTCCAGAGAAACCATGTGTTTACCTCATGCTCACCCCTGTCTGAGTAGTTTTTTACACATGGGTCACACTTCTTGGCACCATATGAACCTGGCATCTGGGCCATAGATGATCAGAATGAGGACAAGTACACTGGGTGACCAGAGTAAGCAGGGGTCACATTTTTTGCAAGGGTGAATATGAAACATGGAAAGGAACCAGCCAACAGTAGGACATGGTAGAAGCCAAGACACACAGAGGGATGGCAGAGAACAGAATACACGAGGTAGCAGCATAATGGCATGCAGATAGTGAGAGCAAAGAGAAAACCAACAGAGCAAAGGAGGCACAGCTGAGGCAGAGAGGGACAGTAAATAGGTCGTGACCACAATATCAAAGTTTCAGATGCTGAAGCAATGGATGCTAGGGAGACAAGATAACAATATAGGCATTGAAGGTTCACCCAACTGTCAATTTTTCTGCTAAATAGTGAAACTCTTGTAAAAAGTAAGACAGGGACAAGATCACATGGGCTTGGCAGGGAGAGGGGCTCCCTGGAAAAGGTAATGTGGTTTGGTTCTCTGTCCCCACCCCAATCTGATGTTGAATTGTAATCCCTAATATTGGGGGAGAGATCTGGCAGGAGGTAATTAGATCCTGGGGGCAGATATCCCCCTTGCTGTTCTCATGATAGTGAGTTCTTGTGAGATCTGGTTGTTTAAAAGTGTGTATCACTTCTCCCTTTACTCTCTCCCTCTCTCCAGTTGCCATGTGAAGCTGTGCTTGCTTTCCCTTTGCCCTTTTGCCATGATTGTAAGTTTTCTGAGGCCTCCCCAACCTGCCTCCTGTACAACCTGCGGAACCATGAGTCAATTAAACTTCTTTTATTTATGCATTACCCAGTCTTAGCCAGTCCTTTAGTAGTGTTATAACAGACTAATACAGACAATTGGTTCCATCAGAGTAGGGCACTGTTATAAAGATAACCTGAAAATGTGGAAGTGACTTTGGAACTGAGTAACAGGTAGAACTTGGAAAAGTTTGGAGAACTTAAAGAAGACAGGAAGATATGGGAAAGTTTGGAACTTCTTAGAGACTTGTTGAATGATTTTGACCAAAATGCTGATAGTGATATGACAATAAAGCCCCAGCTGTGGTTGTCTTAGATGGAGATGAGAAACTTATTGGGAACTGAAGTGAAAGTCACTCTTGTTATGCCTTAGCAAAGAGACTGGTGACATTTTGTCCCTGGTCTGGAGATCTGTGGAAATTTGAACTTGAGAGAAATGATTTGGAGTACCTGGTAGAAGAAATTTATAAGCAGCAACACATTCAAGAAATGACCTGACTGATTTTGAAGTTGTTCAATCATATGCATTCACAAAAAGATTATATGAAACTGGAACTTTTATTTAAAAGGGAAGCAGAGCATAAAAGTTTGGAAAATTTACAGCTTGACCATGTGGTATAAAAGAAAACCCATTTTCTAGGGAAGAATTCAGGCTGGCTGCAGACATTTGCATAAGGAATGAGGACCTGAATGTTAGCAGCCAAGACAATAGGGAAAATGTCTCAGGGTATGTCAGAGATCTTCATGACAGCTCCTCTCATCAGAGTCCTGGGAGAAAAAAAGTGTTTCCTGGGCCAGGCTCGGGGTCCTGGTACTCTGTGCAGCCCCAGGACATGGTGCCCTGCATCCTAGCCACTCTAGCTCTTGCCATAGCTAAAAGCGGCCAAGATACAGCTCAGGCCATTGCTTCAGAGGGTGAAAATCCCAAGCCTTAGAGGCTTCCACGTGGTGTTGGCCCTGTGGGTGCACAGAATAGAAGAGTTGAGCTTTGGGAACCTCCACATATATTTCAGAGGATGTATAGAAATGCCTGGATGCCCAGGTAGAAGTCTGCTGCAGGGTGGGGCCCTCATAGAAAACCTCTGCTTGGCCAGTGCAAAAGGAAAATGTGGGGTTGGAGCCCTCACACAGAGTCTCCCCCAGGGCACTGCCTAGTGGAGCTGTGAGAAGAGGGCCATTGCCCTCCAGATGCCAGAATGGTATATCTGCTGACAGCTTGAATCATGTGCTTTGAAAAGTTACAGCTCATGAAAGCAACTGTGGGAGCTGTACCCTGCAGAGTTACAGGGGTGGAGCTGTGTGGGAGACCATTCCTTGCATCACTGTACCCTGCATTTGAGATATGGAGTCAATGGAGATTTTGGAGCTATAAGATTTAATAACTGCCTAGTTAGGTTTTGGACTTGCACGCAGCCTGTATCCCCTTCATTTTGGCCATTTTTTCCCATTCAGAATGGGAAAATTTACCCAATGCCTGTACCTCTATTGTAACTAGGAAGTAACTAACTTGCTTTCATTTTATAAGCTCACAGGCAGGAGGGACTTGCCTTGTCTCAGGTGAGACTTCGGACTTGGACTTTTGAGTTAAAGCTGGAATGAGTTAAGACTTCAGGGGACTGTTGGGGAGACATGAATCTGTTTTGAAATGTGAGAAGGACCAGAGATTTCAAAGGGCCAGGAGCAGAATAATATGGTTTGGTTCTGTGTCTTCACTCAAATCTCATGTTGAATTGTAGTCTCCAATGTTGGGTGAGTGACCTGCTGGGAGGTTATTGAATCATAGGGGTGGATTTCCCTCTTGTTGTCATGATAGTGAGTGAGTTCTCACAAGATCTGGTTGTTTAAAAGTTTGTAGTACTTCCCCCTTTGCTCTCTCTCTCGCTGTCATGTGAAAATGTGCTTGCTTCCCTTTTACCATTTTAATATAATTGTAAGTTTCCTGATGCTCCCCGAGCCATGTCTCCTGTATTGCCTGTGTAACTGTGCACCAATTAAATATCTTTTCTTTATAAATTACACAGTCTCAGGCAGTTCTTTATAGCAGTGTGAAAATGGACTAATACAAGAGGCAAAGTTTAAAGCGATATGGATAGAATTTGAATTGCCAAGGATGCTGTCAGTGGAAAATGAGAATGGGAAGACTTATTTTTGGGGACACAAAGACCAATGTTTTTAAGAGAGTGTACTTGGAAAAAATGCAAGTGTTCTTGCCAAGTGAGGGCAGAGAAGAGTCATTTCACCGAACCCATTGTTTGCTTTAAAAATGTCAAAATGTCCTTCTTGGGACACTTTCTTGTGTAACAGCTTATTCCACAGAAGATAAAGTTCCTGCTGGAGAGGGAACATCAGTGTTCAACCCCTCTTGCTTGCTCTGTCATCCTCAAGGTCTTTTCCACAGACACATTGAGCTCCAAGCTTTTACATTCACCTCTACTGTGACAGGGTATTGGGCTTGTTCAGATGGTTTAATACTCTCTGCTGACAAAATGTAAATTGTGGGAGTGATTTGGGGACGGTGGACAACTGATCATAGGATTAGGGTAGAGGGCTTCTAATCATTTTCTTTTGTTTCTTTCTTTTTTTTTTTTTTAAGATGGAGTCTTGCTCTGTCACCCAGGCTGGAGTGCAGTGGCATGATCTTGGTTCACTGCAACCTCCGTCTCCCAGGTTCAAGCAATTCTCCTGCCTCAGCCTCCTGAGTAGCTGGGTATATGCCACCAAGCCCAGCTAATTTTTTGTATTTTTAGTAGAGACGGGCTTTCACCATGTTGGCCAGGCTGGTGTTGAACTCCTGACCTTGTGATCCGCCCACCTCAGCCTCCCAAAGTGCTGGGATTACAGACATGAGCCACCGTGCCCAGCCTCCAATCATTTCCTATAAATAATTGAACTTTTTTTTCAGCTGGTAATGATTTTCTGTCTTTCTTGGCAAAGCTTGAACTTGAACCAAGAAGCAAATTGTTCTTTCTCCACAGATTGTCTGACTAAAAACAATGGGGTCAATAATGGACACAGGTGGTTAAAGGAAGAAAGCATGGTTTTTCTTTCGCCACTGATGAGTTTTAAATAAATCCGTTTCCTAGGGTTTAAATTAGGGACCCATCACAGTACAGTGAGAGGCATAAACAGAGCTCCTTCTCTGCTCCCTGCTGAGGGTCAGAGAAAGCTGTTTCTGTGTTTGTTCTGCATAGAAAACTGAGGGTCAAAATGATAGGGCAAAACTTCAGCAAATGCACATAACACAAAGCAAGGCCTGGTCTATTAAGATCCTATTAACTGGCTCACAAACTTCCCATTTTCACAAAAATACGGCCAAATTTGCCTGTTGGTTTATTACTCGTACACCAAGAGAGTCTCTTGGAGGAGATCAGGAAGACAATTTTGATCAGCTGACCCACCTGAGGGTTTCTGATGAAATGACGAACACAATAGAATTCAGAAGGCTTAAGAAATGAGATAGAAAATGAAAGCTAACTTGTATTACTGTGATTTGTAAAGCAGCTGGAGAGATAAGTGGTTTAAAAATTATCATTTTTTTGAGACAGAGTCTCACTCTGTTGCCCAGGCTGGAGTGCAGTGGCATGATCTCTGCTCACTGCAACCTCCACCTCCCAGGTTCAAGCAATTCTCCTGCCTCAGCCTCCCAAGTGGCTAGGACTACAGGTGCCTGCCCCCATACCCGGCTAATTTTTTGCATTTTTAGTAGAGATGGAGTTTCACCATGTTAGCTAGGATAGTCTTGATCTCCTGACCTCATGATCCACCCGCCTCAGTCTCCCAAAGTGCTGGGATTACAGGCGTGAGCCACTGTGCCCAGCCTAAAGAATTTAAAAATCTGCATACATCCACTAATAATAGAACCTGGGATCCCTATCCCTCTGCTTCATGAGCCAAGGACAAACCTGGTTGTAGAAGCTAGGAGATTAACCTATGAGAGCCACTTTGCTACATCCATAGGATATTGGCACCGTGCCCTATGAGAAGAGCCTAATCTCCAGAGTTGCCTGTTTTTGCAGTGAATCTTCGGTAACACTTAAGACCTAATGCTACATAATGGGCGAATCTGCGTTCATACTAAAATTACTCTGAGTTCTAGGACATTGGGCCCAGGGAAGAATTATGTTGGAGGAGTGGTCACAGAAGATAAAGCAGCTGTCAGTGACTGCAAACTACAAGTTCCTTGAAAATACTTTCTCTGTGTTATTAGATCAATGGGCATTCATTGGGATTGATTGATAGGCCAGGGTGATGTACTAAGAATGTCTGGGTTTTAATGTACTATTTAGAGAACTAGAAGAGGATTTGATGACATGCCCTGGAAGCCTATGTGACTTTGGTTAGAAAACCCACTTTTGTGCCTTGATACTTCAGATGATAGAAGGGCAACAATGACAATTGCAGTCCATTAATTGAGGACTGGTACCTTGGCTCCTCTTGTCTCCTGCTGCAAGGAGGAGGATACCAAACTGACGGTTGAGCATAGTAGATGCTCCCTTTAGGAGAAGACACTTATCACCTCAGCTACTGACAGTGTTAACTATTGACAGCTCATCACTGTGTTCCTTTCAGGACAGGGCTACATTGCTCAAGGTCATGCCCTTCCCTTGATATAACCTTTTTCCAGTGACTTTTCATGACAGGATACAAAGGCCCAGCCTTCATGCCTCAACTCAAGACAACTTGAAGTGCCATCTCAGATCCAGAGCTTCATGTATGATTGACTGAGGCCTTTGTTGCACCTGCATCCCAGTTCAACTTCTCTTTCTGCCCAGCCTTGCTCTTCTGCTGCCCCTTCCCTAAAAAACCCAAAGGTTGATCCTGAGATGTCCTTCAGTAACCTTTCTGCATGTGAATCTTTGCTTCACAGTCTAGTTTCTAGGAAGAGCAGTTTCAGAGAAACAGAGGCTAAGATATTGATTATGACTTATATATTCTAGAACTGGGATTTTAGGTAAGTTGTTTAGTTTGGGTTTTTAAATACCATTGAAGAAGGGCTTGAGAGATGTTTATCATAAAGGGTTGTGAGTTAGAAAAGCCTTAGCCATGCTATCATATGGTTTCAGGGACCTGTAAGTAGCCAGGAGATGGATTTTGTGTGGACCTGGGAACATTCTAGAACATTAAATATAACACCTGTCATCTAGGTGTCAGATTTCTTGGATAGGTACATCTGCTTGCTTAGTGTTATATTGTGTTTACAATGCAGCTTTTATTCAGCTGCCTTGGCTTTTAAAGGGCAACAATCCTCTCATTCTCACGCTGAACGTTGGTGGATTCTAATCCTCCCTCTCTAATCTGCTGCACTTCCTCTCACTGCAGAAAACTGGGGGAAGTTCATTTCCTTTGTTATCTTTCTCTTGTTCTACACTGAGGCAACATTGTTGTTTCCAGGGAGACAGTGAACAGAAAAAGTTAATTCAAAGAGCTCTAAAGAGAAATATTAATAATGTACATGAGATGCCAGTACTTCAGAGGAAAGCAGAAATATTCAAGGAGTCTGTGGATAAGCAGAGAACTTTTCACAAGGCCATATGAATATTCAAAGGTCTTCATAAAGGCTGAAATATATTTATTTAGTGATTATAGCAATGGACTAATATTTACCATTAGGGAGCCTATTACTCAATAGTTAGAAAAGCCACAAAACATCTAGGTGCAAAAAGTAAATTACAGATGATACATTTTCTTAACACCTGTTGTTGAATAAGGTTGAGAGCAACCCATCTTTTTCAGTACCCATCCATCAACATAATGCCTCTTGTCATTTTCTGTAGTTCACTGTTCTATTCTCCCTATACCTTTTATTTCCTTTCATGTTGTAGAATTTTGGGACTTTTTGGAAGAGATCAAAGATAGTCATTATTATCAGCCACTACTGTGCTTCTTTTTATTTAAATCAGAATAGGGAGATTATGTGGTACTACTGGACACAGTCTATGACCACTATTGAAAAAGCAACTTGAGAAATCTTAGGTGTGCAAATTAGTGTAGGAGTGGTCAAAGAGAGACAGAGAGTGAAGCGATAGACCAAGGTGAAATTTGAAGTCTATGCTAACGGACAGTGAAGACAGCAGAGCAAGAGGTATTTAGTCAGCTGGCTGTGTCATCTTAAGTCAAATGAATGGGGAAGAGGCAAATTCAGCTCTTCAAGTAACTGCTTTTTCGAAAACAACAAAACTATCAAAACATGACTTAATAGTGAGAAGGTAGGCAGAATAAATTATCTGTGGCCTTTTATTTATTGGTCTGTGTTTACTTAAGTAATAGCTGTTTTGATGTCATCAATGGCCCCTGGACATGCACCGGGGGATTTCTTCAATCCAAGAAAAAATGTGGCCACTGGCCACCAGAGAGCAGCAGAGAGCTAAGAACAGATCTGATGCTTCTGAAGGAGGGACTTCTACTCGCCCAGGTTACCTCCTCCATCAACCGCCTACCAGAGAGAGGTGTACTCCCCACCCCACCCCCAGCTTTTTTGTTGTTGTTGTTGTTTGGGGAAGATATTCCAATCAAGACGCTGCTTCTGAGGTTGGATGCAGCTAGGTTATCATTCAGGAAGTTGTAGCCCTAAAACCTCTCTGTGCCTCAAGGTTGTCATCAGTAAAATGGGGCTACTAATGGCACGTAACACACAGAGCTTCTGTGAGAACTAAGCACAAAGACACGGACGTTCAGTGGCCACTCAGTGAACAGTGCCATCGTAAACATCATAATGATCATTCTGTGGGACTGGGCTTCTTCAGAGCGTTTGGGGTTAGGGTTTCTTTAGACTACCTGGTGCAGGACAGATTTCCTAATTAATTATAGTAGTGTTTCCTTCTGAGCTCAGAAGTGGGTTTACAGTCTGCGTCCCTACATGCGGCAGCTGCAATCACTCTCAAACAGCCTCTCACAGATGAGGAGACCTGGCTCGCTAAATATGATGGAACTGATGGGAGATGGAATTAAAGTCTTAAAGAATTCCCTGCCTAGATACCATTCAGGGCATAGGCAGTGGCAAAGATTTTATGACAAACATGCGAAAAGCAATTGAAACAAAAACAAAAGTTGACAAATGGGGTCCAATTAAACTACAGAGATTCTGTACAGCAAAATAAACAAACAACAACAAAACCCCACCCCCCCCAAAAAAAAATCCACATAAAACTATCAAGAGAGTAAACAGACAGAATGGCAGACAATTTTTGCAAACTATGCATTCAACAAAGGTCTGATATACATCATCAATAAGAAACTTAAAAAACATTTACAAGAAAAAAAACACAACCCCATAAAGAAGTAGGTGAAAACAAAAAATAGACACTTTACAAAAGAAGATATGCATGCAGCCGACAATCATACGAAAAAAGCTGGACATCACTGATCATTAGAGAAATACAAATTAAAACCACAAGGAGATACCATCTTACACTAGTCAGATGGCTATTACTACAAAGCCAAAAAATAACAGATGCTGGCAAGGTTGTGGTGAGAAAATGATGCTTATTAGTTCAGCCATTGTGGAAGACAGTGTGGCGATTCCTAAAATACCTAAAGATGGAAATATCATTAACCCAGCAATCCCATTTCTGGATATACACCCAGAGGAATATAAATCATTCTATTATAAGACACATGCATGCGTATGCTCATTGCCACACTATTCACAATAGCAAAGACATGGAATCCACCTAAATACCTGTCAGTGACAGACCAGATAAAGAAAATGTGGACCATGGAATATTACACAGTCATAAGAAATGAATGAGATCATGTCCTTTGTGGGGACATGGATGGAGCTGGTAGCCATTAACCTTAGGAAACTAACAGAACAGGAAACCAAATACTGCATGTTCTCACTTGTAAGTGGAAACTAACTGATGAGAACACATAGACACTGAGAGGGGAACAACAGACGCTGAGGACTTTCAAAGGGTGAAAGGTGAGAGGAGGGACAAAATCAGGAAAAGTAACTAATGGGTACTAGGCTTGATACCTGTGTGATGAAATAATGTTTACACCAAACCCCCATGAAGCAAGCTTACCTATGTAACAAACCTGCATTTGTACACCTGAACTTAAAATAAAAGTTAAAAGAAAGAACCCCCTTGCCTAAAAGTGATGTTCCTTCTGAAAGTAGGAGAGGCTGGTTTGGAACAATGAAATTAGAAAATATGATTTCATTACCTTTCAGCCAATGATCACTTTAATTGGGCAACTATATTTTAATTAAAAGTTTTTAGGGTCTTGCTGTTCTCAAAATGTTAGTCTTCAAGAAGGTTAATGTTTCTGTAATATAGGTAAATTCCAAACTGGCCCTTGCTTGGATATTCCAGTAAAATAAGAGCTTACTGAGCCCCTGCTCTGGACACAGTATTGTCCTGGATTCTGTGGGAGATCCAGGCAGTGTGGAAGAAACAGTCTACAATCCAAGATCATAACAGCTGACACAGTAGGGGGCTGGATGAATCTAAGATGCTTTCCTGTATCTATTACTTCCTGAAGGATTTTTCTGCACAGAAAGGTAACTGGAAGATGTAACTCAATAGTTTTCCAAATAATGACTCACAGGGTTAACACTAGAGTCACAATGCCAGAACCATCTTTCTTTTGTTCACACTCTGAGGGGTGTTGTAAATATCACCAACTATTGACTTTTCACTACCTGTTTTCTCTTTTTTTTCTGGTTAATGATGCATCCAAGTTGGCTTAATGGACAAAGTTACTCACTAATCACCAGGATAGACAAGTAAACAAAAATGATCTACAGTAAAAGTGCAGTGTGGGGAAAATAAATTGGGGTTTTGGTTGAAGTACACTAAATATCAGTCAATGGTGGGATGTGGCAGGCCAAAGAGATAACGCAATCTGAAATTACTAATGCACACTGTCTGAAGGAGGGAAGTGTTAGACCAGTGGATCTCAATATCTTTAGTCACTGATTTATTTGAAAATATGTAAGCTATGAAACTCTCCTAAGAAATAGTCGTATACATATAAAAATTTGAACAGACTCTTATAGATTAAATGTTCTTACCTCACCACAATGTCCTGCCAATATATAGTTTCATATTAATCATGTCCTATGTACAGATGTACAGGCACTGTCCATGCCTTTGAAAATATAATCAGTGTCCTGTTCTCTCCACCTACCTGAGAGTATGTAGGTGAGTGGGTTCATGCATCATAGTGATTCTAAATTACTAGAAGTGAAGGGCCTGTCTGGCACGGCAGCTTGGGACCAGTACTGAGATTTCAGGACTTCCTGTATGACTGTCTTTGTGGATCAGGCTGCCTTTACATTCAAGGTCGGAAGCAGAGGTGAGGATAAAATTCAATAGCTGCTAACTGCATTGCAGTCAATAGACCCATAAAGTAGGGGACTTATGTTGGAATTTACTAGATAATGAGATGCATCCTAGAATGTTTACAGGAAAGGATATGAATGTATAGAGTTTACTTTGAAATGCATCAGAAATAAGATGGATGGATGTATGGACAGTAGAGTAAATGGTTAGATAAACGATAAGCTAAAAATGTTAATGGTGAAATCTAAATCATGTACACTGTAAAATTCTTTCATTTTTCTGTTCCACATTAAAAGTATAGAGAAATATAATTTGGAATTCACTCAGCCAAGTCAATCCCAATGGCAGTAACTAATTCAATGGAAATATTCCATCACTGTGATTATTTCCAGGAAATGAAACTTAACTCACAATAATTAATGCTGATTGCGCTTGTCATTAATCTTTTTGGAATGTGTCTCACTCCATTTTCTCAGTTTTGTATGACAGCCATTCATAGAGAATTGGGTTTTATAGAGCAACACTTTCTCCTCATGCTTGAAGAAGGTGGTTGTAGTGGTGGGAAATGTTCCGTGTGGAGGGCATTTACTGTTCTAATTTCCTCCGGAGGCAAAATGTAATGGAAACATAATAGAGTAACTGCTTATGGATGTAAAGCGTTTTTAAAAAGTTGCATTTTTATGTGTTTCTTTCTTTTATTTTTTTTTTAGATGGAGTCTTGCTCTGTCGTCCAGGCTGGAATGTAGTGGCCCTGTCTCAGCTCACTGCAACCTCCACCTCCCATGTTCAAGCGATTCTCCTGCTTCAGTCTCCCAAGTAGCTGGGATTACAGGCATGTGCCACCACACCTGGCTAATTTTTGTATTTTTAGTAGCGATGCGGTTTCACCATGCTGGCCAGGCTGGTCTCAAACTCCTGACCTCAGGTAATCCACGCATCTCAGCCTCCCAAAGTGCTGGGATTACAGGCGTGAGCCACCACGCCCGGCCAGCATTTTTATGTGTTTATAGCATAATTCATTCACTTTAGATCAAGATAAATAAAACTAGCCATTTCTACATTTAAGTCATTCTGTCTCTTTTCTGGACCCAAAATATATTAGTGATACCATCCCTGTGCTTAGGCTTACTCAGTGCTTACGTCAACAACCTGTTGGCTGTTTTATTGATTTGTGTTTCTTAGCAGAAGTGTTTGTGTGTGTGTGTGTGTGTGTATATGTGATTCTGTTCTCCTTGCCCTGGAGCCCATCACCTGCACATTTAATTTTCATTGCATGTAATGGTAAAAGACAGTCCTTTGTTATTTAATTGAAAATAAACCTACTTTTGCCTTATTCCATGACACAATTTTTAAAATTTCATATGACCTTTTTTTTTTTTTTTGGAGTAGAGGATAAATTTTTACTTAGAGGAAAGTCACAAAACTAGTACAGAGAGTTTCCATACACTCTTCACCTGCATTCTCTAATGCTGACAAATGACATAACCATTGTATAATCGTTAGCATCAGGATATTAACATGGTTACAGTAGTGGTAATGAATCCATGGACTTTATTTGTATTTCACTGATTTCCCCACAAATATGGTTCCCTTTTTTCTGGTCTGCGATCTAGCCTAGTATCTCACATTGCATTTAGCTGTTGGATCTTTTCTGTACAGTAGTCCTCTCTCATCTAGTTTCACTTTCCACTATTTCAGCTACCTGCAGTCAACCATGGCCCAGAAATATTAAATGGAAAATTCCAGAAGCACACAATTCATAAGTTTTAAACTCAGTGCCCTTCCAAGAAGCATGATGAAGTCTTGCATCGTCCCACTCCCTCTTGCCCAGGATGTGAATTCACACTTTATCTGCCATCTCCACATGGCTTATTCCATCACCTGTGATTCACTTAGTAGCTATCTCAGTGATCAGATCAGCTGTCACTGTACTGTAGTGCTTCTGTTCAAATCATTTTTTTTTTTTTTTGAGATGGAGTCTCACTCTGTCACCCAGGTTGGAGTGCAGTGGTGTGCTCTCAGCTCACTGCAACCTCTGCTTCCTGGGTTCAGGTGACTCCCCTGCCTCAGCCTCCCGAGTACCTGGGACTACAGGCACACACCACCATGCCCAGCTAATTTTTTGTATTTTAGTGGAGACGGGGTTTCACCATGTTGGCCAGGATGATCTCGATCTCCTGACCTCATGATCTGGCTGCCTCCGCTTCCCAAAGTGCTGGGATTACAGGAGTGAGCCACCACCTCCGGCCTCAAGTCACCTTTATTGTATTTAATAAGGGGCCTCAAAGTGCAAGACGAGTGATGTTGGTAATTCAGAATTGCCAAAGAGAAGCAAGGAAGTGCTTCCATTAAGAGAAAAGATGAAAGTTCGCAACGTTATAAGAAAATAAAAAAAATCATATGCTGAGGTTGCTAAAATCTTCACTAAGAACAAATATTCCATTTGTGAAAGTATGAAGGGTATTTTGTTACAATTATTCTATTTCATTATTAGTTACTGCTGTTAATCTCTTATGGTACCTAATTTATAAATTAAACTTTATCATACATATGTATTTTTAGGAAGAAACATAATATGGATAGGGTTTGTACTATCCATGGTTTCAGGCATCCAAAGGCAGTGTTGGAATATATTCCCTGTGTATAAAGGGGTCTACTCTAAATTCCTAAAAGTGAAATTGCTGAGTTAAAATGTAATTCTGTCTAGTTTTGTTAGACAATGCCAGAAGTCTCCTAGAGGTTTATACCAGTTTGCATTCCCACCAGCAATGTATGAGCACGCCTATTTCTTGAAAACATAACCAGCAGAATGTGTTCTCATACATTTTGTTCTGTCAGTCTAATAGATGGGGAATGGTGTCTCACTGTTTATTAAAATTGGCATTTCTCTAATTATGAGTGAGCTTTAACATTATTTATTTATTATTTAAGGACTATTTTTATTTACTTTTTGTGAATTGTCTGTTGATACCTTTTCTCTACTTTTCTATTGGGATTTTGGTTCTTTACTTTTCAATTTTTAAGAGTTTTTTTTTTTTTTTTTTTTCAAGTTTGTCTTTGGTGCTTTTTCCATATACCTTCTTCCAGGGAGCCAATCATCTTTTTACTTTGATTTTGACTTTTTTCCTCTATAAAAAGATCTTTAAAAGTTTATGCAATCATGTTTGTCAATCTTTTATTGCTATACTAAGTTATAGTTAGAAAGCTTACTGTATATTGAGGATAAAGGGGAATTCTCTAGTGTTTTTCTCTGAGACCTGTACACTTCCTTCTCCTCTTCCTTCTTTGCATTTAGATTCCTGATCCATATGGAGTTCATTCTAGTATATGGTGTGAGGTATTGATATATTCCTAAGTGACTTTATAGTTGTCCCAGAACTCTTTATTTGAAAAGTTTAACATTGTTCCAATGATTTAAGATAACATTTTTAAATCTTGTATTGTTTTCACTGGTATTTGGCTTGACTTCTAGACTTTGTATTTTATTCTACTGATTTATTTGTATATTCGTGTACCAGTACCACCTCGTCTGAAATACAGAGGCCGTTTAGTATGTCCTAACTTCTAGAAGGCCTAGTTGTCCTTGTTTTCTTGTTAACAGGACTGACAAAAGGCTTCAACATTTTTTTCCCTCTTGTTCATTTTAAAAATCATATTTTCTTTGTCTTGGTTAGTGTTTCTTATATTGAGTTCAGTTTTGTTAGCTGTGACCACTGCAATACTTTCTTTTACAAGTTTGAATTTACCTGCATGTTCTCATTTTCCCCTTTAAGGAAGAAAAAATCCAAGTAATATATTTACAGAAACAAATTTTGCTAAAAAGCGTATTTTTTAAAAAAGGAAAAAACAACAATAAAAATCAGTTTCCTAGTCTCTCTGTACCCTACCTGCGTTGTTACTTATCAGATGTAACCAACCTCTTATATTCCTTTTCATGTTTTTAGTATTTACTTCTATATTGTTAATATTATGCTTATATCATTATTGCTTTATTTTTACTTAAAACATAGTTTTCTGACTTTCAGGGTAGTGGAGATGTTGCTTTCCACTCTCCCCTCCTTGAACCCCAATTATCTTTAACCAGGAAAATCCCAAGACAACACCACACATTTGCTTCCTTAATGATCGTATTCTTTTTAACATTGAACTTGACTTTATTTTTCAGTAATTTATTTCCTTCCAGTAATTTGGAATACATAATCAAATTTTTTTGTTCTTCTTGTAATTGATTTGAGTATTTCGCTAAAATGCTTAATATTTATCAGTTTTTGAAATTAAAACTGATTTGGCAAATATTGATTACTCCCATGAGAGATGAGGAAACTAGTTCACTTTCTGTGACTCACAGAATACCTACAGCCCCTTCCTACTTTCTGTCTTGTATTGGTAGACTCAAGAGATTTTATTACACTTCAATATAATTAATATAATAAATACTTACATGAAGTATAATGAAACATTATAAACTATAATACTATAATAAATACTACAGTAAAATGAAATATTATAATAAACTATAAGACTGTAATAAAATTTTTTTGTTCAAGAATTATAATATTCACATTCAGTTTTATAAACTTAGCCAAAATAGCCACCTAGACTAAATTATCTGCTGAAATAGTTCAAAGGTCTTCCCAATTCTTTCATAGAAATATTTGCCTCTTTGTGATTTATTTTGATTTTTATCTTGATTAGTAGGGTTACGTCCTTGTGATATTTTAAAGAATAATAGATATTAATATGCTTCCTGAATCCCTGCATATTTGAGAATTTCTCTGTGTTTTTGTCATAAAGAGTGAAAACTAAGTTGGGGAAAATTCTTGGATTATACGTGCCAGCACAAGAATCACGCTTCCTGTACAGCCTGTGGAAGCATGAGCCAATAAAACCTCTTTTCTCTATTAAAAAAAAGAATTTAGTAGACTTGCTTCATTGTTTTTTGGCATCTACATTTGTTTGAAAAATTCTGGGGCTGGTTTTCAAATTGAATAACTTATTCAAGAGTAAACATATAATCCTCAATGTTTATAGATGTTAATTGGTGAATGTTGATTCTTTTAAATCTGCATCCCAAATGTGTTTCAGTTCAGGAACTTAGTTAAATTTTTGCTGCTGTAACAGAATACCTGAGACTAGGTATTTATAATGAACAGAATATATCTGTCACAGTTCTGAGGCAGGCAAGTACAAGATCAAGGTGCCAGCAAATTCAGTTGTCTTGTGAGGGCTGCACTCTGCTTCCAAGATGGAGCCTGGTTGCTGCATCCCCTGGAGGGGAGGAACGTTGTGTCCTCCCATGGAATGACAGGGGCCAAAAGTTGCATGAAGCCTTTTTAAATAAGCGCCTAATCCCATTCTTAAAAGAGGACCCCTCATGGTCTAATCACTTCATAAAGGCCTTGTCTCTTAATCCTATCACATTAGCAATTAAGTTTCAACACTTGACATTTTTCTATTTTTTTAATTATAGATACTGTTTTACAAATCCAGTATCATTTTCTTCTGCAGTGCTTATTCAGTGTTTTGCTGCTGCAGTTGTTTTAATTCCATTTCCCTTTATAATGAAAACTGTTTTGTTATTTCTTCTTTAATATGAATTATGGGATACATATGTTTCTTCAATTTCATTGAGAATATGAAACATTGTTGTTGAAATATTACTTTTCTTTCCTGAGATAATTTTTAACACAATTGTCTTCTTTATTTATATGCTATTTTTCTTTCTATTTGGTGTTGTCATAGCAGACTACTTTTGCATATGTCTCCTCTCTCCCATTTAAAGACATTTATTAATCTCTTGAGTGTTGAAAATTCTATTCAAGTCTTCCTTTTGATCCTTCAATCTGCACAAAGATTCATTTGGTTCCCTTCTTTGTTTTCATGGTGAGAGGGTTTGGCTGTGGCCCCACCCAAATCTCATCTTGAATTCCCATGTGTTGTGGGAGGGTCCTGGTGGGAGATAACTGAATCATGGGAGCAGTTCTTTCCTGTGCTGTTCTCATGACAGTGAATAAGTCTCACAAGACCTGATGGCTTTATAAGGCAGAGTTTCCCTGCACAACCTTTCCCTTTGCCTGCTGCCATCCATGTAAGACGTGACTTGTTCCTCCTTGCCTTCTACCATGATTGTGAGGCTTCCCCAGCTATGTGAAACTGTAAGTCTATTAAACCTCTTTCTTTTGTAAATTGCCCAGTCTCAAGTATCTTTATCAGCAGCAAGAAAATGGACTAATACAGTAAACTGATACCAGTAGAATGGGGCACTGATAAAAAGATACCCAAAAATGTGGACGCAACATTGGAAGTGGGCAACAGTTAGAGGTTGGAACATTTTGGAGTGCTCAAAAGAAGACAGGAAAGTGTGGGAGAATTTGGAACTCCCTAGAGACTTGTTGAATGGCTTTGACCAAAATGCTGATAGTGATATGGACAATAAGGTCCAGCCTGAGGTGGTCTCAGATGGAGATGAGGAACTTGTTGGGAACTGGAGCAAAGGTGACTCTTGTTATGTTTTAGCAAAGAGACTGGCAATATTTTGCCCCTGCCATAGAGATTTGTGGAACTTTGAACTTGAGAGAGATGATTTAGAGTATCTGGCAGAAGTAATTTCTAAGCAGCAAAGCATTAAAGAGGTGCCTTGGGTGCTGTTAAAGGCATTCAGTTTTAAATGGGAATCAGAGCATAAAAGTTTGGAAAATATGCAGCCTGACAATTGACAGAAAATAAAATCCCATTTTCTGAGGAGAAATTCAAGCTGGCTGCAGAAATTTGCATAAGTAAAGAGGAGCCAAATGTTAATCACCCAGACAATAGAGAAAATGTCTCCAGGGTGTGTCAGAGACATTTGCAGCAGCCCCTTCCAACACAAACATGGAGACTTAGGAGGAAAAAATGGTTTTGTGGGCTGAGCCCAGGGTCCCTTTGTTGTGTGTAGTCTAGGAATTTGGTGCCCTGCATCCCAGCTGCTCCAGCTGTGACTAAAAGGGTCCAGGGTACAGCTCAGGCTGTTGCTTCAGAGGGTGCAAGCCTCAAGCCTTGGCAGGTTCCATGTGGTGTTGAGCTGGCCAGCAAACAGAAGTCAAGAATTGGGGTTTGGGCACCTTAACCTAGATTTCACAGGATGTATGGAAAAGCCTGGATGTCCAGGCAGAAGTTTGCTGCAGGGGTGGGGCCCTCATAGAGAACCTCTGCTAGGGCAGTGCCTAAGAGAAATGTGGGGTCAGAGCCCCACACAGAGTCCCCACTGGGGCACTGCCTAGTGGAGCTGTGAGAAGAGAGCCACCATCCTCAGACCCCAGAATGGTAGATACGTCTACAGCCTGTACTGTGCACCTGGAAAAGCCACAGACACTCAACACCAGCCCATAACATCAGCTGTGAGGAGGGAGTACACTGCAGAGTCATAAGGATGGAGCTGCTCAAGACCATGGAATCCACCTCTTGCATCAGTGTGGTCTGGATGTGAGACATGGAGTTAAAGGAGATAATTTTGGAACTTTAAGATTTGCCTTCCCTATTGGATTTTGGACTTGTATGGGGCTGGCCAGTAGCCCCTTTGTTTTGGCCAATGTCTCCGATTTAGAATGGCTGTATTTATCCAATGCCTGTATCCCCATTGTATCTAGGAAGTGACTAACTTGCTTTTAATTTTACATGCTCATAGGCAGAAGGGACTTGCCTTGTCGCAAATGAGGCTTTGGACTGTGGACTTTTGAGTTAATGCTGAAATGAGTTAAGACTTTGGGAGACTGTTGGGAAGGCATGATTGGTTTTGAAATGTGAAGACAAGAGATTTGGAAGGGGCCAGGGGTGAAATGATATTGTTTGGCTGTGTCCCTACTCAAATCTCATCTTGAATTCCCATGTGTTGTGGAAGGGACCTGGTAGGAGGTAATGAATCATGGGGGCAGGTCTTTCCCATGCTGTTCTCGTGATAGTGAATAAGTCTCACAATCTCTGATGGCTTTATAAGGTGGAGTTTCCCTGAACAACCTCTCTCTTTGCCTGCTGCCATCCATATAAGATGTGACTTGCTCCTTCTTGCCTTCTGCCATGATTGTGAGGCTTCTCCAGCCACATGGAACTGTAAGTCCATTAAACTTCTTTCTCTTATAAATTGCCCAGTCTCAGATATGTCTTTATCAGAATAATGAAGACGGACTAATACACATGGGTATTCTAAGATTTCCTTGGGGAACAAGCAGAAGGTGGGGAGCAGTATTTGATAAGTTTTCCGCCAGTTCTCTCATTTGACTGCCTGTTGCTGACATGAGAAAAGCTGGGAGTAGAGACTGGCCACGCATGGCCAGAAAAATCTTCTTACTATTTTCTTACCCTTTTTTCTGATTTATTCTGCTTTTTGGAGGAAAATTTACAAACCTCCACTTATGACACTGTCTTTTTATCCAGGGTTTTTTTCTGTCTGCCTGTCAGTTTGAAATTTATTTACCTTCTGTTTTCCAACATACATGCATATGTGTGTGTGTGTGCCTGCATGTGCATATGGAGTGTTTGTGTGTGTTTAGAGACAGAGGGAGAGAGATAAAGAGAGAGAAGAGAAAGGAGAGAAAAATCAGAGAGAAGAGAAGATAGTAAGAGATAATCCAGCAAGATAATGATATACTGTAGGTTGAAAGATCTCTTATCCCTTTTCATATAATCCATGTGCCTAACTCAGTGCCTTTCTTAAAGTAAATTTGCATCCCAAATTTATTTCAGTTCAGGGACTGTGTTATGTGCCACTGTAACAGAATACCTGAGACTCAGTATTTATAAAAAAGAAAATTTGTTGTTCACAGTTCTGAGACTGGCAAGTACAAGATTAATGTGCCAGCAAGTTAAATTATCTGGTGAGGGCTTCTCTCAGCTTCCAAATGGTGCCTGGTTTCAAGTGGCAATAGCAGTAATTGTGTGTGGACCACTGACTCAGCCAGGCATGCTACTAAGCACTTTCACACAAAATATTTTATTCCACATACTCAACAGTATTAATGTGATATTTACCTTATTATTCCATTTTATATAATAAACAAATTTATCAGAGGCTACATTGTCAGTAAATGGAGATCGCATGACTCCAACCCCAGACTGTCTGACTCGAAGGCAAATCCTCTCGACCACCACATGTTCCTCTCAAACAACTTCTAATATTCTTCTTTAGATGTGAGTCTGACTGCCTCAGATCTCAGGGAGCCTGGACCATGAACACCTGAACAGCATCTACTGTTGTTTTGTGTTTGTTTGTTTGTTTTTATACAGAGGGACCAGATTTCAATCCCCCTTATGAAAAAGTTGAAGATACCTGATAATTTCTTAGAATTTAAAACGACATTATAAATCCAAACTTTAGTGGCTGAGAGCCAGCCATGGGAGCTGCCTTAGGAGGACTTGATACTTTGCGATGGTTGCACATACTTGCGAACTATAAGCTGCAGCATTATCCTGGGACAATTGGAGGGAGCTCTTTCAGTCCGTCCTGGTAGTTTGGCATTTTAAACTTTGTCTGGTTTGTGTCATCCTAAATAACAAACAGAGGGAGGTTCTGTAAACGAAAACATGTTTATTTGACAAGGGAGTGTTGTAATGGTTACATAGTTATATGTAAACTACGTAATGATGTAGCTTACATGTCAGTAAACTATGTGTTTTCAGGGAGGCAAAAGATAAGTGTTTGGAAGGAAAAATAAGGAGGATTATATAATTGCTTTGAAATAATGATCTCGGCTACAAAGAGCAATAATAAAGGTCACTCTATTCTGAGGCTGCACAGGGAGTTGCTGGTCAGATATCCTCATAGGAGTATTGTTGTGTCCGGCTGCAATGGCCTTTGCATAAGGTTATACTTTTCATAGGGTAGGGTCTTTTGTTGTTCTAAGGTATAACAACAAAACCCTTTCTTCATGAGGGCCCTCTCTTCAGGGTCTTCCCCGGCTGTGTTTGTCAGGGCTTTTTTTGTGTTTTTTTACATTAGTGAGTCTATTTTCACTTTGACGACTTTCATGCCTGATTGGATCCTGCCTTCTTCAGCCTTTTGTGGATCTCAGGCGATTGATCTTAGGAACTTGGAATATGCCTGTGCTCTTGATTTGGTGGCATCTCACTGACCACATAAGCCATGTTTCTCAAACCTTGGCTTTCTTGCTTTGACCTTCATTGCATTGGATTTCAACATGACCTGTAAGGACAGTGGTGCCCTCGTTCCTTCTAAGCATTAGATCTTGCCCAGGATGTTGACACTTCAAGGGTAGACTGGACAGTTCCTATGTGTGGATGAAATTTTAAATGAATTGAAGCATTGAAGAAATGGGAAGTCATTTCACTTAAATCTATTAAGAAGAAGAGAAATAAAAGAAGAAAAGGGAAGAAAGGAGGGAAAGAGAGAGAGGAGAAGGTACAGAAAGAGAGAGAGAGAGAGAGACTAAGACTTCATTTGTCTCAAACTTTAAGTACTTCACAAGCTTAGGGATGAAAGCTCTGTTTGGGGCAGCACAGAACAGCTATATTGATAACTGAGGGCAGATAATAACAGAAATGACTGCTTACACTTTTACAGCACTTACTAGTGGCCACATTTAATATTTAGTCCTCACAGCAAACCTATGTGTTAGGTATTGTCATTATATTTTAGAGATGAAGAAATTCCAGCTCATGAAGAGGAAGAGTGGCACTTCCAGGTTCTGAGTGGGTGAGCATGACCCAGCCCTTCCTTGTTGCAGACTGAAATGGGGAGAAGAGTTTCACTGGGACTAACTGAATACTCTTCAAGCCTTGAGCTGTCATATTTTCAAGTCTGAGTGCCCTGCTGTCTGCTGCCAATACGGCCTGAGATTCCAGCCACAGTGGGCTTGATGGCACCATGTCACTCAGAAACGGTGAACAAAATGCCTGTCACATGCCAGGAAACTCTGAATGTTGCCCTGAAGTAACAATTGCACTTAACAATCAATAATCAATTTGTAATAATTCACAGATATTTATTTTCCCCTTTCAGCCCTTTCAGATTCTTTGTCCCATTCCTCGTTTTCTTTTTCCAAAAATATTTCACATATTCTTATCCAAGAAACCTTAATTCTCTTGAATTTTTTTTTTTTTCAGAATTCAATGTCTGAAGATCATGCTTTGATTTCAAAATGGCCGCTTACTCCAGTATCAGATAGATTCTGAAGTGGGCTGACCTGGACACTGTAGGTGGTGGATAATTAAAGTTTCTTGGATAAGGATATGTGATTTCTGCCCTCGTGGACACTTCCTTGAGTGTGTAGAGAGAGGTGGAGGGAGGTAGGACTGTGGTTAGTTTCAGTCTCCTTTTATTGGAGGTCCTAATATTACAAGCTATTGAATACCTGGTAACCAATGCAAGTGAAGTGTCCTCTATACAATGATTATAGCATCATCACCTCATAAGCCCTCAACGAATCAAGATACTCATGGAAAGGATATGTGATTAATTGCTTTTTCTAGTTTACAGAAATTTATGCAAAAAACTATTTCTTTCAATTAATGTTGAGACCCTTTTTAAAAACAAGGGCATTCTAGGAAGCACAAATGGATCCTTGCTTTTTGTCCTGGAAAATTTATAGTATCTGAGGGCTATCATTCTGAACTTGATTTTCATTATGTAGTAATATAGTTTGTAGAAGGTATACGTAAACGGCAGAATGTGTACAAATCCCAGGTTATCCCTGAGAACATAGATTACAAATAATTCTTGACACAAATGTGTTTGGCTGCAATTTTTTTCTTTAATGTAATATGGTGGAATGGGAATGGAACAAGCATAGGATCTGGAGACACAAGCCAGGTCTCCAGTCACTGCTCAGCCAGAGATGAATGGCTGGAGACCTTGGACACAATGCCGCCCTGGGTCTCAGGAGGAATTCCACCAGAAGATTTGTAAGGAATCTTCCAGCAGTAATATTTGATGATTTATAAGTTTGGGGAGGGAAAGAAAAAAGAATAAAAGAAGGAAGGAAGGGAGAGGGAAGGAAGGGAAGGAGACAAGGAGGGAGGGAGGAAATTGAAAGAATTCAGGACTGGTTCAAATTGAGTTTCTCATCTGCTTGTAACAAGGACAACACTAGTGATGCATAAATAATCAAACCTCTCATCCTTCCACTTTTTAACGGGGGTGGGGGTGGGGGGAGAAATTAGTTACTTGGTGTCCAGCCAATTGTCTGGCCATGGTTCTTTTTGAATGATCAGAGTAGATGTCTAAAGCTGCAGAATTGGGTGTAGCTGAGAAAGACTAGATTTATCAACATTTAAAAAAGCAGATAAACGAAATCTGGAAAAGTAAATTTCTGGGGGAGAGATTGTTGAGCAGCTGCTGGGAAGATTTGGGGGAAATAGATGAGCAGAGAGGATATATAGGAAATTTTGCTATGTGTGTCATGAAAATGTAAACTGTGCTTTCCACTCTTCAAGACTTCAGTCAATGTTTAAATTGTTCCTTAATGCTCTTTATTTGTTTGACTTGTGTCTTCCTTGAGTATCACACCATGCCAAGAATGGCCCCATTTTATCAGTGTTAGAAGGGATTTTGTTCGATTGGGAATGGGGAAATGTAGGCAGATTCTCAAACTCTCATGGAGCATCCAGACAATATCTGTGTTATGCATTTTTGGAAGTGGACTTCAAAGTCTATAGAGCTGAAGGAAAATGGAGAATCACAAAGGCAGAAACTTTGACAATAGTATGCAGGTCTTTGGTTGGTAGTAGAAAAATAAAGTTTGTTGTTGCTTTGTTCTAAAAGAAGAAATGTTCTTTTGGTTGCCCATCTGCCTTTTTTGATTCTGAAAGGTCTTTCTCCAGTAGTCATATGCCCTCTTGGGAGTGGCCAGCAGGGAACTGATGACAGAATGGGGCAGAGTCTCAGTGAAGGCAGAGCTGATGCAAGAGCCTTGTGGTTGAAACAGTCCCTGAGCAGCGCTTAGTGAAGCTCCTGAGTGTGGCTGCTATGGGCACTGCAGGAGGAGCCCCCTCTGACAGCAGCTTCTGCTCCAGGCAGCTGCTTCTCCCCACAATATGTTGGAGATCAGCAGGGGAGGAATATATGGCAGGGATTTTTCTGACTTGCCCCTTATTTGGGGTTCTCTGGTGATTTGAGGGTCCTCTCCAGCTGTGAGGATGTCTAACCTGGCTAAAAGCTAACAGATTGCTGTGAATGCATGACAATTAAAATTAGATAAAATCATTTATAAACATTATTCTAAATATGAAGGCTCCAGCTGCTGATGGCTTTTTTGAAGGCATTATGGTTGCAGTTTAGAGTGTAGGGATTTATTGCTCTGCATCAAGTATTCTCTTGGCTATCTCATTTTTTTTCTGGGATTTTCTTTAGGCATTTTCACTTCTAAAAATCTGCTCCTGGAAGGATTATTTGAGTTGGGAGATGGTCTGAGGAATGGAAATTAGCAGGTTTAAATTAATTATAATATAGAAATTATTGGGGAGAAAGTAAAAATCTTCCTCACACACGTTCTTGGATCAGGGAAGGCCATTGATGTGTCTATTTGGTGATGGGTCTCTCTGCCAAAATATGTCTCTGAGGTTAAAAACAAGAACAATACTTTCTGAGTATGTATGTATTGAAGAAAGTGGTTTCTTTTAATGCTGCTAAGGATTTCATTTTTTCTTTAGGTTGTAATTTAAAACACAAATACAAAGGCAAGACCATGTCTTTAAAATGGAAATAAAACTAGACCATCACTACTCATGTGAAAATGCAAAATCAAAATGTATATTAGTAACCATATACTCCATTAAAACAAATTTTAGAAAGATTGAAATAGCATTTTTAACTTACCTTAGTGGCACAGGAGATACAAATAAGTTTTTCAAGTTTTTTTTAAAAAAAAATTTATTCTTTTTAATGTCTATTGACTGCGAGGTAACTCTACACTGTGGGAAAATCTCCTAGGATAGATGATATATGACATTTCCTGTGTTCTTCCCTGGCATTGGGACTTTTGCTGTTCAGTTAGTTCTGCTACATATTATAACCTCTGCTTTGTAACTAAATTGACTGTGCTCTCTACAGAGAATTTACCAGATAGAATTTTGCAATTTAATATAGTAGGTAAAAGAGAATCCCAGTTGTTCATCTTTAGGTAAATGCTGAGAAGATATGTGGAAAAGAAAACTCACTTTGTACATACAAATGTGCTCTCCAGTGCATTACCAAACCCTGAGACATGGCCTCTTGACTATTTGGGCTGCTGGAACCTGAGAGAGAGAAGGCCTTTTTGGGGTTGTAGTTTCCATGGGGGGCTGCTCCACAGCAGGTTCTGGAGACTGGGCACACCAGGAGGTACGTTGACCTAGGCCAATAAAGAGAGTGAAGCCAGGAAAGTCAGAATAAAGACCTGGAAAAGTTCTATACTAGGACCCCAGGGGTGAAATGCAGCAATAAATGCAGAATGAAACATAAGGGAGAGAAGCACGTGGGGGTAGAGAGGCATTAAATGGGCTTACAGAAGGTGTCCAAGGTGAGCAAAGTGGGTGATGTGGGTTGATCTGTGTCCCCACCCAAATCTCATGTCAAATTGTAATCCCCAGTGTTGGAGGAGGGGTCTGGTAGGAGGTGATTGGATCATGGGGGCAGATTTCCTCCTTGCTGTTCTTGTGCTAATGAGTAAGTTCTCATGAGATCTGGTTGTTTTCAAGTGTGTAGCACCTCTTCCTGTTCTCTTTTCCTCCTTCTCTGGCCACGTAAGACGTGCCTGCTTCCCCTTCACCTTCCACCATGATTGTAAGTTTCCTGAGGCCTCCCCAGCCATGCCTCCTGTGCAGGCTGTGTAACTGTGAGTCAATTAAACCTCTATTCTTTATAAATTTCCCAGGCTCAGGTAGTTCCTTATAGCAGTGTGAGAAAGACTAGTACAATGGAGATTTTATGTCTCAAATTATATTTATTTTTTTCTTTTTATAAAAATGAAAACTGTTTACTGCAGAAAAATTGGAAATGGAAGAAAATATTTTAAAAGAAAAAAATTGTCTGTGCTTTCTATATTTTTCCTCATGATAGCTAACCATTTACAATGTTTTACTGAGTGTTCTTACTTTAATTCATTTTCCCAAGTCTAAATGCCTAATTAAGATTACATTATCAATTTTGTATATGACTAGAGTAGTCCTTTTATGTCACGATAAAGGAATACCTGAGGCTGGGCAATTTATGAAGAAGAGAGGTTTATTTTGGTTCATGGTTCTGTAGACTGTACAGGAAGCATGGCACTGGTATCTGCTCCTGGTGAGGCCTCAGGAAGCTCTTACTCATGGTAGAAGGTGAAGGGGAGGCAGCATATCACATGGAGAGAGAGGGGGAGTTAGAGAGAAAGGAGGAGGAGCCAGTCTGGTTTTTTGTTTTTTTTTTGTTTTTTTTTTTTTTTTTGAGACAGAGTCTTGTTCTGTCACCTAGGCTGGAGGGCAGTGGCGCAATCTCAGCTCACTGCAAGCTCCGCCTCCTGGGTTCACCCCATTTTCCTGCCTCAGTTTCTTGAGTAGCAGGGACTACAGGCACCTGCCACCGCACCCAGCTAATTTTTTGTATTTTTAGTAGAGATGCGGTTTCATCGTGGTTTCGATCTCCTGACCTTGTGATCCGCCTGCCTCGGCCTCCCAAAGTGCTGGGATTACAGGCGTGAGCCACCTTGCCTGGCCGCCAGTCTGTTTTAAACAACCAGCTCTCCTGTGAACTCACTGCTGCAGGTAGGGCATCAAGCCATTCATGAGGGATCTATTGCCCTGGCCCAAACACTTCCCAACAGGCCCCACCTCCAACATTGGAAATCACATTTCAACATGAGATTTGCATGTGATATACATCCAAGCCATACCAATAATTATATGTCATTCTTTTTTTCTCTTAATCCTAGTCATTTATTCAACATTGAGGAAGCATTTTCTTTATGCTTGCTTTTGGTCTTGGGGTTTAATAATGAGCAATACAGAGGTTCATCTCTCATACTGCTTCCATTTTTGGGAGAATAAAACGTACCATCAGGCAGTGACAATGCAGCATTATTTACTTGGTGCCATTGTGAAGAAAATCCTCCAAAGGAACGCATGGTGAAGACTACTTTGGAAACATGTGGATCTCCGTGGTCAATAAGCATGACCTTAGTACCAGACTGGGAGCCTTAGGAAAGCTTTTCTGCAATGGAAGGTGTGCTCAGGGAAGGACCTATCCAGGGAGATGAAGAAGATTCTAGGTAGAGGTCATAATGCATGTAAAGGTTGGAGAATTGGAGAACATACCACCCTAAAATGACTCCCCTGGCGATATGGAACAGGAGGCAGGTCTCAGGTCTTTAAGGAAGCATGTTGGAGTTTTCAGCTGTAAATAGGCTAACATTTGCCTTTACGAAGGCTGTGTTAGGTTCTGGTTGAAGATAAGTAGGGTAAGGAAGAAGTGTGCAAATTAGAAGCACCTCCTCTTGTGAAGCTTATACATAGTTGGCTGGTCAAGTTGTAAACACTTGAAAACAAAGATGATGATGCAAGACTACTGCTATGGCTTTAATGTGTTCCCAGAAGTTTGTGTGTTAAAAACCTAATTGCTGTTACAACAGCATTAAGAGGTGGGACCTTTAAGAGGTGATTAGGTAATGAGGGATCTTCCCTCATGAAGGGATTAATGCCCTTATTGTGAGAGTGAGTTAGCTACCCTGAAAATGGGCTCCTGATTTAAAAAAAAAGTTTGGCCCCATTGCTCTCTCTGTTTCACTGCTCACTCGCCCTCCTGCTATGGAACTGTGCAGCAAGAAGGCCCTCACCAGAGGCCAATGCCGTGCTCTTCGACTTCCCAACCTCTGGAACTGTAAGAGAAATGCACTTACGTTCCTTATAAATATCTCATTCTTTGGCATCATGTTACAGCAGCAGAAAATAGACTAAGACAATGGTTGTCATATTCCCACCACTCAATTTATCAACCTTACCTCTATAGATACTCAAATGAATTCTCCTGTTACAGGTAGTTTGACACTGCTTCTAAGACCAATCTGTTGTCTGTGTTCAGGATCCTGTCTTCTGTCATCTCCTCAAGGACTTTGCTTTTTCTCTTTTCCTATTGTCTACTGCTATTTCCTGTGCATCAGCATATACACACACTCTCAAGTCCTCCATATTAACAATATATATATTGACTTCACATTCTCCTCCAGGGATGAACCTATTTCTCTACTTTCTTTCATAGAGTAATGTCTTCAAAGCGATTCAACTGTTGTCTCCCCTTTCCTCTCATTTCCCCTTTTCTTTCCCAAACTCCAGTAAGACTTCTGTCATGTCTACTCTTCCACAATCAATTAATTGCCAAATCTGTGGTGATTTGTCTGTGCTCTTATTAGTACTCACTGGAGCTTTTAACATAGTTGAATACTTCTCCTGTTATGAAGCACTTTATATCCAAAACATCCGTGGCAGGACACTCACTTGCTACTCACCCTACCCTTTGGCTCTGTCTCTTCTGTTCAATCTATTAAGGTTGTAGTGCCATGGGGCTCAGTTCTGGACCATCCTGCCTTTTGTTTTGTTTTTCTCTAGCCTACTTCTCATTTCCTCTTCCTCATTTGGTAATTAACCTCTCCACTACCCTAGTGTTTTCACCAAAACAGCCTATTCCTCTCACTGGTGATATCCAATTTATGAGCAAGTTGCTCTTAGCTCTAAAATATGATCACCTTTCACCAACTTTAATTTTATCTTGAAGTCAAATAGTAGCCTCTCACCTGCACTACTATAAAGGCTTCCTAACTGGTCTCTCAGCTTCCACTTACCTCGATTCCACTATGCCTTCCTAAAACATAAAGGGTTGTTGAGCTAAAAACTAAGAAGAAACAGATGCAGAAAAGCTCTCTTCCCTCTCTCTATTGTCCTAAATGTAGCACATAAATTTGTAAAGGCATTTCCCTCCTCTCTCTACCAGGAAGGACAGAAGTCAATTACTGGAGACAATTCTTATCAGTTCACATATGACACCAGAGGAATCTGCAAACAAGCCCGACTCCATTAATTTTCTCCCATATATTTACCTTTCCACAGTTTCCTGCCTCTGGAAGCCTAGGATTGCTTTCCTTTGTCTTACTACTTCTCTAAAATTTATTGTTTGTTGTTAGAGATCATATATAAGCAATTGCTTTGAGTTACCTTTCATTGAGATGCACACTGCACACATTAATAAACTAACTTATTTTCTTCTTGTTAATCTATCTTTCATCACAGGAGTCTGTCCCAACTGCCAACATATGATGGCTGGTAATTCCCTTGCTTAAAGCACTTTAGTAAGAAGCTCTTAGAATAAAATCCAAACCCTACACAATGGTTGGCAGTGTGTTTTCTTCTTCCTCTCTGACACCATGTTTAACATTCTGCTAATTTACTACCCATCGGCACTTTGTTTATTTCCCGTTCCAGGTCAATTAAGCCAGTGTGGCTTCCTCCTCAGGGAATTCACACTTCTGTCTTCCTTCACATGGAGTGTCTGCATAATTTCACATTGACTTTCTTTTTCATTTAAGTGGTTTTTTTTTTTTTTTTGATATTATGTTTGGGTCTTGTCATCATGGCTTTTCCATACAAGTGTAATTTATGTGATCTGCTAGGCACTAATCTAACTGCTTTATCTAAATAAGCTCATGTAATCCTTATTACAATCTCATGAGGTAGGTTATAATATTAATACAGATGAGGACACTGAGAATGAGAGAAACTAAGCAATTTCCTAAAGTCAAACATCTATTAAATTAAGTTGAGATATTTCAATCTGGCAGGTTGAACTTAGAGTTTACATTCTCATGTTTCAGAATGGTCAGTATGGTGCCATTTATGTTAAGAAAAAACCCTTAAAACACCACCAGTATGATGTCTGAGTAGGTATATGTGATGTAGGTATTCAAGTGCAGAGAAAGGGGTCTAAAATCATGGACACTGAACTTAAGAGTGGTGCCTCTAGAAGGGTTGGGAGGAAGTTCAAGATGGAGGATGGGCTTCAAAAGATTTAGCCTTATCTCTAAGGTTTAAACACTTGTTTTTCAAGATGACTACATCTATCTTTATTATATGACAAAAAGATTAAGGATATTCTTATTTTCCACTTTATTGTGAATGCAGGAGCAATCATTCTTTCACCATTTATGGTGACTACCTGTCTTGGTCCATTTTCAGTGCTATAAAGAAATGCCAGAGGCTAGGAAATTTAGAAATAAAAGAGGATTGTTGGGCTCATGATTCTGCTTGCTGTACAAAGAAGCATGGAACCAGCATCTGCTTCTGGTGAGGGCTTCCAGTTGCTTCCACTTATGGCAAAAGGGAATAGGGAACTGATATTGACAGAGATCACACAGCAAGAAAGACGGTAAGAGAGAGGGGAGGACGGTTCCAGGCTCCTCTTAGTTCCAGGCTCCTCTGTTAGTTCTTGAAGGAACTAACAGAGCGAGAATTCATTCATTATCACAAGGACAGCACCAAGACAGTCATTAGAGATCTGCCCCCATGACCCAAGCACCTTCCACTGGGTCCCACCTCCAACTTTGGGGTTCAAATTTCAACATGAGCTTTGGAGGGTCAAATATCCAAACTATAGCAGCAGCTGATGGCTGGCTGTTTCTGGCCCTCATTCAGCTTTTATATTCTCTAGAGTACTTCTATTTTCTCTCATTAACTCTACAAATCTTGTAACTTGTAAGGCACATACAAGATTCATTAGCAATTGTAGAGAAATGTTTATTCACATTTATGTTCATGTATTTTTACTTACGATATTTAATATCTGATGGGCAAGCTTTCAGTTAATGAAACAAGTAGCACAATCTTTTTCTCTCCCCAGAGCTGAATGAAGTGGTATGATCACATTTTGTGAACCGTTGGAGCACTGGTGATGCATTCATAATGGTGTTAGCATGGAATAGAAGCTCTCGCCTCCCTGTCTTGAAGAGCATTACACCAGAATATTTTACAAACTGGATAGCAACTAGAATGAGTGGTTACCAGGAGTAACCATTTAATATGCGTTTGCATTTAATATGCATTTTCATTTTATGCACTTTCACAGCATGAGATCCTCTGAGGCTCAAGACTATAAAGGAAGAAGGGCATGATGTATATTGAATCCATTCTCCAGATGATAAAACTGAGATTAAGAAAGGTGATGTGACCTGCCCATTGTTACAGCCACTAAGAAGCTGAGATTCAAAGCCAGGTTGTCTAAATTCAAATGCTACAGCATTTTCACTGCACTGTGTTGCCTCCTAAATTCTTTCAGGGTTGACCAGATGCTTTTTTACATTTACAGACACTATAAATTACATTTTAGACATTTTATAATTTTCAGTGCGACTGAAGAGTAACTGGGACGCCTAATTTTAAAGGAGAAAAAGCTGGGCTCCAGTGAATCAACTGTGTGGCATGTTAGTGTTTTCCGGCACTTTCAGTTAAAGAAATCTTTATTACCATTTGACTTCTGGTGTTTACATTAGATGTGAAACTTAAAGACAAGCACCACTTTGGGGAAACATTAAAATGGCACAAGTGAGTTTCACTGTGTTTAACTAACTGGCACCATTCTTGGAATCCTATAAAAGTATTCTTTTTGCCTTTTAGAAATGCTTGAATGTTTTCTCTCTCTTCATGGTATATGACAGGTGGGGCTTCGAAAAGCATCTTAGGCTTGTCTCAGGCATTAAAAAATCTCTGATCTTTCCATATCAATATTGGAAGAAACTGCCAGAGATTGACTTTCTTCAACTTCCTTTTTTAATCTTTAAAAGTATTGTTCTTATTATTCATAGAGTCAGGGTCTTGCCATGCTGCCCAGGCTGATCCCAAACTCTTGGGTTCAAGCAGTCCTCCTGCCTTGGCCTTCCAAAGTTCTAGGATTACACAAATGAGCCACCACCATGGCTGACTACTTTCTTCAATTTCTTGAAGGAAGAAATTGAAGATGTTACATCCTCCTTTACCCCCTTCAACTAGATGTCAACTGTCCTTGAATGTGTAACATAGTCCCTCAGAAAATAGCTCCCTTATTTGGGGGAAAAGCTAATTGTTAGTTCGTATGTATATATGGTTCTCATTCAGCTTTTATATTCTCTAGAATAATTCTATTTTCTCTCATTCACTCTATATATCTTGCAAGTTGTAAGGAGCATAAAAAACTACATTCACTAGCAAAAGGGGATTCATTATAAAAAGATCCGTCAATCTATCTATCTGTAATCTGCAACCTTATAACTTTCACCTTCTTGTCCTAGTTCTGTCCTTCTGAGTCACACAGCGGGGAGAACATTTTGTGAACTACAAAGCACCCCTCATATGTGAGCTCTTAGAGTAACACATGCTCATTCGAATTCTCCTTCCACTCAGGAAAGCAATAAAATAATTGGGAGACATTAAGGCGTAGCTTGGAGAAAGGCTGTAGTTTTCTCATGATTAGCATCAAAACACTCCATATCTCAAATAAACATACACTCTTGGTTTAAATGTAAGTGTTTATGCTGTGCGAAAGTGGTTTCAAGGTATCCCATATGATCAGTCCCTGTGAGAACAGTGAGTTTGCACACTCTACTTCTAGAGAAATTTCCTTCATTAGACCACAGCCCCTTAACCTCACATCTGTAAAAGTTCTGAAGTATCCATTGTTGCAAATATTTGTAGCTATTCATCCCACTTCCAATAGCCTTTTACTTCTTCCATAACAATTTACCACAGACAGTGGTTTAAGCCACACACATTTATTACCTTATGGTTCTATGGATCAGAAATCCAATCTGAGACTTACTGGGATAAAAACCCTTCTGCAAGCAGCAGGGCTGTATTCTTTTTTGAAGGTTCTAGGGGAGAATCCTCGTCTTTGTCTCTCATAGCTTCTACAGGCTACCCCTATTTCTTGGCTCATGGTGCCATTTCATTATCTTTAAAGCCTGCAATGAAGCAAGTGTCCAATCCTGTTTCTATTATTATTTCTTTCTCTGCCTCTGTCTGTTCTTCTGCCTCTCCTCTGAATTCAAGGGCCCTTGTGATTACATTGAGCCAACTCAGATAATCCAGTGTAATCTCCCTACCTTAAAATCAGCTGATTAGTAAACTTAATTCTATCTGCAACCTTAATTTCTCTTTGCCATGTAACCTAACGTATTTACAGATTGTGAAGATTAGGACACAGACATTTATTTGTGTCAGTGTGTGTGTGTGGTGGGGCTTATTCTGCCTACCATGCTGATCCTTTTTAAGTCTTTCTGTTTCCTGTTTACCCATCCTCATTTTCCTTCCTCATATGGTATCCTGTTGAATGCATTACTTTCTAGTTTCTTTTCCCTGGGATTTTGTTTACTCATAATACATTGCGAACTACTGCGAAGTCGATGCTGTGTGAGGTGCTGGGAAGATCACATCTAGTAACAGGTGATTGTTCCAAAAAATTACATGGATGGTGATAGAGATGTGTAAGAGGTACTGTTGCAGGCTCAGTTTTCCAGGAGACTAATTCTGAGATAGGAATTACAGTGCAAGAGGTTTAGGGAGGGATTTGGGGATCAGTGCCTGTGCAAGGGAAGGGATGGAAGTAGGAGTAGGCAGAGAGGGAAGACAAGTTGTGATAGACTGTCACTGAAAACCTCAAGTAACCTGATGACATGGTTCAATGTCAAGATAACACAAGATAACCCTGCAGAGCTGTTTTAAGTTGAGGCAAGAGCGCAGGGCCTTTGTACACTCACAGTCACCAGTCATTTGATGACAGTCTCCTCAGGAAATGGACATGACTTTGGGTGAGGTTGCTGTCTTCAGCTGAAACAATCCTTGAATGGGGCCAAGAGCTGAGGGCTGGCAGCACCCCAAGCACCTGTGGTAATGCCTTTGATCCCACTTATATCTGAAGGGGGATATAAGTGTAGATTACAGCTTACATCTCAGGTGCTATGAAAGCTTCTAGCAAAGGCATCTTTCCGAGTCTTGCGTCAAATGCCAAGGAAGTAGCTTGGAACTCTCAGTGGGGCCCTGGTGTTGATAACAGCTGACTTGGCAGCTTGGTCCTGATTTCATTCAATAGAAAAAAATCAGTATATTTTGTTGGTCTGAGGAACATCAACATCAGACATGCCCCGATAACTGTGATTGATAGATTTTTAAAAGGCCATTCTGGGCTGGGCGCAGTGGCTCATGCTTGAAATCCCAGCACTTTAGGAGGCCGAGGCAGATGGATCACAAAGTGAGGAGATTGAGACCATCCTGGCTAACACAGTGAAACTCTGTCTCTACTAAAAATACAAAAAAATTAGCCGGGCATGGTGGCAGGTGCCTGTAGTCCCTGCTACTCGGGAGGCTGAGGCAGGAGAATGTCGTGAACCTGTGAGGCGGAGCTTGCAGTGAGCCAAGATCGTGACCACTGCACTCCAGCCTGGGAGACAGAGCAAGATTTCATCTAAAAAAAAAAAAAAGGCCACTCTGTAATCATGAATGTCTATGGCTAGAGAAAAATAAGAATATTATCCAAACTATAAAATGACCAAATACCAGTGTAACTTGGATAATGTAAGTGACTGCTTTTTTTTCTTATTTTTTTTGGGGGGGGGGTCGGGGGACAGGGTCTCGCTCTGTTGCCCAGACTGGAGTGCAGTGGCTCGATCTTGGCTCACTGCAACCTCTGCCTCCCGGGTTCAAGTGATTCTCCTGCGTCAGCCTCCCGAGTCGCTGGGCCTACAGGTGCGTGCCACCATGACCAGCTAATTTTCATATTTTTAACAGAGACGGGGTTTCACCATGTTGGTCAGGCTGGTTGTGAACTCCTGGCCTCAAATGATCCACCCACCTTGGCCAAGTGACTGCCTTTTTTTTAATTGATACCAAATACCAGCTCCAGCTGTAATTTGTTCCTCCTGTTTTACAGATAAGAATGATTAAAATATCAAATATAAGATTATCCCCACTTTCTGACAACATCCAACCCACAGCAAAGCCCCACTTCCTTGAACTCTCCCCCTAAAACACAAGCCCAAATCCAATGACAAGTTCCCCCAGCACCCCTTAACTGAACTCCTCCATGGTTTCCCATAAATATGCTCTTTCTTGTTGTAACAAGTAGGTAAACCCAATTTTTGATTATGTTCCTGGTGGTCTTTGGCTGAGGGCACTGGCAGATCTAAGTTCTTTTGGTGCAGACTGTGCCTGGCACATAGCACTACAACACATATTTGCTAATAGAAGATCTCATTTGGCTTTGAATTCCCAGACTTTGAACACTCAGTAATGAGTAATGTATTGGGTATTAAGATGTTTAATATATGTTTGTAGAATGTATTTATTGATTGATGAATGAGAAAATGGGTCTATTCTAAAAAAGTTAAAGACATTTTAAAAAAGGGATAGAGTAGGAGACATGGGGGAATAGAGCCAGTTTAGGAAAATCAAAGTATTTCACTATGGCCACAGTGCAGGACACCAGAGAATGGAAAGAAGAGTCATATGTGCCATGGTAAGTAATTTTTGTCTAAGAATGTTGATTTTTCTAAAAGCAGAGGAGCCATTTAAAAGTATTTTAGGTGGTGGGTAGCAAAAAACAAATCTTCCAGGTAAGGTGTAATTGGGTAATAGAATGGTTTAATAACTACTAACTTCTGTCTTATGCTGTACTTTGGATTAGAGGATTATTTTAGAGACCAAGCAGTGATTAGAATTGAGCATAGTTCACCTTTGGACACAATCTAGAGAATTTAGGTAACTTGCATTGTCCCTGGCTTGACTCATTGGGATGTCAAACCTCAGGAGAGCACAGAGCTCTATACGACTGTGGCTGAACCTAGTGAATAGTCACTGACTTTTCTCTTTGGCAGTTCCTCCTGGCAGAGTTTTTCTTTGAAAGACTAAAATGAGAAGAAGCACGCCAGGTGCTCCTGGTGGCCACAGCTAATAGCAGGAGCATCTGGGAAATCACAAGGGAACATGCCTTAGTCTATTTTCTGTTGCTTATAACAGAAAACCCAAAATTGGGTAGTTTATAAAGAAAAGGAATTTGTTTCTTACAGTTGTGGAGACTGAGAAATCCAAGTTGAGGGGCCACATCTGGTGGGGGCCTTCTTGCTGGTAGGGCCAACTTCAACTCCAGGGGTCTGAAGTTGCTCAGGGCATCACCCGGAGAGCTGGAGAGGGAGATGAGCATACTAGCTCAGGTATTTTCCTCTTGTTACAAAATCACCAGTCCCACTTCCATGATAACCCATTCATAAGGACAGAGCCTTCATAACCCGATCATCTCTTAAAGACCTCACCTCTCAATGCTGTCACATTGGGGATTAAATTTCAACACGAGTTTCAGAGGGGAAAAACATCTGTTCCATAGCAGAACACGAGAGTGCTTTTGGGTCGCAGTCATGAGGATATTTATGAGCTATGTGGATACAGAGATACAGCAATAGAGAACCTCCACCCTATCTGCCTGTGAATCCACCTTGGAAATGAGGTGCCGTCATTCTCAGGGATTCCTGAAGCTGCTTGTACAGTTTTAAGGTAATGCTGTCTATGGAGACCTCACGAGAAATGACAGGTTTACCAAGTTCATGTCTTCCTCCTTCCTCCTCATCATTCCTACCTTTAGGATATAGATCCCATGAGGGAAGACCTAGATGAAATTGAGCTGGAGGTCCCATAACCTCAGATACTCCCTCTACTGTTGTCGTGTACCTCCTCTCTTCCACATCCTTGTTCCAGAATTTCAGTGTTCGCACAACTTTTGCTTGACTAATGCCAGCTCTGAAAAATGATCTGTTAAACTCACTGATATGGTGGAAATTACTCATCGGGATAAATTTCCAAAGGAAGCTCATAATTCCTGAGAAAGTCAGGAGTAAAGGTGTGTAGAGTTCAGGCATTCCAAGTAGGATATGGAAATGTGCAGAGATTTTTAAAGTCTCAGTCTTTTCCTTGCCTTCAAAATGATAACCTACTTTGAGGGGCAAAAGCCCTTTTTTGAACGGATCATTTCAGGAAAAAAAGTCATACTTAATCTGTGCTTATGTAGATGAGAATGACAAGAACATTCTTTCTCATTTTCATGAATCAGAACTCATAAGAACTCAAGACTGAAAAGTCTAGAATCTACTCTATACAAATTGACTCTGCTATTTTAACCCACTTCCCGGGGTCATTTTAATTATATCTGAAAAATGAGCTATGAGAAGCAAATGAATTAAATTTCCTTTTATACATAATTACAATGCAAATTTAAAACTGCTATGCCCAGTTCCTAGAAACGTCTTGGGCGGAGATTTTCTTGCTCTCTCTTTTCATTTTTACCTTTTTCTCCTACTCATTTAGGAAAAGATGTAATGATTAAGTAGAAACGGAAAAGCAATAATAGAAAGTTAAGTGTAAAAGGCAACTTAATTTCCTTGTTACTCTGAATGTTAATAGTCGTGTGTGGGTTCTCATCCAGTTTTTCGTCAAAGTAGCTTTATAATGTAAAACACGCCAAAGCCTCCTTAAACTTTCTTTCCTTTAAATGAACTAATTTCACAAGTTTTGCTTTCCTTTAGGTATCTATATTTAGATGTATATTATTTTGTTACAGTGTTGCAAAATGAGGTTCCTTAAATGTTCTGTTAGTATAAACAAAAAGAAAAGTGGCAATTATTTCTGATCATGAGTGTTATCACTTAAAATTTTATTTTGGAGACAGAGTCTCATTCTGTCACCCAGGGTAAAGTGCAGTGGTACAATCATAGCTCCCAAGTAGCTAGGACTTATATAGGTGTGTGCCACAATCCCAGCTAATTTTTATTTTTATTTTTTAGAGATGGGGTCTTGCTATGTTGCCCAGGCTGGTCTTGAACTCCTGGCCTCAAGTGATTCTCCTGCCTCTACCTCCCACAGGGCTGGTATTACAAGTGTGAGCCACCATAACTGTCCTGATTTTTAAAAAAGAAATTTACTGTCTCCAAGTCCACTTAATCACTCAGCACATGGCATATTACTTCATCATTCAGCAAACCTTCTTTGACATTAATATCACTGATACAACCAAAATATGTAGAGATCAGTTGCAAAATGAAGCATGCACCCACATATGGCCCTACAATGGCTTTGAGGAGTGAGGCTATGATATTGGGAAACATACATTTGGTTCTTCCCATTTCCTGGGATATAGTGCCTTGGGACCTCTGGAGTGATAAGAGTTTATTTTTTTGAAATGGAGTTTCATTCTTGTCGCCTAGGCTGGAGTGCAATGGTAGGATCTCGACTCACAGGAGCCTCTGCCTCCCAGGTTCAAGCAATTCTCCTGCCTCAGCCTCCTGTGTAGCTGGGATTACAGGTGCCCACCACCATGAGCAGCTAATTTTTGTATTTTTAGTAGATATGGGGTCTCACCATGTTGGCCAGGCTGGTCTTGAACTCCTGACCTCAGGTGATCCACCTGCCTCGAACTCCCAAAGTGCTGGGATTACAGGTGTGAGCCACTGCACCTGGCTTTTTTTTTATGCTGATGAGATGATCGGCAGTTAAGGACCCCTAAATAGCTTCACAATGGAAGTTGGTCACTGGAAAGATTAAGGCATGTTTAGGGGGTTGTAACTTTTAGCCCCAAGCCCTGACCTTTGGGAAGGGAGAAAGGGCTGAAGGTCGAGTTGATCAGCAATGGCCAATGATGTAATCAGTCGTATCTATGTAATAAAACCACCATAAAAACCCAAAAGGAGGGGTTCAGAGAACTTCCAGATAGCTGCACCGGCGGAGGCTCCTGGAGATTGGCACCACTAGGGAGGGCATGGAAGCACCGAGCTCTCTTTCCCATACCTTCCCTTATGTATGTCTTCCCATCTCGCTGTTCATTTGTATCCTTTGTAATATTCTTTATAATAAACCGGTAGACATAAGTAAGCATTTCCCTGAGTTCTGTGAGCCACTCTAACAAATTAATAAAACCCAAGAAGAGTGTCATGGGAACCCTGATGTAAGGCTGATTGACTATACATGCTCAGTCAGAAGCACAGGTTATAACCTGTGCTTGTGAATGGCATCTGAAGGGGGACAGTCTTGTGGGTGGGATCCAATGCTGTCTCCAGGTAGATAGTGCCAGAGTTGAATAAAATTAGAGGGACACAGCTGCTGTCTGCTGGAGAATTGTTTGGTGTGTAGGGAAAGAGCTCTCCATATCTGGTGTCAGAAGCACCGTGTGTTGAATAACTGGGAGAGAGTCAGAGTACGAAAAACACTGTTTTGGATTTTGTTTTTTTTTCTAACTCTTCATTAGGAGCTGCTCTTGCAATATTGGCTTTCTGAAGATCTTTTCTACTTAAAATAGCCTCTGTAATGCCTGGCATGGTGGCTCATGCCTGTAATTCTTGTACTTTGGGAGGCTGAGGCAAGAGGATTGCTTGAGCTCAGGAGTTTGAGAACAGCCAGGGCAACACAGCCAGACCTCAGCTCTACTGAAATAATAATAATAATAAAATACTAGGCAAGGTGGCCCGTGCCTGTAGTCCTAGTTACTTGGGGGATTGATGTAGGAGAATTGCTTGAGCCAGAGAGGTCAAGACTGTAGTGAGCCCTGATTGTGCCACTACATTTTAGCCTGGGCAATAGAGCAAGTCTCTGTCTCAAAAAAAAAAAAAAAAAAAAAAGAAAAGAAAAAGAAGTCCTCTGTGGACCGGAAGCATCTACATTCCCTGCCCCTAGAAGCTTGGTAGTACAGAACCTCAGTCCTACCCCAAAACTGCTAAATCAGAACCTGCATTTTACCAAACTCCATGCATATTCACATGCAAGACTATGATTACTCACAGATTTGAGACTATGAGAAGCACAAGTATTGAATATTGTAGGCTTCAATAATTGCTCTGTTTTTATTTTTGCTCTACTCCACAAAATATGTTATGCAAGGTAGGCATCGTCACAAAAAACAACACTGTATCTCAGGGCCTTCATGAAATAAGCTATTTCTCATCTCAGTCTACGGTGGACTGAGCTGGCTGGACTGGGAGGGTGCAATCTTTCCCATGCAGTCGTTTTGCAGTCAGAGGTATTCCATCTAGTGGCGTTTCTATCCCCAAGGGCCATGTAATTCTTCACCAGAACCCTGATTCTGAGCTTCCAATGGAGAAAAAGTCAAGACATGGAGTACTGTTTAGTATCTTTTATGACCAGGCATGGAACGGGGCATGTCACTTCTACCTGCGTAATATTTATCTCAGTTCAGTCACACGGCGACATTTAGCTGCAAGACAGGCTGAGAAATGCCATCTTTTTACATAGGGAGAGGAGAAAATAGTTAAAGTAAATGTTTAGTCAGTCTCTGCCTCACTTATCCATCCTCCAGAATCCAGCTAAATCCCTATCTGCTTCAGGCTGGGAGATGTCTTATTCTAAGTTCCTATAGTGTATATTATTCGGTTATTTTAAATCTACGTATTCCATTAATGCTCTGGTATATTATCTATTGAGATGTGTGTGTTTTACTTTCCACTAGAATTTTTAAAATTTCTTTTTTTTTTTCCCACTAGAATTTATAAGCACTTGTAAGGTAGTGGTCATGCCACAATTTTTGTAAATTGCAGAGACAAGATTAATTTTATGGGTGTAATAAGAGTCTTAACATTTATTGATCAAGTTAATGAATACATAGGGCAGTATAATGGTTCTTTTTAAATCAGCACTTAGAGTATCTTGTGGATCCGTTCAATATCTGGGTAACATGATTAACCCTGCTAGGGTCAGAATATTTGTTTCCCACCAAAATTCACATTGAAATTTTAACTTCCAAGATGACAGGTCAGGAGGTGGCTCCTTTGGGAGGTGCTTAGGTCATGAGGCAGAGCCTTCATAAATGGGATTTGTGCTCTTATTTTAAAAAGAAAAAGCCCCAGAGAGATCTCTCATCACAAGAAGTTATCATCTATGAACCAGAACAATGAAAAGATGGCTGTCTATGAACCAGCAAGCAGGTCTTCAACAGGCACTGAATCTGCTGGAACCTTAATCTTAGACTTCCCACCCTCCAGAGCTGTGAGAGATAAATGTCTGTTGTGTGTAAGCCGCCCAGTCTATGATACTGTGTTATAGCAGCTTAAACAGACTGAGAATATCCTCCATGTTTAATTAGAAAATTGCCTTCTAATCTCTTGTCACTTTTTTGGATCTGTTAGCAGTTTTGTTCTCTTAATGCATCCTAATAGAAGTGCATTACTAGTGGCATCACATGGACCACTGAACACAATCATAATACCCACATCATAGTGGAGGAAATCAAAGTCCCTAGAAGTAATTTGCTAGAAGTCACATAACTGGTAGGCAGAGAAGGCAGGTTTGGACTTGTTGGTAGTCTTTTGACTCCAAATCCAAGATTTTGTAAAGTGCCTCATACCGTTTCTTCTATAGACAGCTGCATTATTTTTGTTGTTGCTGTTTTGTTTGTTTTGTTAGAGAGTCTTGCTCTGTCGCCCAGACTGGAGTGCAATGGTGCGATCTCAGCTATCTGTAACCTCTGTCTCTGGGCTTCAAGCAATTCTCCTGCCTCAGCCTCCCGAGCACTGAAATTACAGGTACGTGCCACCACGCCTGGCTAATTTTTGTATTTTTGGTAGAGACCAGATTTTGCCATGTTGGCCAGGCTGGTCTCAAACTCCTGAACTCCGGTAATCTGCTCACCTTGGTCTCCCAAAATGCTGGGATTACAGGTGTGAGCCACTGTGCCCAGCCTACCTGCATTGTCTTTGGAGACTTCAAAACTACGTATTGGGTACTATGCTTATTATCTGGGTGACAAAATCATTTGTACACCAAACCTCTGCAGCACACAGTTTACCTACGTAACAAACCTGCACAAGTACCCCTGAACCTAAAAGGTGATAAATAAAATACAAAACAAAAACCCACATGATTGACTAATGACAAAATTTTGAAGAGGGATAAATATAATTTCTAGATGCCTCTTTTTCATTTTTCAGTCCCTGTTTTGCCAGTGTTATCACAGGGAATGTAAGCCTGCTGCAGAACTTTTCATTTTTCAAAGAGCTTGGACTTTTTCCACAAAATAAATTTGCTGACTGGAATCTAATCTATGAAAGCTATCTAGTAAACTCAAATATAAGGGCATTTAGTGTTACTGCAGTTTTGGTGTCAAAACAAGTTCCATTTTTTGTGTGTATGTGAGTAATTGTTTTCTTTCAGTTTTTTTTCTTCTTCTTTGTATCTGCCTTCTTGACTACTTATAAAATATTTTCTTTTTGTTAGAAAGTAGGAAATTAACACATATACCTACTTGTGCATGTTTTATTTTGTTTTGCTTAGTTGTCAGTGGACCCTGTGAGTCTGAAAATTTCTTCCTCCTTAGCAATGCTCTTATATGATTTATTGCTTAGTCTCTCTCTGCTTTGTTCTCTTCTGGAATTCCAGGGTTACCTGTTTTAGATCTCATGAATCAATCCTTCATCATACTCTTAGCTTCTTTTCATTATTACTTTTCTGTATGTCTTTATGTTCTGGGAAGATTTCTTGAGTTAATATTTTAAATAATACATTTTGTTTTCTGCCTCATACAGTCTACTGTTCATTGCACCAAAAACGTTTTAATTTCTGCTATTCATGTCATTCAAGATTTAAATTTTGTTCTACTTCATATATGTAAACCTCTCTTGAAATCAATTTATGAAATTGATCAGAAATTTTTCTCTGATAATATTTTTCTCTTGGAAGAAATATTTCTCAAAAGGAAACATTTGCCTTGAAAACTCAGAGTAGTTACCTTCTGCAGTCTGTTTATTCTTTCACTATTACTTGTGATTTTATCTCCTTTTCTGTAAAGCCAAGGGGGCCACAATTTTATTCCAAGGAAAAGAGCGAATTTTACATTTAATAATTTTCTTGTTAGCTTAGGCGTGAACAGACATAGAACTACTGGAAAATGGCTTCACGTCAGGAACATTCTCTGATGAACTCAATGGTGCTTGCTCTTCAGTGTTTCTTCATTGTGCAGCTTTTCACCTCTTAATTAGCTGTGTGCTTTCCTGCCACATTGTTGAAGCCACTGAAAATATGAGGAGAGTCTTGACTATTGGTGTTGCATCCTCCAGAATCAGTAAAACCCAGGGCCGTTCTTTGATGATTCCAGTGAGGTGGCTGGCTGTCAATCTGTTTCTTCTGACTAGCAAGGCAGGACAGTCTCATCGAAGCTGACATTGCACTGTGCTCAGTATTTTCCTGCCTCTGTGTGTGTGCCTACGTGCAGGGAGAGGGGAGCTTTAATGGGTCTCTGAAGAAGACTGGAGCTGTTATCTTAATCTGGACTTTAAAAAATATTAATAGACTGTCTTATTAGAGAAGTTTTAGATTAACAGAAAAATGAGCAGAAAGTACAGAGAGTTCCTACACACTTCCTGCTCCTCTTCTTCCCTCTCCCATTATTAACATTTTGGATTACTGTGGTTGTATTTCTTACTATGGATGAGCCAATTGTAATACATTATTACAAACTAAAAGCCATAGTTGACATTAGGGTTTATTCATTGTGTTGTATACGCTCCGGACTTTGACAACGGCATAATGTCATGTAGCCACCGTTATAGTATCATATAGAACACTGTTTTCAAATAATTAAGTTCAGCATATTTTGTAAAAACCAGCCACCAATTAGCTAGGAAATAACACCAGCTACATTTCTGAGGGTCCAGGATCTTTGTGGCACTGAATTGTGTGCACTTCAAAAACCGTGACTTTGATTTTGTTGGGAAAAAATCCTAGGCAGCGTGGTGGTGGTAGCTTGTGTTGGCTGTACCTGGATTCAACACAACTGGAAGGAAATTTTACCTTTATCGACACTTGAATAAAAGTTTCATTGAATAAAATCATTTATGGAGTAGCTATTTCTTTTCTATTAAAAAGTTCATGGTAATAGAGTTAAATCTAAACACTCTGTCGATGAAGAGAGTCAAATTGTGTAAAATATTTTTAGAGATTTATTCTGAGCCAAATATGAGTGACCAAGCCCTCAGGAGGTCCTGAGAACATGTGCCCAAGGTGGTCGGGGTGCAGCTTGGTTTTATATGTTTTAGAGAGGCATGAGACATCCATCAAACATACATTTAGGAAATACATAGATTTGGTTCAGAAAGGCTCAATAACTCAGGGTGGGGGGAGGGGGTGCTTCCTGGGTATAGGTAAACTAAAACATTTTCCTTCTCCTTTTTTTTTTTTTTTTTTTTGAGACAGAGTCTCACTCTGTTGCCCTGGCTGGAGTGCAGTGGCGCCATCTCCACTCACTGCAAGCTCTGCCTCCTGGGTTCACGCCATTCTCTTGCCTCAGCCTCTCAAGAAGCTGGGACTATAGACACCTGCCACCACGCCTGGCTATTTATTTATTTATTTATTTTTTATTTTTAGTAGAGATGGGGTTTCACTGTGTTAGCCAGGATGGTCTCGATCTCCTGACTTCGTGATCTGCTCACCTCGGCCTCCCAAAGTGCTGGGATTACAGGCGTGAGCCACCGTGCCCTGCCTTAAAACATTTTCTGATTGACAATTGGTTGAGTTTGTGTAAAGACCTTGGATTGATTAGAGAGGAAATGTTCAGGTTAAGATAAAATATTGTAGAGACCAAGGTTCTTTTGAAATCTTATAGTGGCTACCCTTAGAGATAATAGATGACAAATGTTTCCTATTCAGACCTTTAAAAGGTACTAAACTCTTACTTAATCTTTTCAGGATTGGGAGGCCTGGAAGAAAAAGATCTGGCTATGTTAATAGAGATTCTTTACAGATGCACCTGTCCCTCCACCAAGGACAACTTTGCAGGACCATTTCAAGATACAGCAAAGAAACATGTTTTGGGGTAAAATATTTTAACTTTCTTCTTTGTCACATGATGTTACGCTAGAGTCAGACTGGAAAATAAGTCACAATATAAAGGGTTAAATTAAGCCCAGCTGATGAAAATTTATGGTTTGTAGGGCGTGACTCCCCAGGCCCTTTAGATAGGAATTTTGGCAAGTTAAAAAATCAGAGCTCAGTCCTCACCTGAGGTTTCCTTTTCAACTTGGGTTATTCTTTTGAGTGTGGGAACACCTTCCTTATAACAGAGACTCTATAGAGTATTGGAAATAGGAAGGAAGCCACACGGCAGATGTGCAAGTGGATTGTTCTCACCTATTGATTGTGGTAGAAAGAAATCAGCAGGGACACTGCCCCTTGGCTGACACGCATGTCCTTCCTTATTGCTATTCCCAGCTTGTCACAGCAATGTCTCCTATGGCTCAAAACTTTCTCTTTTTCCTTAGATGATTTTTTTGGAAAACTTCTCCATTTACTTCTTAACCTTGTTTCTTCTTTGTCTGCATTGATTGGCCATGCCTTAGTTTTCTATTTCTCTGTAAAGCATTGCCACAAGCATAGCAGCACAAAACTACACCTGTTTATTATCTTACTGTTCTGTAAATCAGAAGTGTGGATGGGCTTGCCTGGGTTCTCTGCTAATGGTCACACATCTGAAGTCTTACCTGGGCTGAACTTCTATCTGGCGGTTCCAGGGAGGAATCTGCTCACAGGCTCATTCAGGCTGTTAGTAGAATCCAGTTCCCTCTGGCTATGGATCTGAGACCCTTGTTTCCTTGCTGGCTGTCATCTGGGGCTGTCCTCAACTCCTCAAGACCACTGACTTTCCTTCTCATGCCTCCTTTCCATCTTCGAAGGAACAATGGCGTGTCGGGTCCTTCTCACACTTCAAATGCCTCTAACTTCCTTCCTAGTCTGAGTATATTCTCAGCTTTTAAAGGCTTATGTGACTAGATCAGCTACACCTGAATAATGAGCAGAAGCTGGTGAAGGTCAGCTGTTCATATAAGGTGACAGTCACAGACGCAACATCTCATTATATTCCCATGTTCTGAGGATTGGGGCGTGAGGCCTTGGGTGGAGGCATCGGTGCATGTTTAGAATGACACGTACCTCCCATCCTCCTGATGTCCATGCTTTGTGCTGCTGCTGCCATATACTTTCCTTTTACATGAACAGGCAGAATATTGTTACTATTTTTGCCTTAAACTATTTTCTTTTTTTTAAAAAAAACCTTGGTGCCTGTTTTTTCCCCTGCAGTTAAAGTCTGTCCTTGGAGATCACCTTGTCTATATTTACTACCATCTAAATGTTTCTGACAGGCTTAAGAGGAGTTGGTATTTGCAGCTTTTCTAGTGTTTAAGTTTGGGTGCTCTTTCTAGCTCCCTATGTGTCCGAGCTGAAACTGGTATATTGTGTTTTTGTTTGTTTATTTGTTTGTTTTTTGTGAGACAGAATCTCACTTTATTGCCCAGGCTGGAGTGCAGTGGTACGATCGCGGCTCACTGCAACCTCTGACTCCCAGGTTCAAGGAATTATCCTGCCTCAGCCTCCCGAGTAGCTGGGATTACAGGCACCTGCCACCACGCCCAGCTAATTTTTGTATATTTTAGTAGAGACAAGATTTCACCCTGTTGGCCAGGCTGGTCTTGAACTCCTGACCTCAGGTGATCTGCCCCCCCTTGGCTTCCCAAAGTGCTGGGATGACAGGCATGAGCCACAGCGCCTGGTCTACTGTTTTGTTTTGTTTTGTTTTGTTTTTTTAATTAACTCGTTATTAGGGAAACATTTAGCAGCATCTTAAAAGCACATCCAATGTGGCAGCAACACAATCTACACACAACAATCAGGTTATGCCTCCTTTCATTGAATGTAGATATCTAATTTTTTGGCACGTAGTCAAAAATCCCTTCTGTTTTATTTGAAAGTGGTCATTTTAATTTGGCTTACAAATTTTGCAAAGAAGGAAAAGTAAGCTACAGATATTGGTGTTTCCTACAGCGTCTTTTTGGACCTTGTATTTCTGCAGCACAGTGTTTGCCTGTTTACAACCCCTCCAAACAGAGTCTTTGAGGGCAGGCATAATGTCTCATCCACTTTTGTTTGTCTAATGCTGGGCATATGACAGCATAATATGTGGTACAGAGAACTCAGCAAATGCTTGTTTAATGCTGCTGAATGTTTCTGGGTCATTCAGTGAGATGCTGCATTTTCCTGAAAATTCCTTGAACTCCCAGAGAGATACACCTCAAGAGGTGACCAAAGTCTTCTTCCAATAAGACTTTTATTGGTTTGTATTATACAACAAAAAGTGGACAATTCAGATATGCTCTGAGAAAGCCTGGGGCATGTGCCAAAGTGATGTGTGTGTTCTCTGTGGAGCTTGATTTCTTTAGTTGGGGAACCAGAAGCCACTCAATGATCTCTAGATTAAACTACTATTTTTCATAGTATGAGAGTATTTTAAATGCTTAATAACAAATAGCATTTTAATTTGAACACTATAAGGCAAGAGGCTTACATTAAATGAACAAGTACAAGCAGACATGAAGGAGAAGAGTGACTTCCTTCATTATGGGTGAGCAGTTCAGCAGAAATGATGCTCTGAGTGAATCTTAGTCGAACAAAGTGAAATCCCCTCGGCTCATCAGTGAAGCCTGTGAATATGGTAATCTATGTGTGACAGAAGCCTTCACAGCTGCTCCTTTGCAGTGCTATCTGACTTGGGGATTTTTTTGTTGTTGTTACAGGGCTCACTGGACTCTCCATAAGGCATGAAATAGAAAAGTTTGAAACTGGTTTGCCACAAATAACTCCTTAGATGCTGGTTTCTGTTGCATTTAGGTCTTGATATAGGTATAAGGAGTGGGTAGTGGGTTTTCATTTGGAGAACAGACTTGATTTTAAGCTCCTACTCTGGGCCCTTCCTCTCTCATGCACAATATTGTACACTCACAACAAACCGAAGATTCTGATGTGAACATCTTTGCAAAAGATTTCAGGCTACAGATTTGACAGGTCAGATCACACGTGGCTTGTTGGCCCTGACTGCAGTTGTGCAAGGCAGGTGGAATGGTATTGTGGAAGGAGTAGAAAGATCATGGGCTTTGGAAGTCACCAGAGTTGGCTCAAATCCTGACTCTGTCATTTCTTAGCACTTTGACCTTGGTCGGGTGATATAACCTTTCTGACCCCTGGTAGCATTCTTGTGAAGACAAAATGATGTATGTGTGATGTATGATGAGAATTAAAATCGTGCATGAAAAGAGTCTGGCTCAAAAACAGAGGAGAGTCAATAGGTGGCAGCTGCTATTACTATTAATACTATTATTCAATTTTGGCTTCATGAATTGTTTTCACCTGTTTTCTGTGGCCCTTACACCATAGATGCAATCACATATCTGACCCCTTCACACACTGGAATCATTGACATGACAACCTGCTCAGCACCTTAGCTTTTACGTGTCTGGGGTCTTTCTTCTAGGCTGGATCATGTAATAGGCTTTTATTCTTCACTCATCTTAGAAGCCCCCTCTGTTGAAGGATTATATAGCCCTACCTTGTTAAATCCATGCATGGCCATGTGACTTACTAAGCAAAAGTGGTGTGTCATAGCTAGGTAGAGCCTCTAACATGTTGGGTACCATTTTCCCCCTGCTTCTGCAACCACAGAGCCATAGCAGGATGGATCTTCCCAAGGCCTGAGGCCCTGAGTGACTGTGAGGAGCAGAGATTTATTGTCTACTACGATAGACATAGTGTGAGTGAGAGGTAAACCTCACCATTCTAAGCCAAGAGATTTTTTGAGTTATTTGTCATGACAGCATAACCGAGGTCTTCCTAATTGCTACAGGGCCTCTCTCCCATTTCCAGCTCTGAGTTAGAGTTCTCTTCACCTGCCAACAACTCCATCAACCCATGTGGATCCTCACTTCCTGTGAAGTGGCTGTGTCTATCCAGTGGGTCGTCAGATGCATAGAGGATGGCCACAAGCTGGTGCTTCTGTCAGATCCACGTTTACTCCATCTGTTCTCTCCTGCCACTTAATGCTCTTGGACTCTAAGCTGCTTGAACTTGTACATGGAATTATAAAACATAGACATAAAATAAAGCCCATGCCGTGAAAGGTGATTCTGAGATACTTCAGTTCTCTACTTTCCTTTCCTTTCCTCCCTCTCGTTCTGTTTCACTTGCTGCTCAAACTCATCAAGCACACTCAGCTCCACAGGGAGGGAATGGGGCTGAAGCAAACAAGGACTTGGGTTGTGCCCATCCCCGTCTGCCTCTGGAGCTGTCTGTCTTCCTGGCACTATCAGGATCACTTCGTCTCCACATGTAGCTTCAGCGCTGCTCCCCAGTGACAGGACTTGCGGTCTGGGCAGCTGCTGCCTTATGTTTTGGATGTGGCATTGTCTGCCTGCCTCTCCTAGAGCCGCTGTGGGCTTCTGTTCTGTTTCTCAGCTCCCTTCTGGCTTGGAACCAGTATCCTGGACCCTTCCAGGATGGAGCCTGCTTTACTCTTGCAGCCCCAAAGATTATAACCAGTACCCAGGGCTGAGCTTACTTACTTGAACCCTGTCACTTCTTCACGTTGCATAACTAGTAAAAAGAACAGAAGCCATCTTGAGCCAAAAAGGACTTACTGGTGTCTTAGCCTGTGTGGGCTGTTATGAAAATGTACCATAGACTGGATGACTTATAAACAACAGAAATCTGTTTCTCACGGTTTTGGAGGCTGGGAAGTCTGAGCTCAGGCTGCCAGCATGGTTGGGTTCTGGTGAGGGCCCTCTTCCAAGTTGCAGATGGTCAAATTCTTGTTGTTCCCTCACATGATGGAAAGAGAAAAGTAAGTCTTATCTCTCAGCTTCTTTTCTTTTCTTTCTTTTTTTTTTAGATGGAGTCTTGCTCTGTCACCCAGGCTGGAGTGTAGTAGCGCGATCTCAGCTCACTGCAATCTCTGCTTCCCAGGTTCAAGTGATTCTCCTGCCTCAGTCTCCCAAGTAGCTGGGATTATAGGCATCTGCCACCATGCCTAGCAAATTTTCATATTTTCAGTAGAGATAGGGTTTCACTATGTTGACGAGTTTGGTCTCGAACTCCTGACTTCAAGTAATCCTCCTGTCTTGGCCCCCCAAAGTGCTGGGATTACAGATGTGAGCCACCTCCTCTTTTTATAATTTAAGGACACTAAATCCACCATGAGGGCTCCATCCTGTGGATTTAATCTAACTCTAATTACCATCTAACGGCCCAACCTCCAAGTATCATCGTATTGATGATTGGGGTTTTCACATACACATTTTGGGGGCGTACACGCATTTCGTCCTCACAGTGTGAGACTAAACAAATCCTGCAACTAGAAAAGGAAGGTCTTTGGAATCTGAGGCAAGAGAGGCAGCTTCTAGGACCAGTGGTTCTCTCTGTATCAGCCTCAGGCCCCTTACAGATTTTCTTATAGGATCTCTGTGTTTCAGCTACCTGTTGTTCTATAACTAACCACCCCAAAAAATATCGGTTTCAAACAACACAAATGTCTGATTTCTCATGACTCTTGACCAGGGACTTCCTCTATCTCACGCAGTGTCAGGTGATGCCCTGGGATGGCTGGGAGGTTTGAAAGGTCCTTCACTGGATGAATGGCAGGTAGTGCTGGCTGCCAGCCTGGTGCTTAGATGGGCCTGTTGGCAGTGGCTTTGGTTCTTGTTTGTGTGCCTCTCCTTTTCCTCCTTACTGGTTATCCATAGACTGTTTCATGGGGACACCTTTACCAGTTGGAACCTGTGCTAGGGAGGCTTCTAGGGTTGTACTTGCATCTGCCACTGTACGAGTGCTCTGGGAGGGGAAAGGAGCCATGGTTCCTGCTTTTGGTAGCGCCTGTCTTGTCATTGATTGCCTTCGCTCTGAGCAGACAGGTGCCGTTTCCCATTTTGCCTCTGCTGGGCCAATTACAGTGATTTCAAAGGACACTAATGTATCTGACAAGTCTCATTGGAAAGAAAATTCCTCCAGATTAACAATAAATTGATCTGATTACCTAATCCTAGTATCATTCAGAAGAAAAATGCAAGGCTGAAGTGAAGTGGCAATCTTTATTCATATCAATCTGGGAGAAAATGGAGAGTGTAAGGAAAGCTGGAGGCAAGGAACGAAAACCTCTGCACTCTGAAGGCCAAAAAATAAAAAATAAAAAATCCAAACTGTATTTCAAGATGTTTCCATTCAGAGGTGGCCAGGACAGGTATTTAAGGAATATTAAGCATATTCCAGGCTTATTCATTTACCTTTTTGTAACATGCAAAGGTCATAAGACCTTACTCATTGGAACACAGGTATGCTGTGGCTTTGCTTTCCTGTTATTAAAATTATTTTAGAGCAAGAGATAATATTCAAATTTTGTGAGCCTAGTGAAGATCAACAGAAGCATAGTAAATTCTTGCTGTGACTTTGCAGTACACTTGACATGTGTATTAATAATGCCACCTGGCAACAATAGTGGAAGATTAATAGATTCATTTAGCAACAGATACCAGTCTGGATAACTGTTGGTTTTGGTGTATTTCCTCCACGGTAAAGACTTCCCTGACCCAGACAGACAGTTATCCCTTTCTTCCCTTTTTCTCTTATAGTGACCTGTATATACTTCTATTTAGAGAATTTTCAAATCTGTTCAATCTAATATTTCCTTAATCTTTATTAGATGTTGCATTGTGTGCTGAAGTGCACTGGCAATGAATTAATTCATAGTCACCATCCTACTGCTTAACTTCATGATCTTAGCACTCTTTCTTGAACTATTGCACTCACAACCATAATCTTTGTTCCCAAGAAATTTACGGTCTGGTAAGAGATTGTCACAGAAACTGTTGGTCAAATTCCACACAGGCATTACTTTCCTTCTCTACTGGAAGATGTCAATTTTGTTCTGATGGCTCCTCCTTTATCACATGACTTAGATGAGCCTAAACTCGTACTGGTAAATGAGTGATTGGTTTGCTGAGGTCATGTGATTTAATACCAGCCAAGTAAATATCGCTCAAGTTGGCTGCAGAGGCTTCTGGGAAATGTTTCCTTATTGAGCTAAAGAGACCCACAGAAATGCAAGGTATTTTTATTTTTGAATCATGTGCCTGGAAATGCAATATTCACTTGCTCTCCAGAGGAGAGCTTGCCTTCAGATAAGCCAACAGGGTAGTAAAAATGTGGAAATAATCTGGGTTCTTGATGCTACCTTTAAGTTGTTCAAATGATCCAAACTGGAGGTATCCTACTATGGAATATCTGTTATGGTGCATGATAAATATCCTGATACTGAAGCCAGTTATTGTTTGATTGCTTTCTTACTAATGCGAGGCATACAGATAAAAAGTACATTTACTGCAACAGTAAGACAGAGTATGGGAAGCAAAAAAAGGGAGGTATAAAGTGCTATGAGAACTCAGGAGAGGGAGGGAATACAGTCTACTGGGGTGAGGAGAGGTAATCAGAAAATCAGACTGACAGCATAAGCCACACACAGACAACACATTTAGACCACAAGAATTTTTTGGTATGCGTATGGATTACAGAATGTTTAAAAGTTAAGCCAGGTATCAGAAAATCGTGATCCTTCCTATAAAAGTATTTATTTTTTCTTGCTTTATTTCTGCTCACCTAGCAACACTGGCTGTGGCTAAGGACTGGTGCTCCTCTACACAGAGCCCGGGCTTTCCTCCAGACTTGCTGCCCTCATGCCAGCCCCCTGCCTGATGTCACCTGCCTGATGCTGGTGCTTTTCGACTGCTATATCTATGAAGCGAGAAGCATTTACTGCTGAAAGAGTTATTGTATTTGCTATTGGTAACATTTGAGAGTAAAGTTGAGCAGAGTAAGAGAGACATAAATCTAGAGGCTTGGAGTAGTTTTTTTAAAAGGATGTATCATTCGTTTATTTTAAACAGTCTAAGAAGAAAAGAGGAGAGCAGTGGACACATTTGAGAGCATTTGAGGGTTAGAAAAGATTTACTTCTTAGGAATGAGGATCCTTGAGCTTGTTTCTAAGTTCATGGTGTTTTGAGTGTGGCAAGACTTTTTAATAATATGAATGATGCCCATGGAATCTGCTGTAACACTCAATCAACAGGAATCCTGAGGTAGTATATATCCCAGGTCTTTATTGTCCCAAACACATTGGAGTACGAAGGACACTTTGTGAATGACAGAATTCTGTCATTATGTTTAATTTACTATCAAATTTACCTACTAAAGTAGAGGACTGATTAAGATAAATACAGACAATGATCTCATTCTGGAAGGAATTACTATGACAAAAGAATTTGACAAGAAGATTCCCTTTTTACCTGAACAATAAAATACATCAATTTCTCAAAGCTCTTATGTTTGGCCAGTTCATCTGGTGAGAGAATGGAAAAAGGGAGGCATTCATCAATTTTACAACCTGCAGTCCATCATCAGACCAAATCAGGAAGAAGAGTGCATGGAGAAAACATTTGGGAAGTAAAGTTATTTTCAAAACATCTGGAGCAGGAGACAAATCCCATCAGTTCAGTTCCAACAATATATGCAGATAAGATTTTGTTCTTGAAAAGTCTTCCGTTGCCCCCATTAGCTCTAAACCTTTTACCCCTGGCCAGCAGCAGCAAATTAGAATTAATAATGTGGCTTTTGACAAAGCAACAGTGATGTAATTATTGTATCAGCATAAGGTTAATGATTTTTAAAATGGAAAGGCTAGTGATGTGCTTAGAATTTTTTAAAAATCAAAGAAATTATCTCAATTGAATTTGCCTCCTTCTGCTTATTCTTCAGGTAATAAGAGTTAACATTGCTGCAAGTAGGATTACCTGCAAAAACATTAAGCAAGTCTTGACTTGCTAAACAGATAAAATTCAGCCAGAAAATGAAAATAGGGGGTGAATGTATGTGAGGAAAACACAGGAGTCTAGTTTAGCACTCTACCCAAATGCATTGAAGATGCTGCTGAATGTTTCATTTGGGATACCAGTCTAGCTACAAGTATCTGGAAGAATCAAAAAATGTTTTCCAAAATTAATACATAGGCGTGAAAACCAAAGAGCAGATCCAATGCACAACTCAGTTCCACCAAATGCCTGTAAGACCTCTTATGGTAGAATACTCAGAAATTTTTAAGTAATTATTATTCTCCATAGATAAAAATAAAGATGGTAATATAATACACCATTTTTCTAACAAGATTCTACTGCTAAATTTATAGCTAATCTAGGCATTGATGGACTGCAGCAGGCATTCAGAACAGTGGTGATACTTGAGAGGCATATTGGGGAACATGGCACCAGATTTCTGGGCATGTCTCCCATTTCTATCTCTTATTAAATGTATGATCGTGAGTACTTTACTTAACTTTTTGATGGCCCAGTGTTTTCATTGGTAAAATACGGCTATAAATAGTACCTCGTGAGTTATTTGGAGGGACAAAGGTGATAACACATTTAAAATGCTTAGCCCTGTGTATTACCCGTTCATATATTCAGCACTCAATATGCTGAAAGTGCTCATTAAATATTAGATACTGGCTGGGCGCTATGGCTCATGCCTGTAATCCTAGCGCTTTGGGAGGCCGAGGCAAGTGGATCACTTGAGGTCAGGATTTCAAGACCAGCCTGGCCAACATGGTGAAACCCCATCTCTACTAAAAAAAAAAAAAAAAAAAAAAAAAAGCAAAAATTAGCGGGCTTGGTGGCATGTGCCTGTACTCCCAGCTACTCAGGAGGCTGAGGCAGGAGAATCACTTGAACCCAGGAGGCAGAGGTTGCAGTGAGCCGAGATCGCGCCACTGCACTCCAGCCTAGGTGACAGAGCAAGACTCCGTCTCAAAAAAAAAAAAAGTTATTACTATAAATATATTTTGTATTTGTATGTTTTACTAACATGTACTTTGAGACTATCAAAACATCTACAAAATTAGGGGGAAGAGGAAATTTAAAAATCCACAAAAATATCTATTTCTTAAAGAAAACTTTGCATAGGAGAGGATTAATAATTATCTGTTAAAGAAATATATAAATATATTAATTAGTGAATCTCAGTTATCTGACTCTGTATATAGGTAAGGAAAAACAGATAAAGTTATCTGCAAGTTATTTGAATATAATAATGCCATGTTAATGTAAAAATAAAACAGCGTTTAAATGCTATTTTACAACCAGGAGTATCATTAAATCTCTTTATATTTTATGCATCCCAATGCAATCTATGCACATTTGAGAAATAGTAGGATATTTATGCATGAGGAATTTTTTTTACTCAGTGAGGGATATTTATTAAGAGTGTTTGCTCAAGTGTCAGGTGGCTGGCTGGGTAACACAAGACAAGTTTCTACTTCTGAGAATTTCCTCATCTGTAAAACAGGTAATAAGACCCACCACCTAGGTTTGTGCTTAGGGTTAGAAGAAATAATCCAGGCACACCATTAACACACTTCTAGACACATAGCAAGAATGTGATACGTATGATTAGTATTGCCATTATCAATATTGTTATAGACAATGCATGGTGTACGTGTGTATTACAGAGCTGTGCACGTGAATTCTGCCACCTTTTAAGAGCTCTCAGTCCCCCAGGTTGGGACTGAAATGTTTTGGGTTTGAATTCCGGGTCTTTTTACACTTGTCAGCAACAAGACCTCACTTGCCAGGGGGGTTGATCAGTAAGCAGTTTATGAGTAACAAACTATCCCAACATTTAGTGGCTTAATGGGACAAACATTTATTATTTGTCATGCTTCCATGGGTTGCTTATTGGTTCTTCTGGTTTGGAAAAGCTTGGTTGGGGCTCAGTAGTCTTGGATGACATCAATTGTATGTCTGCACCCTCAGATGGAACAACTGGACATCTGGAATGGCCAAGAATTCTCTCTACATGGTTTTCCAGCCACCTTAAGGAAGACAGCCCATGCTTGTTCACCTAGTTGTAGAAGGGGCCCCACAGCAAGAAAGAAACAGGCCCAATGTTCAAGAGCTTTTACAGCTTCTAATTGCTTTACATTTGCTGATGTCCCAGGGCTAAGGCAAATCACATGGCCTTACCCAGATTTCATGTGTCCAAGTGTTCTCATTGTTCAATTCCCACCTATGAGTGAGAACATGTGGTATTTGGTTTTCTGTTCTTGCAATAGTTTGCTGAGAATGATGGTTTCCAGCTGCATCCATGTCCCTATAAAGGACATGAACTCATCCTTTTTTATGGCTGCATAGTATTCCATGGTGTATATGTGCCACATTTTCTTTTGCTTTTTTTTTTTGAAATGGAGTCTCGCTGTGTTGCCCAGGCTGGAGTGCAGTGGCCTGATCTCAGCTCACTGCAAGCTCCACCTCCCGGGTTTACGCCATTATCCTGCCTCAGCCTCCCGAGTAGCTGGGACTACAGGCCCCCGCCATCTCGCCCGGCTAGTTTTTTGTATTTTTTAGTAGAGATGGGGTTTCACTGTGTTAGCCAGGATGGTCTCGATCTCCTGACCTCGTGATCCGCCCATCTCGGCCGCCCAAAGTGCTGGGATTACAGGCTTGAGCCACCGCGCCCGGCTGTGTCACATTTTCTTAATCCAGTCTGTCGTTGATGGACATTTGGGTTGGTTCCAAGTCTTTTAGGGAGAAAATTTTTGCAATCTACTCATCTGACAAAGGGCTAATATCCAGAACCTACAAAGAACTCAAACAAATTTACAAGAAAAAAACAACCCCATCAAAAAGTGGGTGAAAGATATGAGCAGACACTTCTCAAAAGAAGACATTTATTCAGCCAACAGACACATGAAAAAATGCTCATCATCACTAGCCATCAGAGAAATGCAAATCAAAACCACAATGAGATACCATCTCACACCAGTTAGAATGGCATTCATTAAAAAGTCAGGAAACAACAGGTGCTGGAGAGGATGTGGAGAAATAGGAACACTTTTACACTGTTGATGGGACTGTAAACTAGTTCAAACATTGTGGAAGACAGTGTGGCGATCCCTCAAGAATCTAGAACCAGAAAAACCATTTGACCCAGCCATCCTATTACTGGATATATACCCAAAGGATTATAAATCATGCTGCTATAAAGACACATGCACATGTATGTTTATTGTGGCACTATTCACAATATGATAATAATTTTTTTATTTTATACCTTCTAGTACATGAATACTTTTACCCTCTATTATACAAAGTCTTATTTGTTGTCTCATATTTATTAGTTATCTCTTCAATTGGACCAGCATCCCTGGATAGAATGCATTATGATCCAGATCCTCACCTCTCTCTGCATTCATGTTCTTGACATGTTCTTATGGGTGTCATTATGAGCAGAGTATATTTCTCTGCCATTTGACTTTGGACTTGGCTATGTGACAATATTTGGCCAAAGGCATGTGGTGGGAAGTGACAGTACTTCAGTCTAAGATTTGACTTTAAGAGGTATATAGGCTTGCTCTCTTGAGTCTCTGTCATTATGATAAGAACACGTCTGGCAGCTAGCTGGTCCTAGATTAATGATATGTGTGGAGCAAAGACACCTCAGCTAACTCACAGACCTGTAAGGAGAAGTAGAGCCTCACCAGCCCCCAAAACTACCTGGCCTTGAGCAGTCTAATCCCAGCTCACTAAGACATTTGACCCAAAATAAATGAGTGATATTTTCAATCACTGTGTTTTGGAGTGTTTTTTACGGAACAAGTGGAAATGGACACTAGCCTTTTGAGGTAGTTTACTGCCCATAATAATAGATGGATACAGAGTAGGTCTCAAGATGTATTTGTTTGGTCATTAAGTTTTGACATTCCATTAGCTTTCTGTTACTAACATGACAAAAAAAAAATCACAAATTTAGTGGCTTAAAACAACATAAATTGATTTCCTAACAGTTCTGTAGATTAGAAGTTAGACATGGTTTTCACTGGGTTAAAACTAAGGCATCAGCAGGGCTGCTTTCTCTTCTGGAGGCTCTTGGGAAACATCCATTTCCTTGCCTTTTCCAGCTTCTTCAGGCCACCTACATTCCTTGGCTCATGACACTCGTCTTTCATCTATGTTATGTGCTGAACATGTTCCCAAAATTCATGTTGAAGTCACTACTCTCAGTACCTAAAAATAAAACCATATTTGGAGATAAAGTCTTTAAGAAGATAATTAATGAGGCTGTTAATGGTGGGGTCTTAAATCAATGTGACTGGTGTCCTTATAGGGATGCATGTACCCAGAGGAAAGACCGTGTGAAGACAAAGCAAGAAGGTGGCCATCTGCAGGCCAAGGAGAGAGGCCTCAGGAGAAATCAAATCTACCAACGTCTTGATCTTGGACATCTAGCCTCTAGAACTGTGAAAAAATAAATCTTTGTTGTTTAAGACAGATATATTGTCATGGCAGCCCTAGCAAACTAAAACAATCCTCAAAGCCTGCAATAGCATTTCTCTGGTTATTCTCATCTTAGCACCTCTCTTCAGCTGGGAAAGATTCACTGCTTTTAAAGTCTCCTATGATTATACTGCGCCCACCCAAATAATCCAGGATAATCTTTCCATTTCAAAATATTTACCTCTAATAACGTCCTTAAAGTCCCTTTGCCATGTAAAGCAACATATTTGCAGGTTCTTGTGATTAGGAGATAGGACATGGACATCTTTGGAGATGAGGGACATTATTCTACCGACTGGAGACATAGAAGGTAGCGTTGAGATTATATAATTCATATTTCAAGCAATAAAATTTTTAAAGAAATGAAGCAGTAATTTAGTTATTTTGAGAAAAAAGAATATTGCAATGAGAGCAATTATTCAGTAAAGACAGTTTTTTTCCTTTCATTTTCTTATTTCCTAATTCTAAAGCCCAGGTTTAATTAAAATTTGCCTTGCTCCTTAGACACATTTTTTTTTTTTTTTTTTGCCATTAAAGAGCTTTCTATAGCAGCCCACTTTTTAGCATCTTGCCTACTTTTGCAAGATTCCCTCTATCTGTTTCTATCTGGTGACCCTGCCTCTCTACTAAGGACAGTTATTAACAAAACCTGTCAGCTGCATGAGCCTTTCATCCAATCTATAAGTGAACGCCACAGAAAAACCTCTGTGAATCTTTTTTGGAAAGCCTCACACTGCCAATGGAAAGTTAGAGAATGAATGGCGTGGCATGCTTAGTTTTTCATGATCTGGGTCTCAGAAGCTCTATTAAAAGTCTATTAAGTATTTTATCAGCTTCTGTTGGAGCCACAAATGATAACTTTATGTGGGAATTCATTTTCTATGCATGCCAATTATAATGTCAGAAGTGTGCCAAGCTGAATTTTCATATTTGCATTTGACGGCTAGGGCCAGCTGGAAAGCATTTTCCACTGTGATTTAAGTGCCATGCGCATCTTTAAATTTAGATATTAAAACACACACCAAACACCCAGTGCTGGAAAGATGCAAACAAACAGCAAGCGAGAGACCCATTTTTGGCCAACTCACAATTGAACATCCAGTCATCAATTAAACAACTCTATTGGTGGTGAGGCACCGGGGCTGTCTTAGTTGTCTCTTTGTGCTCTGGTCAGAAAATCACTTGCCTATTCCTATGACAACCTCTCACAGTTCAACACCTTAACATTCAGTTTTCGTATTCTGGAACAATTCCCCGAACACAAGGTGACAGTTGTTTTCCAGGTTATAAACACAGCCCCGAATCCATTATGACCTCTTTTGCTGTTTCTTCTATGACTTCAGCTGATGTGCTGCCGAAAAGCCAGTGAAAGTTCTTCCACTTCTCAAGAATGTAATACTTCATGGCTCATTTGAAATTGAGTCAGCACAAAGTGAAGTTTTATGGCAGGATCCTAATGCAGTATCCTGGGTGGCATCTGGCAGTTTTCAAACTAAGCCAAGTAAGTCAGGAACCGGTGATCCCCAGGGGCTTTTCCTAGTAGAGCTCAGTTTAAGCAGAAGGAGAGAAATGAGGACTTAAAAGTGTCATGAGTTTCATGCTAGAAGAATTTGGATTTACATTCTGTTATTTCAGCTGTCAAGTTCCTAACATAGATAGAGATCTTTGCAGTCACTCTATCAGACTTCTCTACGTGGGATTGGAATTTTTGCAAATTTAGAGAAAGCAACATTGACAGAATTTCCAGCAAATATTTCTAACACCCCAAATGGATGTAAACAATGAGTAAGAGATGGGGGAGGTGTCTGTGAACACAAGTTTTGTCTGTTTCCAAATGCCCTGTTGTGTGATGTTCTGCAGAATTCATGGGTAAGCAAGAAAGGGAACAAATTCCTTTCTCTCCCGATGTTGTGCATTAAGAGAATACATATTTTTATCCATAAACACATGAGAACTTTTCAGCTGTGTTGGATCAGGAAATATGTCTTGAGAACTGGATACTGAAACAGAAATTTCAAAGTGTTCTTCACCCCAGATTATCATTATACTTCTTTTGGCTACTGCTAAGGACTTCCACATCTAAGGGAGTACTGGGATATGTGGCAGATTGCAGCTGTGTCTCCTTTATCTATCTGTATATCCACTCCTCTTGCTATGTGATTTTGAAGTTCCCCTCCTGAGAGAGGTGGAATCTAATTCCCTACCCCATATGTATTAGGCAGTTCTTGCATTGCTATAAAGAAATACCTGAGGCTGGGTAATTTATAAAGAAAAGAGGTTTCATTGGCTCATGACTCTGTGGGCTATACAGGAAGCAGAGCAGCATCTATTTCTGAGGAGGTGTCAGGAAGCTTCCAATCATAGCAGAAGGAAAAAAAGGGAGCAGGCATATCATGTGATGAGAATGGGAGCAAGAGAGAGTGCAGGGAGGTGCCACACACTTTTGTAAGAACAGATCTCATTTGAACTCAGAGCTGGGGCTCACTTATCACCAAGTGTACTTGCCCAAGTCGTTCACGAGGGATGCTTCCCCATGATCCAAACACCTCCTACCAGTCCCCACCTCCAACATTGAGGATTTCAATTTAACATGAGATTTGGGTGGGGACAAATATCCCAACTATATCACCATGTGACTTGCTTCTGCCAGTAAAATAAGGCATAGTGATGGCATGCTGGTTCTGAGCACAGGATTCAGAAAGTCTTTGCACATTGCTGCTTTCCGTTTTGTACTTTTGCTGTAGTCATGAGCCTTTGGTTTACCTATACATGTGGGAGTGAGCTAGCCAGCTCACAAACAGGAGCAAGACAACTGAGGGCTGCTGAGCCCAGCCTAGATGAGTAGACCTCTCAGTGACCTCCAGACACATGAGCTATAATAGTAAAATATTATGTTTTAAACCACTATGTTTTGTGTATTTTATTGAGCAGCACGTTTGTGGCAATAGCTCAATGATACTAAAATTTAACACTTATCATTCAACAGACATTCACTAAATGAATGGATGAAGAAAAGTATATCCAGAATATTTTTGTATGTGTATGTATATAAATTTGTATAGATGTAGATAAGTAAAATACATAGACCACACACATTTACAGATAAATACAAATGCATCTTTCCACTTGCATACAGAGGTAGACATTTTCCTGTTTAAATTTTAACATTTCCCTTTGAAAGTTGGTTTGGGATTAATTGATTAGTTACAAAGTTCTCAGAGAACCAGAGTCAAATCTACCTTGATCCAGGGCCCTACAGTTTGGTTGTGCCGCTAAATATGACTTCAGATATCATGTAATTAATTTGCAAGTATTCTGTTGTTGACTGGCTCTCCAAGTTATTAAGTAAAATAAATAAAGTTTGCAAACAAGAAGACAACAATATTAACCCTCCCCATGCAAAAAAGGAACACACAAAGTCTTTCAATTTCCTAGATACTACTGTGACTTTAAAGAATAAAATGTCTATTGTAGGCAGTTTGAAAACTGTGCTGTGAAAATGTTCAGAAAAAAATTTCTTCCGTGTTAGTGCTATAATTGCACTTAAAGAGAATATAGAAGGATTAATTAATTTTGCTGTTCAATAGGAGTTTGATTCTGGTTTTCTAAGCTAACATTGGAAGTAAAACCTTGAATTAATAATGGTATTTAAGTTTTCTAATCAATTCCTGTTCCTAAACATATTCAGCATGGTGGTTCCTCAGATTAAAGAGAAGACACATCTTCCAGATATTAAAAGAAATGATGATAAATAACTGATCAAATATCTTATTAATGAAGCATTTTTGAGTTTTAAAAATCTTCTTCTAGATGGCTCTGGATATTTAAAAAATATATATAGATATATGAACATAGGATCTTTTTGTGTACCATATTTTGATCATCAGACACAATATAACTCTAATTTGGTACAAGGTACAATTTCTAGTGGGTGTTCAGAAAGCCACAGGGTTATGATTTTGAGATTAGCTGTAAAGGGACCTTGCAAACTAGCCAAAGCCTTTGACCCCCCCATTCTGAAGACGATAGATGTATTCACTTGTTTTCACACTGCTGATAAAGACATACCCGAGAATGGGAAGAAAAAGAGGTTTAATTGCACGTACAGTTTTGCATGGCTGGGGAGGCCTCAGAAATATGGCGGGAGGTGAAAGGCACTTCTTACATGGTGGCGGCAAGAGAAAATGAGAGAGAAGCAAAAGCAGAAACCCCTGAGAAACCCATCAGATTTCCTGAGACTTATTCACTATCATGAGAATAGCACAGGAAACACCAGTCCCCATGATTCAATTACCTCTCCCTGGGTTCCTCCCACACCATGTGGGGATACTGGGAGATACAATTCAAGTTGAGATTTGGATGGGGACACATACAAACCATGTCATTCTGCCCCTGGACCCTCCAAATCTCATGTCCTCACATTTCAAAACTAATCGTGTCTTCCCAACAGTCCCCCAAAGTCTTAACTCATTTCAGCATTAACCCAAAAGTCCGCAGTCTAAAGTCTCATCTAAGTCAAGGCAAGTTCCTTTTGCCTATAAGCCTATAAAATCAAAGCAAGCTATTACTTCCTAGAGATAATAGGGATACAGGTATTGGGTAAATACAGCAGTTCCAAATGTGAGAAATTGGCCAAAATGAAGGGGATATAAGGCCCATGCAAGTTTTAAATCCCGTGGTTCAGTCAAATTTTAAAGTTCCAAAATGATCTCCTTTGACTCCAGGTCTCATGTCGAGGTCATGCTGATACAAGAGGGGGGTTCCCATGGTCTTAGAGCAGCTCTACCTCTGTGGCTTTGCAGGGTACAACCTGCCTCCTGGTTGCCTTCATGGACTGGTGTTGAGTGTCTGGCTTTTTTAGGTACATGGTGCAAGCTTTCTGTTGGATCTACCATACTGGTGTCTGGAGGACGGTGGCCCTCTTCTCACAGCTCCACTAGACAGTGCCCCATTAGAGACTCTGTGTGGGGGTTCCAACCCCACATTTCCCTTTCATGCTGCCCTAGCAGAGGTTCTCCATGAGGGCCCCACACCTGCAGCAAACTTTTGCCTGTGAATCCAGGCATTTCCATACATCTTCTGAAATACAGGTGGAGGTTCCCAAAGCTCAGTTCTAGACTTCTGTGCACCCTCAGGCTCAACACCATGTGGAAGCTTCCAAGGCTTGGGGATTCTACCCTCTGAAGCCACAGCCTGAGCTGTATGTTTGCCCTTTTCAGGCACGGCTGGAGTGGCTGGGACACAGGGCACCAAGTCCCTAAGCTATACAAAGCACTGGGACTGTGGGCCCAGCCCATGAAACTACTTTTTCATCCTTGGTTTCTGGGGCTATGATGGGAGGGGCTACTGTGAAGGTCTCTGATATGGCCTGGAGACATTTCCCCCATGGTCTTGGGGATTAACATTGGGCTCCTTGCTACTTATGCAAATTTGTGCAGCCAGATTAAATTTCTCCCCAGAAAAATGGGTTTTTCTTTTCTACTGCATAGTCAGGCTGCAAATCTTCCAAGTTGTTACGCTCTGCTTCCCTTATAAAACTGAATGCCTTTAACATTACCCAAGTCATTTCTTGAATGCTTTCCTGATTAGAAATTTCTTCCACCAGATACCCTAAATCATCTTTCTCAAGTTTAAAGTTCCATAAATCTCTAGGGCAAGGGCAAAATGCAACCAGTCTCTTTGCTAAAACATAACAAGACTCACCTTTACTCCAGTTCCCAACAAGTTCCTCATCTCCATTCGAGATCACCTCAGCTTGGCCCTTATTGTCCATATTGCTATCAGCATTTTGGGCAAAGCCATTCAGCAAGTCTCTAGGAAGTTCCAAACTTTCCCACATTTTCCTGTCTTCTGAGCCCTCCAGACTTTTCCAACCTCTGTCTTTTACCCAGTTCCAAAGTTGCTTCCATATTTGGGTAACTTTTTTGTAGCACCCCACTCTACTGGTACCAATTTATAGTATTAGTTTGTTTTCAAACTGCCAACAAAGACATACCCGAGACCAGGAAGGAAAAGAGGTTTAATTGGACTTACAGTTCCACATGCCTGGGGAGGTCTCAGAATCATGGTGGGAGGTGAGAGATAATTCTTACATGGTGGTGGCAAGAAAAATTGAGAGAGAAGCAAAAGCAGAAACCTCTGATAAACGCATCAGATCTCCTGAGACTTGTTCACTATCATGAGAATAGTATGGGAAAGACCAGTCCCCATGATTCAATTACCTTTCCCTGGGTCCCTCCCATAACACATGGAAATTCTGGGAGACACAATTCAAGTTTCAAGTTGAGATTTGGTTGGGGACACAGCCAAACCATATCAATAGACCATTAGTACTTTTCTTCATATGCATATTTTTAATAGAAGCAGAAGGTGTCAAGTGAGCTAGAATTTGAGGAGACTATGCCGTTGAATAATTGGCTATTGTGAGCTTCTAGGATTTGTCAAAAAAAGTTGGCATTATTGTTCTTTTCAATAAGACATCAAACTTCCCCCGCTTGAGTTCTTATAAGATTCTGAATTCCTCATTTTATGAGACTAAAAATAATTTGAATTTTCTATTAATGGTATATTTATTTTTTATTTTACCTTTTTATATATAAAATTAATAATATTAGAAAAGTATGGGTCTATGTCAGAAGAATATCAGGAATAGGAAAACATTCTCTTAATTTTGATCTTATATCTCTCCTTATAATTGCTTTGTTCAATTGGATGATTGGAGGGTGAGAAATATCTAGGTCAATTATTGATGGGATGACCCAATAGATTGTATAACTGATTTGACTAATAACAGCATGACTTGAACAACAAAGAAGTCTGTTAACCATTTTATTTTTAGGGAAGTTTTGAATGCTAAGAATTATTCTGAAGCCTGACTATGAGTGTAGGTTGCTTATTTGGTGAATTCAGAACTATTTCACCAAATCACAAATTTGATAGTGGTAGTGCACATTTTGAGGGATTTAAAAGTGAATTTGCTTATATGATTATTTATGTTATCTTTCCCTTTATTTATAGGATTTTTTTGTGTACATATGTGTGTGTGCATGTACATGTGCTGAGAGATATATGTAGGAGTTTAATACACAGAGTTTTCAGAAAGCATTAAAGAGACCATCATCTAAAGTTTTAGACTCCAAACATAAATAGGTTTTATAGACAATGTATTACTTTCAGGGAGTAGAATGGATATTCTTCTCTTGGGATTGCTCATTGATTTTCTTTAGTCTATAACAATATACAGTACTTATTGCTTACTTTTAAGCAAATGCCAAATCAATAGTAGGTTATACAAGTATACATTGAATGTATGTATAAAGATATAATCCAGAATACATGACATGGTCATAATGGGAACTTGTAGAAATGCTCAATTTAGATGATGTTTTTTAATGGATAAGAGCAAAGACATGAACAGAATGATCTTACATTTTATCCTCAATGCCCAATACTTAAGTCATTTCTGTAATGTAACTTTCAAATAGAGAAGACTGGAGGCAATTGTGTTTTTTCAAATTTTTTTATGGATAGTGGCCGTGGTCAAATTTTGAGAGAGGAAGCTATTAATATTAATCATTAGTCTTGACTTTGATATTGATTTGTTTCTTCATGAAGGTTATTTGATCTTTCTAACTTAAGATGTAAAGCAGAAAGGTATATATTTCTACCCACTTTATGATATATAATCTAAATCAAATAAGACAAATACTTTAAAAATGTAAGACGTATATGAACAAAAAATATTTATTATCTTTTTCAGTGTTTTAACTTATTTGGAGAGGAAAAGAACAGTTCTTAATGAAGATAAATATTTAACCTTATTTATTGGCTTTGTGTGTGTGTGCTTATGTGCATTTCAGTTCTTTGAAAATCCCAGGTGATTCTGATCCCCATTTTCCTCTATGACTTTTACACATTGTAAAGTATATTCCTTGTGAAGTGTGAAATTAATGGCTTATTTGTCTAATGAGTGGAAATAAATGACTGTTATATATCCTTAATGTTGGTTTATTTTTTAAATGATTAAATATTGATTATAGCTACATAGTGGTACCTCTCTTTGTACATTTCACATTTATTATCTTATGTGATACAGCAACCACAAAAATTACATACAATAAGTATAATTTTTTTTCAATAAAAGAAGAAACAGAAGCTCAGTGATGGCAAGATGAAATTGTATGATTACTACGTATCTCATAAGGATTAAAGATGAAACTAGGATTCCTAATTCTGTCTTCTACTGTCACACATTTATTTGGCATGCGATGAGTCTGTGTCAGGACTGATCAATCATACAAAAGTGAATAAGCAGAGGCAGTGATACACTGATAGGGGAAGCAGACATGACAAAGATTTTTAAAAAGTACAAACATTGCAATAGTTGCATGAAGCCTACATTAATAAAGTCAAGAAGATATTTACTGAGACAGTGATGCTTGAGGGGGTTCTTGAAGAATTCCAGGAATATGAGGACAAACTTTGATTCTTCCTCCCTCACCCACACATCCAGTCTTGTCAACAAGTCCCATCAAGTGTGCTCCCCAAATATGTATGAGATCTAAGCACTTCTTGCCACCTCTACCCCATTGTTCTAGTCCAGGCCACTGTACATTCTGCCCTGGAGACTCTCCAACTGCTCTTTCAGATGCACTTTTATCATCCTCTGTAGATGAGTCTTAACAACTATAGTGACAACAAATGTATCAGATCTTCACCCTCCATGTGATCCTTCAGTGGCTTTCTATCTGTCACTCTTAGAGTGTGGCTCTCATCCCTGTTATGACTACAAAGTCCTGCACAATCTTATCCCTGCTGACTGTATATCCTCAGGCAGATCCGTGTTCTTTCTTGCTCATTTCTCAGCCAAGTTGTTTTCTTTCTATCCTTCCAAAATGCAAGACTAAATGTGATGGTTAATTTTATCTGTCAACTTGGACAGGCCACAGTGCTCAGAAGTTTGATTAAGCATTATTTTGGCTGTTTCTGTCAAGGTGTTTTTTTTTTTGGATGACATTAACATTTAAATTGGTAGAATTAGAGTAAAGCAGATTGCTCTCCATAAAGTGGGAGAGCATCATCCAATCAGTGGAAGGCCTGAACAGAATGAAGGCTGACCTCTCCTAAGCAAGAGGCAATAGTGCCTGTAGACTGACTTTGGACTTGACGTACAACTTTTCCCTGGGTCTCCAGCGTGTTGACCGACTCTGCAGACTGTAGACTTACTAAGTCTGCAATCACATGAACCAATTCCTTAAATAAATCTCTCTCTCTATGCACATCCTGTTGGTTCTGTTTCTCTGGAGAACCTTGACTTCACCCCTCAAGGCCTTTCACACCAGCTGTTGCCACCCTAGGAATCTCTTCTAACTAACTCCTCACCTCTCAGATTTCAGCTTGAACATCGGTTTTCAGAAACACTTTTTCTGACCTTCCAAATACAATGAGATTTCTTTGTTTAAATTCATTTTTATATCACTCTCTGTTTTGCTTTACAGTACATGTGACATGTACTGTAAATATATGACTTAAAGTCATATATTTATTTCTGCAATTATTTAATATGTATGTCTCATGTTAGAGCAGTGTTTTTCAAACTTTTAAAAGTCATCATCTCCCAAGGAGTCTTTACAGGCATTTTTTTCCAGTCATCTCCCACCATAGATATGCTGCCTCTTTATGTACTATATACACAAAAAGAGAGAGTGTTTTTTTTTCCCCCCAACAACCAATTTTCAGACCTTGGGAACAATATGGCAGCTGTTGGGATTACATGTACTTCCCTGTAAACTCTGACAGCCAGGACTTTGCCTCCTTCCTTCTCCTCTGAACACTCAGAGCCTAGCCTGATTCTGCAACACAGTGTCTCAACAAGTATGTATTGACTGAATTAAATCAATGCAAAAGTAGGCATGGCTGCCTAGGAAACAGCATTCTGGAGACAGTGTAATGACATGCAGATTCTGGATGTATTACTTATTTTCATTGTGATCTCAGAGAAACCTCTTAAGCCTCATTTCCTCATATTTAAAGTGGTAATAATAGCAGTGTGTTATTATGACTAAATAGGATATTATATGTAAAGGGCTTAGTAGAATGCCGAACATAGTCAGTGCTAAATAATATGCAAAGAAAAAGATCTGCCTTTTGCTAGGTGGTGAGTATGTGTGTGTTGGGGGTCAGGTAGGGGATATCAGTCAAAAGTGAGGAATGGGAAGGACATTACAATCCACACCATTTCCACAATACTTCCCTTGATCTGGAGTTATAAAGCGTATAGTTCTTCAATTGATAGCACTGAATAAATACCTGGATTTCCCAAAATGAGATGATTAGGACCCATAGCTCTTCTAAATATTCCTAATTCTCCAGGGAAGCTGTCAATGCACTGGAGGAGTAAAACAGTAGGCCAGTAAGATGCAGGAGGAATGCTGATGATTAAATGGTCCCTGGCAACTCGTTCAATCTCTCTAATTCTCATTCTTCTGTAAAATAGTGATGATCATAGTATCTTCCTTCCTGATTTATTTCGAGGTTTCAATAAGAAGAAAATTAAAGTCTCTTTGCAAAAGTAAAATATGTTTGCTTTTGTGTTATCAAGATTACCCAATATCTGTTTGCTTAATATGTGCCTGCATTGTTCTCAATTGACGTCGGACATTCAGTTTAATGAATCTTCACCACAACCCAGTAAAGCAGGTATTATTATTGTACTTTGCATTCAAGAAAACTGAGACTGGACCATATATAGTGACTTGATCAAAATCACAGAGCCAGCAAAGAACAGAACAAAGATTTTTTCTCTGGGGATAGGGGTGGGAGAGTCTGATATCAGGGCTCACTTTGAAAACCACTGCTCTTGGCAGTGACTCTAGCTAACAGTTATTGGAATCTCACCATGATTTGGGCATTTTGCTAACTGCTTTACATTCAGTTTTAAATTTAATCCACACAGCAATTTTATGATGTGAGTATTCTCACTAATTTCTAATTAAAAATTTACACTCCCACACAGTGATATTTAGGAATATGATGATTAATTTTATGTGTCCATTTGACTGGACCACAGGTTGTCCAGACATTTGGAAAAATATCACTCTGGTGTGTCTGTGAGGATGTATGTGGATTAGAGGAACATTTGGATTGGTAGACTGAGTAAAAAAGATTGTCCTCCCTAATGTGGGTGGGTCTCCTACAATCAGTTGAAGGTCTGAATAGAACAACAAGACTGACCCTCCCATATGTAAGACAGAATCTTTCGTGCCTGACTGATTCCAAGATGGACACCAACTTTCTTCTGCCTTTGTACTTGAACTAAACTATCAGGTCTCCTGTGTCTCCAGCTTGCCTACTCACTCACCCTGCAGGTCATGGGACTTAGCCTCCATAACCATCCGAGCTAATATTTTATAATAATTCTTTTTCTACATATGTGGACATCCTGGTGGTTCTGTCTCCCTGAAGAACCCTGACTAATAACAGGAGCTTAAAAATCAAATAAGATGAGAAGGAGGACAATAATCCTGACTGTTTGAAAGATATATATAAATATATTTTACTTTAGAAAATATTCCAAATAATTTGGGTCATGTTTCTAGTATAATGTATATATTGATATAGATATATAAATATACATACATATGTACATATATATAGCGACATACTGTAGCCTTTAGTCATGGCTGAAGGCTAGAGAGCCCCTGTCAAACCACTGGTGTAAGTCCAAGAGTCCAAAGATTGAAGAACCTGGAGTCCAGCATGGGAGACAGATGAAAGCCGAAGACTCAAAACAAGCCAGCTTATCCTACCTTCTCCCACCTGCTTTGTTCTAGTCATGTTGGCAGCAGATCGGACGTGTCCACCTACATTGAGGGTGGGTCTTCCTCTTTCAGTCCACTGACTCAAATGTTAATCTCCTCTGGAAACACCCTCACAGACACACCCAGAGACAGTACTTTACATGCCATCTAGGCATCCTTCAATCCAATCAAGTCGATAGATAATATTAACCATCACAGAACATTTGCCAAAAATTAATTGATTGATTGTCTTTCTTTTGGATATGTACCCAGCAGTGAAATTCTGAATCAGATGGTAGTTCTATTTTTAGTTTTCTGAGGAACCTCCATATTGTTTTCCATAGTGGCTGTACTAATTTACATTCCCACCAACAGCATAGGAGTGTTCCCCTTTCTCTACATTCTTGCAAGTATCTGTTATTACCTATCATTTTCATAAAAGCCACTTCAACTGGGGCAAAATGATATCTCATTGTAGTTTTTATTAGTATTTCTCTGATAATTAGTGAAGCTGAACATTTTTACAAATACCTGACATATGTACTCTCATATTTATTGCAGCACCATTCACAAAGCTAAGATCTGGAATCAACCTAAATATCTATCAACAGATAAATAGATAAAGAAATGTTGTGTATATACACAATGGAATATTATACAGCCATAAAAATAATAAAATTTTGTGATTTTCACCAGAATGAATGGAACTGGAGGACGTTATGTTAAGAGAAATAAGCTAGGCACAGAAGACAAATATTGCATGTTCTCACTCCTATGTAGAGGCTACATGGATTATGCCTGTAATCCCAGCACTTTGGGAGGCTGAGGCGTGTGGATCACCTGAGGTCAGGAGTTTGAGAACAGCCTGGCCAACATGATAAAACCCTGTCTCTACTAAAAATACAAAAATTTGCTGGACGTAGTGGCATGCACCTGTAATCCCAGCTATTTGGGAGGCTGAGGCAGGAGAATTGCTTGAACCCAGAAGGCAGAATTTGCAGTGAGCTGAGATTGTGCCATTGCACTCTAGTCGGAGCAACAAGAGTGAAACTCCATCTCCAAAAAAAAAAAAAAAAAGGTTCTATAGAAAAAATAAGATCGGTAGCACAATAAGGTGATTATGGTTGCAATAATGTATTGTTCATTTCAAAATATCTAAAAGAGTAGAATTGAAATGCTCCTAACACAAATAAATGATAAATGCTTGAGGTGGCAGAATTCCCAATTACCCTCACCTGATCATTACACATTGTATTCTTATATCAAAAAAAGTACCCCAGAAATATGTATAACTATTATATAGCCATAATAACGACAACAAAACAAAAAATCAATTGACTATAGATGCATGGGTTCATTTCGGAATTTTCTAATCTGTTCCATTGGTCTATGTGTCTATTTTTATGGCATCATACTGCTTTGATAACTATAGCTTTGTAATATATTTTGAAATCTGGTGGGGTGACACCCACAGCTTTGTTCTTTTGTTCAAGATTGCTTTGGCCATTTGGAGTACTTCATAGTTCCATACAAATTTTGGGATTTTTTTTCTATTTCTGTGAAAAAGTAAATGGAATTTTGGTAGGGATTGTATTGAATCTGTAGATCACTTTGGGTAATATGGACATTTTAACAATATTAATTCTTCCAATCTGAGAACAAATGATATATTTCCATTTATTCATACCATCTTCAATTTCTCTCATCAATGTTTTATTGTCTTTAGTATATATAGATCTTCCACTTCCTTGGTTACATTTACTATTATAGGTTTTATTTTAAATTTTTTGATGCTTGAGATTTCTTCAGACAGTTCATTTGTATTATATGGAAATGTCACTCTTTTTTAGGTTGATTTTGTGTCCTGCAAATTTACTAAATTTTTACATCAGTTCTAACAGTTTTTTGATGGAGTCTTCAAAATTTTCTTTGTGTAAGATTATGCCACTAGTAATCAGAGACAATTTTAGTTCATCCTTTCCTAGTCAAATATCTTTTCTTTCTTTTTCTTGTCTAATTGCTCAGGCTAGAACTGTCAGTACCATTGTAAAAAGAAATGGTGAGAGTGGCTTTCTTGTCTTATTTCTGACCTTAGAGGAAAAGCCTTCAAATTTTCATTGTTGAATATGATGTTAGCTGTGGGCTTGTTACATATGACCTTTATTGCGTTGAGGAACATTCTTTTGATAGCCTATATATCGAGAGTTTTTAAAATGAAAGGATGTTTAATTTTGTCAAATGCTTTTCTGTATCTATTGTGATGATCATAAAGTTTTTCTTTTTTATTCTGTTAATATGGTGAATCACATGTACTAATTTATGTATGTTAAACCAACCTTGCATCCCAGGGATAACTCCCACATGATCATGGTGAATAATCTTTTTAACATACTGTTGAATATTATTTGCTATTTTTTGTTGAGGATTTTATATTTCTGTTCACCTGTGGTATTGGCCTATACTTCTGTTATGGTGTCTTTGTCTGGCTTTGGTTTCAGAATGATGCTGGCCTCATAAAATGAGTTCGGAAGGATTCCCTCCACTTCAGTTTTTTAGATGAATTTGAGAAGCACTGGTATTAGTTTTTTTAAATGTATGATAGAATTCAGCTGTGAAGCCATTTCATCCTGGGTTTTTTGAAATGAATATTTTAAATTACTGATTGAATATCTTTACCTTATATTGGTCTGTCCTTTTACTGGTCTGTTCATATTTTTCATTTCTTTGTGATTTAGTCTTGGTAGCTTGTATGTTTCTAAAAATTTTTACCTGTCTTCTAGAAAATTGTCCAATTTACCATAAACTTCCCTCTTAGTACTGCTTTTGCTGCATCCCATATGTTTTGATATATTGTGTCTCCATTTTCATTTGTCTAGGAATATTTTTAATTTTCCCTTTAATTTCTTCTTTGACTCAATAGTTTCTCAGGAGTTTTAATTTTCATATATTTGCAATCCTCTTTGATTTCTTCTGTTATTAATTTACAGTTTTATAATATTGCAGATGGAAATATATTGATATAATTTTGATCTTAAATTTGCCAAGACTTGTTTTGTGATATATTATCTACCCTGGAGAATGTTTTGAGTGTTTGAGAAGAATGTGTGTTCCATTGCTGCTGGGTAGAATTTTCTGTATAAATTGTTAGGTCCATTTGGTCTAAAAGTGTAGTTCAAATTCACTATTTTCTGATTGATTTTGGTCTGGATAATCTGCCTAATATTAAGAGTCGAGTATTGATGTACCATGCTATTATTGTGTTGGAGTCTATGTCTCCTTTCAGATCTCCTAAGATTGGCTTTATATATTTATTTTCTTTGATGTTGGGTGAATATATATTTACAATTCTTATGTTTCTTGATGTATTGATCCCTTTATCACTATATAATGACTTTTTTTTACAGTTTTTACCCAGTCTATTTTCTCTAAAACAAGTGTAAGTACCCTTGGTCTTTTATAATTTTCATTTGTATGAATTTTCTTTTAGCTCTTCACTTTTAATCTATGAATATCCTTTAAGGTGAAATGAATCTCTTGTAGACAGCACATAATTGGGTCTTATTTTTTTACAACCATTCAGCTACCTTGCCTTTTGTTTGGAGAATTTAATGCATTTATATTTAAAGTAATTATTGCTAGGTAATAACTTATCAGTGACATTTTGTTCATTGTTTTCTCATTGTTTCATAGATTATTTGTTCCTTTATTCACTTGTTTTCTTCCTTTGCAGTTTAACTGCATTCTGTAGTAGTATGCTTTAGATTTTTTTGTTTGTATATTTTGTGTAACTGTTATAGACTTTTGCTTTATGGTTACCCTGTGACTTTCATAAAACATCTTGCACTTATAACAGGCTATTTTAAGTTGATAACAACTTAATTTTCACTGCATACACAAACTGTACACTTTTACTTCCCTTCCTCCCACATTTTATGTTTTTAATCTCAGGTAAATCACATATTTCCCCTTCCCTTTGGTCAGTTTCTGGAGGTTGATCTTCTTTTTGTTTTTCTTTATGGGATATAATCTCTGTTTCTTCATTTTTCTTGACTCTCTATCTTGGTTTCTGTGCATTGGATAATACAACTACTTCTCTTAGTCTTGTCATACCTGTCTCATATCTCACCAATCTGTTAGGCCAGAGATTTTTAGGTGCTTCTCAACTTTTTGTGTCTGTCAAGATCGTTGCCTCTGTTTTTGGTAGCCACCTGGACCTTAGGATGTGCCACATCTGGTCAATACCTTAAGACTGATAAGGTAGGAATGAGACTCTGTAGAAGGAGCTTGAAAGATTGGGGTTTGAATGTTCATTCTAATTTCTTCTATCTTCTTAATAAAGTTAATAGGTGCAGCAAACCACCATGGCACATGTGTACCTATGTAACATGTGCACGTTCTGCACATGTATCCTGGAACTTAAAGTAAAATTTAAAAACAAATAAATAAATAAAGCTGTGTGTGTGCACATTTATCTCCCATGCTCTTTGTACTGAGCTGGGGAGATGGTCCGTGGTAAATGCCTGCACTCACGTTTGGGCTATATCCTCTGATCCTTTGGAAATTATTGCTGAGAGTGGGACCACTGTATGCATACTCTTTGTTTTCTGGAATTTAGGACCACTCAGGAAGGTAAAGTCCCATCGACTCCCAGAGCTGTATTGCTAAAAAGACAGCCCTTTTGGCGGGAGCTGTAGAAAACATGGTGGCACTTGGTACATGGCCAGATTCCTTCCAGGAAGCATGAATAGGTCACTGGGGTGAGCTGAAGGGAAGGCTTGTAAAGTACCAAGCTCTGATCTGGCTGCCAGAGGGCTATGGCTTGTTTTCCTCATTAGCTGTCTCATGCAGGTTTGTTAGAAGCCAGGCCATCAAGTAGCCACTGAAAGTGTACGCCATAAGCCCCTTTCAGAACAAAAAGTGAAGCTCCACATGTCCACCTTTTTTCTACACTGCTCCAGGGTGTATAGTTGTTTGCTTGCCTGTTGAAGGGTGACTTTATGTTCTGTGATCTAGGGAGACTCGCGTATACTTAGTTCCTTATGTTGCCAGATCTTAGTGTTTGGATGGAGTCCTTGGAGTACCTACCTACAGCTTGGAGGTAGCTGTAAAAGTTGGGACACTCAGTGCATGCATATATCCCTTCTAGGGAGAAACAGAAAGCTGCATTTTTAAAGCCCCTTCTTTGTATTGCTCCTGGGAGATGAAGCCCCTGGAAGTGCTTATGTGCCCATATTAAACTGCCATTTTTTTTCTGTAGTCTAAAGAGACTCACATATACTTAGTCCCCTCTGCTCTGAGAGCTAGGAGGTTTAGGATGCAGTCCCTCAGGTTGAAGCTGTAAAAGTTTGGGTGCTTTTGATGTATGAACAAACTCCTTCTGGTAGGGATTAAGAGACCTAGAGTTATTGCTGGGGTGAACAGTGGAGAAAGCTTCAGAAGTACAGGTCTTCTTCTTAGGCTGCCAGAGGGCTACCACTTGTTTGCCACTTTAACTTCTTTTTATTAATTTAATTTAATTTAATTTAATTTAATTTTTTATTTTTGTTTTTTTCTTTTAAATTTTTTTGAGACGGAGTCTTCCTCTCTTGCCAGGCCTGAGTGCAATGGTGCAATCTCCGCTCATTGCAACCTCCGCCTGCTGGATTCAAGAGATTCTCCTGCCTCAGCCTCCCGAGTAGCTGGCATTACAGGTGCCTGCCACCATGCCCGTCTAATTTTTGTGTTTTTAGTAGAGATGAGCTTTTACCATGTTAGTCAGGCTGGCCTTGAACTCCTGACCTCGTGATCTACCAGCCTCAGCCTCACAAAGTGTTGGGATTACAGGCGTGAGCCACCGTGCCTGGCCCCCTTTAACTTCTTGATGCAAGTTAGTTAGAAGCCAGTCTGCCAAGTAGCACTGGAATACTGTGCATTAAACTTCTTCCAGGGAGACACAATGGCCTGCATTTTTAAAGCCCCTTCTCTGCATCACTCCTGGGGGATGAAGCCCCTGGTAGTGCCCACATGCCCATATAAAAGAGCCCGCCTTTTCCTGTGGTCTAGAGAGACTCGCCAAGTGTCTAATTCTCCTCACTCCAAAAGTTAGTGAATTAAGAGTCAACCATGGGGATCCTTAGAGGTGGAGCACCATATTCTCTCCCCAAGGGGAAACGGCTCAAATTCTCTCCCCAAGAGGAAGCTGAGTACTGGGGATTCCTTTCCTAATTTTATGGTGTAGCGCCCAGGATGGAGTCTAAGCTTGAATGTGCCTCAGCTTTTCCAACCTGTTCAATGTGGATGTTTTCTCAGTGGCCTAGTGGGTACAAATCTCCCTTCTGGTCTATGACACTCTCTCAGAGGGAACTGATCCATAAATAGATGTTTATTTGGTGCATTTGTGGGTGGTGGAAGAGTCAGGAGCTTGCTAGTCTGCCATGTTGCTGACATCACTTCATTTGTCAGTCACTTTTAAAGGATGTTCTTGCGGTGAGCTCATCCTTGCAAAAAAGTGGAAAAAAAACCCCACAATGAAGCACGCTTGATATTAATAACAGAGAGATAGCTCTCTTTTCATGCATTACTTTGTATGCAGAAGCTCTAGAAATAGACGTGATCTGCCAAAAAAGCAAAACAGGAAAGGGAAAAAACGGTTTGCCCTCAAACCGACAAGCTCAAATCAGTGATGCCATATTATAGAATAACCAGCTCTTAAATGTATTGTCAGAAAGATGCTTTAAATTGTTAATACTGCCAAGTTCCCTTACAAAAGTTACCTTTCTTAACACTTAAATAAAGTAGGTCATTTACTTACTTCCATCATTTCTCCAACTATTTGTAACTAACAAAACTTTATGTTCCCACATAGTAATTCAAAGTAGAGTGGCTTTCAGGATTTCAATGGTGAACACTTGCAAAAGTAAACAATAATAATATAATACTTTCTCTTTTCTTTTTTTCTTTGCCTCCTTTTCCTAGTCTTCTTTTTCTCCTTCTCCTCTTTTTCTTTTTCTTCTTCTTCCTCCTCTTTTTCTGCTCCATCTATTTGTCCTCTCTTTTTCCTCCCTACATTCCTCCTCTTCCTTATCTATTTTTCTTGCCTTGATGTTTCTCTTAAGAATGCAATTTCTGTTGGGGGTATGAGAGATTGTTATGGCAGTATCCCTTAAAGTGAGTTATTAATGGTCTAGTTTTTATTGATGTGACAAGTTTGGTTTTACTCCATCTCACATAGAGTTGTAGTTTTCATGACTATGCTCCATGTATTCAGGATTAAGTGCCCTATTATAAATAATTTATATTTTCAACAATCATGGTAAAGATCTGAGAAAGTTTTCTTTGTAGTCTCTACTCAGAAATTGTTGTATGAACAAAGATGAAATGTTATTAAGAGATGGTTGTTTACTTGCACACTAATGATGCCTCAGATCCCCCAAAAGTTATTATGGTTGAGCTCTTAGATAGTAAGGTTTTATGTAAAATCTAAGAGGAAATGGAATGATGAATGGAGAGAAAAGAATCAATCCCCAAGGTGTAAAGTGGCACATTGGCATGAAGTTGGTGCAAGTAATGAATGAAGGCAAAGAAGTTGGGGACTTCTTCAGCAGGCACAGCCAAATCACAGGTTTCCTCCCACCCCATAGGGCAAGATTTAGGGTTTCTCTATGTCTCTGGCTAACCTAGCACCTGCTCCTCCTTGAATGTAGTCCCCTTAATGAAAAAGAACTTTTATAAAAATTATAAATACTGGTCTATGTTTTGTGCTATACATTTTTATTCTACCTTACTGTTGTCATTTAAAAAATATAGCACTGGCATTCAATATCTCCACTAACCACCAATTTGTCAACTTTTGGAGTTGGGATAAGAGATAACAAGTTCTTCCAAGACAACCAGGGAATTCCTGAGTACTACCCTTACCATTTTCACTATCTCATCCTGAGAGAGACCCTCAGGTTATTCCCTTCTTCCACCAGCACTGGAATTAAAGAGTCAGGTTTGAATTGAAAATATCAGGTTCTCAAAATGAATGTAGTCACCTATAGACAATTGTATTGAGTTTAATATTATATACTATGTATGTGTTGTGTGTTTGTACACACACACACACACACATTTATTGTGTGTTCAATTGAGAGCTCTATGTAACAGTCAGTGTACTATTAGGTTGGTACTTAATAAATTTCAAAATGGGATTAAATGGGTTAATACCTGAAAAGCACTTAGTATGGTTCGTAGCCATAGTTGTGCTTATTATTGTTACTGTAGAAGAGGAAGCAGAAACCCAGCAAGGTTAAATAACTGGCCACAGCTAGTGGCTGTGTCATACAGACATTAATTGCTGGAGCTGATTTTTGAACCCAGGCAGTCTGACTCAAGACATTTTCTACTCAGCCACTGTTTCATAGTAAAATATTTATAATGCTTAGAGAGGAAAAACCCTATGTACACTATAGTAAGCAAAGGCCAACAGTGGGTACATGGGCTCTATTATGTATTCTTGGATATAATATTCTATGTATTATTATACTGATATATTTATACTAAACCTCCGTTTGCACATTTTTAGCACAATTATTAGATGCCTTGTATTTCAGGTTTACAAGGAGTGGACAGATTCTCCCCAGTGGATCTCTCAATGGCAGGTGATGTGGTCAATGCAAAATGAAACACAAGGAGATTTTAGTAATTTGAACACAAGCTTAATGCTAAGATGAGATAATACCCAGGGTGAAGAACAAACTGGAAAGAGAACAACATGCTGAGGTTAAGAGTATGTGTGGGCCATGTCGAATCAGTCTGTTTGAATTCAAACCCTATCACTGGCATTTTCTAGCACCACAATACTTGTCATCTTACTTAACTGTTCTGTGTTTTGATTTCCTTACTGGTAACATGAACAATAGTATTTACTTCATAGATTTATTGTGATGATTAAAGGAGTTAGTAGACATAACACACTTAAATTACCTGGTCCATAGTAAACGTTCAATTTAATATTAATCATAAAATATTCTGTTATGTTTCCATTACATGTCTTTACATAGTTTTGGATTACGTGTAGGAAACATATGGAAAAAGTTTGACATCAAATCACCATGTAAAGCGTGTATGATGGTAAAGTAGCTTGTGAGCTTAAGAGTATACCACAAATTGGGTTGGACAATGGAAGCGGAGAAGTTAGCTGAATGTGAAACATCATTGACTATATATCCAGCAAGTGGGTGTCTAGGAGTGGTCATGAACTCCAGGAGCTGCTCAAGGTGAAAAACTACAACTAAACAAGTCTTGCCCAAGGCACAAGAGCTGTGCATTACCAAAGGGATTGGCAAGGAAGGAAATCATACTTGCTAACATTCTGCCTCCTAAAATAGTCGTACCAGGAGCATTATTGCTTATCTGGGGATAATCACATATCCAGAGGCTACTCTCAAAACTCCTGTTGATCTCTTGGTAGTTAGAGATGAAATCTTGCGCATTATAGTTCTCATCTTTACCAATCTCCATGATAATTCAGGTAAATTTCATTAAAAATCTTTTAAAACAATCTTTTATTAAATTCGATGACTTTTCCTGTCATTAGTTTTATTAATAAAGTAGAGTTCAACTGTGTTGCTTATATGAGAATCACAATGATGTGTACATAACATCCTTTGTGAAGCTTTTTAGAAATGCATCTTTTCTGGTCTGGCCAAAGCCTAATAAAATTCAGACTTCCAGAAGGGAAGGTCTGGAATTGAGTATTCTGAAAAAGTTCTGTGGATGATTTGAAGCCACGCCATTGCCACGGCTATAAATGCTTTTCTTTGCCTTGACATTTCATTCCTTGTAGAAAGAACCAGGTAAAGACAATCTGGTGAGTCTCGATTGAGTTTGAGCACTTTCTTCAATGTTTTAGTGCCAGAAGATTGAATCTTCTTGAGTTGGCTGGAAGCAGGACGATTTATGAGTGAGCCTGCTTGTTTTGATTTATAGCACCATTATGGAGACTTGGTCATTTCGGTTGATTGTCCGACCTCCAGTGACTGCTAAGGGCCTTGGAAAGTGGGTAAGCATTTCCAGGGATCTGTTGGAATGCTGAGTCAGAAGCCAACATTTACCCTTCTCAGGCAGCTCCTCCATTCCAAGCAGGGTGACACCTGGCAAGATGCTTATCTTCTTTAAGTTTCAGCTTTAACATTTCTACACTGGGACCATGCCTGCCTCAGGGGGTTGTTGTGAGAATTAAATGAGAGAAAATGTAGGATGCATACAGCTTGACGTATAGTAGGTGGTAAGCAATATTAGTTTCCTTCCTTCTTCTTTACCTACTTCGTATCTCTCTTACGCTCTCTCTTTATTATTAAACACATTGTCTAGGAGTCACTAACTTCCCTAATTAACCAATTAATGGTAGTTCCCAAGTGCCAAAGTACCTGAATTCATTATCAGTGTATATCTGGGATTTTCTTTCTCATGTAACCCACAGTTCACTTGGGTATTTTTTTTTTTTTTATCCCTCAAAGGTTTAGAAACACTTGGTTAAAAACTACACAGATGTTGTAATGACGTCTCATGAATTAGTTCAAATTTCTGAGTTCATTTCTTCATGGTTCCCTTGTATTCTTGAGAGTTGTTTGGATTCTGTCAACTCCACCCATCAGGCCCTTGCTGGCTTCCACGAGAAATCACCAAGACAGCAGTATCTTAATTTTACAGCTTTAAGAAGACTTGTGTGGTAAAGAGAGAAATGAGAGATTGCACTGTGACTGCCCTCCATATGACCACACTCGTTCAGAGTGTTTCCCCCATGGCCTTCTCCTTTTGCTGACTTTTAAAGTTCTTCTTACTTCACTGAATTTAAGAGCAATCTGACTTGTTCATTACTGTATTCAAAGCACCTAAGCAGTAGTTGGAACATAACAGATGCAAAACACTGGTTGAATGAATGAATGAGTGGTGAATGAGCAGTAATTAGGTCAGGGGATTGCTAGCTCAGTGGGTCAATGGCAGGCTGTGACAGGAAGATGCTGCATCCTACTGGGTGTCATGGAAGAGCCGCCATGGACAGTGTTGCCTAGTGGAGTGATAGTGGCCACTGTCAGGGAAAGGTGGGTCAGATAAGTAGCAGGTGAGGCAACAATGTCATGATTGGATGTGGGGAAGTGATGGAATGTTAAATCTACTGGTAGATGTGTTCATGAACACATGTAAAATATCCACTAAGATACATAGGCGTACCTGGGTGGGTAAAGAGAGAATGCTTTACATTGGTGGGGACAACAGTCCAGTGAACTTTGAATGATTGTTGCTTTTCTGGGGCCATCTGTGCCCACAGGCTGGTAATAAGTGAACATTTGGGATGTAACTTTCATAATATACAACTTCAAATATAAAGTCAGCTTTGCTCCTAATTGTCTTGCTCAGTGCTGAATCCTTAAAGTGGCTATTTTCTGTTGTACCTGGCTTCTGCTTTCCTCCAAACCCTTCATGGGAGTGCCCCTTCTTCACAAATCTTGGAGGTGGGTCAGAGGTTTATTAAAATTATCTACTTTATTTGCCTCCTGTTTGTCCCATTCATTAATCACAGAGCTCAGCCTTTTTGTTGGATGTGCCCTTTGCCTTCGTGCTATCTGATTCACATGGTTTGCAGAGATAATTTATGGTTAATATATGTTTTGTCTGACTCTGCTTTGAGTGTCTGAAGTGACCCACAGGGCAGTGGTGTGTATACAATGTGTGTGGGAGGGAAGCAGAGATAAAATGCTCTTTGAGGAATTATAAAGTATAATAAATTATTTTGTGCTCCACCTGATTTCTCCTTCCCAGCTGCAATATCATCATGTGAAGGGAGGGGGGTGAAGGGAAGAGGGTGTAGGCATTTATGAATAATATTACCTAGTTCACTTTAAATAATGCACAGGAACTGCTGCCAGAGCTAGAAATGAGAAAAAGAGATACAAAAGGCAGCTATGGTCACATTGCACTGAAAAATTGAAAATTTGGAATAAGTTGCTGACAGAAGGGTCAGGGGATAGAATCTGCCATTGGATAGAAATATCCATAGAAGAATGGTTTACTGTAAAAGTATGTAGAAAATTAAGGGAAAAATCACTTGAAAGGAGGATTTGCTTTATTGTTCAATATTATTAGCTCACAGATTTTTTACCCATTCCTCTTTCCTAAAGATAGGAGAAAGAAATTGCTCCCGAAAACCCTAGAAGTGTATGTCATTCATTTTTTGGATGCCAATGTGTGTTTGGGATTTTCCATCTTCAATAAATCTGCCTCGAAATAAGTCATTGCACTTTTGGATTTTCTCTAGTGGAAAATGTTTTATGATTTTTTTTTTTTTGGTGAAGGAAAGAGAGGTACAGTGTTTTTGAAAGAAACATAAAGCTAATATGACTCATAAATCCAAATTGCTCCATGTATTTGCAAAGGCTCATGGATTTGTCTGGTGCTAGGAGGAGTATCAGAGATCACACAAATCAATCCACTTGTTTTTTAGGTGAAGAATCCAAAGAGGTCAAATGACTTAACACATGATCATTCAGCTCTCTGTTAGACTCCAAGGTTAGGGTGAGGCCTTAGCTTTTGACCTATAGTATGATATTCCTTTAGTGTTGAACTAAGTTTAACCACAGTCACTCCGACCTACCAAAGCCCTGCCTAATTTTATAAATCACAATTTCCGCTCAAATATCTGACAAGAACAGTGCAAAGAGAAAGTAAATATTTGATTCATGGAAAACCTCCTCATATATCTATATATCTCTCTGTATGTATGTATGTATGTATATATGTATGTATCTATCATCTATTATCTTTATCTATCTATCTATCTATGTATCTATCTATGTATCTATGTATGTATGTATGTATGTATGTATCTATCTATCTATCTATCTATCTATCTATCTATCTATCTATCTATCTATCTATCTATCTTTGCTGTGTAACAACCAAGCACCAAAAAAAGGTTACAGGGAAATAGTACAAGGAAACTTGATTGGAAATCCCTGGATGTTTGATGTTTATAGGCAATTCATTTTAGTGTTATGAACTTTTTTTCTCTTGACATATCAAGAATTTATGAAACTCTACTTATTTTTTGAGGTCAAATATGTAGCTTTTCATGATTTCCAGACGGTGAGCTCTTTAAAATGTTTGTCTTTATAAGCAATATTTTTCTGTCTTCTGTAGACTCTGAAGTACATGATTTTCACAAATCTAACACGTTTAAATATCTTTGCCTTGCATTTTTCTTTCTAACAAATCAATTGTGTATCAGTTTCTGTGCATTCTAATCAACATGAAATCACCATAGTTATTGAATTCTTTTCATCTAATGTATAGGAAAGTGAAAAGGAAAAAGGTTTTCAACAAAACCTTCTAAAATGAGCTTTCATTCATACATTCTTTCAGCAAATTTTTCCAGCTCCTGTGCCAAGAGTGGAGGGTACTTCAGTGAATTGTGGTTCCTCCTTTATTGAGCTTATAAAACTTTGTGTGGATGACAGGTATTGAAAAAGTCAAGAAAAATCAGTGCGATGAGAAGGAAAAAAAGAAGTGCGGAGAACTAAAGCAATACAATTATGCATTTTATAGATGAGGAAAGTGAGGCTCAGTGAGGCTAAGAAACAGATAGCTTTAAACACAGCTCTGTCTGAATGCAAAACCTCCTCTCCCCTCCAGGCATTTCCACTATGCCACGATGGCACTGTCCTAGGTGCTGAGCATGCAAAGGATTTGAAGCTATATCTACTGTTTTGTTGGAGAAATGGAATATATACATCAGAAGAAAAATGCCAATAAAAATGTCAATATAGATTAATATTCTGAAGCAATACTTTGTGAGTTACAATGTGAGTGAAGCTGTGGGATGAGATGGTTGAGAAAAAGCTCTGTTGTGAAAGATGTCGACAGGGTTTGGCTGTGCCCCCAGTCAAATCTCATCTGGAATTGCAGCTTCTATAATTCCCACGTGTTGTGGGAGGGACCTGGCGGGAGATAATTGAATCATGGGGGCGGTTTCTCCCGTACTGTTCTCCTAGTTGTGAATGAGTCTCACGAGATTTGATGGTTTTATATATGGAAACCCCTTTCACTGAGTTCTCATCTCTCTTTGCCTGCTGCCATGTAAGAAGCCCCTTTGCTCTTCCTTCATCTTCCACCATGATTGTGAGGCCTCCCCAGCCATGTGGAACTGTGAGTCCATTAATCAACTTTTTTTCTTTATAAATTACCCAGTCTTCGGTATGTCTTTATCAGCAGCGTGAAAACGGACTAATACAGATTTATAAGTGGATCCCTGGAGGAATTGCAGATTTTTGATAAACAGATGGGATGGAACATGCTAAGGGAGTGCATTTCACAAAGAAGGCCTAGGGTTGTATGTGCTTAGTTCAATAATTTGACCGAATTGTTAATTCTTTTGGGAGACTGATGGGAGAGATGATTGAAAAGCTTCTTGGAATCCTTGAATTATTAAGATTAGGATTTGGATTTATTCTGAAGTTCAGGGATTAGAAGATCTTCTCTTTAAATTAAAGTATTTTAGAATTTGAGGGCCTTACAATCTTTGTTTCAATCATTCAACTGTGTTGTTATAGTAAAAAACGCAACCATAGACATGAGGGATATGAATGGGTGTGACTGTGTTCTAATAAAACTGTGCTGACTTCTGCTGTAGTTAATGGTAATAAATTAAAAGCCTTTAAGCTATACATTTACAAACTGGTGTTGGGTAAAGTGTGATATGGTAGTGCTGTATTAGGAGAAAGAGAGGTATAAGCTGATTTAAGAAAATTAACTAGAAGGTTTTTCCTTTGACAAGTTTCAGAGAATTACAGAAGAAAATATAGGTGGCAAGAGAGGAATAGGTTCTAAAAAATAAAAAGGACAAATGAAAAAAATCTCTTAGGAGGGAGTGTTGATAATGTTTGACAGCTGACCAAATGTGGAGGTTGAGGGAGGCAACAATGTCTCCAGGAACGTAAGTGTAAGAAGGGACAAAATGGTGGAAAGCACTTATGAGAAGAGAAGGTAGTAAATGAACACCACAGGGCTAAGGACAGGGGATGATCACTTCTGCAATGCAGAACAAATGACTCTCTTGGATTCAAGGGCAGGTGAAGAAGCTGAATCTAATACAATCAAATTAAACTAGGACCACTGAGGAAGCTAAAATGGCCCAGGGCAAAGAATGCTATTTGGTTCTCGGTAGAAGAAAACAACAGAGAGATTGTAAAACAAGCTAACCTGTCAAGAACAAGGATAAAATATAGGAGTTTTTAGATTTAAAAAGTAAACCTGAGAAAACTTACAGCCATAGACCTTCACTAAAGAACTTTAAAGGATATCCAGTAAGCAAGTCTTTAGATGGAATTGGCTTGTGCTTGAATCACAGGTTGACTCCTTACTTATTGTATGATTTTGGTGTTTCTCCTTCTTACTCTTGGTTTTCTTATTTCTAAAATGAGTATAGCATTGCCTTCGTATAAAGTGAGTAGAATGGTTCCTGGCATAGATTAGGAGTGCATGTGTCTTATAGACAGTGAGATATAGAGCCTTGGAGTCATGGAAGGGAGATGGCTTATGCATAACTCCCTGTTAGTTTCGCCTTTTCTCATGTTGTGAGTGACTTCTTACAGATCAAGTAGATCTGTGACTATCATTGTATTGGGTTCCATGTCCTTTTACTATCACGTTGAATTGGTAGGGTTTTTTAAAATTTTAGGTTCATAGACTTTTGCAGAAAATTGAGATATTGAAGGGCATTTAGGCCAGTAGATCAAGATGTACAGGACAAACATGGAGACGCAGATATATTGAAGTGCTTGTGCATGGTCATGCAGATTAATAATATAATAATTATTAATATTATTATTTTATAATTCTAATATTAGAATTATTAGTGTTCTCATTTTTCCATGGAACATTGTATAATACAAATTTAATAACAAATTAGCTTGTCATTCAGTGTCCCCTCTAATCTGATGTCATTGTACCTATTCAACTTTACTGCCCTCTACCCACAGTGTAAATTATTTCCTTCTGTTTTGTTTTCTCAAATATACTGATTTCACTCAATGTATAAGCTTTTCTCAGTTCTTTTCTTACCTGGACTGTCCATTTTATTTTCTGCAAGAATAACCTATCTTTCCATTTTAGACTCAAAAGTAACATTTTTTCATGCTCTCACCAACAATCCCTTTTCACTTTTAATTCCCTTTTTCACTGATGACAGCTTTTGCCTTTATTGCACAGTTTGTATCTTCATTTATTCACAAATAATTATTTATCTCCCAAACATGGTATAGAGTATACAGGCAAGGTCCTCTTTTCCCTGTTGGTAACGATGCTGGGCATATAATAGGGGCTCAATTAATGAAAGACTGTGTGCATAAAAGTCTCAGTTTAAAATAAATTCTTCAGGATGAAGAGTATTTACATCTAAAGAGTCATTCATTTGAGGTTGGTGGGACACACCATTTGTTACTGGCTTATAAGTCATCTTATGAGGTCTCATTAGTCTACCGATTTGTCACCATACTTTAAAGGTTGCTTGGTTTAAAAATCATTAAACTTTTTAATGGAAGCATAACCTGTCCTCTACCTCTTTAGTAAAGGTTTAATAACCATTTCTTTCAATTCATGTATAAATAATTGCACAATATATTTCAGGGGAAGGAAAAAGAATTGGGTACTAATATAGGCCCCTGTAATTACCACAAACTCTTTATTATTTTTATTGACAGCTTACCCCTCAGCTGTAGAAATAATCTCACCAATTAGATAAATATTCAAGGTTGTTTAACAATAGCCAATCCTTGAAAAATGAAATATCACCCTTATTCTCTGTTTTTCTAATTTTAAATACACAGTGAGACACTGATTAGAATATATCCATCAGTTGACAGCTACATAAAGATGGAGATTTGAAGCTTGTTTTTAAATACAGATTGATGTGGGAATTTTTGCTCTCCTCCCTCAGCAGTTTGTCTCTACTATCCAGGCATTTGATAAGTAGACTCTTCCATTCAGAGACACTAGGATTGATATTATGTAAGAATTATCTCTTCTGTTGGTGAGACAAAATCCTAGACTTTTAACACATGATTAATTATTAGACATATGATCTATAATGTCAAATACGAATTTAAAATACTTGCTGAGAATTCGAATGGCTTCACATTTAGCTGAAACAATCTGCCAAGTCTCTTATTAGATAGCTGGAGGCAGATTCAAAAGATTTTGGTCTGACCCTTTAGTCTATTTCACTGTAACTGAATCATTTAATCAGATTTTATAAAACTCTGGGCTATAGTGCAGTGAAATGTTAAGCACATCCTACTCATTAGAAACAAATGAAAAACTCATCAGCCTTGAGACTCAGCCATTTATATTAAATATCTATATAAAATGCTACCACAAACATTGGGTCTGGATGGGTCTAATCTGCACTATAGCCTCTTTAAGAGATTTTAAAAATATATAGTCTATTTCATACTACTAATATTTCCATGACACAAACCAATAAAAAAACCAGTAAAAAGAAATTCAAAGACCATATTTTATTTTATTTTTTTACCAGCTATTTAAGTGTCTCATTTTATTTTTTTAATTTGGAATTTTTTTGGAGCAATTCTCCAAAGACATTCAAATGTGAAGCAGAATAAAAAGAGTACTCATATCCTCATTTTTGGTTTGGCAAAACAACCATTTGAGATTTAGCACACAATACTAGATGTTCAGAATATACTACAAGTCACCCACCATACAACTCATTATTGCTAATTAAGCTCCAATTTTAAAAATGTACTTTGGAAAATAAAATAAACTCGTGAGTAAGGACGTGCTTCTTTTACTTTTCTGTGAACTCCAATCTGTGTGATGCATGGAGCACTGTATTCCCAGCACCCATGATACTGAGAGGCTCATAATAGCTGCTCACTAAAAAGTTTATGGATAACTGCATGGGAGTTAGTTATACTGTGACAATTTCAAAGCATTTGCTGGTTGGAATAAAGTTTGTGGTCAACACAATTTTGCTTACAAAAATGTTCTTATCAGACATCAGTATTCATCAGGCACATCAAATAATTCTTGCCTGGCCAGGACCATGTTTTGTGATAGGAATGTAGGCATTACTGTGTGTACCATCTACCCCCATTTCAGCACAGTGACATGTGGTTTGGAAGGAAGATATTCTTGACCTCCAAAGGAGGGACCTGAGGCACAATTGTTTCGTTATTTATGCCTTCACTCATTCAGTCAAAAGAGAAAAATGACTTTAGTCCTTGATCTCAATGAATCAGACTTCAGAGAGAGATAGGCATGGACACAGAGGTTGCTCAGAGGAGAGCAGGGGTTGCTTAGAGGAGAGCAGGGGTTGCTTAGAGGAGAGGAGGATTAATTTATCAGGGATTGAGAAGGACAGATCCACAAAAGTTCAACAGAGGAGGTCAAACTTGAGTGGGGTATGGAAGATTCAATGAGCAGATGAGGAATATTAGGGTTTTCAGGTATAAGAAACATATATCCAAAGCACAGAGGTGTGAAAAATGTCAGCACTCTCAGTCCAAAGAGTAGGAATAGTTTAATATAAATAGGATGTAGAATATGTGTGTGGGGGTGTGTGGGGTGGTGGTATGGGATCTGGGGAGTGAGAGGTAGAGCAAACTGAGAAAGGTGATGAATACCATTCTCCCGTGTCTTGCCAAGGAGGTTGGACTTCACATGCAGGGGATGTGAGGCTTGTGAAGACTTTTAAGGGAGGTTGGCTTGGCTAGCTTAGCATTTAAAAAATAATCTTTTATTCCTTTTTAGTTCTGTACAATTTTTGACTCATTACATGTTTCAAAATAATATAAAAACCTGAATCCCTATCCTATCCCACTTGCTTTTACCCCTGTAATTTTGGATGATTTGTGATGTAACTTTAAGTAAAAGTATTTATTTTTATTCAGTGTATTTAGTATTGTATAGCACAATTAATGTTTAAAAGTCTTATAAAATACAGATTATCAGGTATTAAATTACATATCATTAAATTATATGAACTTGAATAAAATTTAGCTATTTAACAAGTAACATAGAGTTTATGATCATATATGATATGTTTTTGAGCGAATCAATTTTAAAATAATATTCACTTTGTTTTGTGTTGGAAAACAATGTCTGCTAAAATATTTATTGATGTAAAGCTATATGTTGCAGCAACAAAAGGCCTAAATTGCTTCTATAAGCGGTTCTTCAAAATGATGAATTTTTATGCTAAAATCAAGTACAGAATAGATTACTTTATGTTTTTCTTCTAAATAAAAAGGGCTTTTTGCAAGCATTCTTGCCCAATTAACACATTTTAAGTGTAGATAATAATGACTTGTAATAAATTAAAGGTCATATCAGGTTTAATAATTGTCAGATCTTCTCTTGTTAACATTGTGCTTTATAGCTGGAAAGGCCTTTTAAGGTGCTACCTAAGTACTTGATTTGATATTGTAACTTATATATTTGATATTATTAATCTTGGGAATGATTTTACGTTCCTCTTAAATTTACATTTGACCTTTTCTCTTTAACTAATAAGGGTATACATTAACAAATATGGCACAAAAAATGAAAATCTAATAGAACTACCATATAATCCAGCAATCTCACAATTGGGAATTTATCCAAAGGATATGAAAGGAAATCATTATATCAAAAGAAGAGCTGCAGCCTCTTATTTATTGCAGCAGTATTCACAACAGCCAAGATGTGGAATCAACCTAGGTGTCCAACAATAGATGAATGGATAAAGAAAATGTGGTATATATACACAATGGAATACCATTCATTCATAAAAAGAATGAAATCCTGTCATTCATGGCAACATGGTTGGCACTCCAACATGGTTGGAGGACATTGTGTTAATTAAATAAGCCAGATACAAAAAGTTAAATATTGCATATTCTTACTCATATGTGGGAAGCTAAACACAGTTGATCACATAGAAGTAAAAAGCAGAAAAGAAAATATTAGAGGTTGGAAAGGATAGTGATAAAGGAAGGGTAGGGAGAGAATTGTTAAAGTATACAAAATTGTAGCTGAATAGCAGGAATAAGTTAATACTCTGTTCTGGCAGTCCCCAACCTTTTTGGCATCAGGGACCAGTTTCGTGGAAGACAATTTTTCCACGGACGGGGGCAGGGTCGGGGAGTGGCTTCAAGATGATTCAAGTGCTTTACATTTATTGTGCATTTTACTTCTGTCATTATCACATTGTAATATATAATAAAATATTTATACAACTCACCATAATGTAGAATCAATGGGAGTTCTGACCTTGTTTTCCTGCAACTAGACAGTCCAATCTGGGGGTGATGGGAGACAGCGACACATCATCAGGCATGAGATTCTCATAAGGAGTGCACAACTCAGATCCCTCACATGTGCAGTTCATATCAAATGCCGTGGCTGATCTGACAGGAGGTGCAGCTCAGGCGGTAATGCAAGCAATGGGGAGTGACTGTAAATACAGATAAGCTTCCTTCACTTACCTGCTGCTCACCTCCTGCTATGCACCAGTGTGTGAGTCAGTGGCCCAGGGAATGGAGACCCGTGTTCTATACCACTTTAGGATAACTATAGTTAAAAACAATATAGTTTCAAATGGTTAGAAGGAGGATATTGAACATTCCCAATACAAAGCAATGGCAAATCTTTGAAGATGGATATATACCCTGACCTGATCACTAAACATATATGTGGAAACACCATTATGTACTTCATAAATATGTACAATTCTTACTTGCCAATTACACAAATAAAATTAAAAAAAGAAAATTTATCGCAAACCATATTAGCAGCTACTATAGCTCCCAAGCCCTATTACTGTTTATGTCCTTAGCCCCCTTTTAAACAGTGACGAACTTTATAAAGGGAGAACAACATTTGGAGCCTCAAAACTTAATAGAATCTAGAAATAATTACAACATGTCAAGATGACTTTTAGAAGCATTTCATGTAGTTTGCATCATGAAAAATCCTTTTGTATTATATTTATATAGAGCTTATGCTTTGTGTAGCTGTAAGTTGCAATAACATGTTGTCTTTTCCTCAAAATGCCTCAATAGAAATTTAATTTGCTCGGTATCGAATTAGATTTTGTCGTTGAGTTTTTGAACCACCAAAACATTTTATATACTCTAAAGATGTTTGATTATAGAAGTGCAATTTCAGGAGAAGTCTTATGCCTTGATTCTGAGGCAGCATTCTGCCAGCTGTCTCCATGGAGTAAGCAAAGGACCTAAGGTAGATGTTTATATTGTGTAATAGAAAACTTGCCTGTTTTCTGCTCCTGAAAAGAACCTCTCATGCTCCAGGAAGCTTTGTCAGGTTTTGAAATTAGCGATTTTTCAAATCTTCACCAAAAATCCTAGAGTGACAAACCCACCTTGTTCTTTCTCTACCTGGGGTCTCTGTAGGAGGTGGGTCTCAGGCAATTTGTGCTTTTGGGAATGAGGATGTAAAGTGTCCACTGTGAGGTGGGGAATTCCAGTGTACTGCTCCTAAGGCACTCAGCATCCTCTTCTTCCTGGACTCCCCTGTGATTTCAAGCCTGCTGAACACACCTTTGGCATTGCCCTTGCTACTCCGTATCGCATTTATAATGATCTATTTCTGAGTTTGTCATGGCCACTAGGCTTTGAGTTCTTCGGCAGCAGTGCCTGGGTCTAATATTTTCCTGGGAGTTGACGCCATTCCTGGAGATGAACAAGTCCCTCTTTAACACTGGTGTGGGGTAACATTCCTGTGTTAAACCTTGCTGAGTAAACCTGAGAGCCAGTACAGAGCACATATCCCAGCATTAGTACACCCAAGGTCGAGGGAGCTGCACTGTTTACAAACCAACTTCCATTGGCTGGGAATTACTTCCCCATCTTTCCATTTTGTAGTGTATATAGGCAGAGCTGGTTCTGGTGGCCAGAGAAAACCCTCAGGTGAAACCAGGCAGGTGCGGGGGCAGGTAGAAGTCAGACACTGAACTGTATTGTAAGGGTGCAGGACTACAGGTAAGTTACTGACCTCAATTGCTATACCTACCCTATACTGGCCACCCCAGCCAACCCCTAATTTTCATGCCTGAAAATGTGTTGAAACCCTGAATCCTTCTTAAAACTTGCTTCCTATAAGGTCTCCTCTGACTCAGGCCAAGGTACTTTCTGTGTCCTGATGTCTACAGCAGCAACGTCTGTAGCAGGGAGGTGAGTGGTTATTCATGCCATGCCTGTGTGGTTCCAGGCAGGAGATGCAAGGATGAGTATATTCATTCACACGCTGTGCCAGGCCTGAGTTACAGGCTATGAAGGATTGCTGGCATTTGGCTTATCACAACTCAAGCTCTGAAGGGGAAGACAGATACTTCCTAAAGAATCATAGCCCTACACGTAACAACTGTGTGTCAACTGTGAGCTGCTCACGAAGGTAAATGAATGGTGTCATGCAAGAATATAAGAGGGATGAGAAGGCTAATTTAGAGAAAGAGGTTTGGGGACACTGTTCTGAGGTAGTGGGGAATGGTGAGCATTTCCCAGAAGTCATTCACAAAAGCCAAAATGTAGAAAGAGTTTAGTACACTAGTGGAATTGAAAATATTTCTTGCTTATTAGTGTGTTTATTTGGCAGGAAATAAAACCAAATATGAAAAGCATAGAGAAGAAAATACACATCTCGATGAAATAGAGTTTCCTGACCCCCCCGCCCCCTCAGCAGACATGCAACGGAGGTGTGGCTTGTCTTGTTTGGCTACCTTGTGCGCTCAAACCCCTTATGCGACAAGGAGAATGCAGTCGGGCAGGTGCAGGAGCTGGGGCAGTATCCAGGGGTGAGTGTTTGCAACTCCCAAAGCCTAAATGGGTGTGTGTTACAGTATGCTCTTTTAGCCTTGCCATCCATGGATAGCTTAAGTGTTAGACAGTTCAGTGGACCCTCTGCCTTTTCAAAAAGGCAGAGGGCCAGTATAACAGCTTTCTGTATCCTGAGCTCTTGTTCAGTGCCCAGGAAAAATCAGGTCACACATGGACTTGAAGGATGAATGTGGGGGTTTTATTCAGTGGTGGAGGTGGCTCCTAGTGGGATGGATGGGGAGCTGAAAAGGGGATGGAATGGGAAGATGATCTTCCCCTGGAGTCTGACTGTCCAACAGCCAATCTTCTCTCTGACCTCCCCCAGCTGAACTCCTCTTGGTGTTCAGACGCTCCTTCTCTTCCCTCTGCCATGTTGTTCTGCTGTTCTTCTGCTCTTCTGTTTGTCTCCCCCTCATCTGCTTCCGGAGCCTGGGATCTGGAGTTTATATGAGTGCAGGATAGAGGGGGGTGGTAGGCCAAAAGGCAATTTTTGGTTGTAAAGCCAGAAATGCCTGTTCCCATTTTGGGCCTAGGGTCCAGGCTTGAGGGCAGCGTCTTTGCCAGGGAACCACCTTCTTCCACCTAGTATTTCCCTGTCTCCTGTCCATATCACCACCAGGGGTGGAGGGAAAGAGATATCCATTGACTTTTCTCTCTCTTTGTTCTTGCAACACCCACACATACACACTCATTTACATATGCACACACACGTGTGTGTGTATGTGTGTGTGTGTGTATATATATATATATATACGGGTGTGTGTATGTATAATATATATACACACATACACACACACACAAACATAGCAATGTTAGTACAAATTCCTAGACTTTCCCTTTGGAGGTGTCCAACACAGAGAAAGATGTGAAATCGGCTACTGCTTCAGAGGGATAAGAGCATCATTTTTTAGTAAAAAGGAATTCACTCTTCCAACTTTCCAAGATAGATTTCTAAGGCCTCCAGAGGTTTATTTTCTCAAGTCAGACTGAACAGCTTTGACTGTAGCAGCTTCAACTTAATTCATTTTACTGAAGCTTTTTTTAAAAGAGTAGTTCAGAGCATAGAGTCATTATGGTGACTAGGGATTACAAGTTGGCCTCTGTCTTGCAGGAGCCAGCCATCTCCAAGCATCCAAGCATCCAGGAATCAGTTATTTTGCCTTCAAGTCTGATTCCTGAGGAGCAAATGCTGTCAACCTCTCTGTGGATTGAAGCAGGGAAATGCAGTGTTAGTCTCAGCAATTGCCTGCTGTCCACCAGAATGGAAATAGAAAAGAGGAAGCTGAATTTCCTAAAGCTGAGTCAGTTTCAGCCTTGATCCAGAGGACTGGCTAATTAATTAATATCAAATCAATAGACATTTATTGGGCATCTATTATGTACATTATAAAACATTGAGTATATAAAACAAAAAAAAATTACCAGCAATAATAGAAGCAATACTAATGGCTAATATCTTTTCATCAAGGGAAAGATAAATCACTTACTTTCTAAATTCAAGGGATCTAAGTTCTTTGCAATGTATTTTCATAACTCGAGGGGCAGGCACTATTTCTGCACCATGGTGCAGCTGAGGAAATTGAGGTTCCAAAAGATTAAGCAACTTGTCCATTGTCATGTAGCTAGTAAGTTCCAGAGCAAATATTACAACCAAGTGGTCTGAGGCCTCTCCTAATGCTGAAATTACAGATGTCAAAAAGCTTGGGCTTTCATGGGGACGATAACCAAAAAACAAATGCCTAATAATATGAATAATATTTATCGAGTACTTCCTATATGCCAAGCACCAATCTGAGTATTTTATGTGTTTGACTTTTCTCAGTCCCCACAATGACTCTTTGAAGAGGGGACTGTTATCATTATTTCAATTTACAGATGGGAAAATTGAGGCACTAAGCAATTATTCACACAGCCGGTGGAGGACAGAGTCAATATATCACAGTCTAGCCCCATAGCCTGAGTTCTTGACTTTTTCTCTCTGTCTTTGTCTCTGTCTCATTCCTGATATTTGAAAGTATAAAGAGAAAGGGCTGTGATCACAAAGGAAATTTGTCAGAAATAGCTTAGGTAAGGGGTGGGCGGGGACGAGTCAGAGAAAGTAAGAGAAGAAGCTCTAGCTGCAACCTGCAGGTCCTGCAGTATGGGGCCAGGTGATATGTTAGCAATGGGAGGAGCCCAGGAGAGGACTTGCAGACAAGAAGGAGCCTGGTTTGTTTGGTGGAACTGCAAGTGATTCAGATTTGCTCTAGTACATGGAAGAATTGGGGAGAAAAAAAAAATGAGGTGGGAAGTCTGGGCCAGGGTGTGAAGGTCCTTGTAGTTCCTATGAGGGAGTTTGGATCTTGCACTGATAATGAGGAGATCTTGAAGGAGTTTAAGCAGAGCAATAACAGGGTCAGATCTATGTTTGAGAAAGGCCACTCTATCTTGTGGGATAAGACTGAGGTTCACAGGTGTGGAGTAGGCTAAGGGCAGCTGCAGAGAAGAGATAGTAGTTTACAGACTAGGGAGGGGACAAGGATGTTTAAAAATAAGTGAAGGGATCTAGCAATATTTGGAGCTAACTCAAAAGGAAATACAATTAGAGGTATATGAGGGTGACAGAAAAAAAAAGGGGTGAAGGAGGACCCCAAGCTTTTGGCTTGAGCAAGTGGGTAGAAGTCGGGATGTTCACTGAAGGAGGGACTGAAGCAGGTTTAAGGCTTTATAAGGACATGTTCTGTTGAGGTCGAGCGGAGTGTTTTTGGCTGTGGGAAAACCTCATGGGTATCTAATGGTTGAGTCTGGTACTCAGGAGAATTCTCCAGACTGGTACAAGAACTGGGGGCGACTAAGCTTACTTCTGGGTGATTATTCAGACTTCGAAGTACATGAAGTGTCAGTGCTTGGGTTATGGGATCACATTAAAATTGCTGCGTTCACATCTGAATGTCAGAAATAAGTTCACCAAATATTATAGTTCATTTTCTTTGGAAAAAATTCAACAATATTCTACATCAGCCTAATCCTTTGCAGTTTTCCAAGGCTTTCATATACATTACCTCGTTAGAACAATGTCTGGTTGGGAAGAAAGATGATGAGGACTCATCTCAAAAAATAAGAATAGTATCTTAATGGTCTGTAGAACTTACCAAATTCCTAGTTAGCCAGGGGCAAGGCTGGAATGGGCACAGTGCTGTTCAAATATTATTTTTCTGGACTCATACAGGGATCTGTCTGGCAGGTTCTGATTTAGTGCTGCTGGTGGTGGTGAGATTCTCCATTTCTAATATACCCCCGCTGATGTCACTATTGTTGATCAGGACACACTTTCAGTATCAACAACCTAGAGAATAGAGTTTTCCTCTCTTTGCTCAGCATTCATTTGACTAATCCACATTGAATCTTAATCTAAAACTAAGAGTGGGCAAGACAAGGTGAGGCATTTAATGTCAGGACCTCAAGTGACAGTATTTTTCAGATCTTAGAAGTAGAGTTTTGGAACCTTGGGATCCAACTTCTTTTACAGAAATGGAGCTGCTATGGTCTGAAAGTTTGTGCACACCCCCCTCCCCCCGCCGCTCGCCAAATTCATATGTTGAAATCCCAACCCTGGATAGGATGATGTTAGGAGATGGGGGTCTTTGGAGAGCATTAGGTCATGAGAGAGAAGCCCTTATGAATGGGATGTTACTTTGAGAAAGATGTCCCAGAGTGAACCCTGGCCCCTTCCGCCTTGTGAGGTTATAGTGAGAAGATGGTGGTCCACGACCCAAGAAGCTGGTTCTTCCCAGACACTGAATCTTCAGGGATCTTGATCTTGAATTTCCCAGACTCCAGAACTGTGAAAAATAAATTTCTCTTGTTTATAAATCACCCAGTCTATGGTATTATAGTGTATTATGTTGGTGCAAAAGTAATTGCGGTTTTGGTATTAGTTTAAGTGGCAATAACCTAATAGCTACCAAAGGGTCTAAGACAGGAACTGGCCCAAAGCATAAGACAGGACTCCTGATCCCCTGGATCATAATCTGGTGCTTTCTACATTAAACATTTTCTGCTTTTGCTAATTTAGATACATTCGGAGTTCAACAGGATTCAACAGACTTGGGTGTTTAAATGCCAATTCTTAATCCTGAAGTTTGTCCAGCTAAATACAATCTGGGATTCAATTACCCTTGGGTCAGCTTTGAGCGAGAAGACAAGGTTTGCATCAAGTGTAATTAATAAACTAAAATGGGAAAGGACAGAGACGAGAAGAATTACTTTTGGTGTTAAAACCAAACAGACATTAAACCAAGTCCTTCCTGGTCCCTGGTTCTGACAGAAAGGCTGGAATCCCTGCTGGCTACTGATTTTGTTAACTACATCCCACCGCCTTTGAGTTATAGAGTTACACTTTTAAAACCCAATTACGCTAGCGGGGATGTGCCTTTTGTGGCCAGCTAAGGTATCATTTTTCATGAGATGATCTTTACTTTCATATTTAAATCGTTTTCTTTAATTTAAATTTTGCTGAAAACAGCCATATTGCTGTGAGTGTAAATGAAGGTAGATGGACATTAATGGTGTCAGTTCACAGCTGTTCTTAAGTTAAATAATTACTGCTCACTCTTAGATCTCTGTTTGAAATGCCTGCAATATTCAATTAGGAGCACAAAGCACTTTTCTTCATCATTGTTATGAGGATCAGGCTCAGGGTGAAGAATTCGCATGTGGTATGAGGCATCTAAACAGGACTGAGACTTGGTGGTTGAAACAGAGCCAGTTAATGTTTGAGAGGAGTCCGGAAGCTCTGTAACTTTTTCAGATTTATCACATTTCCTTAAAAGCATCTGAATTAATGCCACATTAATTACTGGTGGGTATGCACCCGGCAGCATATGTTGCTATTAATTGTATCCATTATCACAAAATAAACATCTCTTTATAAAAACAAATGATGCTTCATTTTAATATGTGGCTTGAAACACCCTCCTCCACAGCTGCTGCTGCTTCTGTTTTGGTACTTTGTGTACAAAGAGACACCTGTTACAATAGACATTTTATTTGTTATTGTTTGAAAAAAAAAAAAAAGAAAAGAGAAGAAGCCTTAGGAAACAGAACCCCACCTCCTTAAAACATAATAATCATGAAAAATGAAGCCCCAGAGGAAATTTGCATTTTTCCATCAGAAGCTCCCAACAGAAGGGTGACCATTACACCTTCACTCTTAGCTCTGGTTCCTTAATCTGTATTTGTTCACCTGATTTTTCGATCTTGAAGGATTTCTTTCTAATCTAAACTTCATGTCCCTGATGAAAACACTGAGAGGAGGTGGTGTTGGCTCAGGGAGAACTGATGTCCCCTGATGCTTTAATGGGTTCTATTTACTCCATAGCATTTGGCTTTTTGAGTGTACGAGCCTATGGATTTCATTGACAAATTGCTTGACCTTGGGCAAATTATTCAATGGCGTTGATTCTCAATTTTCCTTCACTGCTTAAAGGAGTGAAAAATTAATTCCTTAAGTTTGATGTGAAGATTAAGTGAGTTAAAACCAGTATATTGCTTAAAATAGTGCCTGGAATTTTGTAGTCCTCAAAACTGTTGACTATTTTAGTAATTGCTGTTGTTTTCCTATCAGAGGAAGCAAGGAAGAGTCCTTATTCAAGTCCTAAAGTGTTCAGTAAAACTGTAAATTACTTCTCACCACTAGCGTGGATCCTCCTTCAGGGACCTGGCAGTGCCCTTTTTACACACAGTCCTCAGTTTTTTGGTATTTAGTGTTCATGAACAAAGAAATATAATCACAAATCAAGCTATTTTAGTTTAAATAGTAAAGGGGGCACCATATATGGCAGTAACTAAGTCACAGAGATTGAAATTTCCAGGTATTATTAGGAAGACTTTATCACTGGCCATTTTTCTGCCTCTTTAAATAAAAAGGAAGAAAAAAAAATTACCTTAGCATTTTTAGACTAGTCACAAATGACTAGGGACTCAATTCTCAATCATATTTAACCATGATGTCATTCATTCATTCATTCATTCATTCATTCACTTTGGAATTCCTGTGTCGGGGGAGCACTTTGCAGTGTCTGATAGAGTGGGTAGCAGTTGCACAATCAATGTTACATGTGAGGACTGAAAGAAGACAGGATTATAGTCCTTCACCTTGGAAAACTTGAGATTTGGCTAAAGTCCAAAGGTCTAGTGCTTAATACAAACTGAGTACTAGTGATAGCCATGGGCTGGAGAGTAAGAAAGAACCTCCCTAGTGCAGCTTGTTTCAAAGAGGCTTTCTGGAGGGGTGCTCCTTCTGCAAGCCTGCCTTGGTCTCTGCCAGGAGAGGGCAGCACCACTGAATTAGTGTTGCATTTCTGTCTTTAGTGTCTGGCCATACATGCACAGATTTGTCATTTTGCTTGCTCACCGTTTCCTAGTTTCATAGTTTCTGTGAGATGTTTATGATCACTCATGAAAATGAAATGTTTGTGAAATGCTGACATATACATCCTCCTGGAGATATACAATGCATTTTGCCTCTTAGAGGTTATTAAATACAATTGTTTAATAAATGCATCATTCTAATTTTGTCTGTAATTATTTCGATGTGGAGCTCTTTTTTCAAAAAAAAAATTTATTTTATTTTAAGTTCTGGGATACATGAGAAGGATGTGCAGGTTTGGTACATAGGTATATGTGTGCTATAGTGTTTTGCTGCACCTATCAACCCATCATCTAGGTATTAAGCCCCGCATGCTTTAGCTATTTATCCTGATGTTCTCCCTCCTCCTTCCCCCTTGACAGGCCCCAGTGTGTGTTGTTTCCCTCCCTGTGTCCTTGTGTTCTCATTGTTCACCTGATCTGGAACTCTTTTCAGTGAAGCACTACAACATCTCCCAGGACCTGGTGGTCTGCACTGAGCCAGCTTGAAGTTTGATAGTCATCATCTTCCTCTAGAATAATCATAAAAGGGTAAAAAGTAGGAGGAGAATCTTCCCTTTCTCTTCACATCTCTGTGATGAGACCTCATCCCTGCCCCCTTTATTCAACTTTCTTAATTAATTAAGAATCATAACTCAGATTTTCATCTGACTCTGCCACTTAAAAGTAAGGTGACCTTGGGCAAGTTATTTACCCTTTCTGAGCTTAAGTTTTCTCATCTATGAAATGAAGATAACCATATTTATCTTCTAGAGAGTCTGTGGGTCTTAGAATCCAAGTAAGATGAAGAACGTGAAAGCATTTTGATTGTGAGGAACAATGCAGATGTATAAGAACTACTCATTGCAGTTAAACCTTGAGTCTATTTATATTCTTAGCAGGTGCTTCCTTGTGGAGCTAATACTTTTTTAAAAAAATCACTTCTGCAATGTAAAGGATATTTCTGTTTAGTTGTCCTAAAACTCTTTTCAAATTCCAAGCAGTGCCTCTGAGGATTATAAAGCTGGAGTCCATGATTTCAGCCTGCAGCAGGGCCCACATCTCCTCCCAGCATTGTGCTGTTTGGTACCTGGGGGATCCTGGATGTGTCTTAGACTCACTCACTCACTTGCATTAGAGAGTTCCCAGGGCATGCTTTGTTTTGTTTCTCTTCTAGACCCGAGACTAGTCTCCTTTCATCCCAGCCTCCATCTTATCCTGGGATGTAGGGCTGATGGTAATAGTAGATTTACTAGCCACACATTGGTTAATGACATCTCCTAAGAATTACTGTTAATCACACATTGGATGCAAACACTTCATCCTCCCTTTTTCTTATAAGGAAGCAAGAAGTTGACACAAATATTTTAAAAAGGAAAAAAAATGCAGCAAACAATGCCTAAAAGAAGATGTAAACAGTGATATCGATTGAGGCATTAAGCATGTTTATTATTCAAATTACTCACTGTGAGTGTACTAAATGGTTACCACGTCAAGCACTGTGCTAAGTGAAGATACAGAAATGGACTAGAAATGGATTATTTCTCTTAGGTGGCATTCTGTGTTCCTGACTGCCTTCCCTAGACATACTTACATTCTAGCAACCTTAGAAGTACTACTACTGGCATCAATAAAGGGGATCAGAATATACCACCCCAAATGTGCCACTCTGGTGTACGGATTATTCTGAGCTGAAGGCAATTGACAAGAAATAGATGTCAGAAAAACTCTCTGCCCCGCGCCTGTTTGCCTAAAATCAGGAAATAAATTTGTAAATGTGTTGCTTCTCTACCAAGAAAGAATTAGTCAGTGGGGACAATTCTACAACCTCATCAGCCCAGAGATGGCACCAGAGGAATCTAGAGAACAAACTTGACTAACTAGCTTTATTTTCTATTCATTCTTCCATATACTTACTTTCCCATAATTTGTTGCTCTAAAAACTCAGTTTTCTTCCTTTGTGTTGTCACTTCTCTAAACATTTATTTTCTTTTGTTAAGATGGTATATAACCCCCAGTTCTAATCATCACTTTTAGTTTTTTATCTCTGAGTGTTTTCATGTGTGTGATGCACTTGTTATTAATAATAAACTTCTGTTAGTTTTTCTCTTGCTAATCTGTCTGATATGGTTGGATGTGTGTTCCTTCTAAATCTCAGGTTGAAATGTGATCCCTAAGGTTGGGGGTGGGGCCTGGTGGGAGGTGTTTGTGTCATGTGGGCAAATCCCTCATGCATGGGCTGGTGCCCTCCCCGAGGTAATGAGTGAGCTCTCACTCTGTGAGTTCATGTGAAAGCTGGTTGTTAAAAAGTGCCTGACATCTCTCTTGCTCCCTCTACTGCCATGTGACACACCTGCTCCCACTTCACTTTCTGCCATGAGTAAAATCTTTCTGAGCCTCACCAGAAACCACAGCTCTGCTTGCTGTGGCTTCCAAATAAACCTCTTTCCTTTATCAGTTACCCAGCCTCAGGTATTTCCTTGATAGCGGTGCAGACTGACACATTGTCTTTTGTCAATCTAATTTGCAGGGCCCTCGCCAACAAAACAAAGATGAGTAAAAGGAAAAAGTATCCATTTTTTCTCCCCTACACTGTTTAGGGAGCTGTGTGGAACATTCTGTACCTGAATGAGGTTTTCACTAGATGGTATCCATGGTTTCCAACCTGGAGGTCTTCAAGAGCAGTCTTTATTTAATATATCTCCAAAATTCTTAGGCCAACAATGCAAATATGCATTGTGTGGTCATAAAAGGTATGTTTAAATATACTCCATATTTTTACAGACTAAACATTTAAAAATTGTGAGATCTATCTGCGACATTTTAATCAGAAAGAGTTCTAGGTAGTTAAAAAGTTAGAAGCTACTGTTTCAAGTTCTCAAGGCTAAAACTGCATGGTTGTTTCTGGGAATTAAGAATAGAAGACTTCTGAATATTTTTAAAGAGCTTAAAATTCAATTCTGGGCTATGGTTTTCCTACCTTAAAGAAATTAAAAATTTTAGAGGAATGCCTAAATGATATTAAGGATTCTTAATCAGCTTGATCTTCATAGACTTGCCTATCTCTTGAGCTAAAACTTTCACCCACTCCAATAACATTTGAAGCTCCCTAAACATCCCCAGCTGTTCCTTGCTTCTGTGCATATGTATATGCTGTCTTCTCTGCCTGAAATACCCTCTCAATATGACTCAAACTCTTAATTTTTCTTAGAATTCCAGCTCAGACTTTACTTCTACTTCTTCTGAGGCAAATTAATTAGGCAGAATTTTGATGTTTTGTTGATATGGCTGCTTAACATAATAAAGTGTGAATTTTGCAGGGCAGAATCTCCAGCCCCCAGAGCAATGCCTGGACAAGAGTAGATGCCCCAAAGTGTTTATTGAATTAAGCTGTAATAAATCATCCAGTGCCCTTGTATAGATTTTAAAATAGAAGGAAAGGAGCAAATATTGATTTTTAGTTCCAAGGTTAGTCATATCTTTAATGTCTGTTTTTTCTATTATACAAAGAAAATGTCAAAACAAAGAATAATCACATTGTGATGACTAAATTGTGGGGGAATAATATTGTACTTGGGGGATTTAGAAGTTAGGAACAAAGTGGGTTGTGTAGTGATGGGGAAATGACTTCAAGCATTTTTTTTTTTTTTTTGTCTCTCAAGGTAATGGTGAAAGACTCCCTCAGTAAGACACTTAAAATGACATGAAGAGTTGAGAAGGTTCTCAAAATTGAATGTTCATCTAAATCACCTGGGGCGATCTTGTCAAAGTGCATAGTTCAGTAGGTCTGGGGTGGGGCTTGAGAATTTGCATTTCTAACATGCTCTCAGGTGATATCTATACTGGTGAATCACGGAGCACTCTAAAGATAATAAAAATTCTTCATGGATTAAAGCATTGGCTCAACTCAGTAGCAAAGCTGTACTAATTTTACTCCCAAATAGTCACTCAGTTCTATATGTAGCAATCACACACATCTTAGGCTTTTTGCCTTTCTACTTTGTGATTCAGATATCACCATTAATTTTTCCCCTCTATAAGTGATCTTGTACATGATTAAATATAAATTAGTTGCTAGGAGCAACAGTAAATGAAACTGTACAGTGGGAATAGCTAGAGTATTTAGATCTTAGGTAGTCAACTGAGAGGAATAGAAAAGTGAATTATTAGCTAGCTTTATTCCTATTTATCATATAACTTTTAAGAATAACAGGGTATCAGTTAAGTGCTAGATATCATCTTCCTTCACATTAAATGTGTTAATTGACACTGCATTGCTTAATCAATCTTGCTATACACTAATTAAATAACTGCAGATTTCTTTTAGGTGAAAGAAGAATTGGTTCCCAACTGATAGCAATGAATGTGAGCTCTAAAATTTCCTACTCTGGATAATAAACTTCTGTTTCATGTCCTATCCTGTGGGACCAGGAGGCTATAAAAGACAAAACACAGACATAAGAGAATGTTGCACATTTGGTTACTAGTTCCAGGACCAAAATGATTGAATATAAAGTAGATCTTACTATCTGGAAAATAGAAATGACAATAATAATAGTGGAAGATGTAAAATTTAAAATTGCAATGGATCAAACATATGGATAGATATATCAGTGGGGAAACACAAGGTCGTAGATGTCACTGGGATCTAAAATTCATATGTGGCTTTTGAATATCCATTTATGTATGAGGAATTTAAGGAAGACAATTTGGGTAGAAATTCAAGTGACTTATCTTCAAAATGCATTAACTGGCAAGAACGTGAGAGAGAGAGAGAGAGAGAGAGAGCTCACATATGAGTGTGTTTTATTTTGGAGAGAGAGAGAGCTCACATATGAGTGTGTTTTATTTTTAATAGAATGGCTATTTGGAAAGGCAATGATGAAGTCGCTGATGAAGTTCATTGTGAGGCCAACACCCCTTGCTCTCACTCCAATCTTCAAAGTCACCTCTTGGTACTGCCATTAGCAGGAAATGTACAAAGAAGTCGTTTCCCAGTATATATAAAAAATGTGCTATGGTCTACAAAGCACCACTCAAATTACAGTTTGCATTTTTCAATATTAGAATTGGAAGAAAAGAAAGCATAAATGAAAGTGAATGCAGTCAGAATCCGTGCTGAACCCATTTTTATAGAATTGCAAGTGAAGTTTTAGGCATCCATAAGAATGTAATTATGCTTCCATTGCTTAATGTATGGACTCAAATTCTGACTTAATTATTCTGCAACTAAATTTATGTCATTCATGTAGTAAATCTTGGCAATTGCTCTCACAACTATCATTGGAAATGTAATTAACTTGGGTTAGATAAGTTTTTACAGTGAAAACTAAATGCAGTGTAATACCAAGGCATTATTTAAAAGGCAAAGGCCAAATATATCTTCTTTCTAAAGTTTCCTGTTTGTTTGCAATTTCTTTTCCTCAGTGTAAATGCCGATTTTTTTTTTTTCAGCTTCACATTTCTGTCTGTTAATTGGAAGCTTCTCTATTTCTTTTTTTTCTTTCTTTTTTTTTTTGATACGGAGTCTCGCTCTGTCAACAGGGTGGAGTGCAGTGGTGCGATCTCGGCTCACTGCAACCTCTGTTTCCTGGGTTTAAGCAATTTTCCTGCCTCAGCCTCCCTAGCAGCTGGGACTACAGGCGCGTGCCACCATGCCCAGCTAATTTTTTGTATTTTTGGTAGAGATGGTGTTTCACCATGTTTTTCTTTTTAAGGGAAAGTGTTCTACTCTTTGTATTACATCTTTTACTAAGAATACAGCTTATTTTTTAGTGAGGCTTTTCTGTATACAATAAAGCTGATTGTTTTCAGAGCCAACTTTTCTTTGTTTTACCCTAGTTAAAAATTGTATTGCTTTCTTTCTTTCTTTCTTTCTTTTTTTTTTTTTTTTAACTAAGGCTTCCCTAGGAAAACAAATTCTACTGAACCTAGAAACTACATTTTTATCAGTTGTTAAGAAATGATATTAATTCTATAATGACTACTTAAATAATAGTTAAGGAAAAGAGATAAAATAAAAAAGATTTCTAGACACTATACTTACTGTATCAGTTCTTTTTCACACTGCTATGAAGAACTGCCTGAAACTGGGTAATTTATAAAGAAAAGAGGTTTAATTGACTCACAGTTCCACATGGCTGGGGAGGCCTCAGGAAACTAATAATCATGGCAGAAGGGGAAGTGGCCTTATATAACACAGTGGCAGATGAGAGAGAAGTGCACCAAGGGGAAGAGCCCCACACTTATCAGACAACTAGGTCTCATGAAAATTCACTAACATGAGGATAGCATGGGGGAAACTGCCCCCATGATCCAATCACCTCCCATCAGGTCCCTCCTCTTGACACCTGGAGATTACAGTTCAGATGACAATTCATGATGAGATTTGGGTGGGGACACAGAGTCAAACCATATCACCCACTGTTTATTTTAAGTTTATCGATAATATACTTATCAATAAATGTCTTCATCTGCTTGGGCTATTATAACAGAAAAACATAGACTGGGTGGCTTAACAACAAATTTATTGCTTATAGTTCTGAAGGCTGGAAGACCAAGGTCAAGGTGACTGCAGGGTATGTTTCATTCTGTGGTGTGTTCTCATAACTTGTAGGTAACCACTGTCTCACTTTGTGCTCACATGACCTCTTCCTTGAGCACACACTGAGAGAGACAGAAATCTCTCTCTTACCCTCCCACTTTTAATAAAACCACTAATTCCATCACAAGGGCCCCACCTTTATGATATTATCCAAACCTAATTAAATCCCAAAGGACTTATCTCCAAATATTATAAACATATAAATTTTTTGGGGGGGTGATACAATTTCATTTTTAGTGGAAAATAATTTTCTTCCCACAGGTTTGACATTTGGATAAATCATTATATCACAATGTGAAAGTCATCAGAATCAATATGGAGTCACTTGTGTCAAACACTAAAAAAAAAAAAAAAAAAAAACTAAAAAAGCCAGGAGGCTTAAAAGGGAGAACCCTTAGGCACACTTGCATATGATAATTATTACAAAGACTCTCTAACAGGCTTCTACATAGACACACCTGTGACAAGAACTTTTGTTAAGAACTTTTTGAACTGAAGTTATATGAATCCCAAAGACAACCAGCTGGTGTACAATAACATTTGCCTGGCATAGTGTCCCCACAGAGGAAGTGGCTTCAACTCCTGTGATAAACTCCTGCAACCAATCATCTTTTTGTTTTAAAACAAAGTATGTGCATTTTTCTTTTTTGCCTTTAAAAGCTTTCCCTTTCCTCAGCCTCTCTGAATGTGCCTGACATTATTTGACTGTTTCCCCACCCACATCTCATCTTGAATTGTAACTCCCACAATTCCCATGTGTCATGGGAGGAACCTGATGGGAGGTGATTGAATTATGCAGGTAGGTCTTTCTTGCACTGTTCTTATGATAGTGAATGATTCTCATGAGATCTGGTGGTTTTAAAGAGGAGTTTCCCTGCACAATCTGTCTTCTCTTGTCTGCCGTCATGTGAGACAAGGCTTTCACCTTCTACCATGACTGTGAGGCTTCCCCAGCCACATGAAACCATAAGTCCAATAAATCTCTTTCTTTTTTTTAAATTGACCAGTCTCAGATATGTCTTTATCAGCAGCGTGAAAACGGACTAAAACAGTAAATTGGTACTGGGAGTGGGACATTGCTGAAAAGTTACCTGAACATGTGGAAGTGACTTTGGAACTGGGTAACAGGCAGAGGTTGAAAAAGTATGGAGGGCTCAGAAGAAGACCAAAAAATGTGGGAAAGTTTGGGACTTCCTAGAGACTTGTTGAACAGCTTTGACAAAAATGGTTATAGTGATATGAACAATAAGGTCCAGTCTGAGCTGGTCTTAAATGGAAATGAGGAACTTGTTGGGAACTGGAACAAAGGTGACTCTTGTTATGTTTTAGCAAAGAGACTGGCAGCATTTTGCCCCATGCCTTAGAGATCTATGGAACTTTGAACTTGAGAGAGATGATTTAGGGTATCTTGTGGAAGAAATTTCTAAGCAGCAAAGCATTGAAGGGGTGACTTGGGTATTGTTAAAGGCGTTCAGCTTCAAAAGGGAAACAGAGCATAAAATTTGGAAAATTTGCAGCCTAACAATGCAATACAAAAGAAAATCCTGTTTTCTGAGGAGAAATTCAAGCCAGCTGCAGAAGTTTACATAAGTAACAGGGAGCCCAACGTTAATCACCAAGACAATGGGGAAAATGTCTCCAGGGAATGTCAGAGACTTTTGTGGCAGACCCTCCCATCATAGACCTGGATACTTAGGAGGAAAAAGTGGTTTTCTGGGCTGGGCCTTGGGTCTCTGTGCTGTGTGCAGCCTAGGAACTTGGTGCCCTGTGTCCCAGCTGCTCCATCTATTGCTGAAAGGGGCCAATGTAGAGCTTGGGTCATGGCTTCAGAGGGTGGAAACCTTTGAAGCTTTGGCAGCTTCCATGTGATGTTGAGCCTGAGAGGGCACAGAAGTGAAGAATTGAGGTTTGGGAATCTCATCCCAGATTTCAGAGGATGTATGGAAATGCCTGGATATCCAGGCAGAAGTTTACTGTAGGAGTGGAATCCTCATGGAGAACCTCTGCTAGGACAGCGCAGAGGCAAATGTGGGGTTAGAGCCCCCACACAAAGTCCCTACTGGGCCACCATCTAGTGGAGCTGTGAGAAGAGGACAACCACCCCTGCAGACCCCAGGATGGTAGATCCATTGACAGCTTGTAGCATGTGTGCACCCGGAATAGCTGAAGACACTCAATGCCAGCCCATGAAGGCAGCTGGGAGGGAGGCCATACCTTGCAAAGCCACAGAGGCAGAGCTGACCAATACCATTGAAACCCACCTCTTGCATCAGTGTGTTCTGGATGTGAGACATGGAGTCAAATGAGATCATTTTGGAGCTTTAAGATTTGACTACCCTGCTGGATTTTTGACTTGCATGGGGTCTTTAGCACCTTTGTTTTGGCCAATTTCTCCTATTTGGAATAGATGTACATACTAAATGCCTGTAACCCCATTGCATCTAGGAAGTAACTAACTTGCTTTTGATTTTACAGGTTCATAGGCAGAAGGGATTTGCCTTGTCTCAGATAAGAGGTTGAACTGTGGACTTTTAAGTTAATGTCTAAATGAGTTAAGATTTTGCAGAACTGTTGGGAAGGCATGATTAGTTTTGAAAGGTGAGAGCATGAGATTTGGGAGGGCCCAATGGTGGAATAACATGGTTTGGATGTGTCCCCACCCAAATCTCATGTTGAATTATAACTTCCACAAATCCCATGTGTCATGGGAGGAACCCAGTGAGAGGTGACTGAATTATGGGGACGGGTCTTTCCTGCAGTGTTCTCATTATAGTGAATAAATCTCACAAGATCTGATGGGTTTGAAAAGGGGAATTTCCTTGCACAAGCTCTTTTCTCTTGTCTATCACCATATGAGATGCATCTTTCACCTTCTACCACGATTTTGAAGCTTCCCTATCCACGTGGAACTGCAAGTCCAATAAACCTCTTTCTTTTTTAAATTGCCTAGTCTCAGATATTTCTTTATCAGCAGCATGAAAATGGACTAATACAATGCCGAAGGTCCCCATTACCTGCATTTCCTGGGTTTGCAAAACCCTTGCACATCCCCAAATAAACTTAAGATCGTTGGAGCATCTCTCCTTGTTTGTTACTTAGGTTGACAACAGCAAAATCATATAAAGTAATATTTGGTTGTCATAAGTTAATTTTTCTTTTTCTTTTTCAGTTGGAGAGTGATATTTCACTTTTTAAGATGATAAAATTTCATATGACTAATTTTTTGGAAGTTTGGGGTTTATCTCCACATTTGTTCCACTCACTTTTCATATACTTAGGATTATACTAACATAAATTTCTTACATTAACCTCCCATTTAATTATTATTAATTTGTTGTGTTAGGCTTTCTGCCATATAATATCTCATATGTATACATGAAGACAAATAAAAGGAAACCACATACATAAAAATAAATTCTGGGTGGATTGTAGACAAAATATGACATATAAAACAATAAAGCTTTTAGAAAATAACACAGGCAAATATATTATGACCCTGGAGTACATATACATTTGTCAGAATTTCAACAAATCAGCTAAAAAGCCAATAAATTGCAAAAAAGAAATATTCAAATGGCTAATAAACATAAAAATGCTCTCAAAATCATTTTTCATAGAAGAAATAAAAATGAAAATCATGATTAGATATATCACTGTACAGCAAATAAGACAGCTAAATTGAAAGGTCTGATAATGCTAAGTTGGTAGATGTATAGAACAACTGAAATCCTCATACATGACTGGTATGAGTGTAAATTGGTCCTAATAACTTTGGGCAACTTTTTGCTGGTATACACTGAAGCTTTGTATTTTTATTTTCACAACTATATTGTATATATACCTTATGATCCAGAACTTTCACATATAAAACTATGCCTAGAGAAATGCATAATATTTTCACAAAAAGTTAGATCATGATTGCTCATAATAACACTCTGCAATAACTAAACACTGAAAAAAACCCTGAAACGTTTATCTCTATTAGGATGTATAAACTGTGGTACATCCAAGCAGTAGAGAAGCCTACATAGCAATAACTAGAACACTTCTACAAACTATTGGGAAAAACAATATAGATGACTATTTCAAACATAAGGTTGAGGGAAAGAAGTTGTATATACCTTTGAATTTCATTTACAAAGAGTTCAAATACATACAGACAAAGCCCCATTATGGTGTTAAAATCAGCAGAGTGTTACCTTCAGGGTGGTGGGTAGGAATAGTGAGACCATAAGAAAGGACTTAGAGGTCTTCTGGTTTATGGTCAATATTAAACAAAAGCCTTCTAAAGATGACAGATGGATAGATAAACAACCAACATACACAACAATTAAATGTATATGACACTTCTCAATTTACAAATTAGTTCTATAGGTATTATTAAGTAACCGAATACACAGCACAGTATTTGATCTGCCAACACATGTGATAGTTAAGAGGGATGACACACATGTTAAATCTGCGTTCAAATTTTAAGGTGTTTCCTAACCACTCATTAATCAATAAATGTTTATTTAGTTATCACCGTAATTAAACTTTGTAAACGACCATGGTTATATAATGATGAGAAAGGGAGATATGGCTCTACACTGGGAAAGCTGATATTCTAATAGAGAAGGAAGACAAAACGGGTTTATAATACCATTAATTAAGGGCTATGCTATAAATGCCAGAACACTCCCTCCCTATCCATGTGATTTTTGATAAATTACTTAGAGTTCCTGATCTTCAATCTTTTCATCTGTAAAACAGGACTATTAATACCTACCTCATATTATAGATTATAGGTGTTAATCAAAAACATATGTGAAAATTTCCATGCGCTATCTAATCCTAATGGAGTTCCATTTCCTTTTTCCCAAATACAAAGAATCTCTTATCTATGTGTTTCTCATGTTTCATGCTAGCCTGAAAGATTCTTGCAGACAAAGGTTAATTTAACTTTTATTGAAAATTGAGTGCACATCTCTTGGACTGGAACTTTCTTACATCAGGTGTGAAGCTTTCTCCTCCAAATGGGAATGTGACATATTTCTTGAGACTCCAAGGTTGACAAGGGCCGACTGCCAACCTTTGCTATTTCTTTCCGCTGATGGATACTCTTTTCCTTTTGTACTTGCATCTCTTTAGAAAAATTACCTTTTGTGAGTTTCATGCAACTGAAAAGAGGCAAAACAACTGGAATTTATAAAAACACCTCTGTAATAGATGATAAAGTAAATGGTACTCTCCGGTGTTAAGGTGACATTTCTGTGTAAATTTAGAAGTGCTCAGGAATCTAAAGTTAAATAAACATAAGCTAAAATTAATTTTTCTTCCAATGAGTCAGAGACTATGGCTCTTAACAGGATGCTTTTAAAATATTTTTGCATTGTATTTTTGTTTTCACAGCTATATTAGATCTCCAATACTATCATCTCAAACAGCTTTGAGAATGGCCAAATGAAGTGCAGCTGTATGAGTAATCGACTTTATAAATGGATTTTTAAAATTTTTGCTTCAAAACAGAATTGCATTCTTGGCTGAATATCTGAAAAAAATTAAAAGAAAAAGTCTTTAACATTATATTTTTATGAAGTCATTGTATGCTTTTCTTCTTGTAAGCACAGAAGTACTGGCTGTAGAAAATATAAAGACTGATTTGCCTGATCCATGAAATGGAAAAATTAGACACAAATGCAAATTTCTTGTCAGTGCTGACCTTCCTAGTTGCTTATTTTAGGTGTGTGAACAGTAAAGATGTGAAAACAAATTATCTGACCAAACCTGAAGCCTTTTAAAGCAGGTGTGATTGTGGGTACAGCCTGGAGACTTTGAGCACATGGACACTTAGAAATGTCTTTATTTTGATTTCACTCTTTATGTGACTTGAATAGATTTAACATTCAAAATTAAATTCATTTTGGAATTTAAAGACAACATCATATTGTTTTCTACTCACTGGTTACTGCTGATGAGAAAGCAGAAGCAGATATTAACCCACTTCTTGCTCTTGTATAAATAACTTGTCCTCTCCTAACTTTGGAAAGCTTAAGGATGTTTTCTTCTATGGTAGTCTATACTTTTATTAATGTTCTATAACTTATACTTCTTTTTGAAAATGCATCCTGCTCAGCACCTGAGGACCTTTTCAACATGTAGATGTGTTTCTTCAACTATGAAAAAAAGGTCTTCTATATTTATTTATTTTTTTAGAGATAGGGTCAAACTCTGTCACCCAGACTGGAAGAATGCAGTGTCAAGATCATAGCTCACTAGAGCCTCAAACTCTTGGGTTCCAGTGATTCTCCAGACTCAGCCTTCTGAGTAGCTGAAAATACAGGTGTGCACCACCACACCTGTCTAATTTTTGTATTCTTTGTAAAGACAGGGTCTCGCTATGTTGCCCAGGCTGGTCTTGAACCCCTGGCTTCAAGCGATCCTCTTGCCTCAACCTCCCAATGTGCTGGGATTACAGGTGTGAGCCGTGGTGTCCAGTAATCTTCCATTATTTCTTTGGTTGTTTATCTCCCCTCCATTTCCTCTGTTTTCTCTTCTTAAAATTGTATTGAATGGAAATTGGTCTTCTGTATCCCAGGCTTTTCTGTCATGTTATCTTTCTCTTTGTCTTTTTTCTCTGTGTCCTGATTTTTTCTTACCTCTTCATTTTTAATTTCACCAGTGAAATATATTTAGCCCTGTTTGCTCCTTTTTCATACCAACCTGTTTCATGGATGTAGCATCTTCAAAAATCTCTCTTGGAATATAAATAAAACATAGGCAAATGTTTTATTTTCACTGAAGCAAGCCATTCAGTTTGTATTTTTTTAAGCAAATTCATCCTTTCTATTTGTGATGTTGTGTTTTAGAAACTCAACTGTCTGTTAATACTTAGTTAACTATTTATATTTATCATTGAAGACCTAAGTTGATTTCATAGAGAAGGGTTCTCTCCTCTATATCATGAGGCAAGACTTTAGGTTTCTTGAGTGGAGAGTAGGAAGGCAGCCTTCCCATCAAATGTAAGACAAGGATAGACCTAAGGAACCCTACTCTGCAACTGTGACCTTATCCCCTCTAGACAGATAGTTCAATATTTAAAAACACATATTGCTATGGTTTGGATATATCCCCCTAAAAACATATGTTGAACACTTAATTCCCTATGCAGCAGTACTGACGGGTGGGTCCTGCTCTCATGAATGGACTAATGTCCTTATCATAGGAGTGAGTGCCTGATAAAGTGAATTCATCTCCCCACCCCCACTGTCTCACATGCTGTTGCCCTTCTGTCTTCTGCCATGGGATGATGCAGCAAGAAGACCTTGCCAGATGCAGGCCCGTTGACCTTGGACTTCTTAGTCTTCAGAGCTATAGGAAATAAACTTCTGTTCTTTATAAATTACCCAGTTTTATGTATTCTGTTATAGCAACAAAATTGGACTAAGACACATATTAAATATCTTTTTCTTGGGGTGAGACTTTTAGCCATGGCAATATAAATAGTCCAGTGAATCCTTTCTGCAAAATATAAGTATGAAACTGAATAAAATTATGAAAAATAACCATTTCAGTGCTCTGAAGATTGACTTGGGCAAACAACAAATTCAAAATTGTTTATTCATGAAAAGCTGCTAGAATTTAGATTAAAAACCAAGGGAATCTATAGCCTAAGTTTTGCTGCCATTGGTTCAGTTTTTACTTGGAGCAGAGAATAAAAACTCATGCTCAATGGCATTGTACAAAAAAGCAGCAAGCTCAGTAGAAAACAAATAGGATCAATGCATAGCTCTGTTAACCTGAGGTTGCAGACCTTCTTAAGGTGAGAAGCAAATCAGACAGAAATTTAACAGTGATTCAGGAGCTGAGAAATATAGAAGGGCTAGATAAGTTGTCCATACCCTTGTGGTTGATGGGAAACTGCAGGCAAAATCAGGGAAGATGTGAAGACTCACATTACCTGGTTTGCAGACCTATTATAAAACCACTGTAATACTGTGGTATTGGAGAAAGCATAGATACATAGACCAATGAAACACAATAGGGAGCCCAGAGATTGACCCAAACACACATAGTGCATTGATTTTCAACAAAGATGCAAATAAATTTTAATAAATAAATTATAGTATTTTCAACAAATGGTGCTGCAACAACTAGATATCCATATGCAAAATCACAAACCTTTATCTGTAAATCACACCCTATGAAATTAATGCAAAATGAAATATGAATCTAAATATGAGATCTACCACTACAGAATGTCTAGAAGGAAGCATAGGAGAAAATGTTTCTGACCTTCGGTTAGGCAGTAATTTGTAGGACATGAAAAGCACATTTTCTGAAAGAAAATTTGGTAGGTATGACTTCTTCACTGTGATTGCTAATGTTAGGGGTCAACTTGTCTGAATTAAGGAATACTTAGAGAGTTGGCAAAGCATTATTTTTAGTTTTGGACTTCAACTGAGCCACACTGCTGACATTCCAGGGTCCCCAGCTTATAGGAAGTTATCAAGGGACTTCTCAGCCTCCATAATCATGTGAGTCAATTCCCTTAACAAATCTTCTCTTATCTATCTATCTATCTATCTATCTATCTATCTATCTATCTATCTACCTACCTACCTACCTACCTACCTACCTACCTACCTATCGGTATGTTTGTCTCTGTGTCTCCACCCAAATCTCATCTCCAATTGTAATCCCTGTGTGTCGTGGAAGAGATCTGGGGGGAGGTGACTGCATCATGGAAGCAGGTTTCCTTTTTTCTGTTCTTGTGATAGTGAATGAGTTCTCATGAGATATGGTTGTTTGATAAGTGTCTGATGCTTCCCTCTTCTTGCTCACTCTCTCCTTCCACCATGTAAGACATGCCAGGCTTCCTCTTGGCCTTCCACCATAATTGTGAGTTTCCTGAGGCCTCCCCAGCCATGCAGAACTGTGAGTCAATTAAACCTCCTGTCTTTATAAATTACCCAATCTCAGGTAGTATCTTTATAGCAGTGTGAAAATGGATTACTAAACTAATCTTATTGGTTCTGACTCTCTGGAGAACTCTGACTAATAAGTCACCAAAATTAAAACATTTTATCTTCAAAAGATTCTATTAAGAAAAATTAAAAGATAAGCTATAGATGGGAGAAAGTATTTGAACATTTTATATCTGAAAAATAATTTGTATTTGGAATATTTAAAGAACTCTTACAACTCAGTAATAGGAAGACAAATGACTCAGTTAAAATTGGGTAATATATGTGAATATATACTTCACAAAAGATTATGTAAAGCTTAAAGATACATGAATTGTTAATAAGCACATAAAAAGATGCTCATTATTAGTAATTGGAGCAATACAAATTAAAACTAAAATGTGAATCATCAATGTACTCTCTGCAGTGGATATGAAGATGTCTTTTGAAAGATTGTAAACATCATGTTTTGGTGTCTATTTGAAAAAATTGGAACTCTTATACATTGCTGCTGGGAATATAAGATGTACAATCAGTTTGGATAACATCTTGGCAGTTTTTAGAAAAGTTAAATATGTATTTACCATAAAATGCAACAATTCAACTTGTAGATATCTACCTAGAAAAAATGAAAACATGTTCTCACAGACTAGTACACAAGTGTTCCTAGCAGTATTATTAATAATAGATTTAAACTGGAAACAACCTGAGTGTCTGTCAATGAATTGAGAAAATGTGGTATATTTATACAATGGGATACTATTCAGCAATTAAAGGAAATCAAATACCCATGCATGCTATATTATGAATGAGTTTTAAAATGTTATGCTAATGAAAGAAGCTGAACATTATGAACCACATATTCTATGATTTAAGTTATGAAAAACAGCTAGACAAAGTAGACCTATAAAGACAATAGGCATTATCAGTGATTGCCTGGAGTTGAGAGAAGAAGAAGAAGTTGAAACCAGGCCCAAGGAAATTTTAGGGGATGATGGCAACATTTTAAGACTGAATTTTGCTGATGGTTGCACAACTGTATACATTTATTGAAAGAAGACTCCTTATATTGGGTGAAATTTATGTCATGTAAACTATACGCTAATAAAGCTCTTATAAGAAGAAAAAAAAATATTTTTCTGCTCCAACCTAGAGAAAAGACATGTATTGCTTATTTTTTTTTTAATGTAGGGCTAGGGTATGGGGTAATAACACTGAGGAAATTTTGCTGGACACCATTTCCAATCAATCAGTAAATTGGTGTGAAAACATGCTAGTCAATGTATTAATACACCAATTATTCACTTAGTAGAACACAACCAACATGTCAACCTTTTCATCTGATGACAGCAAATTCTAACAGTAGAGAAATAATGGAAGAAAACAGCCTAAAATGTTATGTCATTGAAAGATATATATGTACATGAGGAGGAAGGAGCACATAGTTTGGCAAAGAGAATGTTGATATTCCTGATTTCTGGTTCATGTCACTAAGCCAGCATTTGATCATGATAGTGAGATGTGCTTGTGGATACCTAGTCTTAAATCTTAAATGATTTCCTACCAGAACCACAAATTATCTTTTATTAGAATTTTTTGACCAATTCTTTTTGGTTGAATTACCTTTATAGTAACATCTGCTTTCACATTCTTCTGGAACAAAAGTTTCAGACTCCTGAAATGGTGCATGACTCTGCATAAACTGCCTGTTTGTCCCCCAAATTTGGCCCAATTGTTTCTGTGCTTAAGACACATTTTAGAACTTACTTCTGATTTCTCTTTTCATGAACTCTTCTTATCACTGCTGTACTCTTACATGCAACAGTTTCAGGGATAATTATATAATATTTTATTTGCAGAATAATAGTTCTTTCAAAATTATACTTACACAGCAATACAGCTTGTGCCTCCACAAAATCCTATACTATAGAAATTCTATAATTGTGCCTGTAACATAGATGGTGATTATCAGCAGGTAAGTTATTCATTATTTATCTATATTCACATTTTGAAGAATAGAGATGTCAATTCCATTGGAAGAAAGACTCCTTTGATTTTGAAACAGGAAAATCTCTCTCCTCAGGATCCTTTTGATTAATTTGTTTCTTACATTCACTCCCTATGGGTTGCTGTCCATGTTTCCTTCACATAAATAAACTATGTGTTAAGGTCTCTTTGTTATAAGAGATAAAATTGATTACTTCATTATTACCCTGATTTGCTGGTTTAAAATATTATAGCCTAGTGAATTGCTGTTATCTTATTAATTATGAATTAATTTAATTTGTGGAGGTTGAAAGCATTCACTGGTTTTCTTTAATTAATTGTTTTTACATGTGTTGCTAGAGGAGTCTTTTATAAGAATGACGTGGTCTAATGACACAGCCTTTCCTTTTTGGATATTAGGTGAGGGCCATAAATAATGTGAATCACATCTTGATTTATTTGCCACTCACATGTCCTGATACTTGATCCGTTAGTTGATTCATCACAAAGAACAAGTCAAAGGGAGTTTCTTGAGATCTGCCTATGGGAGGTTTATGTGAAATGCTCTGTGTCTTTGGTAGACTCTGACCTCTAAGTTAGTCCTGTTAGTCTGACTTACTACAGCCTCTTTTGTGATGATATCCTGGGTCTATCTTGTACCAGGTGCTTATAATCTGTATGATCTTAGACAAGTTACTTCAACTTCGAGGCTTCAGTTTGTTCATCCCTAAATTAGGGAAACTAATTACAATTATCTAAAAGAGTTGGTGTTTTCATCTGTTCATGCTGCTATAAAAAATACTAGAGACTGGATAATTTATAAATTAAAATATATTATTCACAGTTAGGGAGGCTAGGAAGTCCAAGATCAAGGCTCAGGAAGGTTCAATGTCTCATGAGGGATTGGTCTCTGCTTCCAAGATTTCACCATGAGGGCTGTGTCCTCTGGAGGGGACAAATGCTGTATCCTCACATGAAAGAGGGGATGGAAAGGCAAAAAGGGGCTAGCCAGTTCCTTCTAGCCCTTTTATTCGGTTGCTAATCCATATTAAAGGAGCCCTCATGACTGAATCACCTTCTGAAGGCCCTACCTTTTAACATGATCACATTGGCAATTAAGTTTCAGCATATGAAATTTTGGGGGCATTCACACCATAGCAGTTGGCGATGGGATTGAATAAAATCACGAAGTGAATAAAGCAGTAACTGAATCATAGTTAAATGCTCACAAGAGGTTAGCTGCGTTATTATTGTTCTTGTTTTTATGGTTATCTATCAACCATTTTAGAACCCCCTTTCACACCCTTCACTTCCCTTCCTCTTTCTTTGTTTCATTTTTCTGTGAGTCTGGGATTCTTGAATATTCTTTTCCCTGGATCTAAAAACACTGAAGATGAATTCATAATAATTTAATTGTTACAAAACTGCATTTTACATTTATGATGTTTACATAGGCTTTTTAAAATGTGAAAGGGTTTTTTTTTTCATTTCCTTGACTATTGCATGATTCAGATTCCATGTCAACATGCCTAAAAATTAATAGGTTGGTAAAATTTTTTATTCATGTATTAAGCAACTTTTTTTTTTTTTTGAGATGGAGTCTTGCTCTGTCACCCAGGCTGGAGTGCAGTGGCAGGATCTCAGCTCACTGCAAACTCTGCCTTTCGGGTTCAAGTGATTCTCCTGCCTCAGCCTCCCGAGTAGCTGGGATTACAGGCACCCACCATCATGCCTGGCTAATTTTTATATTTTTTTAGTAGAGATGGGGTTTCACCATGTTGACCAGGTTGGTCTTGAACTCCTGACCTCAGGTGATCCGCTTGCCTCGGCCTCCCAAAGTGCTGGGATTACAGGCATGAGCCACAGTGCCCTGTGCATTAAGCATCTTTGAAAGTATGTTTTGCAAATATTATCCTTACATTTTTATGCTGTGTATATGTAGTCCTATGTTGCATAATTTCAAAAGACCTTCTTGACTATATGTTACCTCTATTCATGTATCCGCGTACTTAACAAATAATTCTAGGGCACCTGCCCTGTGTTGAGCATTCTTCTAATTACTGATGTATAGCTTAAAATTGGCCACTAGATTTAAAATAAAGGCCATTGGTAATCTTGATAGCTGATAGCCTGATTGGAATATAATTAAGAGGGAACAGGAGTAGAAAAATTGAAGAAATCAAGTATAGATAATTCTTTTCTGGAGTTTTTCTGAGAAGAAGAATAAAATAAATTGGGAAGTAAATGAAAGAAACTTTAGTTAGAGGAGGGTATTATTATTTTTTAGATGGGAAAATGATGGTTTGCATATATGCTAATGAAAATAGTCCACTAAGGTAGGGAAAAGTTGTGCTATAGGAAAGAGACGGAGCAGTTGCTGGAGCAGGATCCTGAGTAAGTAGAGGAGACAGAGCCTGTACCGAAAAGGAAGGCTGGCCTATGATAGGTTTTTGCTAGGAGGAGAGAGTCATTCTTAATGAGAAAGAGGAAAAGTCAAATACTGGTCACCAGTGTTCATTATTGGCTAAATTGTGCTTAGTCACACTTCCCTCTAACAGATGGGGCTGTCACAAAACTGCTTTCCACATAATAAATACTTAATATCTGCTCTAATTTATAGTTTCTTCTCCCCTTACAAGGTCTTACTTTCTGTTACCCAGGACTCACCACTATCTTTGCATTTAGCACAAAGTCTTACAATTATGTTTGTACACCTATCTCTGCCATTAGATTGGCAGCACCTTCGGGCTTATAGTGTCTGTCATCTGCAAGATCAAGAGTAGAATTCTCAATCCAATATTTTTCTCCAGCCAGTGAGAAGCTGTTTCCAATTTCTTCAGTGAAATCAATGGTTGTTTTACCATTTTCTGCTTCCAGTTCATCCTAATTATTCCCTTTTTGTGTAAAGTTAACCCACAAAATACATGTAGCATCTTCAGGATATGTATGTGTGTATGTTTGTGAATTCATGTATGTTTGTGGGTATGTAAACATTTTTAATTAGAAATGCTTCTGAAGGAGTATACGTACACTAATTTGTCAGAAACTGCATGATGATCGGCATTCAACGTTTCACTTTTGAGGGCAGGCATTGAGTTGGATTCCTGTGCACATCTGACTTATCTAGGGAGGAGGTACTGATCCTTCTATAGGTTTTGGTGGAAGAATGTCTCAAGGACAGGCACACACTAAGAGAGAAGGCTGCTCTTTCCCCTTTAGTTATGGTAAAAGGGAAGTTTTAATTGCTTTAATTAATGCCTTGGGTTTCTTTGAAATTCCCTTGCTCCTCTGCACAGTCATGATAACATCTCAGCCTCTCTGTGAATCAGTTTCAGGAGCACTGAGGGACATTTACTTAATTCACATGAAATAGCCTTTGATTTCTCCTTATGTAAAAGCTGCTTATCATGGTTACCACCTTGGCTTTGCCAGTTGCTATGAACTAATTTCTCATTCCTCTTATCAGAGTGATGTTTTATTAAATAAAACTTCTGAAGAACCCTTTTTGTTTTGGGGTAGGGTAAAGGGTAATCATAGAGCGAAATGCACAAAGTAACTCTCACTCACTGTAGACTTCTGGTGAGCTGTGAGATTTCTCATTTCCTAGATGATCCTAGATTGGATCTGAAATGAGAAACAGTAGGGTAAAAGATAGATTTGAAATAAAATGTCTACAGATAATAGTATGACATTAATGTTAATTTCCTTGAAAACTATACTCTGGTTATGTTGTTAACGCTTGGAGAAATCTGCAGGAAAACATAATGCAATGCTTTACGCTACTTGTGTAACTGTTTTGTAAGTCTGAAATTTTTCTAAAATAAATTGTTTTTTAAAAATTTTCCCCTTACTAGAGCTATTTAAATTTATCCAGGCTGGGCACAGTGGCTCATACTTGTAATCTCAGCACTTTGGGAGGCTGAGGTGGGCTGATCATTTGAGGTCAGGAGTTTGAGACCAGCCTGGCCAACATGGTGAAAACTCATCTCTACTGCAAATACACAAATTATCTGGGCCTGGTGATGCACTCCTGTAGTCCCAGCTACTCAGGAGGCTGAGGCAGGAGAATTGCTTGAACTCGGGAGGGAGAGGTTGCAGTGAGCCAAGATTGTGCCACTGCACTCCAACCTGGGTGACAGAGTGAGACTCCATCTAAATAAAAAAAAAAAAAAAAAGGAAAAAAAAAAAAAAGAAAAATAATTCATCCAACTCTGAAACATGAGTGTCTCAAGACAGCTAAGACTAATCCTACATACTCTTGGTGACAATACAAAAATAAAAGAGGCTACAGTTTGAGGGAAATGGTAAGTCTATTAGAAATGGCAGATTTAAGAGCAAAGTAATTGGAATTGCTAGAAATAGTGACCTTAAGGAAGTCCTTGAAAATACTCAGAGAAATTGACAAAGTAATAATTATGGTCACATTTGACATGCTGTCATGTGACAGAGGGATTTGATTTTTCTCTATAAACTTAATGGGTTAATTAGGGTCAATGGTTAGAAAATGTAAAATATAAGACTTGGGTTATGTAGAAGAAATTTCTGACAATTAGATTTATCCAAAACTGAAATGGACCTTATAACACAGGTTTATTGCTATTTCTTGAGAGTAAAACCAGAGACCAAGTGACCTTTGGGTTTTAATATTGCAGAAAGGGGATCCTGAATTGGGTAGGAAGCAACAAAGAAACGAGCTTTTTCAACTCTGATTGTCTATGATTTTGTGTCTTGATAAATGAGTGATGCTCCAAACTGTTTAATTTACTGTATTAATGCTGTTACTAGCACTAATGTTGTGTATTAATACTACTACTAACACTAATTAATACTGCAAATTAATATCAACTCTACTGGCACTGGCACTAATATCATGTGCGTGTCTATTTGTGTGTGCGTGTGTGTGTGTGTGTTTTCTCCCTAAGGTATAGGGTGTTTGAAAAGTTTGCCATAAGATGATAATTTTTATGGATTATATATGTGGATAATATTAGATGCTGCACAGTACCTATTAAATGTGATTTATTTGTCTGTAGAACAGTAGCCTGGGACTGCTCTAAATATATCTACAGGGTGCAGGTTTGAAATTAATGTGCTAGAGTACTTTAATGTAGGGAACATGCTGGCTGGGTTTGCTGATGTTTGGTACAGCCAAAGGCTCTTACCTTGATGGATGGTTGTTTCCTTCTTGATCAATGCATGAATCATCTCTACTAGGTCAACAAAGAGAGAAAACAGTAGGTGGTCCTGCCTACTGCTGGATTAAGTTCAAAGCCTGGAGAGAACTTTGCATTTGTAGGGCAGATACAAGAAAGTGTGTTTATTTGAATCCTTGGCACATTACCTTTTTTCAAGTTCATGTTGCTCATGCTGGATGAAAAAGGCCCAGCATTCTCTGTTTCTTTCCTCATTGGAGTGGCTTAGATGAGATCATGAAAAACATCCTTAGATGTATGTCTGGGTTTTCTGCAAGAAATAACATTTGATTTATAAAAGAATCATATTATCAGGTTGTAACTATTAGATCAAAACAAACTCTTGAAAACTTCTCCATGTAGTTGATTATCAGTTTTCTTTAGGAAATCAAATAATATCCAAGTTTCTAATGCAATACTGCAAATGACCAGTCTTGTTTCAATCTCTAGGATGAAGGAAGTGAATTTTCTATTCCATGGAAGAGGCACAAATGCTATCCTAACATCCCCTATATTGCAGGTGGACCATGAAAAGACAGTTTGAGAGACAAGTGCGGTTACTAAAAGGCTTTAGGGATTCAGATATTAGTTTTAAGACATTGTTAGAAATATCTGGATGAAGTAAAAACAAAAAGAAATCCTACAGTATAAATTGTTACTGACTAAAATTCAGCAAACCAAAATATAGGTAATAGAATGAAGAAAAGAGGCCTATTCATAGAAACAACTGGTTATACTTAAAATGAGACTTGGAATCAGGTAGACTTTGTTGGAATTCAGACTCTTTTGCTTATCAATTTTGTAATCTTGGAGAAATGGCTTGTTTTTCCTGAGTCATGTTTTTTTTTTTTTTTTGTTAATTTGCAAAGTACATCAGTATTATCTATTTCATTGGGCTTATGAGAAATAGAATAGGTAATCTTGAGTACCTAGCATACTATATAGTACAAAATAGGCACTCATTGAATTGTTAAAAACAAATTGTGTCTGCTAAACACTAGTTTCAATTAAGAGAAGAGCTATGTATGTACCTATTGCTCTTGATAGTTCATGAATCTAGGCTGTAGTAACGAATCACTAGGCATTTATGTACTAAATTATTTCAATAATTTTTGTTCCTATTTTCTCGGGAGTATGAGTGCAGTGTGATAGTTGCTGGACATCATTGAAAGAAATGGAGGAGAGGCAAGGTGTGATCCTGTCGTGCCTTGGGTTTGGCTGCTTGCTCTTTTCTGTTATTTCAAAGACCCTTTTCTTCTAAGAAAGGAATACATATCACATTGGAAATGCAAATGTAATCTTCCTTTTAGAACTGGAAAAATTCAACCTGTTCTGCATTTATAGCAAAACTCTGAAGCTTTTGCTGGAAGAGGAAGGCTGGGGCATCGGTGGTCAGAAGATATCAGGAAGGATGAAATAGACAGACTTGTAAAAGTTACAACATTCTGGTTTCTTTCCTAAGTACAGTAATATCGATTGCCTTGAAAATCCTTTGCAAGGTGATGGTAGAATCAAGTCCTTCTGGATCTATCTCCCTTAAACGTCAGATGAAGGCAGCTGTTTCTGGCATGACTGAAACTTCTTATTCCTTCAAGATTTAGAAATTGTCTCCATCTTTCACATTAATTAGAGAAGAGACGACATTACCTTTTCCCAGATGATTTTCAGTCCTTTGCTAGAAGCCTCTCAACCCTTCCATAAATAGCAACGTGTGTGTGTGTGTGTGTTCTGCAAACAAATGAGTTGCTTGAGCTCATTTTGTTTCCTTGGCAATCACATGAATTTTATCTTATGCACTAAAAAAAATCTTGAGAAGGATTCCATAAGTTTTCTCAAGTTGCCAAAGGGTTCTATGGCCCAAGAACAATTAGGGGGCACTGCCTTTCTCACTAGAAGCATGGAAGGATCCTTGGGTCTACTATAATGTACATTTGCAGACTATGGTAGATAGTGAATTAATGCTCAGCCTTCACTCATGCCTCCTCCTAATTTGCCTTTTATATGGCAAAAGGCTGGAATGCCATGAACATGTATTGCCCAGACTTCCAGGAGAACACTTGGAAGTCTTGAGTGTCATGTTATGCAGACCAATTGTGAAGAAAGAGAAACATTATTTTTAAAATTTCTGCTCTCAGGTCTCTGTAATTAAATTTCACTGAGGACAACTTTTAATTAAAAAAAAAAAAGTACTAAACTTTTTTTTTTTGCTTCCCTGCCATTTTTCCCCATTCTTTATTTTTTTTTCCTTCACAATCCACCTGAGATCCTTGAATCACTTCTGATCTTTTATTTCTTTGTGTAATGAAAAAAACAAATTTTATTTCACATTCAATAGAAAAGGTGATTCCGTATCAGTGCCCCCAAACCCTTCTCTGAACACTCCCTAAATACAGCTGACTGCTCTTTAATGTTAATGGCCATACAAAAATATATGGACAGACCATACCATTTAAAAGAAATGTTTCTCCAACCATGGTTGGCAACTCACTTCCAAGATAAAATAAAAAAAAAAAAAAAAAGAAAGAAACAAAGGTTGCTGTCAGTGAACGTTTTGGAAACAGGGAACAAACAGGGACCTATTGTCTAGTGTTAACTCTACAGGTCTGTAGAGACTTAATTATCAGTGTGGCTACTTGGAAAGTCACACCTTATATAAAATGCTAATGAAACTACACAGTGGACGTAGTGGCAGGAGAATTCATTGAGATCATGCTGTACATCAGAAGCCATGAAATTTGAAGTCAGAAAAACTTGGCTTGAATTCCTAACTGTGTAACCTGTTAGGGGATATCTATGAGCCTCACTACTCCCTTGTAGAGAACAGGAATGCTTATATATAACAACCACCTCAGGCAGTAGTCCCAATGGCCAAACTGAAAGATAAATGAAAACTCACATAGTGCCATGTGTGTGCCTCTTACTTGCCATAATTTGGAAAACAAGATCTGTCTTTGAAACTTACCTTCAACATTCGTTATCTGTATAAGTTAGGGAGACTCACTCACCCTTTGAGTTGTTAGTTTTTATTTTTTGTTTTGTTTTGTGGAGGGAGGTACTAAGATGTAGAGGACTGAATGAGTCATCTTCCTCAGCTCATTAGACACTATTGTCATCGATGCATGTAAGGTTCTTCTCGTTATATTTACTGATTTCATTTTTATTTCCATTGTTCAGCCCCATTATTCTAGTTTTCAAAAGTTTTTTTTGTGTATTATTTTACTTATATCTGTTCTTGTAAAACATATTATTGCTTTGTTTGCATATAACTTTAATTTACATGAATTATATTGTGCAATATATCTCACTTTTTAAAATATTTTCCACTCAATATTATGTTTTAAAATATCTATCTGTGTTTTAAAATATCTATCTGTGCGTGTAGAAATCTACTTTTTATTCTGTTGTATGCCACCACCATGTTTCATCTCTCCATTCCTCCAGTGATGAATGTCTGGATTCCCTCAAATTCCTTCACTGGACTGGCAGAAGTTAGAAAACTGGACATTTCCAAATGATAGGGATTTAGAATTCTGCTGGTGGGAGAATAGAAGAGCACACTCTGAAAATTAGTGTGTGTGCATGTACCGGTGCACACATTTATCAGCAGAGCGATATAAGTATAGATAAAGGGGAGTCTAGAGATATACACGTATGCATGCACACGCACCTATCTTATGAGCTAGCAGGTATTCTACCGGAAGTCTGGTTGATTTAGGTTCATGGTATTCCAGTCTTTGCAGGATAGAAAGGCAAATTAGGAGGGGTATGAATTAATGCTGATTATCAATTCACCATCTACCATAGTCTGGAACTATGTATTGTAATAGACCCAAAGATCCTTCTATGTTTATTTTGGTGAGAAAGGCAGGGTTTTCTAATTGTTCTTGGACCATGGACCCCTTTGGCAAACTTGAGAAAGCCTATGGAACCCTTCTAAAGACTTTTTGAATGCATAAGTTGTGGTTACTAAGAAAACCAATTATATTGAAATTGTTATAAAAATATTAAAACAGGCCGGGTGCAGTGGCTCATGCCTGTAATCCCAGCACTTTGGATCAGCAGAGGTCAGGAGTTCGAGACCAGCCTGACCAACATGACGAAACCCCGTCTCTGCTAAAAACACAAAAATTAGCCAGGCATAGTGGCACGCACCTGTAATCCCAGCTACTCGGGAGGCTGAGATAAGAGAATCGCTTGAACCCAGGAGGCAGAGTTTGCAGTGAGCCGAGATGGCGCCACTGCATTCCAGCCTGGGTGACAGAGACAGATTTTGTCTCAAAAAAAAAAAAAAAAAAAAAAAAGATTAAAACACATTGTTAAAATTATTGACATGTTTTTATTGATGCATTAAATAAAATCCAGTAGCATTCCTGATAATTAATTGCTGTAATTTTGAAGGAGTTATATGAGTAAAGGCTATTTCAGGATATTTTCAACAACTGCAATGTGATAAGAAAATATCTGTGATTCAATTGGTGACACAGTCACAGTTATTGCTAATATCACTGTAATTTTCCATATTCATAACTGAAGGGAATGCTCTGAATTCCAGTTTTAAGCACAGTAAATGGTCTGAGCTATGGTCTTCTGGGACCACTCTTGACAACACTCATTTGCTTTCAGTCCACTGAGTGAGGGTCTCTTCCAGTTAGGAATTCACATTTAAGTTCAAAAAGATTCAGCATGCAAAAGTGCCAACATGCCTTCTTCTAACCCTAGAAGTTTGGATGTGGAGAAACACAAGACTGAGAGTAGCTGGTCACCAAGATCTGATTCATCAACACATCATCCCAGCGGGGTGTTTGGTCTGTGCCACTGTTTCTCTTCAGGCTGTGGTGGCTGTCAATTCCTCAAGTGATGCTGTCACCAATGACTCTTTTTCTCCTGAGCATGTGTAGGGGGTGCAGGTTTGGCGAAAAGGAAACAGCAGAACTGAATATTCTTTAAACCCTCCTTCGTTTCTGACTGTGTCCATCTCTCCTCCAGACTACATCATAGCCCCTCCTGTCTTTGCACACATCTTCCAGAAGACTCTGCTAGAGTTTCTGATAGGCGTGCTGTTCATTGTTTAGATCCTTGCTCTCTCTTGCTTCAGGAGCTTCTCTAGTATGTATTAGGAACAGAAGCAGCCAATTTTATTGTGTGTGTATATACTTACTATTCCAGTTTGTTATAATAAGTGTACATTCTCTATAATGATGAACAACTACATAAAAAAGTACAGAGGACAAGATCTGGAAGGGTCTCAAGCCCAGGAACCTCTGTCTTCATGGAGTCAGGGTGGCCCCCTGAAAAATCCCAGCTCAGAGTTGTGTTTGCCACACTGGAAGCTCCCCAGCTTGGTTATTTCTGAGTTTTTATCTCAAGCCTCATTGTATAGACATGCGTAGTTACTAGTTTGTCATCTTGGCAAAATCTTGGCAAAAGTTAGCAATTATAATAAACACCATCTTTATAGCATTATTTTAAGAATAAAATGAGATACTGCAATATGCTTAGCACAGCTGCTGGCCCATAGTAGGTACACATACTAAATTCTCTACATTTTAAAAACATGTAACAAGTCTAATATGTATCAGTGTCCATCACTGACAAAAGGCACATGGCAGAGCTCATTGCTGTGGGGCAATGGCTCTCAACCTTGCCAGTATATTAGAATCACCCAAAAACTTGTAAAAGTTCAGATGCTCAGGCCACACTGTAGCCCAGTTAAATCAGAATCTGTCAGAGAGAGATCCAAGTATTTGCATTTTTAAAAGTTTCTGAGATGATTGCAATATGTGGTCAAAATTAAGAGTCCCTGAATGGGCTCTTTGACTTGAAAACTGTTCATTTTCCATTATAGCCCTGTAACTCCAGGTGGTCATTGAGAATAATATTCAAGTTTCCATATAAAGTCATCGAGCTTAACATTTTATAAGCACCCAATTATACTTAAACATGTATTTGTGATAAACAAGTATTTAAAGTGTTCAGAGGTGAAATGCACTTGAGGAGGAAAAGGAGAGAATATAACTATTTTAGGTAGCAGATAATTTTTTCAGTGGTCAGAGAACATATTCACTATCTGTGTAAATCCCTAAAATCAGTGAATTGAGCCCTTTGGAAAGGGATTTGTTGACTTGAACTTGATAGACAGAACCCAGTAATCTTACTGGAGATGATCATGTCATTCATTATTACAAAGTCTGTGTCTATAGTTGAGTCTGCAGGAGATTTTACATGGCGAAATTTGGGTTTCTGGCTTATATGACTCAGTAGTTCTTCTGGCTTTAAATGATTTGAAATAAATCAGATTTGGAAGACATTATCCAGAGTTATTATAAACTCTAGTGTTTTAAAGTTGCCTGCCAGCTCGAAGATATAACTTCGAAGTTACATCTGTACGTTTTTTTCATGGAGTGAGATGTGCGAAAGGGAGAAGGAATTGGCACAAAGGACTCTTCCTCAGGAAGAGAGAGCGTGCAGATGGTCCTGCCAGTGGGGGTGAGGAATTGGAAGCTACGAAAGAGATCGTAGCTGAAGACAGATTATGAACTTCCCCTAGAAAATGTTTTCTGAAAAGAGTGAATGGAAGTTTATGTAGCTACACTGAATGAAAAGAAAGACAAAGATGAATACACACAAGATGTCACATTCAGCTTCTTAAGGCAATATTTTCAAACCCTTGAAACTATCATAGGCAAGCCAATGGAGATCTGGAATTTGGCAACCTAGTGCTGGTGTGATTCTTCTGTTTTCTTTAAGTTTGAATGGTGCCTTCCAATTGTCACTTGCCATAACACCGAGCCAGCAACTAACAGCAGATTGTCAGCACTCAAATACTAAAAAGAACAGAGCAAGGAAGGAGAAAAACGACCCTAATGACCGCCCTGAAGAAAAACCATGAAGAGGGTAAAGCATGGCTGCAGTATCCTTCTCTCTTAAATAACATCAATATTGAAAGCATCACAGTAACGCATCTGCCAGCGTCTCTGAATCAGTGCGCAATTTGTAACAGATGCATTTTTTCTCCCCTATTCCGAATCAAATTTATCTCTTTGTCTTATTCTCTCTGACTGTACTCTGTTAAGTGACAGTTAATTTGACAAATGACTCCTTACTAATAGACTGAGTGTTAATGCATTCATTAAAAAATAATAACAAGCATTTATTGGATGCTTTTTATATGTCAAGAAGTGTATTAAAAGTGTTCACATATATTATCTCCAACCAAGTTAACATTTTCATTTTGAAAGGTATCTAATGATTGAATCCAAGAAAATGGCCAAAATGGCAGATCTTTGCACTCCTGTCAGGGGAGAGAAGATGCATTTATTGGCTGGAACACATGATAGAGCTCCACAAGTCACAGCTGGTGATCTATCATTATTTTACCTGTGGCAAGATATTTATTAGAAGACCTACAAAATATGAGTCAGATGCCCTAGATTATGGTATCTTTTATGAACTATAATCGTCAGCCATCAATTAAATTCTGAGCTTTAGTTTCCTCATCAATAAAAGAAATATCATCAGTAGACCCTTATGGATAGTTGTAGAGATTAGATCTGATGATCTATTGGTAGTTTGAAATTATCCATATATATCTTAGCTATGCTGGCACTTGTTACTAATGAAGTTCAAGCCAGGTTTTAGAACTATAATCCCCAGGGCCAATTTTGTGGTTTCTATTCAGGATATGTATTCAGGACAATGTTTCAAAAGTCTTTAATCCATCAAGAACTTCATCTTAATTTAAGACAGTTACAATAAATTATTTGTCATGCTTATTATGTGTTACAATTTAGTTGATGAATTGATAATAACACCTTGAGGGAGATTATTTTTAATGAAGTACTATAATATTTTGTGGATTACTTTAATTTCTTGCTCAGTATGTATATATTTCTAGGCCATGTGGGTTTCTGATAAATCTTAGTAAACGTTTAAATATATGGACATAATAATTTCCACTTAAGCTTAAAACCATATCAGTCAGTATCTCCTAAATTATAAATTGTGTTTGTGTTACCCAAGCACTTTTAAAAGCGATAAGTAAAATTGTTAATATGCTTTATTATGCCAGAACTTATACATTTATTCTGGTTTGGAAAAACATAGGGAGCAATAGTTTGGTGAAACATGATTCATTTGGAAAATGAATAAAAATAGAATAATGATTTTTTCTGGCCGGGCACAGTGGTGCATGCCTCTAATCCCAGCACTTTGGGAGGCTGAGGCGGGTGGATGGTTTGAGCTCAGAAGTTTGAGACCACCCTGGGCAAAAATGGAGAAACCCCTTTGCTAGAACATAATAGAAAAATTAACTAGGTGTGGTGGTTTATGCCTGTACTTCCAGCTATTCAGGAGGCTGAGATGGGGTGAGAGGATGACTTGAGCCCGATAATAATAATAATAATAATATTTTTCCTTTAATTTCAGGATACTTTACTCCTCTGGTTTGGAAAGTTCGCTTATTAATCTGATAGGTCCATGCTATAGGAAGCAAATTCTGCTCTTGGTATATGTGTGTGTATATATATAATATATTTTATATATAACATATATTTTATATATTATATATAACATATATTTTAGATATTATATAACATATATTTTTTATATATTATATATTATTTATATATTATATATTTTATATATATTATATATTATATATAAATATGTTAAATATATTTTATATATATATATTTATTTTGAGATGGAGTCTTGTTCCAGTCTTGCTCCTTTGCCCAGGCTGTAGTGCAGTGGTGCGATCTCAGCTCAGTACAATCTCCACCTCCCGGGATCAAGTGATTCTCCTGCCTCAGCCTCCCAAGTAGCTGGGATCACAGGCACCTACCGCCACTCCTGGCTAATTTTGGTATTTTTGGTAGAAGCGGGGTTTCACCATGTTGGCCAGGCTGGTTTTGAACTCCTGACCTCAAGTGATCTGCCTGCCTCGATAATTTTTTATGGTCACATATGGGTAGTAAGATAATTAGTTGATATTACCCAATGGTTTGTTAGTAATGACAGTAAGAGAGGTCTAAATTCTTTTCTATTGTCTATGAATTCCTTATACTGGCATTGAAGGTATTCTAAATATGGCAAAATCCATATTCTAGCCTTAGTTTTGACAACTTCTTCCTACTGTCTATCTCCCATGCCGTGTGTCCTGCATCAGATTAGGCAACTTGCTATGCTTCTTTTAGTGGAACGAGATTTCTAAGGGTCATATCTGTGTGTTACTTGTCTTTCCATCTACAGTGTCTGCTCATAACCTGCATCAGAACATTCATAATGATCTATAACTCTGACATTACAATCCCTGCATCTTTACTGTCTCCATCTTTACCTGTCAAAATGCTACTCAAACTTCAGGATTCTTCTTAAAATTCACCTTTTTTTTTTTTTTTTGCCAGTGGTCATCTTTCCAAATGCTGGTCTCAATAAATATATTTTTTTATTTTTGTGGTAGTTATTGAAATGATTAGCATTTAATACATTTTAAATTCTTTGAGAATTTAAACAGTAGTATACATTGGCATGGCCCCCAAACTGTACACTGTTGCACTCCCAGGTATCACAGTGAATTTACACAGATGCTGCTGGTTACTTTAAATATCAAAGGAAGGAATGACAGTTGGGATTTGTCAGTCACTGCATTAACTACAAGATGCTTGAGGTGTGTTTAAAAACTTTTCTCAGGCAGATTTAATTTAGCAAAGTTTACTTCAGCAAAGAAGCAATTCATGAATCTGGCAGTGCCTGGACTGGGAAAGCTACAGAGAGCTCCACCCAGCAACATGGGCAGGCAGTATTTACAGACGGATAGAGGAATTGACATACAGAAATAGCCTGATTGGTCACAGTTGGAGGTTTGCCTTAGTGTTACAGCAGTTTGCAGCCTGTGATTGGCTGAAACCTTGGCTGCCTGGCTGAGACCTGGTTACTTGGTGCAAGAATATACCCTCAGGTTAGAATGCAATTTGTTTACATATTCAGTTAGCTTACAATTCACTATGTATGCAGGGAGCTTTGGGCCAAATTTTATTAAATTTATCAGGTAGTTCACAATTTTAATATTAGATCATGAAATATCTCTTTTTATAATATCACCTTTTTCCCAAACTCCTTTTTTGGTGATGGTCATGATAATAAACAAGTACTGTGCAAAAGAAATACGGGAAAAAATGAGGGTAGCAGTGTCCAATTTGATCTCAACGTTAGAGAATTTGTGCTGTGTTCAACTGGTGTATACATTTTATTAATAAATATGAATAAAATAAAAATGTATTTTCTTTCAATTAATTATTTTTCAAATGGCTAAGTTGTTATAATATAAATATGGTACTTAACAAGCATGTTGGAACTTATTATTTAATAAATGAATTTGGTATTTTTTTCTTTTCATTGAAGAAAAAACCTAATGAGAGACTAAGGGTGCTGTAAACCAAGAAAGCCTGGGAACCTCTTGTATGTTGTATGGTATTTGTATTCGCAATATGAGGAGTGCACCAGGAGTGCAATTATATGGTAGATATTCAGTTGATACATTTTTACTTGAAATAATTTATGCCCATGGTATAGTAGTGAGTTTCCTTTATCATAATTTTGCTTTCCCTTGAAATGAATAAAATATATGGCAGATTTTTAATGGGAAAACAATCAGCATGAAACACCCACACATGCATGGGGCTATATGAAGTGCCCTGGTTGTGTTATGCGGTGAAAACTTCCCCTCACATAGTTACTAAGAGATAGGTCATTTTAAGTTACCTTTTCAAGTCATTTCTCTTAATGAAAAGACCTTTCCATGTGTCTGGACTCTTCAATGCCTGAGAAGATGAAAGAAAATAAAAGATACTTGATCTGATATCATGTCATGGCATAATAAAGACTTCATTAATGAAGATGAAGGCCAGAGTTAGTCTGAACATCAACAGGCAGTGTCTAAGTCAATAAGGGCCAACCCCAATAAGACTGCTTATTGTAGAGGAATCTTGAAGCAAACTTCCTCCAAAAATTCACATTATTGATTATTTTTTTACCAACAGGGTAAGTGTGTGCAATGGGTACCCGCACACATGCAATACTCCCCATGCATCCACATGCTATTGTATTAGATGAGGAGAGAACTGACTTATCAGCACCAACCAGTTTTTTATATTTAGCAGAAATTATTTACAGAAGGATTTGTGCATGTACAATGAATTAGATATACACAGGCATAAACATTTCTTATTCCCTCAGATGGGAAACTTCTCATGTCTCAGGCATCTGCTAGAAAAAGCAGCCTGGAGCAGGGTATCACCAGAGAGTAGATTGAATAGCCAAGATCAGTGAATATTGACATGGACAGATGGGCTGAGGAAAGTGGAGGATCGAGGAATAGGGCTAGAGAATGTAGAAATCACACTTCACAGATTTTACAGTTTTGCCTTCGGCCAGCCCTGGAGCTACCAGACAGTTTGTCACTTAAAACCTAAACTTCTAGTTTATTTAAGAGGATGTGCATCTTAAAATATTCTGATCTTCCTTATCTTCAGTTGCAAAGGTTTCTATGGGCAGATGGAGCAGATGAGAGTTTTCTTGTACATAAATGTTTGAGGATAACCCATTACTAATAACTTTGTAGAAATTTATTAATTTGTATTGCTGTTCAAAAACTTGTTGCATGTATGTCATTTTGTTTTTAATGGAATATAAAATTATAATCAAGAAAGGGAAGTGAAGAGAAAGAGGGAGTTGTTGCATCCCTTAGAAAAATGATTTAAATAATGTGATATTTTGACTATTGTTGCACCTGTTAATCTCAAAGTTGAAAACAGGGATGTATGCAGTTAATTTGTTTTAATAACCCAAATAAGGCTGTTAATCAGCACCCATATTTAAGTGCTATAGTCAAACAACAATGGGCTTACTATTGTTAGGAAAAATATATCAAAACCTTGGAAATAAAGCAAAAAGGATGAGTCAATGTCCTTTTAATGTCATATCAGAATACTGTTTTACAGGTTTTACACATCCTCATGAATGGCTTGGTTGTCATTCTCAAGAGAGTGAGTCAGTTCTCACTCTTAATTCTCAAGAGAGCTGCTTGTTGCAAAAAGTCTGGCACCTTATTCTCTCACTCTTCCTTCCTCTCTCACCATGTGATCTGCCCACTCTGACTCTTTTTCCCCCTCCACCCTGAGTGAAAGCTTCCTAAAGCCATCGTGAGAAGCAGCTCTGGTACCGTACTTCTTGTACAGCCTGCACAACAATAAGCCAAATAAACCTCTTTTATTTATAATTTACCCAGACTCAGGTATTCCTTTCTGGCAACACAAATGGACTAAGACAGGATCACACAGGTTTAATTATCTTGGAGAATGGACATTTCTTTGAACTTGTGGTTTGCTATTTGTTTAGAGTGCAGATACTAACTAAAATGTTACATATTAACCTGTGGATGTTTCTCCAGAAGAAAGATAAAATTAAAGGTTTTAGTTTAATTGCTCTATAGGGCATTATTCAATTTTGCAGCTAAATTAATTTTAGTATTCCGTTGACTGGCTATCTACATCATGATTCCTGAAATGCTTCAAACTACCTTCATCATCTTACTCATTCCACCTTTAATTAATTATTTGAATTAATTATTAGGCATACAATTATTCTATGATTGTATGAGTCATGATTTTATATTTTTGAAATTCATACTGGGATACAAATTGGTTAGATCATCTTTGCACATTAGCTGATCCACTTATTTAAGTCAATCAGAATGCACACTATTAACTGTTTACAATTCCAGACATGCTTAAACCATAATTTAAATGAGGATGAATTACTCATTAGAATAACTGCCTATGCAATTCAAGTTATTCATGTGTATTGGCCATATGTTTTTTGGCCAGAAACAATGCTTTTTAACTGGAATATATATTTTATCCCTAAAAACAGCCATCACATTATCTTGGCAACTAAATGAAGCATAGCTGGGGGATCCTGATAATTGCAAATCCCTACTACATGCTAAGCAGTTTTTATTCATGTTCTAATTTAGCTTTTAAAGTTACCCTATATGGTAAGGTTATTGGCTCCATTGTAAAGATGAGAAAACAAAACTCAAAGAGGTAGACTTATTTGGCTAAACTGCATTACACGGGTTAAATCCAAATTTGTCAGACTTCAAAATCATGTTCTTTCTACTACTGTAGCAATGTGCCTGCGGATTATTTCTATGACATTAGCTAGAAACTATTGAATTAAGAATATTCAATAATACACCAAAATCATGATTTTTTTTTTCTTTTGTTAAGGAACAAAAACTTAGTCAAAAGTTTATAATGACATTTCCAGCATTGCATCACCAATAATTCACAGTTTACAGTGCATAGAGCTAGAATGAATGAACCAATGAAGGGAAGGACAAAAATTTTATAGACTAATTTTAAGGTAACTTTTTAATAATGATATGTCTTACAGTAGATTTCATCTTTCTAATACCAGTTGCTGTGTTTCACCTAAGTGTGGTGACTCATGCCATAATCCCAGAGCTTTGTGAGGCCAAGACAGGAGGATTACATAAGGCCAGGAATTTGAGCCCAGCCTGGGCAATACAGTGAGACTCCTTCTCTACCAAAAATTATTTAACTGAGCTTGGTGGTGTGTGTAGTCCCAGCTTCTTGGGAGGCTGAAGCCGGAGGATCCTGGAGGCCAAGAGCTATGATTATGGCACTGAACTCCAGCCTGGGAGAGTGAGTACTCTTTCTCAAAATCAATCAAATAAACAAATGAAAACAAATACCCTCCTCCTTGGCTTCCAGTTTGGGGCATTCCTCATCACATTTATCTTTGGTAGGTATTAGTGGTGCATCCCACTATGAAATTTGAAGATGATATGCCCTCTTTCATCCTGTCTCAGTGTATCCATGGTTGGGCACTGATATGATTTGGCTCTGTGTCCCCACCCAAATCTCATCTTGACTTGTAATCTCCACGTGTCCAGGAATGGATCTGCTGGGAGGTGATTGGATCATGGGGGTGGTTTCCCCCATGCTGTTCTTGTGACAGTGAGTGAATTCTCATGAGATCTGATGGTTTTATAAATGGCAGTTTTCCCTGTGCTGCCTCTCGCCTGCCGCCATGTAAGAATTATTTGCTCACCCTTCACCTTCTGCCATGATTGTAAGTTTCCTGAGGCTTCCCTAGCCATGCAGAACTGTGAGTCGATTAAACCTTTGTTGTTTGTAATTACCCAGTCTCAGGCAGTATTCTTTACAGCAGTGTGAAACAGACTAATACAGGCACTCATTGATTTTGGCCAGGTCAGTAAGTCACTCTTTCTTGAAATTCCAAAACTGTAGTGGATGATGTATATCTATAGGGACATTAAGAGGTCAGTCTCATTGTAGTGGCCAAGGAGAAACATGGACCAGATTATTTCTACATGGTAATGTTTGCTTTGGTTTCTGCTCAGCCAAACATTTGGAGTTCCCTTGTTGTGACTGAGCTTTTGTCTATTTCTGGTTAAGACTAAGCTGGGCACATGGCTAAAGATAAACAGACCTATATTTTTATCTTTCCCTGCATCTAGGTGCAGTCAAATGACTAAATTTCAAACAACTGCATATGCGTAGAATAGATAGAGCAACCACTCGGTCCTTTACTTGCCCCAATTGTCCTTTCTTCCTCCTTTTCTATAGGTATCTATGAGGTCATTGTAACAATAGGGCTTTGACCCTGTGAAAAAGGATAACAGAGGGTGACCGAACAACAAAAGGGAAGAAACCTGGATTTCTGATTGACTTTGTGGAAAGGGCTGATCCAACTGTGTGGTTTAGCGTGACTCTCTTCTGGGAGAATAAAATAGTCTGTCAAGTCTAACTTTCAACATTTGGGCATCTCTTTATGATAGCAGACTGGTGTATATTCTACTTAATTCGTGTATTTAGATTCTTCCCTTTTTTTATGCCTGACGCTTCAGATTTCATCTGTACTATGCACTCTTGACGTCTCTCTAGTCAGGTCTCTTTTTGATTAAGGTAGTCAACTTTGATTTCTGTTGCTTTCCACCAAGATATCTGACTGGTTTCTATCATATCATGACTTAGAGTGTTTTTGTTTCTCCAGAAGTCTTAGCTGCAATATTTTTTGCTGATTATGTTCAGTATATCATTACCAGACATCACTTTCTCTCAAAGGACCTGAATTTACTAAATGTGAATTTAATAAACATGTGGACAGCTTTCATCATCACGTTTCATCTCTCTTAAGAAGATTGTTAAGAAGATGGCATAAGCCACTAAGGATGCTCTGAGTTGAACTGCAGGAAAACGTTCGCTATGAAATATGCCTAGTTTATCAGATCCTCAGGGACTAGTGCTGAGACTGTAGCTTCCAGTGCCTTATGTCATGCCTGATACCTAGTTGATATCTAAGGAATGCTTATTGAATTGTGTATTAAATCCGTCATTGCATTATCATAAACAGAAGGAAATAAGCCCTACCAAACTCCTAATTGGGCAGCTTCCTAGAAATTAATTTTAAAACCCATATTTAAACCTAGATGAGGACATAAAGGCAGAACATAATGCTATTCTCTCTGTGCCTTTGTTTTCCTCATTTGTTGAGCAGAGCTATGCTTCAAGCTGGATATATTTCATGTGCTCTTTGAGAAACATTCTCCACATTTTTCTAGGCTGTTTTCTGCCCATGAGAGCTGACCCGTATTGCAGCAATAGGGTTCCTGTGTGCCCAGCTTCCTGTTTGATTCCTGTTCTCCGGTGGGGAGCCCTGGAGGCAGAGAGGAGTGAGGGAGAAGAGTGAGGTCAGGGTATTGATTTTCTCTGTGAGGTTGGCTTGGACAGAGAGGCCCCTAGACTGAAAGATACTAAGCCTCTCAAGCATTCTAACTCGTCATAACCATCTCTCCCTCAAGTTTGAGGAACTGATCCCCTAATTCAGCTCTTAAGAGCTGGGGGTGCTAACAGCTCAGATACTACTAGTCCTGGGGTGCTGCACTATTCCTTTGGTTTACCTACAACGACACCCTTATAATAATCACTTTGTAAGCACATCTTCCTTGAGTTATTCTACTTTGTGTAGGTGTCATTTGTTTCCTATTGTTCCCCTGACTGTTTATTTATTTGGAATTTGGAAATGGAGTGTTATATTAACTAGTACATAAACTCAAAAAAAAAAAAAACAAAAACCTGATACACAGTGGCTTATAGAGGACTGAAATTTATTTCTCCTTTGTACGGCAATCAGAGGAGTAGACAGTGTGGGGTTGTTCGACAGCCCTGCCGTCCCTCACACATGGCTTCCACTGAGTAGGGAATTGGACTTGGCTGCTCCTGCTCTCCCCATCTCCCAGCAGCAATAGTGAGAGAAATAAACAAGGAGCTCACCCCTAATCCCTTCAATAACAAGACACCAGAATGGCGTAATCACTTCTGCTCACATGGCATGGGCATTACTTTAGTCTCATGGCTGTAGTTAGGTGAAAGAAGAGCCAGGAAATTCACTCTTTCTTTGGGCAGTAATGTGTCCCGCTGACATTCTATTACTATGCAGGAAGAAGAAGATTATTATTAGGGGGCAATGAATATAAGGCCAGAGGCTGATTTTAGTTCAAGAGGAGCCAGTCAGACACAGACTTAGTCCCAGGGATACAAAACTGAAGGAGCCGCTTCCAGCCATCTATGCACTGGTGGCCTACTTACAGACAGGCACCATGACAGATACTTTCAACTCGACATAAGGGATTTGATCAGTTTCTGGCACAGATGCTACAGGAACATAGGGAAGGGACAGTTAGCCAAGGTTTACAACTCCATAAAATCATAAAAAAGTAAGTACTTGAGCTGTGGTTTGGTGTGATGATTACAAACTGTTGCTGTGTCACCAAGTTAATCACCGGAACACTGCCCATCCTAATATGGACAGGAATTCATGACGATCTAAACGCCAATCTCCTGCTCTCTGATGAAAACTGACCCACGGGGGTCTTTTTGCATGAGTTTATTACAGGTTTTGCCACACATCACAAGGGTAACTGAGTCACTTAATCCTGAGCTTTACTGATTTACTCTGAAGTCGTTGCCTGAGTCAGTGAAAAGCAGAATGGCCTGGAGTAGAAAAAGAATCGTCTCCTTCAGGTTTGGCACATTCTATGCAGCAAGAGATTGACACAGTATGAGAACAGCTGAAACCCTTGAAATACTCTCTTTTAAAAACTAAGGGGCTCTTGGGCCTAACCTGCACAGCAAACATCATGGAGCTATTATTCCCATTTGTCCTGATGCCCTCTGTGATTTCAATATCAGAACATCTGAGATTCAGAGTTACTACATACTTTACAAGGGTGGCTTTTATCCATTCAAATATATTTTTCAAATGTCTGCTATACACCAGGAACCATGCTAGAATCCAAAGTGTTGATCCAAATATCTTATATCTTTATAATAAATCCTCATTTAGGTAAGGAAAACTAGCCATATCTCTTCTTTGCCCTTAGATAATAAATTCTTGAATCCTCTGTTCATGACATGAGAAAAATAGAACCATTAGAGGGAGATATTCAAACTGGGTTCTTCTCACCCTGGGGTTCATATAGTTTCCTATGGGATGTTCGGAGAAGGAAGAAGGAGATTGAGTGGGTGCAGCTCCAGATTACCCCAAACCCATTCTACTGGAAATACTCTACCCACAGCCATAACCAAACCCTGTACTTAATCATCTCTGTTTGAAATACCTGTAGTGATTTCTGTTTTCCTATTTGGATCCTGACATATCCAAAGAGGATGTGGGAGAGTGCTGTTTGTTTAAACAAACGTAAAAGAAAAATAATTGGAAATAAGTACTATAGAACAATGCTTCTCAACCAGTTAGACACATTGTTTTGAACAGTGTTGGATTTCAATCTGTTACAAGAAATGAACAAAGGCATAGCTGGATATCTGAGCACTGAGCTGATAGAAAACCTATCTTTTAGAGGTAGCTGCTTCTCCTTTAATTGTTCATAGTCCCTCAGAGGGATCCATGTAGTTAAGAATACAAGTCTGCAATCTTAGCAGATCCACACTAGGCAGGGTGAAATACACAGTTTCAAAAATGGGTTTCCCTAATTGGCCAACACATTATTTACTATGGAAATAGAGGAAAATATGGAGGGGTGTTCTCTATGCTGAGAAAACTGGTGGTTTTGTCCCTTTTGAGGACAGATACATGCTCATCACAATGACTTCACTTTGGGCTTGCCCAAGGTGGATTGAGCCCCCTTGCCTCCTGCCCCATCACAGAATTCTGCTTAAGGCATGAACATCTATTGATAATTTTCTCCTGCTCTAGCACAAATGTCCAGGATCTTATAGGCACATTTACCAAAATTAAAGCATTTTGTAGTTATCAGTCAGAAATCCAATTAAACTAAATTAGAAGCAGGTAAGATAACCACAAACTCAGTCAAAGGCAAAATTTGTATGAACGAGACAAGAGATGTGAAGTATGACCATTTAAAATCTGACACTGAAAGCTGAGGGAATTGAAGTGCAATTGATCACAAAATAATGGAGTTTAACAGCCTAAGAATGGAGAGGGGATGGGCCAGCCTTGAAAGCGTAAAATGACCATGAAAAGCAGGGTGAGACCAAGAGAAGGGATTGGTGAACAGCTCTAACAAACTCAGAAATGAGGGCTAACTGGAGTTCAGCTTCCCTGAAGCTTTGAAGGGTATATTAATTCACAACCAAGATGAAAGAGAAACCCATAATCTCAAAGTGTAGAGAAAATAATGAAATACCAATATGTGTGTGGCAGGTGAATGTAAGAGTCTGAAAATGGAATGACCATCAAGATACAATGGGAAAAATTGCAGAGGCACAAATCGTATTTCAGGAGCAGGTGAACAGTGAGGGGGCTGTGTTTGAAGGTTTCCTAAAGAAGGTGAAAAACAAGCTGTGGTAAATGGGAGACAAGACCTAGAAAAGCATAGTTTCTTTTCCTTTCTTGCAGGTTATATTGCCAATCATTGTGAGACAGGAGGCTGGCCTTCTGACATTCTTCAAGGGGACATTACCCTGACTTGGTGAATGGGTAGTGGTGATCATGTAATTTATTGCTCAAACAGGGACTCTTTTGAGAATAAAAAGGTGTGCAAGAAGGAAAACGTGGTGATGCGCAATTTCCTCAGAAAGGCTGATAGTGGTTGATAGAATGGCCCTGATTATGATCTGCCAAGGACAAAAATGGTAGATTCCATTTAGCAGTGGTGACTTTGATCTCTCAGGTTTCAAAGTTTCTATACCCTCTCACCTCTGAACATTCCACTTCAGTTACACGGATGCTGCTTTCCAGTTTCTCGGGGCATCTCTGGCCCTCCCTTGTTACTTAGTTACCTACGCTTTATTCCTGTGTATTCAGTTCTTTATGCTCTGGTGGTGTACCCCATTTATCTCTCCTTGCCTGTATTTGCAGAAGGCTTGCCTCTGCTGGGAACCAGGCAGTACTGTCTGAGAAGATATTGGTGTACAGTGGTAGTGTTCAAAAAGGGTGTCCTAAAATGCCTGTCCCCTGATTATTCCAGAAAATATTAATCTAACGTTATAAACAAGCTTCGAAGATAGAATTAATGTTTCTGATCACTAATAAATTGACTTGAAAATAGGGGGACTATCTGGAATTATCGGAGTTGGTCCAGTGTAACAGTGAGGAAGATGACAACGATCTAAGAAATGCGGCTGAAGATGGAGGCTGAGGAAAGAAGAAAAGAGATTCAAAGCAAGAGAAGCAATTGCCCCGCTGTGACTGACTTTAAAGATGGAGGAAGAGACCATGAGTCAGAGAGGGTGGGCACCTCTGGCAGCTGAAGGAAATCTCCAATCACAGCCAGTAAGGAAATGGGGATCTCACGTTTACATCCGTGGAACTGGATTCTGCCACCAATATGAACGTGCCTGGAAGCAGATTCTTCCCAGAGCCTCCTGGTAAGAGTCCAGTCTGCTGCCACCTTGAGAACCTTGGAGCGTGGGAACCAGCCAAGACTACCGAACCTCTGACCTACAAAACTGTAAAATAACACATTCGTGTTGTTTTAAGATGCTAAATAGAAGTAATTTGTAGAGCAATAATAGAAAACTAATTCAGACAGATAGGCAGTAGAGCCTCCTGAGCCGGGAAGCTCAGTTCCCTATGAAACCTGGCACGCTTTCCAGCACACAGGAAATCCACAAACGCTTAGGACTGAAAACATACTCTCATACCAGAGACAGAGAATAGGAATTAGAATCTGAAGCCTGTCTGCCTAGGATTGTATTCCTGCTCTGCCATTTATTAGCTGTGTGACCTTACAACTTCCTTAACCTCTCTGCCTCAGTTTGTTCATTCATGAAAGAGATAATAATAGTACTTTAATTATGTGTTGTTGTAACTATTAAATTACATATGCATAAATATGACTGAGTGGGTGTGCTTGTATGCACAATGAGCCTAAAATGTAACAATCAAAATATGTGTTAGCTATTGTTTCAATACTACTGTTAAAATAATTATCGTATTCATATGTTTTCTTTGTGTTATGACCCCTGTTTAGCTATGCATCTATTCTATTGGAGGGTAGGACTAGTGTATCTTTGTTTGCCACTGCATCACAAGCACCTAGCCAAGCACAAGTAACATGTTCTCAGTAATTACTTTTCTCATGACTAAATGAATGGATAAATAAACAACATCATTTACAAACTGCACAGACAGGCAAAATCAGCACAGACTGTTAGATGGTAAAGGTCTAGAAATTGGCCTGAATGTGTTTTCCTAGAGCTATTTTGTTTGAGCAAAAATTCTGATGGGGCTTGTTTTTTCATCATTTTTCTGTTCTGGTAACTGTGAGCCTATTAAAAATATTGACTTCAAGTCAAGTTGGTGAAGTAGGTTTTACAGTTTTTTGTGCTCTTCTGCTCTAAACACAGAGAACCAATAGGAAAATATAGAGATCTGAAAAATCATAGGGAGATGTGAAAGTGCGTTAAACAGCTCTCTGGCTCAGACACAAAGCAGCAGTATAAATGGTGGAAATCCTGGGAAGTTGGTTCCTGGGGCTGGAAGCAAGTAATCGTGGCAGATGATCTGCTCCTGTGTTTTTAAAAGAATTTAAAATTTTCCTTTTGAGATAGGACAGGATTTCCACTTACCTCTTGAACCTGAAAGATGGTATGGGATGATTTCCCCCTCAGATATGAAAGAACCCTGAAAAAAGGAACTGTTGATGGCTTGTGGTTTCTAGATACTGCTTTCTAGGAAGCTCTAACCTAAAACATTGGGCAGGCAAAGACACAAGCACAGCTAGGTCCTGAATCAACCTACTCCTGGCTTACCTACTGCATCTTTGATATCTGTGTATTTCCAAGAGGCAGGAGCTCTACCATGTCCTCATAAAATCTAGGTCCAGACATGGAAGAGATTCAAAACAGAGAAAGGAGAGAAAAAAAGAAGTAAATAAAAGGCATAATAAAAACCCAATGCAAAGCACAAAAGCCAAGAACAGCAACAATAGAAATAAAATTTTAATAAATTAACAATTAGAATTTGAACTCACTGCTTATGAGATTAACATTATACAGCAATCTGAAAAACACTGTTCAGGATGTTCAAGAAAATAAATGCAGGGATGACTTTACAACACAGTAAATAATAAAATTAATTTCAGTAAATATAAAACTAGAAAAATAGTTGTGAAAAACAAAATTTAAATTGTGGAAATATACAGTCATTTAAATTTTTAAAAAACTTAATACTAGCATAAACTCTTATCTTCACATAGTTTCAATTCACTATGTAAATTGGAAGTTATTGCTGAAGAATTCATCCAGAGTATAGGCAAGATATAAATAAAATACATTAAGAGTAGAAAGGAACAAAGCTCTTAGACTGGGAATCTCTAAATTATAGCTAATTGGATTTTTGGAACAATAATGGTGGCGTCAATAGACAAGAATCAATACTTCACAATATAAAAACTATGTATTTTCAGATTTGAAGAGCAATTTAAATATTCTGAGTTCTAGGCAGGATAAATAATAAATCACCTACTAACACATTATAGTGACTCCTCTGGACTCAAGTCTTGAGTATCTAACATCGACCTTGGCACATACATTCTCAAAGACAACCATTTCATACCGTTCATCACCCTAAGACTACAATTTGAGACTCCGTTCCTCACCTGCAATTAATTGATAAGTTTGCTTCTTAGTTTGCTAAGAAAATATAATTAATCAGAAAAGAAGTTAACCTATATCCATCACAAAATCTATTACCTTATCTTGATCTGTACTCAAATATTCTGACTTCTTTCGTTTTAAAGAGAAGGAACCATCAGTACTCCAGAGTTAACCTCTCCATTTGTACATCAGATTCCATCTCTTCCCGAGGACACCTCTCTGGTAGGAGCCTTCTCTGTATCATTAAAATTTCCTCTTCTACTGAAATATTTCAATCAGAATTCAACATGCTGCTACTTCCTTCTTAAAAAAAAATCCTCCACTAAAACAAAATTAAACACACAATGAGATACTACTATATATTCATAAAAATAGATAAAAGGCATACAACTTCTGATACGGTTTGGCTTTTTGTCCCCACCCAAATCTCATCTCAAATTGTAATTCCCATGCATTGAGGGAGGGACTTGCAATTCCCATGAGTCAAGGGAGGAAAGTGATTGAATCATGGGGGCAGTTTCCCCCATGCTGTTCTTGTGATAGTGAGTGAGTTCTCAGGAGAGCTAATGGTTTTATAAGTGTTTGGAAGTTCCTCTTTCATTCTTCTCTCTCCTGTAGCCATATGAGGAAGGTCCTTGCTTCCCCTTCACCATCCATGATGATTGTAAGTTTCCTGAAGCCTACTCAGCAATGTGGAACTGTGTGTCAATTAAGCCTATTTTCTTTATAAATTACCCAGTCTTGAGCAGTTCTGTATAGCAGTATGAAACTAGACTAATACAATGTGAAAAGAAATTTCCACCCCAGGACCTTTGCACTTGCTGTTCCCTTTGCCCTGAACACTCTTTCTTCAGACATCTGTTGAGCTGACACCTCAGCTTCCTCAAGTCTCTACCAGGTCTCATCTTTTAGGCCTTTTCTAACCACAGGATAGAAAAGATGATTCCATCAATCTTTATTCCTTTATTTTGTTGTTGCTTTTTCTTGGCGCTTATATTACTTCAAATTGTATCTACTTATTTATTTGTTTATAGTTTATTTCCGTACACTAAATTCCAAGCACCATAAGAGTAGGGCTTTAATGTGTTTTGCTCACTGCTACAGCCTCAAAACCTAGAAAGTGGAAGACATATGGCTGGTGCTTACTAAATATTTGTCAAATAAATAAATGAATAAGTAGTGAAATTACACAATGTTGAGTAATTATACCTGCATAAAGACAATGGGGTAAAATATTCCAAATACTGACAAAAATAGCCTAGTAACCTAGAAATAATTTTATACACAGTCAAGTGCTGATTTAAGAGAGTATGAAATACAGATAATTTCAGAGATACAGAACTAAAAGGGGATATCATTCACTTACCTTACTAAAAGCTAACTAAAAATGTCCCTCAGCAAAACTCAGCCCAGAGTAAAGCCTTAGGATATCAAAAAATTAAGATAAGTGCAGTTTTTTAAGTTGGTAAATTTATTTAATAATTTAAAAAATTGCAATAAATACTTTTACCAAAACAAAACAAAACAAAACAAAAAACAAAAAACCAACCAACCTAACAAACCAAAAGACAGAGCTAAAGCATCAAAAACCAAACCAAAACAACCAGAGCTAGTGGAGAAGGCGGACTGTATGAGTAATTAAATCATCCTGATGTCCATGTCATATTTGGGAGGAAGATAAAAATAGTACATTGGGATGTTTTGGGTGAATATTTAATATATAAATATATTTTAAAGAATATTATTGGCAGCACCAAAGAAAGGGAATGTATTTTACAGCTTCCCAACCAGGAAATGAAAAAACAAAAAACAAAGGTTGGAGGAATAGAGAACTGTATTAAAAGAAAAGTTATCTTAAAAAAATAGAAGAAAAGGGTAAGCAAGCAAAGAAGGTACTAGATTCAAGTAAAACATACCCAAAAGCATGATAAATAGAAACATATCTACTTATTGATATGGTTTGGCTCCCATATAAAATCTTTGTCCCCACCTAAATCTCATCTTGAATTCCCATGTGTTGTGGGAGGGACCCAGTGGGAGGTAATTGAATCATGGGGGCAAGTCTTTCTCGTGCTGTTCTAATGACAGTGAATAAGTCTCATGAGATCTGATGGTTTTAAAAAGAGGAGCTGCCTGCACAAGCTCTCTCTCTTTGTCTGCTGCTATCCATGTAAGACAGGACTTGCTCTTCCTTGCCTTCCACCATGATTGTGAAGCTTCCCCAGCCACATGGAATTGTAAGTCTAATTAATCCTCTTTCTTTTGTAAATCGGATATGTCTTTATCAGCAGCATGAAAACGGATGAACACACTTATAAATCAAAAGAAAATAACCATCAGATCGGTTTCAAAAAAGAAACAGAAGATTCAGCTGAAGTCTTCCTACAGGAGACCCAGGCTGAGGAAAGAAAGATGTGTGGGTGATGCTGTACTTTCTGGGAGATGTAAGGAATTATATAAATGTCCACTTAGGATCGGAGGAGGTGTTTTTTTTTCTGGTGAGTGGGAAAGAAGAGAGAGAAAGTATTGGAGATGAATCACATAGCAACTCCAATTTTATATGATGTTTTACTCATAAAAAATAAATATGAAGCAAAAGTGGTAAAACATTAAGATCTATGTTTACAGGGTTATGAATTCTCTGGTATCCACTTTATTCTCTATTTTTGTGTGTATGTTTGAGATAATTTATAATTCAAAATAATCAAAACAAAAGTCAAACTAACTTTTTAGTTTGCTAAATAAAATGCTTCTGATAATTTAGATATTCTAAAAGTTGATTCCTTAATTTTTCATTAGTGAGGATTTGAGGAACGGTTGGAGCAAGAAAGAAAAGTGTGTGTCATTTGAAAAAATTAAATTCTGTTGGTTGTACATTCTTTTAAGTGTTCTGAATTTCATGACCCATCAATGTGTCCTTAACGATTATATTAGCCTCTCTGAGCCTTAGTTTCCACTTAGGTGAAGCTTCTAGTTTTATCAAGATCAACCCGACATCCATGCTCTGATTCTGGCCCATTCTATGATAGTGTTTACAACAAGAAGACTCAGATGGGAAAATATGTTTATTCCAATTCTGGTTTCCTTACTGCCTTGTCAAATGGCCTTTGTTGAAAAACTTGCTTCTGACTTCTAAGTTTCTCTTCTAATAATCCATGCTTATTTATTTATTTACCTTTTTTTACCTCATAACCTGTACCAGAAACTGTGCTAGCTGCCTAATACACATTATCTCATTTAATGCACGTAACAATTTTTCAAGGCCTGTATTATTATGCTTAGATAAGGAGACTAACCAGAGGTCATAATCAGCTCTCAAGCATCGAATACAGAAAATGGTGTCCTGTATCCCACAGTGGCAATATTCAGCCTTGGAGGTTCTAGAATGTGGCCAGTTCCTGAGCTTTCGTCTCTTCTTAGAATGGTTAGGCTTCTCTGACATAATTTTAAAGTGGTTTAAGTGTTGGTTGGCACTTGCATGGAGAAATATATTAGTGCCGTGTTCTGACATCCTCTTGAATAGCATCCATCAAAAATGGCATCCATATCTCCTGCATAAACAAACCCCCGGGCTTGAATATTGATATAATTTGTGTCTGTGTAACCACCCAAATCTCAAGTGAAATTGTAACCCCAGTGTTGGAGGAGGGCCCTGGTGTGGGAGGTGATTGGATCATGGGGGCAGGTTTTCCATGAATGGTTTCGTACCATCCCTTTGGTGCTGATCTTGTGACAATGAAGGAGTTCTCCCGAGATTTGATTGTTTAAAAGTGTGTGGGCCGGGCTCGGTGGCTCAAGCCTGTAATCCCAGCACTTTGGGAGGACGAGGCGGGCGGATCACGAGGTCAGGAGATAGAGATCATCCTGGCCAACATAGTGAAACCCCGTCTTTCCTAAAAATACAAAAATTAGCGGGGCACGGTGGTGCACGCTTACTGTAATCCCAGCTGCTCCGGACGCTGAGGCAGGAGAATCCCTTGAAACCGGAAGCTGGAGGTTGCAGTGAGCCGAGATCGCACCACTGCACTCCTGCCTGGGCGACAGAGCAAGACTCCGTCTCAAAAAAAAAAAAAAAAAAAAAAAAAAAAGCGTGTGGCACTTTCCCCTGCTCTCTCTGCCTCCTGCTTTTGCCATGTAAGACAGGGGTCCCCAGCCCCCAGGTCACAGACCAGTATTGAGGTAAGCGGCCGGCAAGTAAGTGAAGTTTTATCTATATTTACAGCAGCTTCCTGTTTCTCACATTGCCACCTGAGCTCTGCCTCCTGTCAGATCAGCGACGGCATTAGATTCTCATAGGAGTGCAAACACTGTTGTGAACTGCGCATGTGAGCGGTCCAGGTTGTGCAGTCTTCATGAGAATCTAACGCCTGATGATATGTCACTGTTTTCCACCACCCCCGGCCCCAGATGGAACGGTCTAGTTGCTGGAAAACAAGCTTAGGTCTCCCACTGAGTCTACATTATGGTGAATTGTATAATTATTTCATTATATATTACAATGCAGTAATAACAGAAATAAAGTGCACAGTAAATGTAATGCACTTGAATCATCCCAAAAACATTCCCCTACTCCGGTCTGTGGAAAAATTGTCTCCCATGAAACAAGACCCTGGTGCCAGAAAGATTGGAGACCGCTGATGTAAGTAAGACACACCTGTTTCCCTTTGTCTACCGCCATGATTGAAAGTTTCCTGAGGCCTCCCCAAAAGCCACTGTGCTTCCTGTACAGCCTGCAGGACCACGAGCCAATTATACTTATTTTCTTTATAAATCACACAGTCTCAGGCATTTCTTTATAGGAGTGCAGGAATAGACTAATGCAAATATATGGATCTTCATTTGGAGGCCATAGAAATTATAATAAATAAGTGGAATATATTCCAATAATAGGGCTTTCCATTTAAAAACATTGTAAAGAAATGTTACACAGATCTTTATCTGTTTCCTGTTCTGAAATATTTATAACTTGGAATATGCAAAGTTCAGGCCTTTCTCTCTATTGATTAGTCAAGTAGAACACACTGCAAAGAATGGGTGATCTCCTTTTTTTTTTTTTTTTTTTTTTTTTGAGACAGGGCCTTGCTCTGTTGGCCAGGCTGGAGTGCAGTGGCACAATCTCAGCTCAGTGCAATCTCCGTCTCCCGGGCTCAAGCAATTCTCCTGCCTCAGCCTCCTGAGTAGCTGGGATTGCAGGTGTGTGCCACCACACCCGGCTAATTTTTGTATTTTTAGTAGATATGGGGTTTTACCACCTTGGCCAGGCTGGTCTTGAACTCCTGACCTCAGGTAATCGCCCGCCTCGGCCTCCCAAAGTGCTGGGATTACAGGTGTGAGCTACCGCACCCAGCCTCCTTTTTTTTTTTTTTTTTTTTTTTAACTGTAATTAGTTTAAACCAAGCTTTCATAAACTTTAGAATACATTTTAAATAAAACATAATCTCATGAACACCTTCAGGATATGTTTTACATTTTATATGTTTTTTAAAAAATAATTATCTTAAAAATGTCCTCACTATTAGCATAGTTCTATAACAATTTTATAAAATTCACTTTAACGCTATATTTAATAATACTTATATTATGGAGACATGATTCTTTGTTTTCTCCATTTAGTTCTGGCATAGTTTACTTGCTTTATATTAAATGTGTAAAAGCATGATTTGTCAACAACTAATTTTTTTAAATGACATTATGTAAGGTTTGAGTTTTGTGACTAAAGATACATTAATATATACATTGAAAGCTAATTATTTATTATAGCTTTTAAATTAAACATCTGCTTTATTATATTTTATTTGAAATTCTTCAAATTTTTTCCTTTTTAAATATCCAGATTAATTTTACTTTGTGTTTCTGTTTTTAAGTCATGAAATTAGAAAGAGGGGCCTCAGTTTTGTAGGGCCTCTAACCAATTCATTTCAGATGTGACTAGTTTTTTATCCTAAGAGTTGAAATGCTAAATTGTCACCATTTTTTTTTTCTTTAAAAAAATTAAAGCAATACTAGAAATACTTTACTTTCCCAGATAAGAATTATAGCCATTTGAATCCAGGCATGATAAAGATCATCTTGAAGCACATATGCTAAATGATTTTTCCTTTAATAGTTTTCATTAACTTGTTTTTCCACATTGGTGTTCCTCATACTTCTTGTTTTTCACCAAGTGTCCATAAATGAAACAAAGAGAATGACTTCGAAGGAAAATAATTTAAAATTATGGAAGAGTTAGAGCCACCTTCCCAGCAGGTTGCCTAAGCTAGTCCCAGGCACACAAGTGGGACTTAGAAAGCTTTCAGGCAGGCTCTTTGAAGCATGAGGCCCTCTGAGGCGTAAGAACAGCAGCAGGGCCTTTGCCCAGATGAGTAATATTTATGATAAGTGCACTAATGAATGAACAACACTTGAAAGTAATATCATGATTTAATATTAAATTATAAAATAGTGTCAGCCAATTAGTTAATTTATTCATTAGATATAAGTGACTATGATGTGCCAGATAGTGTTCCTGGAAATTTTTTGAAAGGTACTAGCTTATTCTCTGCTCCTCTATTACACATTCAATACATGCAATTGTTATGTCTGGGAGGATATGGTAGTAACTGTGAGATATATAAATTACTATAGTCATAAAAGGCCCTGTATTGAGGATAGATTCAATTCGAAGCACGATCTAGTTGACTTCGGGTAAAAACTTGAGCTGATTCTAGTTTTCTCATTTGTAAAATGGGCATACAAATCTTGCAAGATTTTCTAAGAATTATTCACTATGTATACAGTGTAATTGGCATGAAGTAGATGCTCTAAAATAAAAATGACAGTTAATATCTTACGCCTACGACATCTTCTGGTGCTAATATCACAAATCCAAAATCTCTTCTCATTCATATTTCCCAAATCCACCAATCTTTGTAATGTAATTTATTTTCTTGACTTTGGAGCAGTGTTGGGGCAAAATTGACAACTGATGTGAAGCTATTTACAGACTTATTTGTCTTACCCAGTGTAAATATTCACATATAAAACTTGGAGAAACAGTATTTACTCATGAGATTTCCCTGCGGTCTCTGTTGTGTTATATAATATGTTACATAGGTAAAAACTATGTTTTTAAATTCCAAAATAACAACAACAACAATAAACCAAAACACTGAATTCTGTAACACAACTGCCCCCAAGGGTTCTTGATAACGATCTAAAGTCTAGCACTGCATCACTTGGTGTTATACAAAGGCTGATGCCTATTTCTTCTATCACTCAGTATTAAACTCTCCAACTAAAATGTATTATCCCTCACCGAAGGTAACATTTCTTATAAACAGATGTGCTCAGTTGCCTATGCAATGGAGAGCAATGATGTCTCCAGAAGTGTATTTCTTGAGTAAAAGCTCATTCTGCATAGATTTCATTTGCAATTTTGCATGCTATGGTTGCTGAGTAAACATGAAAAAATAAAGAATCTTAGCAAGTTGTTATATTCTGCTCATGTTTTGTTTACTGTGACACATTTTTCGTGTTCCAAAGTGTTTGGGGAGATAGACTGCCATTTCCTTTGTAGTCAGTACACTAACACCAGCAGAAACATAGCAGAGAGAGGTGCTGAAGCAAGCCAAGAAAGGCACAGAGAGAAAAATTTCAAGGATGAATGTTTCTGAAGTTCATATTTAGGCTGAAATAGGAGAAATATATGGTGGCTCAGTTTGTGCAGCTTCAGGCTATCTCGTTTCTGCCTTGGAGGAAAAAAGAAAATCTACCTACACTACGTTGCGTCAGCCTATCTCATCTAGAAATGGCTACAACTTGCATGAGTTATAGGTGAGGGTCATAAACCGAGAAAGAATATGAACCAGGGCCCCAGTGTTTAAGTGGCAAGAACTTCTTTAATATCTATTCCTTACAGACTCTTATTTAGTGATAGAAGCAAGGACTGAATTAATGGTTATAGCTCCTTGGTTCATTATAAATGAAATGGAGTATGTCCTGTTGCTTAGATTATCTTTTAAAACAGAATTTCAGGGAAGCTGTAGGCTGCTTAGGGTGAGAAGACCCAGTGCTTGATGAGAGGCGCAACGTAGAATCAGGTGTAGGAGCCAAGTTCTCATTTTTGTAGGGAAGCTGATGTTATAGGTCATCACAGAAACCAAGCAAAATTAGCGGATGACAATCACAGGAAGGGCCTTGGGAAAGGCCAATATTATTGCTGGACTATAAGGAACTCTAGTGCAGAAAGCCATGCAAACGTGTGACAGGATTATGTCACCCTATAAGAATTTTTTGCACCCAGTGCTCTGCACTGAGCTACCACATTTGAAAATTAGCACTACATACTTGGCCAAATGGTGAAGCATTATTGAAAGTGTCCCTGCTTATTTCATAGAGTTCCGATAATTTCAGAAAAAAATTAAAAATTTAGACATTTAATTTATATCCCTCCTGAGAAATTATATATGTGTGAATTTAGATACTTGTCTAACACTTGTAAAGAGTGTTTGTTTTTCTATAACCTGTTTATTATAATTGTTTCCCATGTTGAATTTTTCCAACAGATGTGTGAAACTCATATATTTGTTGCAAAGGCCATCTAATTAAACTTCCTGCAAGCTAAACGTCAAAATAGAATTTTACCCAAATACAAGCAATAGAAATTGAATTTCCCCTGAATCTTTTCTCTAAAATTCAAATTTGTTTTAGCAATGCTGCTAAGAAAGTCCACAAAGAAGGCAATGAACTCTTAGAACATTAGAGTAAACTGGAAGATAACTTAGGAAATAAAAGTTGTTTTGGATGACCTTGCCATGTTATTCCCTTTAAAATGTAGCAACAATATTATTTTATTTTGGAAACTGACATGTCATTTCCATGTCCATGGAGTCATATCATCTACCCCAAGAAGAGCACGTGCTTGAACATGTACCTTGCATTTATTCATATTTGTCTTTGCTATCTAATGATGCAAAATGAGGAAACACCTCCACAAAAAGTTACAGTATTGAAAACATTTAGGCCCTATTTCTTTTTCTTACTGATTGTTACTGTGAAGTCAGTTTTCAGACACCACAGAAAGATGACTCCAATATACAACATAATTTAAAAACTAATTCCTAACTGTTTCTTCCAAAACATCTGTAGTTATCTAAAGAAGTAGTTCCCAATCAGAGACCTGCAGACCCCCTAAAGTCACTTAAGATTGATTTAGGACAGGAGTAGGAAGAGTGGGGAGTTGGGAGGCTGATGTTGTTATTAACTTTTTTCTTTCCACTACACTATGAAGTCTTTTAAAATACTTTTTATTTTCTGCGTTTTGCTTTTTCTTGCATTAGAAAGGCTGACTTCAGCATTATTGAATGGCTAATAGAAAAGCCAATTAATTATGTTATCATCTTTCTTAAAACAAAATCTTCAAGATCTTGAGCTTTGTGGCATGGGAGTTATGCATAGTAAAAGGTGAAACAGTGGAGAATTCCTATTCTAAAATAAGACATTGTTAATTATTCTATTTTTGAAACATGGGCTCAATTCCTCACCAATAGCTCTGACCACTAGTCCTGAGGTGATTCACGTTTGCCCTCTCATTTCTGTTTTCTAATTTCCTCAGAAAAACTATTTGATTTCTTTTCTTTCCTGGCCAGTAAAGTTGTAAGGAGCTGTACACAGCTGAAGGAATTCATGGTATATCTTGCCAATTTGTGAAATCAGGATCTGCCTGGTTTCTGTTAGGAAACAGATGGCACTCTTGAGAAATGATTGAGGAAAGCTTAATCAAAGAACTATTTACAAAGTTATGTAGCAGGGTAGAATAAGCAATGAGGATAGTAAAGTACCCAGGAAGTATCCTATGCTTGGAGGGGCAAAGAGAAGAAGTCATGGTCACCCAACTGGGACTGTAGCACTTGGAGATGGGCCATCCAATGAAAGCCTTCAGTAGACATAGAAAGCCCCTGCCAACCCATGGCCCAGCAGAGAGGGAGCCTGGGGAATCCCTACCCTGCCCAGTGTGTATTCCTGCCCTCCTATTTACTGCAGATGCCTCCCACTGACCAACCAAACTGGAAGCGAGTGTAAGCCTTCCCAGATGATATACCTTGTAGGGCTCAGCTCCAGAAGCACAGGGTGGGCCATGAAATTGTGAAGCCAGCAGGGTAAATAGAATATAAGGTACCATTCTCAGCCTTTGTAAGCCATACTGGAAAAGAAAAGACAATGCATGGACCACTGCATCAAACAAATGTATGTTCAAGCCTAGGGCTCATCAGTGATGGACAATGTGACCGGAAAAGAAAGGACAATGCATGGACCATTGAATAGGGCTCGTCAGTGATTGACAATGTGACTCTGGCAAGCTATTTAACCTCTCTGAGCTTCCTTATTTTCTGGTATATAAAATTTAATTGAATTGCATACTTTGTATGGATATTGTAGTTATTAAATGAGATAGGTCTGCATTGGTATTAATAGCAATGACAGTTTTTCATGAAGCCTAAGATGTACTGTATAAGGTTGAATAGTGCCATAGTCCCTTCACTCTCCCCACAAAGTTTAGATATTCCTGGAACCTCGGAAGGTGACCTTATGTGGAAATAGATTCTTTGCAGATACAATTAGTTAAGATGAGCTCACACTGGATTAGTATGGACCCTAAATCTAAAGAGTGGCATTCTTATAAGAAGGCCATACAATATACAGTGAGACATTAGGGAGAATTCCAGGTGATAACAGAAACAGAGACTGGGGTGTGTGCCCACCAGTCAAAAGATGCCAAGGATTGAAGGCAACCACAAGTAGCTAGGAGAGAGGAGTTCGAGGCCAACCTGGGCAACATGGTGAAACCCCATCTAAAAATACAAAAATTAGCCTGGCATGGTGGTGCAAGCTTGTAATTCCAGCTCTTGGGAGGCTGAGGCACAAGAATTGCTTGAACCCAGGAGACAGAGGTTGCAGTGAGCCAAGATCGTGCCACTGCACTCCAGCCTGGGTGATAGAGAAAAAAAATAAATAAATAAAGAAGAAAGAAAAAGAAAAGAAGCTAGGAGAGGAAAAGGAGCATTCTTCCCAAAAGACTTCAGAGGGAGCATGGCTCTGCTGACACCTTTATGGCAGCCTTCTATCCTCCAGAACTGTGGTACTTTGTTATGACAGTCCTAGGAAATGAATACATGTACTTTTATTATACATTAAAACAAAAAAAATCAGAAATCAAGAAATGTCTAAAGTAGACAACATCTTACAATGACTATCAGCTAGGCAAACTGACAACTCCCAGACGTGCCTGTGCTAAACCTTACAGAATGTGTCAGCAGTGTCGACAAGATACATATGGGCCAGTTTTTTTAATTCCAAGGGAAAATGCTGGGGGAAGGGAAGAGAGGAGGTAAGTTTGACAAGTCCAAAACATCCTCAGCTCCCAAAATGGAACCAAAATTAGGCATCAACATAACTGAATGCTCCCTTGGGAGCTCAACATCAAAGACTTTTTTTTTTTTTTCTCAAAAGAGAAATTCTGTTACCGATGTCCTTTTTAATTTTAATTTTAGATTCAGGAGGTGCATGTGCAGATTTGTTACAGGGATATATTGAGAGATGCTGGTGTTCGGGCATCTATTGATCCTGTAATCCAGATAATGAACATAGTACCAGATGGGCAGTTTTTCAGCCCTTTTCTTCCTCCTCCCATCTGCCCTTCTTTTGGAGTCCCTGGTGTCTATTGTTCCCATCTTTACATCCTTGTGTACTCAAGGTTCTCTCTCACTTATAAGTGAGAACATGTGATATTTGCTTTTCTATTTCTGCATTAATTCATTTAGGATAGTAGCCTCCAGTTGCATCCATGTTGCTGCAAAGAACATGATTTTGTTCTTTTAAATGGCTGCATGGTATTCCATGATGTGTGTGTACCACATTTCCTTTATTCAGTCCACCATTTCTAGAGGACACTGAGGACCACCTTCAATGGCAAAATGCAAAGCACCATGACTCTAAGTCTATAAGAGATTTGAAGATGTGAATCTTGAATATGAAAAAGTTTAGGAAAACTTGTAAGAATTTATTGTACTTGCATTTTCATTTTTAGTGCACAGTCATGCTGCATAATCAGAGTTTATTTTAAATAAGTTGTAAAGAGCTATCTCATTGTGTATGAAATAACTTCAAATAATGAATGCATTATTTCAACGTTTAACTAGCAGCAGGTTTAATTTTGCAGTACATATGGTGATTTATCTTACACTTAATAGTGTCTCAGGTTTGATCTTATAGTATTAGCTATTAGTACTCTAGCTCAAATGATTCAGACATCTTTTGCTTATTTTCTGATACTGATGTTTTTCCCACAAAAATTTACTCTAATAGCTAAATTTTAAAAAGTAACATGTTCCAGACGCGGTGGTACATGCCTGTAATGCAATCACTTTGGGAGGCTGAGATGGGGGATTGCTTGAGTCTAGGAGGAGACCCCCCCATCTCTACAAAAAAATTAAAAAATTAGTCAAGTGTGGCAGCACACACCTGCATTCCCAGCTACTCAAGAGGCTGAGATGGGAGGATTGCTTGAACCCTGGAGGTTGAGGCTACAGTGAGCTGTGATTGCTCTACTGCACTCCAGCCTGGGTACAAAGTGAGACCCTGTGGGGGAAAAAAAAGTAATATGTTAAAAGTTCAAGATTCAAACTTCTTTTAAAATAGAAGAAGTAAAATTTTCTTTAAAAATGTTATTGGCTGGAAGACAGTTTTAAAGGCCAAGTTTGTATCTGAGGCTGGTACCATGCAAGAGCATTGTTTGCATGAGCATTCTCCAACATTGTCATTTCAGTAAGAAAAATATCAGATTTTGAATAATATTTTCTGAATTCACCCATTAGATTGTAACACCTCTGTCTAGCAGAAAGCAAAAGTGTCATTTGCAAATGTATTGGCAGCATCTTTCTCTATATAAAGAAATGGTTGTAAGAAAGTTTCTATTAGGTAAGTAAAGTAGAGATACACATATTAATCTATTTTATCACTTTAAGCATAAAATCTCACAAAAATTCTTGTGCATATTTTCTGCATTTTACACCCATAAGTTAGTCTCTTAATGTTGACTAAGGCAATATAAATTGTTTATGACATAGTAAATGGAAGATGGTACATATCTAAGAAAACATGTTTTAATAATTTTTAAGACTTATTCCATTACATAAAAACTCTCTTCTCACCTTGCATAAAATTATAGAATTTTAAAGCTAGAGGGAGCCTTAGATCATCAAGTACATGCTGTATTTTATCATCTAACCTAATATCTTATATTTCAAGCTGATTGTCTTTATTTGTAGGATTTTAAAGAAATGGTTACTTCTATGTTACCTATCTTTGTTCTCATAAAATGTGGTATCCATATTAGTGATCTTCGAGCCAGGGATCTCAATCTCAAATATCTAAATCAGTCAGCCAGGAGAATGCGTGAGTCACACTGGCCTGGTGATGTCTGAAGAGCACTGGAGAATGTGAGCCTTCCTACAGAGAGTGGCAGTCAGTGTTCAGGACCAGATGACAGAGGGAATGCCAAATCCAGTCCCCATATTGCTAAATCTTCCTACTCCAGAGAAAACAGAAATCCAGATTTTTAATGTGCAGTTTCTCTATTGAAATTCACAATTGATTAAATGTTTTTGAACACTCTATGTGAGATAAACAAAATATATCTTTAGGTCACTGATTTTCAGATTTGGATCTTGGTATTTATACCCTGAAATGTACAGTTTATCCTGAAATAGTCAGTTCCTCCACACAGACTGACTGCAGGCAGAGAGGTTTGTGCCCAGGTGAATTTGATGATGGTAAGCTTTCTCCGGTGCCTTGGAGACCCAGAAATGTGAATGGAAATGAAAGCACAACAGCTTCTATTTACTGGCCTAACTGACAGGCCTATACAATACTTTTTCTTGCTTTGCTGCTTACGTGCTGGTTCTATTTTCCAGACTGTCCAACAGTCTTTAAAAGTAAGCAATTTTCATTCTGCATCTTTTTAATATGAAAATATGTGGCTGGGTGCGGTGGCTCATGCCTGTAATTCCAACACTTTGAGAGGCTGAAGTGGGCGGATCACCTGAGGTCAGGAGTTTGAGACCACCTTGACCAGCATGGAGAAACCCAGTCTCTACTAAAAATACAAAAAAAAAAAAAAAAAAAAAGGAAAGAAAAATAAATGCAACATATTAAACTAGATAGTTTCAGTTTCACAAGCAGTTATTCTGTATCTTCTCTGCAAAATATACCACTCTATATTCTATAAAGTTATGAGTAAGACATGTTTCCTCTGTTCAAAATTTTCTGTGTGACAGATATATCCCCTTAGCCATTCTTTTCTTTGACATATCTCTTAATTACTCCTTAATTGTATACTGTCTCGTGCATACAATCAAAATGACAGCAACTTATATTTTTCTGTAGACACTGTCTTGAGCATTGTGCATTAGTATTGCTGGCATTCCTCACAACACTGCGAAGTAGAACCTACTTTCTCATTCTGAAACCTACCATTCCTATTTCACAGATGAAGAAACCATAACACGAATATACTGTAAATAAATTACCCTGTGGACACTCTGATTTCTGAGAAGGACCGTCTGATCTCATTGTCTAGGTGCTTCTTTATCTCCATGTAGACCGTCTACCAACAGGAATAGACTGGTATGCCAGTTTGCTTTATCAGTGCCTTATTGTCCTGGAATTACCGTCATACTTGGAAATAATAAAGGCACCTTACACTAAAGCAAATGGAATAAATCATTATTTTCTTTATGCCTACATTTATAAACTCTAGAAAAACCCACTTGTGTAGAATCTACAAAAAGAATTACCTTGTTGATAGTATATGATAAGATGTTTACAAACTACGTGTCTCAGAACTAATTACCATGAGAAGGATTAAAATTGTAATGAATACTAATGAAAATTTGTCAAGTCTTGACTGACAGCTGACCAGAAAATCTAAATTATCACTGACTTTTATTCTTTGAGTTCACCAGAGTAAGGCTTTGAAGTTGACGGATTAACAAGTCATCAGATCCTTCAGTGACATTTTTCAAAAGATAATTTTGTTTGATGGTCAGAATATTATTGTGCAGGTGGACAGAAGACTAATCATACTGGTTCCTGGTTCAATAAGTAGTACCATCATATTCCAAGCCCATATATCAGATGCCTAAAAACACCTTCCTGTTTTTAGCCGGCCATTTTCAATCCATCAGTAAGTCTGTCGAACCTATCTTTTTTTAAAAAAAATCTCTTAAAGCATCTAATTTCTCTCCCTACTACAAAGTAAGTGTTCAATAAATGTTTGCTCTAATTATTACTATTGTCACTATTTTTCAGTCACCAAATTAGAGCAACTTACTATCATCATTTGCTTGAACTACTGTAATAACCTCCTAGTTCGTATTTTATATCCAAACTCACCCTTAGTGCCCCCATGCCCCAATTGTTTTTTTACACTGTAGCTAGATGACCTCTTTAGAAAGCTAGCCTTGCCTCACTTCCCTTGGAAACCCTCTCTGGAGATCCTGCACTGACTGAATTCCTGTCTATTTTCCCATACCCTCTCTTAGCATCTTTTACCTTCCTTTTGAAACACTAACCATAATTGTAATTTTACACACATTTACGTAAACCATTGATTAATGCCTCTCTCTTTCTAGACCATAAGGCCTACGAGAGTTGGAGACTATTTAGTTCAGTACATACCCATTGAATTCATGAATGCTACGTTATTAGATTCACTGGCTAATAAAAAGGCGTTTAGCGTAATGTAATCATAGAAATGCTTCAAAACAGCACATTTCCTTTAATCTGAATGCTTATGGTTGTCAGGCTCTATGCTTTGCAAGTACTGTTCTAATGTCCAGATATACTCCCATGGAGTTAGGTTTTTCTATTTAGGGCCTCCAGGAGGAATGGGCCTTAACTGTGAAGCATCCATAGGCCAAACTAATAGTGTCTATAGTGTCTGCTATTTGGTTCCCCTTAATCCCTGAAAGAAAATAGACTAAGATTGTTCCATTTATAAAAGGGTGACTTGTGACTTATGTATCCCTAGACAAATGAATGCATTATTCATGTGTTCACAAGTTCATGTAAAGCAAAGAAAACCGAATGAAGATTTATATCAGGATCTACTTTCTGACTGTAAAATGTATTATTCCTTGGGCTTATCATGCAAAGGAAGTGGTGGAAATCTCATCCTCTGAGCTATTAATACTCCATGAACAACAGATTACTCTAGGGACCCATCCTTATGGATTAGATAGGGAGATGGTCATAGATTTGATGATATAATCAGTCATCTATCTTCTCAATTTTTGCAAGAGGGCAGAAGTAAAAAGTGTGGCGAGTGGAAAAGCTTTAATCATTGTTGAATATTCATGTTAAGGAAATAGTTGTATGATATAGAATGTTAACTTTAATCTTTTGTGTAAATGGACATAAAACCTCTGACTCCCCCAGGTAGATGCCTCTCTACCATGAACTTATAAGCCTAATGTGTCTTCTGCTGCTGCAGCCCTTGGCTATGTGGTCTTCCACGCTCTCACCTAGTCCTGTAATTGTCTCTTAATCTTTCTATATCTTCAGGGATAGCAGGATACCTGTCACAAAGATGGAATTGGTCATTGATTGGTGGCATGAGTAAATGGATGGATGAATAATAGTACCCATATTCCTGGGAATTATATTAAGCAATTGTTGACTTTGAAAAAAAGAATCCCAAACTTTGCTACTATGGTAAATTATTTTCACCCTCTATTTGGCACCTCTTCTTTTCTGATCCTGATTTACTATTGTACCTGTTTCCCTTGTTTCTTTTCTCATTTCATGCTCTCTCTCTCTCAAAAGAAGTTTCTCATCCTGCTGAATTAAAGGCAAATATCAGTGCACTTTATGACATCAAAACTTGATTCTGTCTGACAAAATCCAGCTGGCTTTTGTATTCTGCTTTTTAAAAAACCTTTGACATAGATTGTGTTACTAAGTATTGCTATGTATGTTTTCCAGTTTGGAAATCAGTAGAAAGGAGATAACTTTTAATTGTCTTTGAACTGGCCAGCTTAACAGTTAAACCTAGGACTCAGAGGCTGACATACAGAAAATCCATTTTTGGTTTGTTTTTGAAAAGCCAGTCATCCATTCTCTCAGCCAGTATAAAACCTTTTTCATCTGAAATCTCCTTTCAACTTCAATAGTGTATGAAGGCTGGGCTCTCCAGAGATGGACCACAAGCTGAAGTTTAGGGCATTGAAGACATTCGTTTGAATATTTGTGATAATATATTACAACAGTTATATGTAACAGCAGCATAATTTGTTCTTTCTGAACATGGTAATATTTTTACTTTTTTTTTACTTTTTATTTTTTTAAATTTATTTATTATTATTATACTTTAAGTTGTAGGGTACATGTGCATAACGTGCAGGTTTGTTACATATGTATACTTGTGCCATGTTGGTGTGCTGCACCCATCAACTCGTCATTTACTTTTTTACTTTTTAATGAAGTGATTATTTTAAGATTGTTTCTTTAATATACCATGTAGAGTATATTTTAAATGTCTACTTAATAATTAACCATTAAAATTTTAATATTTAAGTTACATAATTTAGTAGTAACCATGAACCTATGACATAGGCATTATTTTTCCCTTTCTGCAGATGACAAAACTGAAGTTCATTGAGGCTATCAGATTTATCCAAAGTCACATAATGAGTTGAAGGACTCAGGTCTTTGTAACTTTAAAGCCATGTCTTATGTCAATGCCTCTTCTTAACAATCTTAAAGATCATATTGCAATTTGACACTTACATTTTGAAAAACATTTTTTATTACCAGATGCTGCATGGGTAGCTGAGACATTTCAGGGACTTTAAAATGATCTTAAGAGTTTAAGTGATACTTAATAATATCATGTTCTCTGAGTGGTGAAAATTCTTTGACATCTATTATATATGTTACTTTCATTTCACAGGAATGGTTGCCTGGTGAACGACTACAGCTTTGCTGGTAGTACAGTATATTAGTCTGTTCTCATGCTGCTAATAAAGACATACCAGAGACTGGGTAATTTATAAAGAAAAAGAGGTTTAATGGACTTACAGTTCTACGTGGCTGGGAAGGTCTCACAATCATGGCAAAGTCAGGTCTTACATGGCAGCAGGCAAGAGAGAGAGGGGGGACTCTCTTTGTGCAGGGGGACTCCCTTTATGAACCCATCAGATCTCATGAGACTTATTCACCATCACGAGAACAGCATGGGAAAGACCCGCCCTCATGATTCCATTACCTCCCACTGGTTCCCCCCTATAGGAATTATGGGAGCTACAATGTGAGATTTGGGTGGGGACACAGCCAAACGATATTAGACAGATTTCATTATGCACTATCAATGAGTGGTCAGAACTAAAAGCTGGGATGTAGACCCCACCAATCCACAAAAGCAGGTGCACCCCTGAAATGTTCACTTGGGGCATAGTCCACATGGTATCTCAGAAGAGGGAGCTGTGTTGATCTTGGCCTTGGCCGTGTACTGTTTGGAGGCTTTTCTTCTCAAGGTGAGTCAAAGAAGAGTGAAAGTGGTTCCTGTAATTTACTTCCACACATACTGTCCATTTGTCTTCATCCTTTTCTTTGTTAATAGCTCTTTGTGTGTTAAGCCCTTGCCCTTTTATCCTTATGTTTTCCTCTGAAGTAGAAACAAAGAGTTTACACAATAATGCTGAGGCATGACCTCTGTTGAGTTACCTAAAGCCCTTCACTGATTAAGTGAAGTGCTCTTATATCAACTTCAAATTTGGACCTCATCAAAATAAGCACATTATTATGAGCCATAGTCATTTGGGATAATTAGTAAATAGATGAAGCAACAAATTTTAAATTTGTCCATGTCAAAGATTTACCACTTTAGCCTGTACTGTGCACAGGCATTATGAGATGGGATCACAGGTGTATAGAGAAGAGTAAAATATATATTTTCCCCTTAACACTAATAGTGTAGTTTAACATATAGCGCTAGTAGAATGTTCTACCAAAATAATGATTCCAGGTAGCAATGCAGTGGAAGACTTCATGGGTGGGAAGAAAAAATAACAAGAATTTCCATGGAGCCACGGAGGATAGAAATGGGGTCTGGGAATTCATCCAACATGGAATAGCCAAGAAAACAAAATAAGAGGTTTGTGTGCCTTTCAGACTGTTGCACAAGTTTTGCTCCAAGCCCTCTCCTTCGGCATCAACTCAGTAAGTCCCTCCTCTCTTTCTGAACCCACAATGCCTCCAGAAGTTCCCTCAGAGTCTATTTGAACTGTCTGCTTCATCCATCCATCCATGTAGCAATGAATCCATGTATTCTCAAGCAATCATACAAAAAATATATATTCCCATTGGAAGACTGGTGTTATTTCATCCTGAGATTCCCCTTCTTGTCTTTTCTTAATATATTTAAAATGGTTTAGCACTCCTATTTACCTTGTAATAAATTATACCTCCATAAGTATCTGTAATTAATCTCAAATCATGGTGACTTTTTTTGAAAGGAGGTGTTTAGTAAGTTATCTATAATAAAATAGTAGTACAGATTTAAATGATAATTGACACATTATTAATACATGTTTATGTTGAATTATTTTTGTCCTATTCTTTTAGCTTTAAAAGGACTAAATTTTACAAAGTCTTACATATTAACAATATGTATACTCTTACATTTCAATTAGGAAAAAAATTAAAAGCTATTAACTGGATGTAAAATGATTCTATATTTAATTTTGTATATAATCCATGATAAGAAAATATAAAACAGGCACAGCTTTTATTAAAACTTGTCAATACAATTTTATTAAGCAAGGAAAAGAATATTGACCTCTTTTAAGTCACGTTGTGGCTTTGAAAAATTAAAAATATCATTACAATATGATATAAAAATACCACATCCATTTAAAACACAAGATACATTTAAAAGGAATTGTTAACACTTTGATTTCAATAACTCCTGTGTTTTCTCTTATAAGTACCGCGCGCTAACCGATTGCGCCACTGGAGCCACACTCCTGTGTTTTCTCAGTGATTTTACCGTTTTGGTTTTGGGTGAAACAGAGGGTGCAGTTTACTGAAAGGAGGGATAGGAGGAAGAACCATTTTAAGTATGTGAGGTACTTGCCTTAGAGGTACACCAGCTGACCCATAGCCACGCCTCCTATGCATGTGGCACACAGTTTACTTTACCAAGAAGGCTGAGGCATTTTTGTACCACCCAGTTCTAGAGAGAGCAGAGGTAAATGAGACAATGCTGAAGATCTCAAGGGGATGATTTCCTCCACAAAACTGTGACAGAGAAAAAATGTAGTACTCATGTTGTAGAAAGGAGTTCATTCCTTCTCCTACCTGTGTTTATTTTCTGTTGATTGGCTGTGTTTAGGAGGGTGGTAGCTCTTCACTGTAATTCACACTCTGCCTGAGCCCAGATTGTTCTTAGCCCCAGCTGGAAGCATACTTATTGTGTCAGCAAGAATCCAGTAGGCTCTGAAGTGTGACCTGCTACTGGATAAGTGTAGCTTAGTTGGCTCTTGTGGAGCTAGGATCAGCATGGCATAAAGCTGTTCTCAGCATGACAGTCCATTTATAGAGAATTACGGGTTATTTGTGGCCGGTCTATTTAAGTTCCAACTGAAAACATTTCTCCTTACGTTCTGGTTCTGTAATTAGAAAGCAAAATTCAGCTAGATTTTTATAAATCAACTTACCTGCGCTCATTTATTATTTAAAATGTTCTAATTTATTTATCTTTTGCTTGTCAGCTAATATGGGGAAATTGAAATTTTATGTATTTTAAATTATATATTTGAAACATTTTATTTTTAAAGAAGAACAATCATTTAGGAATCTTCAAAGTTATACAACAACGTCTTGAATAGGTTCTAGCTTTTTGAACTGTCTTAGTAGCATATAATATATGCCACCATTTCAATAGAGGAAAAGTTTTCAGTGAATATTAGTAAAAATTGGTTTGGCCTAAATTCTTTTCCTTGTTTACTTACAACAGAAGTAAAATCTCACATAAAAACCATATTGACATTTCAAAGATTCTTCACCCATATTATTTACACTCTTTGGTTTACTGAGTTTTATTAAAACTAATCTTTTGATTTTTTGTTTAGCATCTTAAAGTTATTGGGCTGAAAAATATGTAACCTTCACATTCCATAATTAACTGTTACAAGATTTTGATACCCTGCGGAGCGGTGTGTACCTGTGGAACAGAGATTTATTAAAGTTTAATAAATGATTTATAGCTGCATATCCCGTTGAAAAATGAAAGTTTAACGGCCCCCAAGCTAGAGAATATCATCTTTCTAGCTGAGCTAAGGTGATGATGGCATTTGTAAGGCAATAGAAAAGTTATAATAAAGATACTGGCAGTTTTTGGAATGTTTTTCATCTATGAATCTTGAAGTTATTTACAAATTCTCTGGTATAATTTCAGTGAATCATTAATTGTCAGTGTTTTATTTCCAGTCATACCAAGTCATGTCATCCAAAACCATAAGACAGAACTAAACTACTTATTTTCTGAATTAATAGAGGGAGAAGTTATATGAATAATATAAAAATGAACAATAATTAAAAATCAGTCCAGGCATGGTGGCTCACGTCCATAATCCCAGCACTTTGGGAGGCTGAGGCAGGTGGTCACCTGAGGTCAGGAGTTCAAGACCAGCCTGGCCAATATGGCAAAACCCTGTCTCAACTAATAATACAAAAAATTAGCTGGCTGTGATAGTGCATGCCTGTAATGCCAGCTACTCAGAAGGCTGAGGCAAGAAAATCACTTGAACCTAGAAGGCAGAGGCTGCAGTGAGCTGAGGCTGTGCCACTGCACTCCACTCTGGGCAACAGAATGAGACTGTCTAAAAAAAAATATATATATATATATATATGTATGTTATAGTTTGCCTGAATTCACTCTATTTCTTTAGAGAAAGCAATATATTTACCATAGTGATGCAATCAGGTATGGAATGTGCCTCTGACTATCATTTTACCAAATACGTAAACATACTTTGTTATCTATGTGGCTAGCAGTGTTGCCAGATTTAGCAAGTAAAATTATAGGACACCCAGTTAATTTTGGATTTTGGAAAAATAACAAATCAATGTTTAGCATAGCATATTCCTATTATTGCATGTAACATACTTATGCAAAAAAAGTTATTTGTTATGTGTTTCAATCTATATGTAGCTATGCATCCGTATTTAACCTCACAAATTTAGAAATAAATGTTTAATGTGCCTCCATCTAATTGGTCCCCACCAATCTTCCAGAAGATTTTTAGGAGATGTAGAATACTGAGAAAATAAGGTGAGTAGCATTCGAGAATTAAGATAAGGATCTTCATGAAAACATGCTGGATCTTAAGAGAAACTCTCTGACCTCTTCTAGGGCAAAGATCTTGATAACACCAGGCAAAAATCAGAAATAACTTCTCCTCCTTCAGAAAACTCATCAACTATGATAGCAAGTAGCACAAAAATAAAACAAAACAGAAAATCATGCTTTTCAGGGGTCTCCTCTGTCCCTGTGTGGTGGAATCCTCAGAGAACTGACTGAAATTCTACCATAAAGTCACCATAACATTCATTTAAACACTGACAAAGACTGAATTAACCAGGAAGATTCTGTTTAAGCAGCAATAACCATTTCCAATCATAAGACTAAGAGCCAAGCTTTTGACAGAGGCTAGGGGAAGTTACATTCTGTGGGCTTAAATGATTTCATCCTAATTTTAGTTTCTTGCTGCTGGTTACGGAATCTTTACAAGATTTAGGCACCTCAGCTCATTACAGTGCTGTACATCCACTATTTCTCCATGTATTGTAAATGTTGCATTAATTAGAGGTGGAAAAGAAAGAAACGATGTCAGTTCTGAGAAAGAGCAAGGTAGTATAGGTTAGTGTTAAACTTAACAACCTAATTTATTGGTGACTATTTTTAAAGCACTTACTTAACTCTGTTTGCTCTTTAAATTTTAACTTGTAGATGTGTTGTCACTTATATATCTTTCTTTTTTCTCTCTACAAATGTCGTGTGGGTTCCCCCTGCCTTATCTGTTTGATGTTCATATTTGGCTAGTTGTATTAATGAATAGGACTCTGAATGCAACAGTTGTCAACTTTATCTTATTCCTTCTTTTCTCTTGTAAAAGATATGAAAACAGAAAAGTACTTCAAAATTGTTTTGTTTTTCTATGTCTGTGAAATGTATTTTTTCCTTCTGCTATTAATCCTATTATTTTTCAAGCATTGTAAGATCTCTTCATATCAATTTTTCTGAATGTAGAAATTCCTTGATCTTTATTATGATTTATAGAGTTCTTTAAATATGAATTTGGCAGTCACCATAGACCAAATATAAGCAAATAGTAGCCTCATGCCATTTCTCATTATTATTTTCTATATTAAATAATAGCTTATTAGTAGTAGTAAGGATCAATATGTATAATAATTTATGTTAACATTTTTATTCTTATATTTTTGATCAGGGAACTATTTGTCAAAATAAAATGTTACAATGAAACCTAAGGAAATAATAGCTGTAGAAATGAGTCTCTTCTGATATATTTGTCACTTACTCCTATCTAACCTGAGTTGGGATTGCTGGGAAGGTTTTAGGAACCTCCTGGAACTCAAATCACACTTTGAAGAGCAATGCCCTTTACAAATGTGACAGGACACAGAACACTATTAAAGCCAAAAATAATTGAAGGAAGCAAAAGAAACAGGGGATTGTTAATAAGCTTTCTCTATTTTCTAAGTCTTCTCTCCTATTTAACATTTAAACTGATATTAAATGGCTACAGACCCAGTGGAATGTTCCTATATTCATCCACCTCACTCTAGGTCTATCTCTCTCTCTTCAGTTGATGATAACCATTTTATTTCAATTGTTTGCATGTCTGCATCTCATTAGACTGTGCCCTGGGGGGTAATGCCTTTCTCAACTGCATATTGACAAGACCCGCAAGACCACTTAGCACACAGTAAGATCTTGATAAGTATTTTTGAATTAACATATGACTAGATAAATGAAAAAAAAAAAAAAAAAAAAAAGGAAGCCCACCCAGAGAGCACAGATGTTTATTGTGGAGCATCTTATCTGTCCCTAAATGCCCTAACACAGCTTCAGCTGCTGATTGGCATAGAAGACCCTAAAACTGTTGAGTGGGATACCCAAAATTTCCAGTACACTCCTCTACCTTCAATTGAGTTGGGAATGTATCCCTGATTTACAAATTCTGCAAATGCACTGGGCTTCCCTCGAGCCTTCCCTCTCCAACTGAAACCACACATTGAAAGTCAGAGGAAAGGACATGGTGGCTGTCCAGGCTCTAGCTCTGATAGCTGTTTTAGCCAAATAGAAAGTGAAAGCATTTTCTTTTACAAAGAAATTCTGAGTTGTTCTCTAAACTACATTGTTTTTTCTGTTGCCGTCAATTTCTCAATTTCTTGTGATAGTGTCTTCCTCACTCCTACCAAAAGAAAACAATGTGAGGGGTAACTCTGCTTCTCTTCTAGGATTATTTTTAAGTTAATTACCTCCATGAGTCATCTAAACTGATGTTTATGCATCATTTTCTGCAAATTTGTTCTCAATAAGTATTGCCTTTTTGATCAATTATACTTTTAATGATACAAACTTTAAATTTGATTATATATTACGTTTGTTCATAACTATAGATTTCTTTTATTTAAAACTATCTGATTTAATTTTTGGTAACACAGGAGGATGTCCTTGATAAGCAACCATGAGTTCATTCTACTGACACCTGCATGCAATTAACACACATAGAAAATTTAAATGTTACCTTCAGAATATTTTCTTCACCCATATGTCACTCCTTCATCCCAGCACTTCCATCTGATTTGGCCCCTCAGGTGTGTTCACACATAGCACCCACTGCTTCTCTACTAAACTGTAAGCCCCTGGAAGTCAGGGCAAATCTGACATTTTATCCTCAGTATTTAGCATAGGGCCTAACACATAGCAGGTACCAAAAAATTTTTTTAAATGGAAGAAGCAATATATATTGAACACCAATTATATAGCTTTAATATGATAACTCAATGATACAGGTTGGTCTTTGTCCTAAGGGAATTCACATAATGAGAAGACAGGCATATAAGTATATCAACATGATTTTAAAGACACAAAACAAACTTAATGGATTCATGAGTATCCAAACCTTGGAGTAGTGAAAGTGTATTAGGGAGCAAGGGGTAGGGTACATTGCAGGCACTTGGGACAACACTATATTTTGTCAAATCTAAGACACCTATTGTAAGCGACACAATTAAAATTAAAGTGCGATTTTTAAAAAATGTTTGTTAAAAAAGAGAATGTACACATGATTTTTAAAATAATTTTGACTGAATTTGGCCTAATATGCTATCTCCAAATTAAATTGTGTGGTTTAGACTTATTTTGAGTTGAAATCAGTTGCAAGTTTGTATTCATGATGAAAGATCCAAAAATATTTAAGGGATACCTAATTGTAGATTTAACTTGTATTTTTAAGTGATATTATCCATATTTTACCATTTGTTTTTGTTGTTGTTGTTGTTAATACAAGTTCTCATTCTGTCGCCTAGGCTGGAGTGCAGTGGAGTGATCACGGCTCACTACAGCCTTAATCTCCAGGGTTCATGTGATCCTACCACCTGAAACCTCTGGAGGAGCTGGGAAGCTGGGACCATATGCATTGCACCACCATGCCCAGCTAATTTTTTATTTTTCTTGTTGTTGCTGAGCTAGGGTCTTGCTTTGTTGTTCAGGTTGGTTTCAAACTCCTGAGCACAAGCAATTCTCCCAACTTGGTCTCCCACAATGCTGCAATTACAAGTGTGAGCCATCATACCCAGCTGTGTACTTTAGCAATTCTAAAAACATTGTTTTTCATGTTCTAAGAGACACACTTATTGCTCTAATTGGAATGTGTCACTTGACCAATGATGTGACATAATTTAATTGGCAACATTTTTCTTTTCAGATGTGTGTAAATTGTTACTTCTTATAAACAACACTATTTTAGATTCAAAAAACATAGTAAGTTATTTTGTAATTATTAGTTGAGGCAACACAGTGAAAAACAAACTAAAACATATTAAAATATAAAAACTAAAATATTTGACCGAGTGTGGTGGCTCACGCCTGTAATCCCAGCACTTTGGGAGGTCAAAGCAGATGGATCACGAGGTCAGGAGTTTGAGACCAGTCTGGCTAACATAGTGAAACCCCGTTTCTACTAAAAAAATACAAAAATTAGCAAAGCATGGTGGTGCACACCTGTAGTTCCAGCTACTTGGGAGGCTGAGGCAGAAGAATTGCTTGAACCTGGGAGGCTGAGGCTATGGTGAGCCAAGATCATGCCACTGCATTCCAGCCTGAGCAAGAGTGAGACTCCATATCAAAAACAAAAACAAAAAAACAAAAAAACAAAAAACCCTAAAATATTTAAAAGTGCTTTATTTTAAAAGTTTCCAAATGGGACAGAAAATTATTTAAAGTGTCCTTTAAAGTTATTGCTAAAATCAGCTAAACCTACAAATAGAATTGAACTTACAAATTAAACTAAAAAACTTAATGATAAACTAAGAATTTGAATTGGTAACTTAAAGAAATCCAAAATTAATTTTGGAAATAAAAGAGAATATCTAAAAAGTATTTTGTGTCTATAAAAGTCACGCTTCTAGTCAGCTGAAATTGCTCAATTGGGAGAGCATTAGACTAAAATGTCACCCTTAAGTTCAACAAAAAGATAAAATGCAATTCAGAAGGCAAAAGTAGTGAGAATAAAGGCAAAGAGTTACAAAATAGCCTGACATCTTCAAAAAACTGGAGTGTAGAATGCAGGTGGGGAGAAATAGTAAATCAGTTAGAGAAGGTGGTAGAATGTGGACAAGAAAGAAATCTTATGCTAAGTGCTTTCGAAATTCCTCACAATGGGACATCTGATTCAATGTTGATAGAAATATTGAGTGAGCATCCCTCTGTTGTTCTTTAAGGGGGAAACATGCTGTCTTTCACTCGTAAGTGAAATTTTTCATCAGTGCCCTTTTTCAGGTTAAGTTTCTATTTCTACTTTTCTGAGATTTTATCATCAATGAATGTAGAATATAGTAGAGTTTTTTGAATGTATTGAGAAGATCAATAATTTTTTCCTTTTTCATCTGTTGATATAGTCAATTACATTGATTGATTTTTTCAAATGTGGAACCAATCTTGTATTCTGAGGATAAAACCCACATGTCTCTGGTGTATAATTCCTTTTATGTTTTGCTGAATTCAGTTTACTAATATTTTGCTAATAATTTATCTGCCTATGTTCATGAGAGAAATATTGCTTTCAGTTTTCTTATAATGTCTTGGTACAGCTTTTGTATTAGGGCAATGCTGGCCTAATGAAATAAGTTGGGAAGTATACATATATCTTCTATTTTCTGGAAGAGTTAAAATAAAATCAATATTATTTCTTATTTAAATGATGGGAAGAATTCATTGAGGGAATCATCTAGACTTGGAATTCTCTTTCTGATATTTTTACCCATAAATTTAGTTTATTCAACAGACAAAATACTATTCTGCTCCTCTATTTTTTTCTCTTGAGTAAGCATCAGTAGTTTGTGTTTTTAAGATTTATTCATTTCAATACTCCAAATGTATTGGCATAAAGTTGGTGATAGTCTTTCCTCATCCTATTGTAGAACTTACTGTGATGTACCTTTTCTCTTTTCTGACATTGGTCATTTTTAATTTCTTTTTTTTTTTCTCTTTTCTTTCAAAGAGCCATCTTGGATTTTAGTAGTTTGTCTATATTGATTTTTCTGTTTTAATTATTTTCCATGAATGTTTTCTTCCGATTGCTTTGTGTTTAATTTGGCCTTATTCTGATTTCCTAGGGTGGAAGCTTAGTTCATTGACTTGAGACATTTATTGTTTTTTTTCAACTGTAAGTATTTAATGCTAAGAATTTATCTCTAAGTACTGCTTTACCTGTACCCCACAATTATTGATAGGGTATGATTTGCTTCCATTTAATTCAAAATAATTTCTAATTACTTGGTGCTATGGTCATTGGAGGTTGGTAAGAATTTTTGTTCTCTGCTTCAGCCTCAGTACTAGAAAGATTCCATGTCTCCAGGCCTTAAAAGTAGGGGTTTCTCAGCATTTCTGCTGCCACTTTATTAGATGTTGAATTGTGTCCCGTTCAAAATTGGTACTGGTAACCCCCAGCATCACAGAATGAAACCTTAATTGGAAATAAGGTCATTGCAGATGTAATTAGTTGAGAAGAAGCTATGGGGGAGGGAGGAGGCTAATTCAATGTAACTGATGTTCTTATCGTCCTATCAGAAGTATTTGTTTTTTGCCTAAGTCCCTGTGGCTTGAGTGTTTCCTGTACTCTCCCACAAAACAATAATTTGAGGTGGGTGCCTCATATGACAGAAGAGTCCTGGGCAGTTGGCGAGGCTTTGTGCCCCACCCTAGCAGCAGCTGATTTCCACCAGCTCACCTGCATCACTGAGGGGGACTCTCTTCAGTCTCCCGCCCTGCCTGCAATTCCTTCATCTTTCATAGGAGCTTTATTTTTAAGGTGGAACTTGTGAAAAAGAGCTTGTCAGTGCCTATAAACTTCTTCATGTCAGAGTTTCCAGTCTTTCTTAACTGATGTGATAGCCCACATTCAGCCTTTAAGAATTATTTTAACATTTGAGCAGATTTCTTTCTTATCTGAGTCTATGGCACCAGCTTCTTCCTCCCATGTTCCATCAAAGGTAAGGAGTCTGTTTTTCCGTCTTCACTCCTCAGAGGAGCTGACCCTTTGGAATTCTGCTCATTTTTCTCTTTCAAATCTCAGGTCCCAGTGGACTCAAGAAAAGAGTAATTTTGTGCGTGGTCTGGCTTCTATCTAACTGTTGAGGTGGAAACAATGGTAATATGGGTGTGTGTATTTCTACATTCTAGGTAGAAATTGAACAAAAGCATTCTTTGCTATTATACTTGTGTTGTTCTTCACTGTTACCTGGGAATCCGTTATGAAAATTAGGCTAAACTAATAATTCTGACGGGATGATCTTCACTCTTGCAGACTGTAGCATCACGTAGAAGGAAGGCTAATATGGATGTGAGGTTCAAGATCAAGGTAAATTCTTTATCTTACTGGTGCTTACAAGAAGATGATATGTTTCTTTCTCTTTTAAACTAAAAAGAAGGTCTGCCAACATGTGAAGTCGCAAAATATGACATGCCTATTGTTAATTTTGATTGAAATGCAGAAGACCGTCATTGCTGGGATAGTCCCATTTAACTACTTAGAATAAAGCTCCTCCCAAAATTTGGAGCCAGAAGGGTGTGGTTACATTTGCATTTCAGATAAAGTCAGTGAAGTGAGGTGGTGAGTTGGACTGGTCCCAGCTTAGGGACTTGAATAGAGCTCTATAATAATTTGACTAAATGTACATAGATATCCACAGTTGCCACTACACCTGAGAGTAGTATCAAGGGTTTTTACATCAACATGGTAACGATTTTCCCACAACAAAGGCATTGTAAAGTACAATGTAGGTTTGTTTAGAAACATTTTCAAGTTTCCACAACATATATGCAATGATCATATACCGTGAAGCACCATTAAACATTAACTTTTTTGGAAAACTTACTGTAAGAGAGGTGCTAAATTAATGGACTATACATGTTTCACAAAGATTAATAATTATATTAATGATCATACTAAACTAATATAACTAATAACATAAGCTAATCATATAGCTAATAAAAATATTAACTATAAAAGTAATAGCTAATAATTTTTTGCTGGGTATCATGTTAATTGCTTCATGGTTTGCCCAATTCTTATTAATAATGATAATAACAATATTGATGATAGCTAGTGTTTAATTAGTGCTTATTACATCCCACTATCTTGCTAAGCCTTCTATCTACTTTACATCATTTAATCCTTCCAACAGCTCTATCACATATGTACTATCATTCTTGATATTTTATGAGTGAGAAAACTGTTCCACAGAAACATAATTTACTTTCAGATGTAAAGCTATTTTCCAGTTAGACCACGCTCTTATGCTGTTTGTATTGAGCCTACACTGGATGGGGTGGAAAGAAAATAAACTGTCCCGTGAAGTGACCTTCCTTCCAATAGTGTCTCTGATACTTATAAATTGCATTGCATGGGCTAATTATGTAACTTTCTTGAGCCTTGATTTTCTAATTTGTAACATGTATGTGCATAATACCATCTATATTTTGAAATATTACAGATAATGCATGGGCTGGGTGCGGTGGCTCATGCCTATAATCCCAGCACTTTGGGAGGCCAAGGTGGGTGGATCACTTGAGGTCAGTAGTTCGAGACCAGCCTGGCCAACATGGTGAAGCCCCATCTCTACTAAATATACAAAGCTGGGTGTGGTTGCTAGCACCTGTAATCCCAGTTACTTGGGAGGCTAAGAGAGGAAGAATTGCTTGAACCCAGGAGGTGGAGGTTGCAGGGAGCTGAGATGGCTCCATTACACTCCAGTCTGGGCAAAAGAGTGAGACTCTGTCTCAAAAATAAATAAATAAGTAAATAAAATAAATAAGGTAATGCATGTAGAGAAACTATATACATGTATTTCACACTTTTCCGGTGTCTGGACCTAAGACAGCTTTCTGGCTTACAACCCATTGACAGAAGGAGAGGTCAGTATCTATGAGAAAAAATCCTGCAATATAATGACAAGTATATAGTAATGATTTCCCATAATAATGTTTCTGACCCAAGGACAGCTATGAATACCTTTATTGGTATACTTGGGTAAAGGGAACACCCAGTCACTCTATTACTGTTGCATATGGGTCTTAGTTGACTTTGATCCTTGGGGACCCAAGGCATCATCATGGCACCCCTGTTAGAGTGGAGTTAGATGTATGTTAATCAAGTGAAGTAGGAAGTTCTGCTCCAAGATTGGCTCACAGTAGGTTTATTGAGAGGGCAGAGATTAGTCTGATAAATATTGAGAGGAAGGAAAGAGAGAAGCATTTCCAGAAGACTTGAAGAGGAAGAAGATCATGCTTGGCTCCAGAAGCAACATACAGTTCTGATTGAAAAGACAGCTGACATAAAGGGGAAGAATGGCCAGGAATGTGGATGGAGAGTTAAACATGGGACTCCCATCATGAAGGCCTTGTGTTCTGATTTGATTTTACAGGCAATGGAATCATAAAATAATTTGAAACAAGAGAGGAATGTGAACATATTTTAGACCTAAAAGATCACTCTGGTAGTGTTATGAGAGATGGATCCTGAGAACCAAGGCTGGTGACAAGGAAAGCATTTAGATGACTAATACATGAATACCAGTGATAAAGAGAGGACCTGAAGTAAGGGGCATAGATGTAAGTGAAGAGATTCAGGAGATGGTAAGAAGGTAGATGCAATGGTGTTTAGTGACTGATTGAACATTCAGAAGAGGAGAAGTAAGGGATGATTCCTAGGACTCTGTCTGGAAAAACTGGATAAAAAGATATGCCGTGAACTAAAAATTGAAACAGAGAGAAGAAAGCCTGGCGCAGAATAAAGGAGTTCAGGTGTGGACATGTTGAAGATGAGAGGCTACAAAGACACTCAGATGACGCTGTTCAGTAGGGAGCTTTTGAATTCGGTGCAGAAATCAAACTGTATGAGCAGATTTGGGAGTCACCAGGAAGCAGATGCAGTAAAGGTATAACAGCAGATGAGCTCACCTGGGTAATGTACATAGCATAAGAGAAAGAGGGTGAGACTGGAAGTTTGAGCTATGCAGCTTTTAACAGGAGAGGAGAAGGTGTGGTCAGAACTCCACCTACAGCACCAGGAAAGATCATTGTCAAGGAAGACCGATGAAAAAGGCCGTGACTTGTCCACAACATTTGGTATGGTGGAGAAGTGAGCTGAAACAAAAGCGGAGGTAGGTGCAGAGAGAGGCCTTGGGGAGAGTATAGGTCTCATCTGAAACTTTCTTGGATGCCTCCCTTACTTTTGTTTAATAAAAACTAAACACAGTAGTCCTATTTCTGGATATTCCAGTTTGCCAATTGCCATTCTGCCTTGGGGCCTCTGTATCTTGAGTTTCCATCTACCTAGAAGGCTCTCACCCAGCTCTCTTTTTGCCTGCCTCCATATCATCTCTTGCTTCTTAGATCAATTCTCAGTGCCTTAGGATCTTGTGTGAGCTTGTACCCTGGGTTGGGTCTTTCTGCCATATGCCTTCAAGATACATTGCATTTATTTATATGGCAATTTTCGCAAGAGTTATGAAATAATAATTGTGAAATTTTACTTTACATGTACATTTTTCTCTCTACTCAACTGTGGGTTAAAAGGAATAGTGGCTTAGTCTCTTGTGCTCAATGTTGTGTTTCCAATACCTGGCAGAGTGCTTGCAACGTAATAAGCATTGAATAAATATAATTGAGCTGATTTATTTTATTCGTTACTAAAATTCAGGTGTTGCTTACTTTGTGTCAAGGATTGTTTTAAGCCCTTTATGAATAGCTCACTTAATTTTTGAGTGTAAAATACAGCAAACAAGGAGTCGGTTGTAAAATTATGGACCAACTACCGCACACTTCTTTAGGACGATGCTTTTCAGGAGGATAAGGACAAGTGGGACTTTGGTGACAATACAGATCAGAGGAGAGTGAGAGTCCCGGGAGCCAGAATGCCTGGGATCCAATGCCACCTCCCTGCTCTTAATAACTATGTTGTTTGGGTAATCACTTCATCTTTCTGATCACTCAATTGTCTCCTTTTTTTAATCTGTAATATAAGGATAGTAGAATAGTACTTACCTCATGGGTTGTTATGGGTACTCAATGATTTGATGTGGAGTAGTCCTAAGTGTTACTGTTATATTTTTGATAGTCTACCACTCCTTCTCCCTTCCCCCACCACTTCCCTTCTTGTCCACACCTGTCTGTCTTGGAAATAGGACATTGACTCTTAGCCATCAGAAACAGCCTAAAAATTAATTTTACCTCTGGGCATATCTCCAGTCACATGTCTCATTTATCTTCTGGTGACCTGAGTGGATTTCAAACCCCCAGGTTTATATGAGTCCATTTGGTACTATTCTAATTGAAATTATACTGCTACTCCTTATAAGCAGAATGTAATTACTTCAGCTGGCATTTAGACATGACTCTAGGCTACCCCATTAAAAATTACATGACCCCTTCAATGACTGTAGTCACTTTTTTTTTTTTTTTTTTTTTTTAGCATCAGCAATGAAGAGCAGATGAGGGGAAGTCTCCTCAATGCATACAGAAAGATGGCACCATCTCTTTGGTCTCGATTATAGGGTGAAATCTACCATTTCTTCTCATTGATGTGCCACTGTAACATTGAAGCTAATGCTATATGATGATACGGGAAGTCCAGAAAAATGGCACTGCAATAAAATTTAATTGTTTAAATAATTTATAATAGAACTTCAAGAAAATATGGAAGATCATATAAGCTTTTGGATCTTTGTGAGTATAATACAAATGATAAAATTTGAGTGAAAGAGATTGCTATATCTAGCCAAATAAAAATTCAAAATATACATTAAAATAAAAACAAAGAAGATGAATGACAAAATATATTTTAGTTGCATGGCAAAATGTTATTCTAAGTATTGGGTGAGTTCATAAAAATCAAGAAAAAGAATAACAGTAAAAATCGTTACGTTACCTATAAAGACATGTAATTAACATAAAAAAAGAAGGCGGATGACAAAGATGAACACATTCTAATGCGAAATCAAGTAAATTAATTAGGCCCCTCCTTTTTTGTATATTTTAAAACTTTTAAAAATAATGATTTCTAGAAGCATCTTGAATGCTCAAAAATAAGAAAATGTTAAATTATGTCCATCATCTTGAATGCTTAAATATAAGAAAATGTTAAATTATGCACCAGTTTTGCTATTTTTAGTAGGCAAGTCTTATGAAATGCTTTGTAGCATAAAACATTTATATACTATGCAACATTAAAAAGCCATTAAAAAGAATGAAATAGATATATATGCTGACATTGACATAGAAAGATAGGCAACATATACTATTAAGTGAAAAATTTCAAACAGGAGATGTCATGCTTATTTCTTATTAAAAAGAACACAGGCACACCTATGTAATAGTATAAACTATTGTGAGTACATACATAAATATAGGCATAGATTTGCAAGGAAAATTACTGAAGAAATACTTAAAATTTCTGACAGTGATTCCAGACATGAAATGGGTGGAAGCCTCATTAAATTTATATCTTTTAAATCAAGTTAATCGTTATGTTCATTGAAATGATTTTTAAGAATTTTTCTTTTTTTTTTCAATGCAGAAGATCAGGCATTCTCTTGTTCTCATGTTGCTCACTGAAAGCTTTCTGTTAAATGATTTGGTAATATCTATCGGAGGCCTTAAAATGTGTTGATTGTTTAACCTAGCAAAACCTCTTCTGGACACTTACTTTGAGAAAATACCAGCCAGAAAAACAAATCTATAAGTAGGCTCATTTTAATGTTATTTATGATGGTGGAAACCTGGAAGCAATACAAATATCCAACCCTAAAGTATTCATTGCACCCAGTGTAACTGGGCCCATACTCTTGGGAGTTTTGGTAATCAGTGGTGCATGTTCCTATAGTCACTTAGTTGCTGCTTGGAGCACTCTCTGCCTTTCATCTATGTTAAAGAGGAACATGAGCAACTGGTGGCAATCAGCTCAAGTGGGGTTATGGGTCTGGATAATAGTTTGGAGCAAATCAATTAGAGCTTGTGGCTTTTCAGTATAGGACGGCGTATTGTTTTTCCAGTTGAGAAGGTTGGCAGAGGTGAAGGGCTGGTACACAAAAGCACGCCTCTCCACCATGTGACCATCCTCATCTATCCCAGTATACTGCTGCTCTCTCAGGAGCATTTGTATCCCAGTTTTGGGTTGTAAATGAGCTGCCATGGGAGGGGTTTCTCCCGAGGCTTCACCTCCTCTCTTATCTACTCTGGGTGGCCTAGGGATATGTTTGTCTTGTGGAGGCGCAAGCACTGTGGGCTCAAGAGTGGGGAGCCTCTCTCCCTGGTAAGGGGAAGGCACCACTGGGATGACTGGCGCCATCTCCTGCAATGGATCTTCTTTAAGTAATATTACTTAAAGATTTATGAAATGATATGATGAAATACTATGCATTCAGTAAAAACTGTGTTGTAAAAACACACTCTGGGGCATTGATCAAGTTATAATGTTTACAAACTAGAGATCATCTAGCCTACAGTGTAATTTCAATTATGTTAAAAATATGTTAAACAACAGAAAGTCTGGAAGGATGTGTATGAAATGTTACGGTGTTTATCTCTGGGTAACTATATTATGGCTTTTTATTTCCTTATATGTGTTTTTCAAAATACTCCCAGTATTCTCTAAAAACATGTCATATTTTACCATTAAAATAACCATATTTTATTACATAACAATATATACTTATTGTAGAAATATTTTTAAATACAGAAAATCAGCTAGAGGCAAATACTATTTAATAGTTTTCCATATGTTATTATAGATATTTTTATTACTTTGTATTTGGTAGGATAAGATTATGCTGTATACTCTGTGTGTGTGTGTGTGTGTGTGGCCTTTTTTGTCTAATGTTTCATGAGCATATACCCATGTAAATATATATTCATTTATAATATAATATGCATTGAAGTTTTATTTCATTATGCATATTATCTTAGTTTTTTTGTAGTCATGATATAATGTTAGGGTTCAGTTATTTACAGTTATTTATTATTATAATAATGCTACCAGAAAACATCTGTAGCTAAACCTAATCACAAATCATTATTTCCCAAAGAGAAATTACTCTAAGCAAAGTTGATATCTCAAAGAATGTGTACAACGTAGAGACCTTTGATTGACACTGGCAGATTGACTCCGGCAGTTTAAGGCAATTGACACATCCATGTGCCAGTTTTGCTTTTTTAGTAAGCAGGTTTTATTTGTGTAATCAAGTAACACATAATATTGTATTTTCCAATAGTTAACAAGTCATCAATTCAACTCCCAAGAGAATTATTGCTCTATAGTAATCCAAATTCTGTGAGGCTTATTAGTAAAATACATGGTGTACTCTAAACTTGGAGCTGGAGTTTCACAAATGACTAAGGTAACATCTCCTCTCCTCAAGATGGTTATGCTATATGGGCATACAGATACACAATAATGTTCATTTTTGATGATATACAATGGCATAATGTAGTAAAGTTGACTTACGTTTTTTAGAATCATAATGGTACCTATTAGGGCAAGTAAATTCCTGATTCCAACTTGCTTATTTGGCAAAAGAGTCAGGGGACAAACTAGTAAATATACTGACCTATAGATCCATTTATTAAAATAGTAATATGTTAAACACATTGACATATATATGTACAATACATGCATGTGTAGCTTTCATATAAAATCTAGGGATGCCACAACCATTGTTTTTTCTCATTTTTATTCTGTCAAATCTGTTGATTATGCCTGTCATTTTGTAAGCTATATTTGTTTAAAATCACTATCCACTTAACAAATAGTTACTGACTAACTTCTATTAACAAAGCACTGAGAATATAAAGGAAAATGAAATGTGGTACCTGTCCTCAAGGACCCTCATTACAGCCTAGTGAAGAAGACAACGGTCAAAAACTCATACGGATCTCAAGACAGTTCCTGCATTAATATAGAAACTGATCAGCACATGATAATTTTAAACATCGATTTAGTTATTATCCATGCAACATATATTTATTGAACTCTTATTAGGTACTGGGCTCTGTGCTTAATGCAGTAGTAAACAAGACTATAGACCTGCCATCCTGGAGAAAGCGATGAGGATATAGATTTAAACAGCTGTATGCATTCTCTTGAATAATGTGGACTTGAAAGAATTCTCAGTGGGTTCAGGGAATACATTTTAAACGATTTACTTGTTTTTAAGTATGGGCACTCAATGTATGCTTTGTTATGTGAATATTTCAAATTGGAATATGGAAATGCATATAAATCAATGAGTTTTTAAATGCTATTTTAAGTAACATTGCAGAAATAGAGTTAGCAGGGTCATTTCTACTTCTGTTTAGTTTGGTGGCAAAGAGCAAATTAATATTCTTTTTCTAACTGTAGGATTGCAAAGAAAAACAAATGTATCGAAATTATATAACTGCTTTTAAGTTCTTTAAAATATACAACACAATTGGGCTACATATTAAAATTTCCAGCTTAGAGGAGAGACAGAGATAAATATATGAAAGGAATGTGCTCACAATGTGAGACATTGTTTCGGTAATAATTCAAGAGACATTATTCTTAGTGTGACTTTTTTTCCTTCCCCATAGAAGTTAAAGTGTCAAAAGGACAGCTTAGTAAGCATGTTTAAGGGTATTATAATACATATCTAGTGTAGACATTTTTTACTACTTATAATGTGCGAAAACTACAATTCTGTATTTTTTATTATATCACTCGCTCTTATGTATATAGTTCCATATAAAGCAGTTATTTTAAAACATAATGCCCAGAAAATCTTTACTTTCCTTGAAAAAATTTCTGCAATTTATTAAATTCTCATTGATCATAATATTTTTTATCATATGGATTCTTTATAAATTGCCCCAATGCTTTCTGGAATTAGTGTGAATTTAGTAAGTAGATTTCACATGCTGCAATTAAAAAAATCACTTAAATTTATGAATGCATTTTTCATACTCCACTTACATAGGTTAATGGATGAGACAAGTTAGTAATGGGATTAGAAAAAATATCGAACAATCATTAGATCAGAAGGAAAAAAATCTTTGATAATCAACTGGTCAATGGCCTTAATTAAATAGTATACATCACTGTAATATTATAAAGCATTAATTTGGGAATTTTAGTTTTTTTTTTTTTTTTTTTTTTTTAGTGCACTGCATTTTAGTAATGGCATTACAGTGCATTAACACAATTTAGTTTATATTTCATTTGAGGGGGACTTAATGATGTTGAGAAGTACATAGTGTTAAGAAATTATAAAAGATATGCTTTCTTTAATGGAGTCATTAAAGACTATTTTGGTTTTGGTGCTTATTTTACAAAAAGTTCTAAAACCAGGAAACTTGAACACTATTTATAAACCATTATATCCTGTTCATAATAATTAGAACCGCACAAGAAGCAAAAGAGGAGGAGGAGGAGGAGGAGGAGGAGGAGGAGGAGAAGGAAATGACATAGGTTGATGAACTTATTAAAATATTTAAACATCTTTTAGGAATATGATTTGAGTGGTATCACTTTTCCAATCTGCTTCAGCTTTTTATGTCCTTGGAGGTAAACCTGGAAAAAAAGAGACTTCATTAAAAGAGCTTAGAATATGGTAGGTGACTCAGTTGGACGAGGACACAGATGGAGGTTCCAGGGTGGGGGTTTTGTCAATGACTAGGCAGGACCTGACCCAAGAAGGCCAAGGATTTTGTAACTGTTATATTTACAGGAAGAAAACCTAAGTCCTGACCAAAATCAATATTGAGGTATCCTTGAATGCTCTGGGGAAATGAGAGTAGGAAGCTGAGATGGGATGGACATTCCCTCCATATCAATGGCTCGCTCCTAGTTTTCCAGCTCCAAGACCATCCTCAGGTCCCATCCTGGAAAAGCTAGACACTAAATCTGAACTTAGGTGATGAATATGCCTCTCACAACTGTGATATCCAAAACAGAGTTCATGATTCTTTGCTCCAGACTCTGACCTAGTCCTTTCCATATATCCCATGTAGAAAAGCTGCACCTTGTTGCTCAAGCCAGGAACCCAGAAGTCTTTCTTCTTTCTCTTTCTTTTTACTTTTCTTTCTTTCTTTCAACCCAGAAGTCTTCCTTCCTTCCTTCCTTCCTTTTCTCTTTCTTTCTTTCTTTCTTTCTTTCTTTCTTTCTTTCTTTCTTTCTTTCTTTCTTTCTTTCTTTCTTTCTTTCTTTCTTTCTTTCTTTTCTTTCTTTCTTTCTTTCTTTTTCTTTCTTTCTTTCTTTCTTTCTTTCTTTTTCTTTCTTTCTTTCTTTCTTTCTTTCTTTCTTTCTTTCTTTCTTTCTCTTTTTCTTTCTTTCTTCTTCCTTTCTCTTTCTTTTCCTTTCATTGTCACTCATTCTGCATTTCTGAGTGCTCAAGCTTCAAAATGTATTTTGTATCTTTCCAGTTCCCTCCAGCTCCTCTGCCACCACTCTAGTCCAAGCCAGTTTGGAAAAAGTGGCTGGAATATAATAGGTCCTTCATAAAATATTTGTCGAATGAATAAATGTTACGGCATTTGGACTTGCCCCTACCCCTCTTTTTTCTTGTCTATACTCCACACTTCTGAAAAGACAAATCAGATAAGGTTACTTCTCTGCTACAAATATTTAATGGCTTCCACCTCTTGGAAATCTATTTTGCTCATTACTGTGACCTACAATCTCTGCATGCTCTACTTCTTGTTCACCTCTCCATTATCCTGTTCCATGCCTTAGAATTCTTACTTTCTACTCTACAAATACACAGGTTTCTTTTCTTCCTTAAGCATATCTATCACTTATTGATTCAATGTTTTTGGATGTTCGGCTTCCTCTACCTGAAATACATATATTTTTCTAGTTTTGAATGGTTGCTTTAGTCTTATTTTTGAAATCATAGTCCCAATGTCATTTCTGCAGAAAGACCTTCCTTAACCTCCTCAAAAGTATTTTTTCTCCAGTTACTTTACATTACATTACATTTCTGAACTTACAACTCTGGAGGTCACAAATCTGAACTATCTTGATTGGTTCTGGCTTGTACAAGAAGAAAATCAAGGCATTTGTTCTCTGGGCTCTCATTCAGAGACAAAGACTCTGGGGAGAATCCATTTTGCAACTCATTCAAATTGTTGGCAGAATCCATTTCTTTGCTTTTTTTTTTTTTTTTTTGAGATGGAGTCTCACTCTGTCATCGAGGCTGGAGTGCAATGGTGTGATCTCAGCTCACTGCAACCTCCTCCTTACAGGTTCAAGCAATTCTCCTGCCTCACTCCTTGAGTGGCTGGCATTACAGGCACCCACCACCACGCCAAGCTAATTTTTGTATTTTTAGTAGAGACAGGGTTTCACCATGTTGGCCAGGCTGGTCTCAAACTCCTGACCTCAAGTGATCCACCCACCTCGACCTCCCAAAGTGCTGGGATTACAGGCGTGGGCCACTGTGCCCAACAGACAGTTCTTCCTTTCCTTGTTATCTGTCAACCAAGGGATGCTCTCTGATTAATGACGTAAATCACAGGGTTTGATTGAATAACCAGCAGACAGGAATCTTTGGGGAACATATTTAAAATTCTACCTCTCACAGGGAAGGTGATAAAATTTCCTAGAAATATATGCATTTAAGCAACTGTTTTTCTTCAGAGTTTTATGACAGGAAAAATAAAGGAACTGTTGAACAAAGTAGGACCAATAGAAATGTAGAGAATGCCATTTGGTTTGTTAAGAGACACGCTAGAAGATAATACTGTCTTAAAGTTAGAGAAAGAGTGAGTGAATCTTGTCAAAATGCTACAGAGAAGAAACTATGGCATTTGAAAATTAAGATGTCAATCATGACTTTTGAAAAAGCACTTTCAAAAGGGTGATATGGCCTGATTTTAGTAGTTTAAAGATGATTTGCATGTTATGAAATTGAGCAGGAATGTTTAGAGTACTATTTTCAGTGGACTGATAAGAAAATAAAAAAAAATGGTGAAGTGGCAATGCTCTTTGGTGGGGATAATTGTTGGAGCAATATATTTTTCTTCAAACCAGAAGCTTGCTCCTCTGAAGATGCAGCTCACAAAATAAAACTGGGCCTAGAGGACTTGCTATATTATTTCCTTTAGTGATTCAGAAATATCTAGAGCCACATTTAGAAATGTATTATGTAAACTATATCAATACAAACTTTGGAGGACAGCTTTTCTAAAACAAATGAGAGCTCTGTATTGATATATAAAGATATTAAAAGAAGAATTCTTAGTGTACACTAAAAGCCACACATAATAGAAAAGGAAAGCAACAATGATCTTGGGATTAAAACCAAGATTTAATCCTTGATTTAAACTCTTATCAAAGTGAGATTTCAGGTCTTTATAAAGTTCTCATGATGTTATTTTCTACCAGCCATTTTCCCTTGAAGCTAGGTCCCACACAATTTTTCTACATTTTTATACTTTTTTTTCAAACGGGCAACTGATGGTCAGACTCCAGTGGTTCTTCTAAACTTTCTAGGAGGTAAACAAGATGAAAGGGGAAGCACACAAATTTGCTGGTATGCATTTGCAAGAAGTAAATGGGTGCCATCTGTTAGAAGATTTCATGTGCTGCCTAATTAATTCTTCCATGTTCCCTGGTACACCCATGCAAAGCTCATAGATACAATTGGAAAAGGGAACAGATGGTGTCTTTCAGTTATCTATTGACTACTGTGATCTTCTTGCTAATTAATCTAAATAAAGCACCCATTACTTAATCTTAAACAAAAATTCAACCAGATAAGGTTTTGAGGTATATCATTTAAAAATCGTTTTCTTTTGTTTGCATTTGCAAAAAGTATCCTGGTGTTGACCTCAAGTTGCAAGGATTCAAAGAAGTTGCAGAAACATCCACATCAGTCAGAATGTTTTGACCTCAAATCCATTAGAATCTTCAAACCTTTAGTATCAGAACTCTGATCAGATGACAACTGCCAGAGATTTTCTGAATTTTTAAAATTTCAGATTTACTTTCACTAAAAATCCAAGCAATATTTTGTTAGTGAAATCTAACATTATGTACTCCAAGGTTGGATATTTGAGACGTATATTGCTAATTTGCTTTACTAGTGTCAACAAAAGTTTGCTTCTCCTTTAAAATTACTGAATATATGGGCTTTTAAAAAATATTCTTAACTGATTTTGACCTTTACATTTAAACTATATTTATGTTCCTCACTATCCTCCTTTTTAGGAATTTGGAAAACACAAACCCTGGAATTTGGAGGAGTCACTTCCACTGGAAAATACTTTTATATTGTTTATAATAAGTAGAGAATGCTTAAAAATCATTAGTATCATTTCATATGGCTGGACAAATAAATAATAATTATGAATTATTACAGAAAACAAACTTAATTTAAATTGTTTTTCAATAGTTTTTGGGGAACAGGTGGTTTTTGGTTACATCGGGGATAATTTCTTTAGTGGTGATTTCTGAGATTTTGGTGCACCCATCACCCAAGCAGTGCACACCATATCCAATGTATAGTCTTTCATCCCTGACCCTCCCTCCCACCTTTTCCCCATGAGTCCCTGAAGTCTATTGTATCATTCTTATGCCTTTGTGTCCTCATAGCTTAGCTCCTACTTATAAGTGAGAACATAGGATGTTTGGTTTTCCACTCCTGAGTTACTTCACTCAAAATAATGGTCTCCAATTCATCCAGGTTTTGAGAATGCCATTATTTCATTCCTTTTTATGGCTGAGTAGTATTCCATGGTGTATATACACCACATTTTCTTTAGCCACTCATTGGTTAACAGACATTTAGGTTGGTTCCATATCTTTGCTTGTGCGAATTGTGCTGCTATAATCATGTGTGTGCATGTGTCTTTTTCATATAATGACTTTTTTTCCTTTGGGTAGATACCCAGTAGTGGGATTGCTGGATCGAATGGTAGTTTTACTTTAGTTCTTCAAGGAATCTCTATGCTATTCAGAAAACAAACCCAATTTAGCTTCAATAGGGTATGATTTTTTTATCTTAAAGAAGTAATTATCCTAATGATAAGGTGATTCTATTTAAAAAATACATAAAAGCATTTTAACAGTAAACAATTTAAGTTCTTTCCAACAATGTAAGATGATTTTATATTCTCTGGCCCCTAGAACTTCTTCAGTAAGTCAGACAATTTAATTATCTATTTAGTGTAACATTCTTGGGAAATAGCAATTTGGTGAATAATTCATTCCTTAGAAGTTCCACTTTTCTCTATCGTTCAGTTATAACACTCATCATGCTGTATTGCTATTCATCTTTTATTTTACATGACTAACTCTTCCATAAGTCTGAGAGGTTGGTTCTGGAAATCAGAGACCAAATCTAATTTATCTTTTTATCCCAGCATATAGAGGTGTGCTTGGCACATTGTCGGGGATCTATGAATGTTGTCCAAATGAATGAATGATCAAATTTTACCTGAAAGAGTGATGATAGGCTATAAGACAACCTTAGAATACATTTTATTCAGGAAAAGAAAAATGAAGCTGATTATTTGGTGAACACGAGGAAACTCAAAATATTTCTCTTTTTTGTTTTTAAAAAAAAAAAGATTCATTCATTTCCATGTCAAAATGTTTCACTTCTGTTGCTTCACTATGGTTTATGCTTTAGAGATGTAATACACCCTAAAGCAGCTCTTTGTAAAGTTCAAGCCTTTTGATTGCTTACTGCAGTGAACTGCAGTAGACAGGAAGCATAGTATTAGCTTCCTCTGTCTTGAGCCACTCTGACCGTGGCCTGGGACTGCCATCACCCTTACCTGCCACTTGCATCCAAACTTGAACAAATGTCAAGTCGCTGCCTCCAACCTAACATATTTTTTTTTCTTCTCCTCTCTGACCACAAATTAATACATGTCCGAGATCCAGATCTTGTTCTTACCAGATTCTCCACCTACCAGGTTTCTATATATGGAAATAACTTAAACAACAACCAACTATCTGAGTAAGAAGGTACCTTAGCTAGAGCTGTTGCCTAGCTTAATTATTCTGTCAAATTCACCTGCAGCGCCTCTAATGAATAATATCACAGGCTCTTCTTAGTCTGTTCATTAGGAGGGACTTTGTCATCTTAAAAAATTCATTCTCGTGCAATTCAGCACTTCATGACATTCTTTCTAATACTAAGCCAAAATATATTACCTTCTAACATGTTTGTGAGATATTCTCTAGAAGATCATATTGTAAATCTAAAGACAGGCCATCCACATCTGAATAGGACTTTCTGATAATTCAAGTTATCTGACATTTAGAATTCTTCAGGAGTATCCTTCATGCAGAGAGGAAATAAGAAGCACTTAATGAATAATAAGAATTGGCAGGAGAAAGAATTCCAAAAAAATCATTGTCTTAAATCGCATTGAAATTGAGGAACATCAATTAGACTAGTATTGCATTTAAGACCCATAAATATATAGGACATTATGATTTCTTTGTATGCAAACAAACTTGCAATGGAAACCTTGCCTAAAAATGTGATAATGATAAAAACTAAGTATTAGAATACAATCGGGAAGGAAAAAGTATATAGAATTTTAAAAAATCAAAGTAAATTTAAAAATTGCATGGGAGGAAAAAGCCACATGCTAAGACAATATTTGAATGGATAAGCGAATGCATAAAGAAATTAATCTATGTAGGAATTAATGGTTAGGTGAAATAATGGACAAAGGAATAGATGTGGAAACGGGAATCTCAGGCAATGCCAAAATTCAAAGGCAGGTGAACTACGTATAAAATGTCTAATTATAATGCAGTAGATTAATACTTTTGAATATAATTTTGATGAACTGTATTTAATTACCATTTGAAATTTTAATTCAGGTGCTGTCATAATCTATTTCTTTATCTATCTATTGAGACATTTTTGTGACAACTTAATCCTGCAATCAGCTAAAGTAAATCACTCTTCTATTGGTTGAGCTGTCCTTAGTTTAAGCTACTTTTGGCTAGTAACTTACTGACATGGAGATTTAGTAGAAAGAGATTCCTTAGATTAATTAAGACTCAACATTAAGAATAACCATCACGTTTATTGATCCTGTGCTATGTGTCAGGCATCGTGTTAAACAGTTTGCATTGCATTATCTTACCTAATCCTCACAACAACTGTATCAAAAAGGAATTGTGCAATTTCCTAAATATTAAATCTGAGCTATAGGGAGGTTGAGTAAATTGCCCAAGTTCATAGTTCGTAAGCAGTATAGCTGGGGTGCAAACTTCAGTACCCTGATTCTGGAGCAATAATTTAGAAGTGCAATATCATGGTAGTTTCACATCTTTGCTAGGAAATCCGGGCATATAGACAAATGCCTTTGAGATATCTATATTTCTACTTTCTAGTCCACTTTTCTCATAACATTTGAAGGCACGTGCAGCAAAGCTAAGAGAATGTAGACAACCAACCACAAGGCAGGGGTGGAGGGGAGAAAGGGAGAAAAGGAGGTAAATACTCAAACATTTAATGATAAATGCGGATATTTCAGATTATTGTATGCAGGTTTTAGGGCTGCTTGTTGCCTCCTATTTGAGGCAGTACAAGATGCTGTGAAGCCCAGGGCTCAGAGAGATGGGTGAGCAGTCCACCTGCCCTTGCTAGGCAGAGACCTTCTGCCTTCATTTGTCATGCTTCAGCAGTGACTGGCTCTGTGTCCTGTAATTTTCCCTGCCCATGCTACTGCGGCTTCTGAGTGAGTGCTTTCAGGTTGGACGGTCACGAATCAAGGATCAAGGAAATCTATCACTGAATGGGTTTACTCTGCTTTATTCTAAAGAATGTTCTTTTTTAGAGAAGAAACTAGTGCCTGCGAAGTGATTTTTCACTTTGCTTAAAAACAAACAAAACAAGCAACAAAAAATCCCAAGTCTTCTAATTTAATTGAATAAAATAAAATTCTCAATCAAGAACAAATCTGGCACAGTGCCTAGTAGGTGGAAAAGCCTCAATAAATATAACTTTTTTTGGATTGTAAAGGAGAGATATCTCAATTCTGTCCTGAGATTGTAGAGTGATAGCTGAAAGAATTTTTATACTTATCCTTCCTTCCTCAATTTAAGATATTATCAGTCAGAAGAAACAATTGATGCATTAACATATTTTGGGAGGAAAAAACTTATGATAACTACGTGTAGATAATTCAGTTTAAACAATGTTAAAATATGAAAATACATGCATCTTAGCATTGAGCAAAGAGGGGAACACATTTCTGAGCATTCGGTTACATTCCCCAACTTTGGTGAAGGCATCGTGGTTGGACCAGTGAAGAATAAAAAAATAAGTAAGACATGCTTCCACTCCTTAATATTATAAATCCTTGAGTACATAAAAATGCATCTATGAACCATAGTGACTATTCCACCTGGCTCTTTAAAAACATCGATTTGTAAAGAAAGGAAGAATTTTGTCCATCTGAAGCCCAATTAAAATGACGGATCTCTAGTTTCAGCTGCGGAGGAGGTACAAAAGAGATTTATAAACATACTGTTATTCCCAAATTGTAAAATCCATCTCCCATTTAGGTACACAGCTTATTAAACTTTTGTATGATTAAGCCAAGAAAGAATTAAAAACAGCAGTTTTCTTTTGTTTCTGTAGCAAATCCCTAATAACATTTTTATAGGCTGTCTGAGGCAATGGATTAAATCTTAGTTTATTTCAACATTCTAGTTTCCTTGTTTGTCCATTTATATATTCTAGTAAATATCTATCTTCATCACTACTGAAGATAAACTACTTGTATTCCTATCTTGTTATTCATAAGAAATCCCAGATATTGCTACAAATAAAAGAGAAAAAGGAGAGGAGTTAAGTATGATGATGGTGTTTTAGATACTGTACAGTATATTTCTAGACCATTAACAAGCAAATAGAATATAAACAAATCAATAGCAGAACCTATAAAAGCACAAAAAGGCAGGATATTAGAGTTTAAAGAATGTTCTTGTCATTATATTACTGGAATCTGCTACAAATACATGCCCAGGGGAGTACTCAATTTATTTTTACTCCTGTTGTTATGAGTTGACTATTCTGGGTGCAGTGGTCAGAAGAGCCTGAGAGAGGGAGCCATTTGGAGTCTCCAGTCATTTGGTGAGGATTATTATAAGGTGAGATGCGAAATCACAGCAGGTTCCATATAAGATGTCACGATATTCTCGGAAATCCAAGAATATTCAGAAATGTTTGACTGTCTATGCATAAAGTTTTCTTCATCTGAAAACTTCTAAACATTTCTCAAGGATTTATACTGTGCATTCAACCCTTGATGCAATGGAAGTACCGTCTGTGGTTAAATAACATTACATAATGAGATCACATTAAAACAAGATGAGTTTTGGAGAAGACTTACCTGACCAAGTAATATAACAAGCAAGGGTAGAACATAGGCTATCATTCTTATTCTTGCTGCCAATTAATGATGTCCATTATCTTCCACCTATCTTTTTCTTCTCTTATTTTGGTGGGCGATGCACTGATTTTGAGTCTTGCTTAGTAAGAAAGCCCTTATGTTTCTTTTTAAGTGGCTCCTGGTAGATCTGTCTGTCAGGATAACGACAATCTTTCTTAGGCTTTGTCAAAGTGCTTATTATAACAGGAGTTCACGCTGAGTCATATTCATACTCCTCCTTCTCTATTTCAGAGTAGTAACGCTATCTGTCTTTGATCTTCAGGGTACACTGATCTGTATAGGCTGCCATAACAGAACACCAAGGCCTGGGTGGTTTAAACAACAGAAATATTTTTTCTGGAGGCTATAAGTCCAAGATCAGTGCTCCCTCTGTTGGCTTCTGGCTTCTCTCCTCCTGGCTTTCAGACAGCCACCTTCTCCCTGTGTTCTCAAATGGCTTTTTCTCTATGCCCAGGGTGAAAGACAGAGTTCTCTAGTGTCTTTTCTTTTTCGTAAGGACACAAGTCTCATCAGATTAGGACCCCATCTTTCGGACCTCACTCAACCTTAATAATTTTCCTAAAGGCCCTATCTCCAAACACAGCTGCATTGGGAGTTAGGGCTTCAACATATGAATTTCACAGGGAGACACAATTCAGTCCATAACACGAGATCTATCGCCTCAGACAATTTTGTGAAATACTGTTTTCATAAGCCTAGTTTTGAGGATTGAGGACACTTGTGTCAACGTGTCTTAACTGTTTTACCAGGAAATTCTTGCCAAGAAAGATAAAGCTGTATACTAACAAATAACCTCACTGCTTCAGGAAATTCTTGCAAACCAAATTACCTGAGCAAATAGCTTACTCATCTGGTCAAACAGCTTCCTTATCAGAAAACAGTTTTCTTATCAAGAATTGTCTCCAATTCCTCACCTCATTGTACTTACAAATTTTAAACTATTAGGTCATGAATTTTGCCAAATTTCCCCCCTTGAAAGATCTGCCTTAAACCACTTTGGCCCAAACCAAAAATCCTTTATATATATTCTTCCTTCTGTGCCTCTGTAGAGAATTTTTCAAGGTGACTTTATTCTTTGTTGCTGTGAGTTTAAAACTTTGCTTTCCTTGAGTCACAGGTTTCTTTGGTAGTCTTCTGTGGGGAGTTGAGAGTCAACATTTCATATGGTCAGAATAACCAGTTTCCAACTTAGTGGAATCTTTATCATGCCACACAGGTAAAAAGCATTCTTCTGGTATGTACTAGCAACTTCTAAATGAGATCACAGTATGACAGTGGAAAGTGAAACTTTAGAAAACAGTTTGTTAGGTGTAACCAGGAGAAGTTCCTTTCTTACTTTCATTCTTTGGTTCCTTTACCTTCACCTGTATATTATGACTGTGAGAAAAATGACTACCCCAGTTCCATTAACCTTCAGTCTGTGACTATTTTCATTTATAAATTGAGAAGAGCAAAAATCTAATTGCCTTATTTTGGTCCATGTCAATCAACTATGACTCCAGTTGCAGGGTCATCTAGCAGGGACCTCTGAAGTACTGCCCAGTAGATTGAGGCTGTGTCTTTAAAATTGTGACAGAAAATGTGAGGAACCATGACAGTTGATATTCACTGTTGGTTTCATAGAGTTAAAGAATTGCTGTCTGAGCATATATCTTTACTACACTTTGTAAAGGCCATAAAATGCTTCTCACTGACTAAAACTCTATTTAATGTCTGTAGTATGGATTCCCAAACTGTGTATCAAGGCATGCTGGTGTGCCAGTGAACTCATAGGATTGTTGCTGGCATAGTTTAAATATTTGAGGAAAATAGTGACACTTGACATTTGTCGGACACTATGTAAAACACTGGCTCAAGGTAGTCCATAGTTTCCACATTAGCGTACATTAAATTCTTTCGATGACATCATTTCTTTTGAAGCTGTGTTTTTGGTGATTGCAGTGACTAAAAAGCAAGTGCCATGTGAAAATTAACGTGTAACAGGCAGAATGATGGCATCCAAACTGATTCCAAGGTTGAAAGTGTCCCCAGGTACTTGTGTAGTGTCCCCAGGTACACATATACCATTAGGCAATAATTGTGAATAAGAAGGAAACAGATTGTTTAAACTACTTTATCAAACTGCTACTAAGCTCTTAGGATATTCAATTCTTATTAGGTTGTTTGTATCTACTTAATAAGTGAAACCCTTAGATGTTTCCTTTTGTCATGAAAAATTTTCTGGGACACTAAACTGAAGAAATGTGGTAACCTCTGTCTTGTAGTGTTTCTCTTCCTATTCCATTTTTTAAAAGTCAGAGGTATTCTGCATTAATAATTTTTTGAATTTTTAAAGTATGAAAAGAGTCCCCTGGGGATATTGTCAGGATATAGATTTCTGGATTCAATTCCCATAGATACAGATACATATTTCTGGGATGGGGCCCAGGAATTTGTATGTTAACAAAAAAAAGCTATTTGATTGTCAGTCTGCTCAGGCTGCTGTAACAAAATACTCAAAACTGGGTGGCTTAAACAACAGACATTTATTTCTCACAATTTTGGAGGCTGGAAAGTTCAAGATGATGTACACATCTATTCCGTTTCCCTGTGAGGGATTTCTTCATGGTCTGCAGATGACTGCCTTTTTGCTGTGTCCTCACATGGCTTTTTCTCTATGTGCAAGTGGAAAGAAAACCATCTCTGGCTCACGTAAGGCCACCAGATCTATTGGATTAGGGCCCTGCCCTCAAGACTTCACTCAAACCTAATTGTCTCCTACAGGCTTCACTTCAAATATAGTCACATTGGGGGTTAGGGCTTCAGTGTATGAATTTGGGGAAGACACAATTCATTTCATAGCACTCCACTCCTGGTCCCCCAAAATTCATGTTCTTCTTATATAAAAATAGATTTATTCTATCCCAATAACACAAAAAGTTTAAAGCACTTTGTTATAGTAGCCAGAGCAGACTAATACAAATTTTGATACAGAGAAATGGGATTCTGTTAAATATGTAAAAATGTGGAGACAGCTCTGAACCTGAGCAATGGGTAGCATCCTGAAGAGTGTTAAAGCATGTGCTAGAAATATGAATGGAAGTGGTGATTCTAGTGAGGGCACAGGAAGAAAAGAAGGGAGCTGGAGAAAATGTTTGCTGGGTTCTGGACCTGACACTCATCATCTCTCCTTCCTTGCTCATTTCTCTTTTTTGAAGTGGGCATCTGTCTTCTATGCCTGTTCCAGTCTTGTATTTTGGAAGCAAAAATCTCCTCGGTTTTACAGTTTTCTAGCTAGAGAGGAATTTTACTCAGGATGAATCACAACTTAAGTTTTACCCACGAGTAATGTTTAACTAAATATGTGGGCACCCTGTGGCTCAGTTAAGATGATACACAAAAGTTAACCATCCCACGGATGCAGGTGGCCCATGTGCCACACTCTAAGGGATGGGTTTTTGTTTTAGAATTTCAAAACTTTTCTAAAGCAGCTCTGTATTTTAGATGTACTTTCTCCTACCCTATTTTTTTTTTTCCTATTTCCCATTTAATGCAGGAAGCACCTAACCCTGTTGATTCCAACACATTGCATAAAAGTTTTCCAATGTGTCATGCTTTCAAGCCATGGTAATGAAAAAAATCACTTGTATTGTTTCTGTTGCCCAATATATAAACCCAGATCCCTACTATTGACCCATAACTCCTGCCTGAGACAACATGGCTAGCGGATTACCAGAGGGTTATCATTGTGTGCTCAGCATGTTAGTCACTTCCTGTGTATATCAGTCAGGGTTCTCTAGAAGGTCAGAACTAATAGGATAGATGTATGTATAACAGGGAGCTTATTAAGGAGGATTGACTCACAGGATCACAAGGGGAGGTCTCACAAGCTGAGGTCTGCAAGCTGAGGAGCAAGGAAACCAGTCTGAGTTCCAAAGCTGAAGAACTTGGAGCCTGATGTATGAGGCCAGGAAGCGTCCAGCACAGGAGAAAGATGGAGGTCAAAAGCCTAAACCAGTCGAGTCTTTCCATGTTCTTCTGCCCACTTTTATTCTTTATTCTGGCTGTGCTGGCAGCTCATTAGATGGTGCCCACCCAGATTGTGGGTGGGTCTGCCTTTCCCAGTCCACTGCCTCAAATGTTAATCTCCTTTGGCAGTACCCTTACAGACACACTCAGGATCAATACTTTGCATCCTTCAATACAATCAAGATGACACTCAACATTAATCATCACACTGTAACACACAATATGGTCTTCCTCTCCTCTCCCCTTAAGGTAAACGACTTGACAAAATTAGAAAGGCATGCAGAGTGACGAGAGGAGTGTGATGATCAAGCTGCCTGTTCTTCAGAGGTGCTGAGTTGGTGGCTCTGGATTCTTTAGAGCCGTCTTTTTAAAAAAATTGACAGCCTTCTGGCTATATGGCACAATATTTGTCTTGCAATATTGCTCCTGTTTGTGTCAAAACAGATAAACAATGAGAGAAAATCCAGCACAGAAGAAAATGACAGGAACAGATCCTCCTCAGAGTCAATACAGGACACTGCATTCCTGATGACATTTCTCACGCAGGTGTGTGTGGTCTCATGCTTTTGGTTCTGCTGCTTGATTCTTTTCCACAGTCTCCAGTTGCAATCAAGTTCACTGTTTTCTTTATTATCATTTTTATATGCAAAGCTAGTGTTGGGAAATTTTTATAATAATATACTTTAGTAATTTAGCTATCCTTGTATTATTTTGAGTGCCCTTTTTTTTTGTGTCAGGCACTGTGTTCAAGGGTGACAAACAAAAGTGAGTCAAATAGAAAATGTATTTTTTCCAATATGGAATTAATTGGGCATATACTATGTACCAGGCACTCTGTTCAGTGCTTTAAATATATTTTCTGAAAGTCGTAAGGTTCTCAACAAGCTAAAATGCAGGTTCTAATATTGCCTCTATTTTTCAGTTGAGAAGACTGAGACTTACCATGATTAAAGGATTTGATCAAAGTCACATACAAAGCCAGGTGGCAGATCTAGATCGAAATCAAAGTAATTTAAAAATATACAACAAGTTATTAATAAGTAGATTCATAAGAATCAGTTATTAACAAAAGCTGAATTGCTCCTTTTTTATGAATTTATTTATTCTTTAAAAGACAAATTATAAGCCAAAGAAATGGACTGTAAGTTGTTAATCATAGACATCAGCATACTAAAAAATTGGATTTGGGGCAGAATGTGATGGGGAGTGAGGGATGGTAAGTACATACCTGCACTTCCAAAAAGATGATACATATGCCCAATGTGCTTGTATTTCAGTCCTACAAAGCTCTCACAGGAGGTACCATCCATAGTACCTGCCATGTTCCACTATTTCTACAGGGGTGATGGCAAGTCACGCAGCTACAAGTAGCTTTAAGTACTTTGAAGTATATGTTAATGTGGGTAGAGCAATATGGAGGCAATTTTGGTGGTCCAGAAAAGATGGTCATATCTTAGAGCATGTGGTGGGAGCTGGAAAGAAAAGAAGTAAATGGAATTAAGAAATATTTAGGAGGCAAAATCAACAGAACTCAAAGATAGATTGGATATGAGGTTGAAGGAGAGAAAGGCATCAATAATGACTCCTGTTCATGCCATTCACCAACTAAGGAAAACATGTGGGGCAACAGGTTTGGTGGGGATGAAAACTGTGTTGGGGACAATATCAAGTAAGCATCTGGGACTATGAGGTAGATCTCAGAGGAAAGTTCTAGAAGGGAGATAAGCACATGTGAGACTTCTACAAGTAGGTGATAAATAAAACCCTGTGATGTACTTCGCTCTGTGTTGAGTTCAAGGAACACAGACATCAGAGAGTCAGGGAATATTTCTGTATCTGCTTTACTCTGCTCTGACAGGTTGTCAAACTTAAAGAAATGTAAAAGCATTCTCTTAAAATGCTTTGTAAATTATATGGTACTACACAAATGTTGATTTTAATTATTAATAATAGATAAATGATAATAAGAAAATTTTACATTACCTGATTATGTGACAGAGTTTAATGGAAAGAATTTGGAAAGATTATGTGGGTGACATAGGAGAAATTTTTTCCCAGATGACCATTGCGCACATGGGCTAGGCCTGGTCCCAGGAGGGGGAAGTGTTCCTGGGTCATTCTAGAAAGTAAGATATGGACCTTGGGCTGCAATGCTCTCCATCCCAACTATGGTTTATAAAGAAGAAGAATTATTTTATCAACAAGAGATTAATGATACTCACAGATTCTGGAGAAAGAAAACTCTTGTCCAATCCACCAAATTTCGAATTGTGTTCTGTGAACACTAGTGTCTTGTGTAAGGTTGACTACCTGTGTTATGGAGAAAAAATGTTAACAAAATTTTTCTTTTTCCAAGTATGCAAATGTATGTTAGACATGTATTCTTCTAATGATTTTTACTAATATCCTGTGTAGTAATTGGCCTTTTAGAAATGATACATATCAAAGAGAATTGCAGGACATTACATAAAATACATTTTCTAAGAAGGATCTTTTGATGGTTAATTTCATGCATGAACTTGATTTGGCTAAGGGACACCATGATAGCTGGTAAAACTATTTTTGAGAGTCTGTAAGGATGTTTCCAGAAGAGATTAACATTTGAATCAGTGGACTGAGTAAATAAGATCTGTACTTACCAATGTGGCTGTGTACCATGCAATCCCTTGAGGACCCAAATAGAATAAACCTGTGGATTAAGGTACATTTGCTCTCTCTGCTTGAGCTGGGACACCCATCTCCTCATGCCCTCAGACAATGGTGCTTGCAATTCTTGGACTTCGGGACTCAGACTAAGTCTGTCTGTCTGTCTGTCTGTCTCTCTCTCTCTCTCTCTCTCTCATTCTTTGCTCTTGACAAAATAAATGCTCTTTCCCTAAGATTTACTTTTTATTATGATTAAAAGAGCAAACTATTGTGAAGCTCTATTGGCAGTCTAGGTGCTTAAAATCTATACTATCTAATTTTATTTCTCTATTTCCATTATTTTAATCAATGTAAAAATTTAAGTTGTTACCTATGAAGCAGAATGGAAACTTGAATATGGAACTGGGAAATTTCCATGAAACTGAAATATACTGAAACACATGTCTTGCAACAAAGCACTTTCATTTGAAAGTTGCCTCTGAATGTCTTTAGGCAGGATATTCACTTTCCAGAATAATGCAGTTCTCATGATTCTTACTGCCTTACACTCAGACCACTTACAGGACTCTTCTGGCCTTCAAAGGCATTTGCAGTTCCTGAGGTTGGGAGAAAAAGAGGAAAATAAATCAGAGCATTTTGGTAATTGGCACATTTGTCACCTCAAGCACGCATCATTTCTTTGAATTAGGAACATTCAATTCCAGTCTTTTTTTTTTTTTTTTTTTTCAGACGGAGTCTTGCTCTGTCGCCCAGGCTGGAGTGCAGTGGCGTGATCTCGGCTCATTGCAGCCTCTGCCTCCCAGGTTCCAGCGATTCTCCTGCCTCAGCCTCCTGGGTAGGTGGGATTACAGGCGCCTGCCACCAGGTCCAGCTAATTTTTGTTATTTTTAGTAGAGACGGGGTTTCACCATGTTGGTCAGGCTGGTCTCAAACTCCTGACCTCAGGTTATCCGCCTGCCTAGGCCTCCCAAAGTGCTGGGATTACAGGCGTGAACCACTGCGCCCGGCCCCAGTTCCACTCTTATAGTTATTTTGATATATATAAAGAACACATTAATGTTATCCATAGTAACCCCATTGTGCCATGGAACACTAGAATTTATTCCTTCTATATGTAACTGTCCTTTTGTAGTCATTAACCAACTTCTGTTTATCCTTCCCCTCACTGCTACCCTTCCCAGTCTTTGGTAACCACCGTTTTACACCCATGAACATGTATCAAAATGTCACATATACTGCAGAAATATGGACAATCATTATATATCAAAAAAAAGAAATCAAAGCATCTTTATTATCTAATCACTGCTGTAATTTAGTGCGTGTTTTATGTCCTTATATACATAGTGCATGTTTTATGTCCTCATATTAAGTGGGGCTAATAATATTTGTCTTATTTTCATGATACCTTACTAAGAATCTTAAAAAATAATCAACTTTAATTCTTTCAAAAATGCTTTATAAGCTTAAAAATCTTACAAACAAATATGTCAAGACAGGTTTGTTCCTTTGTGCAAACAAAAATAATTATAGGAGAAAAAGCAGGTGAAATTGTTCCCATGCTAAGATTTGCCTCATACGCTCTGCTAGTAATTCCTTTTTCTCAAGAGACTAAAGCTGTCATGAGCTTCACAGAGAGTGTAGTTGACTGTTTTATTCATTTGCTTGTTTAGGAAATATTTGTTTATTACTGATTACATATCAATTATTTTGCTAGTCACTTGTTATGATCTAGGTATAGGCCCTTCTCTCAGAAGCTTATAATCTAGTGTAGAAGAAATGCTCTACGTTAGGCAGGGCAGAGTGAGATGCTCTCCTGAGGGTGGGAGAAGGAGTATTTAGTATGAGAAGGAATGAGCCATCTGAAACTCTGGGAGTGGCACGTTCCAGATAGCAAAGGAGAATATTACATGTAAACATCCTTGGGGAGATTAGGTGTGGGGAGTTCCGGGAATTCAGAAGGCAATTGCCAGAATGAAGAAACAAAAGTGACACCCCATCACAAGGAGCCTGTGGCAGAAGATGAAGTACAGAGGTAGGCAAGGGCCAGGTGATGCAGGGCTCTGCAGACAATTTGGATTTCGCTTCAGTTTCCTGTGGTTATATAATAGATTAGCGGCAATTGAGCAGCTTAATACAATACGTGTTCATTATCTAACACCCATGCATTATCTAACATTTTCAATGAGTCAGATACTTAGACACAGAGCAAGCCAGCTTGATCCTCTGCTCTGGGTCTTACAAAGCCAAAGTCAGTGAGTTGACTTGCTGGGATTTTATGGTAGGCACTGAGGAATAATCTCAATCTAAACTCATTCGGGTGGTTGTAGGAGTTCGGTTTCATTCAGTCATAGGGTCGAACTCCCCTTTTCTTGGTGGCTAATAGCTAGGTGAAACCCTTCATCCTTGGAGGCCTCTGCCTGGTCTTTGCACTTGTGTTCATATATCTCAGAAACAGTCACGACCCATACATCCCACTCACAGTTGTAATGTCTCTGGGTTCTCCTGCTGTGTCTGTTTCTGCTTCTGGCTGAAAAAAAATATCTCTGCTTTTAAGGGCTCCTATGATTAGATTGGTTCCACTCAGACAACCCAGAATAATCTCCCTATTTTAAACTTTATGATGTTAATCAAATCGGCAAAATCTCTGACATAGATTTCACAGGTCCCAGGGATTAGGTTATGGACATGTTGGGGAGCCATTATTTTGCCTGCTTCAGATTTTATTCAAAGAGATAAAGAGCATTGGATGTACTTACACAGGGGAGTGACATATTCTCATACATGTTTTAAATTCACATAGAAGACAATTCTTTCTTTACTGTGAATTAAACAGAATTTGATGCATGACTGGTTTAGGATTATATCGATCATACTGTGACTCTGGGAGGAAGAATTCAGTAAAAGAGTCTACGTGGAGGGGGTGGGAGGTCATGCCATCTTTCTGGTCATTGTGGATCCTCCCAGACTAGGAATTGATGGACACAGACATCACCGGGTCCTCTTCTCTAGAGAAGGGCTAATGAGCCCAACAGTAGAGAGTGAAGGATCCATCTCACCATGTAACCAGGACTGTCAATTGGTGATCTTCCTAATACTCCTTAAAGGAATTAGAAAATCGATGTACCTTCTCTCATATTTATGAATTGACCTCTACAATTTTTTATTATGATATTAAATATGCAAATACTACATGGTTTCTATCATCACTAACATTTTAAAATAAAGTTGCTATATTAATTCTTAAAATATGTCAAATGGAACCTGACCATAATTACCATATACCCACAATAATCTATTTAAAACATAAATGAACAAGCTCTATTTTTAACATTTGTTCATTTTACCTCTTAATGATTTTCCTTAAATTCATATTTCCATTACCGTCTCCTTTGGACTCTTTTCCAAATTATTTACTTTTATGGAAAAGTTTTCTTAAGCCAATAAACATGTATAGCACACATTTTAGAAGGTACTTTTAAAAATCTTTTGACCACAAGGCACTACATGTTAAAAAAAAGTATTCTGTCCTAGGGGTCATTACAATTATTATTAATAAACATTTGATCCAAACACCATAGATTAAATAGTAAAAAGCTATTGGCCAAGTATCATTTAATAAACAAATGAGAGGGCCGGGCGAGGTGGCTCAAGCCTGTAATCCCAGCACTTTGGGAGGCCAAGACGGGCGGATCACGAGGTCAGGAGATCGAGACTATCCTGGCTAACATGGTGAAACCTCGTCTCCACTAAAAGATACAAAAATAAAACTAGCCAGGCGAGGTGGCGGGTGCCTGTAGTCCAGCTACTCGGGAGGCTAAGGCAGGAGAATGGCGTAAACCCGGGAGGCAGAGCTTGCAGTGAGCTGAGATCCGGCCACTGCACTCCAGCCTGGGCGACAGAGCGAGACTCCGTCTCAAAAAAAATAAATAAAATTAAAAATAAATAAATAAATAAATAAATAAATAAATGAGAATTTTAAAGAATTTATTTTCTGTATTCATTGATGCATATGATTGACTGCTAGGATTCCACATCATTTTTTGAAATCTATTTTATATCTTTATAGATGAAATCACTAGTGATCTTGTTCCCATAAGTAAGTAAAGGGAAGAAAAAAAGGTTTTTCTACAGTAATTTCATTCAAATCTTTGAAATTTTTTCACATCATAAATCTATAGCCAAGTAGTACTCTACTATATAACTATTTCTGGTGATTTGTCAGTTAATGACTCAATTAGGTTCTCTGTTATTGAAAGAAAAAGTTATAAGTTTTTTGACTTACAAAAGGATTTGTTACTCTATACCAAAAAGACTTTCCTAAGATTTATCAAATGACTATTAATCATATCTGTAGTCTTTCACAAGAGGTTCCTTGTTTCATCAAACATGCCCATAATGAATTGGGAAAATGGAATTTTATTGTTCATATTTTTGCAACATCTTTGCAAAAACTTTTTTTCTATGTGATAAAATGTATTGATTTTGCCATGTGCTTTTGGTGATGGACATAGAGATTCATAATTTCTTTAAGGAAGGACTTGTTGCCCAGCTTTGGGAAGTGTGGTCAGCACAGCCCCTCCAGCTCCCAGTCCCATCAGGATCTGCCTTAGCTGCAGCAAGCCACTGCCTGAAGGATACATCCTTCCCAGGGCAGCCCACATCTGGTTCTAAGCCAGGGAAGGGAGTTAAGATCTCTCAACTTTGGCGGATACTTCTTGCTCCATAATGGCCTAGGCAATGTTGGACTTGCATCACAGTTCAGCTTCTTCCGGGCCTAGTCCTGTTTCCACCACCTGTTTTCCACTTTTATTGAATAAAAGTAAAACATTTTGCATCCTAGATTTTACCAGCTTCTGGAGAAATCCAACTGTGGAAAGTTTGAAAATAACTTTTTCAAAACCTTGGACTATAAATTTAGCTCTTTCTATTTATGAAAAATATCTAAGCTATTTAAACACATAGCTTATAGCTAAGTTAGTAAGAAAATTATTTACTTTCTGTCTGAAAAATCTTATATTACAAGTAAGCACATTAAAATGTTTTTGGAGAAAGATTATGTTTAAAAGTACAGAAATAAATTATATAACAAGTCTTACGTAACTGAGTTTTTAAAATAGTTTAGATAAAATTCTAAAAATTTAATAAAATTTAAGTCTTCTTTTGGTGTTGTAAATCAAAATAAACTAAGATGTTATTTATTATTACTTAAATGATAAAAATGCAATATAATGCTTAAATGAGATTATTTAGGATGCAACAAGTATTAAAAAAGGTATTATTTTTGGTTTCTCTGCATGCTCATGTGTTGAAGTTTTGTGTTTAGCTCCTGGGAATGATTGAATATAGACAAAATATAGAAACAGGAATATATATGTCTTAAGAACACTGTGATCAATACTTTACTGTGCATTTAATGAAAGTTATACGATATTAGAAATTAATCGTTTTGAAAGTTTGCATACAATTATACTTTCTGTTACTAGATGGTGAATGTTAAACATTGTGTAAGGACACAAAATAAAAATCAACTGTATTTGGAGCAAATATTTTATGATACATTTTGCTAAAATGGTTTTTATCTTTAGTACTGCATAGCAAGTATGAATGAAATAATGTTTTACCCATTGATTTTATATATAGAATATTTGGAACTATTTTGCAGTCCTAGAAAATATTCTGCTTATATTTAAAGATTCAGCTTTATTACTTCCACTGCTTTGGCTGTTTGAAGGAGCTTGTCTTTGCAGCTAGTGACGAGTTCTAATGATGAGGCTTGAAGTAGTTGTAAAGAACTCCTTATGTTTAAGTCAGATCTAAGCTTTGTGGACCCTAAAGTTTTTACAAACTTTGGTGGGTGGTGTTTGAAAGACAAATGGTGCAACTTTTGTTTATTTTTGTTTATAAAATACTATTTTTGTTTATAAAATAAAGTTAGGTGTGAACATGAGTATTTAGAATGAGAAAAACATTATAACAAATTACAAATTTTAAAAAGCCGAGAAAATCACAAGCATCACAAAATCCTCTTGTGTCATGAAACTTTTCTTAATTAACTGACTGCATGTTTTACCTCTATAATGATTTTTTTCTAAATTGTTTTCTGTAAACTCCTTGATGGCTTTGCCATATAATAAAAATTTTGTCATATAATTTTCTCTATAGAGGAAATAGATAAATCAGTCATTACTGTGGTTAGTCAACTTTTTTCAAGGAGTTGGGCTGTGTAAGACACACATATTGACTTATAGACACACTTGCTCATGGTAGTACTATTTCATGGTTGAGCTTAATAAGTATGAGCTTTGTGATCAATTTCATTTCCCAGATTGCCATCAAAAAAGAAAACAAGTTTTGATTATTTTTATACTGAATTTTCTTAAGAGAATTTATATGTTGACCATATGTGAATATTAGAGTGAGAATTGAGTGCTTGGTTTATCACTTCTCAAGTCTGATGATTGGGAGAATTTTCAGTAGACTAACTCTGGCGCTGTATAGTTCAAACTTCATTCCTCCTTCACTAGCCACATATTTCCAAGTTCTTTAGGGCAAGTTTAACATCATGACCTGACATTGCAGACAGGATGATAGGTGAGTCAGCACAGAGCATGGGAAAAGATTTCCTAGAAGCAATCCCTCCACCAGACAGCTGGTTAAAAATTTAACAATATGCTAATGTGACTACAAACCACATGAATACATTCTCTATGCCAAACTGAATGTAACCTCAGCTCAACTTTTTCTTGGGCGCATCCTGAAAATGCTCACAGCCAATGAATGCCAATATACATATGAAGATACATGACTGAAGGGGTTGGTATGAAAATGAAGAGTGATATTAACAGATTACAGTTCAACTAGCTCCTTCTATAATTGTTACAAATGCACATGACTATGTGAACACACTGCTAGTGCTGCTCCCAGGGTCTTGGAAGGATCCCATTCCTATGGAGGGTCCTTGAAGCTTAAGCCTTAGTAGCTTCAAGGTAAATCTACATTAATATTAAGCACATAAAATTATTTTAGAGTTCAATATTTCTTAATGATGGTTTGTGCTTCATTCTCAAGGGGCTTTCCCTAAAGAGAAATGCATTCATACATGATGGTGCATTTGGTAGTGGTGGTGGTGGTGAGAAGTACCTAGAGAGAAGATTTAGATCTGGGAAATAAACATCATCATTACTCTCACAATCTCACTTTACCAAACATTCAACTCAATTCATGATATTCCAAGTTTCAATGTCTGAAAACTTTTGCCTCTAACAGTAATACCACAAGGCAGGAAAATACTGGAAGCTATTTTGTGAACTATTGATTAGTCATTAGGCATTCACCTTGTTTCCTCCCTTCAGGGAAAGGTGAAACTTTCATCCCTTTATCCTCCTTCCCCCTCTCTTCCTCTCACCTGACAAAGAAAACCAGACCTCTACAGTAGTTAAAGCAGTGAAAGTAAAATTGTATTCAGGACCATTGCAATAAAGGAAGTGAGATCTCAGTATAGAACTGGGCTCAACTCTGAATATGGCATGGGGAAGTGGGAATTTATTGCCAAGGAGAAGCATGAGGGTCAGTGGATGAAAAATTACTAAAAATAAACATCTGGGGTAGAGGGGATTCTGTCTAAAGTGACCTAGCAGGATATTTGATGAAGAGAGGCTAGAATGATTCATCATCACCTGGGGGACGGTGGAGGATAAGGAACCTGATTAAATATCCAAAGGTGATCAGATATGGAGGATAAGGGGTTCTTGTTAAACTGACAGCAGGATTCCAAGGAAGTACACAGATGGAAGTAAAAAAAGTTTTGAGAGCCTGACTAAAGTTCATTGAAACAAAGAATATTTGTCACTCCCTCCTTCCCTCCCACCTCTTCTCTGCCTCCCTCTCTCCCCTCTCCTCCCTCCTCTCCTTCCTTCCATTCTACCTGGCCAAAGGCTAGTGTGAACTCTAAAGCTTTCTCAGGATGGCCTTTTGGAAAGTTCCCAATAATCCAGAAGTCAGTTTTCTGAAAACATACAGGGTGTTTGTACAATTTGGAGAGTCCTTATGTATCCCATTTCAAAATGTGACATAGCCAGAAATCGATCAACTTTTTCTATAAAGGATCAGATAGTGAATATTTTAGGCTTTTGGGCCACAGGTCTCTGTAGCAATTACTAAACTTGGTACTTGTAATATGAGAGCAGCCATAGACAATACATCAATGAATGGATTAACTGTGTTTTATAAAACTTTCTTTATAAGGAAAAAAATAGCGGTAGTTTAGATTTGGCCTGGAGCCCTAGTTTTTTGACTGACCCCAGCCTTAGACTACTAACAGGTCTGATGACAAGTGGCATTACGAACCAACATTTCCAGAGAAATCATTAGAACATCCTCAAAATTTAAAACTAGCACTAATTTCTGTTATATGCACAGCCTACAGACAATCCGTCAGTGATTCCTAAAATAAACATTTCCAATAAAACAAGTCTGCAAAGTCCACTTGGAGACAGCAAGTCTGTGATATTAGTTAGAAAACATACTATATTTTTATTTTTTTCTAAGGGCTTCGTGTCAGAACCTAAGTTTAAGAGGGTCCAATTAAAAAGAGAATGCGTTTAAACTGATTTTGGCAAAATCTGTAAATGTTGCACAAAGTTCCAAGTCAGACTGAAAGTACTACAAATCAATGATGTTCAATGAGCACCTTTTGGTGAGGTCAGACTTGGACCCTCTCCGCATCCACCTTGACTCACACGTGGTTTTATTTCTGCCACCCAAGACACCTACTTGATATCAAGTGACAGCAGAGGTCATTTATAAGAAAGTTCTGGAAAATTTCCCATCCACCAACCAGAGCTATGTTTATTGTAACAAAAACACACCAACTAGGATAGGATCACAGCTCCATAAAAAGCCTGCTGTGTGTTGGAAGCTAAAATGGGGTCTTTGAAAGCACAAGAGAAGAGACATTCTGGTAAAAATAATTAATAGAACCATGACAAAGATGACTATAGCCCAAGAGGATTTTTCAATATTGATTGAATTTGTGCCTGATGTCCCAGCATGACTGTGCATGGGGAAAGCCATCTGTATTTCATGGATCAGGCTGGCAGGCCACTCAAATCAGGCTTTAATCCAACTTCAAACCAAGAGAGCTGGGAGGAAAACAGCTTCAGACACTTGAGGTGATGGCCAGAAATGCTCTAGATGCTTGGCATGAGAAGGATTATCAATTTAACCTGGACTTTTCTCTCAGCCACACATCTGACCCGGAATCATAATCTGTTGTTAAAATACTTCCATCGTGTTTTGGGGTCTTTAATGTTCTAAATAAGTGATTTATTCTCTCTGAGATATATTTCCACACTAGTGCTTTGGGAATATTTCATGATCTGAAAATAAGATATCCATTTATGTGACTTAATAAGAAAGAGAAGAAAAGGAGAGGATACGTACCATGTTTTCTGTTATGCAAGTTTTATTTGTACAAATATAAGCATTTAAATAAAACAAACATAAGGGTTAATGAATCTTCTTAACCACATTAAAGAATATACAGAATTGTGCCTGATTTTAAAGTTATAAACTCCTAATTCAATTGTAATCTTTGTTTTCTCAATCCAAACTATTAATAATCACTGCTGAAACAAATCCCAAGGCTCTGTCCAGATCTGGGAACTAATTAACATTCAGTTAGCACTTGCCATATGCCTGTCACCATTGTAAGCATGTAGTAACTGATTTAATGTTCATATCATCTTTCCTTATGGCTACCATTACTGTGCTCACTTTACAGGTGAGGTTCAGAGATTTATGCAACATGCCAAAGGTTACACAGCTGGACATAGCAGAACCAAGATTCAAATCTCCACAGGTAAGCTCCACAGCCTTCTGTCTTATCCAGCACTTTCTTAACCACCTTGAATATTTCATTTTAAACTTGATACCTTATTGGTTCAGAATCTCTGCCCAACATTTTCCTAAAACTCTTTCCTACACTATACAACCCTTCCATTTGTTTAGAAATTCATCAGAGGAGAAATACTAAGTTGCTTTCTTTGTGTCATCATCAAAAATACAGCTTCCCAAATCTTTCAATTGAAAAAGTAGCCAAAAAGATATCTGAAGGACACAGAGATGGAGAAAAGGAGAGGAGATAGAAAGAGGAAGAGAGAGAAAGCTCAAATGAAATTAGTGTGTGTGCTAGCAAGATTCCTCCCAGTAGTTGTCTTTTTTCAATTAGAAGTGACTTTCACAGTTGCAGCACCACCTCTGTTCACCCCGGCTCACTGCCCTTCCAAACCATGTCTTCTGTTACTCTCAATCTATGTCGAATAGTCCCTCAGCTCTCATAATGGGACCAAATTCATGGCTGCTTCCTGATACAGATGTGTCCTGTTATAAGGGTTGAAATTACAAAATGTAAGTTTACTCCATTGTAAGTTTTACCAATGCATTTAACTTAACAAGGTTCTAAAACCATCATAAAGTTATTTACAACAGTTACTGAAAAAGATCATCTCTGAAAACAAGGAAAAGTTGTTCTTTCCCCTACACCCACACACAGCCTGAGGTTCACCAATGAATGCACTCTCAGCTTCTGTCCTCCCAAGCATTTCATAAGATAGGGATTTTGGATTTTTTACCTTTATGCACGTGCAATTAGCTTAAAAATGTCCACAAAACTTTGTAACTTGTAAGCCTTTTTTTCCCTCCTTTACTGAATTATATACTGAAATGTGGAATATGAAATATGGAAGGCTATAAGGTTCAGAATCAACAAACCTGGTGGATATAAGAGTATCTATCAACACCAGACAAAATAGATGACTATGGAAGAATTAGAAAAAGGAGAATGATAATGTGTGTGTGTGTGTGTGTGTGTGTGTGTGTGTGTGTTTGTGTTTTGCAGTTGAATATTGCATTAGTATCCCAGGGCTACTGCAACAAACTACTACAAACTGGGTGGCTTAAAACAACAGAAAAATTATTCTCTCAAAGTTCTGGGGACCGGAAATCCTAAATCAAGGAACCGGCAGGGCAGCACTCCTCCTGAAGGCTCAAAAGGAGAATCTCTTACTCCCTCTCCCAGCTTCCAGTGGCTCCGGGAGTCCCTGGTTGGTGGCTGCATTATTCTAGTCTCTGCCTTGTTTTCTCATGGCCTTCTCCCCAGTGTCTTTCCATTTCTGTTTTCTATTAGGAGCTACCATTGGATTTAGGGCCCTCACACTAATCTAGGGTCTCTCATCTCAAGATCCTTACCTATATCTGTAAAGACTCGTATGCCAAATAAGGTCCCCTTCTGAGATTCTGGTGGTAAGACTTGGATATATATCTTTGAGACCCAATTCAATTCACTGCAAATGTGTTCTTGTTTATGTTACATGTTTCTCTGAATAATACCATTCCTTATAGTTATGGAGTTAAAACACCCTTTCTTTTATGAAAGGAGAGTAATTTTGTTTGTATATTGTATTAGTCTGTTCTGACATTGTTATGAAAAAAACTACCAAGACTGGGTAACTTATAAAGAAAAAGGGTTTAATTGGCTTATGGTTGTGAAAGCTATATAGGAAGCATGGCTCAGGGAGGCCTCAGGAAACTTACAGTCATGCAGAAGGGGAGCGGGGAGCCAGCATGTCCTACATGACTGGAGCAGGAGGAAGAGAGAGCAAAGGAGGATCCTTGAACAACCAGATCTTGTGAGAATTTAATCACTAGAATGCACTGGGGGATGGCGAAAAACCATTAGAAACCAGCCCCACGATCCAGTCACCTCCCACCAGACCCAACTCCAACACTGGGGATTACAACTTAACATGAGATTTGGGTGAGGGCAGAGTCATGCTATATATGTTTGTAATATGTATTATTATATACGTATATAATAATGATTTAATGTTCATATCATACATATTATATATGTATATGTATATGTGTACATGATTGCCGTATTATATATGTATGTGTATATGTATGATTATATGTGTATATGTGTGTATGATTATATATGTATGTGTTATATACATATTATATACATATTACATATGTATGTGTATATGTCTGTATGATTATATGTACTTTTTTGACAAAATTAAAAATCAACAATCCAATATCAGTTGTCACAATAAAACAAAAATGCTCCAGGAAATCCCAGTCCAGATGTGATTACAAACCAAACCAACCCCACATTTCTGAGCCTATTTCCTTATCTTCAAATGTAATAATACCTGATTTTTATATATTTGACTTTCAAGTAATTTGCACTTTTGTACATAATACATGGGGACCTCTGAACACGTTTTCTAAAACACATCTCTGACTTTCTTACACCAGAAGACCAATAAATATTTGAAGCTATTCTCTAGTGACACTGCCTGCAATTCAGGTGTTCAATTGGGGCATTTCACCATCTTTTTTTACAGTAGGTACTGTGGACTGAATGTTTGTGTCCCTGGCAAAATTCATATATTAAATCCCTAATCTGCAAGGTGATGGTATTTGGAGGTGGAACCTTTTGGAGGTGATTAATCACGAGAGCGAAGCTCTCAAGACAGAATGTGTGCCCTTATAAGATGAGATACAAAAAATCTTACCTTTCTTTCTGTCCTCTGTGTGAGGACATCTTGAAAAGACTATCATCTGTAAATCAGGAAGAGGGCCCTTTTCAGACACTGAATCTTCTGGCACTTTGTTTTGGACATTCCGGCCTCCAGAGCTTTGAGAAATAAATGTCTGTGGTTTAAGCCACCTGGCCTATGGTATTTGTTATGGTAACCCAAACTGACTAAGACTGTAGGGTTTGTATAATTATGTGAATATTTTGTTTTCCATTTAACAATATGTTTTGAAATAAGAAAGTGATAACGTGAAAATAAGACTCAGTCTCAAACCTAATGGAACTAGACACAAGGAAGAGAAGTAGGTAGGCTGAAAGGCTGACTTTTTAGTCTCCATTGGACACATAAAGTATGCTGATGTGAGTCTAATTTGAAGTAAAATGACAGAATTAATAGCTATATATAAGTGGTGGATAAATAGCTTCAATCATTACATCAACAACGTGCATCATGTTGCAGGTTCAACATGCATCTTGAATAAATTTATTTCCTTCATGTAATTGTCATTTCCAATGTCTGACATATTTAGGGATTTTAACGTGGTATGAAAATAGGGCACTTTCTGTGGTTATAGTCATAATCATAGCAACTGGATTAGTAGTAGCAGAAGTTCCATTATTAGTAGAAATAGAAAAAAATACAACAGCAGTAAAGTAAAATAACCCTACTGTATTATATTAAATGTGATAATGCACACAATGTTCTATAACATATTAAGCTTGAGACAAATGTTAATTATTTTCTGCATTGTTGTATCGTCTCCATTTTGCAATAAATGCTCAATTATGCATTGATTAAGTAGGGATGTCTTATTGACCTGTTTGGTAACTTAGTTCTTACTCATACTTTTTATTTACTAATCAGAAAATTAAGCTCTTCAACCCAAGGTCAGGCCTCAGGAAGGGGTGGATGAGAGCCAAATTTAACCTGCAGCTGGTTAATGATTTTATGTTTGAATATAAAACCTGCAGGCTTGACATGCAGTCACCTTCCCTTTGCCTTGTAGCTGAGTGTTCTACATGTTTATGTCATATAGCCCCTGAAATAATTCATATTTGAAGCTCTGGGTAAGTGGTTAGGAAATGACCAGCTGCAGGAAACAATGGGAGTGAGCCTTGTTTCCTGAACTGTAAGGAATTCCAGTATGTCTAGAGGTTAGTCATGACCTCTTCTTGCTCAAGATTCTGCTGTGATGAGATAGATGATTGCCAATTCACGAAGTCCACTTTACTAAATCTGGGATGTCTGATTTAGTGCTGGCAGGAATCCCTTGCCTAACTATCACACATAGTCTACTCTCCCTGGAGTCCTTCTTTATCTGCTGTTGCTTTTATTCTTTTCAAATGTATGATTAAAGGAGTTGATATGAGAGTTATTTGAAACTAGAAATATAAAGGTAAATATATAAAAACTTTAGATCCAGAGCTGAGTCTACATCAAGTATTAACATCTGGTTCTAAGTCAAGCAAGGTTTTCTTTCAATCGTATTTATTCATGAACAGTTTCAGAAACTATTATGAAGCCAAATGTATGCTAGCCAAGCCAGTCCGCTATATGATGTCTCCTGCTGTTTTTGCTGAATAGTAGTGGAATAAAATGGACTTGTGCTTTGTTCTTTCTTTGTTTGTTGTTAGAAAATGCTCTCTTTCAAATCTGAACTCGATTAAAATAGTCCTTCTGAAATACATTAACCTGAGTTCCTTTCATATAAATGTGTGAGTTGGACATGAGGGAAAATAAATTATGGGTCAGGAAAGTCCCCAAAACATAACCTAAATGAAAGATTTATCTCATTTAGGCCATTGAAGTCATCATCACTCCTTCTAGGGGAGACGGAAACTTGACATTTTATCTTTGTAAGAGTTTTGGGCTGAGTAATAAACTTTATTGAATAAATCCCAGTACCCATTAAAAACTCTTGAATCAGCTCTCTTGTAATAATTACATTGATATAACATCTAAGACAATGATTTGCCCTCATTTCTTTATCATATTCCTATTCCATTTTTACACAGAATAAAGAAGTATGTGCATATTTTAGTGAATTAAAGGACATAATCAGGACATTGGAGATAAAGTATGATTTTAAATCATCTTAAAGGAGTTATCTGTAGTGGTACTAAATTTTTTAAGCTAATCTAGAACCAAAAAAGGCTTGTATATATCTTCAGGAGATAAGAAGTTTAGATGAATTATTCTGAGAAATGATGCTTACTTGAGCTCTTTATTTTCCTCCAGTAACGACTGGCAGATATCAAAGTATTATGTTATAAAGTTAAAAAGCACGGCCAACATATACATCGAATGATTCTCATATAAAATTATTCTCACGAAATTCATATAGAATGAACATACATCAAAATCTAACTCATTAATGATAGAACCAGAAGAATGGTAAATCCAATAAGCATTTGAGGACCAAAGGTTTATAAATGCACTCAGGTAAAGCATACTGAAATAGTTGACTAAGTTAAGGACAAAGCTGGTTAAGTCTTACAGTGTTTAGTGTTTGGAGTTTTCTTCTCTATAGCACAGATATTACTTGTATCTCTACAGGAAGAAAACTATGAGTTAACATGTAACCTCCTGGACTTTAGGCTCTAATTAATGGTGAAAAGCAAACTAGATAAAGGTAAGTCCCCTAGAGAATTAAGCATTGCTTAGAAGTGCCAGTGTTAAAATTTGACACTAAGAGAACATGTAGTCGTTCTTTTGCCTTGTCTCAAGTTTGGTGTAAGTTTTTTAAATAGTTCTTCCAGTGATCATAAATAACTTTGAAAGATTATTTTTGTTGACAAAAAATGCTGCTCTTATTCTTGTTTTGATGAATTAAGTTATAGATGTGCAGCAAGGGGTGTTAACTAACCATATTAACCTCCTTGCTAATGGTCAGCAAATTCAGAGGCTCACAGGGTGGAGCAAGAACAGAGTCCAGAGAATTAAGTTGGACTGCAAAATTCATAAGGAATCTCAGATTGCGTTTTCAATAATATCTATTGTCCTTGAGGATTTTTAAAAAATATTGCTTCTATTGGATTTTCTATTCCAAGGCTAGGAAACCAAATGCAAACCTGAAACATTCATATCTACGGGTTGCACCTGCATTTCCTATAAATTTGGGAGAATTCCTTTCTCCTCAGAGTTTGCCAAATCAGATTACATTCTGCCTGTCCATAAAAGCCGAGACCCTTTAAGACAGAGCAGATATTGTTCCAGTTTCCAGGGAAGGTTTTGTGAGCATCAGTTCCACATATGAAATACAATCCATATTCCTTAATGATGTGTTTGTCATATCTAATTACAATGAGATTTATTCTCCAATACATTACCTCAGGTGTAGCGTCAATTGCAGCATCAATTTGTCCAATTATATCCTGGTTAAAAGGAGATCAAATTCTGGCAAATAAGTACATTTCCAAGAAAATAAAGAGACTCAGAATACATACATATGAATTTAAATATATATGTATATGTGTATAAATTCATATATATGAATATACAAATAATGTCTTTATGAATAAATTTTAAAAATATATAAAATATATAAATTCAGAGTCTGAGAGCATGAGATATCATTCACAAAATAGGGATTAGAGAGATATTCAAATGAGAAGAAACAACTTTTTCTTTTAAATAGGACAACTGAACACAGCTAATACCATCAACATTCTAAAAAAAAAAAATAAGCACAATTAGATTTCTCTCATCCATTCCATTCTTTACTATGTAAGTGAAAGTTTGATCTTTTGGGTTTGAGGTTAGCAGTAAGCTTCCATGAAGTCGTCTGCTTCTGAATGAAAATGGGTCCTGGAAATCTTGACTCAATCCCTTGGACTATCTGAGAGTTATCTAAGTGATACTAGCTCAAGCTTGAAAGCCTGTTCCCATCAGTTTATTTGTCAAAATATCAATAGTCAAAAGCGCCTTATAGAGTTCTTTTAACTGAAGCATGTAGACTGTTCTTCTTTGTTAAAAGCTTGATTTCTAGCCTGTGGCTTATAACAAAACCTTCAGTTATCAAGCCCAAATGGATGTGGTTAGTTTATTATGGTAATCAACAATATGAGAACAGAGGAGAGTGAAATTCTCTACTGAGTTATAAGATTCAGATCAATGTTTCCTCTGAGGGTAAAAACATGCCAATGCCAGCAAGGGCATGACAAATCTATGATATTTATAATCTTCAAAATATTTGTACTTGCTGTATGTTGCCTACATAGAATTAGTTTGGAGTAGGCTGAGCTTTTCCTTTTATTTGGTAAACTCTTAGCATGCAGCTCTTATACTTGCTGGAACAGCTAAGAAACAGGGGACATACTAATTAAGGAAACCGAGATAGTTTTAACATCTCTCTTGATATAATGTAAAATAAGAAATTATTTTAGTATTGACTGAAATCTAGTTTTACATGTAAAAGATATTTAACACACATACACATTTCATAAATATGGAGTTTGATCTTGATAAGGCAAAATTAAAAGATTTATCAAAAGGTATTTGGTCTCTTGACAAAGATACAGGCATAGGTCTGGAGACTATTAGCTAGATTACCAGCTTATCAAAGTAACACTGAAATATTTGAAATAAACTTAGAATGTAAAACAATTAGAAGGAAACTTAGCTCTTTCAGAAGTGAAGAAATTAAGTCCTTCTCTTTTTTTCATCTTTTAATTCATGGACATAAAATTCTGTCCATAGCACAGGAAATTAATCTAGTGAGATAGAGAATCTGCTATCTGCGTGGACGATGCAGAATGTAAAGACTAATCTTTTACTATCTCTTTAGAGATTACTAAATACTTCAAGACCATTTGTCATTTTAACATAGAGAAAACATTCTAATTTGCATTAATATAATATTTGGCAGTAAAGGAATGATAAACTATAAAAAACTAATCAAAATGAGTCAAATTTGCAACATTTTGACATATTTTATATTTCCTATAATACTTTTCAATTGTTAGAAACAAACACAAATAAGATTCACTGTTTTCAAAACTTTTGTAACTTGCTGTAAAAACTCATTTTGTTTTTTATAATAATTTCATATTGGAAGAATCTGATTCTTAATATATGACAAAACTACTCTCTTTATGCCTTGTAAAGCAAAAATACAATTCATGAATCATATACACTCTTGTATTACTCTGTCTTATTTAGAAGCTCTCCAGATCTCTCTTTCAGTATTGTATCTTACTTAGAAAGTTATTCAGATGTCCAAAGATTATTTACCCACTCAATTTCACGTTATATAAAGGGTTCAAGTTAACTAAGGTTTTTGGAAATAATATTTAATTAGATACAGTTTAGAACACACGTGATGTTAATGTAAAAATGTCAGGACTATCACTTAATTAAACATATCATTTTACATTTTGTTAATTTAAATGTTTTACAGAAAGACTATCAGCTTATCTTAGAACTAAATAAGTATAAGAACTTTAAGACATTCATAATTATAGTCTTTTCATGGAAAAAGATGCACAATTTTAAAATGTTACAACATTTTTCAAAAAGTTATTAAGAAATGAAATGTATACTTGCATTATGTGCCACATTTTTAGCTATTTTTAAACCAATATTACAAACCAGTCTAAAGAGTCAGCTTGATTAGATGGACTAACTTCTTATGAAAATGCTTCTGAGCTTTTATTTTCTATGAAAGAAATATTATTTCCTTTAAGGTCTGGCACATTTAAGATATTATAACTTCAGTTTTCTTATTTTCTTGGGATTCTGGAAATATTAATTAATGCTAACACTTAAAACAGATATCCTTTATTTTGCGAGAATTTATAACTAAATTTATTAGTGCTCTTCAGAGGTAAGGAAATATTTCACATTTACACAAGAAGGAGTATGGTGTTGTTCTGTGACAGACACTTAGATGCACAGAAAGGAAGCAACTTTCACCGTGCATCTTCAGCAGGAGGTCAAGTTAATTATAGAGAACAAAACCCATCGGTTCAGATTGCAAAGAAAAGTTTCACTCTCCAGTGGTTAGGAAATTATTTTTTAAATTTACTTTCAGTTCACAGATAGACAGGTATACAAATGAAAACGACTAACAAACTCAATTAGGTATGGACAGACTAACAGACCTTACCAAAAGCCAAAAAAAAAAAAAAAAAAAAATTAAACAAACTAACAAAACTCCACAGAATTAGGAGTAAGGGGAAGGCAACAACAAAATTAAGAATCAGTAAGGGTAAAGCCCTAGCATTGCTTGGGATTTACTCCTAGGACCAAAAGAAGACCTCCCTAGGATTAAACAGCCCATAGGTGCATTTCTCAGAAAATCAGCTTTGACTGGCCCTGGCAGTTGAATCCATTTGGGCATGTCAGTGGAAATTCCTCCAAAAATGTCCATGTATAATTTCTAAAAAGTGAAAAATATGAATCTTATATAAATATTAAATACATATACTCAAAAATTTAACTTATTGAGTGAAACAGCATTATGAGAAAGCTGATTCAAAAAGCACTTGAGAAGCAAAGTATATATAGTTCATCAGGAAAAGCATACTGAAAGTGTTTGCTAAAATGAAGGCATACTGAAAGTGTTTGCTAAAATAAAAGAAAAATTGGTTAATGTCCTACTGGGCAATGAAACAATATCATTTGGGATTATCTTCTCTACCTGCCTAAATTATTTGCATCTCTGCAGACAAAAATCTCTAAATTAACATGAAATGTGACAGATTCTAGACTGTCTAATCTATAGTAGAAAGCAAATTAAAAAACAATGCCTCTAAATAATTCTTTGACTGTGTATCCAGACTTTCTTGGGAAGACTAATATCTTTTGATTGTTGAGAACAGGAATTTTAGGGACCAAAGACTTAACATTATACTGATTCTAAGTAGTCCATATTCATCAAGAAAGTGGACATTTCTGTTGTAAATGATGTAAAGATTGAATGAAGATCTGGGAGTGGAAATGCTTTCATATTCAACCATGCCTTATTTTTTTATAGCAAGAACTCTGGAGAGCTATTAGAAAGTGGCCAAGTCAAGTACCTTGGCTTCAGTCTTCCTTTTGCCATTGTAGCTCTTTCTAATTAATACCTTCTGAAAATTTTGTTCCCACTTAACTTTTATACTGAAATGCTCATTATGTTTATGTCACAAATCTTGCCCAAGTGCATTTAGTTGCAGAACATAAAGCCACTGCCATAAACACAGATACCTTTAAGGCCAATGATAATGGAATGATATATATTTTCTCAAAACAACTTTAAACAATATTATGGGAAACCTTGTTAGACAACACACCCTCTCACACACCAACAACACACATGCACATCCACTCCGATAAATCAACTAAAAATTCTTTCAAAATTATGATGGTTATTTTTATTATTTTGTGTATGTCTCCCCATCGCCAGAATTTCTAATGAACATTTGTCATTTGTTTAATTGAATGCAATATTAGCCAACTGCTAAGAGTTTACTCTCTGTTTCATTTTGATCTCCTTCAACCCTCGACCTGGTTTGACACGCTATGCTGAAATGTTAAAAATGTTCCAGTAAAGTCTCTAAAACACCTGCAAGCTGCTTGGGCTTGATTGCAGGCAGCTGATGTTAATTGCAACAGGAGCACTGGCTGTTTTTTTTTCCCCCCAGACTTTCTAACTAACTCATAGAAATAAGAGTTAAGGAAGACCAATTGGATCACTCTTCCACTGTCTCATTACTGTTCCGAAGAATATAATTTCCAGGGCATCCAGTTCAAAGGATGAAACTTCAACATTTTGTGGGACAGTTTCTATCTTATTCAAAGGCACTGTGGGAAATACTTCCTCAGGTTCATAAAAGCTTTCCATTACTGAATTTCTTCCTATTTCTTCTCATTAGATTCCTCATAATGTTAAGTAATTTATTTTCACTGCAGACATTTGAGGGGCATACCGCCATAAGGAATTCTTATGATGCTCTTTATTCAAAGAGGTAAAAAACCTGATTTCAGAACTCAACCCATGGTTGTATATCTAACCCCAAAGTATTTCCCAACAAAGGAGATTCTCTTTAATTACATGATTCCATGTCTTAGAAATGTGTTCTAGCTTCTGAAATTATTTCGTAGCTCACAGAAAGGTTGCAATAAGCATGAGTGAGGATAATAAGGGTCATTATGAAGCCTCTTAATAATTGAAGAGTGAAAACCTTTGGGTGGAGAGTTCCAAGCGCAAATGACTTTAATTTTTCATGTTTCTTTCTAGGAGGAACCTACCTTTTGTGATTCAATGACATGGCTAATGTGGGCTGTATGATTCTTCTCACGGAGTTCTATCTCCCAAAGTATTACTCATTTTTCTGTTTGACTTTTCCATTGATTTTCCACTGATACTTTTCTGATTAATGAGACCCCTGTTATGAATTATGAAGCATTGTGAGAATGCCTTCACATATCTGTGGATTATATCTGTGGCTTAATTTTTATCTTGTCTAGAGCGATGAGGGACTCTGGCTTCTCAAGAGACTCTCAGTGTGGAAACCTTCCTGAAAGCTCTGTGTGGAGGTGGTAAACTGCCCTGAAATAGACTTCTTAGAGAAGGAAGCAGAACAGAATGTTCACATAAAAGTGCTAGGTTGGATAATAATCATATTTAGCACTTACATAACAGTTTTCATTTCCCAAACACTTTATAAACAGCAACTAAATAAACCTTTCAACATCTCCATTAAATAGATAAATAAGCACTATTATCTTAGCGTTCTGTTTGGTGGAGAAAAAAAAGTCTGTACTCGTTTATAACTGCAGGAGATTATTTCAGAATAATGATTCCAACTCCAGTGTCTGTAAGCCAGTCTCAAGCTCTACCTGTTCCAATTTTCTTTTCAAGGCAACTGATTAACTGGTGCTCATGTTGGTCATTGTGAAACTGCAGTCAAAGCCATTTCTCTGCAGCAATCTAAGTTCAAAGAGTTACTCAGAGATGAATGCCTGGGAAGTTTCCATTATAGGCCTGACTTGATAAAGGAAAAAGTAAATAAGTACCTGAAATATCAGGAGGATGTGAACTGCCCAAGCTTGTCTCAGTTCCTGAGATCTTCCTCAGTTAACATTAATAATGCTTCCCAGCCAGATAATGAATCCCTCACCAAGGCCTGGTGGAAGATGGCATACTGCTTGCATTTGGTGAGCCTCCAAGGTTTCGATTCTTTCAACAGAAGCATATTGATTTCCTTTCTTAATGTTTTCTCAGAGTCACAAAGTGTCACTGCCTACTTTTTCCAGGCTCCCTGAAAATTTTTTAACATGTTTTCTGCTTGCTCTACTTCCTGCTGTTCCTTTTCACTGAAAAAAGAATTTAATAGCCTGTTTTGATTCAAAGAAGGCATGTGAATGTACTTTTCTGCAACTAAAGTACAATTTGTTTACAAATGTTGGCATGGCACAAACGAACCATTATATGACTTCCTTCACTATTTGATGGCTTTGTTCTTAAAAATGTTAAAGTACCAAATCAGTTCTCATTTATGTTATCCCTTTTAAGCTAAAGCCTTCTTAATATGGACAGAGTGGTGGTTGAGGGTGCAGGCTCTGGCATCAAACTGCTTTGCCAAGTTGTTTAAATCTCTTAGTCTTAGTTTCTCAAGAGTAAAGTGGAACCATTGACAATACTGATGTGAGCAGGTTGTTATGGGGATTAATGAAATTATATGTTTGAAGTGGGAGCACAGAGGTGGGGCTATGGAAGGGCTCAATAGGTACTAGGGGTCATCTTTACCACCACCATCACCACCATCATCATCATCAACCTCATCATCATCTGGCAATGGTACAATGTAAGAACAGAAAAAAAATTGTCCCAAGAAAGACTGTAATCATAAACCTGGGATTATCTGAAATCTGCACAATTCATCTTAGTTTTCCTTGATCCCTCAAGAATTGGGTTAGCCATCATCACAATAGAAGCATGAATTCCTAGGATTTAGAAGGATAATGTTATGATGCTAGGGTAAGTGAGGCTTTAACTAGAAAACTCAAAAAGAGTTCAGGTTTATTTTATATTAACAACTGGGTACAAGAAGAGAATGAATTTCCTGAGTGTCTGGAAAGCTCTGGGATCCAGAAGTAGGTAGAGAGGAACTTCCAGCAGTGGCAGATGAGAAACAAATGCCTCACACCCTTAAGAGCTTTAGAAGGTCAAGTCAAGTACATCCTGGAAATCTAGAGGAAGGTGGCAGAGCCAAGGGCACAGGCAGCCTATGGGCAGGGCAGAAGTCAGCTGTTTGAAGTTGTCAGCCTCCATGTGGATGGTAGCCCAGGAGGGGCATAGGCACTGTGGAGGAGCCACCAGGCTGTGGCTGCTCGGCAGGGCCTGGACAGCATAGGAGGTCACTGTGTTAATTAACACGAGTGGCACTTTCTACCCCTTGTGTTCTCCCAAACAGCCACAACTATGGGAAGTGGGGCAAACTCAATGAGAATCAATGAGACTTCACCAAAGATACACAAAGTGAAGAAGCCTGGAGCGATATAGGTGGTCAAAGTCTTATTCTGTCTCTTACAGAATCCAAGAAATTTTAGGGGCTGAACTTGTGGATGAACTTTGAAAGAATTTGGATTTTGGAGTAAGCTAGTAGGCACATGGTGTTACTGATATTTACAATTCATTTCTTAATTCCTTTATTTTTATGTTCACTTTGAAAATACTTATTTAATGAAACACATAAGAGTATGCCTGAGACATTTGGATTATGGTTCTACACACAGCTAGTTATACATTTTGTACTGTGTACTTAGAAACTAAAATAAATCAAAGTGCACAAAAAAGAATCATGGAATTAAAAATATTGTATCTCTTTTCCTTTCCTTGTCATATTCCAGAAAGGTGAAACACTTATTGTGAAAACATTAGGTTTTTATCAAATATATAATATAGGGATACTCTCTCTTTATACCTGATTCAAAATATAGAGAAGTGATTAGAACAAAACATAAAAATCTTTTTATCTGCTCACATTTTTCCTAGCCTTGAAGCAACCACTGTCAATGATTCTGTGTGCTATTAATCTTCCAGTATGCATGTGTGTGTACATAATTATATACAGCATAAATAAGATTACATTGTACATATTAAGAGACTTGCTTTGATAATGAGTCTTAAAGATCTTTTCACGTCAATATATTCATACCTTCATCATATTCAATAAAATGTTTTCACTTTAATTATTTACTAGTTAATATGTAGTTTCCCTTACCTTTTTCTAACTCAATAAATGATACAAAGAACACTTTTATATATACATCTTTGGGTACGTGTAAAGTAGAATTACTAGGTCATAAGCAAAACACAGTTGTAATTCTGATATATACTGCCAAATTAGCTTCTAAAAGACAACCAATCTATAATTCTACTAGCAGTGTTTAAGACCAGGGAGAGAGTGAGTATTATTGAAATTTAATGACTTTTTTTCACAATATTTACAAGATTGGTTTAGGATATGTGTTGCTATTGATCAAAGGATTCGTTGTAGAATTAATGCTGTGATATTTTCTTCTGTCACTTTTACAATCAGCATTACTATTTTATAAATATAAGTATTGTGCAATATCTTTTCATTTTCTTTTTTTCCCCGTCTTTTACAAAGGGGAAACCAAGATCTAGAGGGAGTAGTTGAAAAGTGCCCAAGTTTTTATGGAAGCCAGAAGTGAACCCACCAAATTCTATTAAGTGTCTGGCAATTAGGGCTAAATCAGTAATTGAGTGACTATATATATGTGTGTGTATATATATATACACACACACATACACACATTTTTAGGAGTCTACACAAAATATCCTATTTAGATATAACAACTGAAGCAATGAGTGAAAGGAACTCTGAGATCTAGACAAGGCCATTGACATGTAGCAAATAGGTAAATTGGGAAATAACATAATAGTTGAATAATAAGCTTCAAGATGTATGAAACAGATGGATGAAAGTGAAGTTAAATACAAATCCTTTGATAATTGGGATGCAATCTATGGGCACCACATGGCATGATTCATCTTCATGGTTTTAAACCAGTGGTGAAAATGAGGGATAACACTGGGTTCAGTGTAGTCTCATGATTCTTTGCACACCAGCGACAATTCTCGTGCTTTTACCAAGAAATTTAGAGGACTGACGGAAACTGAGAAAACAGATAACATGTAAAATCCTTATAAATAATAAGGAATTAATCATTCTTATAGTAAGATATATTACCGACACATTTTCATTATTTGTATCACGGTAACTCTGTGATATGAGTAGGGGTGATAGTAGCACATTCCACTGATAGGGGAGAAAGCTGAGATATAGAAGAGGTACTTCCTTATACCAATTATGTTATTAATCAGCAGAAGACACAACCACCTAAATTTAGGCTTTCTGATTCCTTATCCTGTGTTCTTCCTAATATTAATACCCTGCCTGCTAGTCCAAAGCAAAGCTTTTGAGTCAATCAGTTTAAATATCCCAAAACTTCATAGCATGACCCTATTATTACTTATGGAATTGAGTTTAACATAACCTGGGGTATCTTTGCACCTCATAAAGAGGTCTAGTTATTGAAGTTCAAAAAGGTCCTTGTTACAGAATAGTGTGCCCGGAAGATATCTAACAGCATAGGTCACAAGAGAGTTAGTATCATAGAGGAAGGACTCCAGGAAAGAGAAAGTACTTCTTGACAGATGAAAGGAGAGGGTATGTCTGTTAATACCTCAGCTGGATCGTCCCTCAGATTTTCTAAATTGTCTGATCGTATATTCTACTCTTGAGCTTGTTTGAATATTTCTTTTCTAGGAGCAATAATATATGTGCTTTTCTTCTGGAAGAAGGTGGGCATTACCTGAGTTTAATTACGTTTTTCTGGAGATTTTTAAAGTCAGGTTTGTGGAAATTCACGGTGTATAGTCTCTGATAATTTATCTTTTGTTTTCTGAGATGGATGAGTCCATACAATCCTAATTGAAAGGAAAAGTAGACGTAAGTTGATGCCTTAGTATCACGGCCTCATCTTTGCAAATTTTAATTCCACTATGCTGATTGAGAGATATTAAAATGACCTAAATATCTCATAGTATGTCAACAGAAAACTAAATTATTAAGTTTCCTCTTATATTAAACTAAGATTTGAGTGGGTGCTCAGTAAGGTTTCTAGGAGTCCTTTTGTTCCATGTCTCCTTTTTAATCATAGTACCCAGCATTGTGCATGGCAAAGAGAAGAGCTCATTAACTTGTGATGCACAATCATTTGTTTGAGTAGAATATTTGCAATGCTTTAAAATGTCTTCCTTCCTCCCTCCCTCTCTCCCTTCCTTCTTTCCTTCCTCTTTGTTCTGCGTTCAATCATTCATACTTTGTACATTCAATAAATCTTTATTGAACATCAATACTGGACCTTTATCCTTCCTTTTTCTGGAAATCCAGAAGTTACTGAAATATCCTAGTAGATAGCTGTAATAACCACTACACAAAGTTTATAGCTTACAAAACTGAGATTTCAATCTCAATCTTGTATTTAATGGGGGGATTTAGACTTTGTTAATTTCATCTGACAAATGGAAAAGGCGAAAATTAAGTAATATACTCAAGGCCACTGGGTCAACAGCAAAGCCAAGAGTTGAACACAATTGGTCTAATTCAAAATCCTTGTTTCCTTCCTCTGTGCTACACAGCCTCTCCAAAAACTAAGCAGCATGAGCTGTGATAAAACCAATGTTGCCTCTGGTTTTCTGGAGAAGACTACATAGGCCATGGCCTCATCAGGAAATGCATGCTGTTTTCCCTCCTTTAGATTTTTATTATAAGGACAACTGTATATTGTTCTGGTGTGTAGAAGAGTGCAGTCATTTCAAAATAAAGATTTTTTTGACTTTCCTTGCTAGCAGATGCCAGTTTTCCTTTCCTTCCTTGAACCCCACTTAGGTTCCTCATCCTACCACTAGGCCCAAATTGACACTCATAGCTCAGATTTTCCCCCTCAGTGTCTTAGTTTTTAATAACTTTCCTACCCATTATCCTATATCCTATAGTTGTCACCATAAATCAAGTTTTTCTTTCTATACATGCTATTCCTTTAAATTGTAATTAATCCTGGGAAAGGACAAAACAGTGTTGTTGGCTTTGTACTGTCCCCACTATAAAGCAAATCTGTCAAGGCCAAGGCTCTGCAGGGGTTGGGGCAACCTACACAATCTCCTTTTGTGAAAAGATGAAATACTGTAGGTACTAGTTAGTTCTACATCAGCAGACATGTAAAGTTTAATTTTTACCCTCTTTTTTAATTCCCTGATTATTCTAATCACTGCTTTTAAAAAAGTCTTGTTTTTTTTTTCTTTAAAAATCAAACACAACAGTTTAGAACATAAGTCATATTTGTTGGAACGGTATAACTGGCATAATTCTATGAATTCCCATTAAAATTCAGGTTAGCTTCTTATCATTAGAATATGCACTGCATAGCCTAAAATTTTAAAGAAACTTTAGTTGGTTTTCAAATCCAGCCACAGTTAGAATCAGTAAAGAAGTTTTTTTTTTTGTTGTTTTTTTTTTTTTTTAAAGAAATAGCAGTGCCCATTTGTTCTTCCCAGAGGCTCAAATTTAAATGGTCTTGAGAGAGGTCCAGACATTGTATTTGAAAATCCCACAGGCGGTTCTGATGGGAAGCTGGAACAGAAGATTATGAGAAATACAGAGCTCATGAACCGCAGGCCTTCCGCCCCTTGTATGGACCCAAGAGTTTCTGTGAGAAATAGCCAGAGCGTGAGTTCCAATTTAGATATACCTTCCAGTGTATTTCAAAGAGGAGACCAAAGGCACTCTCTTCTAGCAACTCATTTGATTGTTACTGAATCAGAATATCTACAGTTAGGGCTTGAAGCTTCGGGCTTTTAAAGGATCCTTTACGCCTTTAACGTCTCACGTCCCTTTTTAACCTAGAGCATCTTTTTATAAATGCCATTACCCTATTGAAATGATCGGACTGGTTGCCTTATAACATGTTCCACCTTTTGAATTTGTCTAATTGTTTCTTTGTGGTGGTGTTGACATTGTACCCCCAGATTTCCTACAAACTGGAAGTCAAGTTTCTAAGTTTACTTGAATTCTGGTTGAACATTTTGAGCAAGAACATCTCAGAAGTATGTTTTATATTAATACATCATATTCCTTCCTGTAAGATTCTCCGTGGGGCCTGAAAGCTTAAGCGGATGAGTAACTTCTCCCTTCTCAGGCCCAGCCCAAGGTGCAAGGCCACTTGCATCAGCAGCCTGCGCTAGCAAAACAGCAGAAGCAGGAAAAGAGCCGGCCGGACGACACGTACCCCTGAAGGTCAAGAACGTAGCAGTTATGTCAGACTAGGACACTTCCTGTTTACAGGAGACTATAAAACCTTTGCCTCCTCCTCACTTGGTGCTGATGCCATTTTAGGCCTCAGCCTGCGGGCACCCAGGCGCTTATTAAAACAGCATGTTGCTCCACACTACCTCATGTTGTCTGTTGGCACACTCTCAGGGTTCAAACTGATACAAAAACCTTATACTTCCTATCAGTGGGCACCCCACGTCCCACTTTCCCACTGTTAGCTGTGCTGTTTTCACTCCCAGGTTACACTGATGGTGGCCAGATTCATCCATTATAAAATTGAATTAGCCCCAACTTCATCAGGAAGTAATGAGGCTTTGACATCACACACTTAGCCAGTTTCCCATCAGCCTTTCACCTAGGAGTTTTGAAATGATGAATCAATGATGAATCAGTTATTTTTATTAAGGGCTATAAACTGGTGATATTCTATTATTTCTTCTACATTATCTCTCTTCCTCTAGAGAAAGAAGAGTGATCTTTTCAGAGGTGAATTAGATTATGTCACTCTTCTGTTCCATCCCACCCCAGTGACTTTTTTCTCTACTAGAGGCCTCCAAACACCCCTCCCCAGCAACCAGTGTCCTCACTGATTTTTGTCTCCCATTACTGTCTTCCTTACTGTTGCCACTCCAGTCTCCTTGCTGGAAGGTGCCATGCATCTTCTGATGCATCACTGTTCCCTCTACCTGCAGTGCTTTCCCTTGGCTTCCTTCCACTATTATTTCAGGTTCCTTCTCTAATATTACCTTGTCAGTGAGTCCTTCTCTTACTCCCTTATTTTAAATAGCAATCTTTCCAACACGTTCTTGCCTCTTTCTGACTTAATTTTCTCTAAAGTACTTATCTTCTATTGGCATGTTATATATTTACCTATTTGTTTCCCTCTTTTCAACCTCAATGAGATGAATGAATGATTAAAGTGAATGGTGATGTTCAGAAGAGCTAAATAGCAGGACAAATATCACTCATCAAATTAGTAAGAAAAAAAGTATAGTCTTAAGAACTGTCAGCTGGGAACTGGCCTGGAACAAAGAGTTAGACCTTAATGTTCTCCTGTTGAATATAAACAATTTTATTGAATACATATCAGACAAGGTCATTCTGAGACCATGATGGAGTGAGACAAAAAACATACCCCTCCATAATTATGTCTGAGCACAGACAAAACATGAACAGTATGCAGAACTATGCAGAACACAAAGATGTCCAAACGTCCCTTCCCCCAACTAACACTTGTCACTTCTGTTTCCTTTCCAAGGACAGCTTTAGTTCTGCTTCCTTCCTCTTTCCTCCTGGATATATAAAATTTCAAGGTACTTGCACTAGTTTCCTATGGCTGCTGTAAGAAATTACCACAAGCTGGTCGCTTCAAACAATGTAAATTTATTTGCTCACACTTCTCAAGCTCAGAAGTCTGAAATCAAGAGATCAGCAAACTTGCCTCCAAAGGCTCTAGCGAAGAATTCTTCCTTCTCTCTTATGACTTCTGCTGGCTCTGGCCATATTCTTGTGGCTTCCAGTCTCTGCCTCTGTATTCAGTCACACCAGTCTCTGTTTCTGTATTCACATGGCCTTCTCCTTTTTTTTTGGACTGAGTCTCGCTCCTGTTGCCCAGACTGGAGTGCAGTGGCATGATCTCAGCTCACTGTAACCTCTGCTTCTGGGGTTCAAGGGATTCTCCTGCCTCAGCCTCCCAAGCAGCTGGGACTACAGTCGTGAACCACCATGCTCGGCTAATTTTTTGGTATTTTTATTAGAGACAGGGTTTCACTATGTTGGCCACGCTGGTTTCAAACTCCTGACCTCAGGTAATCTGCCTGCCTCGGCCTCCTAAAGTGGGGGAATTGCAGGCATAAGCCACCATGCCCAGCCGGCCTTCTCGTTTTATGTCTGCAGTCAAATGTCCCTCTACCCTCATAACACTCATGATCACATTAAGGCCTCACCTAGATAATTAAAGATAATCTCTCCATCTCAAGATCCTTAACTTAATCACATCTGCAAAGACCTCCTTTTAGAAAAATATGGTAACACCCACAGGAACAAGGGAATAATACCTAGATATCTTTGGGGAGGGGGAATTATTCAGCCTAACACATATCCTGTTATACATCTAGGTATGACCCAATCCACAGTAAAGCACTTCTTTCTTGAACCATCATGACTGACCCTGCCAAAGCCATCTATCCAAAGCTAAATGTTTATAACTAATCCCTACTAATATCTTTTTAAGAATATACCCTCATGGTTCCCAATGTTATGTGGTCTCTCTTATTATAAGCAATAAAACCAGGTGTGTATAATACAGGTGGATTTCTGGTAGTCTCTACCTGGTGGGTATGGGTACCAACATATGTGTCTTGCATTTATCCATCGCATATTCAGACCTCAGAATTTCAATTGCTTGGCTTTTTTTCCCCTTAAAATATCTTATAATCAGTGAGAGAACTAAGTCAGTGGTTTCCGTGGGGCATGGAGGGTTGGCGTTAAAAGAATCTTTGCAATTTATGTACAATTATAATACTTTTGAAAGCATTTTATTCTTTTAAAGAATTGTCCTGGTTTTCTGCTATTAGGTATAATTTAAGTGTTCCTACATACTTGAATCAGAAGTATAAAATATTAAGCTATTTTTAAAACTTATTCTGGAAGTTAAAACTTACCTTTTTTAATGTATTGCCTTGGATAAAGGGCAGAGGCCATCATTCTAAATGACATTTTGTATGAAGTAATACATTATTTCTGATACCTGTGGTTTTTTTCTTAAAACTTTTATCACTTGAAATGACCTCTCAGTAAAGGCTTTTGAAAACTATAAATCTCTGATGTGTGTGTTCTAAATTCGATGATAGAAAAGCATTTTAAGAAAAGACACTGGTGCAGATGTTTAAAAACACTGCATTAATATGGAAGCAGAGATAAAGATACTTGAAAAGGACAGCCTTGACAAAAGTTATGTTTAACCAACTGGGCAGCACTATCGTTTATGAAAGATACAGAAGCAACAGATTTTGGTAGGGACTAAACGTTGAAGTACCCATTTTTTAATAATTACACATGAAGAATAAACAATTATTCAAGTATCTTAGGGAACCTCTTTGATTTTCTCCAAGATGGGGGAGTGCTGTTTCTCATCATTTTAATCTTGTTATGTCACTTGGGTAGTCATTTACTTTAAAAATACTTGAGAGTAAACAGTGTAGTGAATACACATATTGTAAAGCTTAAACTGTGCCTTAAGGCCATTCGTGTTTGAGGACCCAAAGCAAACTAAAACAAAAACATGCTATGGAGGTCAATTAAACTCTTTAAATATTGTTATCAAGCTCCACACTGAGGGGTTTATCAGTATGGGAGTCATTAGAAATAAGGTATGTTTGTTTTGGTGCTTGGCTGGAAACATTGCTGTGCTCCTAGCAGAGATATGTTCTAGTCAACAGCAGACTTACCATCTACGGAGCTCTGCAGTTATGAAGTTCCTCCATCCAGACTTATGGCTAAAAACACTATGGGACTTTAAAACATAGTAATGGTTAGGCATCCTCCAGACTACTTAAATCTGAGGCTCTGGGGAGAAGGAATACACAATGAGCCTCACAGAGGCCCTGTGGTCTTGTCACCATATCTCTGTCTAAATTTATGTGTTACATAAAGGAAGAATGATTATTAAATGGATATTAAAAAACGATTCTGTCATACTAAATTGTAGACACGTTAAAAGAAAAGTGGCAAGTAGCAAGTTGGTCTGACATTTAGGGGATACTGATTACCTTGGCTGCTGAAGGTACATCTTTGTTTAAAATGTGAGACAAAAGGATAGAAAAAGAGTAGAACTGGGTTTTCAAATATAGAAAGGGGGAAAATAGTTAAGAAGAGAAAATAGCTCTCTAAATACCGAGGTGATAAGAAGCTAGAAGGATGATATCCTTTTAAGACCCAACCAGTTGATTCATTACGTAGGGATTTTAATAGTGTCAACCATCCAAAAGAATGCTGCCTATGGAAAATACAGAAATTAGTCAGGAGATGCCACATGATACAGAGAGGTGAAACTGCAGAGTGAGGAAGAAAAGACTTGCACCAGACTACAGGTACAAACTTCACAGAAAGAATACAGTTAGGAGCAAAAAGAAAACAAAAGAAGAAAAGCAAAGAAAGGAAGAGATGAGAGCAAGAAAGGAAAGAGAAGAGCTCATTTCTCAGAATAGAGATAAAAAACGATAATAAATTATAACACTAATTAGACTCATCAAGAATGAGACAATGTACTTATAGAGCTTACTAAAGAAGGAGAAGCCTTCACTACTGAAGTACATACTTGCTTGCAGGCCAAAAAGACTTACCCATAGCTAAAACCATGTGTAAAGGCAAAGGGTTGGAAAAAATATTGTAGAAGTCAAATAAAGGTTAAAAGAAGAAAGCCAGGATGGGAGGGACTTATCAAGAGGCAGAAAATTTTCTTAAAACTTGAGTAGTGGCAGAATCCCTGGTAAATCATTTCTGATGAAGGAAATTACGTTTACATTGCTTCTAGAAGCACTTCACATAGAGATGAGAGTTAACATATTAGGGAGTACAGAAACCACCTACGTTGTAAGAGTAGCCATGCCATTAGAATTCTTGGAAAGATTTGATTACCCTTAGCCATTCAACAACAACAACAACAACAACAACAACAGAAACAAAATAAGGCAATACACTGACTGAGAGAGAGAGTTAAGAAGAATTAGCAGAAAATGAGGTCCTGAAAAATAAGAGGAAGGAGAGAAAGTTATCCTAGATTTCAGGAGAAAATTGCTCAAACAGGATGCCTCAGAAGATAGCAGTTATTACATAAACTTACTAACCCCTACCAGCCATACTAAGTCAGAGAAACAGAGCCAACATTGGCACAGGGTACCACAGGGCACAGTGGAGGCTCCCAGAACCTAGCAATTCAATGAATTTTACTCAGAGAACTGAGGTGCTCCAAACTAGTCATGCATAATCCAGAATATCGCCCATACAATTGCGTAAAGATTCACTGACATTCAAATTGTCAAGAGTTAAAAATAGCATTAAATGGTACTGAGACCCATGGGATGACTTTTCTGCTAAATGTACAGTTCTTTAAAGTTGTTTAAAAGAGTAGAAAAAGTAGAATCAGATATTTTGGTAAAACAGTAATATTTATATAGTAAAAACTAAAGTTAAATTGGAAAAAGATAGGAAGCCAATTAGAGTATTTGAAATGGTATAACCATAACTTTGAATGTGTAACTGGAATGGATAGTTTGGGGGGGAAAACCTACTTTTTGAATTAGGAAAAAATAAATTGATTACCCAGATGATTGTACAGGAGGCTAAAGGGAAAGTGGTGGAAATGTTTCTTCAAAGCAGGTGACTAACACCTTGTGGCTTATAAATAGAAATAAAAACCTCTTAAAACATAAAAAGGAACAGATAAATACTTATGGATAAGTTTAACAAAATATATGCAAAACATGTACACTGCAAATTACAAAACTTTGCTGTGGGACATTAAAGAAGATTTAAATGAAAATATTTACCATATGTATGAATTGGAAGACTAAATATGGCTGTCAATTTTTCTCAAATTAACCTAAAAATCAATCAAAATCCTAGTAGAATTTTTTGGTAGAAATTAACAAACTCTTTCTAAATTTTGTGTGGAAATACAAAATTTAGATTAGCAAAAACAATTTTTGAAATACCTACAAAATTGAAAGACTTCACCTGATTTTAAGATTTACCCTAAAGCAACTTTAAATTCTTTCAAGCATGTTAAAAATGAGCAAAATATATGAGTAAACTCTTAATAGAAGGGCATGTAAGATTCTTCAACAAGCACATGAGATTTTGTATATCATTATTTATCAGAGAAATATAAGCTGCTGTAAAATACCATTACACACAAACTTGCATGGCCAAAATTAAAAAGACTAGCAACACCAAATGTTGTCAGGGATATAGAACAAGTGGAACTATCATTCCTGGTGGGCATATACAATAATGCAATTTCTTTGCAAAACAGTTGGGACTACAGGCATGTACTACCATGCCCAGCTAATTGTTTTTTTGTAGAGATGAAGTCTCTCTATGTTGTCCAGGCTGGTTTCAAACTCCTGGGCTCAAGCGATCTTCCCACCTTGGCCTCCCAAAGTGCTGGGATTTACAGTCTGAGTCACCATGCCCAGCTGGATCATGCTTTTAACCGTAAAATAGAAAAGCTCTAAGTAAGGAAAGGATTTGGCCAAACAGTACAATGTAAACATTTTATGTAGTTATAAAATAAATAAAACTCGAATAGAAGAAAACATCTTTTTCTAAAACTTAAATGCAATGCAAAACATGAACCTAATTGTGTCAAGAGTAGATTGTTCAATCAGAAATAGAAGATTCTTTCCATGAACAGATACAGTTTATTGTAATTTTTGAAATATCACAAACTGACTTGTGCATCATTTAGAATCTTGCTGTTTTAGCACTTGGAAAATTTTTGAAGGTTTTAGAGAGTCATGAGGTTGGTTTTAACTGCTGTGGCTTATTGAATCAAGGAAGGTAAATTTAATACATATTTATTATTGTATCTTTCAAAAATTAACTAGTTTTCTGGGATTGAGACTACTGAAAATGTCAGCACCTGGCATTATTTGAACTAAGCAGATATATTTTCCATATAAGATACTTGGACTTTTAAAGTGATTATTTCTGAAATAATATTAATGGGAAACTGATCATACACAAATCTCATCTTGTAATAGAAGCCCCATATGATACCCTTGATTGTGTTTTATATGAGACTATATGTCATACAAACTATGGCCAATTATTTTTATTTCCCTCAATATTTGTTAACCCAGAATTTTGTCTTTTTATTTGCAAAAAGACTGAGTTCTCTGCTGAGTGATTGAATTGTTTCTGCAGACTTTCTAGAAAGCTTCACAACAACTGCCAGTCCATTCAGAGTGTTTTTGAAGAATTGTCTTTATAAGTCTCATACTAGGAGTGGCAGAGAGAGATAAACTATTGTAAGTGACTTTATGAAAAGATTGCATATACAAGGTAGGACATATTTTAAGGAAAAAAGAGCCAAAAAGAAAGCTTAAAATTTCTTTAGTAATCACAGTGGAAGTAAAAATAATATTGTTACTTTGAAAATATTATTTATACAGAAGAATGATACAAATTAGGAATTTAAATATTCAGCATAAAAAGTAATATAAAGTTCATAATTCACTACTATCGCTTTTGTTAGTGTTTCTGCATACATTTTTTGCTTACTTTGTCTTCTGTTTGCATTTCCTCACATGTCTAGTTATTTTTGATTGAAGGTATTTAATATAAAACATTATAGATATAATCTAAGACTTCATATATATGTGTACTTTCACATATCTATATTATATATTCATATATTTTAATTTTATTTTTATTTATTTATAGATTTTCTACTTAATCTCAGTAAAAAGTTTGGCCAAATTGCATAATCTGCTATTCCAGAAGCAGAATTCTAACTCTATTATGTTTTTCACCAGAATACTGATGAGATAATTTGCTTTCACTTTGCAGAAAAATACAATGTACCTTTTCCTGGATAATCAAGGTTATAGCAACAATCAAATTGTGTAGATAAGTTGTGGGGCTCATCATGATCTTCCAGGACATTTATGTAGCCCTATTGATGACATCCTGAAACTGAGGCCTAATAGAACATGTACCTGCGATCATATAAATAGAACTTGCAACAGCAATAGAGGGTTGTTCATACCCTGGATTGTTTAAAGAGGTTGTTCAGTTTGTCTCAATCAATTGAAATAGAATTGGTACCTTCATGAAGGGGCCAAATTGTGCAAATGTGTACATTATACTAAGACACTGCTAGCGAACTGCTAGGCCCTCTGCTATTTAAAAAGTTTATATAGAGAACACAAAACCTCCGGCTATAGAAGCTGTGTCCTTACAACAGTAAGGAGGTTAATGGCAAGGCCTATGCTTTTAACCCTAATACTGGACAGTTCTAAGTAAAGCAAGAACTAGGCCGATCAGTACAATATCTTGAATTTCAGGAAATCTGGATGGCTGAATTAAGCAGAGGGACCAGAATTCTCAGAAGCTCATACTTTTCCAGGTTTTAGATAACGACTGTCTATATGGTCAATAATGGGAAATAATTCTAAGTAAAAAAAAAACAGTTTTGGAGAAAGAACTAAAGAAAGCAGTAAGTGATTCATCAATACCAATTTGGGTGTGTGATCTATCAAAACAGTGAAAGAGAGACTTCCAAAAGAACCAATGGAGAGAGTGCATTGCTGGAGGCATAAAATCTAATTAAAATTGCCTGGGACAACTGGAGATCGTGCTATCCTAAGACCCTTTCACAGGCATGTCAAGAAGAGAACAAAGAGATATCTGGTCTTTCTGGCAGAAAATACGCACTATCTCTAGTTTTCAAGAAAAGGACTTCCATTTGTGAATGTGAAATTTTCTTTAAATGAAGTAGTGAAGAGTCCCATGTGATAATTTACTCAGATTTTTAAATAAAACTGAAGACCAAATTCCCAGAGGACTGATTTCAGGGAACCATTGGATTATACAGTACCTTTAAAAGCAGCAAAACCTGTTTTCTCACTGTCAGGGAGTTATAATGAGAGAGGGAAACTGCATATTTTCCTCAGCTGTGACTGACCAGAGTAAAATCAAGAGTGTGAAAAACTTTGTGCAAGATATGGAACCTCTGACACTGGAATTCAGAGATGAAAACTCAAGGCAGGGCAAAAATTATGCCCAATGGGCAAGTAGCATGGATAGCCAATGAGTCATTTACAGTTACATGAAGTAACCCTCATAGTGGAAAAGTTGAACGGCCCATTAAGGAAAGTTAAGAAAACACTTGGGTCCTGAATTTCACAGGAAATGGGCAAGATGTTTCAACCCTGTATTAGGGACTTAAGTGAGAGGCCATCAAGGGAATGCCACTATTCTGCCACAAGTAGTTATGTCCATAGCAGCAGCCAAAAGAACACTAACAAAGCATGTCCAGAAACAAAATTTGTTATGGTCACAAAGGCTGACGGAATTGCCAACAAATTTCAAAGATGCTTTTGTCTCCAACTGATATGACTCAATTGAATTTTCCAAGCCGTAGATGAGACATATTGAGGAATTTATCTTTTAATTATAAAATTAGGCTGGGCGTGGTAGCTCACATCTGTAATCCCAGGACTTTGGAAGGCTGAGGCAGGTGGATTGCCTGAGGTCAGGAGTTACAGACCAGTCTGACCAACATAGTGACACCCCGTCTCTACTAAAAATACAAAAAATTAGCCGGGTGTGGTGGTGCGCACATGTTGTCACAGCTACTCAAGAGACTGAGGCACGATAATCTCTTGAACCTGGGAGGCAGAGGTTGCAGTGACCTGAGATCACACCACTGCACTCCAGACTGGATGACAGAGCAAGACTCTTCTCAAATAGTAGTAGTAGTAGTAATAATAATAATAATAATAATAATAATAATAAAATTAGTTGGCCCAACAAAGTAGGAGGACTATTTAAGGTACTAATACATCTTAAATGCCACCCATTAGAGAAAGACCAGAGGCATTCGACTTTCTAACTCTAATGAAGTGCTAATACTCAAACGCCCTCTGTCTCTCTCTCTCTCTGTTTCTCTCTGACACACACACACACACACACAAATCACCAAGGAAATTGAGATGGTAGTGGAGGCAGAAGGAGAAATAATACGTTGAACTAAAACAGGACAACGTTCACATGGTGAAGATTAACAAACCAAGGATAAACAAATTTTAGTATGAAATAGATAAAATTGGCATTGACTTTTTGGAATGACTTGGATACTGACTTTGAGAAAGGTTGTGGTATCAATAGCACTTATTGACACACTGTGCAACCCTTTGGAAAATTCTCCTTAATTTGTAATGAATGGGTCTAAGCAAAAAATTATTGTGTTAGCTCCCTTCCAGTGTTTGTGGATATTCAGGCTGGTTGCTTTTACTGTGGCTGTTTATGTAACAAGTGTTAAAGTTGCATACATAAACACCTCCCATGTGATATGGTGACCCAGATGCACAATGTTAATGACACCACTACCTTAATTTCTTCCCTCTTCATCAAAAACCAACCACAAACAACATCGGTAACACAGGTGCATGGCCAAGCACAGCAGCTAGTTTTGTTTGTGCCTAGTGGACAAAATCCTGTGTTAGAGAATACGCAAAGACCATGTGCATGAGGAGCTGTCAGAGACACCCTATCAATTAGTTCCTTATAAGAACAGGTCTCATCTCATGAATCAGTGTAACAGTTTAATGCTTTTCAGTCTGGGAAGAAATTATCATTTTGCTTCTTATATTAATTTGGCAACTAAATTTTATACATTTTGTTATCATTGGGTTTGTTCTGTTCTGAATGCTGGCCCTACACCGAGACATAAAATAGCTGGAAGGGGGTTATTGAATGTTCCCTATGCAAAGAAATTATAAATGTTTGAGATGATGAATATACTAATTACTCTGATTTAATCGCTATATATTATATGTGTCAAAACATTAATACATACCCCACGAATATGTACAATTATTATTCGTCAATTTAAGAATTAAAGTAAATTTTTTAAAAGACACGGAACACTCAAGAAGGAGCTTTTGTGTTGTAAAAGAAATGGCTGGTATTGTTTAACAACTCAAAAGTAAAAATTACCTAATGATTTAAAAGAAATGCTAAAGGGAACTCAGCAACTCTGAGGACAGTTTTGAAATTGCCTTATTTCGCAAATGTAAGATAAAATGAAAAATGTCCTGTGTTGACAGTAAGGGATTTCAGAGGCACATGTGTTAAAAGTCTACCCCATCTTGATAACAATATAAAATTATATACTCATGTGTATCTATTTGATTATTTTATTTATCTCAAAAATATTATTGCTTGGTTACCTGTGCCCAGCACTTTTGGAGGTATGAGAAAAAAGCAGGGAACAAAAGAAGACAAAGGTCCTTGCCCTCATGGAGATTCTACTCTAGTAAGTATGAGAGACAGATAATACCCATACAACCATGTGAATTCCATGGTACATCAGCTGGTGTTCGGTGCTAGAGAGTGATGGGTGAGGGATGCAAATTTGAGAAAGGCTGGTCCAGAAATGACTCCTTAAAGGATAAAATTAACTGGGATATGAAAAAGGTAAAGTTTATGTTTGTTAGTTTTAAATATCAGAATCAGATGAAGAAATGTTTTAGCTAGACACACCTAATTAATAGTATCTGGGTCACTGAAATTTAATCTGAGCACATATAACACAAATAAATGGAAATTTCCTCTATTGATCATGTTGAAGATGAAGCCTTTACACGTCTCTGTGTTTCCTAACTATCAGACTAACTCTAATATCTAACACATATTTTGTAAGTGACATTTAACAGCGCCCATAATGTGTGGCCCAGCAGAATAGGCACTTGAGGTGCTCAGGCTCCCTGAAAATTCGAGTCTCTTATCAAGTTCCATTCTTGTTTTCCATGACACCGATTCATAAACAGCCACCACTGTGTGGAAAATCCATACTAATTTTCTTACGCACTGATCCTGCCTGTCATACCACAGTCTGTTTCAAGTGTTATGTTGGTGTAAAGAGAGCACATCACATTAATTAGGATTTCAGCAAAACATCAGAAAACAAAATGATAAGGGCTCATAATTACAAACATATAAATTGTCAATTTTAGGACCATTTTATAAGAGATCATCCTGAGGTTTTATGTGGATGATTTCTTGCCAGAGATGCTATATCCTTGGTGTTCGTACTTTAATGAGTATCAGTTGTCTAAATTATTTCTGAGGCCATAGAGAAGAGCATGAGCTGGCCAGTCCAGATGTAGAGGGATGGTACCAGGGGTGATAGAGCAAGTTGGAACTGAACATTAGGATGAGACTATTATAAGCTTGTGGGAATCAGTCCAGTATGCAATAAAGGATGTAATTGAAATGTTTAAGACAGAGTTTGGAAATCCCCTGGCAGAAGGGTAGCATTAAATGTGCTGAGTACATTCTTGCATTGGGGTTTATAGGATTTCAAAAGAAAAGTTACCGGGAATACAGATATGCAGGGAAATTTCAATAACAACATGAGATAAATAAGGGATGTGATAAAACATAATTATTTTTCCCAGAGAGTTATTACAAAGAGACCCAGTGAGAATTTTAAATGGGACAGAGTTGATTGGAGGTGTGGAGTTAGACTTCAATAACCTATGAGTACTGAAAACTAAGTTTAGAGGTAATTAATGGAAATGAATTGAACAGTCTTCCTGCCTCTCCAACAGATGCTGTTTTTCAAGATAATTCTGTCAAGAGAGAAATGTCTAACTTACAGAAGTCTAGATAGTAGTATAGAATGAATAATAGAATTGGAAAACAAAAACATACTTTACAATCACTGACATATAATGTTAAAAACATTTTGTGAGTGAACAGTTATGTGATACCAAAATAATACCCACCAATCACATTCTGGTTGAATGGGGAGAAGCATAATTTTACCATGGAGGAATTGAATGGCCATTACGTTTATTCAAGGATAAATTTTAGGTTTGGTAATAATGGGATGATTTTGTATTTTTGGTGTTATACAATGCAATGTACAAAATGTTGCCCTCTCATGTCTTTCTATTAAAGATATTTACCATCAATTTAAGTACATTTCTATATTTAACTTTCATTTTGAAGAAATTACAGGGAATGTAGAAGCAAGTTCCCTATATTCATAATCTTGTTTTATTTCCTCCCATTAAGTGTGAGCCCAAATTAATGACTTGCTTCTAATTAATAGAATTCAACAAAGTGATGGGCTGTCACTCTTTTTTTTTTTTTTTGAGACAGAGTCTTGCTCTGTCACCCAGGCCAGAGTGCAGTGGTGCAATCTCAGCTCACTGAAACCTCCGCCTCCCAGGTTCAAGTAATTCTCCTACCTCAGACTCCCGAGTAGCTGGGATTACAAATGTGTGCCACCATGCCCGGCTAATTTTTGTATTTTTTGTAGAGATGGATTTTTGCCATGTTGGCCAGGCTGGTCTCAAACTCCTGACCTCAGGTGATCCACCCACCTCGGCCTCCCAGAGTGCTGGGATTACAGGCATGAAGCACCGCGCCCGGTTCACTTCTAAAACTACGTAACAGAAAGACTCTAGCTTCCATTTTGCTTGTTGTCTGTTGCATGCTCTGTCTCTTTCACACTCTGATGAAAGCCACCTGCCATATTGGGAGCTGACCTATGAAACAGTCTATGTGACAAGCAACTAAAAGAGATCTCCCACCCACAGTCATCAATGACCTCAGCCCCTCAGACCAACAATCCATAAGGAATAAATCCTTCTGACAATCATGTGAATGAACTTGGAAGAGAACCTTTCCCAGCTAAGCTGTGTCTAGATTCCAGTAGCAAAGACATTGTGAGATGATAAATGTTTGTTGTTTTAAGATAGCAAGTTTTGGGTTACACAGCAATAGATAAAATATACAAGCCAAATAACACCACAGGGAAATTTGGAAGGTGGAACGTTGTAAATGTTCTATACAACAATCAACATGCATTATTTTCAAGGCAGAGTGTCATCGCCACTTGGAATAAACAAGAGATGCAATCTAGAGATTTGCTTTGTATCTTGGTTTGCACAGAATAGAGACAGAAGACATTCTTAGGACAGTTGGAAAAATTAAATATCGATGGGTATTTAAGTATATTAAGGAATTATTAATTATGTTAGATACTGTTATTTTGGCTCTAAAAGAAGATGTTTTCTTATGTATATATAAATATTTAAAGGTGAAATATTATATTTTCTATTAAATATAGTATTTTATACTTCAATATAGTCAGATAATATAGGGGTGTTTCAGTGAACTGCACTTCTTGAAGGTGGTAAAGTTAGTATTTTTTTTTTTTTTTTTTTGAGACAGAGTCTTACTCTGTCCCCCAGGCTGGAGTGCAGTGGCGCGATCTCTGCTCACTGCAAGCTCCGCCTCCCGGGTTCATGCCATTCTCCTGCCTCAGCCTCCAGAGCAGCTGGGACTACAGGTGCCCGCCACCATGCCTGGCTAATTTTTTTGTATTTTTAGTAGAGACAGGGTTTCAACGTGTTAGCCAGGATGGTCTCAGTCTCCTGACCTGGCCTCGGCCTCCCAAAGTGAATTTAAGATTTTAAGTACTGTAATCATGAATCTCATTCTAAGTGTGACCACAAATATCTTTATAGAAATCTGTAGAAGAAAGTTTACTTTTAGCCAATGGGCTCTTAAAAAATAATTTTTTCTGGAGAAACATAAGGGAGGGGAAAGACATGTCTTTGACTAGGATGATATGTGTTTCACCATCCTTGCATGAAAATGAAGTTGCAGTATTCAAGTAGAACAGCTGCCAAATACCTTCAGAGCAGTACTTGTGGTATAGATCTTCATGGTTCCAGTGGCCTCCCTTAATAGCCTGCTCTAGCAATAGAGTTGACTGTTTCTCAAGTGGACACATTGTAACATTGTAGCACCTGTACTGGAGTGAGATTTTTATTTCAGGCACTTGCTTGTCAGAGTATCTGAAGCCAATAATGGGAATTTCCCAAATTTATAAGGAAAAGTCCTTTGACAGTTTGCGGGCCTGCTTGCTAATAAATGGCAGGATTTGGTTGAGAACTTGCTTTGGTTGTATTAAGCCACCTGGTAGCGAGGTTCTGGAGAAGGAGACATACGGTTTCTACCTCACTTTAATTGCTGGAGGATACCTGTATTACTCAGGGTTCTCAAGAGAAACAAACAAAAAGATAGATAAATAGAGATAGATAGATGATAGATAGGTAGGTAGATAGATAGATAGATAGATAGATAGATAGATAGATAGATAGATAGATAGAGAGGGGATTTATAATGGGACTTGGCTCCTGTGATTATGGAGGCTGAGAAGTCCCATGATATGCCGTCTACAAGCTCAAGAACCAGGGAAGCCGATGGCATAGCTCAGTTCAAGTCTAAAGGCCTGAGAACTTGGAAGCCAATTGTATAAATTTCAGTCCGAGAAAGAAGGCCTGAGAAATGAAGAGTGCCAATGGTATAAGTTCTGGAGTCTAAAGGCTAAAGAACCTGGAGTTCTGATGTCCAAGGACAGGGCAAGATGTGTATCCCAGCTCCAGAAGAGAGATGAATTCATCTTTCTTCCTACTTTTTTGTTTCATCCAGGCTCTCAACCAACTGGACGGCACCTGCCCACTTTCCCTAAGGGTGGTTCTTCCTTACTTAGCACACTCATTCAAATGCCATCCTTCCTGGAAACATCCTGACAGACATGCCCAGAAATAATATTTTACTGGCCATATAGATATCCCTCAACCCAGTCAAGTTGACACCTAAAATTAACCATTACAATACCGATTGTGACAACTATGTTACTATTTGTCAAATATTTGGCTTTCTCATCTGGTGAGAAAATTATACTTGCCCAACCTGTTGAAATCAGGCAGGGCAATGACTGACTTAACTATGGCTAACAAAATATAAACAGAAGTGATACGTATCACTTCTAGGCAGAAGTTTTCAGAGTCCCTGCTTGATGACAAGACGTGTTGTTTTTTACTAGTCTTCAAATATGGAAGCATGGGAAAAGTTAGTGCTTCTGTCTGGGCACCTCACTGACTACAAGGAGCAGAGGTCCCTTGATAACACACGATGGTTGTGTGACAAGAATGAGAAATAAACTGTGTTGGTTTAAGCCGCTGAGATTTTGATTCCACGGCATAGCCTAGCCTCTCCAGAATGGCCAAGCAAATCTTCCCAAACAGACCTGATGATGAATCAGTTGCTGAAATCAGCCTGCAAAACTAGCTCCCAGTGAATGGACAATGAAACTTAGAAATGAATAAACTGAAAACCTGTGAAAGGACTGGAAAAATGTAAAAGGAGTAATCAAGAACAACTTCTGACTTCCTCTGGCCATCCTTCCACTTAACTAAAAAAAATTGAAGCAATGAAAACAATGTATGCAAGCCTACATCACCACCTTTATCTGCCTTCAAGACTCCACTCACACACTTTGTCTTTCCTGTTGCAATTAGAGTGAACTGGTAGTGATCTTATCTGAGACCAATTTATATGTGTGTTCTAAATCTCATCCCTTCCAGCCTCCTCAAGAACAACAATTCTCCTGCCTTTCTTCTATGCCATTAATTTCTTCCCTTCTACCACTGTATTCTCATTGGTATTTAACATGAGTCTTGCATCATATCCCAATACTCCTGTTAACATCCAGCCGTATGGGACTACTTGTCAGTCACCTAAGCCTGCAATGCAATGTCATTATGTTATGCTTTAGGTGAACTGTTGATCTGCTTGAAATGTGACTTACCCCCTGCAACAACACAAACGTAGTTTGTCTCTCAAACCCTCCAAATATTCCCTCTGTGAAACACTTTCTGATTTTCCTCAATTAGAATTAGTTCACTTTTGTTTTCTCAACAGTTCTTTTTTTCATTCACTTATTTGAAGTGCTTACTATATGCAAATCAGTGAACAAGATGTTGTAAAGGAAATGTGGGCACATTTGGGCATATGCACAAACAACACAAGGCAATTAGCCCAATTATGTTTTGAATCACATTCACAATATAATCATCTGTGGTTAAACATATGGAACTAATAATTGAGCGCTTTTAACATTTATTTTGATTATCTCTTTATGTATCCACCTTTCCTTGTAGTATGCTAGTGTTGGATAAAAGCTTTCTTTGCTCATTGGGGTTCATTGGTTATTGGTCAAGACCATGAGGTTCAGAGTAATGCAGATGTGACTTCAAGTTCTGCTCTTCTGATTATCTGTGTCTTAGCTTCATTAAAACCTGGATTTCTTAGTTACGCAGATTCACGATAGTTGTAGGATCAAATGTATGATGCTTATAACACAATTAGCACACTATCTAGCACAGAGTTGGTCCCTCATAAACACTGGATATTACTGATTCTGTAAATACTGTTTTATTTTTATCATCATATTTATTTTCACAATAGTATTGCAGTATCTGGCGTATAGTAGTGCTTATTAAACATGTGATGGATTAATGAATGCATGCATGCATGAACTTAGCTGATTTCAAATATTTTTCTCACCAGCAAGTTATATTTTAAGTTGCTCTATCAGAGAGAATGGTTAATAATTTAAAAGAGAATAAAATAATATGGTGCCTTCTAGGAAAATAAATAAAGCATAGTGAGCCTTAATGACCAGCTCTAATACTTTCTAGAAAAGAAAACAACGAAGGTAATAATTGTAAGCAGTCTCATATGACTGTGAGTTGGCTATAACAAATGTGGAATGTCACCACTTTCTTTTATATATCCTAGAAAATAGTTTCCGGAAGGAATAGTTTTAGTTTGCAGCCATCTTGGAGTTTCTGTTCATGGCCTATTCGTTGTTCTATAACCTCTGGTAGGAAAACGTATCCCAATCTTTGTTCCTACACTGTTAGTGTGGATTTCATGAAGCCCACTAGACAGTCTGGAATAAACCCAGTGGTTAACTGACCACCTGTGAACCAGTTCCCCCTTACAGTCAGCGAAGAGAACAGATGATGCCACCCACCCTTGGGAGAAATGGAAACATTTACTTCTGCCTGGTGGACTACTGTGAGTCCACACAGTAGAATCTGACCACCTTCTACTTTTTGTCTTTGACTGGCAGTAAATAAAACCAGCCCAGCTGCATGCTCACTTGAAACTTATTTTCTCCTTCACGTTCCAAACTCATGACTTGCTTGTGGCAGAAAAAAAGCTAATTATTATTCAGTAAGTTTATGCTCCTTTACAGGGTACAGTTGTTGCCTAAACAGACACTGTATTTCCCAAGCTCTGCTCAATCAAGGTGGGGCCATATGGCTGGTCCATGCCAGTGGAATGTGGGTGAAAGTGATGTTTGTCATTTCTGGGCTGAGAAGAGTAACATCAGTTGATGAAATACAGACACCAGGATGAGCTAGGAAGTCATGTGTTTAAATGATAGAGTGTCCTTCAGCCTGGATCCTTGAACAACTCCTCAACTCCAATTTGCCGATCACAGGAGAAATAAACTACTGGGTTAACAAACTGGGATTGCAGGTTTGTCTGTTCTGGCAACTGTTCCCTTAACTTTTATATAGCCCATCCTATTATTTATGTACCAGCATAAAATAGTCTCAAGGAGTCTTTCATATTCAGAACCAATCAATCACTATTCAACTGCTAATAAGGCCACTGTTGAGTTAGCTAGTGGACAAAATATTTTGTTGGAGTCATTTGGACCAGTTTTTGAATATGATTTGTATGAATTCTTTACCCTGAAGCTGTAGAGGTTGGCATAGGGAACACTATCTACTGCAATAAACAACTTCAAATTTCAGTGGTTTCACTCCAAAAATGAAGGAAGAGGAATTTCCCTAGAAAGGAAGGATAAGCTTAACCTAAAACTGTTAATTGTATTTTTCCCAGATCTATAAATAATAATACAAATTAATTAAGAGCATTAAAATATAATATTATTAATAATATAAACTTTACAATATAATGACGCCAGAAAGCATCTTAAGGTCTTACTCTGACAGTTCGTTTTTGCTTAGAACGTTTTGGTGAAGGGTATTTGGAGTTAATATCATCTTGGAAGTCTGAAATACAATTTTTTTTTTGTCTTCTGGATGTTGTAGAAAGAGCACTTTGAAACCCCTTTTCCCAATGTGAAAAAAGGAAATGGAGACGGAGGTAGAATTTGCCTAGACATTCTGAAGGTGTTTGCTTACTTACTTTTGAGACACACAAGACGTAGATAGATACGGAAGGTGGGCAGGACTTTCATCATTACTGCCAGAATAAGAAAAATACAAAAGCAGATATCTAAAAATTAGACTGGTTGTTTAAGCATATTTTACCCCTAGGCCACATGAAGAGGATAAGGTTAACAGCAGTCATCGTAAATTATGTTTGATATTCATTTTACATATTTCCTTATTTAATCTTCTAAGAACTACTTCAGGGATCCCCAACCCCTGGCAGTGGACCAGTACCAGCCCATGGCCTGTTAGGATCTGGGCCACACAGCAGCAGGTGAGTGGTGGGTGGGCAAGCATCACCTCCTAAACTCTGCCTCCTGTCAGGTCAGTAGTGACATTACATTCTCATAGGAGCACAAACCCTATTGTGAACTATGCATGCCAGGGATCTAGGTTATGTGCTTCTAATGAGACTCTAATGCCCTAATGCCTGATCATCTGAGGTGGAACGGTTTCATCCCGAAACCATTACCCACTCCTACTTCCCGTCCATGGAATCTTTCCTCCACAGCTCATGCACTTGAGTCCCACTATTGATGAAAATCAGAGTACCTGGGAAATAGTAATTAGAAACGATGTCTTTCAACCACTGTGCAATCCACAGGTCCGTCCTTAGTGCCATGTCTCAGTTATACTAGGAGAGGGAAATCTTTGTACCTCAAACATTCCCTCAACCCTAGTTTAAAAACTGACAATATACAATGAGTTGTAATCCTTATTTAATCTCAGAAGTTCTGTCTTTAAAAGGTGTGTATAAAAATGAGTAAGTAACTTGTGATGGGTGGGTAAACATTACTACCTCAGCTCCGCCTCCTGTCAGGTCAGCAGTGGCATTACAAGTAATGTTCTTACTTGGAACATTTTGGATAAAGGGTTATTCTATGAAATCCCCAAAGCTGAGCTCATCAGCTCTTGAATTGATGGTGACTTTTGCAGGTGTTGATACTTTAGGGTTTTGGTTTTTTTTTTGTTATAGTTATAAAATTCATGACCATTGAAAAGGCAGAGTGGAAACAAAATTGAGCCATAATTCTGCCACCAGCACTACTGCAAAAGAAAAAAAACGAAAACACATAAAAAATTCCATTTTAATCTTGCATTTTGAAAATACTGATTATGAAAATTAGACTAAGACAGTAATCTAACACTTGGTGCTAGAGAGTATGTAATTTCAATGTGCTGTACATATGTTATTTATTTTATATTCCAATAACTAGGCTATTCTTCATTCATTTTTAACATCATAAAAATCAGCTCAGCCCTGTTTCAAGTCACATTTCGCTCCTTTGTTATCTTATTTTAAAAATTAAGCATTATATTATGGAAATAAAACATTGTTCTTAAAAGGGCAGATTTTCATGGACTTACAACTTTTAATCCATTTTAAAGGCTATCATGATAAATATAATTATGTAATTTAAGAAAGTGAACAAAACCCCCTTTTATGATTAAATAACACTTAATAACTTGTGACATAAACTAAGAACATACGAAATGTTTCAAAGAAATAAGTGGGAACGGATAATTTTTTATTCCACAAAAAAATATTAAATTGGTTCCTGCTATGGTGGAAATGTTTCTATCGTCTTAAAATGCATATATTGAAACCTAATCTCCAAGGTGATGATGTTGGTAGGTGAGTGGGATTTGTATTCTTCTAAGAGACCCCAGAGAGCTCGCTTGCCCCCTTCTACCTTGTGAGGACACAGTGAGAAGGCATCATTCTATGAGCCAGGAAGTGAGTCCTTACCAGACAATCTGCCAATGCCTTGATGGACTCTCCAGCTTCCAGCATTGTGAGGAAAAAATTGTTGTTTATAGCTTATTTGTTTTCTTAATGTTTATTTCTTGAAGAAGTCTCGCTCTGTCACCCAGGCTGGAGTGCAGAAGATCTTGGGATCTTGGCTCACTGCAACCTCCGCCTCCCAGATTCAAGTGATTCTCCTGCCTCAGCCTCCTGAGTAGCTGGAATTAGAGGCACATGCCACACCACTTGGCTTTTTTTTAATTATCATTTTTTATTTTTAGAGAGACAAGACTTCACCATGTTGGCCAGGCTGATCTTGAACTCCTGACCTCAAGTGATCCACCCTCCTCCTCGGCCTTCCAAAATGCTGGGATTACAGGTATGAGCCACCGTGCCCAGCCACTTATTTCTTCTGTATTCTTTTTTCGTTATCACAACTTAAATGGACTAAGATAGAAAATTAGTACCAAGGAGCGGGGGTTCTGCTGTGACAAATACCTAAAAATGTAAAAGTGTCTCCGAAACTGGGCAATAGGTAGAGGCTGGAAGAGTTTTGAGACAAATACTAGCAAAAGCCTCCATTGTCATGAACAGGCTGTTAAGGGTGATTCTGGTAAGGGCTCAGGAGAAAAGCCTCAGTATTCTTAGAGACTACCTAAGAGGTTATGAACAGAACATTGATAGAAATGTGGATGGCAGGGGGCTACTCTGCTGAGGTCTCAGATGGAAAGGAGGAGTATGTTATTGGACAATGGGAGAAACATCACCCTTATTACAAAGTAGCAAAGAAATTGCTTGAATTATGGTTGCGTCATAGTGTTTTGTGGAAGGTAGAATTTAGAACAATAAATTAGGATATTTGTCTGAAAAATTTTCTAAGCAAAATGTTAAAAGTGCGGCTTGGCTTTTCTTGAGTACTTACAGTAAAGTGCAAGAAGAGAGACAATTTAAAGTTGGGATTTTTAATCAAAAAAATAGAACTTTTAAAAAATGGGAAAATTCTCAGTTGTCCATATTGACAGAAAAGAGAAAGCTTGTTTGGGAGAGAACAAGGTTGTTCCCGAGGGACCTTTTGATAGAGATTAGCTTGATCTGACATCTAAACAGAAACCAGGACTTTTTCTCTAAGACAATGAAATAATATTTCCAAATAAATTTCAGAGATAATTGGGACTGCCCCTCTTAGTGTGGGCCAGACTACAAGAGCCTGGAGGATGCACAGATTTCAAAGCTGCACTCTCCAAATTCTGGTATAGTACTCATTGGCCACCTCAGATGTGGCTCCAGTGGGACCAGATGCAGTTTGGGCTGGGGTGATCACCACACCAGAGGGCACAAACTGTAAACCCCATGGTGCCATCTCTGCTATCACCACACAGAGTGCCTGAGCCATGGGGTGTGGCCACCTTCACCTGGAATTTGAAGGATGGAACCCCTGAGCCTTGGACACAGAACCCAGGCAAAGGGCTGCTATAACAGTGGAACCACTGCAAAGAGTCCCAATTAGGGCAATGCCTAATGGAGTTGTTGGGGTGGGGCTTCCCCAAGACCCCAGAATGATAAAAATATCAGCTTGCACTTCCAGCCTAGGAGAACCACAGGCATCTGAATCCATCCTATGAGACATGTGGTGTGGGCTATGCCCAACAAACACATAGGGGAGATTTGGACCCAACCTGCCCCAGTGTGTCTGGAAGGCAGGACATTGAGACAAAGATTATGCTCAAAATGTAATATCCTTTGCAGTATTAGGTTTTAGGCTTATTATTGCTTCCTTCTATTCCCTCTTGGAATGGGAATATCTATCCCATATCTGCCCTATCACTGTATTTTGGAATCACAACATATATTTGATTTTACAGGGATAGAATACTATAGTCTAAATGTCTGTTTCCCCCTCAAACTTATATGTTGAAACCTACTAACCCATGTTATAGTATTTGGAGGTAGAGCCTTTGACAGGTTTTAGGTCATGAGGGCTCTACTCTTACAAGTGGGATGAGTGCCTTTATGTCAGGATAGTGCAAAAGTAATCGTGGGTTTTGCCCATTACTTTTAAATGGCAAAAACTACAATTACTTTTGTACCAACCTATTAAAAGAGGCCTAATGGAGCTCCGTTGCCCCTTGTACTATGTGAGGACATGGTAAGAAGGCTCCCTGTATACACCAGGAAACAGGTCCTTGCCAAACACCAAATCTGCTGGTGCCTTGATCTTAGACTCCTCAGCCTCCAGAACTGTGAGAAATACATTTCTGTGGTTTGTAATCTGCCCAGTTTGTGGTATTTTGTAATAGCAGTCAAATGGACAAATACAATTCCTTAAGTTTGTCAGACACGTGGAGACTCCTCTGATGTGAGAGCCTTTAGAAGCAATAGAAAATTCCTTAAAAATATGTATTTTTTTTTCAAAGAAGGAAAACATAGAAAGTATCATAAACAAAATACATGTGTTATTGTTGTGCTTGAAGGGCAAGTCAAGAATTAATGTGAGGGATTAGTGAAAATTATCCCTGGAGTACCCAAGCCTATGATAATAAAGGCAGTCTAGAGCTATTGTAAGTGTGACAATCTTTCTATTTGAAAGGTTTTCTTTTTAAGCTAATTTCAGCACATGAAGAAAACCATTTTAATTCAAGACATCAAGTATATGGCAGATATAAGCAACCTTCCAACCAAGCCTCTTCCAGTCTGCTATCATATATATATATATATGTATGTATGTATGTATTTTTTTTTTTTTTTTTTTTTTTTGAGACAGAGTCGTGCTGGAGTGCAATGGCATGATGTCGGCTCACTGCAACCTCTGCCTCCCAGGTTCAAGCAATTCTCCTGCCTTAGCCTCCCAAGTAGCTGGGATTACATGTGTGTGCCACCACGCCTGGCTAATTTTTTGTATTTTTGGTAGAGTCAGGGATTCACCATGTTGGCCAGTCGGGTCTCAAACTCCTAACCTCAGGTGATCCACCTGCCTAGGTCTCCCAAAGTGCTGCGATTACAGGTGTGAGCCACCGCACCCAGCCTTGCTACCGTATATTAATAGTAGCTTAGGGATTTGACTCATTTTTGGCATTCTAAAATCCCATGAATTTCTTGCATTAAGCTAACTGTAAAAACTGGTAAGGAATGAGTATGGACTGCTAATGACAAGGACCTAATTTAAGTTAGCTTAAACAACAGAGAATTTACCATCTCAAGTACCTAGGAAGTTCAAGGTATGAAACGGGATTCCATTAAAACTGGCTTACTGGTTTTCTCAGAGCAGTCTCTATTCTCTGCTTCATTCTTCCATGGGTGGGTTGGAAGGCCCTCTCCATAATGTGGGAAAGTAGCCTCTGGAAACTTGAGGTTTGTTGACCTTTGGCACTCAGGACCCAGATGAGAAAGAGAGCCTCTTCACTGATCATTCGAACAATCAACTTGGGAAATAGGCTGACTGGCTAACCTTCGTTCAAACCCTCACACTTGGAGCCAGAGGAGTGAAGTCATTTCTAGTTGACCCACAGGGTTACTGATGAGGCAGGGTGCCCCCAAAGGAAGAGGGATTGTGTTACCAGAAAGGGGAATGGGTACAATGCAACCGATCAACAACTTTTAAACACTTACTAGAGTCAGGATCTGTGATAGGCATGTCATATGTTTTCTTTTACCATGGTCCTTAAAAACCTCACACGTGATCGAATTATTACTATTCCTATTATTATCCTCATCTACAATTTACTAACCTGTCGCTGGTGGGATGAAGGAACTTGCCCAAGTTACTTGTAAGCAGAAAAGTTGAAATCTGACTTCATGTTTCCTTTGTTCCTGAGCCTGGACTTTGAAACATTCTTCTATACAGAATGGCTTAATCTTGCAGGTTCAAAAGTGTATGTGAAAATTGTACTTTCTTTTGTGTGATGAGTACTTCCAAGGACCTTTCATCTTCTTCCTGCTATTTGCTCCCTCCTATGCTTCCAAAAATGTTTTTTAAAGAGAACTGGAGACCAAAGCATAATTTGCATTTTATCACTATGAAATCTCTTTTCAGTTTACTCAGTTTCATTTCTGGGGTTTCGTGGTGTTGGACTCATTTTTATTTTCTTTCAGGCAAGGAAAACCAAGTCAGCAACTACTAATTTGTATTAATGTAAGGACGTGTCCCAAATGGTTAACATTTCCTTTACCAAGATTTTTCTCACTTTACTCAGAAGAGTATATGAAAAAATCAAAATCTATACATTTGTCCTCTACTTTTTCTCCATGAATCTCTGTGATTAAGTGGCTGTCTTAGCATCTGCACCATACAACATTAGCTGTACCTGAAAAATAGTTATAAAAGATACAGAGAAAAACTTTAAAGGAACATTGAACATAATTCCTTGGGACATGAAATTATAATTATAAATAAATGGAACTAAAATATTAAAATATATTTTTTCCTGGAAAAAAGAGAACTGTCAAATGGGAATTTTACGTATCAGTAGGTTTTGTTAGAAAATTTAAATTGCTGGAAAGACATTCAGCTCCCCCACTTCAAATATGAAATCAAAACTGATATATTGAAATTTCTCTATTACTCTAGCCATTGACCTGTTAAAAATATTATGGGATGGTTTACCTCAGAAATTGGCATTAATAGGGAAATGACAAGAAACTTGCTGCCCAAATGCAACTATTTCCAAAATTGTAAAAATTGCATAGGCGTTCATTTCAATTTCTCATTTAGAGTGGCAGGGAAGAGTGAACTGAAATCAAATGCATCCTCCAATTCTTAAATGGAAATGCACTCAGGCTCACTGGTTCTGAGAGAGATGTGTGCATACAAGCATGCCTATTCTGAGCCTAAATTATTTTCTTCCCTTAATTCTCGCTTTTGCTGCGGGTTTGATTTGAGACAGACTCTTAATAAGGGAATAAGAGAGTGATCTTCAGACTTCTTCAAATAACAATCACTATAAAGCTTATGATTGCATAATTATTATATCTTCTCATTTCCTAGCTTTTTAGCAGCCCCTTAATAATAAAGGCCATTAGAAAACTCAAAAGCAATATTTTTTTTCTAGGCAGTATTTTGGTGAAATAAATTTTTTAAAAGGAAGTGAGAAAAAAAGGAGATAATTTCCAGTTTACGAAAAAGAAAGCATTTTCCAGTTTATGAAGAACTTGAGTATTTCATCACATTTCTCACATTCATCCTCCCAGCGTCTGCATGGGGTCAATGATAACATTCATATCTATGAGCTTTTTGTCAACTAACATAAAATTTGAAATACATTCATTTTTCAGTGAGTTTTAATTAGTAATAGAAATGTGCCAATTTTGTGGAAGATAGAATGGGTCCTTAGAAAAAAATAAATTACATATAACAACAGGCACTGAATGGGTGAAGAAGGAGCAAAGATAGGGCTCTATTGAAGGCATTCTAATTCCTTGTGTCCTAGTGGACAAGAAGCTGTTTCTGTGTCAGATTTGAATCTTACCTCACTGTGTATAAAGTGCTGTGGTGGGTATTGCCATATTTGAACCTAATACCAACTTAGTGATTTTCCCATGTTAAGTTTGTCTTAATATGTTGTACTTTTGTCCTCAGTTCCAAATGTCCATGTCCATGCAACTTGCAGTCTGTACTACATGGGTGATGTATTATTATCCTATTTATTGTGTTCATCCTGGCTTAGCCTAGTTCACCCGACTTTTTCACCCCTGCTTTCTATTAGACCGTGTGCTTGTGGTATCCATCAGTCTATGTTACTACTTTTGTATTCTCCCATAGTGCCAAGGAAACAGTTATCAATATAAAACAGGTATAGAAATACATGTACTTTAGTCTGCGTTGTAACAATGTATTTTAGTTTTACTGAAATCTAGCTACTATAAACCTAGAATATAACTTTGATGTATTTTCAAAGGAAAAAAGCATTTGAAAGTTTACCCATTATTATTTCAAATATACTAGTAGTGTTCACAGCACTAGTCCTAATTGTTTTAAAAACAACTGAAAATACCTACTAAAATGTGGTACAGGCTAATAAAAATACAACATGAATGTCTAATAGAAATATTGTTTTAAAATGCAAATTATTGATTTCAAGTCCAATTTAATCAGAAGAATGAAAATTATATTAGTGTTTTCAGTGATAAACTTGATTTTATCTTTGAAAGCCCCAGCTTAACATCTGGTCAAAGCATATGCCTACTTACATTTTTAAATAGAGCATCTTATGTGGATTTCTTTAATCTGGTCTACTCTGTTCAAATTCCAGAGCACCGGCCATCTTTGACATTTACGTAGGCCCTACTTATCAGCCAGGTCTAGCTCAACTTCTGCCACCTTTCTGAGACCTCCCTTCTGTGTCTCCCTTTTACTTGACTTTGAGGCTCTTCTTTTTATCATATTAAGAGTGTCTTCGTCCATGAAGGCAGCTCTGGCAAAATAACATAAACTGCGTAGCTTGTAAACAGGAGAAATGTATTACATTTCCCTGGAGCAGGGAAGTCCAAGTCAAGGTATCAGCAGTGTCAATGTCTGGTGGAGACCCACTTTTCAGTTCAAGTTGACACCTTTGTTGCATGTTCTCACACGGTGGAACAAGGCAAGGCATCTCTCTGGAAATTCTTTTATAAGGGCAGTCATCCCATTCATGAGGGCTCTGCCCTCGTGACCAAATTAATTCCCAAAGGTACTAGTCTCCTGATAGTGAATAAGCCTCAGGAGATCTGATGGTTTTATGAAGGTCAGTTTCCCTGCACGAACTCTCTTGCCTGCCGCCATGTTGCCATGATTGTGAGGCCTCTCCAGCCATGTGGAACTGTGAGTCCAATAAACCTCTTTCCTTTATAAATTACTCAGTCTCGAATATGTCTTTATTACCTCTTAATACAAATACATGGGTGATTAGGTTTTGATATGATTTGGCTCTGTGTCCCCACCCAAATCTCACCTTGAATTGTAATAATCCCCGTGTGTCGTGGGAGAGACCCGGTGGGAGGTAATTGAATCACAGGGATAGGTTTTTCTTGTGCTGTTCTCCTGATAGTGAATAAGCTTCAGGAAATCTGATGGTTTTATGAAGGTCAGTTCCCCTGCACAAACTCTCTTGCCTGCCACCATGTTGCCATGATTGTGAGGCCTCTCCAGCCATGTGGAACTGTGAGTCCAATAAATCTCTTTCCTTTATAAATGACCCAGTCTCAAGTATGTCTTTATTAGCAGCATGCGAACAGACTAAAATAGGTTTCAACATATAAATGTGGGGGTATACAAATAGTCAGATATAGCAAAGGATAAGGTCTTGGAGAATAATACTCCCTCATTTCTCACTTTCTCTTCATACTGCCTCTGCCTTTTGAAACACTACTTCCAGTCATGCCTTTACCAATGACTCCTTCTGGTACCTTCCCAGCCCATAGCTATTTCATGGGCACACAAAGAAGCTAAATGTTTATACATCTTTATGAGCAATGAAAATTCAGAGAGTAAATTGGAAGATACATACACTCAGATCCAACTCTGGGCAGCTGAACAATATCAAAGGCTCCCAGTTAAAGATGGTCATGATACCTATTAAATGGATCAGTGTCTTAACCAAATATGAAAGCACCACACAACTTGAAAAACACAGATAAACACTTATTCTGATTAGGAATCAGAAGAATCCCAAGTAATGGATGAAATCACATATGGGCTATGTGTTGATATAATTAGTTTCAGTACATAAAAGATATTGCAAACAAATATTAAGTGGCAAATTTGGACAATTGTCTGAGATAAAACATGCCTTTCAAATGAATAACTGGACACATCTTCATATGAAGGGCCATTTCAGTCCAAACAGGAGTGGCAAGCATAGGTGACTACCAAATAGTGAAGAATATGAAAATCCATGGTCATCCCAGAAAAGGTAATGAATTTGACTTCTGAAATCAAATGCAGAATAATACATCTGAACCCCTATCTGTTTATAAGGCAGTTTACAATCTTCCTGAGGTATTATTTTTATTTTGCAGATGAGAAAAACTGAGGCTTGGAGATGTAAAGTAGTTTTTCTAAGTATTGGACTCTAAAGTCTTCATGATTTCTGCTGCAAAATGCTGCCGTATAGCTGTCACGGCTACGGGTATACCACAAGTAATTTTATTTGTAAAAAATTTAACCCTGCTACAGCACACATTCCATTGATTTTAAACAATTTTATCTCAAAGAGCTCTTTAAACTATTTTTGTGGGTACACATAAGGGTAGGATAGATCCCAAATGGTACTTTCTGCCAACATTTTGGTTCCCCGAGTGAACAAAGAAGCCAAATAAGCTAGCTGACAGAATGGAGTCCTCACGTATCTGTGAGTGTGAGTGTGTAGATGTATATATTAATTCATCTTTAAAAGTTCCAATTTTGGAGCAGTAAAATGAGTTATTAAAAATGTCTTCTCTTGGCTGGGCATGGTGGTTTACTCCTATATCCTAGTGCTTTCAGAGGCCGAGGCAAGAGGATCACTTGAATTCAGGAGTTTGAGACCAGCCTGGGCAACATGGTGAGACCTCGTCTCTACAAAAATTTTAAAAAGTTACCCAGGCATGGTGGCACGCACCTGTAGTCCCAGCTACTCGGGAAGCTGAGGTAAAGGATCACTTAAGCCGAGCAGGTGGAGGTTGCAGTGAGCTGGGATCACGCCACTGCACTCCAGCCTGGGCAACAGAGGGACGCCTTGTCTAAAAAACAAATAAAAGATGATTTTTTAAAAAGTCTTTTTTATGTCTCTTCCTTTCACGACTATCTCATTCCTCAAAACCCACACTCAGGGCAAGCTCCAGTCCTGCTGCTCTTCCCAGGAAATGTGTTCCCAAGTTGACACCAGTCCCTTTCCTTAGAGATTGAACATTTGAGGTTCCATATGGTTAGAAGACACTCATTTTACAGATGTGGAACTGAGGTCATAATTGGGGGAAAAAACTGTAGAAGTTCGATTCATTTGAAAGCAGCAATAAGCTATGCAACAATTCTCTAAAGGTGTCAAACTTCAGTGATTTCTCAACACCCATCTGGCTGCATCAGAATCTCTTGGGGAGCTTCAAAAAATGCAGATTTCTAGGAAATAACTCCCAGAAAGTTTGTATGAGTGGATGTGGGTAGATTTTTGGGAACTCTTTTGAAAATAAACTAATAAACAAATCTAGAACAACTCTCCAGGTAATGATAGTAGTACCTGATCTGCTTATTGCTATGAGGTTTAAACTCATTAATTTTCATTAATTGCCTACATCACACATCAGCATATAATAAGCACTATAGTAATATTTGTTCAATAAAATGATTTCAGATATTTTATTAAGTCTCAGGCATCATAATATAAGAGTTTTCTTTCTAACCATTCTACTTTTTAAAACATTTCTCTGTATCTGACACAAAGAATTTATAGTAGCTAAAAGCATTGGCTTTTCTTAAAAGAAGTAGAGATTTTCCTTTAACTTCTCTATGTGGATTTTGGTCTAGACAGGTTGGTGGTCTGGGTTTTCTCATCTTCATGAAACAGATGGAGCACAGAGGCACATCAAATTCCTGCCTTATCCTAAAGCACTGTGAAATGGGAGATTCCCTGATCCCCCTGGCAGGATGTGGGACAGGAGTGTCGCTCGCCTGTTCAGTTGCTGCCACTGCTTAAACCCCTGATGGGAGGGGGAGCATGCAGATGGACACATGCAGGAGCCCAAGTGAGTATGTGTTACAGTGTGCCTTTTAGCCCTGCCATCTGTGGACAGTTTGAGTGTTAACCAGCTCACTGGACCTCTGCCTTTCTGCAAGGGCAGAGAACCAGTGTGACAGCTTCCTGTATCCTGAGCTGTTGTCTAGCGTCCCACAAGATTTGGATCACACATAGACTTAAAGGATGTATGTGGGGCGGGGGTGGGAGGAGCGGTTATTGAGTGGTGGAGGTGGCTCTCAGCGGGATGGATGGGGCGCCCCTGGGGGGAAGGAGTGGAAAGATGACATTCCCCTGGAGCCTGGCTGTCCAGTTGCTGAACTGCTCTCTGCATTCGGACATTCCTCCCCCTCTCTCTTTCTCTGCTGCATCTTTCCACCATTCCTTGGCTTATCTCCTTGTCTCCTCATCTGCTCATCTGCCTGTCGCTTCTAGAGCCTGGGGTTTGGGGTTTATATGGGTACACGATAGTGGGCATGGCAGGTCAACGGGCAACTTTTTGGGCGCAAACACAGGAATGCCTGCCCCCATTTAGGGCCATGGGTCTCCAGCCTCGAGGGTGGGGCCTTTGCTGGGGAACCACCAGCTTCTACCCAGTGTTTCCCTGTCTCCTGTCCATATCAATTGTAGGTTGCATCAAAGAAGCACAGGGCCACACTAGAGTCCTGATGTCTCCAGTTGCCAGTTGGAGATATTGTGCTCTCTCATTAATACCATCTCCATGACACTCACGGAAGCTAAATCAACCAAATGCAAGCACATCAGTAGTTTTATTGGAGCCTTAGGTTTTGAACACAGGAGGTCGATAATTCCCTTGTCCCGTTTTAATAAGACACTAATGCCTAGAGAGGATTTGGCTGCATTTTTTAAGAGCCTCAAATGGTTTATCATGTCCATCAGTGATACACACAAAGCCTTCAGAATGTGAGCAGGTAGGCTAGGCCTGTCCCGTGGAGCAATGACTGTGTGTATCACACCCTGCTTCACTGCACTGTGAGGGTTGTTTAAATGCAGTTCACTCATTCAGATTCAATAAGAAGAAATTAAAACTCAAAAATAAAATCAATACTTATCTCTTTGTGCCTACTCAGTGACTGTGGATGCTGGCTTTCATGGGTAATAGATTCAAGCACCACTGCTACTGAATGCTGAAATTTATGGACTTCTCCATAGTCATTAATTAATAGTGTGCACACACAGAAAAATAACCAGGCGGAACACTTAGAAATAAAATTATTGCTGAAGCACTGACTACATAGTTTTTAAGTGGTCAGTCAGGTGAATAAAATGAATAATTGAATATGCTTTACAAGCAGGCAGTGTGGACAAGCATCCCAACAGGTTTTTAATTCTCTCTAAAGAACACATATCTTACAGAGGGATATGAATTGATTTTATTCTTATCTACTTGCCAAGGGCTTTTGTGGTTGTGTTTTCTCTGTGAGGGTTTAAAAGAGCCTTTGCATCATAGTGTGCAATCTCATAAAGGATGCTTTGGGGAGTCCTTTTCAGTAAGTAGCTGAGGACTTAATTTCAGCCTAGGAACCTGCAGAGAAGTTAAAGAGAGAGAGAGAGAGAGAGAGAGAGAGAGAGAGAATATGGGTTTAGGCATGATGGAAATTACGCTATATCCTGGCCTTCTTTATACTTGTTGGAAAATAATTTCCATGGGGAACTTTTCTTAGAAAATGCATGTCTTGCTGGCAATATCTATTATCAATTGGGGCTATGTTGATTTCTGAGTGTAATTCTTGAGAGAATTGTGCTCCATGTCTGCAAATATGGAAAAGAATGATCCTGGCCAGAGGAATCAGAACTGAAATTATATTGCGTTTTGAAACCAGGTTTATCTTGGGCTTCCTTTCATCTTTGTCCTTTCCTCTGTCAACAAAATTTTTCTATAAAGATTAGATAGTAAATATTTTAGTCTTCGCAGACTATACAGTGTCTGTTTCAACTACTCAACTCTGCCATTGCTGTATGAAAGCAGACATAGACAGTGCATTAACGAATGAGTGTAGCTTGCTCCAATAAAACTTCATTTACAAAAAAAAGGTGGGAGCTGCATTTGGCCCATGGGATATGATTTTCTGACCCCTCATCTACCTGCTTTACAGCTAGCAAAGGCTTAGAATGGTTGACATCCCAAGGAGAGCAGAAGCAAAGGTGTGATGGGGAAGATAAAGAATGAACAGCCTTCTCCAGCTCTTTTTTTTTTCTTCACTGACAGGATTGTTTTCCTCCATCTGTGAAAAGTTCTACTTCCACAGGGCAGGCCTAGTGCTGACCCATGGTGGGCAATGGAGAGTTATCTTACTTGGTTTTTCTTGTAAATTGGTAAGTCTTCTCCCTATTCCTATTCAAGGTCTATACGAGTAACTCTCAGAGGAGAGACTTGCAGTCAGAGCTCTTATTCCTCAATGTTTTGATGGTGTTGTTTCTCTATTGCTTCTCTTAAAAGTCAAAATCATTAGCCTGAAGGTCTTACGCTTGGGGAAAGAAAGAGTAAACCACCTCACTTATTTTTATCACAACTCAAAGGAAAGATGGGAAGGTGGATGAGAAGGACTGATATTCCCCAGGCAGAACTTGACAAGAACAGAAGGAAATGTTTTCTTTAGATGATGATCCAAGGATGTAGTGAGCCCAGACGTGAGGGTAGTTGAGAAAGCATGCCAGAGACTCTGCTGAATGCATTTGGATTGCAGAGGTTTGCCAGATCCCAAAGCTAATTAGGACTAGGCAGAAAGAGGCTCAGCATTCCACAGCCTGACTAGTTCCCTTAAGGTAACGCTTCTTTGAAGTCTGAGAATATCCCATTGTTTATTTAAGTTTTAGCCCTCAGCCTTTTCCAAAAGGATTTGAAGGAGCTTAAATATTAATCAAAATGCAAACTAAGATTATTAGTAATAAGCCAAAATCAAGCCTATCCAAATAAATTTTAAAAAGAATAAATGTTGCCAGAGGTGGAAGATAAGCCGATTGCTTCTCTGGGTAATGGGTTTGGCACCGGTGTGAGACTATTGCCTGCGATGTCCCCGGGGGAAGACACAACCCAGGCACACATCTATCAAAAGACACTGCCAAATTTCAAGGTTGGCCAAATTACAGGGTTGAGCAACATCTGTCCTCCCACCTACCAATTCTGAGATTATTTTTATTTTATGTGGAATTTGGTTTAAATAAGCATCACTTTCAGGGGTTGGTGGTGGTGGGAAAATCAGACATGATTCCTGATGGTGTATGAGGATGGGGAAAGGCAAATTTAACTCGCATTAGTTGAATTTGAGAGGGAAGTATTTGGATGAGCCTCAGCTTTTACCTTTTCACCCAGAAGCAACAAAAAGAGCAAAGCATCACTCTTCTCTCCCGGGAGACTGGCTGCCTCTGTGACTGCTCTAAGAGCCACAGTATCAATTCTACTCCCTCCCTACCTCGCCCACCTTTCATGTGGCAGGCATTCAACATTCTCCACCCCCATTCCAGGGAAAGGTAAGCAGATCCTAGAGCAGTGTTATTTAAGACACAAGAAAAATTGTACTAAAGTGTGTGCATTTGTGTGTGTGTGTGTGTGTGGTATGCTGAATGTCAGTGAACTCAGGAACAATAGAAGCCTACAGATATTTCTAGACCTTAGGGCGAGGTTTGGGCAATTTCTCAAATAATCTTTCTCTCTGTTGTAGCCATCAGCAGAAATTTGATGAGTCATTGGCCAATGCATTCAGGAGTATTATATCAATGAGTTTGGAGGGAGACAACTAAAAATTCACTGAGGTAGGCCAGACCACTAAGGTCTGGGCCAGGTTTTCAGATTGCTAAAAATAACAATTCTGACTCATTAATTACTAAGGTAGAACAGTCATGATATGCATGAAGGACTAGGCTCTGAAATGCCTCGGGGAGGCTGTAGAAGTTAGTCATTGCCACAGTACTATTGTGCAGCCATCCCCACCCCCACTCCTCAACTCAGTGGCTGGAAACACAGAATTAATGTGTGCTCACACATCTTTGGGCCAGTTAGAGTTTGGCTAAACTGATCTGGTTCCACTAAACTTAAACTGGGGGCCACTGATTGAGGTCAGATTCTCTTGTCGTGTAACTAGTAGGCAACTCAGGAACTTTCTATCATGGCTATGGTAAAAATGCAAGAAGACAAGTCCAATCCTGCATGTGCACTTCAAATCACATTTCAATTGTACTAATATCCCACTATTTAAAACAAGTTGAGTGGCCAAGTCAAAGGTCAGCAGCTAGGGAAACATTTTCTGTCTATTCTGAGCCCATGGCAAGGATGTGGATGGATAATACTACAAGGGAGTGAAAAACTGAGAACAATAATTCTACGCCAAAGAATAATGCCAAATAATGCCACTAATGCCAAAAAGGTATTCCTGAGTTGGTAGGTTAGGCAGCCTTTGTGGAGAAAGCAAATTCTCTGGTTGGAAAAGCCCCAAACTGGAGACCTAGGGTTTTCTGTAATGTTTTGGGCCAGTGAAAAGGGTAAGGTCAGAAATCAGATCCCCACTCAAGGATGTCATATAAAGATGTCGTCATTATAGCACACTTACATCCTCTCATATTCTATTTTTAACTGAGTTATCAGGAACACCTGAGGTTTCAATATAACAGGGTAAGATAAAGCCTTCCACATGTTTTTAAAATCTTCGTTTCTCTCTAGCAGGTTTTGTTCCACAAAGCTAAGGGCCAGGAAACTGTTTCTTTGTATTAATGAAATGAATCTGTTCCTTGTATAGGTAATTTTTACTCTGTGGAGATCTTATTTCCTTCTTTGTGAGAACTTTCAGGATGCTCATGGATAGCTCTGGCCATGACAATTTTAATAGAGCTTCTTTTTCCTCTTTTATTTATGAATTCTCTGTTTGACTACATGGTTTTCAGTTTTACTGCTGCTGGCCATTCATTGCAGGCTGCCTTGATTCAGTTTTGAAAGCAGACAAGCAAAGAAGGAAGGAGGGAGGGAGTGGAAAAGGAAGAAATAAAAGAGAAAAAAGATTCAAATTGGTATCCTGTCTTGTCCTTATGTTAAATAATCTTGCAATCAGGCATATTTCTTGGTCCTTAATATTAAACAACACTGAGAACAAGCAGCAGTAACGTAGTTCCTGGAAGATCCTTGCTCTTGGAAGGTAATACTAACAGCCAACTAAAATAGCTTACGTGTCAAGACTAATAGTTTGCTCATCAGAACTTCCTTCCAGATCCTCATAGTCCTGTTCTCATCAACCCAAAGCTACTATGGTATAAACTCTGTCTTGCAAAACCCACCTTAAAATGACCCAGTCTGGGCCTTTCCATAAATATTCTCTCTCATTATTTCTCCTTGACCTTATTGAGGTTGTGTTATCCATTACTGCAACAAATCTAATAAACTTAGCTTTGAATAATCAATAGATTTTTTGGTCTTTAGGGAAATCATTATTCAACAGAAAAAAGCAAGTTTTTTATTTGTAAAAATCAGCCATTGTCTTGTATATTTACATACCTGTGTAAGCTACAGAACATACTCGGTCAATAACCTAACATGTTATCAGTTTCAACCTTATCATATACATTAGTCATCTCTGACTTTTGATAGGAAAAGTCATATATAACAACTAAAAACATTCATTAAAATATGTGGTGGTTATTAAGAAAGATGAAGTTATGTTTATAAAGCTAGTAAGTCTGTTTGAAATATTTTTACTTAAAAAGATGAATTGGGAAATCTTTTTTTCTTTATTTTAGGGTCAAGAGGTACACGTGCAGATTTGTTACATGGGTAACTTGCATGTCACGGAGGAGGTTTAGTGTACAGATACTTTTGTTGCCCAAGTAATCAGCATGATACCCAATAGGTAGTTTAAGTGAAGTTTTCTTCAATACTATTAGTCAAAGAGCATGGAAACCAACTGTACATGTTATTGACTTCCTTCCTTCCTCCAGGGGAGCCATCTGTGAGCCATGCTCTTGTCTCATTCCTGTGTGCATCCCTCTTCCTCCGTGCATGGCATTTAGGCAACAGGGCCTGCGGCAGGCTGTAGGGCTAATTACCTAAACTGGTGACCCTGTCTGGGTTGGAAAGATTACCAATGTGTTGATGTCTGTGCACCCACTGTTGTGTGTGGAAAGATGGTGGATTCAGGTAAGACAACTATCAGGTGATCCAATTAGCAGGTAACCAAACATCCAGAAACTTGCAACCTTTTTTGCTTCTACTTTACATTTCAGAGGCAGGAAGTGGTTGATTCTATTCCTGGTTTCAGTTTTAAAATGGCCCTACATGCTATTTCTTAAATTATTTTTCCACATTTATCATTTCAACAAGACGTGCTGTGGGAGGATCCTTCTGCGTATGCTCTCTATTAATGCTGATTTTTGTGTTGCAGTTCCGACCTTCTCATTTATCTGATGTCCAGCTGTCAAGGGCCTGTCATGACTTCAAATGTGTAACCCTATGTTGGCTTTTGGAGCCAACTGATTTGAAGTAGAAGTTATCCCTAAAGAAAATTTGGTTTCCCCATTTTTAAAGTGGTGAAATAATGAAGTTTAGTGAGCAAAATATATAACTTTAAGCATTAAAGGGGAAAGAAAGAGCTAAGCAGAAAAAGAAAGAAAGAAAGAAGGAAGGAAGGAAGAAAGAAAGGAGAAAAGGAAGGAAGGAAGGAAGGAAAAGGAAGGAAGGAAGGAAAGAAGATAAAAACAAAGAAAGAAAGAAAGAAGGAAAGAAAGAGAAAGAGAGAGAGGAGGAAAGAAAAAGAGAAAGAAAGAAAGAAAGAAAGAAAGGAAGGAAGGAAGGAAGGAAGGAAAGGAAATAAAGAAAAAGGTGAGGAAAGGAAAGGAGAGGAAAGGAAAAGAAAAGAAGAGAAGCAAGAAAATGTACTGAATATAATGTTTGGATATTGTGAGTCCCTTAGAAAAGGCGTTAATAATCAGTAAAGGAGGGAAGAGTTCCAGGTAGAAAGGTACAGACCCCTTTTCATGGCAAAGGTCAATTATTCAATAAGGAAACATTTAGGATGATGTCTGTGTGCCAAGCACTGAGAGAGTTATCAGAGTGTTTCATTTCCTCAAAGTTTCTACTCTTATTCCAATAGAAAAACAACAGTACAGGATACAGGATGGAGAAGGTGAGTTGAATGTTTTTTAATTCAACACAGGAATTCTTGGTCCCCTCTCCAACTGAATGTAAGGAATTAGGAGATTAGCCTTACGTTGTTCTAATTTTTCCTGAGAGCTCATATCAACAAACACTTGTTGGACAGTTTCTATGAGGCAGGAACTCTGCTATGTTCTGGAATGAGCAGATGGAGTTATACAAATATGTACAAGACATATTTCTTGCCATTAAATTATATATAAGCTAATAGAGAAGAATAAGCATTAATCTGTGAAATAAAGAATAGTCAGATTTGGAAAGTTTCACCAATTTTCAACAGCATAGAATGCAGCATTAGGCAAAGGTCCAAAAGTGATATCATCCGAATGGAATGGGGAAATTGGAAAGTTGAGGAAAAGGTCAAGGAGTCAGACGATTAATGAATCACTAAAGAAGTATTATATATGTTCATAGGTGAGTTTATGATTTCATTTTACTTGATGTCAAATGGTGGAACACCCAAATATTTTACTCGTGATTATATTTTTGTGCTTCAGTTACTGGAACCTTTATTTTCTTCCATTAGTGCCCTACATCCATCAATGCCTGTGTATAGAATATTTTGACCTCAGTAAATTCATAACAGTACTAACAACAGAGTCGCAGGTGTTCTAGGAAGGAAAATAAGGGACAGGTGGACTATGAGAGATGCAAAATTCCAAGCCAAGGGACTGAGGGTGTCATCAAAGGAGTAATCTCAGACTCAGTAGCCAGCTGTCTCCTAATATTGATGTTCTTTTCTGCATATTATCACTGTCAGGCAAATCTTCAAAATATTTCTGAATCAAAGACTGCACAAATGATAACTTCAATGTGCAATGTTTACTTTTATTTTAATTATTTTTTAGACAGGGTCTCACTCTTTCACCCAGGCTTAAGTGCAATGGCACGATCTCGGCTCAACCTCCACCTCCGAGGTTCAAGCGATTCTCCATGCCTCAGCCTCCTGAGAAGCTGGGTCTACAGGTACACACCACCACGCCTGGCTACTTTTTTGTATTTTTAGTAGAGACGGGGTTTCACCAAGCTGACCAGGCTGGTCTCAAACTCCTGACCTCAACTAATCTGCCCACCTCCCAAAGTGTTGATATTACAGGCATGAGTCACCACACCAGGCCCCATTTTCCTAATATAGTGTAGGTGTGTTTAATTTTCTCAATAAATTTAAGTTGAAGTTTCATTAGCTGTTTTTTGGAATCCTAAATGGAACTTATTGTTACTGGTTTTGTACAACAAGAAGCAGAGCTCACAAGAAGTCACTTAAAATGAAGAGGAATAAAGCAGGGTGCTAGTTTCTTCTGTGACCAATGCCAATTCACTGACATATGTTAAATAAAACTTGTCAGTGTATGTGTGCATGTGCATGTGTGTGTGTAAGTATGCACACACTTGACCATGACAAGTAGAGGCTAGTGACACAGAGTGCAGCCTACTGTGTAAATCGGGGGTATAAGAAAACCAGGAGATGCTTGCTCTGTTAGTTTCCTAGGACTACCTCATCAAAGCATCAAAAAACAGGTCACTTGAAACAACAGCACTCTATTTCCTCACAATGCTGAACGCTAGAATTCCAAAATAAAGGTGTCAGCAGACCCCCCACTCTCTCTGGGCTAAGCCTGTCTGTGTCTTCTAGCTTCTGGTGTTTTCTAGCAGTCCCTGGTGTTGCTTGCCCGTGTATGTGTCACTCCATCACAGGGCCATCTTCTCCCACTCTCTTTTCACAGCATCTTCCCCCTATGTCTAACTGGCTCTATGTCAAAATGTCCCCTTCCTATAACAACACCAGCCGCATCAGAATAGGACCCACACCAATTACCTCATTTAATTTTTAAAAAAAATTTTAATATTTGTGGGAATAGAGTAGGTGAATATATTGACGTGGTACATGACATGTTTTGATACAGGCGTGCCTTGCATAATAATCACATCATGGAGAATATGGTATCCATCCCCTGAAGCATTCCTCCTTTGAGTTACCAACCATCCAATCATATTCTTTTAGTTATTTTTAAATGTGCAATTAAGTTATGATTGACCATAGTCACTTTATTGTGCTGTTAAAGAGTAGGTCTTATTTATACTTTCTAACTAGTTTTGGTACCCATTAACCATCCCCACCTTCCCCTACATCCCCACCTATCCTTCCTAGCCTCTGGTAACTATCCTTCTACTCTCTATGCCAATCACCTCATTTTAGATGGATTACTTCGCTAACAGTCACTTTTCCAAATAAGGTCACACACTGATTTACTTGGGATCAGGACTTCAGCGTACCTTTTTGGTGTGATACAATTCAGCCCAGAACACTTGCACATGGCCCCTTTAAGAAGAAGTCTAGCCTAGAGACTGACTTCCAGCTTTACTGGTTTCACTGCTCACTGTTGTTTCTTTGATACCGAGTATTCTCTATTCTCCAATTCTTTCTGATTTATTTCTCAGATGGTTGGCTATGTCAAATAGTATTTTGGGAAGGGTAATGTGTCAGTGGGATTATTGCCAAATTCTTTTCTTGAGTTTTATAATTTTTCCACATTAAGACAGATTATTTGGGGGAATAAATTAAAGTGTCCATATAATTTCTGCCAACATCATAGAAGCAGAACTTTTTACTTCAGTATAAAAAGGGCCCTAGAGAAAGTTGATTTTCTTTCATTTGATGAAAGGACTTATGCTCCTCAAGGTTAAGTGACTAGATCAAGGTCACACAGTTAGAGTCAGAGCCAGAAAAAAAAATCCAAATGGTCAATGTAGCTCATGCAAATGTCATTGTTTGCAGTCTCTGTATTCAGTTCAATGCTAGGCTTCACACTCGCTTTTAGAATCTTGTTGGAACTTGACTCAAAAGGACTAAGTTCAGAAGCCAGGCACTCTTCCAACTTCGCTCACATATTGATCAAAGACATTTCCCTTCCACTATTCTTTGCAAATATGACATGCTTTCCATGTCAAAACAAAACAATGGCCTTAACAGAATCAAGAAATGACAATATCAAAACATTTTGAGACTATTCCCATTTTAATGTAAAGAATATTACCTGGCAAATTTTTGGCTTGGGTTTTCACTAAAATTAGTAGTATCAAGTGAATTCGTGCAAATCAAATGATGTTTGTGTGGAGTATGGAAAGTTATTAGAACCATAGTGAATACTCCTGCATACTTGTGTAATTTTGGAAATGCCACTGAGTGCCAGTTTCCTTGTAAGTAAAATCAGGGGAAAAATCATCATTCTTACTTAACTCATAATATTGGCATTCTGACTATAACTTGGCATCCAATAAGCAGCCAATAAACATTTATGTGTTCATTTATGTTTTTGGAAATACTCCAAGAAATAATTATTTCATCTTGATGCTTCCCTGTGCAGATGACATTCAGACAGATCTATCTTAAAATCCAGATCTTCCTGTTAATAGCTATGCGACCTTGGGCATGTTTTCCTATTTTCTTGCTCCCTTCCTGCTTGAAATAAAAATGGGAATCATGATAATGACTTCATTATAGAGATATTGTGAGGGTTACATGCAATCATCCACATAAAGTGCTTGGTGTGGAATCTTAGCACTTAGCAAGTGTTTCGTTTGTGATAGTTACTGATGTCATTGTTATTTTTATTTTTCAGTACCATATTTAGGGCTTGTCTACTTTTGTGACTTCTAATTAGTAAGAGAAAATCTACATGTTGAAAGACTATTTTGGTTTGTCTCTCCTATCTTACTCAACTTTTCTTATCAGGTATTAAGCATAACTGAATAGGGAATAGATTTTCTAATTAGTACACAATGAGGAAGTTTCTGTGTCATCCATCTTATTATTCTTGACCTGAGGTATCCCTTTTTGGATTCCTATGCCTAGAACCCTCAGAGCCTGCTACAAATAGAATGTGTGTGTCCCCCTGCAGAATCATATATTCCAACTCTAATCGCCAATGTGATGGTATTTGGAAATAGGACCTTTGGAAGGTAATTTGGTCATAAGGCTGGAGCCTTCTTGATGGGATTAGTGTCCTTATAAAAAGAGGTAGGAGAAAGCTTGTTTCCTCTCTCTATGCTGTCTGCCTTATATGGATACAGGAAGATGGGCAATCTGCAAACCAGAAAGAGGATGTTCATCAGACACCTAATCTGCCAACATCTTGATCTCAGACTTTCCAGCCTCCAGAACTGTGAGAAGTAAATTTCTATTAAGCCATCCAATCTATGTGAATTGTTATAGCAGTTGAACTAAGGGCTTCTGTTTTTTCATTTTTAAAATAATAATAGTAACAACTATTTTTACCTTATAGAGTAATTAATAATTGTATTTCTAATAATTAAAATGCTTAAAAGCTGTAAAACTGATAACACCTAGTTGGCTGTAAACTATCAAATAGATACTGCCTTGAGTAGAAGTATACCATAATTACCATAAAGAGGAGAAGTAAAAGAGAGAAGAAGGAAAGATATATATTTATACAGTGTCTTTTATATCTTAGACACAGTGCTTACCTGGTGCTTTCAAATATGCGTTTATTTAGTCTTCATAACAAATGTGGGTGCCGTAATATGAAAATGTAGCACCTGGGAAAAGTGAAGCCTAGGGTAAGGAAAGTCACTTAAGGTTACATGGCTGGTCCACAGGGATTTTAGTTCTACCTACCTCTTAAAATGGCAGATTGAGCACCAAAGTACTTTCTTCTCCATTTTTCCAAAATCTCAAATGCAAATTAAAGGTACAATAAGATACTTTTAAAACTATATGATCCAACAGCCTTTTAGGATATCAATTTTTTAAAAAGTTTAAAGCAATATTTATGAGCATATATTAAGTTAATTATTTTTTGTTATACAAATTTAAGTCTGTCTGACTCAATTATCTCTATTCTTTCCTCTAAACCATGTTATCTCATTATCCCTTTGATTATGGTCTCCTGTGTCTCTCTATAATTCTTACAAATGAACCAGTTAAGCTTAACAGTAAACCAATTATAGTATAACTTTCTCTATTTTAATCAAAGAAGGGAAACCTTCCTGATTATTCAGGGATTTTGATAATTTAATTTTTCCTTCAGGTCTTTGTATATACTTGAGGCAATAATGTAGTTTTCTCCTAAGTTAACTGCACTGTCGTTGAACTCTTGGAGTCATGTATGCTTAAATTAGGGATGTCAGATTTAGAAAATTAAAATTCTGAATTCCAAGTTAAATTTGAATTTCAGATTAATAATTTTTTCGTATAAATATGCTTCTGTAATGTTTGGGACATAGTTATACTGAAAAAATGTTATTTATCTGAAATCCCGATTTAATTGAATATTCTGTATTTTATCTGGCAACTCTCTCAAATACGTGTCAGGATTGGCAATCATTGTTTTAATGACTGCTTCGTCCAGAAATATCAGTAAAAAGCAAACTCAGGTATATCAGTCTTTGAAATTTCCCATCTAATTTGCATATCAACTAAAATGTCATATCATGTTTTAGTTCTCTGAAGAGATCACAAACTATAGAAGCTCTCTGATGTACCCATGAGATTTTGGGAAATAAATTATATCCTTTTTATAGGTGGAGTGAGCAGTATTGACATAGGGTGGCTAACTAATTGTTATGTATTTGATAACAATTAGGCTGAAAATCTGAGTCTAAGTTTGGTCTTTTGCCTTCTTTACCAAAATTCTACTTTCCTGAAGGAAATTTAAATTACTGTGGTATGAGCACTCTTGAAACTCATAACTAAAGGTGTACTAAGGTTCTTAGTTGCAAGCAACAACCAATTCTAACTTAGGCATAAGAAGATTTGTGGAGAGATTATTGAGAGCAAATTGACAGATACGACTTTGTAACTGAAAGCACTCCATGATTCTTCACAACGTGAAGTGAGAATCAGAAAACAACATCTTGTAGCTGAAATGATCCGGTCTAGTGCCATGTCACTAAAACTCTGCTTGCTCTATATTCTGCTTTGCATCACAGACTCAGTATTCAAATGTCCCAGAAAGCTTGACTGCTTGGCCAAGATTAGGTCACATTCCCATTTCCTACCTGTACTGGAAAGAGGGTTCTGAACTTATGTCATGAAGTTGGAATTGTCTTCTTCCATGTCTGTCTATAATGGAGAAGAGAAAATTCTGCTGTAAAAAGTCAGGGCAGGAAAACGGATGGTTGGTAGCAAAAAATCAGTAATTATCCATTAAATATTTAAGTACAAAAGGCCCTTTTATATCCTTCTCTACGTTGATCCCCAATTTTCCTATCAACAAGAGGAACACGGATGAAACTGGAAGTCATTATATAAAGTGAAATAAGCCAGGCACAGAAGGACAAACTTCACATGTTCTCATTTGTGGAATCTTAAACTTAAACCAATTGAACTCGTGGAGATAGACAGTAGAAGGATGGTTACCATCACTGGGAAATGTAGGGTGGGGGTATTTCGGGGAAGTGGAGAGGGTTAATGGATACAAAAACAAAAGTTAGAAAGAATGAATAAGACCTAGTATTTGTTAGCACAACAGAGTGACTGTAGTCAAAATAATTTGATTGTATGGTTTTTAAAAACTAAAAGGGTATAATTGGATTATTTGTAACACAAAGGATAAATGCTTGACGTGATGGATATTCCATTTACTGTGATGTGATTATTATGCACTGCATGCCTGTTTAAAAATATCTTATGTAACCCATAAATATATACACCTACTATGTGCCCCAAAAATTAAAAATTAAAATTAATAAAAGGAAAAAGAGAGGTAACCTTCTGTAGAATAAGGAAGCAATAGCAGCAATGGAAACTGAAGCATGGTAGCTGCCTTGAGAAGTAATCCTTAATATCAGAAGTCATTTTTGTGAGGATCCTTCCATGTAGTAGCTTTATTCTTTGCCTTTGTGAACTTACCCTTCTTTTGATCTCCCTCCTAAAAGCTGTATCAACTGCAAGGCTAACTGGATTCAAGGATGTTGGATACTATCTCGGTCTGAGTTTTTCTGGGTAACAGCTCTCTGCCTTTCTTAATACAAATTTATGATCATTATCATTGAGATGAGGAACTTGTAACTTGGAATACATGGGTGGGTTTTAAGGAGTTAGAAAAATTCCTGTAGCTTATTATAATTTTTGAGTAAGATTTTATGTGCGTATTCCTATAAAAAGAATCCACAGTTCTAAAAATGTATATTCTCAAAGGGATCTATTAAGGAAAACAGGGTTCAATGACATAAATGAAACCAGGAATATTAAATGTCTTTGCCAATTTCAAATAACTTTTTAGTAGCACAATCAAGACATCAAGTTCCCAATATAGTTAGAGAAATTATTTGAGTTTTGTGCCAATTATGCATGTATTTCTAAAGGCAAAATACAGAAGCCTTTTCTTTTTACTAAATATGCCCTTCATTCTGGGAATGTCCGATGGCATTATCAGCTTCACCTCACTCCCCATGTCTGGTGATCCTGGCAGAGAACCATCTAGCCAAGCAGATGACTGAGGCCAACCCTTCCTCAATTATTTCTTTTTTGTAGAAATGCCATTAATAGCTAGTACAATACTTTGTGCAAAGATATATTGTTTTTATGGCTTCTTGATATTTCCACTTGATGTATTTTCATATAGGTAAGTTTCTTCTCATATCTTGATTGCCTGAATGGTCTCGTAGCAGGATTTGAATAACTAGAGAAAACCTTAATTGTATTTAAGGTGGCTTTTATCCTTTGAAAAAGCTTCTAGATTTAAAACATTACTAGTCTTTGTTTGTTCAGGCTATCATAACAAAATGCCATAGGCTGGGAGGCTCATGAACAACAGAAATTTTTTTCTCACAGTACTGGAGTTCAGGAAGTTTAAGATCAAGGCACCAGCTGATTCAGTGCCTGGTGAGACTACACTCTCAGGGCAAGCCTGGAAGAGTCACCAGGCAGAGAACTGGCTGAGCAAGTGCAGAAGGTGGCCAGGGTTGCGGGAGTGCCAGCAGTGAACATGGTGTGTGCTTGACACAAATAGTATTTGAAGGCTTGCTTCCATCCTGAACTGTTGTTTGTGCAATCTTGGGAAGAGCATTTATTCTCTTTGGGTCTCAGAATCACCTGTAAAATGGGGGAATTAAGAGACCTTTAATGTCTAAAGTTCTAGAATTGCACATACCAGCAGTGAAACATTTTGAATTTGGGATTTAGGTCCCCCACCCCTGATACATTTTCCAGGGAGGATCCAGGGGTATTAACTCATTCAGATCTTTGCAGGATTCAACATTTATCTTTAATGTAACCCTGAATATCAGCCAGCTGATTTATAATGGTACATTTTTACATCTTCAATACATAGTAAGGAAGAAACATGAACTTAAACCTTTAGAACAGTTGTAAACAGCATGGAATCACATAGATTTCTTCCCTCTAGAAAAATCAATCAAATATTTAGTTCATAAGAATATTTTGATTCAGCTAATTAATCAACATTATTAATACTTAGAAGTAAATTGTAATTATACATTGTTGGTTGGATTTTGATGTGTAAACATAAATTGAGTCTCCTTGTGACTCTATAATACATGTAATGTATTATATATATGAGATGGCTAACCTTTACAAACATGATTGTTTTTAGCCTTAGTATTATTAGACTTATATTTCCAGGGAAGTGCAAACCAGAGAAGTAACTTACAGAAAGGGACTTCTGTGTAATATTATCTATGAGTGGAGGAAGGAGTTTAACATGGGAAGCAGATCTAAGACAGCATCTGCTTTCAACAGAATCTTACACGTAAACTCTGATTCCCATGGGTTTAGGGAACATGCTCAGCATGTGGAGTAATGTTTTCTATTACTTTCATTTTCCACTTTCCTATTGCAAGCCTCTTCTTCAGAGATGTGTTTCCCTTTTAATTGGGCTTCGTCTGTTGCTCTATACCTGTCAGGTCTCAAATGTTGTTCCATAATTCTTAGATACGATTAAATGGTAACCAATTCATCATTATCTCAGAGGCAATTTAAAGCCTTATGAGTTGGATTTTTGTTCACATACACATGGGGAAAAAGAGAGGTTGTCTGTGATGAAAGGTGAATGTTTCCCTCAGGGAGGCAGTATAATGCTGTGGTAAACGGCACAGGTTTTGGAATTCGAATTTCAACTCAGAGGAATTCCAATTCATTCATTCATTTAACAAATTTTTATTGAATTGTTACTATGTCCTAGACACTGTTGTAGGTGCTAGAGTGTAACAGAGGAAAAAAAAATCTGCCCTCGTTTATCTTCTATTTTAATGAAGGAGTTAACAACAAACAAGATAAATGAAAAAAATGTATACTTAAATATATTAGATCATGATAAGTGTAGGGAGAAAAGGAAATTAAAAGAGGGATTAGAAGGTTGAAATGTTAGTTTAGCCCAGGGAGGTCTTACTGAGAAGATATTTTGCCAGGAGCAAATGCATGTTGTCTTAGTCCATTTTCTGAGGCTGAGTAATTTATTTAAAAAATAATAATGATAAAAGAGGTTCCTTAGCTCATGGTTCTGGTGGCTGGGGAGTTCAAGGTCAGGCAGCTGCATCTGGCCAGAGCCTCATGCTGCATTATGATAGCCAATGGCACCACAAGATGAGTGTGTGTGAAAAGGAGGCAAAACATGAGGGACAACTTTATGGTATAACAACCCACTTTTGTGGAAACTAATCCAGTCCCTGGAGAGTGAGAACCCACTTCCAGGAGATAGTATTAATCCCTTCATTAGGGTGGATTCCTCCAAACCCAAATACCTCCCAAAGGTTCCACCACCTCTCAACACCATCACATGGGGGTCCAAGCCTCCACTTGAGTTTTAGGGGGACAAACCATATTCCAACTATAGCAAATGTGTTGTGCTACCTAGAATTTATATAATACTTTTCTGCGAAGTTTACAATAGTGTGTCTCTGTTGGAACTCTTTGCTGGGCTTCTGCCAGCATTTGGAAGGGCCTTGTGAAAGTGGGGGATCTTAAGCTTAATTTGCTTCATGTTAAGCACACACCTAAATCTGACACTTATTAATCAGGGTGACTTCGGCCAAGTAATTTAACCTCTCTAAAAAGTTCCCAGCTGTGAAATGGAGATAATAAACATATTAGTTCACTTTATTGGATGAACTATAAGGCTCAGACAAGATAATGCACAAAAAAATTTCATCATTGTGTTAAGCACAAAACAGATGCTAAATTCCTAAATTCTTAAATGTATTCTTATGTGTCCTGTTAGTTTTGCCTACTTGCTTCTTACTTTTTTTTTTAAAATTTATTTAACTACCCAGGCTATTTATGTGTTCGCCGTCATTTTTTAAAGCAAAATATTAGTTAAATTAAAAATTCGGATTTAGCTGAGCTTTTTTAAGGCACCCAAGTCTGGGAAGAAGGTAAAATGACATAAACGAAGCATCTACCTTTTATATATATTTTATATGTATTTATTTATTTAAACTTCTATCACACTGTGAGCACTTGCAGTATTATTAAACTGATCTTTTAGATGGAGACAGAGAGGCTGAGAAATATTAAGTAAATTGTCTAGTCACTCAGCTCATAGAGCTATAACTGGGATTCAGTCAGATATTTGTGCTTAAAAGTTTATACTGTTTCCATAAAGTCTGAATGAATAAAATCTTCCACATATATGAATTATTCATAAAATGAAGGTGGTATTCTTATCACTCAGTCTTGACCTTATGGAAATTAATTACCTAAATAAGGCATGATATTTACATATTTGTACCTGGTCCATTAAGGACTCAGAAGCAGAGGAAATTGGCAAAGATAAGAGGAGAACTGAATTTGATTTTCAGCCTGAATTATTGTTAGTGTGTTTAATAAGTGTAAATAGGCTAAGAGCATTTGCTGAAGAACACTTAGGAAATAAAGCCATATAATGCTACCCAGGGCTTTTTATAAATCACTATTCTCTCAACAAGTCTACACTTCAGTTTGGCAGGCTCCCCCGGGGGCTGGTGCCTGAGAGCCTGGAGACAAGATCCTGCTCATAGGATCAGCCTACCCATTGCAAAAAGGCCTCTCCTCCTCCAGCAGCTGGTCCAGTTCTCCTGATTCCCACTGGGGATCCATCTGTTCTTGAATCTCAATGCCAGCCCTGTCCTGTGGGAGCCACTGAAGCTGGTGATGCCCTTGTGGAGTATGCCTGCCCCTGATCTTATTAATGTGGTGATTAGGCCCGACATGGAAGACTGCTCTTCTGGAGCTGAGCTAAAGGACACACGAACAAAATAAGCATTTCTGATATGGACACTATGAGCACGCATTTGCCAGGCAAAGACGTCGGCTTATTTCACTTCACTTGAATTCAGGCCAAAAAGGAAGACTATTGGCTGATATTTTCAGGGGGAGGATGGGGTGGGTGCAAATTACTAACACTAAGATTTTGTTGTTTTAAATTAATAAAAGGACTTCGTTAAAGATTATAAAAAACAAAAAGTGTTAGGTGTTTTAACTCTTCTCATAATTCACTTTTATTACTTGACTCCCCATCTATCAAATCCTGAATCCTAATGTGGAGCCTGATATAAATGAATTAAAACACATTTAACAGTGGGCAAAGTAATTATTGGAAAGACCACGAACTCTGTCAACAAATGTCCATGTATTTAGCTAGATGGAAGAGGTCACTGATAAAGACATGCTTTTTAATAAAGAGACAAATTAGAATTATTGAATACACTGCCAGCAGGGAGAAGTGAAAATTGTGATTTTTCTGGTCAAAAGGTAAGCTAAAGAGTTTGAAAAGCAGACCTACATATCTCAAGATCCTCAAGAATTATCATCATATTAAAACATAAAATATATTTTATGTTAATAACAATCATTCTAAATCATGAGTAAGAACTTAGACTTTAGGTTTAGGCTTATGAAGATGAGAAAATTATTATATTGTATTTTAAAAAACCATTTCATTAAAAACAAAAACAAGGAATACCACTCCCTCTTTAAGGTAATGAGCTCTGGCCACCTGCAGAATCCATTTCTTTTTTCTCTCCAGCATCAGTAATGAGCATGAATCATGGAGTCAGAGTGACTTAGGCTTGAATCCAAGCTCACATACCTATGGAATAGTAAGCAGTAGTGGACAAGGTTATTATTGTTATGACGTTTGAGAGTGAAATGTACTTACATCAATAGAAAACATCTGTTTATAAAAGTGGAGGTTAGAGAAGCTTACTTAGCAAATGGAATTGTCTTGCTTAGGAAAAAAGGGCAAATCATGTATGCTGTATTTTTATCAATTATAAAATGGGGACAAAAGTACACTTACAGCAGTATTGTTGTTATAATTAAATAGATATTATGTAATGTACAGCAAAGGCATGGCCTGTTAATTCCTTTCTTCTTCCCATTTCCTTTAGTCTTCTGCCTGTTCAGATTATTTAGTCCAAATCTTGACTCTTACACAGATGGATGTCTTTGCCTATCACTCTAGTGATTATACCCCAGCAAACTCTGGCCTGATATTTTTATGATTCAGCCAAAGCAGCTTTACTGGCTATTATTTGTTTGTTTGCTTGTTTTCATGCAACATTTCACCACCTGTGTTGTTCCATAGCAGTCAGGTAATCAGTCCTGGGTCCCACTCTTTTGCTCTGATGCACGTTGTGGGTAAATAACATGCTTAGAACATTAATGACAGACACATAAGTATTTGCATTGGCAAAAAACAGGACTAGCATCTACCATTTAAAGAGAAACTGACCTGGCAATAGATTGTGATGGTTGAGAGGTTGGGATACTGGCCAGTTAACTAAAATTTAATTCAGGAAATAATAAATTTATAAAGTGTCCAATTAACCAAATTAGTGATGTTCTTCAATTTTTCACTGTCAAAAGGTTTTACTGATGCCAAGACACTTACCAGGCCAACATAGTTGACTTTTGCAATACCCATCATTTTATTGGGGAATGGGTGGGCTGTTTCTTAAAGGCTAAGTGTCTCTTGGAGATTTGCACTCTGCCTGAATGCTGTGTCTATACTAGCTCTAACTCTGTACCTCCTTTGTTTGAGAGTTTTTGGCAAATTGATCACATGTTAATATTTGCCAAAATGGCTTTCAGTGAATTACATTAATGAAGATCCAAGAGTCTGAGTCTGACATTGACTTCTGGGGTCTTTTATCCAGGTTCACCACTTGCCAGCTGGGTACCTTCAACATCCTCATTCATAAAACAGGAAAGATGAGAATATCATGACCTAAGTTGTGTGGATCTATAAGGTATCCCATGCAATGTGCTGAACATGAATAACTACAAAATAAAGGCTCAAGCACTGCGACTTACCATTGCCTTGTAAGACTCAGATCACCATGATTGTCTCTGTGCTTCTATTATTGGAAAAAGACATAGGTAGGGGATAAATTTCCCCTTTTTGCACCTAAATATGCAAGACACTGTGTTAGATGTTTATTTCAGTTGACTCTTACAAGAATCCTTAACATGATATATCAACAAAAATGGGATATTTCAGTCAGAGAAATCTACAAAATTGTTCAAGCTTTAATGGATTCACAGGTTCACAGATTTGAACCTGTGTCTAATTCTAAAAGCCATTAATACGTCATGTTCTGACTACTAGACATCAGTTCTTATTTGTGTATTTTTAGTCAAAAATCTGCCCCTGTCCTCATATCAGTTATTGTTGATTTTTTAAAAATACTTTTATTTAATCATATCGTGGTTTCTTAAATCAGAAGGGTTTTAAGAAATGATGTGAACATGTAATGCTCTTATTGCTTCTTTATTTATCACTTTGGGAAATTTGTTATTAATAAGATAATGCTTTAAATTTAAGGATGTATACATTTTGGAAAAAGTATTATCCATAAATTCGTATTTGCATGTTGAAAGGAAGATGGGTTGACAGGAAACACATACTATAATAGAGACAACCAGAAAAATGAGAATAATAATGAGGATGGCATCACCCTGTATTTCGTAGAGTACAGTCACTGGCAATCCACTCTTCCGGGGTCCTTTCACATACGCTTACCTAATTTAATCCTTGGAGGATGGAAGAGGAGAAATTGTTAGCCTTATTTTACTGATGAGAAAACCACATCTCAGAGAGGTTAAGTGATTTAACTAAAGTCATATATTTAGTACATAGTAGAGCTGAGAACGGAGCTTGAGTTTTTCCAGAAAAAAATTTTAACATTGGAAGAAAATGTGATTAAGTGCTAAGGATAAAAATGACTAGTCTAACAGAGGCTCCTGGATGTTTCTCGATGTCCATTTTTCTCATTTCTCTTAGAGATAACCTCTATTGCCAAAGAACCTCACCTTCCAGAATAGTGACAATATCTCTCGGCCTCCCCTCAGCAGTGGCCAATTAGCTTCTGAGGGTCTTCCTTATAAGATTGCTGACATAGGATCCTCACCTCTTTTCTCTCTGTCTCTATTCAACCTACCTGCACTAGAACATGATGTCTCTAGCTCCATCTTGGGCCATGCTCTTGCAGGCCACACACTGGGGATGGTGGGAGAGGAAAACTAAAAGTTCCCTGAATCCCACACAACTGGGGAGACACTGTGTGAGACCCAAATTACTCTTTTCAGAGCAATACTCACAGATATTGTTCTTTGTGGGAGAAAAAATGGACTTTGATCATATTTATGTTGCTGTTATGCTGGGTCTCTACTGGCACCAAACCCAATCCTAGGTAATGCAGCACCTATCTGGAAGTTTTGTTCCTGAGGCAACAGGCAATACATGAATTCGAAGACCAGAGAGGCTGGCTAAGAAGAATCAAGACTAGAGGGCTGAATTGACTTCCTTTAAGAAAGAAGCATATTAAGAAAAGTTACTAGATCCTGGGGGTGCCTGAGAGATGGCAAAACTGTGCCTGAGTGAAGGAGCTGTGATTAAATGAAAGAGAGCGAGTCGGTTTCCCATGTCCAGGAGACACTTAGAGATTCGTAAAGACACCCTCACATGGACCGTTGGGCCCTTTCACATAGGGTTTTGTGACTCTACCCTTGTTGACAAAGAGAGCTGCCGAGGAAGTTAGATTTGGGGAAAGATGGTGTTCCCTGTTTGTTTCTCTTTCTTCTGCCTCAGTTGCTCATCTTACTTAACAAGAGATTTCACATAAGAGACACTTGACTTGCAGGCACTACAATGACCACTGTTCTTAGGCCTATATTCCACGGACTTTCCCCCAAATTTACTGAACTAACTTAATCACAGAAGATGTCTTCTCTGTCAGGAAATATCACCCGTCACCTACTTGTATGAGTTACATAGACACACAGGAAATGCCTTTGTCTTGCACTTTGTAGTGCGCAAAACCCTATCATACATAATGTCTCATTCAGTCATTCCACATCTTTAATATTAGTCTTTTTTATTTTTATAAACTTTTCTATTTTAGAATAGTTTTAGTTCTATAGGAAAGTTGTGAAGGTAGTTCCCACACACCCATATTCATAATAGTTTCTCTTATTATTATCATCCTAAATGATAGTTCATTTGCCATAATCAGTGAACCAATATTGACTATTATTAACTAAAGTTTATAGCTTACTTAAATGTCTCTAGTTTTTGCCTGCTGTCCTTTTTATGACACAGAATCCCATCCAGAATAACAGTATATTTAGTTATCAAGCCTCTTTAGGCTCCTTGTGACTATGACAGTTTCCCAGACTTTCTATTGTGATGCATTGGACGGTTTTGAAGGGTATTGGTCAGGTATTTTGCCAAATTTCCCTCTATTGGGATTTGTTTGATATTGTCCTCATTATTACATGAGGGTTATGGGTTTGGGGGAGGAAGATCACACAGGTAAAGTATCATTCTCATTACATTTTATCAATATAACATAGTATCAACGCGATTGATTTCTGATATGTTACCTTGATCACCTGGCAAAGGTAACCTTCCTTAAGCTTCCCCACTGTAGAGTTACTCAGACGTTAATTTTTTAATGATTAATTTCTAAATTCCTTCTTAATTCCTAAAATAAACTGAGTTACACTTACATAAATACATGCAATATGATATGACAAAAATAGGCAAGGCAAGTAGGTGGAATGGGAAAATGAGGACAGGGAAGTAAGAAGAAGAGAGGCAAAGTAAGTACACAGAAATGCCCACCAGAACACGCTGTACCAACACCAAAGACAAATTGCAAATTTAGCTCCAAGCTTCTTAAAAGCCAAGTCACAGAAATGGAATATGATGCATTAGGAGACTCATGTTTGTCCATAAATTTTGTTTTAGTGCATGGGCCTGCTAAAATTTCTCATATCTGTCCTTCTCAGAAGTCTAGTGGGATATAATGGCCAACATTTTAGCACTTTTTTTTTTTTTTTGAGATGGAGTCTCGCTCTGTCACTCTGGCTGGAGTGCAGTGGCACGATCTCAGCTCACTGCAAGCTCCGCCTCCCGGGTTCACGCCATTCTCCTGCCTCAGCCTCCCAAGTAGCTGGGACTACAGTCGCCCGCCACCATGTCCAGCTAATTTTTTGTATTTTTAGTAGAGACGGGTTTTCACTGTATTAGCCAGGATGGTCTCAATCTCCTGACTTCGTGATCTGCCTGCTTCGGCCTCCCAAAATGCCTGGATTATTTTAGCACATTTCTATGTATGTATGTATGTATGTATCTATCTATCTATCCTCCATGATCTTCTCTCTATCATCTACACATCTGGTAATATATCTACAGTAATTCTTTGATCCTTTAATCCTTTGATGTAAGCTAAAGGAGTGAAAATTAAGCCAGAGTTCAATATATGATATTCATTAAGGGGAGTCTATTAAGTCCACTCATGTTGTTATTTAAATTTGACTGATCCAAGGATAAAAGGTATGCTGCTTTTAGTAATAAATAGACTGCTTATGATTCAGACAATAGACATCAATACCATTCCTCATAAATGAGCATTTGATAATGTTCAGATCTCCAGAAATGTAGGTTATATTTTCTAACAAAACAACAGAAACAAGAAAACTGGAGTAAAGATATGTGCGTGCTATCATGTAATCTCAAAAAGAAGACGGAGTTTATACCATCTTATGAAAAACAGCGGCTCTAACTAAGATCACATGGCCACAGGAGTATTTTTAGAGAGAGATACACTTTTAGAAAGGTACATTGATGTACTCAGTGTTTTGTAGTCAGTAAGAGGAAAGGCCAGGACTCAAAAATTGATTCTCTGTCTCAAGAATTCTCTTTGGAGGATATTTGTATACCAAAGATTTTATTCTGCTAATTGTTTTAGTGGCAGATGCCTCAGCCAGAGCAGCTGTACATCCTCATCTGAATTTGGCTTCTCAATGAAGCATAGCCTCAGGGCCAGAGTGTTGAATCAGTCATACCTGAGTTTGAATATGGGAACGTTACTGTCCATTATTCTCTTTACCTACCTAGTATGGTGGCTGGCATGTAAGGAGCACTCAATACATTTATGTTAATCATAGTCATTATTATTTTTATTTCTATTGCATATGCACAAAACAGTTATTGATTAACTGTATCAATGAATAAATGAATGAATAAATTCAGACTTTACCTTTTTTCTTCTGGCGATGGATTCTCACTCTGTCACCCTGGCTGGAGTGCAGTGGCATGATCTCAGTTCACTGCAACCTCTGCCTCCAGGGTTCAAGCAATTCTCCTACCTCAGCCTCCCGAGTAGCTGGGACTATAAGCGGACACCGCCATGGCCAGCTAATTTTTTGTATTTTAGTAGAGACGAGATTTTACTGTGTTGCCCAGGCTGATCTCGAACTCCTGAGCTCAGGCAATCCGTCTGCCTTGGCCTCCCAAAGTGCTGGGATTACAGGCGTAAGCCACCGCGCCTGGCCAGACTTTACCATTTCTTAGCTCTATGATACTTAGCCAAGTGAGGATAACACACATCCCTTTGTGGGGAAGACTACATAAGATCAGAAATGTTGAAGCACCTGATCATGTGACATATGAGAAGGTGTGTATGAGTACAAGAACGAACTTGCCAGCTCACAGCATAAGCTTCATACAGCTGAGGCACTGTATTTGTTCATCTCCAAGTTTTAATCCATTTTTTAACACACATCAGTCTTTTAACTGTGTCTTTTCAAGGGGGTAGAAAAGAAAACTGTAAGAGACATTTCTATTTCAGAAATGTTAAAACATGGGGGAAAAAAGAATGCTCTGAGATGCAAAAAAATATGGCATTTTATTTATGAATTGTTAAGTTGAACATGTAAGGCTTATATGACTTTAAATGAAACAAAGCAGTTTTCTCAGGGACAGATCACCCTTGAATAAACAGACCTTCAGGTTTCAGCTGCAAGAGGTGAAAAACTTAATTTCTGCTCTCCAGCAAAATAGCAGTGCCCTTAAGACCTTGCCCTGTAATCAGCCCATCCCTGGTTAAAACATTAGGCACAAGAGGCACAGATGCAAAGAGCTCCCAAAGCTTCGTATAAGAGTTGTTCCCAATGGCATACATGCACAACATGGTCTATTTGTGCTATACGCATGCAAAAGTTGGTGCCAAATATGCAGTTTGCTTAATGATGGAATAAAGACCACTAAAATTAATGGATATTTGAAACCCATCCTTCCAATACAATTATTGGAGCAAGAGATGTTAATTATTCCCATTACTTCCCTCCCCACCTCCCAACAGGCTGCTCTTTTGACTTGTGAATGCAACTATCTGCTTTGTTCCTAGTGAACTTAATTCATCAGGTAGGTCTGTTTCCAAGCTCTTAGTGCCTCACATATAACACTTCAATTAAATTGAGAAGAGTAATTACTTAAAGTGACAAACAGAAGAATGCTAATTAACTAAAAAGTTCATTTCAGGGCACTTAAACTAGAGTAGTGCAAAGTAAAGAGGTCATGATTTAATGTATTTGCCTGACTTTCTTTTGTAAAACACTGTTCTTCATTATAATAATGCCAAAAGAGCAAAAGTATGCTGCATTAACGAAGAATTAATGACTCTTGGTTACTCAGGAGATTTGATTTCTGTGTTTTTATTCACCACGTGTATAAGATTCATGATAGAGAATAAAGTTAATGATGTTGGATTTTTAATCTTGTTATAAATTTTTCAAGTTTATCTTAATGTTGCTAATGCCCTGGCTAGAAAATCAAGCCTACTATATTTTTTAAACCCCTGAATCCTAATTGATTAAAATGCAATTATATAAATATTTAGATAATTTTCATTAATGTTATGTTTAATACCACATATACTCATCCTTAGTGTTCGTATATAAATACGCTGTGAGCTTATTAAAAATATTTAACATTTGGTTTTTGTAATAGGGGATTTGAACTCGGTAAGTGACTCAAATGATGACAGAAGCCACCAATAAGACAAAAATACTCTTGCTACATAAACGTAAAGAGTCAAAAGAAATATAGTCTACTATTTTGCTAAAATTTACTAAGCATTAAATATGCATTATTTTTAATTTAACTCAACATTTTCATAGTAACCTATACGCATCAGGATGAATGTAGATGAGACTAGAACAACAAAGAAAATGAGAGATTGCATCAGTTAAAGCCAACAAGTTTAGCTTATTGACATACACTTGATATTAAAAAATAAATTGAGATTCCATTTGCATGAAATGTTTGGTACCTGGCACCACAGTAGGTGCTTGACAAGTATTAGTTGACTGAATTTGGGAATAATTACTATATAATCAGAGAATGGGGTGCAAAGGGCTTTCAAAGGTGTTATGGAATGGAAATAACCTCCAGCTATATATTTCAAGTCTAAGAGGGAGTATGTTCTACCGGAAATGAGAGGAGGTCTAGGTGGATGCTTCTGTTGTTATATTTTTCAGCCACCAACTATTGTGTCAACTTCAAATAGCTAAACCTTCGGGGACAATACGTTTTTCTTTTCCCACAACCCCACCCCAGGACTCTCCTTCATTGGTATTACTGGCTGAATTGTGTCTTCCAAGAAATCATGCTGAAGACTCAGTACGTCCAAATGCAACTTTTTGGAGATAGGGTCTTTAGAAAAATTATTAAGCTGTAATGAGACCATGAGGGTGGGTGCTAATCTGATTTGACTATTGTCCTTACAAAAAGAGACATTTTTTACCCACAAAGAGGCATCACGGAAGCAGACGTAAAGAAAAGGCCACATGAGGACACAGTAAGAAGGTGGTCTTCTCCAAGCCAGGGAGAGGGACCTTAAAAGAAACCAAACTTTCAGACATCTTGATCTTGGACCTCCAATGTCAAGAGCTGAAAATAAACAATAAAACATAAAATGGTGTTGTCCCAGGAAACTGATGCAATCAGTTACCCTACCATCATTTCTTACTATTCTATCTCCCTGTCCATTTACTTATTTCCTCCAGCCTAGACATTCGTTCTTTTCTTTTACCTTAAAAACAAAAGAACTGTGCATGTGTGTGTAGACACACGTAAGACAAAGCTATCTCCACTTTGGACCTTTCTCTAGCCATCATGCTACCTTTTTCTCTGCCTTCTCAATCAAACATTTGTCTGATGGTTTACACTCAGTGTTTGCATTACTCACATCCTGACAAGACTTTGGAATCAGGCTCCTGGATGTACCACTTCATTGAAACCATGCAAATTCACCTAGCGACTCTCTCCACAGCAAATTCAATAGGCAGTTTTCCCATCTCATGTTGTATGACTCCTACATGGATTTTAAATCTGTCTTACTGTTCCCTAAATCTTGAATCCCTCTCTCCCTTGGTTTCCATAATGCTCTTCTCTTCTGGTTCACTTCTTACCTCTTGCTACTATTTACTGATTTCTTTCTTCTGATAATCTTCATTGGCCACACTTTAAAGGTTGGTATTATTCAAGATTTTATATTGAGCCCTCTTCTCTTTAGCCCCTACCTTGAATACCTGAGTGATCTTGCTTCTTTAATTTTACAATTAGTTATACCTCAACGAAAAATAATCTATATCTCTAGACCAAGAACACCCCTGAATTTCAGAACTTTATTTCTCATTGTTTTATCTCTCTATGGCTGTTTAAAAATATCTAAGCAAAGCAGACCTTCTCTCTCCCTCCCTACCATTTTTCTTAAACCTTCTCATACTAATAAAAACCTGTGGCCCAGTCTGGGAATCTGACCTATTTTTTTTTCTTTAGATAAATGTAGATAATCTTTTATAATTGTTAGTCACAAAAGGTGAAAGATTTATACGATCTGAAGAGAAACTGGAGGGTGAGTCACAAAAAGTAACAATTCGAATTGCCTTCCATTTAAATAAAGGAACACAAAAGATTTCTTGACAAAGAATACCATGTTTGGGCCTGAGTCAGGTAGTGGCAACTCAGTGGTTTAACCAATTCTATGAGCCTAACAAATAATAATTTTTCTGTTAATGCCTGCAGAGTGCTCTTTTGTGTTGTTGAGAGTGCACCTTGGGAATGGAATCAGAGGTTAGAGCCTTGCTTATCAAATAGTATGAATAGAATTCCCTTACCTGATGATACCAAAAGAAAAAAGTATCGACCAGCCTATTTTTATAGTTTTTGTAGAATTTGTAGCTCTTATTCAAAATGACTATTGCCCATTTGCACAGGGGTGAGGATGAGTATGCTGTGGTTGATTATTCAGGTACCATGGAAGGGAAGAAGTCTGCAAAATGAGTTAAAGGATAGACTTCAGGCTATCCCAGGAAACATGTAAAAATCTAAGATTTATTGCTGGAACCAAGTGAGAAAATTGAAAACATGCACCTATATTCATATACATAAAAGATGCAGGCATGGCAACCAATCAAGACCTCCAATTTCCTGAGATCATACAGCTATGTGGTGTGTGGGAAATGAGGTAATATGTTAATGAGAAGAGAGTTAATTGAGAAAAACGTCTATTCAGGTTCACTGTCTTTCCAATTGACAGTTCTTCATCACAAGGGACTCACTACAAGGTCAAATCATTTAGTATCTGCTCAAATCAAGACAAAATATGTATGTACAAGGGCTAGGTCCCCCTCTTCTGGAGCCTTCACTACTACACTTTCAAATAAAACACAGATGGATCTAACTCATTATCTTGACCCCAATCTTCCTCTTCCAAATGGATTTCCTTCCTATGAAAATCCACTTTTCTATTACCATCCACCAGTTGCCCAAGCTGGAAGCCTAGGATTCAAACTCAACATACTTCTTTATCCCCACATGCTGGAGCCTAACTTCCAAATACCCTTTGCATTCATATTATTTTCTTCATCCTCATTACCTCATTACCTGAGTTCTGGTCCTTACAGCTGTCAAATGGACTATCTTCCTCCAGATCTACGTCTCCAATCATCCCTCTAAGATCCACCAGAATAATGACTCAAGTGTTTTAATATTATAATAGAGCTTTTTACTTTATTTAAAAGAACAATTTTCACTGCTAAAACAAACAAACAAAAAAAGAGACACAAACGATAAGATATTAGGCTGGATAACTTCAAGTATTCCTCCTGGATCCTCCATTCCAGGGCTCTAAAATTGACATTCATGTCAAGAACAAGGAAAACACCATCATCACCATCATTGTGAACAGTGTAGTTATGGTTCTCCACAGTGTCTGACTTCAGCAGGTACAGCTACACAAGTCCCCCATTCCTTTTTGGTTTTCTCATGTCTAATGAGAAACTTTGTGGCCTTAAATCAGAATTTTATGCTGTCATCATCAAACCATCAAAGAAGAACCCCTAACTCAACATGTAGGCAGTGTGCTGGAAGCTTTTTGGTATGTATGCCTGTATCCAAAACAGCACCTGGTCAAAGGAGCTATGTTCTATTACAACTTGAGTCATCCTTTTTCCTTACTGGTAATAGTAACAATGTTCTTTATGATGATTCAAGAAAGTATCATAAACTCATGCATTAACAGTACCTCCCCTGTTCTTAGAATATATCCATAATGTATTCCTCCTACCAGAAAGTGGGAGGCTTTGAAGTGCTTATTATATAACTGAAGGGATTATGCAAGTTTTGTTGTTAAATGGACTGTTTTTTAAAACTCAATTCAAATACGTTAAAAATCCCAGAGTCAGTATCTAATGGTCACAGAACAAGTAACTTTATACTTGACAATACCTCATATCTAGCATATAGCATATCTAAAAGTCTATATTCAGTCCATAAATACTACACTTAAATCTCTGAGGTGATTATCTCTTTATAGATCTCTAAATATATTTTGAGTGCATACCTTAAAGTCTACAATTCTTCAGACTAAACTGAGAAAATTGTATTTGCAATGGATGATATTCATTTCTATAAAGAAAATCAAAAGGTATATACACAAATATATATTTGGGAAATATGTATACATACATATTTATATATGTACATGTGTATGTATATGTGTGTGTATATATACACATATATATGTGTGTACATGTGTATGTATATGTGTGTGTATATATACACATATATATGTGTGTATATGTATACATATATGTGTGTGTGCATATATATTTTATATATATATATTCATCTTTCCTTTAGGAGAGATTCTGTATCTTTTAGGTATAATCTTTCATTTGCTCTGGATGGAATGAATCTGTTGGTGAGCATCTTCTGGAAAAACATTATTTAGTGTGGCTGCATTTTCTGCTTTTTCTAGAAGGATCATTTCTATGAATTTCATGTAGGCAAGTTGATAGCAAGATAAGTTTTATATGTGTAATTTATTTTAAAACACTTTAGTATGAAGAATGTGATACACACATATGTCCAAGTTTCTATCTACACCCTAGGGTCAGCCAATTGTCACTATCAAGAATCCAGGTCACGTACAGTGGCTCATGCCTGTAAGCCTGGGCAATGTAGCAAGATTCCATCTCTAAGAAAAGACAAAAAAAAAAAAAGAAAAAAGAAAGAAAAAATTAGCCAGATCTACACCTGGTGCCACCCGTAGTCCCAGCTACTCAGGAGGCTGAAGTAGGAAGACCTCTTGAGCCCAAGAGTTCAAGGCTGCAGTGAGCTGTGATGCTGTAATTGTGCCATTGTACTCTAGCTTGGGTGACAGAGTGACACTCCATCTCTAAAAAATAAAATAAAATTATATTCTACTAGACACCCTCTCTAATCAGAATGACCACACACTTCAAAGCAGCTACTTTAAAGAAACTATTTGGAATTCCTTTACCTCAGATCATCCCTGTGGTATTTTTTTTTAATCAGCACAATGAATGCTAGAAAGAGTAAGCATAACTGAAATTAGTGGTATTCAAAATATGTGAATTGTCAAACATATTTTAAGGAAGCCCCTTGCCTTTGCATGAATACAGAGGATACAGAATCTAGCAGACCCTTTATGTTTTGCCCTTGGTAATGGTCCCCTACCTTTGATCCCTGAATGATCTTGTGTTCTCCTGTGAGTATGGCAGGGTTTTATTTGCCTGACACTGAGAGAGGTTTAGCTTAATCCTGTGTTTGACTCAAGTGACTCTTTTGTGCAATGAGTTTTGAGACATGCCAAGATGGCAGAGATCTGGGACTTCATTGAACTGACAAAAAAGATTGCATGACTGTTCATTTCTATTCACTAGGAAATGTTTAGATGTTTTACAGACTGTGGTCTGAGGATTTCTTTCATTAAAATCTGGTAACAGGTCTTGTCAAGGAATAGCTAATTATCGTCTAACCTGTAGTTACTAGTGGTTAAGATCCACCAAATAGAACCTAATAGATGGATGTGATCAAACTGGCTTAATCTAGTTCATGATAAGTTATTTTCAGCATCAGTCATGTGACATTCTTTCAACAATATATTTGACCTAATTAGGTATTTATTAAGTACCTAATAAAATTAATTGAGTAACAGTTTAAACTAAATTAAAATAAACCATATACAAATATGCAGAAAGACTCAATAACTGAAATAGCGTGGTCTTAGTTCATTTTCAATTCAGAAAATCAGACACATTTCCTCTGTTGTTTTGGTACAACCAGATGGAAATCATCACTTTGGTGGACATTTGTGAAGCTGGTATTCAAAAGCAGTTATGTGATTTAGTAAAAGGGGAAAAAATTGGATTTTGAGTCCATGGCTCTCAAATTCTTATTTAATAGAGGTTTTTATCTTTGAAAAGCTGAATGCCATTGGCACTTGCTTGCTTTTAATTTATTACTTTGTAAACAAAAGAGTAAAACTAGTCTTATTGATTGATTGATTGGTTGGTTCGTTTATTTCCTCATTCATTCCATAAATGACAAAACAAGTTCAGCATTCCTAATCAGAAAATTAGAAACTCAAAACTTTATGATATGAATGCTGATATGATGCCCAAAGGAAACTCTCACTGGTGCATTTTGGATTTCAAAATTTCAGGTTAGGAATGCTCAACCAGGTATAATGATAATGCAAATATTCCAAAATTTAAAAGAATCCAAAATCTAAAACACATCTGGTCCTAAGCACTTTGGTTAAGGGATACTCAAACTGTTACAATTGCAAACACTATTTATTATGTGTTAAACACATCATACTCTTTAACATATGACATTTGAAAAACAATCTTGTAAAGTCAATACTTTTATTATCACCATGTTAGGAGTGAAGATGCTGAGGCACACAGACTGCACATGGATTTCCCAAGGTTGTAAACTGACCCAAGCCAATTTCGGCATGCATAGCTCTTATATTCTTCTTGGTAAACAGTAGTGGTGTCAAAAATTTCAAGTTAGTTAACTCTTCAAGCCTCCGTATCAGGTTTATTATATAATGAAAACAAATAGTTACAGGTTGAGTTGTGTCCCCACAAAGTTCACATATTGAACTCCTGACCCCTAATACTTCAGAATGTGAATGCATTTGGAGATAGGACCATTAAAGGAGGGTTAAGATAAAATGAGGTCATTAGGATAGCTCCTAATCTAATACTGCTGGTATCCCCATAAGAAGAGGAAATTTGGAAACAGACATCTATAGAAGGAAGACCACATGAAGACACACGGAGAAGATAGCTGTTTACAGGCAAAGAAGAGAGACCTCAGAAGAAACTAACCCTGCTGACACCTTGACCTTAGACTTTTGGCTTTCAGAATTAAGAGAAAATAAATTTCTATTATTTAATTCACCCAGTCAGTGGCACTCTGTTACAGTTAACACATAAATCTTAGATGATATTTTGATACATGTATGTCACGTATTCACTCAACATTTTTTCATATGCACGAAAAAACATCAAATTATACGATCTGTTCTTTTGGCTCAAGGATGTTTAACTCTGTTTTTTCACATGCTCCAACTGTTACTTTGCAGGATTTCCGGGAGAAAATTCCAAGACAGCACAGGAAGGATTCTGTCACACATACAGCCCCAAACTCCAGAGTTCATGGATAGACTGAAGGATTTAGCCTGATGTGTTATCTCTAATTGTGTATGCTTTACTGGGGTTTTTACATTCTGATCATCAAGAGTGGGAAGTATTCCTAAATTATTTTAGGCAATCCAACTATCTTGAAGGATTTCAATTTCACCAATGAGAGGTATTTTTTAACATTTATCACGTTGATTTATAAGTCATTATTTTTCCATAGTTAAAAAGCCATAATTTGGCAGCCAGTATAGTTGTTAGCAAAGGAATAACTAATATTGAATAAAAGGAATGATTGTAGCAGCCACCAAGGCTATGCCCTTTCAGAAAGAAAGCCCGCTGACTTCTGGATTGTGCATTCATGATCATGTGGTGGCTGGCCATTTCTCAAATGCACTTCCTTGGATAGTACCTGGACATTGGTTTAGTCTAAGTAACACACATACACACTATTCCACTGTACAAGCTGAAGTATTTTAAAGTAAATGGCAGGTATCATGACTCTAGGTGTCTCTAGCTAGCAAGCAATAGCGTTTGGATTTGAACCCAAGAAGTCATATTAGACATATTGTGCCCTCAAGTTATTGGTACATGAAGCACTTATTGGATGATAGTTCACAAAGGATACAGCAAGTTAAAATCCTGAAAATTATTTTATAACCCCACAACAAAATTGAGAGGGAGCTCATATAGACAGAGACTCAGGGAGTTTTTTTTTTTTGTCTCAAGGGTAGACAGTGAGTATTGAAAGTGAAGAGGCAAGGCAATTTTGGGTGTGCAGCTAGTGCAGTTGCACACAACTTCATGTGCAGATGTGCAGAAGGGAGCCGTGCTTGGGTTTAAATGCTCTACAGTTGCCATCTTGAGATTCTAAATAGTTTTATATTTTACGTTGTGTTTCGTGAGTGAAATGTGAGGGGACAATGGATTATTACAGCAAGCTTGGAGCCTTTGTACAGGGGCAGCTTCCTTCTGCCTCTCCATGTCTCTGGGATTGATTCTTAGTTTCCTGCTTCTCTGTTCTCACCCAAGGGGCTGAGGCAACCCCTAGCCCTGGGAAGAATCTGGTAGTAGGTGCTAGGGAAGGTCAGGATTGAGTGTACGCCACCAGCTCTAAATTTTAGAAAGGGACCCTGGACCCTGGATAACTGTGAGATTCTGTATTCACTCTGAGAGTCTGTCTCCATACCCAAGACAGCACAGCATAAGTAGAAGTAACCCTATCAGATTTATTAACAAAGGAAAGATACCTTGGCACCCCAAAAGAGAGATCACAGGAGACACGATTTTTTTTTTCTCTGTGTTTTGATCAAGGGACTCGACATTTTCATTTTGCACTGGGTCCTGAAAATTATGTGGCTAGTCCTGTGAAGAGGAGAAAAGCCAGGTCTTCTATGAGCATGGTCAGTGTTATTTGGAATACACCACGTAGTAAAATTGCTCTACAAAAAGTGATACCACTATATGGTGCATTCTGAGGCAGGACCAGAGCAGGTTGCAAGGTTAATGGTGAAACAAAACAACTAAGCAGAAGGCTGGCTAAAGGGCAGAAAGGGAGTGCTTGCTTGGTGCTAACAGATTTAATATACTCTGGTATGTTTAAACATGCTATAGAAACATAAAAAATTATGAAAGTAGGGCAAATATCAGCTTTTGTTAAAAAGTTAAATTGAATTGAGAAAGAAAAGAGGCTAGCAGTTGATAGTCATTTTTGTTCATTAATTTAATATGCAATTATGAAAAATCTATAATATGAGCTTATAAAAAGAGACTCACTTGAGTCTTCCTTGGACTTTGAGAGACTCAATGAGGAAAGATCAAGAGAATACAAGTGAACTGGAATTAAGCAAACATTGTATCCACAGTACTTCTTCCCTATGGCAGGAGCAGAAACCAATGGTGTGCCCCAGGTCCATTCATTCAACAAACACGGGCTATTTCTTTCTTTGGCACCAGTTCTTTTCTACCCGATGGCACTGCCCAAAAGGAAAAAGACAAGCATTTTGCTTTGTGCCTTTGGGTGGAGAGCAATCTAGAAGTAAATAATTAAAATTCAACTGCTATGTCAGAGACATACTGCTGGCTGGAGAAATGGAGGAGGAAATAGCTAATACTGCTCGAGAATGATGTGTTGCCAGGTTAAGGAGCCACCAGAGCTCCAGGTAGCCAGAAGCTGCACGTGTCTAAGTGGAGGAGCAGAGGCTGGAGGAACATCTGAGAGCCTTGCTAGGGTTGTTTGGTGCCGGTGATTGGTTCCTGAATCTTGGGCGTGTCATTTACTCTGAATTGATGGAACTCTCATGTTGACTCTTACTGTAGTTCTAAGCTAAGTCGTGTGACTTGGCAATAGGGAATCTTCAGAAGTATTTTAAGAAAGGGAGTGACATGATCAAAAATGCCACTGGGTGAAGCTTGGAAGGACTTGAAGAGTTGGAATACTGGAGAGAGGGAATCCAGGGGGACAACTGCAAGAAGTGGTAGTAAAAAGGATGATAAAGTCTAACACTGACAGTGGCCATCTGCTCAAGGAAGAAGAATTTCATTTGTGAGAGATTTAGTCATCAATAACAACTTTACTCCTCAGTAAAATATCAATATCCACTTCATCGATAACAACTTTATTATATACTTTTATATCACATTATGCTTTCTTAAATTATTTCTATATTGTTCCATTTGATCCCTATAAACCTTTAGGATAAATGGTAAATGGTATACTATCATTATTGCCATTGGATACAAAAGATGAGGCTGAAGTCACACAGTCAGTCTATTGGGGCATTAGAATCTCAGACCTCTTGATTGTCACAGGCCTTCCTGTCTACATTTTACATTTTCTGTACTAAGAATCTATACTTTACGCACGTTTCCACATTCTGTATACTTTTAAAAGCCTCAGTGTCATGCTCCTCTATCCACCTCTCCAAATTCTCCAAAGACACAGCTAAGTCTTTTGCAATTCCAGCTTCTAGTTTCACTAGTAAAAGTTCAGAGACATGAAGATACATTCAAAAGGCTATGAGGTGGACAGCCAATGAAGACTGGACTTTAAATCAAAGTTTGAATACGTTCTGATTGTAACCATATAAGTTCATAGGTTAAAACTTTGTTTCATTTTCTCTTTGGCTGAATAGACAATTTCTCAAGATCCAACTTTAATCAGTATTTTATGAACTCCCAGTATGTATTAACACAGAAACCGTACATGTCTGCAAAGTTAAAAAATAATGTTGCCCTAGGTAGTTATGTTGGTGAGCAAAAATCATAGGAGTGTGAAAAGAGGATTGAGACTGAACCACAAACACCTGTTCAGAATCCAAATTGTCTGCTCTAAAACAGCAGCTTAAATGCATTTGGACAAGTTAAATCGTTTTCTATTTTTCCTTCCTTAAGGAAGTACATTTCTTTATGTTAGTTATCAGAAGGCAGTACACACTGAATTATGTGCTACTCGCTACTCAGCCAATTGCTGGTGGGTATAATGATGCACCTGTTCGTTGAGAAATCCCTGGGATACAAAACTGTTCAGCAAGCAGACATCCTCAGACAGACGGAGGGCCTACAGAATATTCCTGCTGAATTATGCAAGATTTTCTGGTTTATGGTCATTAAAGGCAGTGATAAAGCAGCTGTTGCTGAGTTGGATGTTGTCAAATATCAATGTGAAGAATCAAGATGATTACCCCGGTACCATTCATTACATTACTGTGAGCTCTGTGTTAGTATTTCCCTTGTAAATCCTTATTTTGATAAGATTATGAATTGTCTGACTAAATATTTGCCCCAAGCATCACCTTGACGCTAAAGGTCTAAAACAAGATACATGTGCAATACGTGTCTGTGCACTCTAGGCTTTCCATGGAGTTTCAGAAGAAAAAGACTTGAAATAAAGGCTGAAATCATGGGCTTGATTTTACAATTAAAAGAAAAATGGAACTGAGCTACTTGTCGACAGTCTGTTCCTTTACTATTTAGTCTATCTACCAAACTGAACTGGTTTGAACTGGTTCACAATTGAATAGGGAGAAATTGAAAAAGGAAGAATATTGAAAAGATGCACATCTTTTTTATTTTGTTAACATCGCCAGCCTGGGATTTCAGAGATTGTTTATGTTGTCTGATATGTGAGTGTTGGGAGAGAGAAACAGTGCGAACGCCTTTAGAGTCACATTGTCCAGCCATGAGGCACGTCTGGCACTTGGAAACACCATGGGGACAGAGTGGTGTACTCAATAAATAACAAGTGAGGGCAATGATGACGGAACAAATATTTGGACACCTCTGTGGCCACAAACAGAGGTAAATGTTTATTGATACAAAACAAAACAAAAAAATCAAATACAAAGAACAGGTTTAGGCAACACATAAAACTGAGTGGAGAACTAAAGACTGGATGCTATATCTTCATGATATTGGCATCATCTCTAATAGGTAACAAGTAATGGGGTTGGCTGATGTTTTTACAGTTAATTTGATGTGTTTCTTCAGCTTTTATTAAAAGCATTCATAAAAGATGTCATATCAAAAGATCATAAGAAAATATCCCTATAGAGAAATTTGACTATGAGTAAGTCCAAATGACAAAGAAAAGATCTAGTCTTTTAGAGATTACAAAAACATAAAGCATCCCAGTTTCAGTAGAATTTAACTTCACATTTATGTATCAAATGCACTTAGAGTCTCATGACAATTGAGAAGTTTAGGCGAGTAATTTAATAGGTAATATTTTTTATTCATTAAAACATAGAACCTTAGAGATATCTTAAAAGGAAACTGCTTGAGGATTTATGGCATATAAAAAGAAGGAATTGCCTGCAGCTTTGTGACAATTATTTAGTGCCTATTTATGAGTAAGAACATCTTGTTTTTCAAATGGCTTAGTCTAGTATATAATGGGGAGAATGAGGCATACAAAACACCTCCCTATTTCTAGCAGCACATCTATATGTTTTATATGTTTCTGTCTTCTAGATGGTAAGTCATGTCTTACTAAATTATGTTCCTCCTTAGGTTAGTATTTTATCTTGTATACTGTAGGTGCTCAATAAATGTGTATCTAAGGACTAGATGAAGGAGATGAGTAAAGGAAAGCAGAAGTTCCTGGCATTGGAGGATAGTAGTGTATGCAAACACAGAGGCATGACTCTGCCCTCGAGCACCATGGGTAACAGAAAGGAAGGAAAGAAGAAAGGAGGGAAGGAAGGAAGGAAGGAAGGAACGAAGGAAGGAAGGAAGAAAGGAAGGATGGACGGAAGGAAGGAGAGAGGTAGGGAGGGAGGGAGAGAGGGAAGGAGGGAGGGAGGAGGGAAGGGTGGGAGGCAGGGAGGGAGGAAGGAAGGAAGGCTGGAAGGAAGGAAGGAAGGAAGGAAGGAAGGAAGGAAGGAAGGAAGGATAGATGGACGGAAGGATGGGAGGGAGGGAGGGAGGAAGACCCTGAGAAGTAAAGTCATTTCCTTTGACACTGGGCATGTCGCAGTGGAGGGACTTGTGTCCTGGTGGTCATTGGAAATTCAGTTCCACAGTTCAGTTTTTCCAATTCAGAAAAGCAGAGAGTCTGAAAACAAAATTTTATTGCAAACATATGGTAAGCTTGTTTAGTGGTAAAACCTGATCTGATTCCACTAAGTCTCTTTAGTTTTTTTTTTATATATTCCACCTCATAAACATTTTCATAAGTTTTTCAGTAGAAATGTTACTGTGTTTGATTACTAGGCACTGTTCCAGTCCCCAGCTGGGGGTGTTATTTAATGTATACTGTATGTGTACCTTATTACATTTCTAAATTATGACCAACTTTGAATTACTAAATGCATCCCATTGCCAAGGGTTTCAGAAAAAGGACTGTGGATCTGTGTGAGTCCACAAGGGAACATGACATTAAGTCCACTTGCGAAGTTGGTTAAATCACTTGCTCAGGTGAAGCAACTCTCCAGTTGTATACTGGGGTTTGATTACAAGTGTTTCTAACATTAAAGTTGTGATTCTTCCCTCTCTTCAAAGAATTATAGTAGCAAAAGTGAAAAAAGTCAACAAATATATGGTTATAAGTTTAATATTTGCTAAGCATTGCTCTAATTGAATTTACACATAATCTTTATGTAGTCTTGATGTAGGTATTATTTTTATCATAATTTTAGAGATGAGAAAAAGTCCAGGGAAATTAAGCAACTCATGGGAGACCACCAAGTTTGTTAATGTCAGAGGTGAAATTATGAACCTAGATAGTCATTCTCTATACCCAACCAACATGCAGTACATTTAAGACAAGGATATGTCTAGGACATTGACTATAAAATAAGAGAACATGAAACCTCTTTGAAAAACATACATGAAAAGGAGGAGACAGAGAACAAAACAAAGAAGGCAACAAGGATGAAAAATGGGCAGAAATTCTTATTTTAAACACAAGGATGGTGGTATCTCAAGAGTATACCTAAGAAGGGGAGGCTTAGTGGTTAAAACCCAGGAGAGCTGCATGGATTATACCCATGGAACTTCGGGAAGCTTGAATTTATCTATTTTACATAATTTGTTTATACTTTATCATGGGCATGAATTAGTTATTCTCATTGACTTTCTTTCCAAAACCTCTTATTAAAAGTTTCAATGAAATATTATTCTAAAAGTACTTTGGTAAACACACTGTATCGATATAAATAATTGAAATAAGATATTCATGGAAATGTCTGGATTTCCTATACAGCAGAGTCTGAGGCAGCACGATGTGCTATTGCTTGGCTGGCCAGCCCTGGAGAGCAGGAGTGATGGACAAGGGGAGTGAGGCAGAGAAAGTGAAAGAGGCAACTAAAGAATGCAGCTGATTTCTGGGTCTGGAGAACGTCCTCCAAAAAGTCACTTTGTCTCAGTTCAGTGAGGTGGGTGAGGGAAGAAATAATCTACTGTTCTCATCTCCCACTGGTCAAAGTTTCACCCTGCTGGGCATCCATCAGGTTTCTAGCACTTCCAGGTTGAGGTTGTACAAACTGCAGTAGGATCTTGCTTGTTGATGCTCACCTTTTCACATCAATAGAAATACTAGGGAGGTGGAGGATTATGTAGCCTAGGCAGGAGGTGAGGTGGAGGCAGGTGACACTTCCCTACAATTGGTCGGAGTCCATGTGCAGCAAGGCACTCAATAGCAGCTGGAACAAGAGACAGGCAAGAGAGACAGGATCTGAAGTCATTGGTGATATGTGGTCTAGTGGGTCACGTGTGCATGTTAAATGACAGTTTCCAGACTATGACCTGCTATACACAAGGTAACAATGTAAATAGGGAGCTATGCATCAGTGCAGTTGGGCAATAGTTAGGGTTCTCCAGAGAGAGACAGTGACAGCAACAGTAGAATGAATGGATGGATGGATGGATAGATAGACAGATAGATAGATAGATAGATAGATGAGGGGATTAATTAGGGGAATTGGCTCATGTAATTACGAAGGTTGAGAAGTCCCACAACAGGCTGTGTACAAGCTGGAGATGCAGGGATTCAGCAATATGGCTGGCTCAGTACAAATATGAAAGCCTCAGAATCATGGAAGCTGATGGTGTAACTCTTAGTCTGGAGCTGAAGTCCTGAGAACTTGGGAATTGGGGTTGGTGGGCTACTAGTGAAAGTCCTGGAGTCCTGAGGCTGGAGAATTTTAAGTATGGGTGTCTAAGGACAAGAGAAGAAAGGTGTTCTAGCTCCGAGAGAGAGAGAAAGTTTGCCTTTCCTCTGCTTTTTTTGTTCTATCTAGGCCCTCAGCTGATTGGATGGTGTCTGCCCATCTTGAGGGCAGATCTTCCCCATTCAGGCCATTGACTCACATGCCAATTTCCTACAGAAACACCCTCACTGACACATCCAGAAATCATGCTTTGCCAGCCGAGACAGTAGAATCCTTACCTGCACTCTTTCATAGGAGTAGTTGCAAATTCTATATGACTATGAAGTTTAAGTAAAATTATCTTTTTACCTAAAGTAACAAGATCCGATAAAATTTTGTTTCATAAACTCTGTAAGTAAATTAAATTTTCAGAAATGGGTTCTTATTAGATAATCCATCTTTCATTCCTTCTGTCCTTTGTTTTTTCTTGCAATTTGTAAGAAATTTCCTTGACATTTATGAAGTGACTGTGATAAACAAAAGGGAAAATTTATTTTGAAAAGCTTAAAACACATGAGTGGCTACTAATTGGAATCTTTGCGTTTTAGCTCTCTGGCATACCTGAGGACATTTTCTAGCAGAGATTATTTATTTGCCCTGGATTTTAATTTCTTTTGTGATGATCTGGCTATTTATTGCCCTATCAAAGGCATTGGAATTAAAGAATGAGGGTCATTTAAGTGCCTGAAAATACATCTTTAAGATATACTCCCCCCATCCCCACCATAGATATATCATGAGGCCTAGGGTGTCACTTAGAATCTTTACCATGTTGGGAAGACTCCATTGCTCCCATTGCTTGACTTTCTCCAGCAATCTTGGTAAACAGCACCTATTCATCTGGATGGAATGGACAGAAGCTCATATAGGAAACTGGGTTATCCTTGCAAAGGCCTAAATGAGATGATTGCCACTGGAAAACACCAATTAAATTGAATGTTATAAGGGTGACAAGGTCAGGAGCTGTGCTGTGGCCTAACAGATGCCCTCAGTGTGTGTTGTGAATTAAGCCACAAGATCCCCGGCTGTGAGGTTTTCTCTTATCCGTGGACTGTGGGTTATACGATGCAGCACACTGGAGGCAGGATCCATAATATGGAAGTGAAAAGCCTGGGCTTTTGTGTAGGTTGAGCTGGGTTTGAAGAGCAGTTTCTCCTGTTTAAAATTAATCCCCAACAACCTCTGTTATCAAATTGTTATTCCTACCCTTTATCTATCTTGCAGAGTTGCAAGAGGATAAATGTGGTAATACAGTTAAAGTTCTTGAGAGCCCTCAACAAGTGGTTATTGGCATAAAGTTATTAAGAACCCAAATTTATGTAGATACTTCAAGAGCAAACAACCAAACTCATGCCTTTAGCAGTTTTTAAGGTTTTGATTCAATTCCTCCCTTTGTACAAAAAATAAAGAGAAAAACAACATTGCTGCCAAACAGGCAATAATCAGCTTCACAACCTTGAAAGATGCTTTTTAATTTATCATTTTCCACTTGCACTGAGAATACATTCCATGATGAAAGAGCAGATAAAACATTTCCTTGCTATTGAGATAATAGCAGCCACAATGATGTCCTATAGCCCAGCCTCAATTCTCTTGACAAGCTTTAAAACATACTACAGACTCCATTGTTAAAGAACATGTATGCAAAATCAAGAAACCCAACACTTTTCAAAGTAAACCTTTGCCCCACCACTTGCTGTCAATTCTTTTTTTCTTCCTCAATGAATCCCAGAGCTAGTTCTGGAGTTACATGGTAATATCAAATCCCCATTTTGTGAAACAGCCTTTCCTTCTGCCCCTGAAAATCACTCAATGGATTCCCTTTGCACTTAGGATAAAATTTGAGCTCCTTTACGTGAATTCCAAGGCCGTCCACAATTGTGCCCTTCCCACATCATCAAACTCTAGTTCACAGCAGAAGCTTCATACCTAGGAGCTGTTCAGTAAATAGCTGGTGTCTGACTAATGATCTTCCTCTTCTTAATTCACCTCTTGCTGTGCACTCTAGTCATATTAGACTCCTTTATGACACTCATCCTCCCAAACACACTTATAAGTCAAGGTCACAGCACATGCTGTGAACTCTGCCCCCTCCTTCTAGCCATGCTCCATCCCCCCTTTGCATTCTATACTACTCAAGACTTGGTTTAGATGTTATTTCAAGGAAGTATTCTCTGATTGCTGGTCTAGAATATTTCCTTCCTCTATAAATGCCATATAGAATTTCTCACCATTTCCACTATTTCAGTTTAGAGTAATCAAAGGTTTGCTATCTGACTTTCTGCTATGCAGCAAAATCCTGGTACATAGCTGTATGAACCATGGCTTTTTATTTTATGTATTTTGATGCTTTGATATCTGGGACAGTGTTATCACTGGAGGGATGGCTCCTTTAGGGTTACCTAGTTCCTAGAAATAAACTACTCCTAGCTCCTCTAATATGCAAGTCAACCAATCCACAGGCAGCGTCTTAGATCACCTTCTCTAGCAGGCTGTCACACTCAGGACCATTTCTAATCACTCAAAGCCATGTACCATACAACGAAGGACAGCTCTTCTGCCCAGAGCCTGCTGAACTTATTGAAACCTAAACTTTCTGCCCTGTGGTTCTCCTAACAGAAACCACATTAAAGACTCTTGCCTACATTTTCACCAGCCCCCTCTGCCTCCTGTCAGACCCCAGTGCTTCCGTGTGGCCCCATGGGGTGGCCCGTCCCCTCCTCATGGGATATGTGAGTTTAACAAGCTATCTTTTCGATGGCAGTTGTCTCCATGTTTAAAAAATAATGAAACTTACATTTTAAGGCAGCAGAGATTTAACATTTTTCTTTCACGTTGCATTTCCAGTCCCTACTATGGTACCTGTAAAAGTAATAAATGCCAAATAAATAAATAAACACACACATATACATATATACACAAACACATTTCAAGTATTATTTATGTAATCAACTATGGTAAACAAAATGTATAATATTTATATATAAATATAAAATGTTCACATTTCATTCACTAAATACATAAAATGTGAATGTTTTGATGGCAATTGGAACTTACTTCTCTTTGCCTAATTTCTATTATAGTTTTTACATTTTCTTCTAAATTGTGTACTTCCAACATTGTAGTTTGCTTGTAACAACTACCCTTGTTCCCAAGTTAGAAACTTAATTCTTAATTCTTTGATGGCTCTTAGACCTTCATCCTTTGACAAAACATTTGGTTGAGAATAAAATGTGTTTTATACTGACATATAAATGCTGTTCATTATGATTGTAGTTAAATAAAATTAAATATAACTGCAACTGTCTTGTGATCTGACATAGTTGTGGGTGATTTACATGTAGAAATATTTTAGGAGATGAATAAAAGCAAGGACAGTCTATTTTGGATGTTCAGGTTGGCAACATTCATATCTCTGCTGGTCACACCTGCCATATGTTGGCTTCTCTTTCCTCCAACTGTTTTCTTTCCTAAGAGTGACTTCAAGGCAGGAGACATCACTTCCCACTTCTGGATCTGAGAAATGCTCATGTTTGCATATCAAGCAGTTTGCCATTTTCCTGAAGTATCTCTATGCTGTGTTTTAGTCTCAGTATGCTTTCTTGTGCTAGTCGAAATATTCATCAACTGAGCCACTTCCTCCAAGTGCCAAAAGCAAATGTTTTGGTTCCTTCAAATTTCTGTATCACGGGAATTTATACCTCCTGAGGAAGGCTGGCATGAGTGGATGGCCCGCCTTCTTTAGTGGGTGTTCACGCTCAGGGCCACTATCTACCATTTCCAATCCCTCAAAGCCAAGTACCAGATAACTATGGATGTCCCTCTGCTGAACTTATTCAAACTAATCCTACTCAAACTAAGCCAATCCTAAACCTGCTACCCTGGATTTGAGTTGTTTGAGAAGGCAAAATGAAACTCTTAAGACCACACCATAGGCAAAAGGAAAACTCTATTGCCTGTACCCAATAAAATGAATTTTATATCTGTAAGACCAGACCCAGAACAGAGTTATGTGTGGGGTAAGGCTGTTAGAAGTACAAACAGGAGCATCATATTGGAGCTTCTTTTCTCGCTTATTTTTTGAACCCAAACATTGTCAATAACCGAACATCCCCCAAAGGTAAAGATTAACATTTCAGTTACCAACCAAGATATTATTTCCTAGGTTTCTCAGAATGATTTTCCTTGCTCCTTTCCATTTTCTCTCTAACTCTCATGTTTTCAGTCTTCTTTCTTCTCTTTTGATGCTGCCTGCTTGATACCTATCAACATGTATAAAGTAATTCCTTTAAAGTTTTAGCTACTTTAAATAATTAAAGCAAAATCTCTTGGGGCAAGAAGGAGTAATAAAAATGCAAGTCATGATTTTCACTTTTAATAATATGATTATAAATAAAAGGAATATGAATAAGAGCCACTAAACCCACTGGGATATTTTGTCTACTACCAAAGTGTTGTATTAGGGGTATTGCATTTTTAACATTGCCCCATTTGGGCCTGATAACAGTGTCTCTAGGTGTTACACATTCATCAACTTAGGTAACTATATATAACTATACATGCTGGGATTAATTCACATAGAACTTCACAAAATTGCCTAGGGGAGTCAAGACAGAACCAGCATGTCACAAGATCCAACCAATTCATCATCTGAAAACACAGAAGTAAAACTAGATAAGAAAAGAAGTCCCAGACAGGAAAGGGGTGTGCTAAAGGTATGGAATACCCTGAGATAGTTGAATCTTAAATGCAGAAATTTTTGACAAAGTGACTGTAGCCTCAATCATGGTCCCATAGGAAGTCATTTGGGACATGTGTCTATCCCTTACCAAGATTTTTATTGATAGTGATGGGAAGTCTGAGGAGAATTAAATCCACAAAATTAAATGTAAGCTATATACCAGAAGCTTTGAAAGCAACCAAATTAAAAAGACATGTGATTAAGAATTCACCCTGCATCTAAGACAGGCTGGCTACTCTGGACTGCCCTGCTTCCTCCTCACTTCATCCAATCCACTTCACTGAAACCAGTTTCTAGACTTTGCCCTGCTGGCTAAAAATACTTTTTCTGCCCTGGCCTGTAACAGAGATTGCTAATAGTATTCATTTTCTTCTGTTTGACTTTTTTTTCCCTTGTAGAAGAACCTCAGATTTCTCTGAAGAGACAGTAAGCCCATCTAAATTCTTAAACACCTTAAAACAGGTTTGGCCGTGTGACTGGCCAATAAGATCTAAATGAAAGCCTCTTAGTCCTTTTTGAAAGGTTATTGAAGCTGAGAAGGATACTGTTTTATACTGTCTAACCTCCTTTTCCCTGCTGCCTGTACTGAAGATGTAATGGCTGGAATCCCTGCAGCTATTGCAGACTAAGAGGTATGTGGATAATGGAAAACATTTGTGTGGAAGTAGAAAACTATAAGAAGCTTAGGCCCTGGTGGTACTATGCAGAGCCATCAAACAGCCTTAAACTGCTGTTCCCAGAATGCTCTTATATAGGATAATAAAATCTTAGTTGTTTAAAGCAGTGGAATAATGCTTTTTCAGCTATTGGCAGCAGCTGAAAGCAATTTCTGACTAATGTCAACCCTGGTTTCTAAATTCTTTGTCTTTGTAGCCTAACAGCCTAAATTCATTTCAAAAACAACTTAAAGTGTTCGCTTCCTATTTCCCACCCTTTCCAACCTTGTCTATTTCCTCTGTAACCAGCTTTCTGATTTCTTTTTTTGTGTGTTTGTGACTCCTCTGGGTAGACATGACTTTCTTTTTCTTTCTTTTTTTTTGAAACAAGGTCTCGCTGTGTTGCCCAGGCTGGAATGCAGTGATTTTCTCTTTAAGTGCACAGTTTTTGCAGTCAGAACGCTATGGGGCCAAATTTCTTGCTAATCATGTTATCTGGGACAATTCACTGAATGTCTCTGTGTCTCTGTTTCCTCATCTGTTCAGTGCGGCTGCCAATAGGGAGGGCTGGATGAGAGCATAGATGTAAAGAACTTAGAACTCAATAAATTCGTGCTCAATAAATTAAGCTATTATTTGAAATATTTTGACAAGGTTTGCACTCTCACTGTAAAATTTTATGGAGAATCATGAGTCTAGTCAGAGCAGTTTTACTTAATCAAGCAGACCCCTGTCTATCCTAAATCTCTTCCCTGAAGTGATACCAGTGGGCCATGTACTTGACAGCCAGTGCTTAAAGACGTATGTCATGCCTTTCTTGAAGCTTGGTGTTTTTCCTCTGTGAGACCCTATTTTTTCAAACTTTCTTCACACAACTTGCTTTAACAATGCTTAATACTCTGATTGAGTTGATGATACTAAATGAGGGAAAGGAGGGAAACAATTTGGAATAAAAAATATTAGAAATAATTAATAGTGCAGGCCTTAAAGTCCCTGGCTTTGGACTCAGGGGGACTTACTTGTGATTTTGAGTTTTTCTTTCATTAGCTATGAGAGAATTATGCCACGTAATGAACCTTTCCAAGCCTCAGTTTTTTTTCACCTATGAAGTGTAGATAATAATAGTTGTGCATAGATGGTAGTGATGAAGCTCAATTGAAATAATGTACACGGAATACCTGGTGTGCGCCTGGAGCCTCTCATATGCTCAATGAATCAGAACCATGAGTTCTGCTATGAGTAAAAGTGATAATGCCAATAAAGAAAATCAATAATCACACATTATGGGAGACTGATAGTTTATCAATCCATTTACAATCTTCCAGATATGATAATTTATTTTTAAATTTTTATTTCACTAGTTTATGGGGTGTAGCTGGTGTTTGGTTGCATGGATATGTTCTTTAGCACTGATTTCTGTGATTTTAGTGTGCCCATCACCCAAGCAGTGTATGCTGTACCCAATAAGTAGCCTTTTATCCCTCACATTCCTCCCAACCTTCGTTCCTGAGTTCCCAAAATTCATTATATCATTCTTATGTCTTTGCATCCTCATAGCTTAGCTCCCACTTATAACTGAGAACATACAATATTTGGTTTTCCATCCTGAGTTACCTTACTTAGAATAATAGCCTCCACCCAGCTCCATGCAAGTTGCTACAAAACACATTATTTTGTTCCTTCTTATGGCTGAGTAGTGTTCCACGGTGTATACATACCACATTTTCTTAATCCACTTATTGGTTGATGGGTACTTAGGTTGGTTCCATATCTTTGCAGTTGTAAATCGTGCTGTTACAAACATGCATGTGTCTTTTTCATATAATGACTTCTTTTCCTTTGGGTAGATACCCAGTAGTGGGATGGCTGGATTTAATGGTACGTCTACTTTTAGTTCTTTAGGGAATCGCCATACTGTTTTCTATAGTGGTTGTACTAATTTACATTCACACCAGCAGTGCAAAAGTGTTCCCTTTTCACCACATTCACACCAACATCTACTGTTTTGTGACTTTTTAATTATGGCCATTCTTGCAGGAGTAAGATGGTATCTCATTGCAGTTTTAAATGTGCAAGCAAGGATAATTGATACAATGGTATAAAAAGTGTTACGAAATGGAGCAATAAGAAATACGAGCATGTTCATAACTACAAAACTTTTGGAAAGCTAGAGAAATGGAAATTCATGCCTGAGTTAGCACGTAAGCATCAGGATCATTTCTTCATTTTGTTTTCCCTGCATTAAGCTGTTTTAGATTGTTTTACATCAGGTTTGAAGAGAAAATGTTTTGAAAAACTTTGAAAGAGCAGCAAATAGAAAGATCAACAGACTTAGAAAGATAGAGGATGATAAAAATGTAGTTGAAATGATATAAACCTGAATTATTAAGGAGAAAAGAGAACATGATAGTTTTGTTTGACTTATTAGAATGAAACTAGGTTGGAGGAAGGGGCTCAGCTGCACTCTATATCAGCACAAGCTCTAGGGCATATAGAGAGTAAAAATTTTGACTAGTAAAAAATAAATACATATCAGTGTTCTCCGATGGCTTTCAAGTTGCATAGTCAACACTCCAAAGGAAAAGTAGAGAAAGGACTTCCCAAAACCTCTTTAAAATACCTGCTAAAGATACCTTTAAATAAGAAAACTTTAAGTTTCATATCTCAAGAGAAACTTTCAGAAAGGAACCCTTTGCTTCTTAGAAAACTGAAGAAGATTTTAGATTCTCTCATGCTACAGCAGACTGGCAAGGCAGCCTCAGAGAGATGGAACTGGTGATTCCTGGAGAAGAATCTCAGTGTGAACTCCTGGGCTGGCGGGATGGAAGAGTTACACAACGGGAAGACAGGATCTCAGTTCAAACCATTCCAGCTCCTCTCACACTGGCAACAGTTCCAGCAAAGTAAAACGTTTAATGTTACCATTAAAGATTCTTGGTAGAGCTTGAAGAGCAGAGAGATACTACATAGAAACAATGACAAAGAGAATCCATATAGGAACTTGCTTATTCCTCTGAACAAGCAGGTTGCTCTCCCGTAATCGGTATAATCAACAATAATGAACAATCAAGAAAAGCCAGAAGAGGATTTTATTAGTCTATTTTCTTACTGCTATCAAGAAATACCCAAGACTGGGTAATTTATAAAGAAAAAGAGGTTTATAATCTGTATAATCTGTATATCAACATTAACAATCAAGGAAAGCCAGAAAAGGATTGTAGTAGTCTATTTTCTTACTGTTATGAAGAAATACCCCAAACAGGGTAATTTATAAAGAAAAAGAGGTTTAATGGACTCACAGTTCCACATGGCTGGGGAGGCCTCACAATCCTGGTGGAGGGGAAAGGGAGAGCAAATGTACATCTTACATCATGGCAGGCAAGAGAGCATGTGCAGAGGAACTGCCCTTTATAAAACCATCAGATCTCATGAGACTTACTATCACAAGAACTGCGCTGGAAAACCTGTCCCCATGACTCAGTTACCTCCCATGGAGTCCCTCCCACAACACATGGGGATTATGGGAGCTATAATTCAAGATGAGATTTCGGTGGGGACACAGCCAAACCATCTCAAGTGTGAAACTGGCATGCAGCGAATTTTTATTCTAACCTTATGATGGTACAGTTTGAAGCTGTTTACTATGAAAATCTTTATACCTTAACAATAATATGGAGTACAATGAGTCTCAAATACCTGTACCACAGCATCAAAAACCACTCACATGTTGCCACCCTTGGTTCATCTATTTCCTACTATCTTTTATTTTGTCTACTGGGGTATATTAAAGTAAATCTAAAGCATCATACAAATTTTTTCTAATCATTTCAGCATGAATATTTTATATCTATCTGTTTATTTAGCTATCTACTATCACATGTAACAAATTTTAAAATAATTACTTAATATTATCTAACACGAATATTTACACTTTTCCAACTGTCTTATTTTATCTTTCTTATTTTACTTTTTATTTACTTTTTTTTTTTTTTTTTTTTTTGAGACAAGGTCTCACTTTGTTGCCCAGGCTGGAGTGCAGTGGCACAGTCTTGACTCACTGCAATCTCTGCCTCCCGGGTTCAAGCGATTCTCCTGCCTCAGCCTCCCAAGTAACTGGGATCATAGGCATGTGCCACCAGGCCTGAATAATTTTTGTATTTTTAGTAGAGACAGGGTTTTGTCATGTTGGCCAGGCTGGTCTCGAACTCCTCATCTCAGGTGATCCACCTGCCTCGGCCTCCCAAAGTGCTGGGATTATGTGTGTGAGCCACTGCGCCCAGCCAAAAAATCATTTTATAATTGGGTTCTTTAAACACAAATCCAGCAACATTTACTCCTTTTATTTAGTTGTTACATTTTTTATACCTCTTTCATGCATTTATTGTTGAAGAAATTAGATTAATTGTCCTCTAGATGTTTTTACCTTCTGTTATTGTTTAACGTGTTCCTTGCTCACCTGCATTTCTTGTAGCCTAGAGATTTCATTTAAATCTTGCTTTTCAAAAAATAAATAATACTTTAATTGTGATGCTGTGACATTATATTTACATTAAACCTCCTTCAAAGGCAAATAATGTCTGACATTTCAATTTTGATGGATCCAGGTGGGTAACAGCCGGATCCCTTCATTATCAAGTTCCCCATTACTTTTATCTAATAGTTTACTATTGACTTATGGAGATTGAATGAACTGGTTATTTCATTCTATTTTTCCTATTTCTAAGATTTTCTTTTTCCCTATTTCTAAAATTTCTTTTCATTATCAGCTGGATTGCCATAAAGAAGAATGTCCCTTATCTGTTAGATGACTTGGCTACCTTGAACCACATTAAGAAAAGTTAGCATTTTATATTCTTTCCCTTTAATTCATCAACTTAAAGAGCAGTGAGTAGGTGACCTAGCAGACTCTGATAATGTTCACAGAGTTTTGTTTTGTTTTTCTCTTGCTGCTTTTAAAGTATGATCAATTTATGATTTTAACAAATTGCATGACATTTAAATTGGTCACAATCATTGTTAATGATAATCAGTCATAAACAATTTAATCATAAAAAATTTCATGTTGCGCGTGGTAGTTCATACCTGTAATCCCAGCACTTTGAGAGGCCAAGGTGTGTGGATCACCAGAGGTCAGGAGTTTGAGACCAGCCTGACCATCATAGTGAAACCTCATCTCTATTAAAAATACAAAATTAGCCAGGCATGGTGGTGCATGCCTGTAATACCAGTTGCTTGGGAGGCTGAGGCAGGAGAATCGCTTGAAGCTGGGAGGCAGAGGTTGCAGCGAGCTGAGATCGTGCCATTTCACTCCAGCCTGGGCAACAAGAGTGAAACTCTGTCTAGGAAAACAAAAAACAAAACAAAAAAATGCAAATACATGAAAAGTGAAAACATGCAATAGTGAACGCCCATGATCCCACAATCAAGCTTCAAAAATTGCAGACTCATAGCTGAACTTATGCCATCTATATATTCTCACTGCTCCTCCAGCCGTTTGTTGAAGCAATTCCATGTGAAGAAAACCCAGCAGGGGCCAGCACATGGCTTGGAACATACGATTTCCATGTCTTACTCCTGCGAATAGCCATAGTGCTAGATTTATAATTTTCCATTTGTTTTAGATATTGAACATTACATGAATGGCAGTATCTAAATGTATACAATACACCAAAAAAGCAATTTTTTGTATTGTCTGTAACATCTACTTCTAGATTCTCGATTTCCACTCATTGGCAAAGGTTGTTAGATGTTGAGGGGAAGGGTTGAGGGAGTTGCCAATTACGTACAACAGTAACCTTCCAGTTTGAGTTTCTCCTGAGCTAACAGGATAATTTGATTGAATATGCGGTAAATTCAAAGATCACTTTCTCTGTTAGGGTTTCCTTAGACTGAAATTGGTGTACAGAAGCAGCTTTTCATTCCTCATTAAGTAGACAAGAGAGAGGAACTTTTAATTTTACAGGAATTGCTTGGGGGCTCTTTTTAGTCACTAGTGTCATGGTGTTGTTTTGCACTTAATCTACTCAGGTGCTATTGGGGTCCCATTGTCCCTTGGGTTGTCCCCACTGGCCACTGATAAATTTCCTTGTCGCTATCATATTTTTTCACTTTGGGAGGTCCCTGGATATTGCAGCATCTGTAGCCTGACTCTATGTGTATTCAGACTATCAGTCGTCTTTGCATCTATATGGAGCCTGGAAAATCTTGGCTGCTTTTTGTGAACCACTAGAGAGTGTCCACTACTTTGAGAGGAGTCCCTCTGTGCCACTCATGTGGTCACTTTCCTCAATCAGTTTACCCTCCCACAAAAATATTTTGTAAGCACCCTTCATCTTTGGGGTTTCCTCTCAATTTATCTGAGGTTTCTACCTTGCCAGAAATCCCCTCTTCCCTGTGTCTGCCAACTACATCCAGTCCGAAGAAGCAAGGCTCAAAGGGTCAATTTTAGTTGATTAGTACAGTGAAGATAAAAACACAATTTCTACTACTAAAGATTTTTTTAACAACAATTATCTTTTCCCAATTCTTTACACTCCACAGTGAGTTCTATAGGAAAAACAAATGTGTCTTCACACCCATATCCCCAAAGATTGACACAATACCAAAAATATTTTGAAAATACTACACAGCCACTGAAAAGAACAAAGCCATGTTCTCTGTAGCAACGTGGATGCAGCTGGAGGCCATTATCCTAAGTGAATTAATGCAGAAACATAAAACCAAATACTCCATGTTCTCACTTATAAGTGGGAGCTAAACATTGGGTACTTATGGACGTAAAGATGGGAACAGTAGAGCCTGGGAACTACTAGAATGGCGAGGGGAGGAGGGAGGGAAGGAGGGCACAAAGGTTGAAAAACTATTGCGTGCTATGCTCACTACCTGGGTGATGGGATTGTATTAGTCCATTCTTACACTGCTATAAAGAACTGCCTGAAACTGGGTAATTTACATAGAAAAGAGGTTTGATTGATTCCCAGTTCTACAGGCTGTACAGGAAGCATGGCTGGGAAGCCTTAGGAAACTTACAATTATGGCAGAAGGCAAAGGGGAAGCAGGTATATCTTACCATGGCAGAGCAGAAGAGAGAGAGATAGGGAAAGAAGGGGGAAGTGCCACATACTTTTCAAACAATCAGATCTTGTGAGAACTCTATCTCAAGAACAGCAAGGAAGAAGTCTGCCCCCATGATCCAATCACTTCCTACCAGACCCCTCCTCCAACACTGGGAACCACAACTCAACATGAGATTTGGGTGGGGACACAGAGCCAAACTATATCAGAGATCATTTGTATTCCAAACCTCAGCATCATGTCATACACCCATGTAAAAAATCCATATATGTACCCCTTGAATCTAAAATGAAATTTAAAATTGGTTTTAAAAATATTTTGAATACAAAAATAGCTGATGGATGAATAAACTTTCAGAGGACTGCCTACCTGCAGGGGCAGAATGCTTCACTCCCCTCTTACTGAGGTTTCCCCTTTACCATGTTGCTGCCATCTTTAGGCACACAACCCTGTACCACCAGGATGGCTCACCCACATTTATCTTTACAGCAGGCCTTGTCCTGCTCTTCTCTTCATTAATCAGTGGAGTAATTCTGCTGTAGAAAGGTCAATGAGATCTAACCATCTGTACCTCCCTCTGAGACATTTGTCTTTCCTCCCTAATCCTAATACAGATCGATTACCTCCTCTTAATATTCAGTTCAAGAAATATGTTTTCCTTTCTTATCCCTTGAACATTAGTGCAGAACGCCAGCCTTATATGACATGTTCACAGTATTTACATGCAAATCCAACTTTTTACAGGATTTATAATGTTTGCTTAACAGGGTCAGAGGTTTTCAAATGCTTAGATAATTTTAATGTTTTAGCAATTTAGAGAAATTATGTGGTGAGAATGTATATTTTTGTATACAAATAAAAATCGGAGGCAGTATAAACCATTGAGAAGCTCTGCTGAATTATCTTTTTCTGAAAGTATTGAGTCATTCAAAGCATGTTCTCAAATAATTTCCTTCTTTTTAAGAATAATATTTAGTTCAAAATTATATTATGGAGACCTTTCAATTTGCAGGGCATTTTGTTAGAAGTAAGGAATACAAAGATAAATGAGTCTATCCCTGCCTTCACAAAACTTTTATTTTAGTAAGAAAAACAGACTGGAAAGGATATCTTCATATCTTCAATATAGTCAAGCAAGTTTTTTTTTTTTTTTTTTTTTTTTTTTTTTTTTTTTTTTTTTTAGAAGAAGTCTCACTTTGTCTTCCAGGCTGGAGTGCAGTGGTATGATCTTGGCTCACTGCAATCTCCGCCTCCCAGGTTCAAATGATTCTCCTGCCTCAGCCTTTTGAGTAATTGGGATTACAAGTGTGTGCCACCACACCCTGCTATATTTTTTGTATTTTTAGTAGAGGTAGAGTTTCACCATGTTGGCCAGGCTGGTCTCAAAGTCCTGACCTCAAGTGATCTGCCCACCTCAGCCACACAAGGTAAGCAAGTTTTATATCATGAATTTGAACTGGGTGTTGTGGGACTGCAGGAAGGAAGAAGTAAATCAAACAAGCAGCAGAGGATAAGAGAAGTTGTCTAGAGGTTAGGAGAATTATAAGTTAGCCTGGTGACGTAAGGAGTGTGCTGGAAACTCCAGCAAAGGAAAAGTATGAACAAAGGCCCAGAAGAATAAAATAGCATGGTGAAAGGAAAAGTGGCAAGGGTCTGTTATGGGTGAAGTGCAAAGACCAATGAATGAAGGGTATTGGAAGGGTCTAAAGAGAAATGCAGGGGACAGTTATCATAGAAGACCTCACCTTTGAGGATAAGCAGTGCAGGCATTATCCTGGAACATATGGTTGGAGTTCTATACATGTTTGGAGCCAGAGAAGTTATAGTTAGAAAGAAAGGCAAAGACCATACCATGGGCAATCTTTTTTATGTTAAAAATTTTGAGCTTTAACCTATAGGAAGTATTCAGCCACTGAAAGTTTCAAAGTGAAAAAAACGTAGTAAGTTTTGCTTTTTAGATTAATTACTCTGGTCACATTGTAGGGGATAGATTGGAAGGATATGAATAGAAACAGAAATACTAGTTAGAAGATACTAACTAATAATAATGAACTAACTAATACTAGTTAGTTAAGGAATTGGAAGAACTGGAATTATGCTTTTATTTAGATTTTAAAAAGTAAGATCTGGTAGGTGGAGAGCAAGTAGAAGACTTCGTGGCAAAGAGGTGTACGTAGCTTTCACAAAAGCAGAGGGGATGGAATAACATTGAGAATTTGGGGAATAGTGAGGGAACTGATTACCTGAAGCAGTGACATTTTGTGGAAAATGAGCCTTGAAACCAATGCAGCTTATTTACAAATATGTACCTATTTTGGAAAATATTCTCTCCCTCCCTCTCTGTCTTTCTGGTCTATCATCTATCTATCTATATATCATCAATCAAGTTTACTAATTCCAAGTTGAATCACAGAAAGGAAAAAAAGATGAAGAAGGGAATACTGTATAAAGGTAACAGCTTTTGTGATGTCCTGGAGGCAAATATTTGTAATTTTTTCACTTTTAAGTGAAGGATTACTCATCCTTGATATTCTATTCTGCACCTGGCACTGATTTTTAGTCACCGATAAAAAAACCCAGGAGGAACTTGGATAAAAGCAAAACCTCCATGACATACATGACCACACATGACAGCCACATGGTAAAACCAACAGAAAGGAAGCCATTCTAATTCCATTAGCTAAAAACGTCTCCTTAATAGGTAGCCAGACTCTGTTCTAAGAAAATATATCTCATGGGAGCACTCTAGGTAAAATCATATTCCATGAAATAATCACCAGACATGAAAATTCCTACAGGTTAGTTTGGAAAATTATTGCAATGGATGAAGTTGGTGTATATGCCAAATTAGAAGCAAATTATTAACGAGAAATTGCATACATATACTTAAAATTCTCATTTTACCATTAACAAGGAAAGGAAATTCAATTTGAAAGCTTTCAATTAAACATCAGTTAGGAAGGATTTCATGTGTTATAGGAAATTGAATCTTAATGCTTCTTAATTTATTCCACCAAGTTCTGGGACAATATGGATTATGTAGCCCCCAGGAGCAAAAGGAGTCATTCAGCGAGGTTGAGTTCCGGAGTAGTGCTTTCTGGCAGGCCTTTTGGCACACAGAAATGGGAACTTGATGGCCCATGAGAGCAATGGCCAGGTTTCTCCTTCAGTGAATCGGAGAAATGAGCTCCTTGGCTTAAACATCAGGAGTAAGACATTTACCTGGAATATTTCACCTTTTCATGGAATTTCAGCTTGTCAGCAACCGTGACTGATCAGGATTGGGAGGAGGAAGAATTTCACGTTGTATTCAGATGAGCCGGGAAAGAAGTTCAGCTCCTTCTGAATTTGACACTAATCAGAGAGGTAGGTTAACCCTCACCACCACCTGTATTTCTTTCCTTTTTCCATTCTTTTTGGTTGGGAATAAAAAAGATTTAAAACTTTGAATGTAACGACCTGATACAATAAATCTCCATTCCAATTCTCTACCTATTGATCTATCCATCCATACATATATAAATAATACACACACACACACACACACACACACATACACACACACTAAAAAACCATCCGAAAATTCACCATATTGAGATTTATCTGTTAAGACTTACCTGGTCGTTTTCCACTAGAGACTAATGGAGCTACACAAATTCAACCTGTGACGTTCGTCTGCATTTAAAATGTATCTATAAAACAGTGTCTGTGGGCTCTCTGCTCAGAATCATTTATTTTTTGATGGGCCCAAATGATGAATAAAACATTATGAGCTTTCTCTTGTGTTAATTCTGGGTGTGACTGTCAATTTCATTTGTCAGCTTGGCAAGGCATGTTACCCAGATATTTGGTCAATCACCAATCTAGATGTCACTACAAAGGTATTATTTAGATGAGATTGGCACTTAAATCAATAGACTTCGAGCAAAGTAGATTACCCTCTACAACGCTGGGTGAGCCTCATCCAATTAGTTGAAGGCCTTAAATGAAAATGACTGAGATCCCCCAACAAAGAGGGAATTCTATCTCCAGACTGCCTTTGGACTTGAAATGCAACATCAACTATTTTCTGACTCTCCAACCTGCTGGCCTGTCCTATAGATTTTGGACTTACCAGCCCTCACAATTGTGTGAGCCAATTCTTTAAAATCTCTCTCTCTCTCTCTCTCCTCTCTCTCTCCCTACATATATATACACACACACACACGTAAAATACATATATATGTAAGATACATATATATATATGTATTTTTCCTTTTCATATATATATGGAAAGAAAATCCAATTTGAGAGCTTTCAACTAAAGGTCAATTAAGAAGGATTTCATGTCTCTCTCTCTCTCTCTCTCTCTGTCACACACACACACACTCGTTTCATTGTTCTGTTTCTCCACAGAACCATGAGGATAGACATTAGTATGTGTGTGTGAGTGTGTATGTCTTGTGGCCTGAGATTTAATTCTTGTCTCCAGATAGTCTCGATAAAGGGATTTTCAGACTGTAGCAATCATCCCAATCACAGGGAATCAGTACACAAAATGATTTTCTGGGCCCCACAACCAAAAATTCTGCATGGGTTTGTCAGGGATGAGGTTCAGGAAACCTGCCTTTTCTACCAAGTACCCTGAGATTTTCCCAGTGCAATTGTTCTATACAATTTAGTCAGAAGCAACGCCCTCGGGAGTGTCACTTTTCAAGATGGTATAGGAGATTATACATTATTGGTAACAAGGCTTTCAGAACAATAAAATATGCCCTCAAGTTTGAGTGTGGTGCTGGGGAAACACAATAGACCTTTTTTGTTGCTGTTTTCTCCTATATTCTGATTCAAACTTTTTAGGAAAAGAAAAAGTAACTTCAGAATCAGGTAAATAAGATCCTAAACTCCATGTCACTTGTAGAAGCAAGTTAAAAATCACTGAATTTGTGTGACCCCTTGATATCATCATCCACAGGACAATTTCTCTCTTGATTTGGAAGGATTAGAAGGGATTCTAAGTTATTCATGACAGACAGCCACCCACCTTCAGTCTGAGCCCTTGTAATAGTGAGAAACTGAGTGCCTAATATGCAGTGTGTAGTATTTCATGCTGTTAGTTCTTCCATAATCGTTAACTCACTAAGTTGCCAAACATCTGTAAAGCATCCACTATATCTCAAGTACTGGGGAAGACATGAGAACATAAGAATAAAACAGTTCTTATTCTTATGCAGTTCATCACCACCTAAATATATGAGGCACTTTACAGCAACACAAAGAAACCACAATAGAATGCTTCTAATCAAAGCTTTAAATGTACCAATCTTTTCCAAGTGATGAACATACTGAATTAAATAGTAAAATATGTATAGCATGGATTTGCAAATAAGACAGGTTCAATTTTCAAATGTGACCATAGTTGAGTGACTTACTTTTCTAAATTGGAAAATGGAGATAATCATAGTCTCTACCTCATAGGGTAAGTATGAGGGTTAACCAAGATAATGCCTATAAAATACTCCTACAGTGTCTGAAATATAATGAGCGCCTCATAAATAACTATTAAAAATGCATAAGCAAATTATAATTTTCAAGTGTTATGAAGGAAAGAAATTATTTATTGACAGTTTACTACATTGCATGCATTTTGTACAAGGCATTTTACATACATACTGTAGTATGTATGTAAAGCAAGCAAAAAAGAGGTACAATTTATGCTGCCCTCTAAATGACTAGAAATAATCAGACTGTTGTTTTCTTTATTTTTTCTAAATTGTGAATGCAGTAAAATGCATTAGGCTTCCTGAGAGATTTTAAGAAACATAGTGAAACATACGGAAGGTATTTCAACCTACCACAATTATTTTATCATACAGAATGAAATGGTGGTGCCCACAAATTCAGTTTTACAGCATTGATTTTCTACATGTTAGCGTAACAACCAGCAAGCAACTGTCCCCAGGCTGTGATGAAGCACTGTGAGATGTCTTTCCCAGAAACAGTGCAACTTTGCCCTAAACCATCTGCCTCTTCAGGTACTACTTGTAGCCAAGCTATCACAATGTCATGTGTGCCGAATAAGTAGAGTATGGGGCTATGGAACTGACTGTTGCTAACTGGGCTAAAAAATTCCGACCTATACTTTCAACATTAGAGAAGCCATCTGCTTACTAATTAAAATTCCCAGCCAGAGACTCTACTCTCTACCTAATAAATATTAATTAGAGCCTGCAGATTCAAAGCAAGAATTATCTTCATGTGTGCATTTCAGTTATTTATTCATAACCCAAAGTAAATCCCCTGATTCTATGCATTATTATATCACTCACAAGTTTACGTTCAACCACCTAATCATCTAATCGTTCTAATATCTATGCAACAAATAATACCATTCGCTTATATATCTAAAGCAGTGTTCTGTGTGATACTGAAATGTGGAGACCCCCTTTAGATAGCAGCAATCACTGTGTTACATAAATTAAAAAAAAATACACGCAAAACTTCTGATACTCATTTCCATGTGTAATGAGATTATCTTTCCTCGAAAAGAAGAGAAAAGCTAGATTAAGTAGTTCAGACAAAATCAGATCTGTAAGGTCCTTTGGGGTCTACCTTTCCTTCTGTGTGTGAGATCTACTAACATCTGTTTAATGGCCAGTCACTCAGAAGAAAATTGCAACTCTTCTCTCATTTGTATATTCAAGAAGTAATTATTGAGTGCTTTTCGTGGTCCACACACTGCTAGACACTATGTATGTGGAAATAAATAAGAGAGACGTGATCACTGGATTCCTAGAGTTAACAGCCTAGAAGCATAGGCACAAAGTAATCAAGGAGATAAGTAAATAAATATAAGTATTTGACAAGTATTCTGAGGGAAATAACCAAGATGCTACGATAGAGACAGCTAACCTACATGAGCTAGACAGGTCCCAAAAGGTGACATTTAAACTTTCTATTTAAAACTGGAAATAAGCCAATATCGTGAGGGTCACTGAGAGGGTCATATAAGCAAAGGTATGAAAGGTGTGTATGTATGCATATGTGTGTGCATGGAGGGGGCAGAAAGTAGATATAAGGTATGATAAGAGAGTGTATGTGAAGGCTGAATGGGAAATTAATAACCTCTGAGATGTATTATAATTTATCATTCTCTCAACATACCCACATCTGCTTGTCACTGTGTGAATCGTCAACAAAGAACTACCAAGAAGTAAGGATATTTATGTTAAATGAGTCAGAAAGGAGTGAAGCCTTCCTCACCTCGATGATAATGGGGCTTCAATACTCATGTTAGTGTCATTGGCCCAGCTAGACATTTTCTCTTCCAGGTGACCACCTGGTATAAGCAGGACTGAAGGACATATCACTAAGATGCAGGCTTAGTGTAGGATTTGCTTTCTAATTCTTCACTGAAGCATGGTTCTTGGCTTCACTTCAGAAGGGAGCATTATTCTTTTTGCTGCAAGGCCACTGACCATGTTCTCATAAGGTCAAAGCCAGTGTAAATGGGACTCTATCCTGAAGCCACAAAACACAGTTTGAGTTCGTTTATATTTCAGACCTCTCACAACTGACTTTCGCCCAAATCTCTCCTTGCTCTTTATTAGCCAGCATCTTGCTGGCTGGGTCAATAACCTGCTTGAGAGCACATCGTAGCTGGAGGCACTATGCTCGGTTCTCCTTTGCTCCATGCTTATTTGCTAATCACTGCAGAGCTGGTGTTCAGTCTGTGCCCTTCCCTCCAGAAAATAAATTCCTTTAAACTGAAATTGCTGGCAGTTATTCTCTGATTCTCCAAACCTTGACTATTAATCTGATGATTAGATTTTGGTTTATAGTTAAAAATACAGTGACTACAATGACCAATTATTTTATTCCCTTTATGGTGTCGTGCACTTAATCCAGAAAGTTCTTCTGCATTACAGTCTAATACAGCGATCCCCAGATTTTTTGGAATCAGAGAGTGGTTTTGTGGAAAACAATTTTTCCATGGACAGGGGTGGGGGATGATTTGGGGATGAAACTGTTCCACCTCAGATCATCAGGCTTTGGTTAGATTCTCATGAGAAGAATCTAAATAAGATCAACCTAGACCCCTCACATGTGCAGTTCACAATAGAGTTCATGCTCCTAAGACAATCTAATGCTGCTGCCTGTCTGACAGGAAGTGGAGGTAAAGGGGTAATGCTCGCTGGGAACCCCTGGTCTAATAGATTTGTATCTACGTGTTCTTTTGCATAAACACATCCTCCCTTGCCTAAAACACTGTCCCCTGTAGATCTAAATCCCAGGTACCCTTCCTGTAAGGTTTTCTGTAAGAGAAAGTGAAGCCAAGAGTAAGTGAAGCCAGCTCCCTATCAAAGTAATCTCTTTATTTTAAATGTCCTTTCTCTTGTTAGCACTGACACTCACTAGGTAGTGATAACACCATCCATCCGCAGGATTTTTTCTTATGTGGCCCCTAATTAAGCTGTAAACTCTAAGGATGTAAGACTGTATCTCCCACTTTGTTTTGCTCAGCCTTCTGTTCCAAAGGATACGTGCTCAATGGCAGGCCTATCCTTACTACTTCCCTGTAAAAATTACACAAGTTCTGTAAGCTTTTCTGTAGTATTTATCACCACTGATGACTCAGTGAAATAAAGATCATGAGGTTTTAATTCAGACAGACCAAAGTCTGAAAAACAACAGTTCTGCTCATTAGCTAAGTCACCTTGGAAATTAGATCCAGTGGCATGCCCATGAGTATCTAAAATTCTTTCTAGACTGGGGAGAATATCCAATTCATCACGAAGGAGCAGTTAATAGTGAATTCATTGCATAGTGTCCGGTGGTGGCTGGGGTGTTGTCTAGAGCTATGAAGAACAAGAGTTGAGCAGAGGGGTCCTGCCATGCCATTCCTATGGTACAGCCTTTGCTATGGTTCCTGCTTTTAGACTCCCTTGATTTCCGTCTATTTTCCAGGGTAACTTCTCCAGCCTTCGTGCTGTTTGCCTTTGCTGCTTAAGTTAAGCAGAGTTGTTTTCTCAGGTTGACAACTAAAAATCATGACTGATAGGCTTCTTTAAAAAACTGAGATGATAATATCTGCCCCTTTTATTGAAATAAAATATTATTTATAGGCCAGGTGTGGTGGCTCATGCCTATAATCCCAACACTTTGGGAGGCTGGGGGCGGGCAGATCACCTGAGGTCGGAAATTCAAGACCAGCCTGACCAACATGGAGAAACCCCGTCTCTACTAAAAAAATACAAAATTAGCTGGGCATGCTGGCACATGCCTGTAATTTCACCTACTCAGGAGGCTGAGGCAGGAGAATCACTTGAACCTGGGAGGCAGAGGTTGTGGTGAGCCTAGATCGTGCCATTGCACTCTAGCCTGGGCAACAAGAGTGAAACTCCAGCTCAAAAAAAAAAAAAAAAAAGTATTTATAAAATATCTAACAGGGAAACTGTAACATGGGAACAAATCAATAGGTAATAGTTATTTTTAAATAACAACAACATCCTGATCATTTTGTCATTTACCATTTTCTATGCCTTTACTCCAAATAAGGAATATGTAAGCATCAACCTGTTGTTTTGGGAGTCTGCAGATAAATTGTACTTTTTGTTGCTTAATTATTTTATTAAAATACTTTGGCCAGCTCCACTCACATTTGGCTTAGGCCAGCTCTTCTTAAAAGAGATGCTTGGCTGCATTTGCTGCTAGCCCATCTCCATACATCTTCCCAGCTCAGAGAGGTCAGGGAGCTTCACCTCCATGACACTGTTGCTGCTATTTTGTTGGTGAATGTTCATCACAGTCTGGAAGTGATGATAATGAAACTGTTGAACCTGGGCTATGTGATCATGGTAGGAAATCCATATCCAAGAGTTCCTGATATCTTCCCAACCCCCTCATCTAACAGTTATCCATCTTTCCTCTAGATGCCCTCAGCACTAACTCTGTGCCATTCAGTGATAATATACCAGCTCCTACTTTGTATTTTAGTTATTTGAGGTGCATTTGTTATCCTTTTTGGACAGAACTGTAAGATTCTTTAAGGTTGGATCTATGACTGCATTATGTAATACATACAATGCCTGGTATATAGACAGTAACTGAAAAAATTAATGATTACTTAAAAATTAGTGTAATTAGAAACTACAGAGAATTATGCTGAAGTATTGCTAGGATGTTTAGCATATTTTCCAGCTTTTATCTAATTTGAATACATTAGAAAATTTAAATAAAATTGTTAAATTCCTGGACAAATACAGCACATGCAATTTAAATCAAGAAGAAACATAATTTATGGGCTGGGCATGGTGGCTCATTCCTGTAATCCCAGCACTTTGGGAGACTGAGGCAAGTAGATCACCTGAGGTCAGGAGTTCAAGACCAGACTAGCCAACATGGAGAAACCCTATCTCTACTAAAAATACAAAAATTAGCCGGGGGTGGTAGTGGGCCCCTGTATTCCAAGCTACTCAGGGGGCTGAGGCAGAAGAATTGCTTGAACTCAGGAGGCAGATGTCAGGTTGAGCCGAGATTGTGCCACTGCACTCCAGCCTGGGCGACAGAGTAAGACTCTGTCTCAAAAAAAGAAAAGAAACATAATTTATGAATATTTCTATCACTATCAAAAGTCTTGATGAATGTTTCCATGAAGAAATCACTATGCTCAGCTGAGTTTTGCCAATGAAATCTGTTGTGATTATTGATAAATAATAAATTGCACACATATAAAAATATATTATAAAGCTGATAAATAATAATCAATTTAGAATGATGGCTGACTATTAAGTCAATATGCAAAAATCAAATGCATTTCTAGAGAAATGCACATCAACACCACAATGAGGTACTATTTCATACCAGTCAGATGGCTATTAATGAAAAGTTCAAAATAACAGATGCTGGTGAGATTGCAGAGAACAGGGAATGCTTGTACACTGCTGGTGGGAGTGTAAATTAGTTCAACCATTATGGAAAGCACTGTGGTAATTCTTTCAAAGAACTAAAACAGAACTACCATTTAAACCAGCAATCCCCACTGCTGGGTATATACCCAAAGGAATAGAAATTGTTCTGTGATAAAGGCATATGCACACACATGTTCCTTGCATCACAATTCACAATAGCAATGACATGCAATCAACCTAAATGCCCATCAATGGTAGACTGGATAAAGAAAATGTGATACATATACAGCATGGAATGCTATGCAGCCATAAAAAAGAATGAGGTCATGTACTTTGCAGGAACATGGATGGAAATGGAGGCTATTATCTTCAGCAAACTAATGCAGGAATAGAGAACCAAATACTGCATGTTCTTACTTTTAAGTGGGAGCTGAATAATGAGAACACATGGATAGAAAGAGGAGAGCAACAGACACTGGGGTCCACTTGAGGGAGAAGGGTGGGAGAAGAAGAAGTTTCAGGAAAAAAAAAAAAAACTATTGGGTAATATTCTTAGTACTTAGGTAATGAAATAATCTGTATACCAAAGCCCTGAGTCATAAGTATACCTACATAACAAACCTTCACATGTACCACTGAACCTAAAAGTTAAAATATTTAAAAAATGGTATATCATGCAATAACCTAGCATAACTATTTGAATGTACTGATAGTAGTGAGTGATAATATTAACAATGAGATAATCACTATAAGGAATAAACTAAATACAATATAAAAATATATAATTTATGAAAAATAGACTATGCAGTAGGAAAAGCAATGAAAGTGCCTGAAAAATCATTAAAAATTACTTTGCAGCAAATTTAAAAAGAAGACCTAAAGAAATGGTGATAAATGCCATGATCATGACTAGACATTAATTTATAAGGTTGTAATTGTCATTTCTCCCTATACTGCTTCATAAATTATATGTAATTTCAATAAAAAACAATCATAAGGTTTGAAAGCAAGCTACTGATAAAAGTAATATACAAAAGCAAAATCCAAAAATAGGATTAAAGAAGGACTACAGAAGAATAAGATTACCCAGTGCTTAGCCTGTGTTCCCGAGAAAATTTGATGTGCTAATGCTTCATGAATTGATATAATCCCAGATACATACGTGTGATGGAAAAACAGAAGTGTGGCAAGGAGAAAGAATTTATTCATACTCAAAAATAAAATAATAATTTTAAAATGTCCAAAATTTGGTAAGGGGAATGAATCTAAAGAGGTTGCATGAATGTAATGAATTGACTAAAAACACTGATTTTCCAGAATAATCCTTAGAGTTCAGGAAAAAACGTCTTTCTCCAGTTTCCTTCTCCTCTTCTGTCTCTCACTGGTCAGATTGGTCCATCTAGCTTTAACTTCCTGCAACTACTCCCTGGCTCTTCTGAACACTTCCTAGGGCCTCCAGATGCCGCAACAGTAGCAGAAACTATAGCTTGAACCACACTTTGGGGTGAGCAAGCAAGTGGACATGAGCCAGCAATCATCCCAATCTGCAGGCTCTAACTGCAACCACCCAGGCTTAACTAGGCAAGCCAGTGTTTGCACATGGATGCAAGAAAATCTCAAAGTAACAAAACCTGCCAAGGAGGAAAACGCTTATTCTATGTTGGTGGGATTGGTATAACTACTACAGGAATTGTAACTACTATGGAGAACAATGTTTCATCATTTTGTAAAGCTGAATATTTGTGTATGTCTTGACTCTGTCTGTAAATGTAAAAGTACTTGTTTTTAAACACCCAGAACAACGACAAAGATTGCTCATAAGAGAAGTTTTCACCACAGCAGAATAATGGAAACAATTCATGATGAGTGGATAAAAACGGCTTGTTATATTAACACAATAGAATAATGCAGCACTGAGAAAATGAATGAATTATATCTACACACAAGTTCATAGATAAATATAAGAATTATAATAAAGGAGGTGGGTGGATCACGAGGTCAGGAGATTGAGACCATCCTGGCTAACACAGTGAAACCCCGTCTCTACTAAAAGTACAAAAAAATCAGCCGGGCGTGGTGGCAGGCACCTATAGTCCCAGCTACTCGGGAGGCTGAGGCAGGAGAATGGCATGAATCCGGGAGGCAGAGCTTGCAGTGAGCCGAGATGGCGCCACTGCACTCCAGCCTGAGGGACAGAGCGAGACCCCGTCTCACAAAAAAAAAAAAAAAAAAAAAAAAAAAAAGAAAAGAAAAGAATTATAATAAAGGAAACAAGCATTCTTTAGAAGATGGCATACAGTATACCAATTTTGTAAGTATCAAAAACAAGCTTGTCATGATACATATGGAAACACCATGACTGTAATGTAAGTGAATGACAGATTCAACATAGTCTTCACCTCTTGGCAAGGTGCAAAGGAATGGAATACGGAAGTAGTAGTGCTCAAGTAGCTACGCATTAAGGTAATTGGTCACATTCTAGTTCTACAGATGAGTGTTGCCATTATGGTGTTCATTTTGTCACCTTCGCTGGAAGACACTACCTCAGTGGCCATCTTGTGAGTCCTACAGTGGCCTCCTGGTTTTGTCTCCCCATTCTTTGCTCCACCACCCCCCAGCATACACTGTAGAGTACTAAGACAATTCTTTGAACCTCGACATCACACTTTTAAAAGACTGGCTTGATGTTAACTTTCGCATAACATGCATAGAAAAATTAGAAAATCTATATAATAATGCAATTCCATGACTCCTCCTGTGTTCTGTATCTTAAGGATTAGTACAAACGTCTTCCAAATTGCATGAATGAGAAGCATGGACAACATACATGACTCTTGCCCCACCTACTACCATCTCACCTCTACTAAATTGCCAACTTTTCTCACCTAAAGCTACACGGTATCTTTTGAATCTGTCTACTTTTCTCCATTTTTTTTTTCTACTACTACTCTAGACAAGACAACCATGTTATATAGCCCTCTAGATTACTGCAATGTAATTGTTTTCCCACCTCCTCTTGCATGTCCCCGCAATATTTTCTTTATGCCATGTAGCAAGTTCCTTTTTCCCTAAACACGAAGTGAATTGCTCGCTAACTTAGAAGATTCCCCATGGGCCTCAGGGTAAAATGCAACTTTCCCCAAACCTGCTGTACACCCCTGCTAGTTCATCTGGCCCTTGTGCACCCTTAGGTTTCATCTGTCGATATTACTCTTTGATTACTGCCCAGCTATTATAAGCTTCTGACTATTCCCAAGTTTCTCTTGGTTGCCCATGTTTCACATGCCTAGAATGACCTTCTACAAATCCCTGACTGACTACTTCTTGCTCCTTAGAATAACATAGCTTAGGCTTACCTCATAATGTCGGTCTCCTTAGAGTTATTACCCATGTCTCCTACATATTCCCATACAACTTAGATTTATTCTTATCACATTCTTATTGCCAGATTCAGATCTTAGAAGCCATAAGCACTAAGAAGTCAACAGTTTTCTTCCTAGCCTGCCATGTGTAATTCAAAATGAAAATGATACTCAACCATAAAGTAAGTACACAGAAATCTAACAAAGTGCTGATTTTTTTCCCAGTATGACTATGTGCTTCTTGTGTTTAAAACTAAACTCTGCAATTAAAAAAACTGATGTCCCTATATTGCTTTGACCCTAATGAAAACTGACTTTTTCCCTGAATAATTTACTTTTGCATGCATTTACTGTGATGTTTTAAAATCATCTGTCTTCTTATATCTTTCTACCTCAAGGGTATAGATTATGCCTTGGTAACTACTTGATCTCAGTGTCTGTTCCAGAATAGCTGCTCCATACACATTGTCAATGGAAGGAAGAAATAAATGAATAAATGGCCATACACTGTCACATTTTTGCCTTGCAGCTAATAAAAATGACCTCTTAGTTTCCCAATTCAGTTGTACCTCGCTCAGAAATAAATTTCACTTATGAGAACCAAGTCACTAAACTAAATGAGTAGGGAATTATTCCATGACTGCATTTTAAATATTCCTGAAATAGTATTCTTCCAAATGGTGTATATTTTAGCCAAAATAGTTCAAAAGTGACTTCTAGTTTTTTAAAATTAACAAAAAGCCGTTAGAGATGGAAAACATTAGAAGACAAATAAACCTCACCTTTCCAAGTATTTTATTTTCCAAATAGGCAATCTAGAGGCATTGTTTTTTAATTTACCATAGTCCTCATTATCTACATGTACATTAAAAATATGCTCCAAATGTAGCAGCTTAAAGCCACAAACATTTAATTTTTAGTTTTAATTATTTATCTCACAGTTTCTGTGAGTCAGGAATCGGGGGCAGCTTAGTTAGGTAGTTCTACTCAGAGTCTTTATGAGGCTACTATCAAGAGGTTGGCCAAGGATGCAGTCATCTCTGACTTGGCTGGGTCTCACATGGGTATTTACAGGAGGCTTTGCCTTCTTGCATATGTGTCTCTCCATAGGACTGCTGTTCATGATATGGTTTCCCCCCAAAAGAATAATGTGAGAGTGAAAAAGTGAGTGTGGGGTATGTGTGTGTGTGTGTGTGTGAAAGACAGAGAGAGACCTGAGACAGAACCTACAGTCTTTTATAATCTTATTTGTGAAGTAGCATATCATTAAGTCCTTTTATTGGTCCTGGTACACCTCTTGGAAGGGGATTCACATTAAAGTGTGAAGATGACTAGGGGGTGATGTTGTTGGCCACCATTGTGGAGTCCACCACAAGAAGAATTCTGAAGAAGTGTATGGCATGATCTGATTTATGTTTAATTATTCTGGATGCATTGTGGAAAATAAAATATAAAGAATCAAGATTAGAAACATGTAGGCCAGTTTGAAGCCACTGAAATAACTGAGAAAATAGATGATAGATTGTTGGTCACAAAAGGATGGTAGAAGTACTGGTATTGAGAAGTGGTCAAGCTCTATGTATATTTTGAAGGTAGAAACAAGAAAATGTGCTGAGGGATTAGATATGAAGTTGAGGAAAATAGAAAAATTAAAGACAAAGCCAGAATTTAGTCTAAGAAACTGGATGAATGGTGGCAACGTGTATTAAGAAGAGGAAGATTGCAAGAGGAGCCAATTTGGTGAGTGGGAGAGGGAATAAAAAATCTGGTTGAAATGCATTATTAAGTTTGAGATGCCTACTAGACATACAAGTAGCAAGGTCAGGTAGGCTGTTAAATTTACATGTTTTGATTACATGGGAGAAGTTGAGGCTGTAAGTATAAAAATATATGAATGATAAGATGATAACTGTAGTCATCATAGTGCAGTAGAATTTAGAGACACAGGGTGGATAATATAACATAGGAAATGAGTATAGAGACAGAAAACACAGAAGTCAGAGGGCTGAACTCTGTGCTACTCCCACAGATTACAGTTTTCCCTCTCTATTCATTTGTTGACACCATTCCTTCTACTCAGAATGAATTTACTCACTTTCCCTAATAGAAAAGCACCCATCCTTTGAGATCTAACTCAGAATGCATCATATATGAAATGTTGACTATTTAGCCAGGGTTTCCCAGAAAAACAGAACCAAATTCTTACCATAAATCTACATATATGTAAGGCATTGGTTCACATGATTATGAAGGCTGACAAGTCCCAAGATCTGCAGGATGAGTCAGAAAACTGGAGACCTAGGAGAGCCAATGGTTTAGTTCCAGTTTGAGTCTGAAGGCCTGAGAACCAAGAGAGCTGATGCTGCCATTCCAGTCTGAAGGCTGGCAGGCTCAAGACAAAGGAAGAACTGATGTTTTTATTCAAATCCAAAGCTAAGGACAAAAATGCCTATATCCTAATTTGAAGGCCATCAGACAGGAAGAATTTTATCGTGCTTGGGGGAGGTCAGACTTTTTGATCTTCTCAGGCCTTGGCCTAATTGGATGAGGCCTAACCACATTAAGGAGGGCAATCGGCTTTATACAGCATACTGATTAAATGTTAATCTTACAGGAGAGAAAAAGTAATAACTTTCCTTCACCCATTCCAAGGGTCATGTCTTACACTCCTATTACAAAAGACAAATTAACAAGAGAAAAGCCTAATCGGTTTTTAAGTCAAAGTTTATGTGACATAGGAGGATTCAGAAATGAAGACCCAAAACCAGGGAAAAACTGAATTTTTATGCAAAGTCTGATGAAAAAAGTAGAAAAACATGCTTGGAGAAAAAGGGTATGATCTGTTGGTAATAAACTGAAGGGGGAACACAGCAAGGCCTGTCTGTTCAGATTCTTGTTGGCCTCCAAGTATAGAGTGGGACTCATCTGGAAGAAGGATCTTACAACCTACTTTCAGGCAAGACAAGTCAGAGAATTCCTATATGACCATTTTCCCCACAGAAAGCAGGCAGTGGGGGGGGGGGGGGGGGGGTGGGGGGAAGGTCAGAAATTGACCTGTCTAGATTTTATGGCTTACTTTGGGGAGAGAAATTCTAGTTTCTATGTCCTGCTTAAAAGGGAGAAGAAAGGATGAGGGAGGGTGGGAGAGACCTTGCTTCTGAGGTCCTCCCCATCTCCTTCAGTACGAAGTACTCAGCAGGTCAATGCACCATAGTCTGGAGTATTATTGTGTCCTCAGCCCTGACAATGTCATCCAGAAACGTTCTCACAGATACACCCAGAAGAATATTTGACTAATTCCTGCATACCTCGTGGCCTAGTCAAGCTGATACATAAAATTAACTATCATGTTGGTCTCTCATAGTAAGCTGAAAAACACCTCACTCCACCAAATTCTTGTACATCATAATCCCTGGAACCTGAAAATGTCACCTTATATGACAGATGGGACTTTCATTTGTGATTAAATTAAGGGGAGGTTATCCTAGTTTATCATGGTGGGCCCATGTGAGCACAAGAATACTTATGAGAGGGATGTAGGAGGATGCAGACTCAGAGAAAGCAGCAGTGTAAAGATGAAGCAGAGATTGAAATGATGCAGTCTGAAGACAGAAGAGTCCACAAGCCAAGGAATGCAGGAGGCTACTAGGTGCTGAAGAAGACAACTTCATGGATTCTCCCCTCAGAGCCTTGGGAAGCAATAAGCTCTGATGACACCTTGGCTTTAGCCCAGTGAGACTGATTTCATAATTCTGGCTACCAGAACTGTAAAAGAATAAATGGGTGTTTTTTTTAAGTCACTGAGTTTGTAGTAATTTGTTATAGCAGCCATAGGAAAGAAAAGTCTTCCTTTCATCTACGATTTGCATCTTGCCCTCACCTCACGTAGTATTTATTTTAAAACGAATTCATCGAGGTAAAATTTACACATCATAAAATTGACCATTTTAAGTGTATAATCCGATGAGCTTTGGTAACTTTATCAGATACCATAAACCATTACCATAAACCACTTTTAGACTATTCTCACCACCCCAGTAAAATCCTCCATATTTATTGACAATGAATCCCTATTTGCAACCTCAACTCCAGACAATCAATAATCTACTTTCTGCTCCTATGGATTTGCCTTTTCTGAATATTTCACATAAATGGAATCATACAACATGTGGTCCTTTGTGTCTGGCTTCTTTTACTTACCATAATGTGTTTGACATTCATTCATGTCATTGTACGTTTCAGTACTTGGTTCCTTTTCATTGCTGAATATGTCCTTTTTGGGATATTCCATTGTATAGATATGCTACATTTTGTTTATCCACTTAATAGTTGATGATCATTTGGGTTTTCTCACACAGTACTTCAATATCCATTTATTCCTACAGGCTTTTATACCCACTTCTTTATGGCATGCTACATGTTATCTTACAGTTGTGAACAGAGACAGAAGTACATTTGATTCACCTTTCTATGCTGAGGCCTACAGCTATATCTGGAAAATTGTAGGTATTTAATGAGCCTCCGTAGCAACTGTGTGCTGCTTACATGACCCTGCCTGTTAGTGCTGCTACAGTCTCAGGAATCGTGGTCCATCTGGCCTCTACACAGGCAGCATTTCTGTTCCCAGCATTGCCTTTCTCCATCCACCTTCCATTTCTTCACGCTGGGCTTACTATTGTCAGGTTGTCTAAACCATAGGTTGCTCAAAACTTCCTTGTATATTTTCTTAGGGCAAAGGGCAATGTACTTTGGAAAGTTAAGGTCTAGATAAGGGTTTCGAAGGAAAATCTTTTATTTACATAAAAAAGTTAGGTGTCAGCCGGACGTGGTGGCTCACGCCTGTAATCCCAGCACTTTAGGAGGCCGAGGCGGACGGATCACAAGGTCAGAAGATCGAGACCATCCCGGCTCACACAGTGAAACTCTGTCTGTATTAAAAATACCAAAGATTAGCCAGGCATGGCTGTGGGCGCCTGTAGTCCCAGCTACTTGGGAGGCTGAGGCAGGAGAATGGCATGAACCCGGGAGGCGGAGCTTGCAGTGAGCCGAGATCACGCCACTGCACTCCAGCCTGGGCAACAGAGCGAGACTCCGTCCAAAAAAAAAAAAGTTAGGTGTCTTTGTTGTGTCCTTTCTCTAGGCCATGTTATAGATCTAACTAAAGAATATTAACAGTCAAAACATAAAACTAAATGCAAACCTTTCAGTCTCAAGAGCTCTAAGCATTTAAGAAGAGAAAAAAAATAAACCTTTGTGAGTTAAAGTTAAATCCTTTAGATGTTTCCAGTGTTCAACTTTGAATTCCAATAATCAGCACAGAATATTGGTGTATGATTCCTATAAGTCTTCGATGAATACTTCTTTTTAAGAATTTAGTTTATCTTTCACAGCATTTTAGTAATCACTCATGCTGCTATGAAAAGTGGATAATGGCCCACAATACATTCTGAAATAAAAAAGAATACAAGGAGAAATAAAGCGAGAAAAACCTACAACACGAAGGTATTATCAATTCAGGCTCAATCAGGCTTCTCAGGTGGAATCAGTCTTAATTCAAAGGGCCCTCTCCTCAGAGATGGAGGCAAGTGATACTTTTCTCTGTGGCCTTTCAGAGCTTTTCATTCCATACAATCATAGCATACGCCAAGTATGAAAGCCGTGCTTTCGGAAATATGTAACAGGACATTGAAATGAGAAAAAGGAAAGAGGCAAAAAGACATTTTATTGAAAAGTATATAGTAGAGCTTAGCTTAAAATTGGACACTTGCCTTTGATGGGTCTAGCTTTTAAAATAGGAAATTGAATTTCGGTTAACCAACTGAAAGAGAAATGCACAGCTACACTCTCGCTCTTAATTCTGCAGGCAGCCCTTCCTTCCTAACCGACTTTCCTTGTAAAGGCATTTGAATACTTGGCAAATAAAAAGTGCATAGGGTTTAGGCGTGCTGTGTCCTGAGCGGTTCAGTCTAAATGTACGTTGCTGTGCCTTCTGTTTTCCACAGGACTGAAAAAAAAATCACTTCCATAAAGGTAGGATGCATTTCAGAGGAAATCATGTGTGCAGGCCCAGGCAGCTCTTTGAAATGTGACAACATGTAATAAGTGAACTACATTCTAGTGTATAAAATGTGGCATGTGAATTAATTACCGATGCTAACTTGATTTACATTAAATTGCCAGTGATTTGTCATTTTAAATTATCAATGAAAAAATTATTTTGGTTTATGACCCATTTCAAAAGAGGAACTTTAAGTAGGCAAGATAGTGCTGTGGAGTGGAGATACTCTAGAGATTTGTGCTTGTTTTCCTTATTCTGCTACTATCATCTCTTTGAACACAGGGACAATGTGTTTCTTCTTAATTTCCCCAGTTTCTAGCATAGTGCCTAACATATACTAGACTCTCAAAAAAATACTCTGAATGAGTGATTGAATGAAAACTACCTGATAGCTGATATTTCATTTCACAAGGATGTTTCTAAATCTTTAAAACTAAAATCAAATCCAACAATGCTGATTATATACACTCTAAATTGCCATAGATCCCCAATAATCATAAAATATGAAAACGAGATGTCAGTCAAATCAACCTTTTAATTCCTGATGCAGCATTCAAATAAATGGTTATCCTATCTCTGCTTAAACCCTGTAAGTTATAGGAGATTCGCCACTTCGTGAGGAAGCCCACAGCATATTTGTGTACCTTCCTTTCTTAAAAATATCACACCTTGTATTGTGCTCAAATATAGCTGCCTACCACCTACTACCATTCTTCCCTCTGAGATAATATACGTAACACGATGTGAGATGCAACTATTTCTGTTGTATTGAGTTTTAACAAAGACTCCAACAGCTGAAAATAAAATAGTTGGTGCAATTGACATTTATACACTAATGTAAGATGATGTAGCATGTTATATTAGGATATAAGTGTGGCATTCAGGACATGCAATGGAGTTGGCTCCGAACTAGTTCTTTCCACTTTGGTCTATCATCTGTGGCCCAGCTATTCAAGCAAATGCTAATAGGGTTCAAGAGGCACTATCCCCAAACATAGCTCATTGGCATTTCAAAAAATAGCAGAAACAAGAATGTCACTCTGAGTTTCCCTGTTTTCCCCGGAAGCAGATCATAAGACCTGGAAATGAATTGCTGATTTTCTCCTGAACTGGGTCATAAGACCTTCAGGTGAGAGGTGCTTACTCTATACCCAGAGGAAAGGAACAAATTTACCTTTGAAGAAACAGGGATACAGAGAAGAATCTGAACAAACAGGCCTTGCTAAGTTTCCTCCAGTCTAGTACTATTAGATCATACCCCATTTGTCTAATCATACACTCTGGAACTGTCCACTTCATCAAACTTAGGCTTAAAATACACACGTTTCTCTGTTTCATGGGATCTTTATTTCTGAAAGCTGTCATCTCACATAAAACTGATTTTAAATAAATTGTATGCTTTTCTTTTGTTAATCTGTCTTTTGTTATAGGGGCCTTAGCCATGAACATAAGATGGGAAGAAGATATGTCTCCTTCCCTACAGAGAAAATGTGTTGGCAGAGGCCGAAGAGATTGCAGAGTGAGAATTCTTTTACTTCAAGTTTTCAGAAACCTGTGGTTGCTCTTATCTTCTTGCCATTTCAAGTCAAGTAAGTGGAGGCCTCAAAAGAGCCAAATAGCTTTATATGCATTTCCCGGAGTCTGAAAGACAGAGAACCTGGCATTTAACTTTTGTCTGAAAGCTTAAAGCTAGGAAGCGATGACTAAAACACCCTTGTCTGGAAATAAAACAGAAAAAAGGGCTTGCATTGAAAATGGAATGAAAAGTCTGAATATTACATTGGTTTCCACCAAGCCAGATGTGGCCATCGCAGAGAAGAGTTCTGTTGTTTCTTGAGAGGGACTCTTCCCTAGAAGAATAACTAGAAATTAGAATGACTCTGCAAGAAAGGTAAGCTCCTGGGAACCAAGAGTTGGAGAAATTACAAAAGGCTAGTTGGAGGTGGCAACACCCTCATCACAGGATGGAAAATGGAAACACACCATGCCATAAGGCACCATAGCAGATTCTAACACTTATCAGTCAAGTGTACCTCTCCTTCTCTTTATCTCCCAGTGGGACCCAAAGCCTCACCTACTAAATATAACGGGAGAAGAAGCAGAAAATAGAGGTAAAATTGACCATATCCCCTTCTCCTCCTGCAGATTTCTGAGTTAAAATAAGGCCTGATCTTGGGAAAATAAGTTTTAACCTGAATGATATTTAGAGACTTCATGTTGCCTGAAACAAGATTTTATTACCAGGAAAAACAAAAACAAAAAATTCTGCATGCATTGCCTGACTGTCACTGGGAAAGCAATGAGCCTTGCCCAAGATTACAGACAGATTTAGAAAAAACAAATTGAAAAACTAGATTTAAAATGGTAGCAGTGGAAAGGAATCAAGTTGTTTCCTGCTAATATGCCAGTAAACGAATTAACTCACAAATAGGTTTACACATAGAATATAAAATTCTTCTTCTATATAGCCATTCTTCTAATATTTATTTCCATGTAAGTCTCTTACTATATCTGCATCTTTATTTCTATTTGTGGGTTAGGTGACTTGATGAGGGATGAATTTAATTGATGACATTTTAGGACAAGATGTGGAAGACTTTAAAGTAGGCAAACAAGATTGCAGCACTTCCTTTTAATAGAATGCTGGGCATTGTCTAGAAAACAACATATGAATTTTCTGATTCTATAGTGATCTTTGCCTTTGATTATTTCACTTGGTTAATTTGTAACTCTGTAGAGATGAAAGTTAACTAGTAGAAAACGATGGTAATGCAAATATTTCCTGCTATGTCTTTGCAAATGATTCCTGTTCATAGAAATGCAAAATACTTTTTACAAGTAGACAATAAAAATTTCTGTCAATCAAATCCTCATTTGAGCAATTTAAAACATCTTACCAATGCCCTCATTAACTGGTGAGTTATATGAATATTTACATGTTTACATGTTAATGTTACATATTTATTTTATATTTGTATGAGAAGGATGACCTAACTCACTTTTAAAAATTTTCTTTTTTAGGAAAAGGCAGAGAGAGCTGGTAAAAGGTATTAATCACTCAGAGCTTTGGATTTTCTGAAAGATAACCAAAGTAATAAAGGCTATCTCGTTGGGATCTGAGTGGAGAAACAATGTTGATAAGTGATTCACCAAATGAGGTACTCAAGGACAGTTATACTGAGCCAGAGTGTATATTCAGGAAGTGGGGAGTAACCACTACTAGATGTACAAGAGTCGACAGCATAGAGCAAGCTTTGTGGGATCTGGTAAATGTTATGAGAGAAAACCCATTTGCTCCTGACTGGTTCTCGCTGTGGTACGAGGGTCAGGAAAGCTGACTGAATTCAGAAGCAAGGGATTGGACAGATAGGCCTGATTGAAACCTTGGGTATAGCAGAAGGTTTCAGAGGCATTCAAACCAGAGTGACTCTATCTTGAATAGGGGATGGGTAAAATGAGGCTGAGACCTGTTGGGCTGCATTCCCAGAAGGGTAGGCATCCTTAGTCACAGGATGAGATAGGAGGTCAACACAAGATACAGGTCGCAAAGAACCTACTGATAAAACAGGATGTGGTAAAGAAGCCAGCCCAAACCTGCCAAATCTAAGATGGTGATGAAAGTGACCTCTGATTGTTCTCACTGCTCATGATATGCTAACTATAAAGCATTAACATGCTAAAAGACACTCCCACCAGCTCCATAACAGCTTATAAATGCCATGGCAATGTCCAGGAGTTACCCTATATCTAAAAAGGGAGAACCTCAATTCTGATAATCATCTGCCATTCTCCTTGAAAAACTCATGAATAATCCAATCTTTATTTATTATATAATCAAGAAATACCCATAAAAATAGCTAACCAGGGGTCCTTGGGGCTGCTCTTCCATGGAGTAGTCATTTTTTAATTATGTTACTTTTTTAGTAAACTTGTTTTCACTTTACTCTGTGGATTTGCCTCAAATTCTTTCTTGCACGGGATCTAAGAACCCTCTCTTGGGGGCTGGATTGAGACCCCTTTCTGGTAACAGGTATGTCTTATTTATTTTTGTAGCCTCAATTTTTATCTCTTAGAACTTTATATATGCTGAACACTTGAAACATATATGTCAGACTGTTTCTTCCAAGTCTTCTTTTGTCTGAAACAAGAGAGTAGAACATCTATTATTTTAACATTTCTCATTTCATATGATAAACCACAATAGCAATGAACACCCACAAGTAAAGATTTATTTCCTAATCATTTTCCCTAACACTGAAAATTCCTCAAACATTTGTTTCCCAAGTTATTGCAGGCAACATTATGTTCTGTCTTTGCATTACATAGATCATTATCTTCCATTTGGGTCTTATTCCTGTTCACTGAGCCACTGGTATGTATTTTAGTATTTGTCATGGCAGCACACTATTTCTCCTGGTACTGATTTCTATATTCATCAGGAGGCACTAGGTCATAAGTAGTAATGAACAGCTTCAAAATCCTCATGGCTTAACACAAACATTTTTATATCTAATTTACCCTAATTTATCTATGTGCGTAAGTAAGCCTCTAGAGCAACTGACCTCAATGTGGATTACCAATTTATGCTTCTTCAATCTTGTAGCTCTGCCATCTTAATGTGAGGCTTTCTTGAAATGATTCCAGTAAGGAATGGTAAATCTGGATAATTCTGCACTGCTAATTCAGCAGCAAGTCTCAAGAGTGATTTTGGTAATTTCCTTTAACAGCTCATTGTCTCAACTAGGCATATGCTCCACTTAGCTGAGGTTTGCTAGGACCTATGTGTTCAGAATACGGTTTTTCGAATGTGCTTAGATCTCTGAGTAGGGAGCACTACCTATCTCCAAATGGTCTTTCAGAAGCTCAAGAGAGGGTCCTACAAAACTTGTGATCAAGGCCTGAGATGGGGCTGCCATCTAGCCTTCTCGAGTAAAACTGGGAGGAAAATTGAAGCTGGTCAGGGCAGCACCAAAATAAGCTGGTGGTTGGAGCCAATAGCCAATGGCTGGAGCCTGACTGACAGGAACAATAAAGAAAATCAATCAATCAATCAATCAAATAAATAAATATCTCCCCACCACCATCACTTCAATCTTTGAATGCTCTTCTAACCTAAAAGCCAGTTGGCCAGGGTATCTGGTATGCATAGCTGGCAAGACTCTAGTCTTGTTTTTATAGAGTCAATAAAGGTGAATTTGAATTTGAAAGAAGGTAATAAACAAGTAAACCAGCATAGTCCACCCCTTTGGCTGCTGAGCAAACTTACATATCATCCTACACATATTTTACTCTGTAGGAAACAAAATAACAATGACTTTCTCTACCTAATAAGATGTCTTTATTTGGGCAAATGGAGAGGTTCTCATTTTCTTTGTAAATGAGATAAGAACAAAGACACCATGCAGTTTCTTTTTTAGCTCAGTCCCAAAATTACTTGAATATCCTTTAACCCAAAACTAAATTATAAAGATAACTATCACCAATGAACTATTCTTATATAAAATAAAGCAAAACGCTGAAAAGGGAAAATTGGTATATGATATATCAATCAACAAGTCATTCTTCACAATTTCTGCAACTGTGATAAGTATATGTGTGTTGTTACCAAAATCTTCATATATGCATTGTTTCTGTAGCTAAGAATAATGCTGTAGTTTCATTTTGTTTTTACTTTGCTTTTTTAAAACTATTAATTGCACTTTTTCTTGTACCTCTAGTTGTCTTGCTTCCCTCACTTAGTGGAACGACCCAAAACATTTCTAAAGTGTCTAATTGTTCTGTGGATTTGTTTTTATCGAATCACTGCAGTTTTCCCTTAACTTTTGGTATTGGAATATGGAAATACTGAGAGATATTTGAGAGAATCCCCTGGGTTCTAGATCCAGATTTCACTGCTCACATAGTGTAGTACCAACTCAATTTCCTCTTGATAAGCTGGATCTATCCTCCAGCCAATGTCACAACACCTACTAGAGCAGTGATACAAGAAACCCAAAATTATCAGGTGTTAATCTCATTTTTTAACTCAAAGGAACTATTGTTCTATCATTTGCTGGCAGGATTCCACTCTTAAGAATTAAGGGAGTCTAACCAATTGAGTTTAAACTTTCAATAAAAGATAATAAAATTCACAAGTGGATTATTAGGTATAAGAGAGAGAAGCCACTCCTACTTCTACCCTTGGTTCCTTTATTATGGTAGTAAGGAAAATAGTATCATATGTTAATTACTTGTTTAAAGCATGCGACTCATCCTCTATGACACTAACATTTCAGAGTCCTTAATTCCTACTAATGTTATATCTGAATCTGAGTCTTCAGTAGACCATTTCACTCTTGTGTCAGGTCAGCTACTTCTTGATAATGAGACACATAGTAATAACAGTAAATTCCTTGGGCATGAGCCCATTGTCCTGCTTCTGTGTGGACCTGAGTTTCCAGGTCAGAAGCAATGTTGTAAGAGACGTCATGGTAGTGAGCAAAATGTTCTGTAAATCTACGAGCTGGCAAAGCACTGTGGGCAAGGAAGATGAATGCATATCTAGAATACATGTCTATTCTAGTAAGAAAGATAAGTTGTTGCTAACTCCATGATGAAAGAATCCGGCAAGCAATATGCTTCTAGGTGGCTAGTGTGGGGAACAGTGACATCTGGGAGACCTCAGTGTTGATCTCTGTTGTGGTCAAGACAGGCATTCACTTGAGTCAGTAGCCAGATTAGCCTTGGTGAGGACAAGTCAATGTTTCTGACTCCTTTATATCCTTGCTTTTTCACTTAATGATATAGTGTAAATATTATTCAATATATTGATTCTATGAAAACAAAATCATTATTATTATTATTTTTCTGAGACGGAGTCTCACTCTGTCGCCCAGGCTGGAGTGCAGTGGAATCACCTCTGCTCACTGCAACCTCTGCCTCCCGGGTTCAGGCAATTCTCCTGTCTCAGTCTCCCGAGTAGCTGGGACTACAGGCACCCGCCACCACGCCAGGTTAATTTTTTTGTATTTTAGTAGAGATGGAGTTTCACGCTGTTCTGTTGCCCAGGCTGGTCGTGAACTCCTGAGCTCAGGCAATCTGCCCACCTCAGTCTCCCAAAGTGCTGGGATTACAGGCATGAGCCACTGCGCCTGGCCAAAAATATTTTTAATGAATATTTAACTTGTTTTCTGCTCAATTTTTTAAATAGCATCCTTTCTGTATTAGCAAAAGGTAAGATCTGTTTGAGTAAGTTGTGAGCCTGAGTCCCAATCAAATGAACTTTTTTCTGAGTTAAATACAAAGCAATTAATCTCTTTTATGGTTTGGGTTTCTAGAAAAATAATAGTGCTGTTAGTCTTAATTATTGGATGTTGTGTGCCTTTATTGCTTGCAATTTTATTCACTTGTATTGAATTGGGCTTGCAGTTTTTATTCTGTGTTGCCCCTTTCATTAAAAACACTATGACTAAGGTTTAACTAAAGTAACTTCAGGCTGCACCAGGCAAAGTTGAATTGACTTTGCACAGCTTGACTTCTTCAAGTCTTTGGATAATTAGCTATGAACAGCTAGTTCCTGGGGCTTGTGGTCCATCAGGCTATTTTTAAAGGTGCTTATGTGTCAAAGGAAAACACCACGGGGTATAACCCATGCATTGCCTTCTACCATTTTGTGTTTCCCCAGATTTGAAAATAAACTCCAAATCCATCTTCTATAGAAATACTTCCTAAAGAAACTTCTGCTCCCTATGGCATTTTGTGTACCTTACATTGTAACTAATCTTTTCATATATAGCTACAGGTTATGTTTTCTTTTATTGTTGCTGTTGTTATATTTATTTTGCTCTTCCTATCACTCCCTTAAATTCTTCAGTTAGCTGTTTGTTTCTATGTTGTGAGCTCTCAAGTTGAGGGTTTTAGTTAAGTAAAAATGGTATTGGAGCAAAGACCACTGACTTCAAAATTACTTACATTTACAATGGAGATCCTCATTTATATCATATCAAATGACTAAATATTTCCAAAAAGAATTAAATCTTTAATAACTGACTAACATATGTTAGCGTTTTTGTGTATTGGAGGTTATAATTATTGAAGAGGAACCCTCCAGAAATGTATCACAGCAGACTTATAACTATCTATTCATGTAATTAACAGGCTTGGTGTTGTCACTGATAGTTGAACTTTATATTTGTCTTCTTATTCTCTGTCCTCCTCCATGCCTTGACCAAATTGTTTTACATGGTAGGCCTTCATCTAACATTTGTCGAATATACAGTAACTTATTACATGTTTCAAAAGTTCTACTGAATTAAAAAATGATTATATTGACAGACTTCACATTCTTCTCAACTGATTTTCTAATCTGTTGAACAAACAAATAAGCAAAGCCTCCTTTGACAGCATTGCTTTCCACATCAGAATTGTGTAAAGGAATGAGACATTATCATGACTATTCCAAGAAAAGAGTATATCAAGAAAGAAAGAATGCATAGCATCTGGTGTCGATTTGATAACAAGAAAATTTTAATCAAAGAAAAATGTCCAGATTTTGAACTAATATCTTCGGGGTATTTGCCAACATCATGTTAATATGTTAATAGTAGGGTGGGCTAGCAAATGTAACAAAGAGAAGACTTAGAATAACAAGTATTGCAGGTTTCCATCTTACAGCATATGATCACCATGGCACCTACTCTTGCAATCTCATCCCTCTCCAACTGCCTATAGTTATTTGACATGGAATTGGAAATCAGACAAAAGGCTTTCTGATAACAGAACATATACATTAAATATACTATGAATTTTGTTATTGATTATTAAGTGAGAATTTTATCATACACTGTACTTTCTTTTGCTATTTTATTTTACTAATAAATTATATGCTGATTAAATACACTGAAGTTGATTTATATGTCTTTTGGTTGCCTCCTGCATTAGTTCATTTTCACAGTGCTATAAAGAACTACCCGAGACTAGGTGATTTATGAAGGAAAAAGGTTTAGTTGAATTACAGTTCTGCATGACTGGCGAGGCCTCAGGAAACTTACAATCATGGTGGAAAGTGAAGGGGAAGCAGGTACCTCCTTCACAAGTGGCAGTAGAGAGAAAGAGAGCAGGGAAAACTGCCACTTTTAAACCATTAGATCTCCTGAGAACTCCCTTGCTGTCATGAGAACTGCATGGGAAAATGCACCCCCATGGTCCAATCACCTCCCACCAGGTCCTTCCCTTGACACGTGGGGATTACAATTTGAGATGAGATTTGGGTGGAAACACAGAATCAAACCATATCATTCCATCCCTTACCCCTCCCAAATCTCATGCCCTTTTCACATTTCAAAACCAATCATGCCAGCCAGGTGTGGTAGCTCACACCTGTAATCCCAGCACTTTGGGAGGCGGAGGTGGGCAGATCATGAGGTCAAGAGATTGAGACCATGCTGGCCAACATGGTGAAACCTGTCTCTACTAAAAATACAAAAAATTATGGTGGTGTGCCTGTAGTCCTAGCTACTCAAGAGACTGAGGCAGGAGAATTGCTTGAACCCAGGAGGAGGAGGTTGCAGTGAGCCGAGATCACGCCACTGCACTCCAGCCTGGTGATAGAGTGAGACTCCGTCTCAAAAAAAAAAAAAAAAAAAAAAAAAAAAAAAAAAAAAAAAAAAAAAAATCATGCCTTCCCAACAGTTCTCAAAGTCTTAACTCATTCCTTCATTCCAGCATTAACTCAAAAGTTCAAATCCAAAGTTACATCAGAGAAAAGGCAAGTCCCTTTCACTGATGAGCCTGTAAAATAGAAACAAGTTAGTTACTTTCCAGATGCAATGTGGGTACAGGAATTGGGTAAATGGTCCCACTCCAAATGGAAGAAATTGACCAAAACAAGGGACCACAGGCACCATGCAAGTCCAAAATCCAACAGGGTAATCACTAAATCTTAAAGCTCCTTTGACTCCATGTCTCACATACAGAGCATGCCGATATAAGGGGTGGACTCCCATGGACGTGGTCAGCTCTGCCTCTGTGGCCTCTGCAGGGTACAGCCCCCATGGTTCATTTCACCAGCTGGCATTGAGTGTTTGTGGCTTTTCAAGGCACATGGTGCAAGCTGTCAGTGGATCTACCTTTCCGGGCTTTGGAAGACAGTGCCTCTCTTCTCACAGCTTCACTAGGCAGTGCCCCAGTGGGGACTGTGTGTGGGGTCTCCAACCCCACATTTCCCCTTTGCATGGCCCTAGCAGAGGTTCTCAATGAGAGCTCCACTCATGCAGCAGACATCTGCCTGGACATCAAGGAGTTTCCATACATCCTGTGAAACTTAGGTGGAGGACCCTGAAGCTCAAGTCTTGTCTTCTGCACACCTGCAGGCCCAACAATATGTGAAAGCCACCAATGTTTGGGGCTTGCATCCTCTGAAGCAATGGCCTGAGCTATACCATGGCCCCTTTTACCAAAGCTGGAGCTTGAGTGGCTGGGATGTAGGGCACTAAATTCTGAGGTTACACAGAGCAGCACAGCCCTGGGCCCTGGCTCATGGAACCATTTTTACCTCCTAGGCCTGCAGGCTTGTGATGGGAGGGGCTGCCATGAAGATCCCAGAAATGCCCTGGAGACATTTTCCCCATTGTCTTGGTGATTAATATTTGGCTCCTTCTTACTTATGCAAATTTCTGCAGCAGAAAAAAATAGGTTTTTCTTTCCTACCTCATGGTCAGGCTGCAAATTTTCCAAACTTTTATGTTGTGCTTACCTTTCAAATAAAAGTTTCATTTTCAGGTGATCTCTTTGTGAATGCATAAGATTGAATGCTTTCAGAGTCAGTCATATCACGTTTTGAACACTTTGCTGCTCAGAAATTTCTTCCACCAGATACCTTAAGTCATCTCTCTCAAGTTCAAGGTTAACAGATCTCTGGCACAGGGCCAAAATGCAGCCAGTCTCTTTGCTAAAGCATAGTTAGAGTGACTTTTGCTTCAGTTCTCAATAAGTTTCTCATCTCCATCTGAGACCATCTCAGCCTGGACTTTATTGTCCATATCACTATCAGCATTTTGGTCAAAACCATTCAAGAAGTCTCTAGGAAGTTCAAAACTTGCCCTAATTTTCCTGCCTTCTTCTGAGTCCTCCAAACTCTTCCAATATCTGCCTGTTACCCAGTTCCAAAGTTGCTTCCACATTTTCAGATCATCTTCATGAAACTACCCCATTCTGCCAGTACCAATTTTCTATATTAGTCCATTTTCCCACTGCTAAAAAGAACTCCTTGAGATTGGATAATTTATGAAATTAAGCGGTTTAATTGACTCACAATTCTGCATGACTGTGGAGGCCTCAGGAAATTTACAATCATGGTAGAAGGTGAAGCAGAAGCAAGCACCTTCTTCACAAGGCAGCAAGAGAAAAGAGATTAGGAAAAACTTTTAAACCATTAGATCTTGTGAGAGCTCCCTCACGATCACAATAACAGCATGGGGGAATCTGCTCCCATGATCCAATCACTCCCCACCAGGTCCCTCCCTTGATGTGGGGGGATTACAATGTGAGATGAGATTTGGGTGGGGACACAGAGCCAAATCATATCACTTCCTTTGTCCTATTTCCAATTTCTGAGTTGTTATAAGCTTGGTTAAATTGTTGAGGAGGGAAAAAGATAGTTTATTTTCTCTGGTCTAAGGGCTCCTTGAGGAAAGATGTTGTGTTTTATTTATTTTTGTATCTCCAGGGTCTATCTAAGGCCTCGTGCATATTAGTGCTCAATGCACAATCTTAAAATGAAAAGAAAAATAAACAATTGTATGACTGGATGTATATATGGAGTAACAAATATGTCTAGATTAGTACTATTAAGGATTATCTCAGACAGTCATGAAAATAAATCCTGGTAGTGACAATTAGAGGGGTTAGCCTTGTAGGACTGCATAAACTTGAATTTGGAATCCTCTCTGCTATTAGCTTTGAATAAAGTCAGTTGATGGGCTGTATTTGTGTAACTATGTGGTTATAATCTCAGTCTAGAGTGGAAAGGACTTAGGTTTTTGTCTTAAACAAAGGGAAAACAGACTGGATATAAGATGACTAGAGAAAGACATAGCCATAGATACACTGAAATTGTGGGGCAGGCTAAGAGCTCTCCTTTCTATGCATAAAGTCTTGGACTTGTACAGCTCTGGATAAGTTATAGGAAAGAGAAGTGAGGCTTTATAATCAACATTGGCTGCCATAATATTGAGCTGGTGGCTTTAGTGCTATCATTTGGACTTTTGTTCCTAAATCACAAAGATTTCTTCAGCATGTGAGCGATGGTATCACAGGTGAATGGCTACAAATGAATGTCTTGGTCACACTGATGGTAGTGACAGGACTCTCTGATACTTTGCATCATGTTTTAAGACAATACGCTCACCTTTTCAAGTGCCTAAGAAATTCTGATATCTTGTTACCTTTGACCAGCTGACCATGTTATAAAGACTAATACAATCAGTGGTTTTGGCTGCTTACTCGTACTGGGTAGCATTCTCAGAGTCACCCTAGGATTTGGAAGATCTACAACTACCATTCTCACTTCTGGTATGCCTAAATGCAGGCACTGAATTCTTTATGTCGAAGATATTATACCAGTGGGCAGTATTATAAAACACCTATGACAACAATTCCAGGATGTACCACCTATGCTCAGATTTTCCTCATTTGCTTTCCTTCTATTTATACAGAGTTGTAATTCCCAACAAGCAGCACTGGCCTCCCACATTATTTATTGTTTCAATATAGGGGACAATTACATATAATTAGCTGCATGACACTACTCATTTGCTGGTGGAATTTGCTATGAATGCATTTGCTCCTTCTGGGAGTTGCTTTCTATTGCCTGAACCACTGCTCTTCTGCTGTTTAGAGAGACTTACCTTTTTTTGCCCTTATTTATTGCTTCATTGGTCCAAGGCAGAAAGAAAGCGTATGAAAATCAGTATGCAGCAGCCTGTGAATAACTATCACAGGAAGCAGGGAAATTGCTGCATACCAAGTAGAAACCACATAAAGAGGCACAGGGTCAGTTTGCAACAACCACACACTCATTTGTGAGTGAAGAAATCCAGGGAGATTTGTCAGTGCCTTGTAATATTTTATGAAAATCATTACTTGATGGCATGGAAGATATAAAAATCATGTAGAATCTTATTTCTCCATCATAATGTGTTCCACATAATTTGACTCATCAGCTGGCTGAGGTTACGATCTTGTAATAAAACTTGAAATAATTAGCATTTTCTAAAACATATTTTCTAAACTCTATTGGTCTTTCTCTTGCTTTCTTAAACAGAATTTACAGAATATGTTGGAAACTATCGTGAAATTCTCCAGAACAAGAACTTAAGCTAGACTCTGCTCAGAGGAAACACTCTTTCTTCTACTGAATCTTAAGGAGATGAGATAAGTACCCAGTATTCCTGAAGTCCTGTTGGTGTGGCCGGCCCTGTGTACATGCAAAGCTCTTTAATAAGTTGGGTAGAACACGCCTTAGTGATCTGTTGTTTACAGTGGTCTGCTTTAGGCCATAGCAGCCTGTCTTGCCATTCTGCATGTGCAAGTCTGCATACTCATTCTTGTTGAGGTCTCCCACAGGGGCTTATCTTGATCTCCTACTTGGCTTCCTTCCATGCCAGATTTTTACCTTCTTAGTTTCCCTTATTCATAGCTCCTTTAAACTGTGATCGTATGTACCCCCTGTCTCCTGGGCTAACTTCCTGACTTTGACACAGTAATCTTACCTTAACCTCTCCATGGATTGTATCTCTCATATATTTTAGAGGAGATTATCCCAAATGCTTATAATTAGTTATAACAATTTACTATTTGTTCATTTTTCACATTGGCAACCAGAAAATTATAAGAAGATCAGAAATCCTTTCTTCTTCATTCAATTGAGGATATTACAATCTCCTTTCCTCCTTTAGGGCATTGAATGTTATTTAACTGTTCCTGAGGATTATAGAATATGATGTATGGGGAAGTTAGAAAGAGTTATAGAAATTATATAACTGAACACTCCCATTTTACTCATAGAAAAATGGAACCCAGAGAACCAAAGCAATGGACCCAAAGACACAAGAAACTACTGGAACTGGAACCCATGCTTCCTAATTTTGGCTATTGCTTTTTCCAAATTGATTTTTTAAGCCTTGTCTCCTAATTTCTGGTATAGAGTATATTTCCAGTTCCTGCTTCTACATTCTTCCTCTCTCTTTTGTGACTTTTCTTCTGAGTCTTAATATCCTTAGCCATGGTTACCTTCCAAGAATTAAAATAGAGAGTCATTATCTACTTTGATAGTAATTATATACTCACATATCTGAGACCCACAAGCCAAATCTCTATTATACAGGTTTTTGTGTTAAAAAGTTCTAAATATGGTTTTTCATCTTTACTGGCTTTGTTAGTCCCCTTTCTTTAGTTAACCATTAGAACTTTCTTACTTAAATGCCTCATAATTTATACATGAAGTGTTGTAAGATTACGCATTCTACAACCAAAATTGAATTTCCCAACATTTTTCATTGCAATCTATGTATTCCAAATTCCTACATAGATTACAGGTTTAATAATTATTCAAAAATAATGATGGAGATACTGTTTGTATCTGAACTTCTTTCATTGCAGCTATCTAGGTGATTCTATAGGAAATAAAAACAGTAATAAATTAATTGGTGTATGTGACTCTTCTAGTGCATAGAGCTTATACCTGCTATGTTAGATTAAATTTTGTTGGCAAATTATACTATCCACAGTGTAGAAAAAGAACAGACTCAATTTCACTAAGCATTTCACTGGTATTAGTTCTGTTTCTATAAGGCCAGTTGGCTAGACATACTTTCTAAAGATATCAAAAACATTTTCTACTAATTAGCCTCCCCATATTTTCCCAATATGAACAAGAAACTAAAAACTATTCAATACATATTTCATGACCCTCTGAGACTACAGAGTAAAAGAGATTAGTTCAAATCCCAGCTCTGCCTAGTTCTGTAACCTCAAAAATGTATTTAATGTTTTTATGACTTTCCTTATTCATAAAACGTGAACAATAATAATACCCAATTTATTGTGGGAATTAATCGAGGGGGGACACCTAAAGCCTACAGCACAGTTCTTACTTGCAAGATGAAAAATAGAAGCTTTTTATTTGCTTAAATATTGTGAAAATCGTAGGATTCAAAATAGAGTCACTTGGGTTAATTCCTGACAAATGGAGCCAGGGAAGGCCATGAAAGGAAGTGCTCTCACTCAGGATTTGCCTGATAACAGCAACTATCACAGACATTTTTGCAAACCACAACTTACTACATGAGTCACACAAGGACAAGTAGTGGCACAAGGACAGCTAGCCAGTTATACAAGAACACTTGCCTGTTTCAAAAACTCTCGCAAACCCAACTCAAAGCTAGAAAGACTTAACCATGACTTTAAGATTCCATGTCTTATCTAGCAACTACTGACACTCACCAATCAGAACTCACCAGCTCTTATAAGATGCTGCCAGTGCCAGTAAGCTTTCTCTGAAAACAATGTGCGTAACTGGTCTTTCCTGAATAAATTCTAACCTTTTTATTTGTTCTACAGACATATCAGAGATCACCCTGGTCTGTACGTGTGTCCTGGGTTGCTATCCCACTTCTTGTATATTACTTGCAAACACAACCTTTTTGCTGAGAGATTCATCTCTTTATGTAGAAAATATTATACTTCTCTAAGTAACATATAGCAGATAATACTTAATAAATAATAAGGCATTGATTCAATTTGATGTCATAAAATACAAAAAGAGTGTTCAAAGCACCATGAGAATGAAAACACAAAAATTGGCATAGATCTTATCTTTAAGGAATTTAAAAGCAAAAATATTTAAAAATATTTTTTAATGCTTTCCTTTTTTAATACACTCTAGAAACACTCGGTGTTTATTATTTTGGATTCAGTCTCTCACTGGGACAATATTATTTTTCATCATTCACTTATCCCATTCCCATTCCTCTCCCAATTCACGGCCACTTGGCACCATCACAAAATCATTTCTCATAGAGAGTGTTTAATTTAATTTTATTTTATGAGCACAGTCTGCACACCTTTCCCTTAGCCAGAAGTCTTACTCTTACGTCTGTCATGGGGAAGTAGGAAGCGATATGGATGGCACAGGATATAACTTCACTTCTATTAACACAATTTGAATTTTCAGTACTCTTCACGGGTAAGCACACACAGTTCTTTAGCTCTGGTTGTTAAGAACAGCCCTTTACCTGAAGCCAGAGCACAGGAAAATATTCAATAATGCATTTCCTATGCCCCTGAATACTGGTCTGAAAACAGAGAAGTTAAACACTTTGTTCAATCATTTATTAAAATGAAAGTAGCCCCCTGGGGCTGCAGGAACATGGGGAGCCATTGCCAAGTTCAATTTATTTTTAGCTGTTGTCAATTGCACATGAAAAAGACCCTAGTGTGCAGTCCTGTCCTGTTGACATTTCCACTAGGTAATTTACCTTGTGCTCCACTCTCTCTGGAAAACCCTCCAGTTATTTTGTGAGATAAACAATAGATGCCTTTGCTTCAGTGAACTTTTGCTTGAGTTTAATGACCTGTGCTGACTGGATGCAGTTTCCTCACTTCTGTGAAAAAGAAAATGCTATGACTAACACCCCTTTGCTTAGAAAGTGCTTCTTCATGTTCAGTTTATTTTAGCTTTGGGGTAATTCTATGCATTTGCTTCTCAATTTTTTTTTCCCTTTCAATGGATCACAGACACCTACATTTGAAAGTTTTAGTAGAAGCCAGCATGGCCTAATGGGTGAGCTCAAAGACTACACAGTAGGGCAGTCTACATGTCAATCCTAGCTCCACCATCTGCTAGATATACGATCATGAACTAGTGACTTTCCTGACTTAAGACCCAGTTTCTCTAGCCAAAAATAAGGCAAATAATTACATTTATTTTATACTTAAAATAGGAGAAATCAAATGTGATAATCTAGAGTTGCTGTAGTACCAAAGCATACTAAATACTCACTAAATATTTGCTATTGTCAAAATTACTAATAATAAATATTAGTGATTTTCATTATTAATATGAATAGTACAGTGCTCTAGGTAAGAGATTCTGCCAGAATAAAAGCTAGTAATCACGTTTTTTTTTTTTTTTTTTTGAGACAGAGTCTCGCTCTGTCACCCAGGCTGCAGTTCCGTGGCGCGATCTCGGCTCACTGCAAGCTCTGTCTCCCCATATTCACGCCATTCTCCTGCCTCAGACTCCTGAGTAGCTGGGACTACAGGTGCCCGTCACCACGCCCAGCTAATTTTTTTGTATTTTTATTAGAGATGGGGTTTCACCGTGTTAGCTAGGATGGTCTCGATCTCCTGACCTCGTGATCCGCCCATCTCGGCCTCCCAAAGTGCTGGGATTACAGTTGTGAGCCATTGCACCCAGCCCACATTTCTTTCTAAAAAGCTTTTACTTCCTCAAAATTGAAGGGGAAAAGAGCCGGAGTTTTGGCTTGCGTGCATGTGTATATATGTAGTATGTACTTATTTTATCACTTGAGCATAACATACATCTAGAAAATCAAACAAATCATGAGTATACACTCAATACATTATCACAAAGTAAACATATCTGTATAACCACCATCCAATTTTGCACCAACCTAATAGAAAGTTATCAGTACCTAAGAGGCCCTTCATGCTACATAATCACTAGTCCCTCTATCTCCCCTAGAGGCCATTAATATCTTAACTTGTAGCACCCTATATTATATTTGCCTGGATTCAAGGTGTATATAAACTGGGATCACATATAATACACATTATATTGTTTTTGGCAATTTTTACTCACGTTATAATTGTGATTTTTTTTTTTTTCTAAGATGGAGTTTCACTCTTGTCACCAAGACTAGAGTGCAATGGTGCAATCTTGGCTCACCGCAACCTCCACCTCCTGGGTTTAAGCAATTCTCCTGCCTCAGCCTCCTGAGTAGCTGGGATTACAGGTGTACACCACCATGCCCAGCCAATTTTTGTATTTTTAATAGAGTTGGGGTCTCATCATGTTGGTCAGGCTGGTCTCAAACTCCTGACCTCAAGTGATTTGCCCGCCTCAGCCTCCCAAAGTGCTGGGATAACAGGCATGAGCCACTGTGCCCGGCCTAATTGTGAGAGTATCTTAAATTTATTGCCATCTAGTCTTCCTTTGTATCATGTTTTCATTCTGATGCTGATGGACATTTGAGTTCCTACCAGGTTTTAGTTATTTTATACAATGCCAATGAACACTCTGGCACCTACTTTTTGGTAAACATGTGGTCATACATCATTTGAGAATATGACTAAATAAAATAGGGTGTATGTTCAACCTCAGTAGACACTTTAAAACTTTTCCAAAGTGGAAGTGCCAATTTCCTGTTTCATTAGCAATATGTGGAAGTTTCCACATGCTTGTCTACACTTAGTGTTGCCAGTCGTTTTTATTTTCACCATTCCAGGAAATGTGTAAGGATATTAAACTTGATGATTTTAAACTTCATTTTCCTCATAACTAAGTTAAATATCTTTTGGTATTAACTGGATGAGTATCTTGTTTTCTGGATCTGTTGTTTTAGTGTTTTGCCCTTTCTTTAAATTGCATTATTCATTTTTATACATTTGCTTCTTATACATCCTTGATATAAGCCCTATTTTGGTTTTAGTGTTGCAAACTATCTTTTTCTACTCTGAGGCTTGCCTATTCACAGTCATAAGGGTACCTTTTCATGTATGGAAGTTCTTAATTTCAACTTAATCTAATTTATCAATTATTTTCATTAATGTTAGCTTTTTGGAACCTGTTTAAAAAAAATTCCCCACCTAAGCAATAAAGATAGTCTTCTGTTATTACCCAGAGGTTTTATTGTTTTACTTTTCTACCATTACACCTGTGATTCACTGAAATTGATATTTGTGTCTTTTGCAAGGGGGTTGTGAAATGTAATTTTTTTTCTCATATGGATATTCAACTAGCCAGCACTATACACCATTCATTGCAAAAACAGTTCTTTCCCATTGCTCTGTAGTGCTAATTTTTGTGTATATCACTTGTCTGCATATGGAGGGACTGTTTCTTACATATATCTATCCTTATATCAATACCACAATGTTTTAATTAGTAATCTTTACGAGTTTTGCTATCCAATAGAATGAGTCCTAACACTTTATTCTTCTAAAAGATTGTCTTGACTCTTTTTACCCCTCTGTATTTCCATATAAAGACATTTATATATTATGGAAACTTTCAAGCATATGCAAAAGTAGAAAAACAGCATAATGATGCCTCATGTACACATCAACTTCTTTCAGCATTTATGAACTTATCGTCATTCTTGTTTATTTATACCCCCATCTGTTCTCCATCACCAGATTATTTAGAAGTAAATTTGCCATATCATATGATTTCTATTTAAATATTTCCAAATATAGTTATAAAAGAAATCCTTTATACACTTATGTGAATATATTATACTACAAATTTATTTTATACCAAATATTTACTCAACATACAAATTTACCTAATTTTATCATTTTATACATTGTTTTTATAGTAAGTTCGAATTAGGATTCAATGATGATATACTGTAATTGGTTGAGATAGCTCTTGAGATACTTTTAAACAACAGGTTACTCTAAGATCATCTTTTTCCTTTTAATTAATTAATTTAAGAAAACATGTTTTTTTTTCCTTTGGAGTTTTCCACAGTCGTAGTTTTAAGAAACTGTTTAAAACTAATTTTAGTGTGGCCGGCAAGATGACCGAATAGGAACAGCTCTGGTCTGCAGCTCCCAGTGAGATCAATGCAGAAGGCAGGTGATTTCTGCATTTCCAGCTGAAGTACTTGGCTCATCTCATTGAAACTGTTTAGACAGTGGGTGCAGCCCACGGAGGGCGAGCAGAAGCAAGGTGGGGCATCGCCTCACCCGGGAAGTGCAAGGTGTCAGGGAAGTTCCTCCCCTAGCCCAGAGAAGCCATGAAGGACTGTGCCATGAGGGATGGTGCACTCCAGTCCCAGACACTAAGCTTTTCCCATGTTCTTTGCAACCCACAGACCAGGAGATTCCCTAGAGTGCCTATGCCACCAGGACCCTGGGTTCTAAGCACAAAACTAGGTGGCTGTTTGGGCAGACACTGAGCTAGCTGCAGGAGTTTTTTTTTTCATACCCCAATGGCACTTGGAACACTGGTGAGACAGAACCATTCACTCCCCTGGAAAGGGGACTAAATCCAGGGAGCCAAGTGGTCTACTTCAGCAGATCCTACCCCCATGGAACCCAGCAAGCTAAGATCCACTGTTTTGAAATTCTCTCTGCCAGCACAGCCATCTGAAGTCGACCTGGGACTCTCCAGCTTGGTGGGAAGAGGGGCGTTTGCCATTACTGAGGCTTGAGTAGGTGGTTTTCCTGTCACAGAAAGTTTGAACTGGGCGGAACCCACCTTAGCTCCAAAAAGCCACTGTAGCCAGACAGCTTCTCTAGATTCCTCTTCTCTGGGCAGAGCCTCTCTGAATGAAAGGCAGCAGTCCTAGTCAGGGGTTATAGATAAAACTTTCATCTCCCTGGGACAGAGTTCCTGGGGAAGCAGGGTCTGTGGGAACAGCTTTAACGGGCTTAAATGTTCCTGCCTGCTGGCTCTGAAGAAAGCAGCGGATGTCCCAGCACAGCGCTTGAGCTCTGCTAAGGGACAGACTGCCTCCTCAAGTGGGTTCCTGACCCCCATACTTCCTGACTGGGAGACACTTCCCAGCATGGCAGACACCTCATACAGGAGAGCTCTGGCTGGCATCTGGCAGGTGCCCCTCTGGGACGAAGCTTCCAGAGGAAGCAACAGAGAGCAAACTTTGCTGTTCTACAGTTTCCGCTGGTGATAACCAGGCAAACAGGGTCTGGAGTGGACCTCCAGCCAACTCCAGCAGACCTGCAGAAGAGAAGCCTGACTGTTAGAAGGAAAACTAAGAAAGGAATAGCATCAGCATCAACAAAAAGAACATCCACACAGAAACCTCATCCGCAGGTCACCAGCATCAAAGATAAAAGGTAGATAAATCCACTAAGATGAGGAAAAACCAGTGCAAAAAGCCTGAAAATTCCAAAAACCAGAAGGCCTCTTTTCCTCCAAAGGATCAACTCCTTGCCAGCAAGGGAAAAAAACTGGATAGAGAATGAGTTTGATGAATTGACAGAAGTAGGCTTCAGAAGGTGGGTAATAACAAACTCCTCTGAGCTAAAGGAGCATATTCTAACCCAATGAAAGGAAGCTAAGAAACTTGAAAAAAGATTAGAGGAATTGCTTACTAGAATAACAAGTTTAGAGTAGAACATAAATGACCTGATGGAGCTGAAAAACAGAGCATGAGAATTTCATGAAGTATACACAAGTATCAATAGCCAAATGATCAAGCAGAAGAAAGGTTTTCAGAGACTGAAGATCAACTTAATGAAATTAAGCATAAAGACAAGATTAGAGAAAAAAGAAAGAAAAGAAATGAACAAAGCCCCTAAGAAATATGGGACTATGTGAAAAGACCAAATCTATGTTTGATTGGTGTACCTGAAAGTGATGAGGAGAATGGAACCAAGTTGGAAAACACTCTTCAGGATGGTATCCAGGAGAACTTACCCAACCTAGCAAGACAGGCCAACATTCAAATTCAGGAAATACAGAGAACACCACAAAGATACTCCTCGAGAAGAGCAACCCCAAGACACATAATCGGCAGATTCACCAAGGTTAAAATGAAGGAAAAATGTTAAGGGCAGCCAGAAAGAAAGGTCAAGTTACCCACAAAGGGAAGTCCATCAGACTAACAGTGAACCTCTCTGCAGAAACCCTACAAGCCAGAAGAGAGGGTCAATATTCAACATTCTTAAAGAAAGAGTTTTCAACCCAGAATTTCATATCCAGCCAAACTAAACTTCATAAGCGAAGAAGAAATAAAATTCTTTACAGACAAGCAAATGCTGAGAGATTTGTCACCACCAGGCCTGCTTTACAAAAGTTCCTGAAGGAAGCACTAAACATGGAAAGGAAAAACCGGTACCAGCCACTGCAAAAACATACCAAATTGTAAAGACCATTGATACTATGAAGAAACTGCATCAACTAATGGGCAAAATAACCAGCTAGCCTCATAATGACAGGATCAAATTCACACATAATATTAACCTTAAATGTAAATGGGCTAAATGCACCGATTAAAAGACACAGACTTTCAAGTTGCATAGAGTCCATAGAGTCAAGACACATCCATGTGCTGTATTCAGCAGACCCATCTCACGTGCAAAGACACACATAGGCTCAAAATAAAGAGATGGAGGAATATTTACCTAGCAAATGGAAAGCAAAAAAAAAAAAAAAAAAAAAAAAAAAAAGCAGGGGTTGCAATCCTAGTCTCTGATAAGACGGACTTTAAAGTAACAAAGATCAAAACAGACAAGGAAGGGCATTACATATTGGTAAAGGAATCAATGCAACAAGAACAACTAACTATCCTAAATATATATGATATATATGCACCCAATACAGAAGTACCCAGATTCATGAAGCAAGTTCTTAGAGACCTGCAAAGACGCTTAGACTCCCACACAATAATAGTGGGAGACTTTATCACCCCACTGTCAATATTAGATCAATGAGAGAGAAAATTAACAAGGAATTCAGGACTTGAACTCAGCTCTGGACCAAGCGGACCTAATAGACATCTACAGAACTCTCCACACCAATTCAACAGAATATACATTCTTCTCAGCACCACATCGCAGTAATTCTAAAATTTATCACATAATTGGAAGTAAAACACTCCTCAGCAATTGCAAAAGAGTGGAAATCATGACAGTCTCTCAGACTGTGGTCTCTAATTTGAGTGCAATCAAATTAGAACTCAGGATTAAGAAACTCACTCAAAACTGCACAACTACATGGAAACTGAACAACCTGCTCCTGAATGACTACTGGGTAAATAATGAAATTAAGGCAGAAGTAAATAAGATCTTTGAAACCAATGAGAACAAAGACACAATGTACCAGAATCTCTGTGACACAGCTTAGGCAGTGTTTAGAGGGAAATTTATAGCACTAAATGCTCACAAGAGAAAGCAGGAAAGATCTAAAACTGACACCCTAACAACACAATTAAAAGAACTAGAGAAGCAAAAGCAAACAAATTCAAAAGAATAGCAGAAGACATTATGTTTATTGCAGCACTATTCACAATAGCAAAGACTTGGAACCAACCCAAATGTCCATCAATGATAGACTGGATTAAGAAAATGTGGCACATATACCATGGAATACTATGCAGCTATAAAGAAGGTTGAGTTCATGTCCTTTGCAGGGACATGGATGAAGCTGGAAACCATCACTCTCAGCAAAGTAACACAAGAAGCAAAAACTAAACACCGCATGTTCTCACTCACAAGTGGGAGTTGAACAATGGGAAGACATGAATACAGGAAGGTGAACATCACACACCACGGCCTGTCAGCCGTGGGGGAGGTGCACTACGAGAGGGATAACATTAGGAGAAATATCTAATGTAGATGATGGTTTGACGGGTGCAGCAAACCACCATGGCACATGTATACCTATGTAACAAACCTGCACTTTCTGCACATGTATCCCAGAACGTAAAGTATAATGAAAAAATATATAAATAAAATGAAAAAAAAATTTTAAATTTACAAGTTGCTGAAGTCATATAAGACATTTCTGTATACTCTTTTTATCACTTAGATTTTTATTTTATCTTTACTTAAAACACTTTTAATCTTAGATTAATTTTATTATATCTAATTATTTCATAGTTTTTAATTTTATTTACTTTTATTTATTTTTAATTTTTGAGATGGAGTCTCATTCTGTTTTGCTCAGGCTGGAATGCAGTGGCATGATCTCGGCTCACTGCAACCTCTGCTTCCTGGATTCAAGCGATTCTCCTGCCTCAGCCTCCTGAGTAGCTGGGATTACAGGCACCTGCCACCACATCCAGCTAATTTTTGCACTTTTAGTAGAGACAGAGTTTTGTCATGTTGGCCAGGCTAGTCTCAAACTCCTGACCTCAGGTGATCTGCCTGCCTCAGCCTCCCAAGGTGTTGGGATTACAGGCGTGAGTCACTGTGCCCCACCATAACTTCATTTTTAATTGGGATGTAATAACTGTACATATTTATAGGATACAATGTGATTTTTTTTTTCTTTTTTCAGAACAGGGTCTTTCACTGTTGCCTAAGCTGGAGTGCACTGGTGCAACCTCGGCTCACTGCAGTCTTGAACTCTCGGTTTCAAGTGATCCTCCCACCTCAGCCTCCCGAGTGGCTGTAACTACAGGCCCACATCATTATACTTGGTGAATTTTTTTTGTTTTTTTGTAGAGACGAGGTCCCACTATGTTGCCCAGCCTGGATTTGAGCTCCAGGACTCAAGTGATACTCCCACCTCAGTCTCCCAAATTGCTGGGATTACAGACATGAGCCACTAAGCCTGGCCAATGTGATTTTTCAATAGATGTTATTTATTCTTTAATGGTCAAATCAGGGTAGTTAGCAAGTCCATTACCTCAAACACTTATTTCTTTGTGGTAAAAACATTTACTCCTTTTTTCTAGCTATTTTGAAATATAGATTATTGTTAACTATAGTCACCCTACTGTTCCATAAAGCACCAGAACTCATTTAAAGGTAACTTTGTATCCATTGACCAACTTCTCCCCCACCTCCTCCTTCCCACTATGGTCCCAGCCTTTGGTAACCACTAGTTTACTCTCTGCTTCTATGAGATCAACTTTTTCAGATTCTGCATATGAGTAAGATTATGTGATATTTGTTTCTGTTTCCGGCTTATTTCACTTAACATTATGTTCTCTAGATTCATACAGGCTGTTGCAAATGACAGAATTTCATTCTTTTTATGGCTAAATAGTGGTTGTATATACATTATGCTGTTGTTATCCATTCATCTGTTGATAAAGACTTGGGTTGATTGCATATATTGGCTATGGTGAATAGTGCTACAGTAAACATGAGAGTGCAGATATCTTTTTGACTTACTGGTTTCATTTTCTTTGGGTAAATACCCAGCAATAAGATCGCTGGATCACATGGTAGTTTTATTTTTTATTATTTGAGGAACCTCTATACTATTTTCCATGACTACACTAATTTACATTCCCACCAACAGTGTATAAGGGTTTCCTTTTCTTCACATCTTTGCAACATTTGCTTTTTTCCATCTTTGTTTTTATAATAGCCATTCTAACTGGAATGAGGTGATATTTCATTGTAATTTTGATTTGCATTTTCCTGATGGCAATGATGTTAGCATTTTTTTCATATACTTTTAGCCATTTGTATGTCACTTTTTGAGAAACATCTATTTAGATCTTTTACCTATTTTTAAATTGGAATATTTGTGGGTTTTTTTTTTTTTTTTTTTTTTTTTGCTAATGAGTTGCTTGTGCTCCTTATGTATTCTGGATATTAACCTTTGGGCAGATCTATAGTTTGCAAATACTTTCTCTTATTATGTTGGATGTATCCTCACTTTATTGTTTCCTTTGCTATTCAGAAGCTTCTTAATTTGATGTAATCCAATTTGTCTAGTTTACTTTTGTTGCCTGTATTTTTGAGGTCTTTTCAAACAAATCCTTGCACAGGTCGATGTTGTAAAGCATTTTCCCTATGGTTTATTCTAGTGATATCATAGGTTTGGGTCTTACATTATATCTTTAACTCATTTTTGCATTTATTTGTGTATCTGGTGGGAGATAAGGGTCTAATTTTATTCTTCTGTAAGTGGATATTCCATTTTCCTAGCACACTTTATTGAATAAATTGATCTTTCCTCAATGTGTATTTTTGCATTTTCGTCAAAAGTTAATTGGCCATAGATGTGTGAATTTATTTCTGGGCTCTCTATTCGGTTCCATTGGCCTGTGTGTTTTTATGCCAGTACATGCTGTTTTAGTTACTATAGCTTTGTAGTATATTTTGAAGTCAGGCAGTGTGATGCTTCTGGCTTTGTTCCTTTTGTTCAAGATTGCTTTGGCTATTCAGGGCCTTTTGAGATTCTATACGAATTTTAGGTTTCTCTTTTCTACTTCTGTGAAGAAATGTCATTGGTATTTTGCTAAGGATTGCATTGAATCTGTAAGTTGCTTTGGTTAGAAAAACATTTACACAGTCTTATTTCTTTCAATTCATGAACATAGAATATTATTTCTTCTAATCCATGAACACAGGACACAAATAAATGAAATAGATTTTTTGTTTTTATTTTTCTTAAAATTTTTTCAGTTCTTTCTAGTTTTTAATGTAGAGATTTTTCACCTCTTAGTCCAATTTGTTCTAGGTATCTTATGTATTTTTTGTAGCTATTATAAATGGAATTATTTTCCAAATTATTTTTTCAGATACTTCACTATTTGTTTATAGAAACACTACTGATGTTTGTATCTTGAATTTGTATCCTGCGACTTTCCTGAACTTGTTTATTAATGTTAACGGTTTTTTGGTGGAGGTTTTAGGGTTTTCTATATGTAAGATCATATGTCTGCAAACAGAGACAGCTAGACAAATAAAACCTTTCTCATTTGGATGCTTTTTATTTCTTTCCCTTGCCTAATTGCTCAGGCTAAGTCTTCCAATATTATGTTGAATTGATGTGGTGAAATAGGCATCCTTGTCTTTTTCTGGATTTTAGAGGAAAAGTTTTCAACTTTTCCCTTTCTTATATATACTATTTACCCAGATTTTCCAAATGCAAACCTTTAGCACATTAATTTAAGTATTTGTTCATTCTCTCTTGCTTTTCCTCTCTTCATATTTTTTCTTCATATTTCCTCTTTATATTTTTTCTGAAACTGGTAAAAAAGTTTGCAGTACATTGCAGAAATAATTCCCCTTATCTCAAAATAAGTCATTGTTTATTTTTCATGAAAATATGGAAAAATGATCACACTTGGGAAATTACCATTAGTACAAGACTATTACCTAATTGACATACCTTATATCAGATTTGCCAAATGTCTCACTAATATGTTTTCCATGCCCAAAAATCAAATCCAGGATGTGATACATTGCTTTTAGTTATTATGTCTCTTCAGTTTCTTTTAATCTGAAACAATTCCTAAGCTTTGTTTTCAAAATCTTCACATTTTTTAAGAGAACTGAACAGCATTAAGAACTAGGAAAGGGCCGGCGCAGTGGCTCACGCCTGTAATCCCAGCACTTCGGAAGGCCGAGATGGGCGGATCACCAGTTCAGGAGGAGATCGAGACAATCCTGGCTAACATGGTGAAACCCCGTCTCTACTAAAAATACAAAAACAAAAAAATTAGCTGGGCGTGGTGGCGGGCGCCTGTAGTCCCAGCTACTCTGGAGGCTGAGGCAGGACAATGGTGTGAACTCGGGAGGTGGAGCTTGCAGTGAGGCGAGATCGCGCCACTGCACTCCAGCCTGGGTGACAGAGCGAGACTCCGTCTCAAAAAAAAAGAAAAAAAAAAAAAGAACTGCCGGGCGCGGTGGCTCACGCCTGTAATCCCAGCACTTTGGGAGGCCGAGGCGGGCGGATCACAAGGTCAGGAGATCGAGACCACGGTGAAACCCCGTCTCTACTAAAAATACAAAAAAAGCGGTTGTGGGCGCCTGTAGTCCCAGCTACTCGGGAGGCTGAGGCAGGAGAATGGCGTGAACCCGGGAGGCGGAGCTTGCAGTGAGCCGAGATCGCGCCACTGCACTCCAGCCTGGGTGACAGAGCGAGACTCCGTCTCAAAAAAAAAAAAAAAAAAAAAAAAAAAAAAGAACTAGGAAAGACCTGAGATTTTACCTTACTTGCAAGCTAACAAGCTCACTTGCCACAGTTTTAAGGATGCAGGCAAAAGATACCGTTCCTTGGGTCAGATACAAAGGACTTTATTACTCACAGCACAGAAAACAGTGTGAGCTTAATGTTTGTGTCAGTTCCTTGTGTATCAAGACATGAGGCAACCTAAAGGGAAACTGGCAAATGCTTATCAGAAAGGAATTTGTATATTGGCTGAGGAAACCCAAGCCTGGGGAACCCCTATCTTTTTAAATGGACTGTAAGTGAATCTACACTTTTGTACCAGAGGGAGACATATCTTCATTATATTGGACAGTAAAAAATTCTTCCCCTTTAATTTTAAGTGAAGCACTATCTCTGTCTTCCAATTTCCTTTGCTATACAAATATTCTTGAAAAGATAGTCCACAACAAAAGGGTAGTTACCGCCTTGACTGAAAAATGTGCAGAAATTGTGAAAGACACATGGAAATTTGTCTCCCAAACATACGTACCTCTTGTTTTTTGACTGTTTTTGCTTCTAGCAATAACATGTGTATACCACTCTGTCAGTCTCTCTAGTTAATCTGGCCAATAGAGGCTGGGAACAAAGTCATTCAATTTGCCTCATACAGTGCTTCATGAAGTCTACCATAAACCTTGTTCCAACCAGTAGGATGGGGCCAGGCTGTGGTTTTGACCTCTACCATGCTACCCGGGACTGACTCAGCCAGCTGAACAAATCCATAAACCATCAGAAACTACCTTACAAAGTCAGGTGGCACTTTCCTAAAATTTTTGTATGAACTTTTCCAGTTGGTCCAAGGTATTAATCAAGGTACAATAGGATGTGTTAGTAATTACACAGACTACATCTTGGCCTGCAAAGAGGAAGTCTAGGTCCATTCTATTATTCATAACAACCCTGGCCAGCCAGTGAATTAAAGCTGACCTGAATGCCTTTCAGAGATAAGGTGATTTTACTGATAACTCCGTATAAGGTCAAGCACAAATTTTGTGCCATCTTTTCAAAGGGCATAACTCCCATAATTTAAAAAAAATTGGCCAAAGAGCATGAATACATGGACACTCCATTTGAATTAAGTTATAAAACATTTTTAGAACATCAATTTGTTGACAGTTCTTCCACCATTGTTTATACAAGAACAGGATGTTTTGTTTTTATCAAACATAAAAAGTACACATTTTGGTAAATACATTCATATTGATATCATTTTACTTGTATGTAATTAACCTAGAAAAGTTGAACTTCTCTTTTGATTTTTCCAGCTCTTCTCATATTGTTGGTTTGATGTACAGGACAGCTCTTGCAATGATGTTGAGTAAATTGAAAACATGCAAAATGTCAATCGTACCTAATTATTTCTACCCTTCTCCTTTTTTAAACTGAATGAGTTTATTTTTGGCATTGCCCAGGAGCAACCTGGGAAACCCCAAAAATAGGTGAGGTGCAAATGATATTTTGTTACTGTGAATTTGGAGCCTGAATTTGAAAATGGTAATATCAAATAGAATTGTCAAAGCAGAAAAAGCATGAACATAAGTTCTAGGCATATAAAGGGAAAAAATTTGAAGTAATATTCAAACATAGAACCAAGTAGCAAAGATTTTTAGGATCCTTTCCTTTTCCAAGAGTGACTTCTTAAAAAAAATTAGGAAGATGCACAATGGTCACACAAATTTAAGATCTCATGGTATAAGAAATGCTTCTTATCCAGACAAAATACACAGAAGACACAGATTAAAAAAAAAAAACTATTTTAACATAAAATAAACCAAATTATAATTTTACCCCTTTTTATACAACCAATGTAACATTTTTTTTTCTGTAGTAAGCCAGGTCTTCATCTTATAAATAAAGCCATAAACACTGAAACAACTCTGTAAAAATTTCACGCAGTTTAATGCTTTCAAACTCATTATTTGCAAGCATTTTACACCAAAGTAAATAAACATCATAACTCTTCAAACCTTCTACAACTTAACTATGCTGTTTGCTATCTTCTTCTCACCGTCTGCCACAAAGAGGCAATTTTACGTTGAGATATAATTAATCTCTTTGTTTCTCAAAAAAAAGTCGGATAAAACACATCCATTTTTTATTCTTATATTGTTTTACAACTATTATAAGGAACATAGTTCTAGCAAGACATAAGAGTTGTAACTTTTAACCCAAGTAATTTACTTCTGGTCCCCCACAGGCACAGGGAAAACTGTAAGGCAAATAAATGACAACTCTTTGACATATTTAAGCACAGATTGGAAGACCAGAGCTCCAGGAAAGACTTTATGACTCATGAGGACACATATATTTTCATTCACTCATACGTATTTGTTAAACATTTATTAAAGTGACAAATATAAACATATATATCATTATGACCCAATGTTGTCTACTCATCTTTGCCAACCTGTTATCTAACATATACTTTTTTTATATACCACTTAATACATATATTAAAATTATGTTGACAAACAAGTGTTTTCATAAGAGATATGACAGAAATTTTTACTGACACAGTGCAAGGAATTAAGTCATTATTATCTATAGCATTATAAAAATTAATCCACTTTTATAGGCTAGCATTTATAATTTAATTATTTCAACATATAACTATTACATTTGTCATTTTAACATTTATTGGAGGCAGTGCAAGCAAACTTGAATAGTGAAATAATTATAGTGCATTTAATTAGTACAGATTAATTTTTAAATTTTTTAATTAGAAAAATCACAAACCTTTAAAAATATTATTCACATTTTTAACTATTATAAGACATATATATGTTTTGAAACAATATTTATTTTAAAAGTTACCTCAACTAGAAATGTTACCTAAAATGCCCCTTTGATTTTATATGTGAATTAAAAAGAAAAACACACATCTACTTTTGCTTAAAGCGCAAAAATTTTCTAGATTTCTACCCCTACTCTGCTAACCTGATATCAACCATTGCTTCTTAGCTTAGGTCAGAGGAAACCAACACTGTAATTACAGAAAAATGGTAGAAATCGCACATACAATAATTAGTTCTTAAAACTAATTGAAACACAAATAAACCATGATATTAGCCATTTACTAATTTATTCCAAAAACTAAATTACTTCCATAAAATATAAATTATTACAGATGGTAATACAGGTGAATTGTACACAACTTTAAGTGAAAAAGAACTCCAGTGTCCTTTGCCCTGTAAAATGAATGTGCCATTTGTTAGATGTTCATTATTAGGACATATGTAAGGAACCTCTCTCTCTCTCTATACACACACACACACACACACACACACACACACATATATATATAGTATATGTGTATATATACTATATGTGATATATATACACTATATATAGTGTGTGTGTGTGTGTATATATGTTGCAGGATGTCAGGGACCCTAAACGGAGGGACCAGCCGAAGCCATGGCAGAAGAACACAAATTGTGAAGATTTCATGGACACTTATCACTTCCTCAAGTGATGATTTCCTATGCCTGTCTTTAATCTCTTAATCCCATCATCTTCATAAGCTGAGGAGAATGTATGTTGCCTCAGGACTCTGTGATTATCGCATTAACTGCACAAATTGTTTGTAGAGCATGTGTGTTTGAACAATATGAAATCTGGGCACCTTGAAAAGAGATCAGGATGGCAGCAATATTCAGGTAACAAGCGAGATAACCTTAAACTATGACTGCCAGTGAGTCGGGCGGAAAAGAGCCATATTTTTCTTCTTTTAAAAGCAAATAGGAGAAATATTGCTGAATTTTTTTTCTCAGCAAGGAACATCCCTGAGAAAGAGAATGCACCCCTGAGGGTAGGCCTAGGAATAGCCCCCTTGGAGGGGGCTGTCTTTTACTGTCAAAGCTGAAGGGATGAAATAAGCCCTGGTCTCCTGTAGTGCTCCCAGGCTTATTAGGACAAGGAAATTCCCACCTAATAAATTTTGGTCAGACAAGTTGTCTGCTCTCAAACCCTGTCTCCTGGTAAGATGTTATCAATGACAATGAGAGCTGAAACTCCATTAGCAATTTTAATTTCACCCCATCCTGTGGTCCTGTGATCTTGCCCTGCCTCCATTTGCTTTGTGATATTTTACTACCTTGTGAAGCATGTGATCTCCGTGACCCGCACCCTATTCATGCATTCCCTCCCCTTTTGAAAATCGCTAATAAAAACTTGCTGGTTTTATGGCTTAGGGAGCATCACGGAACCTGCCGACATGTGATGTCTCCCATGGATACCCAGCTTTAAAATTTCTCTCTCTTGTACTCTTTCCCTTTATTTCTCAGACCAGTCGATGCTTAGGGAAATAGAAAAGAACCCACATTAACTATTGGGATTGGGTTACCCCAATGTTTTATTATAATATATAATGTATGACTGTATATCATTACATTGTATACAATATATATAACATATATAACATGTTATATACATCATGATATAGATATGTAAAACACTGAATACGTCAATGTTATATACATATGTCCATGAACATATAACAAACTGTACATGTTTTAAGTCTACATTTGTTACATTTTGATATATGTATATACTATGAGACCATAACCACAATCAAGATAATCATCACCCCCAAAAGTGTCCTTGTATCCCTTTGCAATCCAGCTTTCCTTTTCCTCCTCCCATCACTAGGCAATCGTTGATCTGCTGTCTATCAATAAAGATCAGTTTGCTGTTTCAGAATTTTAACATGGAATTGTATAATGCATCTTCTTTCCTGTTTGGTTTCTTTTACTCAGAATATTTACTTGCAGATGCACCCATGTTGTTGTATGTATCAATAGTTCATTCTTTGGTGTTGCCTGAGTAATATTTCACTTAATGGATACACTGCAATTCATTTATCCATCTTATTAATGGATATTTTGGGTGGTTCCAGTTTTGGGCTCTTACTGATAATGCTTCTGTGAAAATGCAGATTTTATGAGTTTTTCTCTCATTTCTCTTTAGTAAATATTTAAGATTGAATGGGTGAGAAATATATATAACTGTATAAAACTGCTAAATTATTTTCCAAAATCATAGTATAATTTTACACTTCTACTACCAGTAGATGAACCACCCAGTTAGTTACTCCTCATTCTTGTCAGAATTTTTTATTTTAGCCCTTTTACTAGTTCTATCTACAGTGGTAGCTTAATGCACTTTTAATCTGAATTCCCTAGAGTTTTGAGTATCTTTTCATGTGTTTATTTGCCATTCATATATCTTCTTTAAGCACCTTGCCCATTCTTTTGCCCATTTTCTAAGCAGGGTTGGAGTTTTGTAATTCCTGAGTTTTGAGAATTTTTAAATATATGCAGGACAAAAGTCACTAATCAACTATATGATTAGCTGTTACTTTCTTTTTCATATGGCTCATCTTTTCATTTTCTTAAAAGTGCTTTTTATAAACAGAAATTCTTAATTTTGAGAACTGTAAATTATCTTTTTCTTTATAGATTATACTTTTTGTGTTGTGTTTAAGAACTCTTTCCAAAATAAAATGTAAAAATATGTTTTCTTTTATTTTTATTAGAATTTACATACAGTTTGGATTTGAATTTAGGTCTATAATGAATTTTGAATTAATTTTAGTATATGTTGTGATTTATAGGTCAAATTTCTTTCTCTTTTTTCCTTTTTCTTTCTTTGCACAAACATATCTAATTGTTCTGGTACCATTTATAGAACAGTTTATCCTCATTCTACTAAATTACTTTTGTATCTTTGTTGAAAACCAATTGGCCATATATGTGTGAATTTATTTCTAGACTATTCTGTTACACTATTCTATTTCTCTCTCTTGATGCCAGTACCACATGCCTTCATTACTGAAAGTTTATAATTAGACTCAAAATCAGGTAGAATAACTCCTTCATCTTGGTTCTTTTCCAAGTTTGTTTGATTATTTTCAGCCCATGCTCTAGAGTGTTAGAACAGACCTTTAGAATGTGTGGGAATGGGTCTTTGTATGCATGTATATTTTCTGATGTGGACTGTGGAAACTTAGTCCAAAAGAGTGATAAATAATTTTATATTTTTGAAAATTTTAATTATAGAATTGGATACAAGATTATGTTATTCATTTTAGATTAAAATTATCATGGGCAAATTTATGTGTCAGAAGAAAATTAAATTATTAGATTTTAGAAGCTGCATGACTATAGATATTGAACCTTGGGATTCTGCATAAGCTGAAAGTCGGTTTAATATACCACCTCCAAATGCTCCCTCAGCATTTCATAGAAAAGAAAAATAGAATTCAAATAATCTAAATAATTTGTTCACATCTTCTCCTAATACTGGCATAATTTGGTGGTATTTAGTTTTAAACAGATAGGGTCTGACATTTCTGCCTTTTCATTTACTAGCAGTGTGATTTTAGTTATGCTTTATTTTAATCTATTGAAGGTTTAATTCCGTTATTTTTAAATTGGAAAAATAGTTTTGTTTCAGGACTGATTTTGAGGTTCCTGGCACAATTCAAGAATTCGATGTTTTGTGACTATTAATTAATACAAAGTGGAAAAGGTAGAATTTGTAACCTTGGTCTTCTGCTTTGCAGTTCAGAAATCTTTCTGTTACATCTTACTGCCTTTCAGTACATGGGTGGATAAAAAAAATAAGGGAGAGAGAAAGAGAGATAGAGAAATAGAGAGAGAGGGCTTATTTTAAGTTGATTGCTTCTAGTAATGTCCCATAATTTTTTAAAAGATAGTACAGAATATACAGTAAGACAACACAACTAAAACACTGAGCATGACTAGAAAAATGACACTAGCAGCCTGAAATTTCTTAATTTCAGTCACTTCAGGTGTAAACTGTAAGTAGAGAGCATGACATCCAGCAATTTAACCCCTGTAAAATGAAAACAGCATTGCTGTTCAAAAGGCTCTTCAGGAACCAGAGTTCATGTCAGGGCAAATGGTGCCTCCTAAAATATTCTGTTCTCCTGGAGGCAATTTCAAAGCTTTCCTTTCTTTTATTTGCCCCATTAAGCCATAGGTTAAGTCCTTAATTCTTGCTTATTTTTCTGTTTTGTAATAAAATTCTCATCTGGGCATCATTGACCTAGTTTAATGAATTTGTGAATTACAGTAGCTCAGTCTTTTTCAAACGTTAGTGTATTAGTCTGTTCTCACACTGCTATGAAGAAATACCTGAAACAGGGTAATTTATAAAGGAAACTGATTTAATTGACTCACAGTTATTCATTGCTGGGGAAGCCTCAGGAAACTTACAATCATGACAGAAGGTAAAAGAGAAGCAGGAACCTTCTTCACAGGGTGACAGGACGGAGTACATGTAAGCAGGGGAAATGCCAGATGCTTAGATGCTTATATAACCCTCAGATCTCATGAGATTCATTCATTATCACAAGAATAGCATGGGGAAGCCACCCCCATTATTCAATTACCTCCACCTGGTCCTGTCTCTGACATGTGGGAATTATGGGGATTACAATTCAAGGTGAGATTTGGGTGAAGACACAGAGCCAAACCATATTAGTTAGTGTGCATGAATCACTTGGACACCTTTTTGAAATGCAGATTCTGATTTGGTCAGTATGGGTGAGGTAGAGGGGCTAAGATTCTACATTTCTAACAAGCTCCAGCTGATGCTGGTGATGCTGGTCTCCAGACCACACTTTGAGTAGCAAGATTTTGGTTTCCAAACCTGGGTGATCTCCAAAGTCACCTGGGAAGTTTTGGGAATATATAGATCAATGGTAACATGCCCAGACTTGATAAATCAGATTCTCCGGCATCTTAGAGTCTGAGAATTTGTACTTTTAAAAAGCTTGCCCATTATAAATCCACAGTGATCCAGGAGAATGGTAAAAACAGCTAACAATCCCTGGGGCATGCTGATTAACCAAACAGAAAAGGGACCAGCTACAGCACCGCAATGAGGTTCTGAGCCCCTGCTCTCCCAGATGTTACTGTTTCAGCTACTGAATTCAGGGAAGTAGAAGTGCCCCAGGCTAGGACTTGGAGAGACCAGGTGGTCATTATGGCATTTGCACTGACAGTCAAAGTTGGGTGTCAGGAAAGCTGTTATTTACTAATTGTTGTATTTTAACATTTATTAACCAATTTGACCAGTTTTGTTCATTGTGTAAGACTGTCAGCTTAGGGGGTTGAGAAACTTGAAAACGAATCAAAAGCATTCATTCTCAAACTTTGGGCACATCAGTTTGTCCTCGGGAGCTTGCTTAAAAAGCAAATGTTTACAACCCATCTACTGTGATTCTGTTTGGTGGATGTGGGTTGGGGCCAAGGTATGTGCACTTTAAACAAGCCCGGTAGGTGATTTTGAAGCACATTCTTTATGACTTAAAACCTCAGGATCCTCAGCATCGGCAGTGGAGCAACCCCTTTGGAACATCCATCTTACAGTTAAGTATCTCATGTCTTTAGTCAATTTGGTTTAGTGGCTGATAAGTATAAAATAATTGAAATCAATTGAAAAACTAATTTCATGAAACTTTCTTGTATAATCCCTTACCAGTATCAATCATTGGAATTGTAACACAGGTTTTTCTATTATATGTAACTCACATAAATGACCCTTTTCTCATTTTTGCATCTCAGCTTCTGCCTTAGCATGTAATGGTCTACTTAAGTATTACTTTTGCATTAGAGAGCAAGAGAGGCCACTGACAATCTTGTTTGAAATGGCCTATAGGTAACAACTTTTATTCCCAGAGATGCATTTTTTTTTTCAATGTGGATCAAAAAGCATCACTAAATTATTACTCTTTCTGAGAGTCTCCTCATACTCTATAACATTTTGGGACTGTGTTATCAGCCACCAAGTTGAACTTAGGAATTGACTCAATGCATTCTGATTTCCAATGAATTCTGTGCATGTTCTTTGTACTGTTTCACCACTCACTTAATTTTTCTAAGACTTTCTCAAAGTTTAGCAGGGAAAACCTGCATCGATGTAAAGGAGCAGACTTGGAAACACACACATACACACACATAAATAGCAGATTCAAGACAATCTCACCCCTCCCACTTGAATTAGAATCTTAGGATGTGGAGTCTGGAAATTTGCATTTTAGTAAACATTAAGGTTGGATCTTATTTATGCATACGAGTACTTGAGGACCCTTGACTTAGCCCTGTGCAGGACTGCTTCTAGCCCTCCTACTTCCCCCACTCTTCTCTTCTGAAGTCCCCATGACCAGTGCTTGCCAAGTCCGGTTGTATCCTTGTTAAAGAAAAACATATCATGATACTTGTTAAAGCACAGTAATCGGCCGGACACAGTAGCTCATGCCTGAAATCCTAGCCTCCTAATCCTTTAGGAGATGGAGGCAGGTAGACCACTTGAGTCCAGAGGTTCAAGACAGTCTGGGAAACATGGCAAAACCCTATCTCTACAAAAAAATACAAAAATTAGCTTGATGTGGTGATGCACACCTGTAGTCCCAGCTACTTGGGAGGCTGAAATGGGAGAATTGCTTGAGCCGAGGCGGTTGAGGCTGCAGAGAGCCATGACTGTGCCACTATACTGCAACCTGGGCAACAGAACAAAACCCTGTCTCAAAACCAAAACCAAAACAAAAACAACAACAACAACAAAATGAGTACAGTAATTCAGACTCTGTTCAAGGAGGACTATTACAATGGGGTTATTAATATGGTTTAGATTTCAAATTTGTGTAATGTAAAACTGAAAAAGAGGAGAAATTGACACAATAAGAACAACCCCTTACTCTAAGTTCCACCCTTAAGTAATTATTAAGCAAGCATAATATGAATGGTATGCCTTCATGGTTACTGAAAATGACTCATTTATTATTTTCTCCAAATTTAACTTAACCCTCACACAGCTTTGTCACAACCAGTTTTCAGCCTCATTTGCTGTGACTTCCTCTACATGTTAACCTCTAATCACAGGCATTCCCTCTACCTTATTTCTCTATGTAGTCTCTCTTTCATAAATGCCACCTATTCCTGTTCATTTTACAAATACCATCTATCCCTATCAATCAACATATGGAAACATCTTAGATCTAAGTTTCAATCCCATATGTATTTATTGTTGGGTTGACTTTTTGTTTGCTGTTGGATTATTTGGCGTTTACTGGATTTTTGTACACTATCATAGTTCTCTACAAATTAAACCAAGTTCTTAGAGTTTAAGTCTAAAGAGTCAAAAGTTTACACACCTTCAGGGCTTTGGAATAAAGAAGAAATCTTGATGTTTTCAGAAGTTTTCTCTCATGGGTACCCTCATGTTATCATTTTCTTCCTCTCCCAGGATTCCAAGCTCAAGTTTGACACTACAAATGAAATCTCTAGTTTCCTTTGAGGAAAATGACCTCAACTACTCTTTCTCACTATCCCTAGCCTGCCTTCCTTTACCTTGACCTTGAAACTTTGGCTGGATACATGATCTGTCACACAGTCTTGAGACTCTTATTTTTCTCTTTAGTTGTCTTATGCCAAACAGAAAGTAGCTTGTATTCTATGAAATTCTCATCTGATATGGTTTGACCGTGTCCCTACCCAAATCTCATGTGAATTAGAGTTCCCAGAATCCCCACATGTTGTGAGAGGGAACAGGTGGAGATAATCAAATCATGGGGGTGGCTTCCCCATCTTGTTCTCATGATAGTGAGTTAGTTCTCACAAGATCTGATGGTTTTACAAGGGGCTTACCTGTTCACTGGACACTCATTATTCTCTCTACTGCCACCATGTGAAGAAGGACTTGTTGCTTCCCCTTCCATGACTGTAAGTTTCCTGAGGGCTCCGCAGCCATGCAGAACTATGAGTAACTTATAAAGAAAAGAAAGCCTCTTTTATTTATAAATCACCCAGTCTCAAGTGTTTCTTCATAGCAGCCTGAGAATGGATTAATACAGTAAATTTGTACTGCAGAGAGTGGGGTACTACTATAAAGATACCTAAAAATGTAGAAGCAACTTTGCAACTGGGAAACAGGAAGAGGATGAAACAGTTTGGAGGGCTCAGAAAAAGACAGAAAAATATGGAAAACTTTGGAACTTCCTAGAAACTTGTAGAGCTCAGAAGACAGAAAGGTGTGGGAAAGTTTGGAATTTTCTAGAGACTTGTTAAATGGTTTTGACCAAAATGCTGATAGCGATATGGACAATGAAGTTCAGGCTGAGGTGATCTCAGATGGAGATGAGGAACTCGTTGGGAACTGGAGCAAATATGACTCTTGTTAAGCTTTAGCACAGAGACTGGCAGCATTTTGCCCAGCCCTAGAGATCTGTGAAAGTTTGAACTTGAGAGAAATGATCTAGGTTATCTGGTAGAAGAAATTTCTAAGCGGCAAAGCCTTCAAGAAGTGACTTGGGTGCTGTTAAAAGGATTAGGTTTTATGTATTTACAAAGAGAAGGTTTGGAATTATAAATTATTTTTAAAAGGGAAGCAGAGCATAAGAGTTCAGAAAGTTTCCAGCCTGACAATATTATAAAAAAAGAAATACCCATTTTCTGTGGAGAAATTCAAGCTTGCTGCAGAAATTTGCATAAGTAACTAGGAGTCAAATGCTAATCACCAAAACAATGGGGAAAACGCCTCCAGGACATGTCAGAGACCTTCGCAGTAACCCTTCCCATCACAGACTTGGTGGCCTAGGAGGGAAAAATGGTTTCCTGGACAAAGTCCAGAGACCCCTGCTGCATGCAGCCTCAGGACTTGATGCCCTGCATCCCAGTTACTTCAGCCATAGCTAAAAGGGGTAAAGGTACAGCTTGGGCCATGGCTTCAGAGGGCACAAGCCCCAAGCCTTGGCAGCTTCCATGTGGTGTTGTATCTGCAGGTGCACATAAGTCAAATATTGAGGTTTGGGAATCTCTGCCTAGAATTCAGAGGAAGTATGGAAAAATACCTGGATGTACAGGCAGAATTATTATGCAGATGGTACAGCCCTCATGGGAAACCTTTGTTAGGGCAGTGCAGAAGGGAAATGTGGGGTTGGAGTCTCCACACACAGTCCTCATTGAGGCATCGCCTAGTGGAGCTGTGAGAAGACAGCCACTGTCCTCCATATCCCAGAATGGTAGATACATTGACAGCTTGCATCATACACCTGGAAAACCCACAAGCACTCAAACCATGCTATGAAGGCAGCTGGGATGGGGGCTACAGGAACAGAGCTGTCCAAGGCCATGGGAGGCCACCTTTGCTCAGCATGTCCTGGATGTGAGACTTAGAGTCAAAGGAGATCATTTTGGAATTTTAAGGCTTAATGACTGCCTGCTTGGGTTTTGAAGTTGCATGGGGCCTCTGGCACCTTGGTTTGGCCAATTTATCCCATTTGGAGAAATGGGAGCATTTATCCAATGCCTGTACCTTCACTGTATCCAGGAAGTAACTAACTTGCTTTAGCAGGCTCATAAGTGGAAAAGAATTGTGATGTCTCAGTTAAGACCTTGGACTTGGACTTTTGGGTTAATGCTGGAATGAGTTGAGATTTTGGGGGACTGTTGAAAGGGCATGATTGTGTTTTGAATTGTGAGGAAATGAGATTTTGAAAGAGTCAGGGTGGAATGATACAGTTTGGCTTTGTGTCCCCACCCAAATCTCATCTCAAATTTTAGTTTCCATAATCCTTACATGTCATGGAAAGCACACGGCAGACATAATTGAATCATGGTGTGGTTTCTCCCATCCTATTCTCGTGATAGTGAGTTAGTTCTCATGATATCTGATTACTTTCTAAGGGGCTTCTCCTTTCTCTGGGCACTCATTCTTTTCTCTCCTGTTGCCATGTGAGGACATGTTGCTTCCTCTTCTGCCATGATTGTATGTTTCTTCTTCTGCCATGTTTCCTGAGGCCTCCCCAGCCATGTGGAACTGTAAGTCAATTAAACCTCTTTTCTTTACAAATTACCCATTCTTGGGTATTTTTTCATGGCAGCATGAGAATGGACTATTAGAGTACATCCCTACAAATCATTATTATTTTAAGACTTTTTCATATAGAATTCTTTGAAATGCTATTTTGAAATCATATTCGAGTCACATATAGTCTTGGGTTTTTTTAGCATTGCTTTTATTCCCTTATATCGCTTTCTAATTCCTCTGGCTTTCTGGTATCTCAATTGCTGTGGGCACATTTTACAAAGGAATCAATGGCTTTATGATTAGAGTTGAAATGGTTTCAGATCTTCCCAGAATATTCTAAATATACGCATTTTATCTCACAGCAATGTCTGATATATTCTCAAATGCTCAGTCACTTCTTTCTAGTCCTTTGTGATTTCTTGAGGTCTGAATGTTTTATTTTCCTTTCCTGCCTATTTTTCTGATTTGCATTTCCTGAAAGATGCACACACAGCCCAGAACAAAGAGACACACTTATTCTCTACTTGGCAGAAGAGGTGGCCACATTAATTGGGCTGAAAATTAATCACTCCTGAGCATGACTGGGGTGTGACAACAGATTCAGAAGCAAATGATTTTCATAAATTATTAAAATGAAATAATAGTTCCACAAGTTGTCTAAGGCTTGTGATTCAAGCATCTGAATACTAACTGTTTAAGACGTCTATAGAAGGTCTAGTGCAGCAGTTTTTCCTTGAGGAAGAGGATTCTGTGGATAAACTTAGCCTCTAAGAAATCATTCCTGAATACCTCTCTTACAGGCAACAAGGATTTTTTTTTTTTAATCTCTTGTGTCTTAGTCCATGAAAAGGCCAGAATGTCTCAAAACAAATGCTTCACAGATGCCAAAAACAACAAAATTAGAACACTTTGCTTCCGTCAGGGAACAAAGGTATCCATAATGTAGTTTTCCTTATTTTTTAAATAAAAAGTATAAAACCTAAATATTTTCAAGTAAGCTGACAGGTATTGAAATGGATTTTTCACAGGACAGTGGAAGTGAGGACAGAGAGTAGCAGTTAGAGAACTGTCAATTGCTTGCTTTTCTGTTCACATCAGTGATATTTTTAATCATGCAGATTAGGTTTTATAATATCCTTTCACTTTTTCTTATTTAAAACTTATCTAACTCTACTCTTAAAGAGCAGCATAAGAAATCTTGGAAACATTTTAATTCCCAGGCTGCATTGCCTTTTACTTTAATTTTGAAGGATGAAGAGATCTTAGCTAGGAAGTATCTGGAGACTTTCAGAAGATTCCTCAAGCAGAACAGTGCTTAATATATTACTCCTTTTACACACTAGTTATGCTTTTGTGGTATAAGAAAATATTACCTTTGAGAGGTCACCTGAGCTTACAGCTCACCCACAGAACTTTCCATTCGAGCAGCATCATTCCATGCCTGGAACTTACAACCTGCTTCTGCTTTGTAAAGGGCAGATTTTGAATATTCAGTTCCAAACCCAAAGAAAGGGCAAGGAACAAAGAGCATAGAAGGAGAGAGAAATAGTGTACAAATAGGAAGTTAGCACTTCATAGACCTGAGCCGCCTGCTGCCTCACCATCAACCCCTGATTTGACAACTCTGACTCCACATCTCTCACCTGTCTTCTCTTTTTTGTTTCCATTGCCACCACCTTTACTAAAATTGGTCCATCCATTCTAATTACACTACTTCCTGATTCATCATAAGGAAGCGCACCTTCAATCATGGCACTCCAGCCTTCAAAAGCTTTGCAGGGCTTTCGCTTACCTGCAATCGGAGTCCAAACCTCTATTGATTTTGGTGTCAAGGAATCCCCCTCTCTTCTTCAACAAGACCAAATGACTCAATATGACTGGTTGGTCCATGGCATGAGCTGCCTGTAGCTTGACAAATTTTGCAATTATTAATAGTGCCACTTTAACTCTAAAATTGTTTGCTATGGTTTGGATATTTGACCCCTTCAATGCTCATATTAAAATTTGTGACCCCCATTGTTGGAGGTGTGGCCTAGCAGGAGGTGTCTGGGTCATTGGGGTAGATCCCTTGTGAATGTCTTGGTGCCACCCTCACAATAATGAATGAGTTCTCATTCTATTAGTTCTCTGGATGTTTAAAAGAGCCTGGCACTCCCCTAATTCTCTCTTGCGTCCCCTCTTGCCATGTGACCTCTGCAGAAACCAGCTCGCCTTTGCCTTCTGTCATGAGTAGAAGCAGCATGAGACCCTCACTAGGAACTGAGTAGATGCTAGCACCACACTTCTCATACAATCTGCAGAATTGTGAGCCAAATAAACCTTTTTTCATTACAAATTACCCAGCCTCAGGTGTTTTAGATATCAACACAAACAGACTAGGACATGCTTCAGTTTGTGAAATACATTATATGGTTGATGAATATATCCTTCATACATGATGCTGCATTTGCCATATACTATTTTCTAGGAACAGCTTCCTCATCTAAATATCCACTGCAACGTATGTATCTATTGTTTTTCATACTATTCTTTTTTAATTCTCTTATTTTTCTTCCTTTATCTTTTTTGTTTTTTCTAATCATTGCATAGTAGGGAGACAGGAAGTACTGAACTTGTTATGGACTAAATGTTCTTGTTTCCCCCAAATTCATATGTTGAAGCCATAACCTCCAAGATGACTGTAGTTGGACATATAGCTTTTTGGAAGATAGTAGGTTTAAATGAGGTTACAAGGATAGGTTTTGATCAAATAGGATTAGTGTTCTTATAAGAAGAAATATCAGAGAGCTCACTGTCTCTGCCATGTAAAATCACAGTGAAAAGACAACCATCTGCAAGTCAGGAAGAGAGCCTTCATCAGAGTGACCATGAAGTCACCCTAATTTTAGACTCTGAACCTCCAGAACTATGAGAAAGTAAATTTCTGTTGTTTAAGCCATTCAGCCTACGCTATTTTGTTATGGCAACCTGAGATGATTCATTCAATAGTATAGATTAAGTACTCTGTGGGCAGAGATTTGTTTTTATAAACATTTTTATATACTCAAAATATCAAGGACAATAGCTTAGACATTGGTGCACTTCAAACACACACACACACAAACACATCAGTAAAACTGTTGTACTTTAATAATTCACTTCAATCAATTGTATTTGACCACTTTTTTTTTTTCTGCCCCCTTCTTCATTAAACCTCTAATGACTTACATTTTTTATAGGCATATTTCAAGTTGACTAAGCCTGGAAAGTTCAATTTGGCGTCACAGTTTTTGCTGTTCCTGAAATGGCTTATTCTTTGCCTGCTGCTAAACTGATAGTGACACCTCATCCACTCTTACTGCCCCACGACCACCAGAGGACTAGTCAAGTCATCTTAGACATCAGTTAACTTTTTTGACATATCTCAGAGATGTTAACACCTGGTTGAGAGAGAGAGTCTTAACGACTCTTTGAAACCCAGATGTTTCAAAACCCAGACATTAAATTTCCATACACTCCATCAAATTCTATCCTCATAGTGGATTCCTCAATTTATGATTTTTATTTCCATAATATGAAGGTCCAGGATATCAAATATTAGGTTTATGTTTGCTTATATTTATACTTCAATTTTTGAATGTGTAGCACAATATAATTACTGGCTTGTTAGTACAAAATGAAAAATACAAGTCCAATAATGATTTAATAGAGACTGTCCATGAACTGTTACTCAGCAATAGGTTAGTACACCATCAAATTACTGCTAAAACTACAGACTGCATTTTTTAAATGTTCTTTGATGATTAGAACGACACCTAGGTAGCATCATATAGTCTCCAGGTCATTGTTTGAAACATATTTCTCTCTCTGCTATTGACATGCAGCTGTATTTTCCCCATAATAAGCAGCTTTTCCTAATTCAGCCTGTATAACTTTTAGACATTTCTCATGATTATGTTAAAATGGCAAAGCTTTCAAATGTCTTTCTATCACTAATGCCTAATATGTTATCCAATTGATGAGGAGGGAAAAGCTAGTTTCAGTAGAATAAGAACATTTCCCCCCAAGTAATTCTATCTAAATCTGGTATAATATGAACTATATATCTTTAGGATTACTGAAAAAGACTATAGTAACCTTTTCTTTAAAATGTTCTTTGCATTTTCATGTGGTTTCACACTGCCAGCTTCTTGGACCTCATTCAAAATGTCAAAACCCTCCTTATGTTTTCATCTTTGGCTTAAGATAAATTGTTTCTTAGAGTAACTTCTTATAGATCCAAAAATTTTTGGTCCTACCTTCTGGAAATCAGGGTGTGATTTTAAGTGAAATTTAAAGACCATCAATGTATTGACATAAATTCTCTTTTCTTAATGAGCCCAAATGTCAAGGCTGTGGCTTAGGATAAAGTTCAATTAAATTGTTTAAAATGTAACATGTTATGTTTACCTTAGAAATAATTATTCTAATCATTAACATTTTACTATTACAAAAGAAAACACTTTTGTATTTCAGCACAGTGTTAATTTGGGTAAAATTTCATAATTCTCCAGGAATTCTTAAAATAATCTTATGAACAAAGGAAAGAATAGGGATTGTTTAAATTATTCTGTTCAATGAAACAGATGAAACCTTTCTAGAAGAATAGACTAGCAGAATAATGCCAGAATGAACGTGACTTCAGCCATTAGAAACAGAGCCAAGCAGAAAGTCAAGTTTCTTGGATTTACTACAGAACTTGTGAATTGACAAGGCCAGACATCTCAAAGGCTGTTGGAAGAGTCCTTTCCTAACATATGGATACTGGGACATGCTATCAGGCTTCAAAGACTCTGCTCATACTCATTAATTTTAACTTTACTTTTTAGAGCAGTTTTAGGCTCAGCACAAAATTGAGTGAAAGGTATAGAGATTTCCCATATGCCCCTCCCTGCACACACGCATAGCCTCCCCATTACTAACACCCCCCACCAGGGTGGTACATTTATTGCAATCCATGAATCTACATAGAAACAACATTATCATCATCCAAAGTCTATAGTTTACACTAGAGTTGCATTGCTTCTCTACATTCTATAGGTTTGGATAAATGTGTAATGACAGATATTCACCCCATGGCCTAATACAGAATGACTTCATTGTCTTAAGAATCCTGTGTGTTCTGCCTATTCATATCTCCTTCCCTCCAAAGCCTGGGAACCACTGATCTTTTTACTGTCTCCATGGTTTTGCCTTTTTCCAGAGTATCATATAGTTGGAATAAACAGAATGTAACCTTTTCAGATTGTCTTCTTTTACTTAGAATGTCATATAGTTGGAATAATATAGTATGTAGCCTTTTCAGATTGGCTTCTTTTGCTTAGTAATATGCATTTAAATTCCCTCTAATTTTTTTCAGGGTTTGAGAGTTCATTTGTTTTTAGTACTGAGTAATATTCTATTTTCTGGATATACTACAGTTTATTTATTCACTCACTCACTGGAGGGCATCTTGGTTGCTTCCATGTTTTGGCAATTACAAATAAAGTTGCTATAAAAACGCAAGTTAAGTTTCTATATGGACATACGTTTTCAATTCCTTTGGGTAAATACCAAGGAGTATATGGTAAAAATATGTTTAGTTTTGTAAGAAACTCTTCGAAGGTGGCTGTATCATGTATCATTTTGCATTGCCACCAGCAATATATGAGTGTTTCTATTGTTCCACATCCTTGCTAGCATTGACTGTGGTCACTGTTTTGGATTTTAGCCATTCTTTAAAAGGTGTGTATTAGTATCACATGGTTGTTTTCATTTGCATTTCCTTGAAGACATACGGAGCACCTTTTCCTATGCTTATTTGTCTCCTATATGTGTTCTTTGTTGAGGTGATTAGTAAAGTTTTTGCCCATTTTTCTTTGGGTTGTTCATTTTCCTACTGTTGAGTATTAAGTGTGTTTTGTAAGTTTTGGATAACAGTCTTTTATAAGATATGTCTTCAGGAAATATTTTCTCCCAGTATGTGACATATCTTTTCATTCTCTTGATAGTGTCTTTTGTGGAGCAGAAAGTTTTAATTTTAATGAGGTGCAGTTATCAATTCTTTCTTTCACAGATTATTTGGTGTTGAGTGTCATATACCATTCTAATGTTTTTAAGCTAAAATTCCAGCTATTGTACCAAGATACATGTTTTTGTGTATATATATGTATATATGTGTGCACACACATATATGTAGATATACATACATACATATATGTATGTGTATGAGTATACATATATATGTATACATACCTATATACATACATGGCTGGGGTTTTCTTGAATCAATGATGATATGGTATCAATATTGATTATTCAAAAATGTTTTACAGGCAATATGTAAAACACTGATTACATTATATTTTCAATTTATGTAAAGTAATTTGTCTCTATGATAAAATTTACATTTTGTGAATTTTTCATTAAGATATTTAGACCAATCTATTTCCTAGCCTCAATAACAAGAGAAGAACTACTCTAATGTTAGCAATTTAATTTAACCTGTTTGTCAAATCACACTTAACATTGAAACAATACCCCCTGAGATTCTTTTCTCTCGATTCTGCAGAGAGCTTTTTATTTTCCTAGGCAGTGGTGAGCCTGAAATAATATTCTCCAGGCAGCCTTTTTTTTTTTTTCCCAATAAATGTCTGCTCTCATAGGCCAATTACGGAAATGCACTTGCAGCAAAACAGGCAGCATAGATTACAAAGTAATTGCTGAGAAACTTCCAGAAAAACAATGATGAAGTGAATTAAAATGCCACAGACATTGTCTTCAAAGTTTTCTATTGACATATCTATAAAATCATCTTAAAAATAAAAGAAAAGCCTCAGCATCCAAAATTAACGACAATAATTACAATAATCCTCTAGAAACGATTTGACTTTCTTCACCCTTCTAGAGAAATGGCTCAGGATTAAGAGACAGGACTTGTAGGAAATCAGAACCCTATCACAAAACACACTATTTGGTCAGGACTCAATTAAAAGATAACAAAAGTATCCCCAAATGGTGTCGCCTGAACTATGGAACAAGGACTCCATAAAGTCACCACTTAAACGCAATTTCAAATGGACATCGAGTATCTCTACTTTTTAGGGAGTACTGTGTGTTCCAGAAGTAAGTGATATATTCTGGGGTATTCTGCTATTGATTTTTTCATTAACCCAGGGATTTTGTCAGAAATTTAGTAGCTTTCTCCTTTCATTAGGACAAATACTTTTTTGAGGGGGATAGAGTCTCGCACTGTCACCCAGGCTGGAGTGCAGTGGCGCGATCTCGGCTCACTGCAAGCTCCGCCTCCCGGGTTCCCGCCATTCTCCTGCCTCAGCCTCCCGAGTAGCTGGGACTACAGGCGCCCGCCACCTCGCCCGGCTAGTTTTTTGTATTTTTAATAGAGACGGGGTTTCACCGTGTTAGCCAGGATAGTCTCGATCTCCTGACTTCGTGGTCCACCCTCCCTGGCCTCCCAAAGTGCTGCGATTACAGGCGTGAGCCACCATGCCTGGCCAGGAGAAACACATTTTTAATGTTCTTCATGTTCAATTTGAGGTAGGAAGTTAAAAATTGTTTTTTCCAGTTGCCCTCATCTTAAAGCTGCTGAAACGATCAGAAGCTGCCTCTGAAGAAACTTGGTGTTGACGAATGTCTTTAGATTCTTGAAATATAAATGAAAGAGAGTAAGAAGATTCCTATAAAACTTAGTCTGGCTATTCATAGTTAAGTTGAATAGTGACTGATAACAGATGATACTTAGCAGGGAGACCTTGTGCTCTGATATTCCAAAAAGTTTCTGCTTGGAAGTGAGCGGCTCTCAACCAAATCTGACCCTTACCACTTACAAACTGTTAGAGACGTGTTCAAATTATTCAATCTCTTTATGCCCCACGTTTAATACTTGTAAAATAGCAAATCTCTTAAGATTATGAACAAGAGCCTAGTATAGTGCCTAAAACATAGTGGGCCCGCAATCATTGGTCTTCTGAACTTCTGTATAAACACTCTCACATATCCAATCAGATACTCATTTAAGCCTTCTTAGCTGGGCGCAATGGCTCATGCCTGTAATGCCAGCACTTTGGGAGGCTGAGGCAGGCAGATCAGGAGATCAGGAGTTCAAGATCAGCCTGGCTAACATGGTGAAATCCTGTGTCTACTGAAAATAAAAAAAAATTAGCCAAGTGTGGTGGTGGTGTGTGCCTGTAATCCCAGCTACTTGGGAGGTTGAGGCAGGAGAATCGCTGGAACCCAGCAGAAGTTGCAGTGAGCTGAGATCACTCCATTGCACTCCAGCCTGGGTGACAGAGGAGGACTCTGTCTGAAAACAACAACAACAGCAACAACAACAAAAATCACCTTCTCATGAATTAGTTATGCATGTGTTCAACATTAGCAAAACTTAGACTGCTTCTGTCATTACTAAAGGCAGACATAAGTCTTCAAGCCTCACACATCACAGGGGCTCTTGACAAAGAATGAGAAACATAACTTTTTTATATAATAATAGGTTTCTCATTTATCTTACTCCATCCAGGATGAAAACTCAGCCATTCCGGTGTTTTCTCTTGATTCAGGAGGAAAAATCTAGCAATGTTGACTACTTATCCTCCCTCCTTTCTTATTGGAGAGAAATTAAATTAGAGATTGAGAGGGACAAATAGCATCCTCCTCTCAAGGATGGCATCTGATTATTGGTTTGAATTACTTTATGGCAATATGTATAGAAATACCTATTTTGTCATTTGGTCTCTGGTTATGTAATCTTTATCTGCTGGTTAAAGTCACTGACTTTGCTGGCTTTCAATGCCCTGTCAGCAACTTTCTGCTCACATAAAATGACATGAGTGTCAATATATACCCCTTCAACATGTATGAGAACTTGGCTTAGGTTATTCCAGCCACTTCTCTGGGGTCTTTATGCTACCATCTATATCCATCATGGCTGGAGAACTCTGGGAATTTTGCCAACTCCCCAAAGAGTGAGACGGAAAGAAAGTGTGCTCTCTTCCTAATCCCCAAATCTCCTTGAGGTTCTATTCCTCCCGCTAGGGAAGGAAACTGGCTGCAATGTCACCAACATCTGATTCTCTTGATTTCCCTCTAAGTCTTCTTTCTCTTCCTTCAGTTTAAAGGATATTTAGCCTGGGTGGTGGTGATAACATGAGATCACATTTTCTATAAATCACACTTCCACTTGAGATGTGTCTGATACAAACACCAGAATTTGATGCTAATAATGATCCTGCTAGGACAAGATTCATTTGAAGCAAACTAAGATTTTGCATTTTGGGGGCAAAGTAGAAGAGGAATAATAAAGGGTAGAAAGAATTGGGGACAAGGAGTGTGATAGGCACAAACTAACACTTCAAAATATTAGTCCTTCCCATGTCTCTCATTAGAAAATAAATAAAATATATCTTGAATTACGATAGGCAGTTTTATTTCATCCATTAATAGCTACAGAGAGTCCAGCTAATTGACTCATTTATGCAAATCTAGGTATTATTCTATTTTTCTCTAATGGACAGTTAACCAAATTGGGGAATAAATGCCCTAACAGAAACAACTAATTCCTAAAAGATTAATTTGGTAAACAAAAGCAATATAAACATCATTTTGCCATCCATGCAAGAAGCTTCGGCCCAAAGAGCATGAATTTAGATTAAAAAATTACTTGCATGGAATGATTATAATTTTTAGATGTGTGAATAGCTAAATATTATTACATGAGAAATGACATATCTCAATTCATAAAGAAGACTTTTATATTTACCTCAGTGAGATAATAGTAGTGATTTTAATAAAAGCTAACATCAATTGAGTACTTCCATTGTGCTGAATACCTTTCTAAGTGCTTAATATGTATTAATTCATTTAATCTTCACAACTCATTGTTACCCAAATTTAGTTTGCCAGATTTAGCAAATTATAATGAAGGATACCCAGATAAATCTAAATTTGAGATAAGTAATGAATACATTTTAAGTATTCCTAAATATTGAATGGACCATATGAATGAAAATTATTCATTATGTGTCCATAATTAAAATTTAACTATGCATCCTCGATCTTATCTGACAACCTCTCCTCATTTCACCAGTGAGAAATCTGAGACACAAGCAAAATATATATCACTCTGTGCATGTCTACAAACAGGGTTGCTCCAGATATATTGCCTCATCAAATAAAAGTCCTGGTCAATTCTTACCAAATTTATGCTCCTTTTGTTGTCATCAAGAAAAGCGATTAACCTGAATTTATATTTCCTGGGAATCTTTCTGTATTACTGCTAACACCAGTTGCTCTGCGTGGAGTACAATCAGGAACACATTTATCATAAATCTTCCCACTCTTGTCTGCTATGTCAGTTATAATTGGTCAATTTGCAGACTTCAGTTGTCTTTATCACTTCATGATTAGTTCATTCCAGTGCCCCTTATTTGGTGTCTTTCTCTTAAATCTTCAGCACAATAATTCAGACAAGGGCAGTCTGAGCTCAAGTCTACTCATACAAATGCTGATATCACCAAACCTCTTAATGATGAACAGGTACTGTTCTAACAATGATAAAATCAATTCTAGGATAATATTCTGAAACCAACTTTGTCTATAACCCACTAAAAGCCTGGGCGTGTCAAACAAATTTTGCTTTTCACTGCAGCAATTCTTTGAAGCAGGAGTATGTGTTTTCTACAATACCCACTTGCAATAAGTCATGATTAGGTTCACATTTTGTAAAGTGATATTTGAATCAAAATGTAGGTTCTTGTAAAATGTTATTTTTTGTCTATAGTGTAGAAATTTCCTCTTCAAAACTTTGCATATGACATATTTTCTATAAGAGTTGTGAGTTCTTGTGAATCACAACCAGAAACCTTGTAGAATCAGAGACATTTACAACAAACAGATTATTAACCTCCCCACGCAAATATTTTGTCAAAATTTTATGGTATATTTTAGTGAGAGTGTTTCCTACACATTTTTTTTAACAGTCCTACTGCATGTAATGATCTTTACCAGTTATAGTTTATTAGTATGTTGATATACAGCATATGTTTATAATGTGTGTGGCACTGTGCTAAGTAATTTCTATACAAATTGTCACTGAAGGTTCCCAATAAGCTTTATGAATTAATTGTGGTCATTCAATTTTGTATATGAGGAAACTGAAGCTTAGCCAAAATTATATAGCTAGCAAGTGGGGGAATAGGAATTTTAACTAAGCCAGGGATCCCTCCCTCCCTCCCTCCCTTCCTTCCTTTCTTCTTTTTCTTTCTTTATCTCTTTCTTTCTCTCTTTCTCTCTCTCTCTTTCTCTCTTTCTTTCTTTCAACAGAGTCTCACTCTGTTGCCCGAGCTGGAGTGCAGTGGCACAGTCTCAGCTCACTGCAACTTCCACCTCCCGGGTTCAAGCGATTCTCTTGCTTTAGCATCCTGAGTAGCTGGGATTATAGGTGTGCCCCACAACGTCAGGCTGATTTTTGAACTTTTAGTAGAGACAGGGTTTCGCGTGTTGGCCAGGCTGGTCTCAAGCCTCTGACCTCAAGTGATCCACCCTCCTCGGCCTCCCAAAGTGCTGGGATTACAGGCATGAGCCACTGCACCCAATCTGAGCCAGGGATCTTAACCACCATATAATACCGTGTTCTTTAGAGATACAAGATTCCCCTACTTTGTGGATAATGTATTAATAAACGTCACCATATGGAACCTCCTCACAAACCTTTTTCTAGAGGCTGTGGGTTAAATACAGACAAGCCGCTTTCTAGCCTTCTCCTCTCTGGATTGGGGGCTACTTCTTGCAGCATACCTGACTTTTAGGGCATTTCCTCAGGGTAGATTGTTGAAGGGGGTCTTAACTAGGCTGACAGAATCCATATATGAGTCCATCAGGAATACCACAGATCAATTGAAGATTGTGTCTTGAATGCAGAGGAAGATGTCAATCACCCCAACATTGTTTTTACAAACTTCCTGAACTTTCCATTCACCTCATCGTGAGAAAACCTCTGACCTCCTCCTGGGATTCTTCAAGTCAAAAATTCACATTCACCTTAGAATTCATTTTTCTACACCATAATACATGTTTTTACTAATTAAAAATACTAGCTGTTATGTATCAGGCACCTATTTTGCTTAGCATTCTGCCATGTGAATAATGCCATTATTATTTTACAGATAAGAAAACTATACACAGAGGGGTTAAACAATTTACTGAAGCTTGTATATAAGGCAAAGGCAAAATCCAGGGCCTCCAACATTCCAGTAGTGTGCTATGCTGCTAGTCTAGGGTATGCAAGCTCTTATTCTCACATAACAATCCCCTTGTTCCTTTTTACATACCTGTTACTTGACATAGGATATCAAACACATCCTTTTGGAGCAAGGGTAAAATTCAGCTTACTTTTAGTTCACTGTGGAAAATTCATATGTAGATCCATTTCAGGAATGTCCAGAAAGACTTGTTATCATCTAGTTTAGGCTTTAACATTATTTTTGTGTGTATGTAGAAAGTTCCTGAATGACCAGGCGTGGTGGCTCATGGCTGTAGTCCCAGCACCTAGGGAGGCCGAGGCAGGTGGATTACTTGAGCCTCGGAGTTCAGGGCCAGCCTGGGCAACACGGCAAAACCCTGTCTCTATTAAAAATAGAGGTGAGGTGGCATGTACCTGTAGTCCCAGCTACTCAGGAGGCTGAAGTGAGAGGATTGCTTGAACCCAGGAGGCAGAGGTTGTAGTAAACGGAGATCACACTACTGCACTTCACCCTCGCAACACAGCAAGACCCCGTCTCAAAAATAAAAGAAAAAGTTTATGAATAATGAAAAAGAAATCATATTAAGACAGTGGAATATTTTCTTAAAATGAGTTACTAGTTGATGGTGATCTTTCAGTACTCACAATGGCTAGGATTCTTAAAGGTATTTTAAGAGCCTAGACTTCAGTTGAATCCAAAACCCATAATTTGCAATCTCAGTGAAGTTGCCTTAAAAGTTTCCTTCATAATGTTAATATTATAGAAAATCATTTTTAAAATTTTATATTTTGTAGAGATGGGTTCTCACTGCGTTGCCCAGCCTGGTCTTCAACTCCTAGCTTCAAGTGATCCTCCTGCCTGGGCCTTCCAAAGCATTGAGATTATAGGCATGAGCCAACTTGCCAGGCCAGAAAAATCATTTTCTAAGTTGTAACCAGTATATCACAAAATACTTTATGAACCCTGATGTATGTGTTTAACATTACTTACATTAAGAATTTTCCTGAAAGCTCTTTATCCACTATAAATATGTGTTTACAAGGTAAGCCATAAAGTGTTTTATTTGTAAATAAATAGCTCTTTTGAAAGGCAGATTAAAAACACATTTAAATGCACAAAACCTCCTCTTTCTGCCTTTGTTCAATATTCATTGAACTCTGCTTAAATAATGAGTATTGTGTTCAATGTACATCATTTTTGAAGCACAGCCAATGGAAATGAGCATTTTAAATTAAGTGACTGGTTGTATAAAGCATTCAGAAGTATGTCTGGTGTTTTTTGCCTTCTTTAGTAAAATTCTAATTATTTACCTACTAGTCATATAATGGACAATTTGTATTTAAGAATTTGTTTCAGTTTAAATCTCTGACTATATAATTGTGTGATTTCTCCCCAGGGTTATAAAGAACGCGAATCTGTGGTCTATGATAATTGCATCTGGAAAACAGTTAAAAACACTTGTAATTTAAATAAAATCCATAAAAAGAGCTGTCAAAAATCTGATTTAACTCATCTTATGAATATTCTCTAAAATTACACTTAGAGTGTCTTTCTCCTTTCCAGAGTATAAACAGATTTAATATTTATCACAAAAACATTTAAATTATGTACCAGTTCAATCAATGTGGACATAATAACTCATATTGAAATCCTACAAGCCACTGCTATTGGAATTTATTTGGAAAGAGGACCAGATTCAGAAGATTGCAACCATTCTTATAAAGAAGGAGTTATTCTGAAAGTAATGTAGCTGTGCATGTATTGCATGCCTTAGAAAATATTGCAATGGATCCCACATGTTTATTGTTTGCATATTAATAAAGAACATTACAAGATTTAAGAATGGACTATTATTACTGCTTAAAACATGTGGGAGCATCACTTGAGCACAGGAATTTGAGGCTGTGGTGAGTGGTAATCACACCACTGCACTCCAGCCTGCATGACAGAATCTCTATCCAGACCCTATCTCTAAAAAAAAAAAAAAAAAAAAAAAAAAAAAAAAAAAAAAAAAAATTAAAAAATAATTAATTACTTAATTAAATAAATTTAAATTTAAATTACAAAAATTCTCAAACATGTAAGAGCATAGGAATGGCAAAGTAAGATTCTCCAAGAATTTACTCTTCTATGAAAGAATGAAAACACTGACTCCAAAATTAATAGTAATAATAATTTATTGTTTAATCAATGTTTTAAGAACTCTGTGAATTAACCAAAGGCCTGCAACAATTCAAGGACATTTTTTTGAAGAAAAATGGTTGAATCTCAATGACAACAGTGAGCTTTGCCACATTTCAAATTATTTTTATTCCTCTCCCCAGCTTTAAAGAAATTTTGAAAAAAATAAAAAGCCTCATAATTATGGTAGCCATGTAAAACAGACACCTTTTGGAAGGGGAAGAATGGGTTTGAAGCTCCCCAAAAGCCCATATTCATACATGTCTGGCAGTTCTCCAGAAACATCCATTTGCAGAACTCATCTGTATTTGGCCTAAATCAGACCTCACCAACTCTAAGGAGCTTTCAACTCTGGGGCTACATTTGTAAAAAACGATCAACAGTGGGTACTTAATATTGCAGCTTCATGAGGCAATGATAACAGCTGTGACCACAGAGAAGCTCACCAAAAAACATAAAGGGAAAAACTTGCAAAGTTGTCTGTGGGGGACTTTGAAAAGCTCCAACTTATTCTTGTGAATCTAGAAGGTTTTGCATATATGCAGCGATGTATGCACACCCAGAAAAGACTTGAGAAGGCCCTAAGCTGTTGCCTCTGGCTAACCCTCAGGCTCTGATGAAAGCTAAAAGTAAAAAGTAAAGGCTAAATTTTAACCTGCTTACATAAGCATTGAAGGCCTCTCCAAACTGCACATAGAAGCTCTCAGCAAAGTCTGGGAAATTTCTAGTTTCAAAGCATGTAAGGACATGTCTGACCAATCATTCACTGACCACTAGCTAACTGACCAGAAATTGTAGTGGTTACATGTGACAAAAAATATAGACTGTATGGAAGTAGTTCAGGAAATTCACTAAACAAATAGCAATGACAAAAACAAACATCAATAACAAAAATATATATATTGTGGGGATAATCTGACTTTCATAGTTGTCACATTATATTATTTAAAATATCTAGTTTTTAACAAAATATTATGAGATGTTAAAAAAAAAAAAAGTAAAATATAGCCCAAACCCAAGAAAAAACTCAGGCAACAGAAATTGTTGCTGAGGAATCCTACATTAGATGTAGCTAGACAAGTACTTTGAGTCAATTATTTTAAAACATGTTCCAAGAACTAAAGAACATAATGCCTAAAGAAATATTAAAAAAAGGTATGAGAATTACGTCTCAACAAATACAGAATAGCAACAAAGAGATAGAGATCTCTTTAATCTGAACTTGAAAATGAAAATTCTGAACTTGAAAATTATAGTAACTGAAATAAAAAATTAGCTAGAAGGGCTTAAAAGCAGATTTTACCTGTCTGAAGAAGTAACCAACAAAATTTAAGATAGGTCAGTTGAGACTTTCAGAGTGATACATAAAGAAAAAAATAGGAAAAATGAATAAAATATCAGACGCTGTTAGGATACCATCAAGCACAAGAATATACGTATTATGGGAGTCTGAGAAAGATAAAAGAGAGATGATGACAGAAAACATTATGAACTAAATTTCTGAAAGAACATCTGAAAACATTATGACTAAATTTTCCCAAATTTTCCCAAATTTGTGTAAAAATTTCAAGACATATTCAAGAATTTCAGTAAACTCTAAGTGGGATAAACTAAACACACACACACACACACACACACACACACACACACACACACACCCCTAATATTCCCAAGCAAATGAATTGTCAGGCCCGTATCTTACACCATATACAAGAATGAACTCAAGATAGATTAAATACCTAAACATTAAGACTAAAACTATAAAACTCCTGGAAGAAAATATAGAGGAAAATTTTTATGACATTGTACTTGGCAATGATTTTTTGAATGTGACAAGAAAAGCACAGACAACAAAAGTAAGAATAGACAATTGGCATTTCATCAAACTTAAATACTTTTGTATATAAAAGGACACAACTGACAGAATGGAAAGGCAACTGTTAGAATGAGAGAAAATATTTACAAATCCTATATCTGATAAGAAATTAATATCTATAATATATAAATAACTCCTATAACTCAGCAACAAGAAGTAAAATAACCAGATAAAAAATGGGCAACAGACTTATAGAGCCATTTCTCCAAAGATGACATACAAATGGCCACCAAGCAAGTAAAAAGATGATCAACTAGTTATCAGAGAAATGCAAATTAAAATCACAGAGAGATATTACCACACATCCATTAGGATGGTACTATTTTAAAAAACTACAGAAAATAGCAAGTGTTGATGAGGATGTGAAAAAATGTATAAAACCATTGTGCACTATTGGTGGGATTGTAAAATGGTGCCATCATTACAGAGAACAGTATGATGCTTTCTCAAAAAATTAAAAATAGAACTACCATATTAGCCAACAATCCCATATCTGAAAATATATCCACAATAATTGAAAGCATGGGGGCCAGATATTTACATCTGTGTGTTCAGAACAGCACTATTCACAATAGCCAAGAGGTAAAAACATCCCAAACATCCATTGATAAACGACTGGATAAACAAAATATTTACACATACAATAGACTATTACTCAACCTTAAAACAGAAAGAAATTCTGACATGCTACAACATGGATAAATCTTAAGGATATTACACTAAGTGAAATAATCTAGTCATAGAAAATCACATATCCACTTATACGAGGTACTTAAAGTAGTAAAATTAGAGAGACAGAAAGTAGAATGGTGATTGCCAGGTTCTAGGGGAATGGAGAAATGAGGAGTTACTGTTTTATGAGTATAGAGTTTCAGATTTGCAAGTCAAGTAAGTTCTGAGATCTGTTTGTCATGAATGTGAATATATTTAACACTACTGAATTGTATACTTAAAATCATTTGAAATGATAAATTTAATGTTATGTGTGTTTTTCAACCACAATTTAAAAAGCAACAAAGAGAAAGAAAGTAAATAGGGATGAAGCCAAAACTTTGCTCGTTATTTTCAACATGTATGGCCAAAGATGTAAGACCTCTGCACCATTTATGTGGGAGAAATTTTAAATGCACACCTAAACACATCATAAACAAATTGTCAAAAGAGAATTTTGAAAGCAGCAAGAGAGAAGAAACTCATCACATACAAGAGATCTTTAATAAGATGAACAGCCAATTTTGTATTGAAACCATGGAGTCCAGAAGGCAGTGCAATGACATACTCAAAGGGCTAAAAGAAAAAAGACTCTCAGGCCGGGCACAGTGGCTCACGCCTGCAATCCCAGCACTTTGGGAGGCCGAGGTGGGTGGATCACGATGTCAGGATATCAAGACCATTCTGGCTAACACGGTGAAACCCCTTCTGTACTAAAAATACAACAAAATTAGCTGGGCGTGGTGGTGGGCACCTGCAGTCCCAGCTACTCGGGAGGCTGAGGCAGGAGAACGGCATGAACCCGGGAGGCAGAGCTTGCAGTGAGCCGAGATCATGCCACTGCACTCCAGCCTGGGTGACAGAGCAAGACTCTGTCTCAAAAAAAAGAAAAAAGAGAAAAAAAGAAAAAAGACTCTCAACCAAGAATTCTATATCTAGCAATGAAGGAAATATAGATTATGAGGCAGAAATTAAGACATTTGCAGGAAAACAAAAACTAACACTGGCCGAATTTGCTACTAATAGCCATTTCTTATAAGAAATAATATAGGTAAATGTTCAAGTTGAAGAATACAGAGAAAATAAAGAGCACCCGTAAAGCTAAGCACATAAGTGAAAATGAAAGACAGTATAAATATATGTTTTGTTTATAGCAATTTTTTTTTTTTTTTACTTCTGGCTTATTTGCAAGTCAACTGCAAAGAGCAATAATTACATATCTTTGTTGATGAACATATAACATATAAAGATGTAATATGTATGATGATAATAGATCAAAGAAGGGTGAAGGAAGCAACTATTGAAATTAAGTTGTTATTAATATGGATTAGATTGTTATGCTTTAAGATGTGACTTGTAATTCCCAGAGCAACTTCTAAGAAAATAACTCAAAAATAGGTGGTAAAAGAAATAATGGAGGAATTAAAATGGTACTTAAATTATTCTATTTAACATAAAAAAGGGGGTAATAAACAAATAGGAAAACAAAATAGGGAAAAAGAGGGTAATAAACAAACAGGAAAAAAGAAAAAAGGGGGTAATAAAATAGGAAACAAGGGGGTAATAAACAAATTTTTCAGAAAAGCCATCAATGAAATTTAAACTTTTTAGCTAGACTGACTGAGAGAAAAAAATAGAAGGCTAAATGACTAAAATCAGAAGTAAATCAATTTTTTTTTGACAAGGATGCTAGAATAATTCAAAGTGAAAATTATATGTTTTTCAACAAATAATTCTGGGACAACTGAATATCCACATGTAAAAGAATTTATTTGAAACCCAATCTCATATCATATACAAAAATTAATTCAAATAGTTCAAAGTTCTAAATGTCGGAGCTAAAAGTGTAAAACTCTTAAAGAAAAATGTAGGTGAAAATCTTTATCACATTGGAGTAGACAAGGATGACATGAAACTACAAGTGAAAAAGGAAAAGAAAACAAAATTGAGATTCATCAAAATTAAAAATCCTTGTGCTTCAAAGTATACCATTAAGAAAATAAAAAGATAACTCACAAAGTAGGAGGAAATATTTGCAAGTAATATATCTGATACAATAGTTTCACTCAGAGTATACAAAGAATCCAAGTAACTCAATAATAAAAAGACAATACAATTTTAAAATGCCAAGAAATGTAATAAACATTTCTCCAAAGAAATGCTGCCATTAAAAAAAATTTAAAAACAAAAAGATACTCAACACCATTAGTCATCAGAGAGCTACAAATCAAAACCACAGTATAATACTACTTTAAGAAAAGTAGAATGACTATAATCAAAAATACACAATGACAAATGTTAGAGATGATGGGGAGAAATTGGGTTCCTTATACACTGATGGTGAGAACATAAAATGAAACTGCTTTAGAAAATTATTTGGCAGGTCCTCAAAAAGTTAAACATCGAGTTACCATATGATCCAGCAATTTACTTCTGAGTATATGCCCAAGGCATTTGAAAACATGTTCCTACAAAAACTTGTTGGGTGTTTGTAACATCATTATTTATAATAGATTAAAAGGGGGAACCACCCAAATGTCCATCAACTGATAAATGGACAAACTGTAATATAGCCATACAATGAAATATTATTCAGTCATGAAAAGGAATGAAGCATTGTTGTATGAGAGAACATTAGAAGTTTGAAAATACTGTGCTAAGTCCAGACATTTTCAAACAACATGTTTTTAAACAACATTATGCTAAATCCAGACATGAAACACCCCATATGAGCATCGCATGATTTCATTTATGATTCTGGATGTTCTTAAGTGTCCAGAAAATGCAAATTAATAGAGTCAGATATTGTATTAATTACATTAATTCTTGCTAGAGGCTGGAAGGACACAGGTATTGGGAATTGAGAGTGACTTCTAAAGAATATGGTGCTTCTTTCGGGGACGATGCACATGTTCTGGAATTAGATAGTGGTTATGGTTGCTAACGTTTGTGAACATGCTAAAACCATTGAAAAATCATGAATAAAAGCAATATACTTCATGTATTCAATAGAAAAATGTGTTATGACTGCTCTTAATGATTAAGAAAAAACTAGTAAGAAGATTGCTTTGTGTAACAAAGTCTTTACTGATAAAATTGTAACATAGCATTGTCCTGAAAATATTAAGATCAGATGATCAATAAATAATTCCTTATTACATAAATAAAACTAGCCGTTCACGGTGGCTCATGCCTGTAACCCCAGCACTTTGAGAGGCCGAGGCGGGTGGATCACCTGAGGTCAGGAGTTTGAGACCAGCCAGCCAACATAGTGAATCCCCTTCTCTACTAAAAACACAAAAATTAGCCGGGCATGGTGGCAGGTGCCTGTAATCCCAGCTAGTTGGGAGGCTGAGGTAGGAGATTCACTTGAACTGGGGAGGTGGAGGTTGCAGTGAGCCGAGATCACGCTGCTGCACCATAGCCTGGGTGACAGAGTGAGGCTCCATCTCAGAATAAATAAGTGAATAAATGAATAAATAAAACTTTGCTAAATTCTCTGAGCTCCAATTTCCAAAATGAATGTCAGAACTGGCACCCATTCTTTCAAAAGAATAGATGTAAAACACTTGCAGCCCATTAATAAAATAATTACAAAAATATTAAAACCTCAAACACATGGCTGTGTAGTGCACTTCTGGTTGAAGGAAAAAATATCAGAGGCTAGCAAAGCACACAGGGCAACTACATCAACTTATACACTGTATATAAAAAGGTAAAGGCTTAAGAAGCTACATAAAGGGAAAACAACATCAAAACTTGTGTTACCAACTGGGTCAGAGGAAAGCAAACCTGTTCTAAGCATGGATGTTTTAAAACAGTTTGTTTGCTTTCTACCTGGGAAATTTGGAAAGGAAAAATTGGTTTGTTCTCCCCTTTGATATAATTATGCACAAAACAATATCATAAACCATAATTTATTATCTGTCTTCAGAGAAATATATAAAGCATTCTCCCAGATTACTTTACTTGAGCTGGTGGCTTTTACTTTTTTCTCTTTTGCTTTCAGCCTCTTACTTTCTTTCTCTTTCTGGACTGTTTTGGATTCGAGCCCATTCTGTTTTGGTGACCTAAGCAATATCCCTCTCCATTTCCTTTGGAAGCGGAACCTAATATTCCTTTGAGAAACTAAGTCTCTCTCGGTACATTTGCTCTTGGAAAGATTGCCAGTGAGGGAGTCTTGGCCAATCAGGGGTCAGCGAGTAAGTGAAGCTCAGGGGTCAGACTGTCTTTATGAATCACCAATCTGCATCTGAGTGGCATCAGAGTAGATAAATGATGCTCGTTCATTCCTTTTGCAAGTCCCTAAAGGGATTGGTTGCCCATTTATTCCTATTACACAAGTTCTCAGAACAGGTCCCAGTTTTGTTGAAGTTCTAGTTCTGTACAGTCTTTGATTTTTTTTTTTTTTTGACATCTTATCCTCTCAGCACAATTCTTCCTTCCGCTGAATTTACGCATACTGTGTTTCTGTTGTTTAAGTTATATTATTCCCCTTCAATTTAGGATTTTAGGCACTGTTCTCACTGCTCTCACAGTTTATCTATTAACACCTTGGGAAACTGGGTAATTATTCTACTATCCAGGAAGTAAAATCTGCAGTTGATGCTGGTACTGATAGTTCAGAATTACCTTCTACGAATGTCTCGCTCTTCAATGCACACAATTAAAGAAGAGGCCGGAAGAGAAATCAGTCATTCTTTTAAACTTCTTTTTTCTTCAGGTATGTTTTTATCCTTTTATTGGTTTAGAAAACGAAAACCGGTTACTTACATGGAATAGATAGGCATTCACGTGTGTGTGTGTGTGTGTGTTATATATAGAAAGTGTGTGTTTGTGTCTGTATTCGAACTCCTCAGTTGTTCAATCACAATGTGATAATCAATTCAGAAAATGTGTTTCCTTTAATTGATTTATTTGCACCAACTCGTTAACTAATTCTGTGCTGTCATCTTGTGGTTCCTTCCCTGTAACTTTTACTAATTTCCTGGAAAAATATAACAATCTGATTTATCCATAAAATTATACTAGTGTTGTTGTTTTAATTCAAAATGTTCTTTATGTAGTGCAAAGTTTTTATATTATTGCAAATAGCACTTCTAAAGAAGGATTTTCTAACTAATAAAAAAGTAGATTATTTATTGTTTTCATTTTGAACAATTAAAATTTTGCCATCAAAGTGGTTTTTAATAAAAGATATTGACACAGCAGGAATATCAAAATAAAGAGAAAGTATAGTGGTAGAGGAAATACAGTTATGGAAACATAATTGTACTCCAACCTAGGCAAAGATGTTTATTGCAGTGGAGCACAGGATTAAATTATGGCTTTAATTATGGTAACCAAGGAAAAAGTTAAATATAATGTATCACCTAGTTCTAGTTACCTTAATTAAGGGAGAAAAAGGAAGGATTTTCCCCTGCCTGTAAATTCTTTAAATACATTTTTTTTTTTTTTTTTTTTTTTTTTTTTTTTTGAGACGGAGTCTCGCTCTGTCGCCCAGGCTGGAGTGCAGTGGCCGGATCTCAGCTCACTGCAAGCTCCGCCTCCCGGGTTCACGCCATTGTCCGGCCTCAGCCTCCCGAGTAGCTGGGACTACAGGCGCCCGCCACCTCGCCCGGCTAGTTTTTTTTTGTGGAGATGGGGTTTCACCGTGTTAGCCAGGATGGTTTCGATCTCCTGACCTCTTGATCCCTCGGCCTCCCAAAGTGCTGGGATTACAGGCTTGAGCCACCGCGCCCGGCCTCTTTAAATACATTTTTATATTAAGTCTATGTAAGGGACAAAAAAATCACACCGTTGATGTCTTCCTGGTGCAAATGGAAAAGGAAGCTAACAAATAAAAACTGAAATTGACTGCCTCACATAATCGTAAGACACTAGGAAGACTGGCTTGAGTCAGGGCTTGAACAAGGTTGACACAATATATTCCTTGACTCTTTTCTTCTTTGTTTTTCACGTCTTCATGGTTGCAAGATGGCTGCCAGCAAATTTCAGGTTGAAATCCAGGAGCGAAGAGCCTTTTCTAGCAAAATGTTTATTAGTTTCATTAAGCCTCATTTGTCCATGTGCAGATCATTCCACCAATCACTACAGCCAGGAGCATGAGATCACTCTACTTCAGGGAAGAAGCTGGGTTCACTGACAGCACATGGGTTTATACTGAAGAAAAGAGAGAGACTCCCATTGAGAAACTGAGAAGTTAGAACGAGGGTAATCTGTTTCAGTATATCTTCCTCTTTAAATCTTTGAGAAAATGTTCCATAATCACAAATACTCATATTGCTGTTTGTGTAAATTCATTTTTGTTTGTTTTTGACTTTGAAATGAAAATGATGTCAAATTTCATATTTGGAGCAATATGGCACACCCTAGAAGATGCATGTATAAAGATAGAGACAAGACAGTGCCACATCAGATGGTCTCAAGATCAGATGAGATTTTATGAGATGGTGATCAGATCTGATCTTGAGACCATCTCATCTGGCACCCTTTTGTCTCTATCTTCCTCTTGAGACCATCACTCTTTGAGAGTTTGCACCAATCTTTGGGGATGGTTTTAGACTTCTACTGGCCATGGAATATTTTGGTTGTTGAGAGACAGGTGCTCCCCCTGGCTAAAATACACATTTTACTTACACTTTTGGCTGTCGCAAGATCAATGATGGCATTTAAAAAATGGGACTTTATAAGTAGAAAAACATTTTTAAACAAGTGACACCAGTTTGAGGAGCTAAGTACATATGTCATATCTCATTTTTTCAGTTGATATTTAAACATTATTAAAAATAAATATGGGTAAATCATAATAAGAACTTATAAATTATATCCACTAACACTTTAATTTTTCTTACGGTGAAACAATAGCTGTACAATGAAAATGATTTTAGTCAAATTGAATCTTGATTAAATATAATTACTTATTGAAGAAATACAACATAATTATTAAAAGCTGGTTTCATCTGTAAGATTCAGGCTACTAAAAGCTCTGAACTCAATATATATGTAAATATGCAAGTTAAACTCTTAAATTTAACCATCAGTTCTGACAAAACTCAATACTGTCTTTAAAAATAATGTAAAAACATTAATAAAATGTTGTTCTTACATCTTCTACAATTATTCAATGTAAAGCGTTCCTTGCTTTTAATATCTTGTCTTCATATTTTCTACTAAAATATTCCTTAGGCCCATGTCTATTGGCAGATGTTTCTTTTTATTTTTTAAGCTCAATAGATGATTTGTGATATCCTGTAGAGACACCAATGAATTTACTAATAAATACCAGGTGTTTAGGCAATTGATATTTTCACTTTACATTGTGTGCTCATAAAATATAGGTCTTCATGTGTATTTCTAACTCTTAATGCATTGAACATCACAGTAGTACAATACATTTCTTTGAGCTCAACGGAAGTCAGAGTGAACAGTTAGTGATGCACTTCTGGTATTTCATACATAATTGAACCACTCAATTTCTTATATTTCTTGGTACCTGATACTTCTGATATATCCATGAAAAAAGTCAACAAATGATTTGTGATGTCCTTAATTAATGCTTAACAAATAAGAGAGTTTTCCTCTATCAGACAATCAGGTCCTGACATAAAATACTCTTTTAATAAATATTTATTAAATGAATTCATTTCAAAGTCCACTTCGAATTAAGAACAATTGTTACAGATTTGTCAAATTTCTGGACATAAACAAATTAGGCATAAAATAGAGATAAAAGACTTAGTACCTTATCTATGGTCAAAGTCATGGAATTTCAAAGCAAAAACAAACCAAGTCTTGTATAGCCATAAATTCAAGGTCTGGATGAAACTGAATTATAATTTGATTTAATTTAATGTGATGCGTTCTTCACTAAAATGTGAGATTCATTCTCTAGGTTTTAGGATCCAGTTGAATAGGTCCTATTTTACTTTAAGAAAAGCTTTTTACCTTATACAAATCCCCAGGCCTATCAACCCAATGAATTTGGGGGAAGAATACATTATCAAATAATTAGCCTTTATATACTGAGATTCATTTACCTACTGAACTCACATTATATCTGAAAAAGTTTTTATTTTACAAAAACAGACTTGTCTTAGTTCTTCTGAAATTTTATTTTAGTAAAAAGTCAGTTTCACGTAGACTGGTGGTCCCCAAGCCTGATGGATCATCCAAAAGCGCTGGGAGAGCTTTTGTAAAATTACAAATTTTGTCATATTTCCTCAGAAATCCTTATTTAGTAGGTCTGGGTGGCCCCCAAGGGTTTCTCATGATAAGCCAGATTGGGATTTAGTTTTATAAACCAAAAGTACTTGCCCAAGACTGCAGTCAAAGACTGGATTTATATCTGGATTATTTACAAACTAACTAGTTGTCATTATTTTCCTCTGGAAAAAGCTTGCTTCTGAGCTGTTTTTGCTTGAACTGTATTAACTCTCTGATCAGGTAAAGGTTCATGTTTTCTCATCTCAATCCTTAATAACGTGTTTTATAGTCAGACATAAAATGTTGACTTTGCAGTAGAACCTGCATCATACTAAAATTCCTCTACCTAACATGCCCGGGAAATTTAGAGTGTACTATTATGGGAGAAAAAAAGAAAAAAAAAAATTCTTTCAGAATTATTTATCATGATGTTCATCTCAGACTAAAATACAGCTTACATATTATTTATTTCTGCACAAAACCTAAGTTGTATTTTTCTATTCCCAAATGCATGAATTATTAGCAAGCTGGGAACTGGATCATTGTTAAGATATTGCAGATGATCCAAATAATCTTGTTTCAAATGCCAAACCCCATTACAAGCAGATGTACTGGAGCTATTTTCCAGTGTTTGGCTCATTTGTATAACGGCAAAGGGGGCTTCCCCTGACGATCATTGTAATCCAGTTTCATCTCAGTAATTTTTACTCAACCACATCAAACTCCCAACCTCGGAAAAGCACTCAACAATTATTCAACTTAGGATACCAGTACCTAGAGCATTTATAAATACATGCATACAGGCAAAAATCAGATCTTTAACATTTTATATTAACATCAACATGTGATTAAAATGAAAGAAATATTCTCATATGCCTATTACATCAAATCTTTATTGCTACTTTGCCTTCAGCATCACTAGATTTTTTCATTTCTTTATTGTCTTACTTTTCATGTGTTTCCTAAATCTCAGATCTCATTTGGAGAAAAAAATCAACTCTGAATTCAGCTAAGTCACTTAAAACTCTGATAGTAAAGAAAATGGAATTAACTGAATTCCAGGTTAATTTCTTCATGTGAGATCCAAACACACTTAAGGCCCTTTTACTCCTAAAGATTTTTAATTCCATGGTTTTGCAAACTAATAGAGGTCTAAACATTGATAGCTTTATAACTGGAATATTTAAATCAAATAATATTCCTTTAAATCAGTTAGAAAACAAAATATAAATTGCTGTTTTATCCTTGACATGATTACTTTCCTCATCTTGTTTTTCTTTTTTTTACACCTAATTTTTCCTTTTAGTTTTTTTTTCCTTTGATTTCATTCAGGTATTTTACCTTTTCCAAAGACCTATGACCTATTCTATAATGTTTGCAGTAGGTTATAAGTAACTTTAGATATTGCAAGCATATATTGCTGTTACTACTTAAAATTGTATCTCATATACATTGCAATATTTCAATGTTCCAAATACAAATACAACTTTAGCAGAAATAAACAAACGAAATTGTTTCATTTCACTTTTGTTTGCATATGGGATTTCATACTATGAGGACTGAATCAGAGATTCAAGATAATTTGTTGAAACCAATACAAAACAGTCCTTCATAAACATTATTATTGTCCTTTAACTTTTGCCCTCTTTTTGAATTTCTTCTACCATAGTTGCTGTATGTTGAACGAAGGCAAAGGAGCTACCATATTTTGAATTATGTCTGACAGAGGAGCTTTCATTTATGGAGCACCAAATACAAGATTTTTAATAAATGGATAAGGACAATTTGAATAATGACATTTAGAATTTTAAATTTGCAGAAGTGGAAGCAAATATTGACTTTGATAATAAATGTAATTTCAGCAAATTATCACTCATCTTGGAAATATCTACAGTCAAGAGAAAGATTATCTTTATTTGTTAGAAGTAATTCAAAAAAGTTTGTATCATATAGTACTATTCAAGACTATCAACATATTTTACAATAAAGATGAGACCAAAATGGAATGATGTTTCTGTTTTACCTGAGTCATTACATGATGAAAATTATGTTTATAGAAGTTTCAGGAATGAAACATCACAAGACGATTCGAATGAATTGTTTTTCAGGTTGATTCTTCATGTTAATATTCTTTTTCTCTCAACTACTTTTCATGCCTCTTTGCATTTTTTATTAAGAACTTAAATGATGACTCTCAGTAGAGTATAAGCTTCCATATTTGTTCTGTGTCTCAGAACCAGGATAGGCCATGAGAAGTAGGGGATTAAGAAAAAAAATGTTTTCAATTCCCCAAAAAAGGAACCATAGTATTTTATCTAAAATAATCTACTAACTCAGATCAACTGCTTAATTTATCTCACAGCTAAACATTTTAAATTCTTGTTCCAATGGTGGTATATATAACCTAGTCTCCCATGATCTTTAAAATGGAGCAAAAAAAAAATCTGTCTCTTCTAAATAATAGCATATCCTAACCATTGACTTCCCTTTTTATCCATTAACTCCTGCAATGAGTGTAATTTTCCAGAAGGATAATACCTATGAATATCCATCTAGATTGCTAGTCATATTAGAGCAATTTGCTTTCTGAATTTCTGATATGGACAACCCCTTTGTGAGTAGCCTTTCCTGGGAACAGAACATTCTTCTTCATGCAATTCCTTGCCCAGTAAGAATAGCTCATTCCAAGCTTGGAAGAAGCTAGTTGGTATTTTTCTATTTATCTCAGTGGCAGCTATTTAAACTTGGAAGTAGATTTTACCTCATAATGCTCCAGACCACTGGGTACCTCTATGTGATCCAATATTATGGTGGATTTCGCATTCCACTGCTTGACTTTGGCTTATAAAAAGGTCTCTGGGCGATAGGAATCTGCCAAAGCTGTGACCGAATGGTACTGTTCTGGAACTCTCCACAGAGGTGTCAGCCAACTTAAAATGGCACCTTTACCAGCTCTTTGAGCCAAGCACTGCAATCATACTTTAGGTCTTAAAGTAATGGCCATTTTGTTATTCAATTCCATAAAATATTCTTTCCCTGTATTCAGATAGAACAATTATATTTGAGAAACAAACTGGAAATTACCTCTTGTTTTCCCATACCTCTCATTTTTCACTACTGCGGTACAGAAAATACTGGTTTAAAGCCCTCAAGCTGATTTTAAATTGTGTTCTTTTTCAGTTTTCATTCTTTGTTCCAACTCATGGATCATCTCTCCATACCTTAGGTAGACAGGAAGGAACCTCATCAAATAATAATTCTGCATCTCACACATTACCAAAGTCCTAGGTGGCAATTCAGATGCTGAAATAGTGTATCTGCAGCTAATCCCATGAACATGGCTGGCAATGTCTTGAATAATGTAGTCTTAATTGCAGAGACAGCCAGAAGCCAGTAAGAGAGCAGCATACTAGTTGAGAGACAAATAATTGTATAACAGCTAGGGTTGGGAGGTTGGGGGGGAGTGTACATTCCAACAAGTGTCATTCTCAAGATTGTGAGGGTTTCATTAAAGAATTGAGAAGTCCAGATATAAGTGAGCAGATTACATCAGCAATTTTCATTAGGTTGAGCTTTTAAATTCCATTGTAGGGCACCACCTAGCCAACTTTATGGAAATCTTAGACTAGAGAGTTAACTGTTGTGAGGGGCTTCCTGTCCATTGAGGATACCTAGCAGCACCCACGGCTTCTGCCTACTGGATGGTAGTAACACCTCCACCCCTTGTGACAACCACAAATGTCTCTGACATTGCCAAGGGGCTTTGGGTGTGTCAGGGAGAGAGATTGCCCCACTGAGAAGAATCACTCCAGAAAAAAGGTACTATTATTTTTCCCATTGCTTTTCTCTTCTACTTTAAAGTTATGTTCAACAAGTTTTAAGATATTAAAAGAGCAGAGAGAAATCACTAGAACTTAAGAGATATCAGTGTCAATTCAACATAATAAGCAATGCATTTAGATTCCTCTTTCCGCATTCTTAATATTTAAGGAAGTCATAATCTAATATATGGATATGCACCAAAATAATGCAATGTACTTGGAAATATATCTTAGAAGATTAACACACAATTCATTGAGTAAAGGTGTAAGAATCTTTAGGATCCGTTATTAGTTGGAAAACAATACTCCCTAAAATTGTCGGAGTGGTATTCTCTTATTATCTGTGAGAAACCATTAACCACACAAAGTAAGGTTTTTTAAAAAAAATTCATCACTTGAAATCATTAGCTTCCTCATAAAATTGTGAGAAATGCAAAATTATTTTTCAGAAAAATCATTAGTTACAGAGCACTGCATTATCAAAGCATGGGTCTATTACTCTACCCTCTTCTGCATAAAAATGTGTCAGATGTGCAAGATCATTTATGTTGATAAATAGCTTTCAAACTATGTTTATTGTTTAGAGATCAAGTCGATATTAGCTCTTCCATTTTAACGGTCATTTTTGTGGTGAGACCATCTTTTAGATATGAAAAATCTTGAAATGAATAAGAATAAACATCACTTTCCATCCAGCTAAAAACAACAGTTTAAAAAGCAGTTTGTTCTGTGTACTCTGTGTCTGAGAGGCTGACTAGAGGCAGCTGCTTTAGTAAATGTCACTGCCTGGGTTCTATTCACTGAAGATTTTGGCTTCCTTCCCTCTCTTCTCTGTGATTTTTTTTTTAAGCTTAAAACAAGTGTCACAGCTTCTAAGAGAGAGCTTCAAGAGGACCAAATAGTTATTTTCACCCAAGACACCTTGTTATATGGAAGATGAATGTCACACATTGTTGGCCTCAGAAATAAGTTATAAAATATATTTTTTTCTCCATTTTTCCAAATTTCTAAGGCTTTGGAATGATTTCAGTTAAATGTTTAAAAATGGGATCCAATATTACATTCTTACTTTTTGATCAACTCTGTATATAGGAGAGTTTTCCAATTTTTTAGAAATCAATTACTATGCCCTATACAGGGTTATTGTGTTCATTTATTCCTCTGATGTTTATTGATAACCTACATTGCCAAACAAGGTTTTTTTTTTACAGTACCAAATGAAATAAACCTTACCCAAACTAATTTAGAAAAAAGAAAATTTATTGCCTCATGTGGAAGAAAAGGCTGGGAGTGGGGAAATATTTGGATAATATAGAGTGAAGTTTGGGCATTTCTAGGTCTTGTTACAGAGGCTACAATTTTTTTCCTTTTTTTTTTGTAAATGAGATAGAGTCTCCCTCTGTCACCCAGGCTGGAGTACAGTGGTGTGATCTCAGCTCACCACGACCTCCGCCTCCTGGGTTCAAGTAAATCTCCTGCCTCAGCCTCCCGAGTAGCTGGGCCTGTAAACAGGCATTCGCTGCCATGTCTGGCTAATTTTTTGTGTGTGTGTGTATTTAGTAGAGATGGGGTTTCACTGTGTTGCCCAGGCTGGTCTCGAACTCCTGAGCCCAGACAATCCTCCCACCTTGGCCTCCCAAGATGCTAGGATTATGGGTGTGAGCCACCACGCCCAGCCAGGTACAATTTATTTCTAAAGAAATCAGTCTCACTAATGAGTTTTCTCTTTTTTTATTTCATGTTGGTTTCTTTCTCAGACTCCTAGTGGTGATAGAAGAGCTGCTGTAGTCTCTAGGCCTAAATCCTCCCATGAATCAGTGATGATGGGTAGAAGGCAGCACTCTGATTGTCCAGGACTGACTCAGGGGTACACCCTGGATTCTTCATTGGACTTGATTCCATCTGTAGCATAGAGATTGAATGAGGGAAGGATTGGTCCTTCAGTAGAATGGCTAATGGGTACTAGTAGGCACAAGCAATGCTTATCCACTACAGCTGCTGTCTGCCTCTATACCAAAATGTTTGTTGAATAAGCAATAAAGTTAAAAATCCAGATGCTACAAGACAAACAGAAACATCCTTACTCTTAGGCTGTTAAACTGGAGAAATGACCAGGTAGACACATAACTAAAATTCAAGCTAGTGAGAGCTATCAGGCACCGCGCTGTTGGCATGGAAGGGACTCTTTACTAAAATGCTCAGTGAAGATCCGTAAAGGAGCCAGCTTTGGGAAATAATCTTGAGTAGGATATGGACGTTCAGAAATGGAGGGAATAGCATGAACAAATGGAGAGTGGGGTTCATGGAAGATCAAGTCAGTCAGTTTAACCAAATCAGAAGTCAACAAACTATAGGCTGAAGCCTAATCCTGTTTTGTAACTAAAGTTTTATTGCAACACGGCCATGCCTACTTGTTTACATATTATCTATGGCTGCTATTGTGGATTTGCATCATTATAGCTGACTGTCTAGCATGAAAAGCCTACAATATTTACTATCTGGCACTTTACTCCAAATGTTTACTGATCCCTGAACTATAAGATAAATTATGGAAAAGGCATCAGATTACCTGGAAAAGTCACGTGACGATAATAATTGAGCTCTCGACCAGCAAGTGCAGAAGACTGTATTTAATGCTTTTTAAGGAATGGAGTCCCATTGCAAGGTGCAGAGAAGTAGATGGTGTGATTAGAACTGAGCCTTACTAATAGTAATTTGGTGAAAGTATATAAAATGCATTGGAGGGAGGAGGCGCTTAACGGTAAACTTCAACACGGAAATAACCAGGGAGCTTGTGACATATGCAGATTCCTAGACCTGCCCCAGACATGCTAATACATCAGAGATCAGGGCATTCTCACGTTGCTTGTTCTTGAAGTCCAGACTTTTAGAAAGGTTGAACTAAACTTCTAGGGAATTGATTGTTGTCTTAATATTGCTATCATAGTTCATGTGAAAGATAACAGGGTCTCACTAGATGGTGGGCAGGCTTTCTTCTGCCGTTTGCAGAGCTAGGATTAGAGTTCAAATGGAGACTCCCCACCTCTTGCACACTCCCCTTCTTTTAAGCCCCAGGTTCCATCTCTACCACAAAGGGTCTCTTGAGCATGTGGACATTTGAGGCCATGTTCCACACACACTCCCTCTCCTAACAGCCAAATCAGGTATGATTGTCTGTCTTTAGGAGGACAACCCAGAGAAGTAGTCTTGGGACCCTTGGTCAAGACAGTCTAGGGTGCTGGGTACCTTCATCGTGGTCTAGATGAGCATCTGTGAACTTCAGATGAGCACATTCCCTTGGTCTTTGGAACATTCCATTTTATGGTGAAGTGTTTTTCCAGAGGAAGATCAGAGCAGAACCCCAGGTAATGTGAGGTCCAAGACCAAGGCTCTGATTACCTGCTCTAAATGTGTACCTAAGAAAGAAAATGAAGAAAAGGAGTTGTGTTTTCAAGATATTGCTATGATAAAACAAACAGGGCTTGGTAACTATATTTGGTATGGGAGATCGTGGAAAGGAGAACGAGTCAAGGGTAGCAAAGCTTTCAAGTCTCCATTAATGAGAGAAGTATGATGTCATCCGACGACAAAAACAGAAAGACAGGAGAAGAAATATGCATGAAAAAAAAAAATAAACCAATAAAACACGTTGTTTGCTTTAGAAACTTATACACAAGAAATAAGAATGAAATTTAAGTGGAGATGACCTGCAAGAATTGGTAACTGTGAAAGAGAGATTAGAACTAGAAAGTGCAATTTAATGTTGACAGAATAGTTTTCTTGACTTTCATCTCTCTTTACTCATGAATGCATTTGAATTTATTCTAACTCTACTGGTCCTCTCTTTATTCTTATCTGGATTATTTCAAATAGAAAAATTACTAGTCATCAACTACTTAACAACACTGAGGTAGAGTTTGTAAAGAAAGGCAACAAAAATGCTTAAATACACATAAATGTTTGATTATTTACATTTTCTTAGCAGTATTCCAATGGATGAGTTGGTTCCCTACAAATAAGGAACCTCTAAAAATAAATGATGAAGATTTATTTTTAAAGCTAAACACTTTCCTTGTAAAATTAAAAGCATACAGATTTAACACAAAATTATTTTAAATTCACTGCAGTTATCTTTACTGATACTCAACTTACTCCATATGTGGGTAGTGGGAAATTTTTTATTTTGGGTCCTGAGTCAGTTTACATGACCCCAGTAGTCTTTGAATTTCCTTGCTGTCAAAATTGTTTGCACCATTTTAACCTGGATTTAAGCATTTCTCAAAGAAGCACTGGGTCATTTTGATGAGATACATACTTTACAGAACATAATATGGATTAGAAAAGTGCTTGCTGATACTGGGCTGCTTCAATGCATGTATTTTAAAAGAGAAAGTTTATAATAATTTTATTCAAACACTTCCAATTCAGTATGGGTTTTCCTCGACCTCCCCAGTCTTTCAATATGTCTTTCCCCCATGCCCACATCATAGTTGTCAAGAGCACCAATATAATTATTCACTTACTTAATTTGCCAATATTCTTAGCATAGACTCACTTCCAGCTTCGACATCAATACGATGATTCGATGATTACTAAAAGTAGGAGGTTTTTGTTTGTTTGTTGTTTTCTACTCTTTTACCTTAGGATATATCCCAATATGAATGCTAGTTAAAGTGACACAGAATGGTTCCATTTTGTGTGGTTATGACAGCTAATTTATATGTAGTTAGGTTCTTTCATTTCATTTTTCTTCCAAATTTTGTGTTTTGTCCTATTCATTTATTTTTGTAAATGTCAAATATTTACATCTTTTCAAATATTTACAAAAGTTATCTTCAAAAGCATTCAGCTTCTATTCCAGTCCCCTGCAAAACGGCTCCTACTGGTAGCCATTTAATTTTGTTGTTGTTGTTCATCCTTTCATTTTTTTAAATATAAGCAAACATATATATATGTGTATTCTCTATATATTCTAAACTGTCTTGTAGGATAAACAGTAACTCACTATTCTTTCCTTCACTTTGCTTGTTTAATTTTTCATTTATTAGTAGACCTTGGTGATCACCTATATTATATAGAATGATTTCTTATTTCTCTTACAGCTTCAGGGTATTCCATAATGCAGATGTACCATGGTTTATTTAACTAGTCCTTCATTGGCCAAATATTTAGATTATTTCCGGTATTTTACCTTTACAAAAAATACTACATTGAATTCTTTGTTTATATTTATTTTTATATTTTACCAGTATATCTTTTTGATATAGTCCCAGAAGTAGAAATTCTTGGCCAAAGGGCAACTGTTTACATAATATTACTAGCTATTTTCAAATTCCCCTGCATAAGGCTGTACCATTTTGCATTCCCAAGAGCAATGTCTAAGAGTGCTGTATTTACACAGCCTCCTCAAGAAAGCACTTCATAAAAATTTTAGAGTTTTGGCAATCGGAAAGATGACAACTGGTATCTTAATGTAGTTTTGTGTTTCTCTAATTTTGAGTGAACTTAAGGATCTCTTCCTGTGTTTATAAGCTATTTTCTTTTGCTTTGGACTGTCTATTCCTCTCTCTAGTCCAATTTCCCATATAGTGCCTTCATGACTTGGTTCCTGCCTTTTCAGGTATAACCTGATGGCCTGATGCATTGTCACCCTTGAACACATGCCTACTGTCAGTTCATGTGAGAGGTTCTGCTTCATTCCTTTCTGCTTTCTTGTCTCAGCTTTTGCACATGCTCTTCATTTTGCTCCAATTGTGTTACCTTCCAGCGTTCCCATAGGGAATGCCCTCTGTCCCTTGCAAATCAGCTCCCTTAAAGTGATCTGGAAGAATTCAACTGAGCTCTTTAAGAGTACCTGCTTTTGAAGAGTCACGCACAAATAGAACATTTACATATCTGCAAATTTTATATGCCTTCTATGTTGTTGCAAAGTGATAAGGAGTATGTATTGCATTTATAACTTAAGCAAATCAAAGAGGAAAAAAGATGGACTCTCCCTTTCAAGTCTTTCTTGTTACCCAAGCAGAGATTTACATAACCCATTCTCTGATTCCACAGTGCTATCTACCTATCTATCTATAGGAGTCTACTCAGTCTGCCATAACAAGATACAATGACTGGATGACTTAAACAACCGAAATTAATTTTCTCACAGTTCTGGAGGCCAGAAGTCCAAGATTAAGGCCCTAACAGAGTTGGTTTCTGGTGAGGCCTCTCTCTTTGACTTATCAATGACCACAGTCTTGCTGTGACCCTCACATGACCTTTCCTTTGTGCACATGAAGGGATGGGGGGAGAAAGAGAGAGCGAGCTGTGGTGTTTCTCTCTCTTCTTATAAGAAACCTGTCTTATTGGATTAGTAACTCACTCTTAGGACATCATTTAACCTTAATTACCTCCTAAAAGATCTTATATCCAAATGTAGTCACACTGGGGATTAGGGCTTGAACATATGAACTTAGGGCACTGAACTGTAAACATCCATGATAGCAACTCTTACTCTATTATCCATTCATCCATCCATCTATCCTATTTATGTTGAATGCACTGTTAAAATGCATAAAACTGCCTGCTCAATTATTTCTCTTTCTTCCATGCTTTGCCTTTAGTTGGAGTAGGCATTATAATTTCATCACTTTAGATCCCTAGTCTAGCACATAATCGTTGCCCCCAAAATATTTGCTATTATATGTAGTGGTTCAGAGGCTGGTCTTTGGGCATGTGATTGTGTAAATATTATATATATTTCTGTATTCTTTTCCTGAAGATACAAATAGAGAAAGATTCCTTTGACTTCTCTGATAGTTCATACTTACAATAAAAGTATTTTATGTCATAATCAGGCAATGCAGACATGAAAAGAGAAAGAGGTTTCTTTTTTTAAGTGGAAAGTAATAGTCTTTACACAAATTTTTTAAGAGAGTGGAAATATATGATGATTTTCAGTAACAGTTTCCTATCAGTTAACTTGGGAGTTTAAATTACTTTTCGGAAATTTTCTAACTATATTACCATATTACAGTTTATAAAATAATCAGTTTTATTGCTTTCATCATGTTGTTTATATGCTGATAGAGAAATATACAGACAGCTGAAGTGTCTATAATTTATGAGCAATTGCAATTTCCTTAAATTTATTGAACTTTTTACCTGGGCTTTTAAAACTGGTTTTGGACGTGAACGATACACACAGCAGGCTAATATTTTGTGCTCTGATCCACTAGAATGTAACGGGAAATTGCTCTCTGACTCTTGCTAATTCATCAGGAATTAGAAGGTTAGCAGTAACTCATTAAACACAGAGTTGCCATTTGCAGCTCCCACATGTAAGACATCTGGCCTAGAACGAGAAAGACATCCACTCAGACTCCTGCCAACAGAATCACCTGTGACAGGAAACAATGAGGGTAGAGAGTTGGGGGAGATTCTTGGAACAGCCCTCAGTTTCTCCACTGGAAGTAAGAGAAACTTGGGATGTTGCCAGGTTTTCTACAGTCTAGAGTGGATGGTGGGTAGGTGTTCTCAGGTCATTTGTGAAAAGTTCTATCTGTAGATTAATGTCCTGTAGATAGGTGACTGACATTTTTCAAAGTTCCCTGAGCCCTGTAACAGAGTTCTATTTTTTTTTTAATGTTAATGACTAGACATCTTCTCACCTCTAATAATCAGGAAATAACTGCTATACTTGGACTATTCTTTTGTCAAAGGGTAGCCCTGTTGAAACAAAAATAACATGAGATTTGGAAATGGCCATTTGTGGACTCACATACTATGTCTATTATCACCTGCTACTGGCTCTTGGATAATCTACTTAATCTTCCTGAAGGAGAAAGGATACAAACACCTGGTTTTGAAGACATTTAATGGATGAAATTAGGTTATGTATCTGAGGAGCATAGTGCAGTGCCTTGCTAATCAGTGTAGGTACCTTGATTTTTATTTTATGTATTATTTATTTCACCTGTGCAGAGTACTTTTCTTCAGCACAGGATGGGATAACTTTCTCATGTAGATTTTTTTCTCACGTATCTTTTCAGGACTTTGACAACTTACTGGACACTACTACTGCCTTGCATCTCTTATTGGATAGCTTCTTTGAATTTTTTTTCTTGATTCTCTTAATGTTTTTTGGTATCTCTCTCCTTATCTTCGCATGCCCAGTGGACCCAAGAACCTGGCCAGTGTTTAACTAACGAAATGAAGATGCCAAATGGGAGCAAGAGTTCTACCATGTGCCAGTTGTGTGCACTTGAACTTGACTTCTCTCACATCTACATTAGCTATTTTGTTCTTATCCTTAGCTTAGACTCCTACCAAGCTAGGTAGAGTTGCCAGTTGGCCTGATTCTAGTCAGCCTGTCTTCAAGTTCACTTCTTCTATAATCCAGGCTACTATGCCAATGCACCCATGCACTCAGATGGCCACGACAGTGATTACACATGGCAAAGCCACTTCTCAGTTCAACTCCAATTCTCGCATTGATTCTGTTTCTGCTTCACTACCAACTGTTGGCCTAACTATTTGTATTTTCCAGTTGTAACTAGTCTTTCATTTTCTAACTCTCAGCTTATGCCTTAAGGACCCTGGCTTGAATATGACCCACCAGCTCTTTCCAGAAATATATCCCGTTCCTGGGTCTGGAAACTAGGCAATATCAAGTAGAACTTTAGATACCAGCTCAGCCTCATATTTGCTGTATGAACTTTCCCTTGGTGTTCATGACAGGATGACTTGATCTCTACAGGTCACATGTGATGGTTAATTTTATCAGCTTGGCTAGGCCATGGTACCCAGATATCTAGTCAAACACTATTCTGGATGTTCCTGTGAAGGTGATTTTGGGGTGGAATTAATATTCAAATCGATGGAGTTTGAGAAAAGCAGATTATCTCCATAATATAGATGAGCTTCATTTCATCAATTGAGGACCTTAAGAGAAAGGATTGCTCTTCTCAAAGACGAGTGAATTCTTTCTTCAAACTTGAGTGCAACTCTCCCTCCACCCCCTCTTACCTTCCTTCTTATTTGTTCTGTTTCTCTGGAGACCTCTGGGTAATACTCTAAGTTTCTTCTTCTTGGTGAAATGGGAGTAATATTTGTACCTAATTTCTAGGTTTATGATGACAATGAAGGAACCTAGCTTAGTACTTGACACAAAATAAGTGCCTAATAAATGCCAGTTACTCTTCTAATCATGATTTACCAGTTCCTTTCATAACTCACTGTCTTGAATCATGATTTTGCTCCATTCTCAATGGTGCCATGGTTGCCACTCTCAATGACTTCATCTGGAAAACTTCTAGGATTCAGTCTAAATCCTACCTCTCCTGTGAAGCCAGCCTGAATGTCCCTCAGGCAGTTATCTATATATATAGTCCAAGGCTACAACTTATTAAACTATCATTTATTTATTTAAATATAACCTTCAAGAAGAGGTTTCCTCAAATGCTGATGATGTTTGATTATCAATAAATACTCACTGAATGATTATTATGTCTATACTAATTGTATTAGGAAAGGGAGCTTTTTGTGAAACCCCTGTTTCTGTGTGGTAGGTAGGTAGATTCATTGATTCATGAAATATTTATGAAGAGTCTGCTGTGGGCAAGGAGAGTGTCATTTTGTTTTAGCTTCAGTTCTCAGGAGGCATATGATTTATTGATGGAAGTAGTATGGATATACAAGTAAGTGAGCCTTAGAGTAAAATCTTCCATTTGGAAGGCATGAGAAGATGATATTGAAATCTGGAGGGGGAAGTGATTCTTTCTGCCTGGGTGAATTCGAGAACAAGCTCTCATAGGAAATAACATACATAAGTTTAACCTTAAAGAAAAGGCAAGAATTGAACCAATGTAAGCGTAGAGAATAGTCCTTTCAGGTAAAAAAACAAAAACAGAAGTCAGTGTGTGGCGGCTCATGCCTATAATTCCAGCACTTTGGGAAGCTGAGTGGGAGGACAGCAGCCTAGGCAACAGAGCAAGACCCCATCCTTACAAAAAATAGAAAAATTAACCAGATGTGGTGGCATGCACCTGTAGTCCCAGCTACTTGAAAAGCTGAGATGGAAAGATCACTTGAGCCCAGGCATTTGAGGTTGCAGTGAGCTATGATTGCAACACTGCACTTCATCTTGGGCAGCAGAGTGAGACTCTGTGTGGGTTAGTCAGGGTTCTCTAGAGGGACAGGATTAATAGGATAGATGTATATATGAAAGGGAGTTCACTAAGGAGTGTTGACTCACACGATCACAAGGCGAAGTCCCACAATAGACCATGTGCAAGCTGAGGAGCAGGGAAGCCAGTCCAAGTCCAAAAACCTCAAAAGTAGGGAAGCCAACAGTGCAGCCTTCAGTCTGTGGCCAAAGGCCCAAGAGCCGCTGGAAAACCACTGTGTAGGTCCAAGAGTCCAAAAGCTGAAGAACTTGGAGTCTGATATTCAAGGACAGGAAGCATCCAGCACAGGAGAAAGATGGAGGTAATAAGACTCAGCCAATCTAGCACTTCTACATTCTTCTGTCTGCTTTTATCCTAGCCGGGCTGGGAGCTAATTAGATGGTGCCCACCCAGTTTGAGGGTGGGTCCGCCTCTCCCAGTCCACTGACTCAAATGTTAATCTCCTTTGGCAACACCCTCACAGACACACCCACGAATAATACTTTGCATCCTTCAATCCAATCAAGTTGACACTCATTAATAACCATCACACTGTATCTTAAAGAGAAAAGGAAAAGAAAGAACGAATGAACGAAAGAAAGAAAGAAAGAAAGAAAGAGAGAGAGAGAGAGAAAAGAGAGAAAGAAAGAAAAGAAAGAAGGAAAGAAGAAAGAAAGGAAGAAGGAAAAAAGAAAGGGAAAGAAAGAAAGAAGAAAGGAAGAAGAAAAAAGAAAGAAGGAAGGAAGGAAGGAAAGAAGAAAGAAAGAAAGAAAGAAAAGAAAGAAAGAAAGAGAGAGAGAAACACAGGTAACATACACAGCCTACGTGTGAAGAATAATAAGCAAGCTGCATTGGCTGTAGGTTAAGGGAGAGGATGGAAGCAGCAGGAGAATTTGGATGTAAAAGCTGAGGACCACTTTATCAGAGCTGTAAGTACTACAGTCTAAGCCTAAGGAGTTGAAACTTCATTCAGTGGGCAGAGAAGACTCACTGAAGGTGTTTTAGCAGATTTCCTAAGTGGTTGATAAGTGTTTCATAGATGTTGGATACTCTACTTTTTTTTTTTTTTTTTTTTTTTTGAGACAAAGTTTTGCTCTGTTACCCAGGCTGGAGTGCAATGGCACGATCTCAGCTCACTGCAACCTCTGCCACCCAGGTTCAAGCGATCCTCCTGCCTCAGCTTCCTGAGTAGTGGGGATTACAGGTCCATGCCACCACACCTGGCTAATTTTTTACATTTTTAGTAGGAATGGCATTTCACCATGTTGGTCATGCTGGTCTCGAACTCCTGACCTCGTCATCTGCCCACCTGGGCCTCCTAAAGGGCTGAGATTACAGGCATGAGCCACCACACCTGGCCGGATACTCATACTTTTAATAGGAACCTTGTCATCTTGGAAGATGTGAGTAAAGAAGTTGCTATGAATTGGGAAACAATGGCAGTGGGTTTGACTGAAGAGTTTGAAGTAGAGAGCTGTTTTGCCACATCATGAATGAGATGCAAAAGAAACAGGAAAAACACATTTTGTTCAAGGCCACCAAAAAAGAAAGAGAAAGAAAGAAAGAAGAAAAGAAGAAGAAAAAAGAAAGAAAGAAAGAAACTGGCCTCAGGAACAGTATTTAACAAATGGAGCACTTACGAGACAGGCACTGTTCAAGGACTATCTAGGTATCAACTCATTTTTCCTAAGAAATAAAGATTTTATTATCCCCCTTTTTACAGACGAAGAAATGAAGACAACAGAGAAGTTAAGTAAGTTACCCGAGATTACACAGCAGGAAAATGACAGAACTTCCTCATGGTACCGCTTTGCGCTTCGCCAGGCAAGACACTGACTAGCATGCAGCTAGAGCTCTTCTCTTTAAACACTGCTGCTTTAAAATAGGATAGATTAGATGGGATGAAACATACATCATTTTTCCTTCCTTTTTTTTTTTTTTTTTAAAATACCTCTGGGTTGAAAACACCTTTCTTTCCTCCTCTAAGTAGCACACTTCAGAAGTATGTTGGAAGCTATAGAGACAAGTTAAACACGAACAATTGTTCCACCAAGGGAAAAGTGCCTGCCTGCAATTCTTTACAATCCTCCAGCAAGCCATCCTGAACAGGTGAATGACTCCATAGTGCAAAGGAGCTGAACAATTCTTTCCATGCATCTCTCATTCTGGAATACAGAAGAGAATTCAGTATGTCTTGCTAGGTTATTACAAAAGGAACCTGCTATGGCCTAACTCATTATATGGCGCCTGATACCAGATTTTAAACACAGTGAAACAAAATAACGTATATCTTTATTTTTCCTGACACAAAACCTTTTCTTGCTTTCTACTGTGACATGAGGTTGTAGTCATCTGATATTGAGACCCTATCCCATCATGTATGGCTGGCTTGGGCCCAGAGGAAGTCAAGTGCTGAATTTGAATAATTTGGAATATGGGATAGGTAGTTTTACAACAAAGGAAGTTCTCTTAAAGAAGCCGTGTTCCCTCCCACCGTTCAGTATAAAATTAATTTTCTATTTCCAATAGTTTCTCTTGATGAGGATGCATCTTAGTTCATACAGGTTGTGCACAAACAAAACATTATAATGATGTCATTCTGCACTGCAGCTTTTCTTCCTTTCTCCTTTCATTTATTCACTATTTATTTAAGGCCTAATGTATGTCATTTGCTGCACTCTGATGGACGAGTGAAAATTCATATACATTAAAGAGATGGTCTCTGCCTTGATGGAGTTTAAGTCCCCTAAAGGAAAAAGTCATATGGGTGTGTTTTAACACAAAAAACAGTATGATGCTGTTTCACAGGAAAAAAGTAGTTTTTTGGAAGCAGGTAGAAGTTAGGTAGCACTAGGGTAGTATAAAGTAAAAGGAGCGTTTCTCTGTCTCGAAGTGAGCTAAACAGTTAGCCAGGTCAGGGGTGTATCCCTCCAAGGGAAGACCTTGAAACTTTCTCTGAGCACTTGGTGTGCACGGCCCTGTTTACAAAGACTTCATTTCCCTTCATCTCTTCCAACATTGTCCTCACCCCTGGCTACCTTTCTAACAGCCCAACAAGTTGTGACACTTGCAATCTGCTGAGTAAGGACAAGGCTTAAATCAGATGCAAATTTCTTAATGCTTCCTTTCCACCTACTAACATTTGCCATTTATATGCAAATGTTAGTCTACTCTCTGTTCTCATTGTAAAACTCTGTCCCTCCAACTTTGCCCTAATCTGGCTTTAGATAATGAAGGCCTTCGAGTTTGTTAAATCTGGATCCACATTTAACTGTCCACTCGGTAACTCAAAAACCAAATGTCTCGGATCATAATTCTTCAGGAAATCACTCTCTGTAAAAATATATATCAGAGTCTGGGTGATAATGTAATCATAAACTAAGGGTGTTAGTTAAAGTTCTTAAAGGTGAATTTTCTGGCTGTATTCCCACCTCCATGAAAGATAATCATTGTTTTCAAAATCTCCAGTTTAGCAATCTAATGCCTTTGGCAGAAATGCACTAATGTATCAGGAACAGGCTTGTTTAACACATAGAAAACCCAATCAGGACACTTCACTAATATATGCGTCTGCATCGATTTTTGTGTTTTTCTTAAAGGCTTATTTCTGATGAAATCTGTCCTATCAGCTCCACTCCTGGGATAGAAGCTGAGCTCTGCATTCTTCCCAGCAGCTCAGGGTGAAATAAACGCTTGTCTAATGCTGCATGGCTCAATGCCCCTGTGTCATATCTATGCATGCCATAAAAGCAGTGATAAACATGATATATTTTTATGACTCTGAATGCTCTATGTGTCAATAAAATATTTTTTAAACTGGATGAAGGCTGCAGTGAACCTGCCTCCCTACTGAAGCACTGAGTCCCAGTATCCCCGGCTTGATTCCGCCCGGATGGCAGAATCATCAATCGTCTGTGATGAAATTAGGTGTCTAGTGCTTGTGGCATATGCAATGCTTTAGTCCTAATGGCCTAAGGGTTTTTTTCTCTGATACACATAGAGAAACGTTTCCCTTGCTTCTTGTTGGGGAAATGGATCGCAGCTATAATCGACCAGATGAGCTAAATGACCTTTCCTTATTTGAAATGCCCTGGGATTTTACAAGAGGAAAAGATCCATATATGCAAGAGAAACTGCAGTGTAAACTTTTCAACCACACTTTAATAGGCCGCTTTAAAAATATAATTTAAATGTGGAGGAGCTCCTTTACAGAATACTTCCATTGACCGAAGACAAGATGCCTTTCAAACTTTGGGGGAGCAGCATTGTTTATCGTGTTGCAAACTATAAATGAATGATACTGCTAATCGTATTACTTATGTCTACACAGTGCTTTCTCTTTGCTAAAGCATTTTATGTTTAGTTCTCATAATAACATTTAGAAGAATGAGTTATGTCTTATTCCATTTGATAGTACATAGAGCTTAAGAAACTTTACACAGAACAAATAACAGCACTGGGGCCAGAGCACGTTAGAATGGATTAGATCCGGATGAGTTCCTCAACGATTCCCAGTAGGAGTGTCAGCCATTCTATAATGAAAGTATTTTGAATACAAGACAATGAGTAAAAAGCATACTTTAAATGATGCTTTTGTCTGTTCACAGATAAAGGTCAAGGACAAACATCAAGTCATGCTTTTGAAAAGAGGAGAACATGTTCATTTCTAAACTTGTGAGTTTCCCAAATAGGCTGAATAAGAACACTTTTCTGCCCTTGAATATAAAGCGTGCATGTTTTATATTTTCCTTAGTTAACTCTATATCTGAGTTTTATTATTTGGGAATTAATGTTGTTTAATTTTGTTTTATTATCATTGGAGATAGGTAAGTGGCTGTGAAAGGAATTAATATTCATCTGCTATTTATTGTCACTGGTACTGGTATATGATTCTAGGTCCTACATAGTCTAGGCAAGGTGCATCTATTAACAAACAGCTCACATTCTCCTAACAACTTCGTAAGTTGACCTGCTTTCCAATTTTCCAATTCATATCGCAGAGGAAAAGAAAAACTTCCAGCTCCTTGTGATATTGCTCATTAGCATAGGGCTGTACATTGTGAATCTCCCCAGAATTGCTGATATTTACATACCGATTCGACGTGCATTAGAATTTTAAGGGTCGGTGCTCTAAAATGTTAGCCCATTGAGCACATGAACTGGAATCAGATGCATAATGTTAACATTGCTTTCCCGTTCAATTACATAGCGTTTTGGTCAAAAGTTAAGTTGACACATTTCTGCCAATTCCCTTTTTTTTTTATGATAGCCAAATGTCAAGTACATTGCAAGTGAACATTGGCATATGACAGATCGATAAGAAATCAATGTTAATAAGGCCTTTATGGAGGTCCAGATTACACACTCAGATAAGAACAAATGAAATTTTGCAAGAAATCAGGTCAGGGCAGATTCCAGGTTCTGGCTCTTCTATTTCTCTTAGATAAAATGCTGCTTTCATCCTACTGCATGATAGCAAAGCAGCTGAGCAATGATAACATCCATTGCACAAGTGTGCCTAAACTCCTCAACATTGTGATATAGTTAATGTCATTTACAGATGTACTCTAACACAAATTTACTTCACTTCTTTATTGACAACAAATTCCAAGCATAGAGGAATCAAATAACTTGACTCCCTCAAAGCTGGTCATAAATGTGTCAGATCAGCAATACAATCATGGCTCGTTAATTATAGAACTAAAGTCTTTTCAATTTTTGGCCTCTAATCTTTCATAATAGAATCTTGACACTTCTCACCTGAGAGTGTTGAAGAAAAACCAGAGCTGGATAGTTAAATAAAATAAAAACAGATTTTATTCAGAAAACAACAACAACACAAACCTATTGTAATGGAAAAAAGGGTATCAAGATAGATAGACTCAAACTTAATTCTAAATACAACAAGAAATGTATAGCCAGGAACGAGAGTAAGGATCTGGCGAACTGAAAATTATTAAAAGATTGTATCAGACATAAGGAGAGATTCTGCCTAAATCCACCTAACAGGACTCTTGCTGAAGGCAGGCCAAGGTAATCACACATCACCTGGGGGATGGTGGAGGATGAGGAACCCAATCAGACATTGAGGGTGATCAGATATTAAGGGTGGGGATGGGTCTTGCTGAACCCACTTACTAGGATGCACTCTTGGCACAGCTGGACTCTATAAAAAAGAACAAAGGAGCTCAAGTGTTGGCCCAGTCAAAGAGTGAGCTCAGAGGAGCCTGGTCAAAGTTTGGTCAAGGAAAGGATCTTGTCACCAGAAATTTACACAGTTTCTTCAAAGTAACAGATAGATCATTAAATTGAAGAAAAGTCTTAAGGTCTGGCATATACTGGAAAGTCCCTAATTACAAACTTGATGAAATCATTTGATTTCTCTGAGACTCTTGCCTCAGATAATGGAAGTAAAATATTTAGCACAGTGCATACCGTATTAGCATTTGTGGCATACGTTAAGTGTTCAAGATATGATAGCAGCTATTGTTGATTTGCTTCTCTTTAATCATCACCAACATGAACGTTGGTAAGATTATGAACTTTTCTGTCAGAGACCAGGATTCACATATTAACTCTATAATTTCTGTCGGTGACTCAAAAAATCATTTCTTCACTCAGAATCTTTGTGTCTCTATAAATTGTGGATAACAAAATTATCTAGGAGCAAAATTACAGAGCTAGCATAGGTATAGTATGAATTATATATGAAATATTCATTAGAAATTAAAGTCATAATATTTATTATATAACAATATAAATTTATAAATATATACACTATAACATGTAATTTGTATATTTAAATTAAGTTTATCTATCATCAATATCATATTATTTATTATTTTTATTCTTATTCATATTTATGAATAGACACATTTAATGATGTATTTCTGCCAACGACGATTTCTACTTTTACTTTACTACAGAGAGTTCAGCGAAATGATTATAGCAACAAATCTTCACCAAAAAAGGAATAAAGAAAAGAGAAGTTTAAGAATTAAAAAAAACAGTGGTTAATGAGCAACAGATTTAAAAAAGGAAATGACTTTCTAAGAAGGTTAACTACCTCTGTGTAATCCCTCTTTAACTACATTGTATTCTTAATTCTATCTTCTTCATGGAGTAAACAAAAATTCTAATGGTTCCCTATTCAGTTATTAAGAAAACAAGAATGTAACATTCTTTTTCCTTCTCATTGAGACCCACCACCATGGAAACCACTGGGAATATTAGAAAAGGGGCAGTACTATGAACCATTCATTACATCTGCATTTCTATGGTTTAGTTCTTTCTTTTCTTTTCTTTTTTTTTTTTTTTTTTCCAAATTCTTGCTGTCTTTTTGGTTTACACTAGCTGGTGATAAGGACACTTTGATACTTACTTCAGAAACTGTTTCTCAAAATATCTGTAGTAGTATTTCTGGCTGATTTTTTTTTTCTTTTTTATTATACTTTAAGTTCTAGGGTACCTGTGCACAACGTGCAGGTTTGTTACATATGCATACATGTGCCATGTTGGTGTGCTGCACCCATTAACTCGTCATTTACATTAGGTATATCTCCTAATGCTATCCTTCCCCACTTTCCCCACCCCACAACAGGCCCCGGTGTGTGATGTTCCCCACCATGTGTCCAAGTGTTCTCACTGTTCAATTCCCACCTATGAGTGAGAACATTTCTGGCAGATTTTAAACTCAGTAGACAGTAAACCATTTTGGATTCGATGTATTTAACAGGTGTAAAAGCTCTGATTCTCCATCCAATAATACAGGAATTGATACACCATACCTGGCAGAATTGTGAGGCTCAAAAGAGACTATTTGCAGGATGTTTACAGTGTGATTTAACCAACTGGTTTTCACTTCATCCCAATGCTTTAGTGAAAATAATAGTAGAAAACATACATTGAACACTTATTCCGTGATGAAGACCTTACGAGTTTGGGACATTATAGAAAAACAGGTTCAGCCGGCATGGTGACTCACATCTGTAATCCCAGCATTTTGGGAGGCCGAGGCGGGCAGATCACCTGAGGTCAGGAGTTCGAGATCAGCCTGACCAACATGGTGAAACTCCGTCTCTACTAAAAAATACAAAAAACTAGCCAGGTGGAGCATGCCTGTAATCCCAGCTACTTGGAAGGCTGAGGCAGGAGAATTGCTTGAACCTGGGAGGCGGAGGTTGCAGTGAGCTGAGATGGCTCCATTGCACTCCAGCCTAGGCAACGAGAGCGAAACCCCATCTCAAAAAAAAAAAAGAAAAAAGAAAAAAGAAAAGAAAAAGGAAAAACAGAATCAAAAAGATTTGACAACATGTTGAACAACAAACATGTGGCTGGTGAAGAGTATAAGTCAATCATTTTTATAATGCATAGTATTACTTTACCTATCATTCTCATATTCCCAAAGCATAGAGACAGGGTGAGGTAGGTTACATAAACCTATAGAACAAATGCTTGAAAGACTGAGGATTTAAATTCAGGGCTCCTTAATCTTTACATTAAGGATTCTTGATTTGAGGATGGGGACAGAATTAGAGAGAAGACTGATTTTACATAATTTTATTTTTCTACTAGCTATGTAAGCACAAACTTCAGCATTCTCTCACCACTGATATTCCTCCCTGTTGTCTGCCTTGCAAACATATGGAATTGGCAATTAGTAGTTTACAGTCCTGATGTTTCACTTTTGCTGTCATCTGAGCTTTTTCTCAGCTTAGTAACTATACAAACCTGCCAAGCCTATAACAAGCTTTGAAAGATGGAGCACAGCTCTTGGTGTAACAGCTGATGTGATGATCAAATCCATGGTCCCTGTGTGTGTGTCACCCTGCCTCCAGTCTGTTGCAGGACTTCTCTGAGTCTACAAGTTTAAGTTTGTTTGTACAATTTGGCAAAGCACCCTAGTCATTAAAATGGGCCATATTGTGTTTAAAAGATGTTGAAAGCTGCGTAAATGAATCAAGTTCTGTGTAGTAAAGAATTTGGCCTTGCTCAAAGAGAGGTCTGGCAATTGCCCTCAACTTCTAGGAGATCGTTTCGTGTCTGATAAAAGCACCTTTGTTTAGGGAAGGGGCTTGATGCACAGGAGCTCAGGGTGGAGCCCGTAAGACCTGATAATATTAGGAGGAGGCCTAACCACACCACAAAGAGCTCCTATGTGATTTAAAGTAGGGGCTTTGGATCATACAATATAATTCACCATGTGGGCAATCAATCAGTCAAGCCCATGTCATGGAACTCCAGTGAAATCTCTGCACATGGAAGCTCCAGAGTTTTTCTGGCTGGCAATACTCTTTAAATAGTGTCACACATCGATGTTGGGAAAATAATGTATCCTAATTCCATGGAGGAGGACAAGGGAATATTCATGTGTGAAGCCCTCTCAGACTCTAACCTAGGTGTCTCTTCCTTTGGCTGATTTTATTCTGTATTATTTTCCGTAATGCACTACAACTGTGAGTATAATAGACTTCAGTGAGGTCTGAGAATCCTTCTAGTAAATGGGTCATTTGAGGAACTTCCTGAACTTTCAGTTGGTGTCAAAAGTTAGGGTAGTCCTGCTGGCTGTGCCCTCAAACTTTTCGGTTTGGCTAATTGTGGTTAACGGCTTCTTTACAAAGAGAGAGAGACGAGAGAGAGAAAGAGAAAATAGAAAAACATCTGTCTTTGAACTTTCTTCATTATGTCGAAACCTTGGACAAGCTCCATGCTAATTATGTCAACTTGAACCACTTATTTCAACTCTCTGATTTTCCATCTAATAATGTAGGAATTGATGCAACATACCTTGTAGGACTGTTGTGAAGATCAAAAGAGATGATTTATTAACAGGATATTTCCAGCATGATTGCTGATGCTGCTTCATAAACATTATGTTTATTGTTTGAAATTCAGGAAGGGCTCTTGGAAACACTCTTAGGGAAAAATCTATTCTTGGTTAAGTGTGGTCATTTCAGGCATAGACCCCAAAGACCTACGGGAGAGTTACATGGAATGGAGGATATTTGAGTTGCAGGCAGTGAATAGTTAAATGTGAAGCAACTGCCCACTTCATATACCCATGCAGAGAAAATCAGGAATGATCTAGAGAATTGCTGTTTTAAATGTGGAGGCTGTGGATCTGACGACTAAAGTGACCTCATTTAGGAATCACAATCCAGTGAATCTAGGGAGCATTCAAGTTCAGAATATATATTTATTAAGAACTTTTGGCCGGTCACGGTGGCTCTCACCTGTAATCCTAGCACTTTGGGAAGCCAACACAGGCAGATCACTTGAGCCCGGGAGTTCGAGACCATCCTGGCCAACATGGTGAAACCCTATCTCTACTAAAAATACAAAAATTAACCAGGGATGGTGGCGTATGCCTGTAGCCCCAGCCACTTGGGAGGCTGAGGTGGGAGAATCACTTGAAGCCGGAAAGCAGAGGCTGCAGTGAGCTGAGATTGTGCCACTGCACTCCAGCCTGGGCAACAGAGTGAGACTCTGTCTCAAATATATATATATGTGTGTGTGTGTGTGTGTGTGTGTGTATATATATATATATATATATATATTTTTTAATGTGCTAGGCACTATTGTGGGAGCTGAGGAATTAGCCGTAAATGGACAAAATTCCTCTTTTTCATGGAGGTTGAGTTCTTTCAGGAAAAACAAAAAATAAATGAATAATTGTATAACAGAAATGTCAGTAATAATTGATATGCAAAAAAAAAATAAAGCCGACCAAGAGGTTGGAGTGGAGGGGGTAGTGCTATTTGATAATAGGTGGTCAGAGAAAACTGAGACTACAGAGGGAACAAGATTCGTCAATATCTGCGGGAAGAATGTCCAAGACAGAGTGAAACCTAAGTGGAATGTTCCTGGCTATACTGGGAGCCATAGGAGACCAGCCTGGCTACAGCATTTAATTTTATCAGTATTCTCTAGTCAGTCACAAATTTTAATTTAATTATTGTATTGCCATGTAATATTTTAAAATTGGACAAAATATTTTTATCAGACCTTTGAAGTAATATATAGCTAAGATAAAACATTGTAAAGACAATGTAGTGAGACTTTTTAAGTGAACTGCTTAAAAGCATTATAAAAAGATGGTGAATAAAGTCCGTGTGCAGTGGCTCATGCCTGTAATCCCAACACTGTGGGAGGCTGAGGCAGGTGATTCACCTGAGGTCAGGAGTTCCAGACCAGCTTGGCCAACATGGTGAAACCCCATCTCTACTAAAAATACAAAGATTAGCTGGGTGTGGTGGCAGGTGCCTGTAATCCTAGCTACTAAAGAGGCTGAGGCAGGAGGATTGCTTGAACCGGGACCCGGGAGGCAGAGGTAGCAGTGAGCCAAGATTGCGTCACTGCATTGCGGCCCAGGCAACAGATAGTGAAGACTCAAGAATCAACAGCCAGATTGGTGTATCAACAGCAGCAGTCTGGAAATGCTCCCTGAAATAATTAACTTCCATCTGAGGTCCTTAGAGAACCATTGAAAACCATTAGTAAAGGGATAGATGATTTCAATTTTGCTACTTGGAAAAAATCAAGTCAGGGCCTTCCCACACACCATGTACCAAAATATTTTTAAATAAGTTATTTACATATAAGATTGCAATCCATAAAAATGAGAATAAGGCATGAGTTAGGACTTAGCCAATCTTGGAGTAGAAAGTGGCTTGCAATATCTTTAGCTAAAATAAAAATTTTAAAAACACATTAAAATATAATACAGCCTGTCTCCCCAATTATTGGCAATAACTGTTTTTTACTCAAATAAGAAAACAAAATAGTTGAAGGGGAAGGAAAATTACTACATGGGGCACTTTTCTGATGTCTCAGCATTTCCCTGTTTTCGATTTTATTTATGTCCTAAGCATAAGTCTGTTGGTGTTATCTGAAATTTGCATTTTCACATACTAATGAGAAGTGTTAGTCATCACAATTCTTAAATTGAACATTACATGCAATCAATCTATTTTCAAATAACTTTTTAAAATTATACTTCCCCATATTAAAAAAAAAAAGAAAAGTTTAGATAAGCTTCAGAAAATAATTATATTGCTTAGATACCTGTAGAAATTCTTTATGAGTTGTGCACCTCGTCAGTCCTAATATTTCTAGAGAATGTGATAGAATACCCTTCCATGGAAGGAGACATTTGAGAACATTTGGATCCCACTTTTAAAGTAGGATGTTTTATTTTCCCCTCCATTTCACTCACAATCAGAAACATATGGAATGTTTTATTTGCAGGCTACAAAAACAAATCAAACAAGCAATCCTGTGTTGGAAAGAATTTATTCCTCCTGTGGAACAGGAGTCTAGCTCTGTGTCCAAACTTCCAAGCCCATTGCTTTCTCTCTACAGTCATCAAACTTAATAGCTGCTTCTGTGCCCTCTGTTGTTCCTTCTACTCTGGCAGTATTATAGGGCAGCCCTCATTTTCCCTCCTGAGATTCATTATTCTGTCCTCTTCTTCAGCTTCATGGAAATATTTACCCGATTATTGTCAGTTTCTCCATCAGGATTGCTGATTGTGTGGTTATTCTGCTGATAAAGTTTCTTATCTCTTTCCTTGAGTCCCTTGATTCTCTACCTACAGGCAATTTCTTTCCATGTGTAAAGGCATTTTCTAGTTATGTGTACTGCTTGTTCTTGCATTGTTATAGAGAAATACCCGAGGCTGGGTAATTTAGAAAGAAAAGAGGTGTAATTGACTCACGGTTCTGCAGGCTGTACAGGAAGCACGATGCTGGCATCTGCTTGGCTTCTGGTGAGGTCTCAGGAAACTTACCGTCATGATGGAAGGTGAAGGGGAAGCAGGCTATGGCCAGAGCAGGAGGAAGAAAGAGAGAGGAGGTTGGAGGTGCCACACACTTTTAAACAACTAGATTTCCTGAGAACTCTATCATGAGAACAGCACTGGGGGATGGTGCTAAACCATACCCCCATGATCTAATCACCTCCCACCAGGCCCCACCTCCAGCACTGGGAATTACATTTCAACATGAGATTTGGGTGGGAATACAGATCCAAACTATATCACAATAGACACCTCATTCCTACAGTTTGTGTGATAACCTTAGATACAGGCAAATGAGGGTGCATCTGTAGCCAGTCCCTCAGCATCTTCTCTCTCTCATACATAGTAAGAAGGTTGTATTAGTCAGAGTTCTCTAGAGGGACAGGACTAATAAGATAGATGTATATATGAAGGGGAGTTTATGAAGGAGTATTGATTTACACAATCACAAAGTGAAGTCTCACAATAGGCCGTCTGCAAACTGAGGAGCAAGGAAGCCCGTCTGAGTCCCAAAACTTCAAAAGTAGGGATGCTGAAAGTGCAGCCTTCAGACCATAACTGAAGGCCTGAGAGCCCCTGGCAAACCACTGGTGTATTAGGTCCAAGAACCCAAAAGCTGAAGAACTTGGAGTTTGATGTTTCAAGGCAGGAAGCATCCAGCACAGGAGAAAGATGGAGGCCAGAAGACTTAACCAGTCTATTCCTTCCATGTTCTTCTGTCTGCTTTTATTCTAGCTGCACTGGCAGCTGATTAGATTGTGCACACCAAGATTGCAGGTGGGGCTGCCTCTCCCAATCCACTGACACAAATGTTAATCTCCTTTGGCAACATCCTCACAGACAGACCCAGGAATAATACTTGCATCTTTCAATCCAATCCAGTTGACATTCAATATTAACCATCACAAAGGTGCGAAAAGGATGTTAACTAGCTTGTTTCATCTTCTAATTGTCTTATCTTTCCCTATTGGAATATTTTCTGCAACAGGATATTATGATTTTATGGAAAGAAAAAACAGGAGCTGCTTTTTAGAATTGGACACAGAATTTGTTGCATTATTTTCTGCTAGTAGATTGGATCTTATCGGTGATTTTTGATGTGTTTTACAGCTTAAAACTCTTTTGTAGCTGTTATTTTTCAGCTGTTCAACAATATTTGAATAACCTAAACTATTAGATTTGTGACTAACCTGTTTTTTTCCCCATCTTCCCTTGGACCACTTCTCTTTAGTTTTCATTTCCACCTGAAGAATGTTAAGGCACTCCTAACATAGATGCTTTAGCTCCTGTCTCCATCTTGAGATTCTATTACAGTGACCCCAAAATACGTTCTTTGAAGGTAGAAAATGGTGATGGTAAACCACATAAAGGTGAATAAATATAGCACTTGTGAGACAGGTGAATTACAACATGAAATATCAGCAATTTGAGTCAGGGATTGCATCTTGTTCTAGACACCATCACATTGCATGTGCTGAACAAAAACATGTTTAATGAAACAATGCTTCACATGAGAAAAATGTGTAAATAACCAGATCCAAGTAAGAGTCTACAGAAGTTTGGTTTTTTAGGCCACAAAAATAAAATACACTTGTTTGCAAAATAGTAATAAGTAGAAGTACTCAAGTATAGACATGTATGTAAATTTGCAGTATACAATTGAACGTGCAAAAATATGATGCATAAAGGGGCTTTTCCTAAGACATTAGAATTTCATTGCTTTTGGGTACTTCCAATTTTATGGCCAATTCCACCCATGCAGGTGTCAGAGTGAGGAAATAGTTGTATGGAATATGGTTTAAAGCCCTTTGGAATCGGTTCATATCAACCAGATCACTGGTCTTTCTCCTGCCATATGCTTGCCTTATATGGTACTTATAAAGAATGCTGACTGATTTTTTTTTTTCAGCATAAAAAGTTTTAATTTTTCCAAACAATTTTTTTCAAATGGCAAATGAACAGAAATTCAAAAGTTGCAAATTCACAGCTGCAGTCTGTGGGGAGAGAAAAACTTCACCCATCAAATCTGCAAAATATACCAGAACATAAAAAAAAAAATCAATTGATTGGCAGATGTGGATATTTACATCTCTCTCTTTAATTGCTTAAAATCATCGAGTTGGGAGACTTCACTAAACTTGGCAGCAATTCAAGTTGAGTATAGCTCCTCTTTGGTAGGAGGCTGAGAAAACTGAAATGTGTATGATACCTTTAAAAAAGAGGATTAAAAAAAAACAGGAGAGGTAATGAGGAAATTATAACCAGCAAAGCTGAAGAAGTTCAGAGTCATAGCCTGAGGGATATTAAGAGAGGAGCAAGTTCAAGGAAGCATAGAATTGTCATCATCGAATGCAGAGAAGTTAAATATCATAGACTAATCTAGGTTAATATATTTTAAAAAGTAATAGTTTAAAATTATTTTTGAACAATTACAATTGAGAATAGGGTTTTAAAAGAAGCGACATGATACTGCTAATACCTTACTCAAACAATATTTATTTGGTTTTGTAAAGGTCAAGGAAAATTGCTTCTATTTCTAAGGAAATAGGAATTTTTAGAACCACAGGAGCTGCTTACACGCATTTTCAGCCCACTGTGATACCTAAGGTGCCTTAACTGGAAGTAAAGTCAAACCTCATGTGAGCCACTGCCTGCATGTCTATGTATTGCCACAGGGGGAAACAGTCCCTCCTTTTCCATCTTCAAAATATCACTGGATGTTTCTCATTGATGGCATTTAAATATAACTCTGCTGGCAAAAGAATTTGCTAAATAGTTTCAAGGCTTTTAGCTCCCATAATGCCAAGCCTAACTTAAAGGGCAGAGATAGTACTGAGTATCAACTAAGAATAACTGGCATAGACACATATAGGAATGACTAAAGCACTTAAACAAAGTGGAGACAGTAACATTTCGATTAGAAATTGCAAGGAACTGGCTGAATTTTCTAATTTGTAAATGAACTTCATGTTTTATATACTTGAAATTAGGTATAATTAGCATAATTATCCTGATGAGGACATTGAAGACATGAAATGTTAATTTTCCCAAGATAATATATATACCAACTTATTTTTGAAATTTGATTCCAAGTTTTGAAACATAAAAACACATGATCTTTCACCTGTCCCACATTATTTCCCAATAGAAACCCAGGGAACTAAGATTCCCACAGTAAAGATTTGTGTTCAATATGCAGAGTAAAACCTATAGGTTGGTGCTAAAGTAACTGCGTTTTTGCCATTACTTTCAATGGCACAAACTGCAATTACTTTTGCGAAATCCTATTATTACAGAAAAGATTACAAAGAGAATTTGTGGCATTATTTTTCTCTTATTGCCTTAGAAAAGAAGTGATTTCAGGGATCAGAAACTGTTTCTACATGCTCTTGAGGTCTGTGTATGCTTTAAAAATCAGTTATTTTTATTTTTTATTATTTTTTCTATCACCTTATGAATTTCTCTTCCTCCACCAGTTTTTGTAACATCTAAATCCCAAGTTTGAAATATCCTAGTGTTCTGAATTCTTATATACCCTTTTAAATTAGGCTTTTTAAAAATCATAGTTTTTTTATTTTTAGTTTTTGTATTGCCAATACCATCCTGTTTTGATTATTATACATTGCTATGACATCTAATACTCTAAGTCTCCCTGTTTGGTCCTGTTTTCCAAGTTGCCCGTTATGAATTCAGTTTTTCTTTCTCATTTAGGTTAAGTTTAAAAAATTGTGACATCCTGCAAAATACCATTAAAAATTTTGCTCACATTTCTTTTACTTCTAAATTAAATTAAATTCTCAATTTGAGTAGTTTCTTCAGGGAATTATTTATTTATTCATTTTTGTCTATTAAGGTTATTTCTATGTCCCTTAATAATGTTCCATAGATTTTCTCCTAGTGGTTTGCTAAACTTTCTAAGTTCATTCCTAAGTATTTTGTAATGTAGTTAGCATTCAAAAAGGTATTTATTTTCCATTAAGCTTTGTAGTGTTTTTTTTTTTTTTTGAATGGCTGGTTCACAAAGTACATTAATTTTTTGAAATGTTTATTTAAAACTCCCTATCTACCCAAACACTCAAACAAATTTTGATAGCTTTCTTTTTGGTCTAATGATATAATTTGCAAGTCATTATAATTTTCTTCCATTTTAAAATTTTTATTACTATATTTCTTCTCCTCCTTCTCCTTCTCTTCCTTGTCCTTCTCCTTCAATTGCCATTACTAAAATTTTCAGGGCACTGACCAATAGTAGTGATAGAAAGTGGTAGAAGTGATAGAAGCCTTGCCTCTGACTTAATTCATAATGACTGGTGTTTCATTCAGTTGTTGGTTCTACCTCGCTGCTCTCAACTTATGTCTGAAATGTTCTCCCTACACATAAACACACAACTAGGTTCCTTACTTCATATTGGGTATTTATTCAAAACTCACCTTCTAATTCATGTAAACTCCATGAAAGACAGAGCCCATCTTCTTTGACTCTGTCTTATGTACTCAGATTCTAGGCAAAGCTTAGTCAATATCTCTTGACTCCACGTTATTGAGCCATTGAGAATAGTGCTGATTGGTAGCTTGACACAACTATTTTTTATTATGTTGAGAACGTTAGCTCTATTATTTATTTGTATACATTTGATCAGGCCTAGATTCTGAATTCTACTAAACACTGTAGGATCTCTTGAAAGGATAAAATTATTCTCTTTTTACTTTTGATCTAATGAAGTTAGACTTTTATTAGATTTTGTAAACATTAAATGATTCTTGCATTCTTGTAATGAATACTGCTTGTTTGCAATGTGTTACTTCAATAATATGCTGAATTTGATTTGCTAGGGCTTTATTTACTATCCACCTAAACTCAAAAGTGAGGGTTTTCTGTACTTTTATGATTGTGCCTCATTTGTTAGGTATAGGTATTTGGGTTATGTGAGGTTTGAAAGCAGAGATAAGGGTGTTTTTCACATTAGACATAGAAATGTTTTTTAGACATGACACAGACTTAATACTGAATTAAGTTTTATAACTGTATTTTATCTAAATTCTATGTTTATCTGGTTTCGTTACATTCCAGCAGTTATTCTATACCAACACTTGCATGGAAGCTGTTTTATTAATCTCTTATTAAGGTAAAGTTACTTAAATCTCATGTCTCCCCTGCCCCACTTGCCAGAATGCTACACGAATGGCCTACTTTCTGAACTTTTACTTGTCTGAAATATTCACTCATCTCACATAGGAAGGACAAGTTCACTGGCTACTTTTCTCACTATACTCTATGCTAACTTCTTCTATTGTTTAGAATTGAAAAGAAATATAAAAACCACTCTCTATTTTAACTGCATAACAGGAGCTCTTCGGCTAGGTGCGGTGGCTCACGCCTGTAATCCCAGCACTTTGGGAGGCCAAGCATGGCAGATCATGAAGTCAGGAGATCGAGGTCATCCTGGCCAACACGGTGAAACCCTGTCTCTACCAAATACAAAAAATTAGCCAGGAGTGGTGGCAGACACCTATAATCCCAGCTACTCGGGAGGCTGAGGCAGGAGAATCACTTGAACCCAGGAGGTAGAGGTTGCAGTGAGCCGAGATCGCGCCAGTGTGCTCCAACCTGGTGACAGAGCAAGACTCCGTCTAAAAAAGAAGGAGCTTTTCCTGACTGACTGTATTTTGAATTCTTTTTCTTTATCTTGGAAATTTCAGGACATATCTAACTAGTTTTTTTAGTAAATCAAAATTCCTATTTTCTCCATAGAATTATTATTATGGTTGTTGTTATTGTTTATTTCAGTGAAGTTTCCTTCTATGTCTCATATTGTTTCTGTTCTATTTTTATAGGGTTGCTCCTTGGCTAGGTCTCTTCAGGTTACTTCCAAGGAGACCAACCTATAGGAAGAGCAAATCCATCCTTCATGCCTCTCACAGACAGATCTCATTTACATTGACTCCAGAAAAAAAATCACCAATGTTTGTGATATTTGAAGGGTACCTTTTTCGATTTTAGAATGTTCATATCTCTCTAAATTCTGTATCTTGAAAGGAATCTCAAAAGACTAGGCATTTAGAATTTTTAGTTAAAATTTGTGTGTTACTGAGAATTCTTGCCTGGATCAAGTGTTTCCTTAAATAGTTGGCATAATGCCTGGTGAATAAGAAATACTTCAATCAAGAAGGAAATGGGATTGGATGTATGAGATTCTTTATTCAAATGATATCTTTTAAAGTACAGACTTGGAAACCACAGCTACCCCAAGGATTATATTTTGGGAGTGTAGAAAGATTCAAGAAGATATATAAATTTCTTTATGATGACAAAGATTCTTTCAAAGGAAAGGAAGCGGAGATAGAAATACACTAATGATTACAAAATGCACAAAGTTATATCCATAGTCATCCTGTTACAAGGCAATGTTTTTATAAGGTTATAATGCTGTTATAACACTGTTAAAGCCAGAACTTTCACTGGCTCCCTGTTTTACTCAGAGCAAAAGCTAAAGGATTTGTTATGTCCTCCAAGGCATGGATGATTTGTTCTTCTTTTGCATCATTGAGTTGTCTCTCACTGGCCTCATCCCTGTGTACTTAGCTTGGTCTTCACTGGCGTCCTTTATAAGCTGATATGCTTGTCTCACTCCTACCTCAGTGAAACACTTGTCATTTCTTTTTTTTTTTTTTCTGCTTGGAATGCTCCCTCTACAAACACATATGCAACTAGATTCTTCATCTCCTTGTGGGTCTTGATTGCAAATTCACCCTTTTCTTAAGACCATTCTATCTAAAATTTTAATCTCCCACCAACATTTCATACTCCCATTCTCTTATTTACTTATTTTTCTTATCATGACAGAAAATGCTTTGAATTTCACCTGTGTATCTTGTTCACTGTTGTTCTTTCTTGTTTCCATACAGGCTTTATAAGGACAGGGCATTCAGTATGTTGTGTTCCCTATTGCAACCCTGGTTCCCAGAACAGAGCCGACCACCAGTAGGGATTCAATAAACATCTGTAAAATGAATAAATAATGAGATATGATAACAAAATTGGCAATAATGGTGGGTCTCTGATATGGTTTGGCTTTGTGTCTCCACCCAAATCTCCTCTGAAATTGTAATCCCCAAATGTCAAAGGAAGGACTTGGTGGGAGGTAATTCTCATAATAGTGATTGAGTACTCACAAGATCTAATGGTTTTATAAGTGTTTGGAAGTTCTTCTTTTGTTCTCTCTCTCTCTCCTGCCACTTTGTGAAGGAACTGCCTGCTTCCCTTTCTTTGTCTGCCATAGCTGTAAGTTTCCTGAGGCCTCCCCAGCCATTCAGAACTGTAAGTCAATTAAACCCCTTTCCCTGATAAATTACCCAGTCTCAGGTATTTCTTTATAGCAGTGTTAGAACAGAGTAGTACAGGAAACTGGCACCCCAGCAGAGAGTGGGGTGCTGCTAAGAAGATAACCTGAAAATGTGGAAGTGACTTTGGAACTGGGTAACTGGGCAGAGGTTGGAACAATTTCAAGGGCTCAGAAGAAGATAAGAAAATGTGGAAAAGTTTGGAACTTCCTAGAGACTTGTTGAATTGTTTTAACCAAAATGCTGATAGTGATATGGGCAATGACTGGGATCTTTGAGGTGGTCTCAGATGAAGATTAGGAATTTATTGGGAACTGGAGCAAAGGTCACTCTTGCTATTCTTTAGAAGAGAGGCTGGCAGCATTTTGCCCCTGCCCTAGAGATCTGTAGAACTTTGAATTTGAGAGAGATGATCTGAAATTGAAACTTATGTTTAAAAGGGAAGCAGAGTGAAAAAGTTTGAAAAATTTGCAACCTGACCTTAAAATAGAAAAAAAAATTCCATTTTCTGGGGAGAAATTCAAGCCAGCTGTGAAAATTTGCAGAAGAAATGGGAAGTTGAATGTTAATAGCCAAGACAATGTGGAAAATTTCTCCAGGACATGTTAGAGATCTTCAAAGCAGAGCTTCCCATCATAGGGCAGGAGGCCTGAAAGGGAAACTGGTTTCATGGGTCGGGCCCAAGGCATCCCTGTTCTGTGCAGCCTCAGGACACAGTCTCTGTCCCAGCCTCTCCAACTCCAGCCATGGCTAAAAGGGACCAAGGTACAGCTTGAGCTGTTCCTTCTGAGGGTGAAAGCCCCAAGCATTGCTGGCTTCCACATGATGTTGGGATTGTAGGTGCACGGAAAAGAAGAGTTGAGCTTTTGGAACCTCTGCCTAGATTTCAGGGGAAGTATGGAAACTCCTCTTAGATGTCCAGGAAGAAGTCTGCTGTAGTGGTAGAACCCTCTCTGCTAGGGCAGTGCAGAAGGGAAATGTAAGGTTGGACTATGCATCTAGAAAAGCTGCAGGCACTCAACACCAGGCCAAGAGAGCAGCTGTGGAAACTGAACCCTGCAAAGTCATAGGGCAAAGGTGCCCAAGGCCTTGCGAGGCCACCCTTTGTATCAGTATGCCCTGGATGTGAGATATGGAGTCAAAGAAGATTATTTTGGAGCATTAAGATTTAATGAGTGCCTGGCTGGATTTTGGCCTTGTATGTATGGGGCCTGTATCTTCTTTGTTTTGGCAAATTTCTCCCATTTGAAATGGGAGAACTTATCTGATGCCTGTACCCTCCATTGTATCTTGGAACGTAACTAGCTTGTTTTTGATTTTACAGGCTCATAGGCAGAAGGGACTTACTTTGTCTCAGATGAGACTTTGGACTTGGATTTTTGAGTTAATGTTGGAATGAGTTAAGACTTTGGGGGACTGTGGAAGACCTGGACTTTTGAATCAATGCTGGAATGAGTTAAGAATTTGGGGGACTGTTGGAAGACTTGGACTTCTGAGTTAATGCTAGAGTGAGTTAAGACTTTGGGGAACTGTTGGAAGGCATAATTGCTTTTAAAACGTGAGGACATGAGATATTTCGCAGTTCCTCCTTTTCGCTCCTTCTCTCTCTCTCTCTCTCTCTCTGAATCTCCTGCAGCCTTGTGTACAAAGTGCCTGCTTTCCCTTTGCCTTCCATCATGATCGTAAGTCTCCTGAGGCCTCCCCAGCCATGTGTAACTGTGAGTCAATTAAAACTTTTTTTTTTTAAATAAATTAACTAGTCTCAGGTATTTCTTTATAGCAACATGAAAACTGACTAATACAGTGTCTTAGTTCATTTCAGTTTCTATAAAAGAATACCAAAAACGGGATAATTCATAAAGAGGTTTATTTGGCTCAAGTTTCTTGAGGCTGGGAATTTTAAGAGCATGTTGCTGGTATCTGGTGAGTGTCATCTCATGGCAGAAGGACAGAAGACAGAGAGAAAGCATGAGGGGCACATTGCCTTTTATAGTAATTCACTCTATGACAATAAAAACTCACTCCTTCAATAATGGCATTAATCCATTCATAAGCTTTGTGCTCATGACCCAGTCACCTGTTAGTTGACCTCACCTCCCAACACTGCTGCACTGGGAATTTCGTTTCCAACACATGCATTTGGGGAAGACATTCACACCATAGCAAATGGTGACAATGTAACTGATTACTTAGAAAATACAATTTGCAATATCCAAACTAGTATTGAAATTTCCATCTGGAGCTATGATTGAGTTGGGGACCTAGTACTGTGTATAGGAAATGGGGCAACCTTTAAATTGTGTTTTTCTCTTAGATGCTTTTATGTTTTATGGCAGTGAACAATACATGTAACAAAGAGCTATTAAAATTATGGGGCTGGTGGTAGTAACTCTGATTCTGATAGAATGCAAAAGCCTGTTATTCGTTTACAGAGAGCTATTTCCAGATAGTGCTATATTTACTTATTGATGTTATGTTTATAGCAATACAACTAAAGCTAACTTCCAGGCAGCATCCCTGCCACTGTCCATTCTGATTGGCTATTAATTATTTTGAATGCCATCCCTAATGAGTGTTTAAGAAACATCTTAATTACTGGAATTCTATTAAAAAAACTCAGTTGCTATGGTCTAAAATGTTTTAAGCCCTCACTTCTTTCTCCATTAAGTAATTATTTTTTACCTTTATTTGTGATAAAGCAAAGTTTTTAGATATTCAACAGTAACATTAGAGTAAAGCACCCTGTAATCTCTCGTGATGTCTTCATGGGTGATTTCATGTTTGCTCTTTTCCTTTGCATACGTTTCACATGGTGGAGTTTTCTCAGCACTTGCTTCTCAGATAAAATGTTATTATACCTTTACAGAGAGGCTATACTTGTCCATATAACCTAGAGTAGTTCATCTCAACCTTCTCTGTCACTGATCCTTTTTTCCCTATAACATATGTCATCACCTGAAGTTATTTAGTTACGTATGTATTTATGTGTAGTTGTATTCAATTGTTTGTATATTCCTTTGCTAGAATATAAGTTTCACGATGAGAGGATTTTGTCTCTTTTTCAATACTGTATCTCCAACACATAGAATGGTGCCTCGTACATATTAGACATTCAATAAATAGTTGTGAATCAAATGAATTAATGCTGATATTTTATAGTTGCTTGATAGTTAGCCTACTGAATCTTATATTAGCATTGAAACATGGAGTAGGCGTTACAGATAATGAAAAGAGAAAACAAAGAATAGCAGAACATAATCTAAAATAACATCCACCTAGTTGCTTCATGTATTAAGTTATCATATGTGGCATCTGGAAGCTCTGCTCTTACTAGTTCTATTTTCATACTGTCAACAAGCTGCTGCCTCATCCATAAAAGTGAAGCATTTATGCACCAACGCAAGAGTTACTTTTGACTTTTTTTCTCCTGTAAAGCACTCAAAAATATAATTCCAAAGGATGAAATGACTGGGGGAGGATGGATGGTAGGAGAATTGTATGACTGAAACCAGAAGCTTACATAAGGATTAAATCTGGTCCCTAACATTAAAGTGGTAGTTGCATTTTGGAAAATTGAAATAATGAAATAATGATGCTTGGCTGAGCTGTAGTTGTACTCTCAATGGCACTATACGATTTGACTTGAATAGAAAAGCAATTTAAATTCTTGTTTAAATTAGCACTGAACTCCAATATCACCTACTAGTTTTAAGTTTAGAGGTATATTTTATATTCAACACTTCTGTGGCAAAAATCGACTGCATTATTCATTCTATAAATATCTCTCAAGTATAAAACGTGTGACAGACACTCTGCTAGGTTTTGGGGATGCAACGTAAACACAAAATAGCCTCTACCCTCTCGTAGCTAACACCTACTAGAAAAAAGTCAATCTGCCCAGCACTGGGGAAAATGTAAAGCTAAAGTGTTATCAAAAGCTATTGCAAAAAATTAAAGTGTCATAAGCTATGTGACTAACCATGTGACTGGCACCCAACAGAAACACAAGCAAAGATCAAGAAAAACTTGCATCTGCATGTGCATGTTCATGTGTGTGTGTGTGTGTTGGGGAGTGTTTGTGTGATTGGTATATAGACAACATAATTGGTGACAGGAAGGATATGCAGACAAATTCTACAAAGGCCATGTGTTCAATGTTGTCTGTGCATCTATGATATGTGCTGCAGACATTCAGAGGGAGGAATCACTAAAGTCTGCTCCAATGGTAGAAGCCGTAAGCAATTGGAAATAGGTCTTGAGGCATTAATAAGGCATTAATAAAAATTAAATAAACAGAAAACAGGAGAAAGGAACTGTGTCATTGTAAGCTAGGTGATCAAGACTTGACAGGGGTGAGATTAACCAATCTTTAAGTTCCCGTCATCTGGAAATGTATTGATTTTCTTTTGTGTCATAAAAGTAAGGTTGAGCTAGATCAAGGAAGAAAGGGAAAAAAATATTCTTCTAGGCAATGGCTCTCAAAGGTTTCTAGATACACAGCATCAACACCACCTTGGAAATCTGTTAGAAAAGGAAATTCTCAGACCACCACCACAGGCCTACTAAATAAGAAACTCTGTGCAGAGCCCAAGAATCTATGTCTTGACAAGCCCTCCTGGTGATTCTGAGGCATACTCAAGTGTGAGAACCACTGTTCTAGGGGATGGGTATATAAGAAAATAAGACAACAAGCAAAATTAAAAGTCAACTATAATTGAGATTTTGGGCTTTGGCTGCCAAGTGAAACCCAGGTGAAGATTTTTGCAGGCTCTGGGCTAGAGAGTCCCAAGTTGACCAGATCTCCTAACAAACTTACCCTGGGTCTTTATTGATCCTGGCATTTGTTTTTTGGCTTTCCTCTGTGGTCACCTTATTCTTTCCCATTGTGTCTCCATTTATGTAAAGTCTCCCTTTCTCTGTGTCTCCATTTATGTAAAGTCAACTCATTTTGGGGGCCTCCTTAAAGTATTGAAAAGTCTTTTTTTCCCCTGATTTTTGTTTTCATTTCAATAATGTCTGTATTACTTGCAAGTTTTTATTTTTTTGTTTAAACTTTTTAACTGAAGAAGAATTTACATTAAAAAACATGACGATATCTTACATGTATAGATTCAAGGATTATTTAGAAATATAACACACCTCTGCAAGTAGCAGCCATGTTGAAAAACAAAATATTACCTGCACCCGAAAGCACCTGCATATTCCATTCCAGTCACTACATATTCCCAAGGTAAAGGGAACAACTGCTTTTATTTCTAACATGGTATATTAGTTTTGATAGCCATTTTCTCCAACTGCACCATTTGTTCTCATTTCATCTGACCACTTCGTTTGGATGCAGAACACTGTTTTATCGATCATTTCATTCGATTGCTGAAACATCACTAATAGCAACATTGGAATGTTGAAATATCATGACTAAAAACATGCTGTGATTGGTGACCCTTTGAAAGAACCCCTGTTCTTCAAGATTGTACATTGAAAAGGAAATGCACAATTATATTAATCACTACCAATCAGAGCAGCAAAGCAAGCAAAGGAGCTAGCAAACTTGTCTTACCAAAAGGCCTTCTAGGAGTCTTCATCTTAGCTTCCTTACTCTTTGACACTTAACCACTTCTTTTCTTTGAACCAAATCGGGGTGGGGGTGGAAATAAGGAAAGGAAAAGAGAGGAGAGGAGAGGAGAGGAGAGAAAGGTAAGGAGAGGAGAGGAGAGGAGAGGAGAGAAAGGTAAGGAGAGGAGAGGAAAGGAAAGAAAAGGAAGAAAGAAAGAAAATGAAAAAGAAAAACAATTCTTTCATCGCAAAACACCACTCTCCTCTATCAGCACCCTCACTTAATGTCAGCATCACTTCCTTGACATGTTCTGCCCTCCTCTTCCATAACAGTTGACTAGACTTTCCTGGGATGAGGGAGGTGTTGATTCCTCACCTCTCTGGAATTCTGGCTTACCCTCTTCAGGAATTAATATTTGTTCACTGATTTCCTTTTTGATGTCCATCTATAAGACCCTATAACATAAACTCCAAAACAGCAATAACTACTGTCTGGTTGAGCATTGTCCCTCTACCCCCTAGAACAGGGCCTGACACATAGTACATGCTCAACAGATATTCACTTGAAACAATACATTTTATGCATGAGTACTAAAGTTTCAAATAACATTTAAATTAGGCAGTGTTTGAATTTGGAATCTGCCTTGGCTCTGCCGATGACTAACCATTTGATCCAGTCAAGTCATTACTTTCTCAGTGCCTCAGTTTTCTCCTTTGTAAAACTGGGACTATGGAGATTATCAAAGGTCTCTAACTCAATGAAGTGCATAAAGGATATATGTGGAGGGTAAGGATTAGGGCAAACAGATCTAAGAGGCAGCTTCCACTCAGCCCCAGCAGTTTGTTACAAAGGAAAAACACAAGTGCAATATTGCTTCAGAGTGTAGTATTTCTAGAAATGCTGAAACTCCAGGTTTTTGTTTTTTTTTTCACTAAAATTCACATGAAATGTTCACAACAAATTCAATTAAGAAAATGAAAACACCATAGGCTGAAAGTGACCCACAGTTTAATTCTTTCTGTCTTGGGGTTAGGTCAGCACTAACAATACTTTGACCCGTGATCATGTAACCTTCCTTAACAAAGGAAGGTTATCTGTTTGAGTATACAATTTATCAGCTTTCTCAAGATCTCTTAAACATAAGAAGAGACTTGTAAAGTGAATCTTTTTATATTTCTGAGAGTGGGAACATTGATTTTTCTTAGAAAAATTTCTTTCCTCTCTGTATATATACCGCTGTATTATGGCATTTTGATATCAGAGCAACTTTATAAGATTTGATAGCAAAATGACCACTACTCAAATTTCAATGACCATTTTTATTCCCAGGATCTCAAATAAAATACATTCAGGTCTATATATGAATTTTTCCTCTTAGGGCTAATATTTTCTATATATTTAAATTAAATTTATAATCATGAAGTTTAGAAAATAAGCTGACCAATGGAAAGTTAAAAGCTATTTGGAAATAAAATGATAATAATAATAATTGGGGAGTAATTGAGAACATGTATCCTACTTGAAGAAATAGTGAAGTATTTAAAAATAATAGTCAGTAAAATTATTACAAAAAATGAGATCAAAATCCTGAATATTAAATAGAAAGAGAAAAATGCTAAAAGGTATTTTTAATATGTCATTAATTTTTTTTAAGTTGCTGAGTTAAAAAACACTGGCAGAAAAAAAAATACCAAGATGCTAGAATGGATGCTTTAGGGAAAAAGATTATAAATGCTCTTCTTCCTTTTATTAATTTTCTGGCTGTGACCCTATCTTTCTTTTTTTTTTTTTTTTTTTTTTTTTTGAGATGAAGTTTCACTCTTGTTGCCCAGGCTGGAGTGCGGTGGCGTGATCCTGGCTCAGGGCAGCCTCCACCTCCTGGATTCAAGTGATCTTCCTGCCTCAGCCTCCCAGTAGCTGGGATTCTCCTGCCTCACCCTCCCGAGTAGCTGGCATGCACCACCACCATTTTGTATTTTTACAAAATTAGTAATTTTGTATTTTTAGTAGAGACAGGGTTCCTCCATGTTGGTGAGGCTAGTCTTGAACTCCTGACCTCAGTGATCCACCCACCTCAGCCTCCCAAAGTGCTGGGATTTAGAGGTGTGAGCCACCGTGCCCGGCCAAGTAAAATTTCATATGCATATCTGTGTGTGTTCATGGGTATTGCATTCTCTACCAAATCTATTTTATAATATAGAACACATTATTAATGGAGGTAAATGAAAGCCATAATATCAAACTGGGTCTTGCAGAAAATAAAATGGTTTTTTAAACTAAACCACCATAATACCAAACCTGTTTTATGTATTTATTATTTTTATCCTGAGTTTGATTCTTACTATGCTTTCACTCTGCCCATAAGCATGTCTTCCCTGCAAATTCAGACTAAGAAAGATTTAAAATGACACCAGATGCTAATTTCCTTAGCATCTTCTTTTAGACAAATAGGTAGATGCTCCCTCAGTGGGGGGGAACAAGCTGCTTGCTGTACTTATCACAGAGATTGGAAGAAAACAAAACACCTGCAGGAGCAGGTAAGGATTAAACCATTTCTGGACAGAGGCCCCGGGGCTGGAACAGGCCTTCACTCTGGCTATCTTAGGTCAGGACATCTGTGCAGTGTGCAATTGACATCCTGAGAAAACAGAGGTTTAGAAAGAAATGTCAGGGTCAGTCCAGGGAATTCATTTGTTGGAACAGCTTTGTTGCACTATTCTAGGGAGAAGAAGATAAAACTACATTGCTAGAAGTCCTGCTTAGAATATAAAGCACATTGAAAAATATTAAAATGTCTTGTTTGATCAGTTTTATACTCCAAGACTCATGCAAAAATGAAGAAAAGGGCATGTATTCCCAGAAGACTGTTTTTATTTTTTGATCATGACTAAGATAGATTCAAGATGGGAGAAGAGGTAGATTCGTGGATGATGGAGACTGTGGCGGAGTTTGGGAGGGGAGCAGAGAGATCAACAAATAAGAAATTGCTTGAGGATGTGCTAAGCAGATGATAACAAATAGCTAAGACCCCAATGACAAAACCAATCCAATCCTCTTGGGAAGATTATTTGAGAAAACATTCCAGACAGAGGGAATGCAGTGCAGGGTCATAAAAGAGGAATGAACTTGGCAACTATTAGCATCAGATAAAAGGCTGTGAGGATCTGGTATGTGAAGGGTGAGACCTGGAGGAGATGGCCCTGAAGAGGCAGAGAAGAGCCAAGTCACACAGGATATTTTAATCCAGGTTGAAGGATGTTTTCTTAAATGCCCTGGAAGCCATTGAGGGTTTTTTATGTTGGGAATTGGGGTGATTTGATTACCATTTTTTTAAAGATCACTCTGGCTTATGATGACATACTTTTCAATATTTTCCATTTATAGTCTTGCCTTTGAACATCCAGGCTGTAATCCAAGCCATCAGACACAAATGGTGACATGATTAGGAAAAGGCTGTCTTTATAGTACCCATTCTGGACCAATCTGTAGCTTTTATGTGCACATTATCATTGCCCCTGAGGCATAATGGGCCTGAAATTGGAGGCAGCATTCCACCTGAGTCATCATCCAAACCACTTTATAAAGCCATCGTCTACATATGTCTCTAGAGGCTCATTCAGTTACTCATAAGGCCTAACTTTTCTCAGCTTATGAGGAATATCAAAATCACGGATATGGATGTTCATATTAACACCATTTGGAGTAATTCTATTTTCATAAATAGCCACCAAAAATCCCTCCACGCATTAAACATAACAAATTGAGCAACAACACAAACACTTCTGTAACTCATTAAGGGTCTTTTTTTTCTTTTTTCATTTAATTGTATCCTAACCCTTTCATGTCTTGGCAAAAGGCAAATATCAGTATTTTGCCAGAATGGCGTTATTTTAAGCAGAAAAAGAAGGACCATAAAGGCACAAATAAGTCTTGGGGGGAAATAAAAGACTTTTTTTTTTTTTTTTTTTTTTTAACTAAACCACCATCATATCAAACCTAATTTATGTATAAATGTTCTCAGTTCTCCTCCTCCGAAGCCTGTAGCTGGAGAATATATTCTCTCCTCATTTTTCTCAGCCTTTAAGGATTGTTTGATCTTTACCAGAGAAGTTTCTGGACTTTTATGATGGAGAAATGGAGAATGGGCAGAAGAAGGAGCAGTCAGTAGACGGGGAGTTGAAGGGCTTAGCAAGATGTAAGTTAAATCAGCCTAAGTAGGAGACAGCAGAAGGAAGAACCAAAGGTTTCACAGCCAAAATTGGAGGGTCAAACTGGGGAGAATGTGATGAAGAACAAGAGGGCCTAGTGGAAGCAAGAGAGTGAGAGCACTGGAAAGAAGAGAAGGAAATATAAGAGAAATACGCTGGAGGGATGGATTTGATCAGAATTCTCTCCTCTCTTTCCTTCCTCTCCCCTCCCCCTTTCTTCCTTCCTCTCTTTTTCTCCTCTCCTCTCTTTTTCAGTTTTTCTTAAGACACAGTTTTATAGAAAGATTCAGCTGCTCAAATCTGGGAGTCAAATACAAGTATGTTCTTTTTACTTATTTGGAGGAAAGATGGTAAAAGGAAAGAAAATAAAGGAAGAAATGTGGCAGGAAAGAGACTAAATAAAGCAGCAAAACCATCACAGGTATAGTTAAAGATTTTGCCTCTTACCATTTCCAACTCTTTTTTACTGTACAAACATTGCCTTTTTTTTTTTTTTTTTCTAAAACCTGAGAGAAGGCACATTCTTTCTTAGTGATAATAAATAGCTCTATGGGTGCGAACAGAAACAAGATGCAACAGCTTAGCACGGAAATGGAAGACGCACAGGGATCTATATCAAACTTACCTGCTATTCCAGCTCATCTCCCTTCATGCTGCCTTTCTTTATGGATCAATCATATGGAATTATTCACTATTCCCCAACACACAAACACTTCCTCACCTTATTCTTGCCTTCTCAGCCAGAAATCCCTTTCTCTTCCTCTTCTCATTAAATTATTAAATGGTAATTTATTTTGCACTTTGTATGTATCCATGGTACTAGATACAGTGATACTCATTGAGAACAAATGTTCAATCTGCCACTTTCTAAAATTGGTTTTCAAAGTGTATGAAAATAATTATGATAATACCATAACATAATATCTTCACAAAAATCCTTATAAATGTTTAATCCTATAGTAATTTTTGTTTTGTTTTGTTTTTTTTTGACACAGGGTCTTGCTCTGTTGCACAGGCTGGAGTGCAGCGGTGCCATCTTGGCTCATCACAACCTCTGGCTCCTGGGCTTAAGCAATCCTCTTACTTCAGCCCCCCAACTAGCTGGGACTACAGGCACAGGCCACCACGCCCCATTAATTTTTGTGTATTTTGTAGAGATGAGGTTTAGCCATGTTGCCCAAACTGGTCTGGAACTCATGAGCTCAAGCAATCCACCCTCCTTGGACTCCCAAAGTGCTGGAATTAAACGCATGAGCCACAAAGCCTGGCCCTGTAGTGATTTTATTCATCCTCTCATTTTGCTCTGCATTTCACACAAAGCCACACCCACAAAACACAAACAGACAGTTCCACATCCTTCTCCCAACCCCACATGTAAATTAAGATAACAATGCTTTGTTGTTGAAAATCATTGTCTAGAATCACACAGAAATGATTCTGCTTCTGTCTGGATTCGTGAGCAGTCTGTCACTGGAAAATCCATACAGGTTATATCATTAGCAAAAATGAATTAGTTCACATTCAGTTTTGAAATTCAAATAAATCTATGCAATAATTACATATATATTTGAGAAGATTCTTACACACATCCTTATTTATTATATACCTTAAATATTTATAGAATTTAAAGATTGGGATACAGACTGTTATAGTTATTAATTAAAGAAAAGAAGATTGTCTTTTCAGTTGAGTAACTAGGTTTACAAGCATCTAATGAGGCTTGAAAAGAGTAGAAAGCATTGACTAACTTTGGTCTAAACAAGTAGGCAATGCATCAATATGGTGAATCATATGCCTGAACAAACAAATCTAACTACCTGGTAGGGTGACCAGGAATGAAAGTCTAGTCACTGGACTTGGGTAATGATTGCCAAGGAGTGATTATCTTTTAGTGATGAGAGAAAGAAAGCCCATTCATGTGCCAAATGAAATTCTAAATCAATTCTTCAGTTTGCTGTTTAAATGTAAAGTAGTCAAAACACTAGTTGATTAAGCACTTCATTTTATGAAGCAGTATTCTTGAAAAGGAGGAACTTAATTATATCAGAGGCATAATACTAAACAATGATTTTCCTTTATAGTCTACTAATAATAAAGGCAAAGGTTATTCAAAGGGTGAGCATGAATAAAAGTGTTATGAATTCTGAAAGAATTACATAAAATACAGGAAGTATATTCTTAATCACATCCTTGGTCAATGGCAATATTTACATTTTTGTCTTAAAGACAAAAAAAAAGAGGGATTCAAATATACTAACAAGAATAAGGGTGTACCCACTTCCATGGCCCTATTGCCCCCAAAATGCATGAGTAGTTCTAAAATCTGAGTAGGCTTCAGCTATTTATGGGTGACATGCAAATAATAACTAGAGGTTCCAATAAAATGTTTTTTTTTTTTACAATTATTTAAGCATTGATTAAAATAGTTGAATTAAGAATTATAAACAGTTTAGTGCACAGGCCTGTATTAGTCTATTCTCACACTGTTATAAGAAATACCCGAGACTGATAATTTATAAGGGAAAGAGACTTAATTGACTCAGAGTTCCACATGGCTGGGGAAGCCTCAGGAAACTTACATGATCATGGCAGAAGGCAAAGGAAAAGCAAGTATCTTCTTCAAATGGCAGCAGGAGAGAGAAGAGCATGTAAGAGCAGGGAAAATTGTCTTATAAAACCATCAGATCTCCGAGAACTCACTCACTATCACGAGAACAGCATGGGGGAAATCACCTGCTATGATCCAACGGCTTCCCACTGTGACCCTCCATTGACTCGTGGAGATTTTGGGGATTACAACTTGAGATGACATTGGGATTGGGACACAGAGAGAAACCATATCAAGTCCAAACGTAATAGATTAAATTAATTATTTGAGAACTGATTGGCTAGAAGAAATTCCACTTATAAAGTAATTACTTATTTTAAAACATAAAATAATTAGAGATATCAATACATGCCATTTTTGTTTCAGAGCAATGTATTAGAGGTGAAATTTGAAATTTTCTTCAAAATGTTAACAGATTTTAAAGATATTTATTGTGGTATTTTCAGTATAATCGTATTTGGTAAGTGAGGTTATGATTTTTTTGATGTCTTACTTTCAAAAAGACAAACAAAATTCTCACTATATGTATATAAACTGAGTGATTCCAGATTAAAAAAAGGAAAATTAATCTTCATGAGAAGGAAAGCAAAAGGAGCAAATCTATCACAAATATATCCAATAGAACCCACAATATGTTATGTTTAGAAGCTCAGTAGTTTCTGTTATTTTCAGAAATTCATTTATGTCAACCATTATGAAATAAAGTACAAAATAAAATACTGTACAACTAATGTAAGAAATATAAAATACTAAAGTAAAAGTGTGTACTTCTTAATGAGAAAGGACAAACTCTTATTTTTTTAAGTGTAGCCAAAAAGACCATTAAAATGTAAAGTTTACCTATGAAGAGAGTGCCTGAGTAAGAATCTACAACTAGAAAAAGAAAGTGAGAGATTACGCAACTGGTCTTTGAGAAAGTACAAATCATAATTTACAATGCAAAGCTCTGAGATGTGGTGAAAAAAGAAACACCGTAAAAGCAATCCTTTAAACCACCCTCCTATGCTTCTAACATAACCCAAGAAGAAAATTTTGTCTTCAAGAGACCCCTCTTTCCACAGACGCCTTCCTAGGAAAAGGTGGCAATCTCCATAACAGTACTTGAAGTAAGTACAACTGGCATGTCATGGCTGCTGCTTCTCACCAGTGTAGACAGACTTTTAGCAATTAAGGCAAGTCTGCTTGCTGAAAAATCCCCTGGTGAAACGATTCAGGCTTGACAGACATGCCGCAAAATACATATCCTTTTAAAATCACACTGATTATTCCATTTTTCTTAATTCCAGAGTTCTCAATTCTATAAAATTTCAGACTTGAAATCTAGAGCAAACCTCTTGAAAATCAGCAGATTTGTTTAGAAACAAACGCACCAGGTAATCCACCCTCTTTTTCTTCCCTCTACTCTCCACATATGTATATCTTTTTCATTCTCCTCCCCATGCTTTCCTGTAAAGGTCTGTTAATGTTACTGGCAACACTTCTGTATTCAACCTCAGTTCTTGCCTCCTGATAAAAAAGAATTTAACTGAGAGTCATAAGGCAGAAAGAGACTGAGGCAAATTTTAGAGCAGGAGTGAACGTTTATTAAAAAGTTTAGAGCAGGAACAAAAGGAAATAAAGTACACTTGGAAGACGGCCAAGCAGGAGACTTTAGAGAGTCAAATGCCCCGTTTGACCTTTGATTTAGGGTTTTTTCTTTTCTTTTTCTTTTTTTTTTTTTTTTTTTTATTGAGACAGAGTCTCGCTCTGTCCCCAGACTGGAGTGCAGTGGTGCCATCTCAGCTCACTGCAAGATCCGCCTTCTGGGTCACGCCATTCTCCTGCCTCAGCCTCCGGAGTAGCTGGGACTACAGGCGCCCGCCACCACACCCGGCTAATTTTTTTGTATTTTTAGTAGAGACGGGGTTTCCTCATGTTAGCCAGGATGGTCTCGATCTCCCGACCTTGTGATCCGCCCGCCTCGGCCTCCCAAAGTGCTGGGTGTGAGCTACCGCGCCCAGCCTGACTTAGGGTTTTATATGTTGGTATACTGCCAGGATCTTGCATCCCTTTTCCCCTGATTTTTCTATTGGCGTAGGCTGTCCTCATGGGCAGTAAACTGCTAGGGCTAGGGAGGGGAGCATGCACAGTGTGTATACTGGAGTTGTACGTATGCTCACCTGAGGTGTTGTTTCCTTATCTGCCAGATGTCTTTACAAAGTCATATACCAGTTAAACTCCACTATTTCGCCTCTTAATGCACATGCTTGAGCCCACTAGTCCAACTCCTTGAGATTTTATGGCGAAGCTGCTGATTGTCAGTTTCAGGTTTTTACTATCTATTGGGAGAGGGCCTTTCCCTGGCACTGGTTGTGACCAATTATTATTTTAGAGAGTAAGTTAACAACTGCCTGCCCATCACCTGATAGTCGCCTGACATTCCTGGTGATGTATCATTGGCCAAAAGGAGTCAGTTGCTAAATGCAATCCATACAATTCTCTAGTAGAAATAAAATGTATTAGCATAAAATACAATTAATGCAAAAATATAAAATAAATACAAAACTATGAGATACATGCAATGTGCATGTATCACAGATTTCTATTCAAGTTGATGTATATGTAAACAGTTCAATGTACGTTTTTACAAAATTTTATATAAATTTTATGTAAACCTAAACCATTTCTTATATGGGAGTATGAAAGTAAGTTATTTAGTATATAAAGTTAATATTTTCTGAAGTCAAGACTTTTATAAAATTTACACAGGCACTAAGAACTTCATTCATCTGCTTTTTAAAAATGTAGACATTTAAAATATATTCATAAAGCCATGCACACTTAGAAAGTCAAAATTAAATGGAAGGCTGAATAATTGTCTGATAGATTTATTTTATTTTATTTTATTTTTTGAGAAGGAGTCTCACTCTGTCGCCCAGGCTGGCGTGCAGTGGGGCGATCTCGGCTCACTGCAAGCTCCACCTCCCGGGTTCACGCCATTCTCCAGCCTCAGCCTCCCGAGTAGCTGGGACTACAGGCGCCCGCCACCTCGCCCGGCTAATTTTTGTATTTTTTTTTAGTAGAGATGGGATTTCACCATGTTAGCCAGGATGGTCTCAATCTCTTGACCTCATGATCCGCCCGTCTCGGCCTCCCAAAGTGCTGGGATTACAGGCGTGAGCCACCGTGCCCGGCCGAGATTTATTAATCATATCATCTATAAGATAATAATTCACTTTCTTGCCTGAATAATCTCTCACGGTTTTTTGAGGGCTTGGGAGTTTGGGGGTATCAAATGTGGCATTTGAGACCTGTCCCATTTATCTTGGCTACAGGAGCACTGTGTTTAGAACAAGCATTCTTTGTTGAAGTTGCTTGAGTTCCTCTTGCTGAGATATGACACATACTAGAAAATTGCTCAGTGTAGAACCATTATCATCAGTATTGTGACTTCTCTGATTCACATTTAGCCAATGTAAACTTTCAATCACTCTTCTTCTTTCCAAATATTTTACTATACTTGTCTTGCCGCAAAAAGGATTACTCATTGCTCTTTTGCTTTTTATTTAGTTTTATTCGCTGTATATGTTTAATAAAGGTCTACATACTGCACTTTAACTTCAAACTTCCAAAACTTCTGATACATCATGAAACTTATGAGCAATTTCCATTTCCAGAAATAGCAAAGCATCCTTCTGAGATACTGTTAAAGTCTGTTTTAATATAGCATGTGTTTATTTAAACTCAGTGCCAAATAGCTCCTTGGTGGTAGTTTCTGCTTATAGCCAAAGGTTGAATAGACCATGGAGAATAATTCTAAGAGTGAAGAAGGTTGTTCTGTGACAAGTCTAGAGCTCTCTAGGGAAGGAAGTGTTAGCAAGCATACACTTCTCCTTTCAGGAGTAAGAGTCTCATCTTCATTTCTCATCATCGGGCCATTAGGTTTGTCAAATTCTAATACATTGTTAAGGTTCTATAGGGAACCAGATATTAACACCCCATTTCTCCTTTCTGGGATGGAAGAAATGTACATAGTCATATCTCTTAACATCTGACATGACACACAACCTAGCCAGATAAAAGAGTATAACCCGTACATAGAGACTAAAAGGTAAGTTTCTTTTTCTATTATCATAGAAATAATTCACTTCAATTTTAGAGAATAGAGAAAATAATCCCTTAACATTGCAGAAAGGATTGAAAACCCAAACACACAGTACAAATAACATGTTTGAATGCACACACACACACACACACAATTGCTGGAAAAAAATAAGAATAAAAGAAATTTTGCAAATATTAGCAATTAAAAACTTGAATACATTATGACCAAAAAATTTTAAAAATGTTCCACAATTTATAAGTGAAATAGAATAATTTTTTTTCTTTTTTTCCCTTCTTTCCTTTTTTCCCTACGTAAAAAAGTACTGAATTGCTTGAATGCTTTTATTTAAATATATTATCAGAGCTCAAGCCTCCTGACATTCATCTCGGCAAACTCGTGTGCCTTCAGCGACAGTGAGCGCTCGTCTTCTCTGTCCCTTGACTGATTTGCATGCTCTCTCTGGTGTCCCCAGCAACAGGTGTCTCATTAGCACCTGAGCGATGCCAGCTTCTGAGGAAGGCTGTGAACTGATTAAACACATGCTCCATTTTTATCTCTTTATGAGTCATTACTTAACAGTTTTATCACCAGATTGCCACACTTAATTACGTGCAGCCATAATTAAATATGAGCATTCTTAGGTCTGCTTTTTAAAATTGTAGTTTAAACTTCAGTGGCATGTTTTGCTGTTTGCTAATTTAGAACTATTTTTAGAGGAGCACTAGAAGGTGCTTGTTGAAGGGGGCATAGTGGGGGAGGGTTTTTTACTCCTTCATATACTAGGTTATATAATTTTTTCATAAACTGAAAACAAATCTACACTGTATTTAAAGGTTAGAGAGAATCATCAGAAGCAGGGGCAATTAAACTAGAGTGTGCTAAGTTTGTCTTTATGGGTGCAGGAAACTCTGGCATTGCTTGCCTTATAAATTACAATTTAACTAGGATTCTAGGAAACCTCAGGCAAAATCAGACAATTTTCTGAATTCTCCTTTTGCCTTGTGTTCTGAAGGCATCTGTTAATTGGATGAGGGCAATATAAAACAAAATCATCCATGTTATCAAGAAGATTATAAATCAATATTTTATTTTTCTCCTGACATATTTGTATTATCCATTTCAGTCAAAATTACTTGGTTGGAATGATTTCATGTTTTGTTTGGTTTTGTTTTGTCTTTTTGCTCTGATCTCCTTCACACTCTCTAATACTTATAATTCAGGGCTGAACTAGAGCTCCTCTTCACATTTGCTAACACATGGAGCAACCAGAAGGTTTGGTTTTATTGCCATGCTTGTCTGTGGCCTCTCCAGGACACTCCCATGAGTTTATGAATCTTTCAGTGTTCGCCAAATTCTGATAACCTATTTGCCATAAACAATTTCATCATTCCTCTAAGGACTTGTACCCCTTCCTGCTCTAATACCCCTTCCCTACTCTAGGATGATGGGAAAATATAGCCACCCCATCCCTTTCTTCCTGCCTTCTAGAAACAAACATGCCAGATGTATGCAAGCTATAGAAGTTATACAAATTTCTTCACCAGAGATTTCAGGCACTCACATAGGGAATTATGAAAAAAGGGAGCAGACCTTTCCTTTTGAATGTTAACATGAGAAGACACCTAAAATTTGAGGCTGCTGTGAGGACATTTTGGAAGATCTTGCTGCCTTCTAATTAGCACACCCACATCCCAAGCATCTTTTTTTGTTTTTTCAAGACTGAGTTTCCCTCTTGTCACCCAGGCTGGAGTGCAATGGTGCAATCTCCGCTCACTGAAACCTCCGCCTCCTGGGTTCAAGTGATTCTCCTGCCTTAGCCTCCTGAGTGACTGGGATTACAGGCACCTGCCACCATGTCCAGCTAATTTTTGTATTTTTAGTAGAGAGGGGATTTCACCATGTTGGCCAGGCTGGTGTTGAACTCCTGACCTCAGGTGATCCGCCCACCTCAGCCTCCCAAAATGCTGGGATTACAGGCATGAGCCATCGTGCCTGACCCAAGCACCTCATGCCTTAAGACTGACAGCCTGGACTCCATCCTACTTTGTGGGAAAACTTCCCTTGCCTCAGAAAAGAGATCTCACTCTGGATCTCTCCAGGGTGGTCCAAGTTCAGGAAGTGTCCTGAGTGTCAGCCAGACGGAATTAATGTTTTATCTCATTTATCTGTGTAGGAGACAAGAGAAGACTCTGCAGGGTGATGGAGAACAGGCTATAACACATAAACAAGGGTCCAAGTGTTTATGGGTCCAATTTTATTTTCAATCTCTCAGTGCAAATTTTTATATTCAATCTCCCCACAAGTAAGAATTGTGGATCTGCTTCTGCTGCAGGTTTCTTTTTCTCTTTCTTTCTTTCCTTTTTTTTTTTTTTTCCCCAGATGGAGTCTCCCTCTGTCGCCCAGGCTGGAATGCAGTGGCATGATCTTAGCTCTCTGAAACCTCTGCCTCCTGGGTTCAAGTGATTCCCAGTCCTCAGCCTTCCAAGTAGCTGGGACTACAGGTGCCCGCCACCACACCCAGCTAATTTTTGCCTTTTTTTGGTAGAGACAGGGTTTTGCCATATTGGCCAGATTGGTCTCAAACTCCTGACCTCAGGTGATCCACCAACCTTGGCCTCCCAAAGTGCTGGAATTTCAGGCATGAGCCACCACACCTGGCCTCTGCAGGTTTCTTTACTTGTTAACCAACTATGACAATTTGGATACTTTGTTTTGAAGATGTGAAAATAAAAATAAAACAAGACAAAACCAAACACAGAGCCTCTCAACCATAACTGGATTCAGAAAAGAAAAAAAAAAAAAAGAAATAGATGGCTTCCACAAATAAAAAGTCCAGAAGTAGTTCTCACTTCAGTCATGGCTTGATAGAAGGGCATAAATATCACCAGGATCTCCAGTGTTTCCCTCTATTTCTCAGTTTCCTTTGAAGTAGGTCCACCTGGGCTTTGGGCACTGAAAGTGGCGGGGTGGGGGGGGGGGTTTCCCAAAGAAAAATTGCAGCAGATGGAGTTAAGCAGGCACGGAAGACTTTCCTCAGTTCTATTGCAATAGGGGGGAGAAATTGAACTCAACTCCTCTGGAAGGCAGCAGGGTTTTTAAGTGCTGGGATGAGCAAGTGGAAAAGCACTGGTGAACATTTGTGAGGAGGCTGGTCAATGCGATTAGGCCATCTGTGCTGCTAAGTGGCACTGAGACAAGTTACATCCTACCCTCCCAGAGATGGTCATGAAGGGCTCTTTCTTAGTAATTGAAATAATTACATTTAAAAAGGATGGCTCCCAGGTCCTTGAGAAATACATAGCAGGATTGCAAAACTGGCAAGAGGCTAGCAGAGGATTTACATCTCAAAAGGGCAGAGAAACAATGTTAAATTGAAAACTTTCCAAAGTAAATGCTCTAAGAAAGGGGAGACCAGGGATCCATAGCTAGGAAGAAAGCTGAGCTTAAATCAAGCCGAGGGGGATAGTAAGGCTGTCTTGTTCAGGGTGTATCTCCGAATGAGAATCAGAGGCTTTGGTATCAAAAACATAAACAACCAAGTGTTAACCAATAATCACACTTTCTAAGTAGTGACTAGTCTACCTTCTGTAGATTAAATGTGATTAGTCTACTCTCTAAGCCAATACTACTTTCATAGTCTACTTTCTAAGCCAATATTGTCTAAGTCCATAATGTGAAACAAATAGTTGCCCCAAGAGCAAGGCTCTGGCTATGTCATTGGAAATATGTCTTCCCAGTACTGTGTTAGGCACATTTGCTTCCTTCCTATTCGCCTAGTAGGTGGTGACGTCAAATTCCAGCATCATGTGTGAATGATATGCCTTTGCTCCTCACTGCACAGGTAAAGAAAACAACATGTTAAAACAAACAAATAAAACTAAATCAAATGAATTTGGCTTGGGTACCATCTTTAGTTCAGGTAAGCCCAAATATTTTGGAGAGGGTCTTTGCTCTTTTATCCCTTGTGGTGATTTGCTTATTGCTTCTGATGCACTGTCATCATTGTTTACTAAAATCATTCAGCTTCATTGGTTCTGTGCTCATTTTGGACACAAAGGTTTGGATCAAGACTTCCAAGTTGTAGCCCCAAGAACACAACCTCTTGGGGCCTACTTTTCAGATAATTCATGTATCTTCACTACTCGAGGAGCCCCTCCCCATAAGATATGTTCCTGTCTTTGAGAAGTCATCTTCCTCTATATCAAGTCACTTATGTCTTCTATTACTAGCAGAAGACTTATTCATGACCTTAAAGTATGTGGCAGCCTAATTCCTTAAAATAGATGCTGATGCGAAGAAATTCCATCTTTAAACAGAAAGGTTGGTTATCTTTCCACCTAGGGAAGGGAAAGGGACATTTTATTATTATTATTATTACTTTTTCATTTCGTTAAGGTTCCTGTAAACATTGAGGACAGTATAGAAATTAGTACTTCAGTAAGTTATCCTGCTACATAATTTTTAATGCCTTCTCTCTTATGCAGGAAATGGCTCTGGCTTTAATTAAATTGTTTTGATTTACATTTTTGCTCTGAAAGAAGTGGATGGGATGCGATGTGGTGGAGAGGAATTTCTCACACAACTTATAGGGATGTGATTACATGGTTTATTTTGCATTTAAGTAGGTTCATTTCATCCCGCTGGATTTGAATTTTAGTGTCCCTTCTTATGAATTTAATTTTTGTCATATAGACTAAGTGTGTTGGCAAAAGAATAACGACAGAGGTTAATCTGATGGAGTTCTAACACTATCTAATGCTTTCTGGAGACACTTGTTTGCAGGCCTCAGAGAGAAGTACAAGGTGAGATTTAGAAAAGTAAAGTACTCAGGAAAAAGAGAATGCGAGAACAAGTAGGGGGTTAGTTGAAGAGTGAAGGAAAAACAATAGGAAAGAAATCATACTATTTATAAGGAAATGTTCCAGATGTTTTGAGAAAAACAGTAAAGAAATGACTCAAAAGTATATTAGTGGTAAGAAAGAGGGGCTAATGACCAAATAGCTGGTGAAAATAACAAATTAGAAAAAGTAATTTTAGTGTGTGTTTGGAAAAAGAGATTTTATAAGACCGTGAATAGGATGGGCTAGAATATGTCCATTTTAGCTGTGTTTGTAACACATTGGCTATAATTGCATTGTGAGTGTAAAATAATTCAATGGGCCACCATTTTTCCCAAACCATAATTAGTACCCAATAAATGATTATGGAATAAGAGGTATTTTTTATTCACGTCCGATTTTTAATATTTGTTAATAGATTTCTAAAATGCCAAATCTCATATTTTAATGTTATCATTATTATGTTTTAACTTAAAGCAGGAATAGCAAACTTTGGAATCACAGAAAATATGTAGGAAATTCATTTCTTTAATAGCATGTAATTTATTTAAAGAACATTTATTATACATGGTATCCTTGAGCTAAATGTTCAGGATATCCCGCTGCCTATTGGTGGCTACAAACAATTCTCCTCTTTCTGTCCACATCTGGAGGTTTTTCAAGGAAATTCTTTGAAAAAATAATAGTATGGGAATTCAAATTCTTATGTTTATTCATTAAGAATTTATGTAACAGGAAGCATTCTGAGAATTCACGTTGCCTATGCTTGTTTCAAATACAGCCAACATGGAGGCTTCAGAACATGTCAGATCTTAAAGGAGAGACAATTTGGCTCTGTGAAGTTAAGAAGTTAAGCCTGAGGAGGCCTCCATATTGAGTCCTTACCTGGCAAACTCTGACCTTGCTTAACACGTAGTCTAACAGGAAAAGCCTCACTTAGGAGTCCTCAACCATTGCAAATAGTGGCTGAGTCTTTGTCAATCACAGCAACTGAGGCTCAATCAATCACAAGTGGTTAGATGATTAAAATAAGCAAAACACCAAGCTGTAACCAGTTAGGCCGTATTTATGCGTCACTTCCATTTTCTGTCTATAATTATCATCTGACCACCTTAAGACTATGGAGTTCTTAGAGCTTGTTCCAATTCTGAGGGCTATCTGATTCTAGAATCATGAATAAAAGCCAATTAAGATCTTTAAAATTATTGTAATTTTGTTTTTTGATAGCCCTAATAACTCGGGGACACTAGTGGAAGCCAAGTGTCTTCTGAAATTGTTTTCCTGTTCCAAAGACTTCTCGATTAAATATTTAACATAGCATTTTTATTGTGCCTGTTTTGCAGGAATATTTTTTTCCAGAGATTTTATATGTTTTGTGGGTCTTTGTGGTATGTATTTTTCTACATAGAAAAATAACCCAGTGAGTACTTAATTGCCAATATTTCAGTTTTAAAGGCTACTGGAAATAATCCAATATCTATATTTTTAAATGGTTATAGAGGGTGTCAAATATATAACATTGATATAGAATTATTTTAAACTAGTGAAAGGAGAGCATAAAACTTTTCTAACAGTGAAGAATTAAAGGATATGTTAAGTGTCTAATATGTGGGTACAATTCTATAATTTTTTTCTGCTGTTTTCGCTTTTTTAGATGCTACTAGAGAAAACAAAGATAAATAATGCCAGAATTAAGTTCCTTGGGAGATAACAGTTTGGAATAGAGATGGGCAAATACAAAGATAAGCACAATACATGGTAGCAACTAAGTAACAATCATTCACTTTGACTCTCACAGATAATCATTATAAACTAAAAAATATTTTAAAAAAACAAAAACAGAACATGGTGCCACCGAGCAGGCAAATGCAGGCAGATAAGGGTGGAAGGCTGCTCGCAGAAGATGAAGATGGCCCTAGTAAGTTTCTGGCTTTCATGGTTTTTCTATGGTTTTCAATGGTTTTCACGGTTTTTCTGTGGCAGATTTAACTGCTATAAGGCAGAGTTGAAGACAACTGCAAGCTTTGGAAAACCAGAGCAGAAATGCCTGATAGAAGAGAGCTAGAGCAAAGGAGCCCCACAAGGCTGACTCCAATCAGTTCAGCTAGGGATAAATGAACTTAACTGACGAATGAGGTGTTGTTTTTGCTTTCAGGATAAATGTAGATATATTCCATTTATTATGTAAATCCAGAACAGTGGCTAGTACATAGTGAGTGCTTATAATACTACTAGATAATATTTGTTGAAAACTTACTATGTCAGCAAGCTCAAAGATAGATCAATAGACATTTTTCATCAGACAAAAAGTGAAAAAAAAAAAATTTAAAACAAAACAAAGGGAGCACAATACAGTGTAAGCTCCCTAACAGAGTGCTGTGTGAACATAGATGTGATGTGGTTAATTTCGCTTGAAGGTAGGTGAAGAGTGACATTTGAACTGGATCTGGAAGGAGTACATACACTAGCCAACATCTCTGGCAAAGTAAAAGGCAAAGCAAGGAACAGAAACATTGATTAAAAAAACCAAAAGGAGAACTCAGTGGCTTGAATTCAGGGACAAGCTTAAGGATAGGTCCAAGGAGAGATGTGCTACTATATGTGTAATAAAAAATCAGACAACAAAAGCAAAAGCAAACAAAAAAATTGGACAACAGTAGGAAGCTCTAATGATACAAGCATCTCTGAAAGATGACTCTGACTGATGGTGAAGTATATTACGAAGGAAATGCTAAATCTATGGTTTAGTGTATCTTCCAGATGGACATTTTCTACAATTCTTTTGTTAAAATCAAATATTCAATTAGTATTTACTAAATTATATCTTCCTTTTTCTTACCAATCACATTCAAATTGTTATGCCAAGAACTGGGTGCGGTGGCTCAAGCCTGTAATCCCATCACTTTGGGAGGCCAAGGCAGGTGGATCGCTTGAGGTTTGGAGACTGAAACCAGCCTGGCCAACATAGTGAAATTCTATCTCTACTAAAAATACAAAAAATTAGCCAGGTGTGGTGGTGTGCACCTGTAATCCCAGCCAATAGGAAGGGTGAGACAGGAGAATCACTTGAACCCAGGAGGCAGAGGTTGCAGTGAGCTGAGATTGTGCCACTGCACTCCAGCCTGGGTGACAGAGCGAGACCCTGGCTCAAATAATAATAATAATAATACTAATAATTCTATGCCAAGTTTTGATTCTTTTTTATCCCCTGAACATTGCTAGATCTCATCTATCTTTGTTCTTGTTGTTTTCACCATTACCACCCTGGCCTAAGCTATTTAACGTAGGTTATGGGAATTAATGATTACAGTTACCTCCTTGCATCATTCATGCTCTCCTCCAATCTACTCTCCAGGTAGGAGGAGATAGAGTGGCTTCATAAAATGTGCTTATGCTCGTGTTACTCCTATTAAACTCTTAGAGGGTTTGCTTTTATTTGTAGGGTAGTGAAAAATGTGGAAATAACTACCATGGCCATGAATAAAGGAAAACAAAAACAAAGATTGCTGTATGCTTTAATATTCTTTGGAGCTGGTTTCAGTGAATAAACAAAATCTGCTTGTATCAACATGAATATATCATAAAAGCAATATTGAGTAAAAAAGCAAGTTGCTGATGGATATGTATAATATAATGTCATTGATATAAATTAAAAGTCACATAATTCAGATGATATATATTATAGATCTATGTAGAAAAACACATTACAAAATGCTCCAAAATATTAGAAAAATGGCAAATCTTTTTCCAAAAAGTACTTTTATTTTCTTTAAATGTTTTTAAGTTTGTTAGCAAAATAAAGTAAATGTGGCAAAATGTTAACATTCATTAAATATGAGCTGTGGATATATAGGTATTATATTGCTTCTTGTTTTTCCTTTGTATTTAACAATTAAAAATAAAAATAATGCTTTAAGGTGTTATTTTCTCCTATTATGTTTATGGAAATGAATCAGTCTTGCAATACTAAGTAAGGAGGAAAGGTAAGATGAATTCTTTATGGGAATATAAAGTAGAATAGATACTTTGGAGAGCATTATGTTAATATCACAAAATTCTTATTTCTACATATTTCCAACTATATATTACTCCTCACAGTAGTTTTCAAAAGTTTTGGTTTTAGGACCACTTAACATCCCAATATTATAGATTGCACCAGACACTTTCTGGTTATGTGGGTTAATATGTTGATACTTTCCATATCAGTATAGGAAGTTTTGAAAATACAAGAATATAGAAGCGCACAAATTCTATTATCCATCAAAAGAATGATGTTACACCATGTCAATAGCCTCTCAAAATGCTAAGAGCATGAAAGTGAAAAGACCAATACTGCCTTAGTGTAATTATGGAAAGATTTTCATCTTGCAAACCCCCTGAAAAGTCCCCAGCATCCCCAGGTGTTTGTAGATTACACTTTGATATCCAACAACCCTGAAAAAACTTTACACGTGTGCATTACACTACATTTACAGAAAGATGATCAGAACATTATTTACAAAAGGGGAAACTAGAAAAAATTAAATGTTCATCAATATGAGAATGGGATAAATACATTTTCATATATTCCAAGTTGGGTTCCTGTACTGAACTTACAATCCAGCCATTGTAGCTCTACATATCATTATTACATATCATTATCATTGTTTCTCCTGTATACAGTGTGTATTCATGGGTGTGTGTGTGTGTGTGTGTGTGTATGATGGAAGAAAATATATCCAATTAGGTACATCAGTTTATGTTTATCAGGTTGGGAGAAAAGAGAGAAGAAACAATTGGAGCAGACACAATAAACAAAGACCAATTTAAATTTACATGTAAAAATATTTTATCTTAACAATTTCAGAACTGAAGGAAAAACTTGTGAATTTGCCAATAGATGCTATATATTTATTTCTAGTCAAAAGTTTAAGAAAACTGTTCCATGATTTTATAGAATTTTGTGGCGAGTCAGGTAAATAAATACTTGTTGTATTTATTTATGTTAGATCACCATTTTTCAATAGATAGGTCATTATAGTGAAAAATTAATCCAAAGTATTTCCAAAAGTCATTTAAAACTATAGTTCTAATATAATGAACTTGTAACTCCTCATTTTTCTTTTTCTAAAAAAATCTATATGTGATTTGTGATGCCTTTGGTGGGGATAAATGTAATGGATCGAGCTTTCCATGTTATGGAGTTGATATTAAGAACATTTATCTTAAAAGTAGCCTTTTGTCTGTTTACCTAATGAACTGCTAATCTGAGAAAAATCTGATTAGTTCCATCCAGAGTTTGATTCAATTTAGGGGAGCCAACCTTTGCTTCTGAGTAGACAGAACTGCTTCTCTCTTTTTAAACTTATCTTTTTTCAATCATTCTTTATCAGTTCAGGGGTGAATATAATCATTTTAATGAAACTTAGATTGAATGATCTTAGAATGAATGGCAAGAATGGTCAGAGTCTCAATTGTAGAATAGATTGTTTCCCCTTGTGTGGTATTTATTTCACTGCTTCTCAATGATTACCTGTCATATGTTTTGCAAGGACGGGCATTAGTGTAACTATGGCAATTTTGCATCAAAACATGTAGTTATTGGGGGGCAAAGGCATGTATAGAATTATCTTGAAATACGAAAAATGAGACTGGAGATAAACCAAACAGATATGAAAGACTTTCTAAAAACTAGTTATTATTTTTTCTCATGAAAACAAACAGTCAGAACCTCACTTCTACATGAAAACCAATCTTTTTATTTGTCAGGAACACTGAGAGATGCTGTAAGCATCTTTTAGACATTCATTTTAAGAACTGAGTCCATCTTTGACAGACTAATTGCTTGTTCAGTGAAGAGAAATCCCAATGACAGATAATGATCCCTTTTAGTTAAACAATCCCTCTTCTGGTGATGTAATCTATGCTGATGTTGGAAGGAGTTTCTGAAAAATGTTTTGCACTTAAAAGGCACTTTCTCTCTGATGGAAACATTAATTTGTCCTGCTAGGCCCCATTAAAAAATAGTAAAATAAATACACATTAGAAGACCTTTAAGGAGTGGCTACATTTTTTCCTATGTATGCAGTCAGTCAGTTTCAGGACCTTGGTTGCTTTGTTTATATTCCCAACTTTAGTGGTGCATCATTAGATCAGTGCACCAGTGGCCCATCCGTGCACCTAGAGAGCTGTTTTTCTTTAGTCATTTGCTTTCTGTTTTGGAATTTTTGCTTTCTGAAGGATTATAAAATGAAAAGCAAGTTAAGCTTCAAGGTATAGTCAGAGATAATAAGTCAAATAAGAGAACTATGTGGTTCCTGATACTTTCTTGTGCTAAATGTAAAGAAAATCCACTTTTTGCTCAGTATAAGGGTGGCTATGGCTTTCGTGATCAACTGGAGTAATGTATAAACTTATTTGTGGTCAGACCTTGTGGAGTTTGATGGAGGACACATGCTAAAGGTCAGTCATCACACTGAAAGCATCTAGAAAGAGAGCAATTAGGCGGTGAAGAATCCAGAATCCACGTCCTATTTGGGTCTCTCGAAGGATCTTGGCTAAGTTATTGCAGTGGAATAGAAGCCAAAGCCAAGAGTAGAGAGGCTTTTTTGGCTTCATAGAACTGAGAAATGATCATGTACATGAAGAGATGCCATCTGTGCTGTTCCAAATAGTGGAGTTAGCCCCAATGGCTAAGCATTACACAAAAGTAATTTTTACATCAACATAACAAAGAACTTCCTTTTGGTCTAAAGATATCGTTGATGAGGATATGAATTCACTGCTCCTTGGTTTATTTATGAAGCTAGAGAAAAATCTTTCAGAAATTTATTTCCAATGCATGAAAAGTCTTTTTATGCATTAGAAGATAGAACGTTTTACTTTCATTTCTTTGAGTTCCAACATCTGATCTGTCCTCCTCATGCCAGAGCCCAAGTCAGGCATTGTGAAGTGGTCTTCAATGCAATCTCCACAAGTTTCCTTTAAAAAGGGGTTGGTGTGAATTGGTGAGTAAAGAGATGTATAGCCTTTCTCAGAGATCCAAACATTGACACTAATCTAAATTGAATTTTAACCCAAATGTGATATATTGCTACTTACTGGCTTCTGAATTAAAATTTAGAGGTTAAATATGTGATGCAGAGTGACACTAATTTCAGGACTTTGGTTACATGATGTATACTTACAAGAGTGAAAACAGAACTGGGATCTTAAAAGAAAACTCTGCAAAAAGTGATGCTTTGTTATGACCTAGATATTTGTTTTTGAAATTGAATCCCCTATTAAAATTTTCTGGTATTTATTTTATGGGTGACAGCAGTCAGGAGGGGTACCCCTCATATTGGCTTCTTACTTCCACCTCTTGTTGCCCAACCCTGTCCTCCAGAGCCTAGTTTCTCCCTTGATCCTTCCCTTCTCTTTCCAACTTCTACTTTTGGACATTCCCCCTCCCATTCTCAGTGTTTTAAATCTCAGTGACTACTCCAGGTAACTTTGCTGCTGATTTGAGTATCTTGTTTAAAAGAAAGTCAGGTCGGCAGGAATGTCTCGAAAAACTGAGGCCGAGGGTAGAGGGAGTACGCCCAAGTCTTGGAGTCTTGGTCCTGTTCACAGTGTTTGTGGGTTATTTCCCTCTCTATCACTCACCTCATATATATATATATAGAACAAGAATAAACACAAGTAGACATGTAAAAAGGTATTGCCAGCCGCTATCTCCTTTACTAGTTCATACATTTAATAATGTACTGAATGAGTATTCACATGCAAGTGCTAAGTGTTGTAGGTACACAGACATATTTGAATTATTGGCTTATGCAATAATGGAGAAGGGCAAGTCCAAAATCTGCAGGGTGAGCTGGAAGGTTGGAGACTCAGGGAAGAGTTGATGTTGTGATTCAAATCCAAAGGCCATGATACTGGATACCAGTGGTAGATCGAATGTTTTAGTTCAAATCTGAAGAATGTCAGTCTGAAAGATGTCAGGCTGAAGGCCTTAGCAAAGCTGATGTTGCAGTTCAAGTCCAAAAGCCATTTGCTGCAGAATTCCCTCTTGCTCAGAGGAGTTTAGTCTTTTGTTCTATTCAGGCCTTCAACTGATTGAATGAGACCCACCCACATAATAGACCGTGATCTGATTTATTCAAAGTCTACCCATTTAAATGGTAATCTCATCCAAAAATGTCTCACAGAAATATCCAGAATAATATCTGACCAAATATACGGGCACCATGACACATACAATAGTCATAAATTGACACATAAAATTCACTGTCACAGGAGGTGGCATTTAAGTTAAGACATGAATGCAAAAGACAGAATAGCAAAGAATTTCAGGTAACAGGAAGAATAGGCACAAAAAGTTTTGTGTTTGTGAAACAGAAAACAGTCCTATAACTAGTTTGGTAAGTAAGGAAAGTGACTGAGAAAGTATAGGAGAATAATGCAGGGGAAATTTATGTAAGGCAGTGGTTTTAAACCTTGGCTGTTAGAATTACCTAGGGAGCTTTAAAAAAATGCCTAGGGATGTAACCAAAGGACCAGTTAATTCTCCATGAAATTCAATGTGCAGCTAAGGTTGGGAAGCACTGATGCAGACTAGGTGCTGAGATTTTATTCCAAATGAAAGAAGATGTAGCTGGTAAGGTGCATAGGTTTCATGATTTTTAAGAAATCATTATGGAAGTATTCTGGTTCCAGTAATGGCAAGACTCTTTCTCTGATAACAATCATAAATCTGGACAAAATATTGAAAAATAAATAAATTGAAGGCACAGGGGAGCAAAGTAAAACAGCCAGAAAATGGAACCTGACTCTGAAAAAAAAGGAAAGAGTGTGTGTGTGTGTGTGTGTGTGTGTATGTGTGTGTGTACAGCTTTTACCTCGAGGGAACTTCTCAATGTATATAGTACAGGTTGGCTAGAACTCAAGCAGAAAGCTGCAGTTTTATTTACTGGAGGCAAAAGAGAATAGAGTTTTGGGTTTCCAGATGGTCTGGAAACTGGGGGGAGGGTAATTCTGGATAACAGCCATACAAAGGGAAACTCCAAACCCATATCTCTACCTCATTCACCAACTTGGCTGAGACTTAAACTGCACATGTGTGGGGGAAACTCTAATAAGCCCTGCAGGAAGCAAACCTGGAAGAGACTTCAGCAGCTGCCCACAGCACAGGACACTGAATTTGGAGATTGAATCCACCCTAAGTAGAGGACCTGGATAAACCTCTGAATTCCCTCTAAGACTCCACAAGAGTCACAAGTTAAGAGCACAGATGAAGGCCCAGAATAAAGTTCCAAGTGAAGCTCCAGAATTATGGAATTTGCCTTTTAACTAATGGTAAAACTAAAACATATCTGATATAACAAAGCAGAAAAAATTCAGATTAATCAACTAGTAATTTATCTGCTGGTTAGAATAAAAATAAACACATTCCAAAGGAACAACATATCAAGAGTGTCAAAAAATAACATCCAGAATGTCCGGTATACAATAAAAATTGGTAGAACAGTAAAAACAAACAAACAAACAAACACACAAAACCAGATAATTTCTAGCCTGTATCTTAAAAAAAAGAAAACTCAATAACCAGTCAATGGAAATAGAAACCCAAATAACTAAAAGTTGGAATACACAGAAAATAATTTTAAAGCAGGTGGTATAAATATGTTCAGCACTTAAAGAAAATACAATAGAGGAACTGATGGAGAATCTCAGGTGAAATGGAAACTATAAAAAAAGAAACAAAAATTTTAAAACTGTGAATTACAGACTTAAAGTGAACTTAAAGCTAGGTCAATAAAAATTCTCTAATCTGAAGAACAGATAAATTGATCATAATCTCAATAACCTATAAGAAAATATCAAGCAGTCTGAATTACATCTAACTGGAATACCTGAAGAAGAGATAGCGAATGGAATTGAGAAAAAAATTTGTGACAATGGTTGCCAAATTTGGTGAAAATTGTCAACCATCAGATTTAAAAAGATCAGTGGATACATGAAGGCATAATATCACTGATGATTGTATAGCTATTAAGACTATAATAAAGAATATTATGAATAAATTTATACCAATAAATTTGGAAACAGCTAAAATAGAAAAAAAAGTCCATTAAAAACCTTCTTAATAAAAATTTCAGGCCCTGTTAATTTCACAGTTAAATTCTACCAAGGGTTTAAGAAAGAAACAATGCCAATCTTACACAAACTCTTTCAGAAAACAGAGGAAGCTTCCCAAAATATTTTATGAAATCGCCGTAATCTAGTTGAAAAAACCTTACAAAGACATTATGAGAAAAAAGAAATTACAGACCAACGTCTTTGAACATAGATCGACAGATCCTTTAACACTATCATCAGGGCCGGGTGCGGTGGCTCACACGTGTAATCCCAGCACTTTAGGAGGCCAAGGCAGGTTGATCACAAGGTCAAAAGATTGAGACCATCCTGGCCAACATGGTGAAACCCCGTCTCTACTAAAAATACAAAAGTTAGCTGGGCATGGCGATGCACCTGTAGTCCCAGCTACTAGGGAGGGTGAGGCAGGAGAATTGCTTCAACCTGGGGAGGCAGAGGTTGCAGTGAGCCAAGATCGCCACTCTACTCCAGCCTGACTCCTTCATAGAAAAAAAAAAAAAAAACTATCAGCAAATTGAATTTAGCAATATTCACAAAGGAGCCATTTAATGTAAGATTATAAGTAATACAAGTTTAGTGTAACATTTGAGAGAATTAATTTTATTTACTATATAAGTAGGATGAAAGAGAAAAAGACAGTATCTGTTGACACATATAAACATTTGATGAAATTTAATGACATTTGTGGTTTTAAAATAATCTCAGGAAGTAGAACAGAAGGGAACCTTTCAATCTGACAAAGGTCATCATCAAAACTCAAGTTAACCTCACACCTAATGGTGAAATATGAAACACTTTCTAAGAGGAAATAGTGGGAATTGGGCTAAGGAAAGGATATCCGATCTTCCCATATTGTTCGACACTGTACTTGAGATCCTATCCAGGGCAATAATGTCAGAAAAATAAGAAAAAGACAAAGGTACTGGAGAGGAAAGGTGCTCTAGGCTAATTATGGTTTCCATACAAAATATTAAAAATATACCAAGTAACTGCTAGAACTCATATGAGAATTTACCAAAGTCATAATGTACAAGGTTATTATACAAAAATTATATTGAACAAAAAACTGATACAGAGTTTTTTGTGTCTAATAAACTTGCATGCTGTGACTTTGGTAAATTTTCATGAGTTCTAGCAATAATATCTAGAACTCATGAATATTAGCAAAGTTATCTAGTATCTCTAGTTATCTAGTATCTCTGCCTAGTAGCAAAGAATTGTAAAATGAAATTTTAAATATTTCCTTTTCAATTGCATCAAGAAGTATAAAAATCTTAAGAATAATTAACCAAATATTCAAAACCTCTACAAAGAAAACAGTAAGACATTGAAAAAAAGTAAAATAGCTAAGCAAAGAAATGGAGACCTAAATAACCTTTACAAATTAGAAGATGTCCATTCTCAACAAGATCAATATATAGATTCAGACAATCCCAATCAAAATTCAAGTAGTTTTTTTCTTTCTGTAGGCATGAAAAACTAATTCTTAATTTTATATGAAAATGCAAATGTTCTATAACAGACAAAAGAATCTGAAAATAAAGAATAAAGTTGACAGACTCCCACTACCTGGTATTAAAACTAGCTATAAAGCTATTATAATCAAGACAGTGTTATTAGGGCATTTGAATAAAAAAATCAATGGGACAGAATAGGGAATGCAGAAATAGTCCTCCTCATTTTTGGTCAATTGATTTTCAATTGAGGCTGCAAGTCAATTCAATGTCAAAAGGAGACTCTTTTCCAAGACTGGGTATTTAGGAGGTTGGGGGAGGTAGTGTGAATGGGGAGAGGGTAAGGAAACTAAATATCTGTGCAGAGAAATAATCTTCAACCTGTGTCTCACTTCATACACATAAAAATAATACAATCCCAATCATAAACTGAACATAAAAGCCAATACTATAAACTTCTAGAAAGAAACATAAAAGATTATCTTCATAACCTTGAGGTTGGAAACAACTTCTTGAACTATACATAAGAAAGCACTAATAGTGAAAAGAAAAAGAAGGAAAATGGAAAATTGAATTTCATCTAAATTAAAAATATCTTCTTATTAAAAGACATTGTTAAGAAAATGAAAAGCCAAGTATCTACTGGGAGAAGATATTTATAATAAATATATCTGAAAGACTTAAATACATAATATATAAAGAACAAAATAATAATAAAAAGATAAGCAACCTAACAAAAACGGGCAAAGGATTTGAATGAATACTTCCATTAAGAAAATAAATAAATGGCCAATAAGCACACATCTTTGGACATCTTTTTGTCATCAGGAAATTGCCAATTAAAACAATGAGGTATAACTCTATTTAGCTACTCTAGTTTCTGAATGGGCAAAATTAAAGACAAGCAACATTAAATGTTGGAGAGAATGCAGAACAAGTGAAACTCTGATATGTTATTGGTGAGATACAACAATTTTAGAAAACATTTGACCATTTCTTATAGAGTTAAATTGACTCTTAACATATAAGATCCAGCATGTCCAACTATGTTTCCATAGAGTTTCCAGTATAACTCTATTTAGCTACTCTAGTTTCTGAAAGTGTACAATTAAAGACAAGCAACATTAAGTGTTGGAGAGAATGTAGAACAAGTGAAACTCTGATATATTATTGGTGAGATACAACAATTTTAGAAAACATTTGGCCATTTCTTATAGAGTTAAATTGACTCTTAACATAAGATCCAGCATTTCCAGCCCAAGGTATTTAAACATAAGAAATAAAAACATGTCTACACTTAGAATTGCTCCCAAATTTTCATTGTACCTTTATTCAAAATAGAACAAAACTGAAAACAACCTGATGGTTATCAATAGGAGAATGATAAATTTCTGTTTACTTATATAATGGAATTCTACTTAGTACCAAAAAACAACAACAACAACAACAACAACAACTACCAATTCATGTAAAAACATAGATGAATTTCACAAATACTAATATGATGTTGGGCAAAGGAAGTCTGTCTTTTAATAACAAAGGGTGCATACTGTGCACATGTACTCAGGAAAAAGCAAATGTGTCTTTACTGACAGAAGTAAGAACAGTGGTTGCCTAAAGAGTAGGCTGATGATTGACTAGGAGGAGTTATAAAAGGTGTAATGAAAATATTTGATATCTTGGTTAGCATGAGTATATACATTTACTGGGAATCTTTAAGTTGTGTGCTTGAAATTAGTACATTTTGACTGAATATAAATTTGATCTCAATTTTAATGGTTTATGGGTAGATATAAATGAAAGCTAGAAGAATCAAGAGGCTATTTCAGTAGTCTAGACAGGAGATTATGGTAATTCAGAGGAGGATGTTAGGAATGGAGCTGAGAGGCAGTTATATCAGGGAGGTAACCTGAAGGTGAAGCTGGCAGGAACTGCAGATGGACTTGGATCCAAGGGGTAAGAGATAAAAAGGATTCAGGATGCTTCTGTGATTCTGGTAAGGGGACTAGGTGGATGGCATTTCTCTTTCGGAGACTGTGAAGACTAGGAAAGGAACAGTGTTGGAAAGTGAGTGCCTATGATGAATCAAGAGCTTTGTCTTACCCGTGTTAAGTGCTGTTGCAGCACTTATACAGCAGAGATACCAAGCAGGCCCTTGCATTTTTCAATCTGGTTTTCAGTGAAGAGTCCAGTGCTGGGTGTATACATTTGGAGTCAATAGCATAGAGATTGTATTTCATAGAAACTTTGAAATACAGAGTCGCCAGGTATGTGATGTATAGTTGCACAAGAATGGGTTGCATGAGAAGAAAAAAGGCACTTGCTAAATGCTTGAACAATGTGTTTATAGTGAATGAATGGTAAAAATGTAGGAAGATTATTTTGTTTTTAATTAGAAAAAGAAATGACACCAAAAGCAAAATAATTAACTGATAAAACACCAAACAAAAATGTATCTGATTGTGATTTGGTTTCCAGTTGGATCATATGAAAAGTAAGACTTTGGGCAAATTGTTTAATGACATTGGTTTCTCTTTTTTAAAATGAGGATAATAATCATATGCATAGTACTGGATGGTTGTGCAGATCAAAAGAAATGAGTAGTACAAAACACTTTTAAGTGCTTATGAGAAATGTAAATGCTGGTCATTATAGATATATTTCTTTTTGTTGTTTATTATCACTATGTAAAATTCAATTTCTACCAGACTTTACTTTCATAGCAGTCCTGCTAAAATATTAGTTGAAAATGATTACCTGGGTTCCTTGAATTTTAATTTGAATAATCAGATGAAAAAATTCAGAAAGCATTCACTTTAGATGGAAAAAATTTAACGTAACCCACGAGAACCTGGTGAGGTGCATTTTCCAAAAGACAGTACTTCTGTGAAACTCCACAAGCTTGTCAGACTGGCCTGGACTTGCAGACTGAAAATGACATTCCTGGAGACTTTTTAACATCATCTCCCCAAGGACAAACAGATTGCATTCTTTTTGAGGTGGGTCATAAAGGGATCTCACCTGCCTTTATTCTTAGCTGAAGGTACAAAGGAAGCAGTTCCTAAGTCAGGAGAATCCCATCAACCCCCACAACCTGTTTCTGCCAAGGTGGAAGATGAATGAAAACAGAAAGCAGCCGTGACTGACCACATTGAGAAAGAATCAGACAGTGCTGCCTCTGCCAGAGCCCTGGGCATGCATCTGTGATCCAGTGTTGAGTCACTTCCTCTAGCCCAGGTGGTACACAGCCCTGGGTTTTTACAGCTGGGTCAGATCATACAGGTATGGGAGTGTCGTGAGAATCGAGGGTGTCTTGGGATGTATCATGAATATGGAAGCCAAAGCAGCTGCTGCAGGCTGGCCAGTCAAACCGTATCACACAAAACTGGGGCTCCATGAACCGTAGAGTGAAATGACAGTCTCCTTTAGAGCCTGTGCAGCCCTTTGTGCTTTCCCAAAGCTTTTGCAGTGATGGACAGCTAGATCTAGTGGAAAAACCCTGGATCAGGTTGGTAGACTTGAATGTGAAGGCTTACTCTATGCTTATTTACCTTAACATTGTGCAATATTTTTTCTCCCCTTGTTCTTTTCAGATTTTCATGTGTAAAACTGGTGAATAACGTTACTGATTTGTTAGAAATAATTTGAAGATTATATGATTCAAGTTACAGAATGTCTAGCCTACAATTTGATACATATTAGGTATTCAAAATCAGTGAATCCCATTTTGTTTATCCTTGATATGGTCTAAACCAGCGCTGCCTAATCGAAGTATAAACTACACATACAACAATTATTTTTCTTTTTTTTTTTTGAGACGGAGTCTGGCCCTGTCGCCCAGGCTGGAGTGCAGTGGCCGCATCTTAGCTCACTGCAAGCTCTGTCTCCCGGGTTCACACCATTCTCCTGCCTCAGCCTCCCGAGTAGCTGGGACTACAGGTGCCCGCCACCTCGCCCGGCTAGTTTTTTGTATTTTTTAGTAGAGATGGGGTTTCACCGTGTTAGCCAGGATGGTCTCGATCTCCTGACCTCATGATCCGCCCGCCTCGGCCTCCCAAAGTGCTGGGATTACAGCCGTGAGCCACCACGCCCGGCCCCAATTATTTTTCATAGCTACATAAAGGAACTAAGAATAAACAGGTAAAATTAATTTTAATTATATATTTGCTACAATAAATCTACATTATTTCAGTAAGTAGTTGATACAAAATTATCAAAAATCAAAAATTTTTGATTTTTATGTCTAAGTTAATTAAAATGAAATAAAAAATTCCATTCCTTAGCCTAACATGTTGCATTTTAAGTGCTCAGTATTCACATGTGTCTCTGGAATTGGACAGTGCCTATCTAAAGGAGTATGAGTTATGAAGAAAAAATGAATACATGCAGAAAGAATAAAGTTCAGTTGGCTAAGAACCGTCACTTTCTAAGAGAGAAAAAATGAGATGGATTTATAAAAAAATGATGTTGAATCTGGTGCCTTGAGTATAGGGTTATCATTTGTAGAAATAAGAAAGTAATTTTGAGGAACAGGTGGATTGGAGATTAGAATTTCAATTGTGTACATGCTAAGTTTGAGATGGTTCTTTTCGGTAAAGGTGTGGACATCAAAGGGCTTAGACAGAAAAGTATGCATTGGAAATTGAGGAGCTTTGGTTTGCCTGTATTTAGGCTATGAAAGAAAAAAAAAGCCAACCCAAAAAAGACACAAGAAGACAAGAAAGTAGGAGAGAAATCGAGCTAATATAATGTCCCAGACTCCAAGTGTTAAATGACTTTGCAGGTAGCAATGAAGTGGTACTTGGAATGTTGCTGCAGAGATAAAGAGGAAGCAGAGCAGCAGCTCACCAGCAGCCCTGGTTGCATCACTGCTGCTCACTCTCTCTGCTATTCCTGTTTTCTCAGCTTCATGTTACACCCCAGCGTCATCTCAGTCATCGTCTGTTCTGCTCTAACAGGTGCATTAATCAAAAAGAAGAACAGCCCTGTCACTTTCCTCTTGCCTGTCTTACACATAATTTTGGTGATTTGGTTCTTTCATTTGACTTGTTCATTCACTGAACTTGTACTTATTCAGCTCATACTTCCTGTGTGCTCAGCACCGAGGGTTCCAAAATGAACAAGGTCCTTATTTTCTCTCTAAGAGGCTGATTTGCTTTACATGAGAGTGCTTTGGCAAAACCGCCTGTTTTTACCTACCCCAAACCAGTCTTTGTAAAGGGAGCAACGTTACTTTCCCTATCTCGGGCAGGGTTCTTTTTCTATTTGGGAAGTTGCCTGGAAGGGTAAGAAGTGCTCCTTGCTTCTCCCGCTTCTCAGAAGTCTCCCGGCTTCCGCATGCCTAGTAATACCCTAGGCCCCCCTCAATTCCCAGCTGTTATTGACTCTCTCTCTCTCTAGAACCCTTGCCAACTATCTAGATTAGTATTTATCCAATGATAACAGTACTAGGTGATTTTAGGTGGTAATAAATTTAGGTGATTTGAGGTGGTACTCTAACATTTTTGTGTTTGATGTCTTTAATTTTTATGCAACTATGTATTTATGGTAACTGACACTGTATTTTAAACTTATTAATGATGTTTCTTGAAAAATGTTATTTTAAAATAAATAGGTTTTAAGTCAAAAAACAAACTAATTTTTTAAAGTCAAGTGAAGAATAGTTTCAGCACTTTATGATTATGGCAAAATCATGTCTATTGTTTGGAAAGCCTTAAATTAGAGGATAATAAAAGAACATGCATCATCAGTATTAATTAGGCTGCATGTCATATACTAAATACTCCAGAAAGACACACAAAAAAGGACAGACCTGACTTTAGGCACTTTCTTCTACTGTCTGATGAAACAGTATGAATATCAAAAACCTTCAAGTGTCTGAGATTTTATATTACTTGCAACAGAACAAGTTCGCCACTCACAGTTGCCTGGTTACTGTAGAAGACAGTTTATTACTCAAAAACAATAGTAATAGTCAGGTAACAGTTCTATTGTATCTCCCCAACCCCTATCTCCCAATCCGTGATGTGAAGAGGACGAGGTGATACCTGCCCTCTGTAGGGTGTTTCAAGAAAGGAGCCTTGAACTTAGGGAACTGTCACCTTTTATAACGGGCAGACAGCATGCTTCCCTAGGTTCTGGGGTGAGACCTTGTCTTCATTGCACTGGACTGAAGTATGCTTGCCATTTGCTCCAGCTTCTGTTCTTGTTCTTACTAACAAAATATTCATGAACACATAGTGCCGACCATAGGGTAGTTGCTGCTGCCTCACTTCACAAGGCATGCAGAAATATGGCAGTCTCATGGATAATTGTCTCCCAATAATCAGTTGGGACATGAAAAATATAGATGAGGAAAAAAACACATAAAAAGCCATCTTGATCATCATCATATATGGTATATTTTGAATTACTGCCACATTGATTCACAAGCTAAAAGCCAATCCGTAACTTTTCTTTCTGGGAAAACGGCATTTATATTTCTAAAAATCAGTCATGAATTAGACTTGAAATGAGTTTTTTCATTAAAATGAGTATAACTTGAAATATCAAGGCCAGCTGCTGTGGCTCGCACCTGTCATCCCAGCACTTTGGGAGGCCAAGGCAGGTGGATCATTTGAGTTCAAGACCAGCCTGGCCAACATTGGCAAAACCCCATCTCTACTAGAAATACAAAAATTAGCCGAGTGTGGTGGTGTGTGCCTGTAATCCCAGCTACTCAGGAGGCTGAGGCAGGAGAATTGCTTGAACCCGGGAGGTGGAGGTTGCAGTGAGTCAAGACTGCATCACGGCACTCCAGCCTGGGTGACAGACTGAGACTCCATCTCAAAAAAAAAAAAAATTCAAATATATTAGAAGTACATGCATCTATAGCCATCCACTAACTAATGCAACTTATTTGAATGGGACTTGTCTATTTTCCAGTATTTACTTGGGAAAAAACACAGTAATAAAATACGATGTGTTCCAAGAAAAATACTACATATCTGAATGTGGCATTTGAGGGTTCTATCATATGCTGTAATAACACTTATGTGCTCGCAGAGGTGAGGGGGATGCAATTATGCTAAAATCTTAAACATTGTAAAACAATCTTCAGCCAGCACATATCAAAATACTCTACTAATTACTCCTGGTATGTATATTTTTTCTTTTAAAGGCATGTTGCAAATGCAACATATGTCATGTCTAGAAGGTACAATTTTCCTTTGCTTCGGGGCAACATCTCAACATAATTTTTATTGGTAAATTTCACAATTCATATATCTTAATAACAAGGTGGAGTGCAGGTTCATAATAATATATAGTTCATTAGTTGAAATCTGCCTTTTCATACAAAAGTTGATTCTAAGTTTTTTTGAACAGAAGTCATTGGGTAGACAAAATACAGAGAGTCTAATTTGGAAGAAATAAAATGAATATTACCCTTTCTAGGTGAGTTTACGTTCTTTAATGCTCAATAAATCCTTCGGAAGCTCTTTTTGGGAAAACGGTTTTTCTATCAAAATTAAATATGGATGATTTATTTAATCTAGATGGTGGCTAATTATGAATGGATAGAATTATTTTGTTAGATAATTCTTGTCTGGTGGCACTGTCTTTATTTTATTTATTTTTTTGTTGAGATGGAGTCTCGCTCTGTCACCCAGGCTGGAGTGCAGTGGCACGATCTTGGCTCACTGCTGCAACTCCACCTCCCGGGTTCAAGTGATTTTCCTGCCTCAACATCCCTAGTAGCTGGGATTACAGGTGCCTGCCTCCACACTTGGGGCCTTTTTGTATTTTTAGTAGAGATGGAGTTTTACACATTGGTCAGGTGAGTCTCAAACTCCTGACCTCAAGTGATACGCCCACCTCGGCCTCCCAAACTTCAGGGATTACAGGCATGAGCCAATGCGCCCGGCCTGGTGGCACTTTCAAATGGATAACAATTCAGTAATGGAGAAATGGAATTGACCTGTAATGTGAGAGTCATGGTCTTAACATACTTCAGTTCATCAGAGATGATGCAGTGCTTTGACTAAATTATTGATTATATACTTTTTGGAAAGACACCTTAAGTGTCCCTATGAACTTGAAGTTGTCTGGGGTAGCTCAAAAAAAAGCACATTAATTGGAGTATCAAATTGTAAGACTAAAGTCTAGTGAAGAAACTGCTCCCCAGTTGTTGAGATGTTTCACTTATTTCAAAGAATATTTGAAGGGTAAGAAAATCAGTGTCTAGACAACCTTGAGTGTTCTACACTGTGGTCAGAAAACACAAGAAATTCTTTAGTTTATTTTTGGGCATTGTTCATCTTTAATGACTACAGGTCATAAGACCAGAGCAAAAAACTTTTGACATGTGATTTAATGAATATACGAATGAATTAATGAATAAGAAAACTTTTAGAACTTAAACTTTGTATTTATTTTTTTAATTTAAAAATTTTTTATCTATAACTTTGTGTAAGTACATAATTGGATCTATAACACACATTCTGTTGATTTTTGATGTTGTTTTTAAAAATTATTTCCTTAATTGTTTTGTTTCCTCTTCCTTCTCCTCTTCTAGCCACATTATCCTCTTGCCATAATAAACCCCCTGTATATATATTTTTAAATCAGTTCAAAATTACAGCATATTAGGGTTTTCCAGAGAAATAAAAACAATAGCATAATATCCTATATTATATGATAATAGAATAATATTACACATATGCTTGTATATAGGAAAATATCATTTATATATATATACATATCTATCTATTCCTATATCTATATATAGATAGATAGATTTCTTATACAGTTTTGGTTCAAGGAGCCATAGAAGTCTCATGATCTGCTTTCTGCAAGTTGGAGACCCAGGAAAGCTAGTGATGTAGTTCGAAGGCTTCAGATCCAGAGATCTAGTAGTATAGATTCCTGTCTGGGTCTGAAGGCATGAGAACCAGAAGCACAAAAGACAGAAGAATGGTGTCTCAGTTCAAAAGACAGGCAGAGAGTGAATTCAGCCTTCTTTCATCTCTTTGTGCTATTTAGGCTTTCAATGGATTAAGTGATGTCCACCCCCTTGGGAACTGCTTGACTCAGTTTCCCCATTTAAAAGCTAGTCTCTTCTAGAAACATCTTCACAGATGCACCCAGATATAACACCTAAACACTATCTGAGCATCCTGTGGCTCCATCAAGTTGTCATACACAATTACCCATCAAATATGTGGAATGCTTTTGTCAAAAGATAAGCTCACTTCTCCCACATGTCAGAATTCCAACAGTCATGGTATGTTGACAACCTATGTGTATTGAGGGAGAAAAAAGTTTGATATTCCCAAACTTCAAGTTTGAAAACCACCGCCCAGAACATTACCTGTTGTTCATACTGCCATAAAATGTATTAAAAGGGTGAATGAATATCACTATCTACTTTCTATTGAGAATAACTCAAATGTAATGACTGAGATCAGCTTAGCAGCAACATATAATCAAGGCAGATTTTAGGAATTCGTATTTAAATACAAATTAAGGACAGCAAATAAAAGTCAAATGAATGGCATGTGAATAAAGAAATCTGTCATGGGTTAGTAGAAATAAGTGAAAGGCAGTGATAACATTATAATCATGATGTCAGCAGAGATAAATGCCATTTATACAGGTGAGAGGAAGCAAGATGACAGGTGGCAAAAATATTCTAGGGCCTAAATGTCATTTGGTAATGACTGCTTTTTGACATTTTTACCCAGGATAAGGGGTATAATTCCATTCATTGCGTTTTATGAAATTCAAAAATAAGATGGGTATACTTTTGTGCTCCGACTTTTTCTGCATAGTTACGACTTCTCAAATCGTGTGTAATTCCTAATGGACTAGGAAAGTGTAGTCTGTTATTTATATGTGTAGTCTGTTATTTATATGTTCCTCATAGTGCAAAGTACACAGTATTGACTAAAAATTATTAAACAGTGTGTCTTGGAGGAAGACAAAATATATATTATAAATATATATTTATTTATATAAAATATATATGATATTATCCTATATATATAGTGCAAGGTGTGCATACCAGTAACCTGCTATTGCTATGGATTACCATTGTACTAAGAACAGTACAGTATACATTCCTGATTAGAATTTTAGTCTCTTGGCCGAGACTTCCTGAGTTCACATTCTCTTCACTGGCTCTATGCTATTCAGCAGTGACTCAACTCTACATCATTTTCTTCATCTGGAAAAGAGTGTTAATAATAGTATTAACTATTTAAAGGAATTAATGTTTATAAAAGGCTAAGGACAATGTTTAGTATATATGAAACACTAAGCAATTGTTAATTGTTTTACCATTTGTGTGTGTGTGTGTGTGTGTGTGTGATTGTTACCATTATTAAGTAGTATTAAGTAGTAGAAACTTAATAAGTAGTAGAAACTCAAAATTTACTAACACACCAACAGCCTCAGCAGAAGTAAAATTCAGATGAAGTCTATACTCTCTTCCTGGGCAGACTACCCGGCACACTGTTTAACATCTCTGAGTCTCACCTGTACTTAACCTCTGGGCTCTATCTGCTGCGTCAACCTTGAGTATGATCTCTGAGAATGATTTCAAGGCTGGCGCTAGTAGGTTAATACTAAACTACTGTGGGACTTATGTTGGTCACTGAGTGACTAATATTCTAAGAGTCTCTAAAAGAGGAATGCATGACACAGGCTCTAAATTTAAGCAAGGCATCACAGTTATAAGCAAGTGATAGCATATACAGTTATTCATAGAAAAGTCTTTCTCAAATATATGCCACTGAGTATGTAAGTTGCCTTGTAAAATGCAAACAAACAAGAAAGTAACAAATAATGCAAGCAAACAAATGAACCAATCAGATTTGTGGTCAAATAAGTTTGGAGTCTTCTGGTTTCAACAAAATTATTCCTTTACTAAAGGAATTCTCAGAACTTTTAATATACTAATATTGTAGATCTCCAAGATGGTTAAATTGACCAAGCTCTCCAAGTGTAATTTATCTTGAAACTTAAAAAAACCAACAACAATTTTCCACACAAATATGCTATTTTATGAAAAATACAATTTATATATTTAGAATGAAAGAGTATTATTCTGCATTTTGCAATTTCAAATGTCTATACATGCTGTATAAAATACAGCCACTATTATTATGTATAGGTCACTATAATAACTTATTTGTCAAGCCATTATCTTTGTCAAATGTCTATTACCCATAATTCAATGTAGCCACATTTTGTTAGAGCCACCCTACCAGCTCAATTGTATACCAAGGAGCCATATAGAGTTAAGTAGTGGCAATTTAGTCCTAACTTCCAGCACCAGGAGAGACCATTAAGATATATGTGAATGGATGGGAAGAAGCATCTATAAAATAAATCTGAAGAGTCAAGAGAAACTGAAGAAAAGTAGAGATAAAGGTACATATTTCTCAAAGGAAAAAAGGAGATGTCTGGTCATTACCAAATGACATGACAGATATATCTCCAACAACAGCATATCTGTATAAAAGACAGTAGGGTGGGCCAGGCATGGTGGCTCACACTTCTAATCCCAGCACTTTGGGAGGCTGAGGTGGGCAGATCACGAGGTCAGGAGATCAAGACCATCCTGGCCAACATGGTGAAACCCCGTCTCTACTAAAAATACACAGATTAGCCAAGTGTGGAAGCATGTGCCTGTAGTCCCAGCTACTCAGGAGGCTGAGGCAGAAGAATTGCTTGAACCTGGGATGTGGAGCCTGTAGTGAGGCAAGATTGTGCCACTGCGCTCCAGTCCGGGCAACAGAATGACACTCCACACACACACACACACACACACACACACACACACACACACACACACAAAAAGATAGTAGGGTGGATACGTCACTTTCAGTTAGCTAACATCATTCAGCCAATCAGTCAAATCACTTAAAAAAATTGTGGAGAGCACCGACAGTATGCCAGAATTATTCTAGGTATTGGGATACAGTAAGGAGTGATTGGACATGATTCTTGATTTCAGAGACCCTACATTACATGGAGTGAGGTAGAATAGCAGAGAGATACACATAGTGTGCCATTTACTATGTGTATCTTCCTGCTAGTCAACCTATTCTATTTCCTGAGGAAAATTAAGCTGGGCAAGAGGTTGAATCTTACAGGGCAGGGAAGAACTCCTTTTGGTAGGGTCCTTACAGAAGATGATATGATTTAGATATGTCTTCCTGCCCAAATCGCATGCTCAATTGTAATATCCAATGTTGGAGGTGGGAGGAGGTGATTGGATTATGAAGGAGGTTTCTAATGCATGGTTTAGCACCATCCACTTGGTGCTGTTCTTGTGATAGTGAGTCCTGGCAACATCTGGTTGTTTAAAAGTGTGTAGTACCTCCCCACTCTCTCTCTTCCTCCTGTGCTGGCCATGTGAAGTGCCTGCCCCCACCTTGCCTTCTGCCATGATTGTAAGTTTCCTGAGGCCTCCCCAGAAGCCGAGTGGATGCCAGCATCATGCTTCCTGTATAGCCTGCAGAACCATGAGCCAATTAAATCTCTTTTCTTTATAAATTACCCAGTCTCAGGTATTTCTTCATAGCAGGGTGAGAATGGACTAATACAGAAGCCCTCTCTGGGAAGATCTTACTCAGACAGAGGTCTTATTAATGAGAGGACGTGTTACTGTGAGTGGATAAATTGCACTGGAAGCTGAATAATAGGAAGCACCCAAGACTAGAGGTGGAAACCTGCCTAGAGTACTCAAGTAACAGCAAGGAGGCCAGAAAGTATTTTTATTTGTTTACTTTCAATCAAATTCTGTCCATGTTAAACCAATTTAAATGAAAATATTTAATGAGACCAATTTTCTGCTATATTCACATTCATGGATACTATTCAATTTTATCCTTATATACTCTGCCTATTTCATCTCAAACGTCTCTAATATGTAGTCATAGCTTGATGTTTAGATAGGATTCAAATCATAAACTACTACTAATGTTTATGTTGTATTGATCATTTTCTAGTCCCGTCTATTAGTCTGGTACTCACACACAGTCCTCGACCTTTTCCAGAGATTATTGCATTTCATTAGTGATTAGAATTATAATCTTACTCCTTCTCTCCTCCAAAAAATGGGTGTGGTAGATTCTAAAGATGTACTCAATTCGTCACTCCTCCTGGGACCTATGATTGGGCCAAATGACTGCAGTGAATTTCCACTTTGGGCAGGAAAATATGCCCTTCCCTTTGGCTCTGTAGCTCAGCCATGTGACTTGCTTTGGCCATGTTAGACAATGTGATAGAAGCAGAGGTTTGCATAACTCTGTGTAATTGAGCTTCACTGCTCTCTTTGTGCCTCTGCCATGAGATCATGCCTCAGTTAACCTTTTGGAGGATGAGCAACTTGTGGAGTGAAGTAAGTTACCCAGGTCATCCCAGCCAAAACCAACCTTGCTCAGCTGAATGCCAGGTGACAGCCTTCATTTAAGGGAGCCTAGACAAGACCAGCAAAGCCATCCAGATGGCCTCTCAGACAGATGGTCAATAAAGGAATGTTGTTTTAGACCACGGAGATTTTGTGGTTGTTCAGTATGCAAAGGTATTTTGGTAATAGGTACCTGATACTATACGCTATGCAAAGCACATGTGTGTTTATGCCATTCAATACTAAAACATGTTAGAGTACAGTGTCCCAATCAACATTAGTAATTTGTAAACCTTAAAAAGGAAGAGTTTTTGTGGTTGTTGTTGTAGCTGCAGGGTTGCCTCATGTTTCTTAAATACCTCTGGCCTAACTGAATACAGCATAAAAATGTATTTATCTTAAGCACACACGTGTGACAGCTTCTGCCTTCTAAGGCATAGCCTCAAGACTTGCTCAGAGATGACAATAAAAGAACCCCCAAACACCTGAAATAAATTTCTCAAGGCAACAGTGCTAACATCATGAATCTGTCTAGAAAGTCATCAGATCTTTAGAAGCTACTTAATTAATAAGTATATTTTAAGCTTTTTAGTGCCTGACACAAAATACAGAGGATATTGCCCATACATTGTTAATAACCAAATACAAGGAAATCTAGGTAATAAAATATGAGGAGAAAAAAATACAAACATTCACACTATAAATATCAAAGAAGAGGGATGTTTCTGGAGTTAAGGAATATTTTCAATTGGTTTTGTAATTGGGTTTGTTTTTGTTCAAGTGTCACTTTTGAAAGCTTGGTAAGATTACTATTAAATATGAAATTTTAGTTTTATGTAGAAAACCTTACATCATGCTTATTCCTGGCCTGTGAAAAAAGAAGAGTAATTACTTTGTTTGTAGAAGGAAGTGATAATGAAATTTTTAAGAAAACAGAAACAAAAAAATATTTTTTATTTAGATGAATGGTAATTCTTTGAAACAGTTGGCAATTTCTTGCCTTATGGAAATAGCCATCCCTCTACTTTTTTATGGAACAGTTAAAGCAGAGACATTTGCCATTCCCAGAAGAAAGCCTTTTTTTTTTTTTTTTTTTTTTTTTTGGACAATCTTCCAGGGCTTTGCCTGGGAAGTGTTTGACCATCTGCTAACTCTAGGCCTTTGAGGTTGAGAATGTTCTGTATTTTAAAGGGAAATCTAATTTCTTGTTCAAGGAGATCTCAAGTTCAGAGAGGCTGTCATCTCCTCCGTCCCACCCTTGTTTGTGGTCAGATGAAACCACACCCAAAAAAAGTTGATGCCTTTTCACTAACACAGGTGCATAGGCATGCCTGTAATAATCAATTACTTACATAAGGCAGAGAAAGTGACTCAAGGTCAGAACTCAGGGATGAATGCTGCCATTCTGTCCTGTGGTCCTCCAGATCAGGGATGAGAAAAAAAAAAAAAGAAAAATGAAGGAAGCTGCCAATCCAGCCCTGTAGAGGCGGGAAGGGCTACTCCAAAACTCTGGTTACTTGATCATGGAGAGCAAGTTCTCTCAAAGTGTTTAACTCAGATGCTGAGCCTGTAGTTGCATGTGGTCATAGACTCCTTAGCTAAGTTGCCCAAACAAAACCTACTCAGGAGGCTAAGGGAAGTCGAGGCTGCGGTAAGACAATCATCCTGCCACTGCACTCTGGCCTGGGTGACAGAGTGTGACCCTGTCTCAAAAATAATAAATAAGTAAATAAAAAGAATGAAGTTTTTGGAACCACACTTCCTGGCTTTGGTGTGACCAGGCAACCTTGAGACAATCATTTCACCTCTCTGTACTCAGTTTTCTTACCTGTCCAATGAGTATAGTGAAAGCACTTACCTCACAGGGTTGTTACAAGGATTAAAATTGCTAATGTATTTAAAGAAGCTAGAACAGTGCCTGGTACTTTGTAAGTGCTACAAAAATGGCAACTTTTACAATAATTCATTTTGACAAATGATTTTACTGTTGCTACTTTTGTGTTTTTTGGCTGCCACTAAATGAGAAAGTCATGCTAGCTATTGGAATCCATTTCCTCATCTGTAAAATGAGGGTGTTGTACCCTATAAAGTTAGGACTCCGACACTGTCCTTCTAAGACACACAAATATGAATTTGCTTGTGTTTGTGTTAAACAGTTTGGAGGTGTTTATATAACATTATAATTGGATGTAATAATCTTTTTTATTAATACAAGATATATTAAGTATTTTAATCCTTTTTACATATTTACTGAGTACCTACTATGTGTCAGACATTGTATTAGATGCTGGGAATTCAGCATCAAAAACCCAATACCCCTGTACCCCGTACTTGTGGTGTTTTCATTCTAGAATTTTTCCCTTGGTTTGCAGCTGTATCAGCTACTTGACAGAATACTCAATAAGTGTATAGGGAACTAGGAACTGGGATCTCAATTCCAGCAGTATGTTTAAGTTATTTAACAGTAATTTAATAGGAGGCTTAATGAAATTTTATAAAGATGCAAAAATTCAAAACTTTGAGTGTTAGGTGTCCCATTAAATTGCTAAAATTGAATTTTTATTTCCTACCTTGGCCACCACATCCATAAGTTTTAAACCAGAAGAGCCAAGTTTATGCTTGCCAAGAACTCTTTAGGAATCCTAATACATGTATTAAATTAAAAAAAAAAAAAAGATAACTTCAGGTGGAAACATTAAAAATGCAGACCAGTTTGTAAAAGACCATGTTACAACCTCAGGACATATTTATAGTTGTACAGAAAATAAATACAGTATGGATTTTTTAAAGATCAACTTATAAACCTGATTTTGAAATTGCTCATACTGTTTCTGTGTATGAAATGAAGTAAAGGCGTGAACCAGATTTGGGCTTACATTAATTCTCAGCTGGCTATTTTTGAGGGTAATGAGAGTATAAAGAAGTTCCTCTTGAATATGTTGAGTTTGAGGTGACCACTAGCATCTGAGAGGCATGTGGTTTAACCGTACAATGTTGCTAATGGTTGATTATTTTGCATTTACAAATTGTATGTAGTAGTTGTATGTAGTTTATTTTTAAAAACAAAAACCTGTACTCTTTGATAAAGAAGACTCAGTTTTGCAAACCGTCAAAGACCTAAGACATCATGGGATGAAATCTGTCTCTTCTTCCTTCTTCTGTCCTCTCCCCATTCTCCCTCTTTTTGCAGTTTACGCAAAAGGTGAATACAAATATTTTAGTTTGTCTTATTAATAATACACAAAATTTTTGTTCAAAATAGAAAACCAAATTTTACTTTTGTATTAGTGTATTATCAATATTAAAACTAATTTTAATAAAACATCATAAATAAATTTCTCAAATCTATCATCTTTTAACCTCAAGATTTTCATAAACTTTTCATTTTACATTTTTTCCAACTTTCTATATTTATCTCATGTTATCAAATTTTTTACTCCTTCAATCTGAAACCTTTAAGAAACCAGACAAAATTTTTAACACACATTTTTATGCCCTTTTAACTTTCCTCATTAAATGCATATTTTGCATTAGTTTGCACACTCTGCATACAGAATTGTTTCTTTCACATCTAGTAGTTAAAAACTAATTTCTAGTGAAAACCCTCAAACGTAATTTTGAAAGTAATTTTATATCAGTATTTGTAAACAAAAAAATTTATAATTTTTTTAGAAAAATAGTTTTCCAAAGTTTTCTGAAGTTTGAAGGAAATTCAATTCCATTTCAAAATTCAATTTTCTAAAGTTTGAAGAACCTTCAATTCTTCAAATTACCGTTTATTAACAGATTTAAATATATTTAGCTTTTCTGTGCCATATAAAACAACATGTCAAGGTATGTAAACTTAAACTCATGTTTAATAATCAATATTTCAGTATCTTAAAGATGACTCAGACAGTTTATGATTATCTGTTACCTATTTTAATATAACATGAGTCTAAGATTTTAGATTACTGGAAATAATTTTGAATCTACAGACTACACTGGTAGCCTCCCTAATGTCTTCCCCCAGTAATTCTAGGTCCTAAGTAGACACGTGGCACCCAGGAGGACTGTGAAGGTCAGGAGCTGTCTGCCTCCATCAGAACAGAAGTCAAAGCTGTGAAAGCTATACCTGGAGGATCCAACCCCTCCCAAAATAGCCAGGAGGTAAAACAGGGAAAGCAGAGGGAGAAGGGGCCGTATCTGGCTTGATTCTGGCTTGTAGTTGCTGGTCTAGGCACTAAGAACATGTCTCCAGACTTGGTTATAGCCATCTATCCAGACCTGATTGTAGCCATCTATCCAGACCTCTGAATCCAGACACTCTAAACCAAAGACATAAGCTCACATTCAAATCAAGCAAGTAGCTAATTATATGTAACTGATAATTTTGAAATAATTTTCATTTTACCAACAATTTAAAAACCAGTTTTATGTACCAAATATCACAAACACATAACACATATAGACATACAAACACACAGAAGCAGCTCCTATAGCTCTCATAAAGGATTTTCATTTGCGGGCTTTTAAATACTTTTTCTTCTCCACATTCTGTCTATCAGTATTCCAACTACTGGTTTCATTGCCCTAAGTATTTTTAACTAGGCAACAAATTTGCATTTCTAAAAGGATAACTCATAGGTGGAACAAAAAATTATATTTCATAAACACAGAGCTAAGATTTTGGGTCTAAGTAATGTATCATCATTTGCTCAAAACAAGGGGGAAAACATTGCTCAAACTGAAGTTCACTTAAGATGGCCAGAAAAGCACCTTAAACAAACATATGACTTCTTATGTAAATTTAAAAGAATGGTATGAGTGGGGGGGGAGGGGCAGACATCCTTAAAAATGTAGATTTCCTTTATAGATGTAAATTTATTTTACAAAAGAGTTTCAATATAGGCAATTAAATTCCAAAAAGGTGTATTTTAGTTTAATAGGGTGTTCTTGTTAAAACAGCTACTGTTTTTTAGTGAAAATTACTCAGTTCAGGGTAATGGGTCAAGCCCATTAAGGAACAGGGTTAACAAAGCATTATAAGCCTGGACTCAGCATGGATAGATCTGAAAAAGAAATGAGTCCATTACCTGACAGCCTACCTTATATAGATACCTTATCTAGGACAGCTTTCCTTCCACCTATGGGATGGGATAGTAACTAGGACAAAAGTTTAGCAAATTTAATTTTTTCCAATAACTCACGTAAGCATTTTATTTGCCTTTTATAAAGTCTTTAAATAAAAGTATTGAAATCTTTTTAGATGTTTCTGCATATCAGCAGACATCCCTGGATGAGACTAATTTGGGAGACCTCACTTTCAAATGAACTTCAGTGCAATGTAGTCATCTGGAACATTCCACTGTAACATATCCTTAGTAAGATTTCACCATTTCTGTAAGAGTTTGCTGCTTCTGGGGTCTAATACTTAATGCATGTATTAGCTGGAAAGAACTCAGTTCTTTAGAAATTAAAGATCACATTTTTACCTCAAATATTGACTTTCACTCTCAGGTTTCCTTGATCAACTTAGCCAGTGATTTTTTTTTCCTACGTAAGTGCTCAAGAAAAATGTAACAAAGAGGTAGAACACAAAAATCCCTGCAAATTTCCAAAAGCTAAATTTTACACCCCCTGCAGTATTACCATTTACTACTAGCTAATTTTTGACACAGTGTGAAAGGAATGAGGCACATCCCCCATATATCTCCCAACTTCCTGAGCCCAGCACAAACACATTCCTCCATATTTCTTTCAAACTTCAGAAAAAACATCACCTGGGAGATCTCCGATAAGGAATGCTAAATGTATAATGTTAACCAATTGTAATGCTGTAACCGAGAGAATTACCTTGTTCCCTGTAACTTTACATATCCTGTTTACATCGGGCTATAAAAAGCAAGCACTCGCATTGTTTGAGGTCCTCTTGTATGCTGTGGAATGGAGGGACCAAGTTCGAACTTGTAGTAAAGATCCTTGCCGCTTGGCTTTGACTCTGGACTCTGGTGGTCTTCTTTGGGGAACAAACGGTCTGGGCATAACAAGTGAGATGTGAGAGGCCTCTAACTGGATCCAAACCAGTGAACTACTAGATCCAATCTGATTCTGGACCCAGTCCAGTTTCTGTCATGACGTCTAAACCCAGTTTGCATCAGAAATTTGCTCAAATAGACTCAGAGAGCTCAAAACACAAATTCATGGAGCTTTGGAATCTGAGAGAACTTACCATGATCCCCAGCTACTCCAATTCAGCAGTGGGCACGATGGGCCCCGCAGGGACCTCACTTGGTCACTCAGCACTCCTGGGGGTTATTAGAAGCTGTGTTTTGGATCCCACTTCTAATGTCATCTGTTAAAAGAAATACTTCTGCTGAAATAATTTTAAAAAGTTTAATTGAGCAAATGACGATTCATGAATTGGGCAGCCTCCTGAGCCAGATAGGCTCAGAGACTCTAGCAGAGCCACGGGTGGAAGATTTATGAACAGAAAAAGGAAAGTGATGTAAAGAAAATGGAAATGAAGTACAGGAACAGTTGGATTGCTTTCAGCTCCTCATTTACCTTATTTGAATACAGTTTGAACAGTGGCCACCTTTGAGTGGCCAAGCATAGACTACGGTCTGTATATAACTCCATTCAGGTTGTAGTTCTCAATGTACAGAGACACCTTTAGGCTGAACTTAAAATATGTAAGGATACAGTTTTAGGCTAAACTTAATTTAACAAGTTCAACTTAATATTAGGTGATAGTAGTTTAAAGGAAGGTTTAATTGAACTTCCATAGTGATGGAAATGCTTTTATCTGCCATGCCCAATATGGTAGCCACTAGCCAACATGGGAAGTGTGTCTGGGTTATGGAGGGGATAGATTTCTAATTCTAGTTAATTTCAATGTATTAAAATTTAAATAGTTCCGTGTGGCTAGTGGCTACCTTATAAGACAGAAAAGTTTAGAGATGTAAGTCAGAGAACTATACACATCAACACAGATTATTACTATTTTCAGGACAAGGAATGGAGTTTTATGCTTCTAACAGCAATCTTGTTTTAAAAAACATTATTAATATTCCTATTTTACAGATGGTGAAAACTAAGGCAGAGTGGCACTATATTATTTGGTCAGGTTCATCCACATTTGGAAAAAGGTTTAGAAACATGGGTCTTTAGGTGAGCAAGTGTCAGAACATTGAAGAGAAAAGCAAGGAACAAAGACGTCCATATTCTAACGGCCAGAGCCTGTGAATACACTGCCATGTAAGGAGACTGTGCAGATGTGATTAAGTTAACAATGTTGAGTTGTGGAATTATTCACATGGGTGCCATATAATCACAAGGATCCTGGTAAAGAGAAGACAGAGGCAGAAAGAAAGAATGAAAGAGACGGCATCAAAAGAAAGACTCATCCCTACGTCATAAGAAAGATTCATCCTTACATAGCTGACTTTGAAGATGGGACTGTGAGGCAAGGAATGTGAGTGGAATCTAGAAGCTGGAAAAGGCTAGGAAAACGGATTCTTTCCCAGCACCTCCAGAGGAACACAGCACTATGGGCACCTTGATATTTGCCCAGTGAAATCGATTTCTGACTTCTGACCTCCAGAACGATAAGATATTAAATTGTTTTAAGCCATTAAGCTTGTGGTAATTTGGTACAAAAGTAAGATAAAACTAACAAGGCAGTTAGGCTACAAGTAAGAGAATGAGTTACAGGTTGTTTTAATTAAAAAAAAAAAAAAAAAAAGAGGTGCAGTTGGCCTGATGTTAATGGCAGTGGAAATGGAGAGAAAAAATAAATATGCAATACGAGGAAATCAGAATCAGCAGAAGTAAAATCAAAAGGTAGGGTTTAGAACAACAAAAAAGATAGACCACAAGTGTTGAAGCATGAAGCATTTCTCCTAAGAAAAATGCTTCTCAAATATCTCTATATGTGTGACCTCATATAGCACAATATGTTAAGAAAGGAGCTGGGACTCAGAGAAGTCTCTCATCATCAATTCATGGAGGACTTTAAAATCTCAGAGAGCCGCCCACACTTGGCCCAGCTTACCCGCTGTTGGCTTTATTCTGCAAGCCCCATATAAAACAGCAGCTGCTGTCTGCATCAACATTGCTGTATTATGAAAATTGTGGGGGATGTAATTTTTTTTTTTTTTACGTTACTTGGCAACACATTTCTGTCCAGGTGTTTGAGGAACTCAGACCATAATTATGCCAAAGCAAGAGTAGATGAGAAGTTCAGTCAAGGAAACCAGATTGCTTTTTGTCAAGAGAGTCTGTCAAGAGAGATAGCCTGGTGTGGTGGAAAGAACGTGCGCTTTGTTGAAAATGCTGAATTTGCATACTGATTCTATCACTTAGTTCTGAGATGTTGTACAATAAACTTTTAAGCTCCCTGAACCTCATTTTTGTCATTTGTTCAGCATAGGTAGAATCACATCCAGCTTGTAGGATTGCCGCATGGAATAAATGAGTTGATGAATATAACGTGTTAGCCCAAAGTGGATACTCAGTAATTGCAATAGACACAGCAAGGGCTCCAAAGGACATGGAAATTGAGTTAGTGGTCATATTTTGCAAGAGTATTGCTTTTCTATCTTAAAAACTGAAAATAGATTTTATTGACTAAACATATAACCAGACAGCACATATGCAACGGAATAAAACTTATGTCACAAGAAGGCACTGTGGACATGACGTCTGAGACCTGGAAGTAATTATTAATGTCAGGGTAATATATTATGTAGATGTTAAAAATAACTCAAATGTAGACGTTCTTTTTCCCTATTTGAAGTATGTATATGATGTTCATTACTGTGTTGCCCAGATTGGGAGCAACTGGAGAAGAATTTTTGTACAGGATGGAAGGGAGAAAGGCAAGAAGGATGAAAGCAAGCAGAAAGGGAGGGAGGGAGCATGGAAGAGAAGGAGGAAGAAGAAAGAAAAGAAAGAAATGAAGGAGGGAAGCAAGGAGGAAAAAAAATTTAGTAGAAAGTAATGAATTTAGAAAGGAAGAAAAATTATAAAAGATGGAGAGATGAAATGTCTAATTATTCATCCCTCCTCTTTGCCATGCTTGGAATGAACAAATATAAAGTGTTAATTCATCCACTCATTTTCCCATGCAATGGATATTTATTAACATTTCATCAGAAACTGGGGGTATAGAAGTAATTTATTTAGTCCTTAATAAACTTCATATTACTATCACCGTTTTATGAATGTGCAAACTTAGTTATCGTTAGCTGATTAGTGACAGACTAAGATTCCAATTCTTATCTGTTTAGCTCCAAGTTAAGTGCTCATTCTGTTTCCACACAATGCCATCCTAAGAGTAATAGAAGCAATGCACTATAAATGTGTGTGTATGTGTATGTGTGTCTGTGTGTGACAGAGAGAGAAATTTTGAAAGTTTGTCCATTTTTTGAACAATGTGAAAAAGTCATACAGCCATTTTTTAGGGTACTTGGAATACTGGTTATCATTTCTGTTCTTCTTAGGGAAAGCTATCACAAGGAGATTAACTAATATTAGAGATTTAGCACTGTACATAGTAGGTACTCAAAAAACATGTTTAATTACATGTGTAATTACATAACATATTTTGTAAAAGCAAAATATACCTCACAAATCCAAATACTTGCCAACTTTCCTAAATAATATACACCTGCAGAATACTACAATATATTTCACACATACTCAGGGAGCACACACTGTGTATTAGTAACTATACTGTGTGAAACTAATACAAAAATTAAAAGACCCAGAACCTAATCTGTAGCTCACAAAGGATGGAAGACAGCATGAGAAAGATGCAATGGCAGACCGATTTGTAGCTGATCTTCATATAAGATAGTATAAAGGAAATTAATACGACAGTTTTTATTTTTTTTTGTATCAAGGGAGAAATAACAGACACATTTTTTGGGGGGCAGTCAAAAATTAGGAAGAGGAGTCAAGAGAAACTTCACAGTAGAGGCAAAATTAGCAATTGGGGTCAGGGAATGGCAAAACATTCATTGTTTTCAGAAGGTAGCCTAATTGAGGAGAAATAGAGAGAAAGTGGGCCAGGGAAACTGGTTCTTGATTTTGAATAACATTTCAGGCAGTGCTAAGGAATACGGATTTTTTTTCTGCAATGGAGATAATGAGGGTCCCTTGAATACTTTAAATGATGGTATGACATGAACAATTCATACACTGCTGGTCGCTTCCAATTGAAATGTGGTGGACTGAAAACATCTGCTTAGTTTCTACCTTAAAACCCTACTAAAATAATAATAAGGGAATTTTTTTTATAAAGAAGGAATCAACACAGAAGGTCAAAGGTCAAAGAGGATAGCAGAGGAGCAACATTGACAATATTTTGAGCATTGGGAAGCAGATGAGCTGTAGACTCAATACCTGCCTGTTAGTGGGAGATCTTCACCCATGGACCCCCATCAGTGGGAGAGCCAAGAACTGGCTGGTTTATATAACAGTCTTCCTCACAACACAAATTGGGATGGTGTCAGGATAAAAACAGGAGAATTGTTTTAAAGTCCTATCATGAAGGGATTAGAACCCTGAGCTCTTTCCTAGTGCCACATAGTCAAGCCAGTAGATCTCCCCATTCTTACAGACGGCAGATTTTTTCTTCTTTAGAGATAATATGTACAGGCCTCTGTACTGAGGTGCACCAGATATAGTTGTGGGTGAGACAGAATCTAAATAAATGAAATTTAAGTGAAACTTGCATAGAGATTTGGTCACTTTAAGACTTCTCTGCTAGGATTCTAGAACAGTCAATAATACCTATAACATCCAGTCAGGAAAATAAAAATGTTCTTAAGTATATGGCCAGCCTAACAGAAAACTTCTGTGTCCCAATCAAAGCACAACAAAATAAAACAAAAACAAGCAAGAAAAGCCCAATAGCACAACAGCCTGTTCAACCTACAGCCAAGATTGCAACAGACAAATGCCACCATGCAGAGCTTCCAAAAGCTGTGTATGGCCAACTCCCAAAGCTGAGCAGGCAACCAAAAATCTCTAGACATTTGTGAAAGACTCTGTATAAAGATGCCTTGTGGTCCCCTAATTCTGCTATTTCCTTCTTCCGTAGAAATAGAACTTCAATTTGCAGATGACTGTCTTGGCAGCTACGGATAACTCTGTGCTAACTGGAATGTGTGTAAAAGTGACTTATAAAACATCTCTCATTGGCTTCAAAGGAAACTCTGACCCTGGAATTTCTCTCTTTTCCTCTTTCAGCAAGATGGTGCAGCTGGGGCATAAGACTCAGCTTCCACAGCGCAGACAAAGACAAAAACTCTAGGTGACAGTAGAGAAAAACAGTGGAAGGAACCTGGGACGCTAAGTGACTGCTTGGAACAAAGCTATGCCCCTAACTTAGGTTTCTCACTCCAGGACAATTTCTCTGTATTCTATGTTCCTGAGGCCATAGTAATTTGGAGATTTGTGTTTTAGTAGCTGGTCTTTTACCTTTGATAACATAGCCTCAAATATAAAACCAAGAGAATCAACCCAATGAAAAAAAAAATGTCTTGAAAGAAATAGAGACTTTGATGATTGGAGAAAAATAAAGCAAAACGAAGTAATAGCTGCAATATCCACAGAAAATAAGAAATGATATTGAAGAAAAGAATATTTGGAGAATGTTTAAAAGCTATTAGAAATTAACCAAACATATGAAAATTGAAATAATAAATTTCATTTTTTTAAATTCCAGTACTCCACTCACAAAATTAGAACTGGAAGACAAAACCTAAGAAATATCTCAGAAAGTATGGCAAGAAAGCCCAATTATAAAAATTATTGAGGGAAGAAAATAAAATGAGAAGACTAGTATAGAAAGTCTAACATCCAAATAAAGGGAGTACTGAAAGGAAAGAAGAGACAGAAAAAGAAGAGAAAATCATTAGAGAAATGATAATCCAAAATTGAAGCATGAGTGTTTTCAGATTAAAGGGGCCCATTTGGTGTCTAGCATAGCACACCAAATCACATTATTGTAATGAAATGCCACATGCTTCCAGGGAGACAAGAAAGAAAGAAGAAGACAAGTGTCCTATGTAAAGAATCAAGAATTACATTTGAATTGAAATTTTCATTGCATTCTGCAGGCTAAAAGACAATGAAGGGATATATTCACAGGTCTAAGAGAATTGATCTCCTATCTGGATCTATACCATGGCAAGCAATAAATGCAGTTTAAGGGCAGAATTAAAGGCATTATCACTATTTACGACCTCACAATTACCTTCCACGTACCATTTCTTAAGAAGTTAAAAGAGGAATTTGTTCCCCAAAACAAGAAGTAAACTAAGAAAGAAAAATATATGGGATAAGTCAGCAAAAAGGAGAAAGAGATGGATGGGGAAGGAAATTTTAAAGAGGGTAGCAAAGAAAAGTCTCTTGACAATAGCTACTGAACTAGTTCTGGTTGGAAGAAGTCAGAAAACATGAGGTAAAATGTATTCCAGGAGATCTATGAGAGTCCTTCATACGTCTGAATATACCAAGAGGAGGTTCACATGAATGAGGGAGAGCTGAATGGTAAGGACTTAGAAAGCTACACATGTTATAAAATAAAACATTTTACAACTTCAGAGAAAATAAAAACACTGCTTAGGAAAGGGAGTCTTATTAATTGCCTCGTTTTGCTTTGAATAACACTTACATAGTAATAATGATCTAAACACTATTCATCCAAGCAAATTATAGTATATGTCTACTGAGAATCAGATGAAATGGGAAGGATGTGCTGTGTGCGTGTTGGGGGGTGCGGTTTGGAGGGAACACTGATGAGTAGGGAACGTGTCTAACCTTCATGTGCTTTAGTGGAAGTTGATAGATGATGAATAAAGCTGAAAATCAGGCAGCAGCAATATTAACAATATTATTAAAATATGGGAAAGTAGATACCAAAAATGATCTCTGCCTCCCGTGTTCAAGCAATTCTCCTGCCTCAGTCTCCTAAGTAGCTGGGACTACAGGTGCATGACACCACGCATGGCTAATTTTTGTATTTTTAATAGAGATGGGGTATCACCATGTTGGCCAGGCTGGTCTTGAACTCCTGACCTCGTGATCCACCAGCCTCGGCCTCCTAAAGTGCTGGGATTACAGGAGTGAGTCACCGCGACCAGCCAGTACCATGATTATTAAATATTCTCTGTTCACTGAATTTCCTTTAAATATAAAAATTATTATTTTTGAAGCTTATTCTTCCTTTTGCATTATGGCAGAAATATATTTCTTACATTTGAGAAGCTCTCAAGTTAATACAATAAAGATTGAGAAATATTATAGGTAGGTTTAATATTTTTACTTCACTTTCAGATGATTGCTTTATCTCACTTCATTTAAACGCTTCTCATTAATAGGCAAAATTAATCCTTTGAGTGTAAGGCAAAACTCTTGACTTCACTGCATATTCTTCTTGTGTGCTAGCTTTCTTTTTGCTACACATTAAGCTGGGATACCTTGTGACCTACTTAATTAAGGAATTAGACTCTATTTGTGTAGGAATTTGCAGCAGAGTTCCAGCACTAAGTAGAGATGCAGACTGTCCCTCTTGTCATTATTTACCTTCTAGCTCACCAAAAGCATGTGCCATGTAAGAAGGTCTCCATTGAAATGGTCCTGGGCAACCCAGCCAGCAACAAATCAAAGGTGAACATGTAAAGCTTTGAAATGCTTCAAGAGAGATTTCAAAACCTGTCATTGGTAGACTGAGACTCTGGAATACACAACTATAAATTAATATGAAAACCTGAAATTAAATAAATAGTTGAAAGGGAGTTTCTCATTTAGTTACTCAGTGAGAACTAGGTCTGATAAACCATGACTTTAGAATAGGAGACTGCGTAACTTTGAAGTTAAGATTCTGGCTTTTGATGTCAGACTGGCCTGGCTTTGAATCCTGGCCTGCATCCTCCTAGCTGGTGACCTTGGGAACATCACTTAATCTCTCAAAATTTGAGTTTCCTTGCCTATAAGATAGAACTATGGTCATCATTTCATGAATTGTTAAAGAATTCAACATGATGATGTATAGAAAGGAGTCAGCAGTATCTGGCAGTCCAGACAGTCAATGATAGGTATTATGAATGATAAGTAATTGAAATGAATAAATAAAATAATATTAAATTATGAACAAATAATAAATAAATTAATTAAATGAATACTTAAAGGTGCTGGAATAATAATGTTAGAAACACCAACAGCTGCAGTAGCAGAATAGAAATAATATTCCTTAAAAAGGGCATGGTAATGTATTGCCCACCTGGCATATGTTACAAAGAAGCATTCCTTGAACTCTCTAAGCAGTTAAACACTGCCTCTTCTGGATAATAAGGCAGTGGATAATAATGTCTTCATATTAACATTTAGCACTTATCACATTAACATTAACGTACTTATGTATACACCATAGTTATTTACGCATGTATGAAATTATAAATGTACCATAACTATGTATACACCATAATTATATGTTCCTCATTCTTCTGGAAGGCAGAGATTGAGTTGTCTCCATGTTTGAATTTCCAGAACTTTGAAAAAATTTCTAACATCTAGATGACACAAATACTTATTAATGAATGAATGGACTGATATATAGTAGGCTTTCTTATAATCTTTCTTTTAACATGTATTAAATGCATGCAGAACTTTGAGAGGATAAGTCAATATTCAACATATTGGATGGAAAATAAATGCATGATGTTGATGTCAGGTGATCCATTTCCATTCTTACAATGGTGTGACCGTGACTTGCTGATCATTTTAGATAAAACCAAGAAAATGTAAAAATTATCTTAAATATTTCGGAGTGGTGAGATGGGACACTCTTCTACTAGTGGGAGTGTGATATGACTAAAGGATGTTCACCATGCATTATCTTCATCGCTTATTTATTTCTCGGCTGCAAAACCAGGTAATCCCTGTGACAGGACCTCAAATTTGCAACTAATATAACTTAACATTGAATTTGGTGATTTGTATTAGAGTTGGTACAATGTCCAACTTTTTTTAATGGTATTTTGACCTCCTTAAAGCAAGATTCTGGCTATTTGTCTTTATTGCAAATTGATTAACTCATTTATTGTACTTATGCCTAGAATACAGCATATCTGAGAATAGCCCATAAATAAATTATTTGAACATATGCTTGTGTTTTAATTCTTGAATATTGATTTACTTTTTATAGAAGTAGGTACAAATTATGCTGCATTTTGGAGTAATGTAATAAAGCCAAGAAGATGCTATAGAAAACAATTAAGCATGTTAGTGATTAAAATGTAGACAATTTGACATCTCCCTATTATCACTGAAGCAATTTGAATTTTCACTTAGAGCTATAGACAGGACACTGCTAGAATGTAAATGCATCATAGTTTAGTTTTCTCTCCACAAGCTAGAGATATTGATTTAATTCAGAGAGTTTATATAAAAGTTAAGAATTTAAGAATTAGAAATCTGATATAAATTAAGTATAGGTATCTAAAGACTATGATGAAAAGTTTTATATTTGTATATATAAAATATGCAAATATGTAAATCCCTGAGGAAAGTCTCAATCACTTTAGGTGGTGTATTAATCTGTTCTCATACTGCTATAAAGACATATTTGAAACTGGGCGATTATAAACAACAGAGGTTTAATTGACTCAGAGTTCCACATGACTGGGAAGGCCTCAGGACACTTACAATCATGGCAAAGGGGAAGCAGGCTCATCTTCACATGGCCAGAGCAGGAGAGAGAGAGAGTGAGGGGAAGGTGCTACACACTTTCCAACAACCAGATCTTGTGAGAACTCTATCACGAGAACAGCAAAGGGGAAGTCTGCCCCCATGATTCAATGCCTTCCCACCAGGCCCCTCCTCCAACATTGAAGATTACAACTTTGACATGAGATTTGGGTGAGGACACAGAATCAAACCCCTTTAGGAGGTTTATTTGCAAAACTTAAGGACATCATGCCTGGGAGGCAGGTCTATGACTTTCTCCAAAGATGATTTTGAGGGCTTCAGTATGCAAAGGGGAAAGGGAAGATACTGGAAGAAAAGGAAGAAATATTTTTAACAACCTGTCAGTAGATGAGAGACAAATGGTTACATCAGCCTTTCACTGAATACACAATTTTCATGTGAGAGGTGGGGTAGAGGAAATAGTAACTTTTGCCTTCATCTAGCTCAGATAATCTTCACTTTTACATAAGATAGTGTAAAAAATAGAGCTGAGGAAGCAATCAGATATGCATATGGCTCAGGTGAGTAGAGTGGTGACTGAATTCTGTCCTTTGTCCTGTACCTGTGAAGATAAGCTAACACTTGGCATTGCCAGGGTGAAGTTTAACAGCACTGCTTTAGGGTAAAGATTTTGGAGTGCACAAGGAAATTCCTTGTCGGGGAGGTATGTAGCTTTTCATCTTTGCAGCTATCTATTTTTTAAGGGGGTGTAAGAGAGAAAACACTAAACAGGGGTAAGAAAAGTGGGGAAAGTGGAGAACAAAAAGGAGAAGCAAGGAGAGGAGAAAGGCAGGAGGGGAGAGAAGAAAGGGGAGAGGGAAGAGGAAAAGAAGAAAAGGGAGGGATTACCGAGGGGACATGAGGCAGTAAAGAAGAGAGGGAAGAGGAAGGCAGGGAGGGAGGAAGAGCTGTCTATGTAGGTATCTTATTCAGGAACCAAATAGGAGGCAGGTATGTGTAACCCAGTTCCCAGCTTGATTTTTCCCTTTGGCTTAGTGAGTTTAGGGGTCACATGTGAAAGGCATATAAATCTTGGGACCCCCAATCTCACTTTTATTTTATACACACACACGCACGCACACAAATGTGTGTGTTTGGGAAGCAGTTATTCCTATATTAATGGATGATAATAATTACAATATATACCAGCAACTTTAAATGCTTGAACTATAATGAGTATACTTTATTTTGTAATATAAGTAAAAAGTTTTACTTTTATTATATTATTTAATCTCCATAAAAACACCTGAAGAAATGGGTGCATTTTTGAATTTTGTAAATGGGGTAACTGAAGCTCAGTGTATTTATGTGATTTACCCAGCAAATGACAGAGACAGTACTTAAATATCCAGTTGTCATTTGGGCGCCATGGCTCACACCTGTAATCCCAACACTTTGGAGGTCAAGACTGGAGAATTGCTTGAGCCCAGGAGTTGTAGACCAGCCTGGCAACATAGTGAGATTCTGTCTCTACAGAAAATAAAAATAATAAAATTAGCTGGGTATGCTGGTGCGCACCTGTAGTCCCGGCTACTAGAGAGGCTGAGTGAGGTGGGAGCATCGCTTGAGCCCAGGCAGTCGAGACTGCAGTGAGTTATAACAGCGTCACTGCACTCCAGCCTGGGTGACAGAGCAAGACCTTGTCTCAAAAAAAAAAAAAAAAAAAAAGAACGAATAAATAAATAAATACATATCCTGTTGTTTGATTCTTAAGCTTATGTTTTGTTTGTTTGCATTCTTATTTGATTCTCTTGTCCTGTATAATTGGTGGGTAATGAAAGTATTGAGACCCATAGGTACTGCTTTATGTATCTTCCCTCACTTCTTTATCTCATCTCTTCCCATTCTTAAACAAAATAAAGAAGGAGAAATGGGGGAGGAGGACATGAGAAAGGGCAGGGGAAAGCAGTCATACTTGCAGATGTGACATCATTCAGTTGAAGTTTATCTGCTTCACTTTTGCCTAATTGCCTCTCCCAGTGGTGTTATAGCAACAGAGATTAAAAATGAATTAAGTAGGAGGAGAAAGAGGAGAAAAAGAGAAAGGAAGTGGAGGAGAATTAAGATTTAAATACAATGTTAAATACTTAATAACTCAGAATTAATGTTTTTTTGTATCATTATATAATTGTACATACTTTTGGAGCACATGTGATATTTTGATAACTGTATACCATGTGGGTGCAATTGACTGCAATGTAAATTCCAAATCAGGGTAACTGGAATAGCCATCACTTTAATTTTTTTCTTGATTAGTCTTTTGAGATGTCATTTAGATCTCCAAATAGATGCCACATTATGGACACAAACTGAAGATTTCAGAGGAACACAGCATTCACAGAAAGAAAGAAAAAGAAAGAAAGAAAGAAAAAGAAAGAAAGAAAGAAAGAAAGAAAGAAAGAAAGAAAGAAAGAAAGAAAGAAAGAAAGAAAGAAAGAAAGAAAGAAAGAAAGAAAGAAGGAAAGACAGGAGGGAGGGAGGGAAAGAAAGGAAAGGAAAGGAAAGCAAAGGAAAGGAAAGGAAAGGAAAGGAAAGGAAAGGAAAGGAAAGGAAAGGAAAGGAAAGGAAAGGAAAGGAAAGGAAAGGAAAGGAAAGGAAAGGAAAGGAAAGGAGGGAAGGAAGGAAAAGAGAGAGAAGGAAGGAAGGAAGGAAGGAAGGAAGGAAGGAAGGAAGGAAGGAAGGAAGGAAGGAAAATCTTTGATTGAGATAAAGTTGGAATTTGTGACACAAAAATGGTTGCTTGCAGTGATACACTGTGCTTGGCTGTTTTTTGTTTATTACAATTTTTAAAATACCATAAGCTTCCTAAATGTGGAAAACATTACTCAGCATCCTTAAAGAGTGTGTAGTGTGTTCGCTGAACCTAGCATTGGTGTAGAGTGAATCCTATCTTCTCTGGAAGGCTGTCACCTAGGAAATCCAGCGGCCTGCTCCTTGGATGTTTTGCCTTTCCATCTACCAGACTCATATTTCAATGCTTACTCTTATTCTGTGAGCAAAAGTTGAGTCTACCCCAACTGCATTTTTGAATATTTTTTCTCTGCACCCACTGAGACAGAACGAGAATGCTCAGCTCCCAAGGTGAAATTATCTGGAATAATTTCAAGGTGACAATGCTTTCACATTTGAAGAGTAGACTGTCTAGAAATATCATAAAGTTTGAGTGAATTCTAGGGATTGAATCAGTCATCAGTATAGGGCCAGGGATCTGAGGCTATCATTTCATTTAAAATCAGATAATTATCTCTAAATGCAAATTGGAACATGTCTATCCAGAAGCTGATTTGGCAGGAGGAAAACAATGTGATCCTGTCTCAAATATTTAAAACTGTGAGGGATGAGAGATGAATTGGACATGGCGTAATAATTTTATTTAGGAAAGGTTGCAGAATGTCAAGGCAAGTCTGATCTTGTTAAATGTTCCCTATGTCAATTCACCAGCTGATGATTTTCCTCATTAAAATCATCACTGTGATTATGCATCTGCTTTTCCCTGAGATTTGAAATTTTGGTCATTTGAACTCTGTAGAGAAGAATATTTAGAAACTTCAGCTATGTATTTTAAGCAACTTGAGATCTTACTCATTTGGTGACTTGAAGGTTTAACCTTATTCTAGTTCTGAATGCTTGCAAATATGTTTACTCATATATTTACAATGTGTTTACAAATATCATGCAAGCATTAGACTCATTTAAGGCACGTTATTATTTAAAACTAGGTGATGATGACTTAAAAAACAAACAAACATAAGCCAACCTGAAATGTATGGAATCTGCTTTATGTCAGTTTTGATACCCCGTTACTCTTTGTTTGCTTGCCTGCAGGAAATCTGGCAAACACTCAAGGGATGGGACTGTAGGGGGCAGGAATGAGACAGTTAGTGACATGCAAAGAAAAAACCATTATTTGGTGATAACCTGATAGGTTTATCTCTAGGACATTCTCAGGGCATATTCTTAAAAAATTTTTAAAACAGCACAACCCAGTACATACATAGTACATATTGTCTATTCTTCGAAGCCTCCCAAAGACATTCACCGTGGAAATTTCACTTCAGTTTGTCATTGTTGGATAGATAGTTTATTCATTCTGACAGAGAACACTAGGAATTTTTGGGGGGCTGGGGGAAGACGTGGATGTTGATAAAATAATTTAAGTAGAAAAAAAGAGGATCTCCATCGTGTAATGGTGAGCACTCTGGACTCTGAAAAAAAGAGGATCTATTTTCTTATTTTCTTTCAGTGGCTTTCATACTCAGTTTTATCATAATATTTTGAGGGAACAGTAGGGTTATCTAGAGAAATGGAATACATATATATCCTTCATGGTGTAAGTTTCAGTCCAAGGGCAAGAGAAGACTGATCAATCCGGGAAGCAGAGAGAGGTAATTCAACTTTCTTCCACTTTTTTGTTCTGTTCGGGCCATTGCTCTTCGATGGGTTGGATGATGCCCAGCTACATTGGCGAAGGCCATCTGCCTTACTCGGTCCTCCAGTCAAATGCTAATCTCCTGTAGAAACACTCTCACAGACACATCTAGAAATAATGTTTAACCAGATACCTGGGCATCTCAAGGTACAGTCAAGTTAACAAACAAAATTAATGATCACAGAGGTCTTAGAAGGAATTCTCTGACTCTTAATTTTTAATTTGATCTTGTATTTCTTCCCAGGAAGTATGAGCAACCCATTAGACATGACAGGGCATCAATAGAAAAGAAGAAACTCTTCAATTCCATCTACACTACAGATTTGTAGTTCTTAATTTTTTTTTTTTTTTTAGTGGTAAGTTGCAGACCACACCAGTGTTCTGCATGTGATAACTAGTGTTATAAACATTGCCCGTGAATATTGAGGGTCTAGAAGAAACAGAAAAGTTGTGATCGCTCCCATTCTTATCCCATTGAGGAATGCATATGGGAGTGCAACTGAATAAGATGCTGTTAAAATTTACTATATTTTTTAGAGTGACTAAATGTTAAACAACAGAAAGGTTACTGTTATTAGAAATACATTAATTTAGCCACACCTCACAATTTATCATAACACAAACGTGTCTCAACACTGGGGCTAGGAATTACTCTTAATTTTTATAAATTCAGGGTCCAACTGCATCTTCATTGCAGACACTGCCAGTGTGAATAGAAGTTAGACACCATGGGGTTGGCGTCTGGTTTCAGAACTACAAGGATCAGGACTTCATGCCTCCCAAACGTATAGCTTCTAGTGCAGTACTGGGTATCACTCTGTTCCAGACCGATTTCGGGGTTATTCTGTACTCCATTAGACAATCCTCAGAGGTATACCTACTAGCACAAGCTTTCTCAACTTGGCAAGTTATTTAAACATTCATAGCCACAGTTTCACATTCCGAAAGTGAGGCATTTGTATATTCTTGATAAGGATTTGTTAGCAATGAAATAAATCATCCACGTAAAGTGCTTTGCATAGTCCTCTGCATGGCTAACTCTATTATTGGCCTAGCCATGTTTCGATAAATATTTGTATCTGGGCATAATGTATAGGATATGATCAATGAGAAATAATATTAAGGAATTAGAGCAGGATTCTAGAAGCAAAATAACTGAAGTGTACTGGGCACCTATTACATGCTAACTCTTATGTTAGCTTGCTTGATACACGTCATCAATTTGAGTACTCACCATAACTCTCCCCAAAAGATTTGCTTTGTACTGTATTATAGAGAAGACACAGAGGAGGTGAGGGAGATGAAATAACAGGCTGAGTAAGGTTGCCACAGAAGAGGGATTTGAACCCAGATTTGTCCCATTTCAAAGACTGTGCTCTTTTCACATTGCAAATAAATGAAGCAGTTTCAGTCTGACTATTCCAAGGGACCTTCTGGAAATATGCAGATGGACTGCTGTTGGGAACTGAATGTTTCCTTGCAAAATTCCTATATTGAAACCCTAACGCTCAACATGATAGTATTAGGAGGTGGAGCCTTTGGGAGGTAATTAGGTCATGAGGGTGGAGCCCTCATCAATGAGGTTATGTCCTTATGAGAAGAGACATGACAGAGATGATTTTTCTCTGGGCCATGTGTGATGGTTAATTTTAAGTATCAACTTCACTGGATTAAGGAACACCTAGAGAACTGGTAAGCATTATTTCTGGGTTTGTCTTTGAGAGTGTTTTCAAAGGTGATTGGCCTGTTATTTAGTTGAACAGGTAGAAAAGATTCATTTTCTATTTATTTATTTATTTATTTATTTATTTATTTATTTATTATTATATTTTAAGTTCTAGGGTACATGTGCATAACGTGCAGGTTTGTTACATATGTATACTTGTGCCATGTTGGTGTGCTGCACCCATCAACTCATCAGCACCCATCAACTCGTGGAAAGATTCATTTTCAAAGGTGGGCAGGCACCATCCAATGGGCTGGAGGGCAGAATAGAACAAAAATGGCAGGGGAAAGGCAATTTCCCCTCTCCCATCTGGAGCTGTGACAGTCTTTTTTTTTTTTTTTCCTGCCCTGGGACCTCAGAACTCTAGGCTCTCTGACCTTTGGGCTCCAGCACTTACTTCAGTGGTCCTAGGTTCCCAGTGTTTTGGACTTTCACTGAGAATTACACCATCAGCTTCCCTGGTTCTGAAGCTTTTGAACTTGGACTGAACCATACTACTGGCATCCCAGGGTCGCTAGGCTGCAAACAGCCTGTTGTGAGACTTCTTAGCTTCTATTATCATCTGAGCCAATTCCCCTAATAAACCCCCTTTAAAATATCTGTGTATATGGAGAACCCTGACTAATACATCATATGAAGACACAATGAGAAGACAGTTGTCTGGAAACCAGGAAGAGAGCACTTACTAGATACCAGATCTGCTGATGCCTTGATCTTGGCCTTCCAGCCTCTACAACTGTGAGAAATAAATGTCTGTTGCTTAAGTCACCCAGCATTATGTATTCTGGTATAGCAGGCCTAACTGACGAAGACAGCTGACCTAAGAAAAGGGTTATTATTTTTACACTGTAATCACGTTAGTGGAAAATAACAAAAAACACTTTTATGTCACAGAAGAGGATTTAAATTGCATTCTTAGTGGAATATAGATTTTTAAAACTGCCTAATCTTTGAAAAGAAGGTGCTAAAAATAAGCTGCTAGTGCACACAGAAATTGCATTAAAGCTGCAAATCAGAGTGTTGGTCAATACAGGCACCAGGAGGCCCCCAGCACACCAGAGTTGACTTAAAACAGTTCACGAAAATCCACAGGCCATGTTAATGGAGGATTCTGAGCACATCACAAGGGAGAAGGCAACTTTTAAGTCCTCCCCCATCCCTGAATGTGTAAAGGACCTTGATTAAGTGTGAGTAAAGCGGGGGTATAACTGTTAATGAAATATAAACAAAGCAACTATTTTTATTCTCTTTTAGGGAGTTGTGCTTAGACTGACAAGCTCAAATCCCAACCATGACCCCGGCTCTCCCCTTACTAAAGGCTCAAGAAATGAAAAGATGGCTTTGTTGACACTTCAACTTCTAGCCCCTCCTCGGCAGCTGGTTCAAGAAGGAAATGAGGGATAGTGTGTGCACCTAGTGTAAACACTCTGGTTCCTGTGAATTCCTAGGGCTGGGAGTTAATAAATTTCTAACTTCAAAGTAGATTTAGTCACCATATTTCAAATGATCCACATTGCAGTTCCCATAAAAACTCCATCTCGTTAGCTCTTTATCTCCTCTCTCATTACCTTCCTGTAGTATATTTTAACTCCATACATGATTTAAGGAACATTTCTGATCAATACCATTTTCTGTCTAGGGAGTTTGTCAAGTGGATTGAGAGTCACATTTATTCCACAGAAGTAATTGACGGGGAGTGGAGAGCACCATAGATTTTTCTCTTTCTCATTCCATGCTCTGGGTATTAGATAGTAATGAGATACTGCTCAGTTTTGATCAAATCACATAAAATCTTCCATGCTAAATTTTAGAATTCAGAAATGTTTTTAATTTTAATGTGCTTAGAAAAGTTTCTACAGTTTAGCTAGTTTTGTATTTTTGATTTCATGTTTCTAATTTTTACTGCTTTGTGAATATTAATTAAAATCACTCACTCTTATTACAAATAAAAATTAGAAAAAGGCCAAATGCGCTGGGTTAAAGATTAGAAGGCATCCCTTTGTATGTTATGAGAAATTGCTAATTTCCATAAGAAATTTAATTATTTTCTCCATAGTCATCCAGAGAGATTAAAACTAGGTGAAGTAAAGTTCATTCAGACAACCTTGTTATTGTGGTAATAATTAGATTTAAACTAACACAAAACAAGGACATAGCTTTTAACTTACTGATGGTGAGATTTAATTTTTCTTTCTGAAAGCTATCATATTCAAGATCCAAGTCTAAATACCTTTGTGACAGGAAAAGTAAAGACATGGAATACTGCCACTATTTTCTCCTTAGTTCTTAAAAGGCCAGTATAATTCAGAAAGCATCCACTTTATATTCAAGTATAATGCTAATGGCTTATAGTTTCAGAGATTAAGAATGGTTAGGAAAAATATTACTCCCAGTTCTCAATTTGTGCGTCAAAGGAGACAGGAAAATAAATTTATTCTAAAATAAGCAAACTTGCTTTCATCTTTTCTCCATATGCCTTCATCTTGTAACATTTGCATTAGACTAAAGAACGCTGTGTCACCAAATTGCTTACATCTTAAAACATTAAAATATTCTCTTTGGACTCACAAAAGACTGCAAAGTGTAAAATGCTTATTTATTACTCTTACAATGTAGCGTAAAAATTAACATGAAACAACTTGGTGGAGGAGGGGAGACAGGGCTGAGTTTGGACCTCCCACTTCTCTTTACATCTACTGCCCGATGATGTCATCCAGCTTCATGGCTCTAAATGCCATCTATATGATGACAACTCTTGAATTAATATCGGCAGCCCAGACCTTTCCCTTGAACTCCAGACTCATATATCCAGCTGCCTACTCGACATCACCACTTGGATAACTAAAAGGCATATCAAATTTAAAACTGATTTCACCCCTTAAACTTGCTCCTCTTGCAGCTTTTTCCATCTCAGTGAGTGGGAACTCTAGTTCTCCAACTGCTCAGATTAAAAATCTTGGGGGCTTCTTTTGTTCACTTTCTTCCTTCTCTCATTCTCCACATTCAATTTAGCAGCAAATCCTGATGGCTATATTTGAAGAGTAAATTCAAAACCCATCAACATCTCACCACCTCCACTGCTAACACCTTGGTCCACACCTCCATCATCACCTCTGTGCGTTACTGCAAAACCATCTTACCAGTGTGTTGGGCTTCCATACTTGCCCCCAGGGTCTATTCCCAACAAAAGAGCTAATGTGCTTCTCTTAAATCAGGTCAGTCAAAACTACCTAATGGCTTCCCCATATAATCTAGAGACAACAAGAAAGTTCTTTCAGCAGTCTGCAAGCCTCCATACAGTTGAATCTCTTCCAGCTCTCTCCTTTTCAACCATGCTGGCTTCTTTGTTGCCCTTGTACATGTTAAATGCAAACTAGTGAAGTACATTTCAGCTTATCACCTGGCAAAGAGGAGATGACTAGTGAATGTTTTTGAGTGAACGAAGGAAGAATCTAAGAGATGTCAGAAAAGTGTTTAGAATATTTTAGTTATTCCTAGGCCACTTATGTGCTGTTTATTGATAATCATTACTTTGGATATTTCTGATATTATACAGACGAATTTTTTTTTTTTTTTTTTTTTTTTTTGAGATGGAATCTCTCTTTGTCACCCAGGCTGGGGTGCAGTGGCACGATCTCGGCCCACTGCTACCTCCGCTTTCTGGGTTCAAGCGATTCTCCTGCCTCAGCCTTCCAAGTAGCTGGGATTACAGACGTGTACTACCACGCCTGGCTAATTTTTGTATTTTTAGTAGAGACGGGGTTTCGTCATGTTGGCCAGGCTGATCTCAAATGCCTGACCTCAAGTGATCTGCCCACCTCAGTCTCCCAAAGTGCTGGAATTACAGGTGTGAGTCACCGAGCCCTGCCCAGATGGAATTTTATGACACTTCCAATCAATACTTATTTAGTGACTACCATGCACCCAGGGTTTATATGTACTAGCCTGCAGGAATACAAAGTTATATTCTATATGCTTTGAACACGAAACAGTAATCTTATATCTGCCCTCTATTTGTTCCTTCTTCATGCATGATACATAAATTAACTGCTTGCTGTGTAATTGATTACGAGCCTAGCACCCACTTGTGTAGAGTAGAGGTGGATATCAGAAGCTCATCGTTTATTTAGGGTACCAAATCTTGATTTGTTTGTTCTTCAATTTGACATAATTACCAACATTTAAAACTGGGAGTTAGGGGTGGAAGAGCATTGTGCAAAGACAAATATTTCCATTTTCTCTTGGAAAATCAGCAGTCCTGGCAATCTTGGGCATGCCTTACAAGTATTCTGTTGTATATGATTGTCAAAAGGGGTTTGCGATGGTAGAGGAAAGAAACATTATCAAATAGCAATTTTTCATTGGAATAGCCTTTTTTTTTAAATTTTAGAAAGCTTCACACAATGTGTTTCATGGTATACCAAAGACATTCTTTTGGGATAAATAGTGTTATCTCCAATTTTACAGCTAAAGGAGCTAGTCTGAATGAGTTTAACCATTTGTTTTAATGACTCAGCTTGTAAAAAGTCTTTGCATTTTCCTTCTTCTCCTTCCTCTCCTCCTCCTCCTTCTTTGTAATGTTACCTTTATTGAGTGTTCACTATGGGCCAAACACTATCTCAAGTTTCTTTGACATGCAGGTGCACTTAATATTCCCAATAACTCTGAGAAAGGCACTATTACTATTCTCATTTTCTGATTTAAAAAAAAAAAAATGAGTGACTGGTAAGAGTGGTGACTTGCCCAAGGTTTCAAAGTCAGCGGTGACATAGCCAGAATTTAAATTCAGACAGTCATGTACAGAACCCGAGTTTTAACATGTACAGTATAGTGCCATGGTCAACCAGGAATAAAGTTTAGGGTTGCTTAACTCCAAAGACATCATACTTTCACTCACTATTGACTGTGGAGGGCATAGAGTCACTTGGTGAGCCAAATGTGAATTCCCATGAACACTAGTGGAGAAAAAAGGCTCATGAGGCCATGGAGAAGAAACTAGTATCTTTCCCCAGCCTCTGAATCTACATGAGGCCTTTCTACCCAGGCCTTCATCATTTCTTGCCCATGCAGTCTGCATTTGGAGGGTAGTCTAGTAAAGATAAAATGAAGTATCTGTTTATGGAAACTCATTCAATTAGAACGCTTTTTTTTTTTCTGTTTTTCACTTTTGAATGCTTAGCGCCTACAACTATGCCGGGTAACCTATAGGAATCTGCTTATAGAATGATTTCTGCACTGTCTTGTGAATTGATTTACTTTTCAAAAACGTTCCCAAATTTCTTGGTTTGACTGAATCAAATGCCATTAAAAGTAAACACAAAAGAATAAGCGAGTGTCATAGTCAAAATAAAGATAAAATTAGTGTTCATTGACGATGACTTCTCATACTTCTATAAAGGAATGATATGCTTCCAGCTGATTAGTCCCTTGAAAGGAATGAGTCTGGTAATAACTGCATCTTTCAGATCACTGCTTAGCTGCAGTGAACCTTCATTTCTGATAATTTGCCTTGCTCTTATGGAGAAAGTGAACAGGGTCTAACTGGGTGTCAGTGCATCATTTTTGCATGCAAGGTAGGCAACACTGAAGGTGCTTTCTAAGAAAGAACTCTTCTTTGCCTCTTCCTAGCCTCTGGTGGTTCCCAACAATTTTTGGTGTTCCTTGGCTTATAGATGCGTCATTCCAGTCTCTCCCTTTATCTTTATATGGCGTTCTCTGTGTGTCTCTGTATCTGAATCTCTTTTCCCTGGTCTTACAAAGACACCAGTGATTGGATTTAGGGCCCACACTAATCCAGTGTGACCTCATCTTAACTAATTGGATCTGCAAAGACCCTGTTTCCAAATAATGTCATTTTTTTTTTGAGACTGTGGTAGACATGAATTTGGGGAGAGCACTATTTGGCCTATTACAGATGGGCAGTAGGAAAGGGTACACTCTTAACTTAAGCCTGAAATGGAGATTAGGTATACACACCTTTAGTGTGGAGTCTTACATTTATGTGGCTAGGAATTAGGATACTGTTTGCTGTAAGCCATGGTTTCAGAGGCTGAAATTATATCTAGTGTCCTCGTTTTTCTCTCCCATTTTGTTTTTGAGTTTTCCTAAAGCCTCCTTAAATGGGACCTGAGGTTTGCAGTTCTTTTTTTTTTTTTTTTTGAGACGGAGTCTCGCTCTGCCGCCCAGGCTGGAGTGCAGTGGCCAGATCTCAGCTCACTGCAAGCTCCGCCTCCCGGGTTCACGCCATTCTCCTGCCTCAGCCTCCCGAGTAGTTGGGACTACAGGCGCCCGCCACCGCGCCCGGCTAGTTTTTTGTATTTTTTAGTAGAGACGGGGTTTCACCGTGTTAGCCAGGATGGTCTCGATCTCCTGACCTCGTGATCCGCCCGTCTCGGCCTCCCAAAGTGCTGGGATTACAGGCTTGAGCCACGGCGCCCGGCCAGGTTTGCAGTTCTTTAGCTGTAATTCTATGTAGCTGAGGTGGTTGTAAGTATTAAGGGTAGAGCAGAATTCTTTAGTTCTGTGATCAGGTTTCAGTCTTTCTGGGACTCTGAGTTGGGTAATTTCCTTCTCTCATGTAGAAGACTAGGGAAGGCTGGAGTTGGATCTTTCTTTTCTACAGGGAAGGCTAAATGGGCCTGGAGTTGGGTATTTCCTTCAATGTATGTTGGTTAGGCTTTGATAGTTTTCCTTGCAGGAAAGGCCTTGTTAAGGAGAACAGAGAGCTTTGGATGCACTTCAAAGGTACTATTTTTCTTTCCTTTTGATAGAAGCAGAACAAGATTTTCTTCATAGTGAGAATTTAATAGGAAGATTTCTGGAGGTAAAACTCTCAAGTGTGGGGTCAGCACTAGGCCTCTGTCCCTTCAGAATTTTTGTCTCAAACTAGTCATACTGAGCATCCAGTAATTCATCAGTTATTGTTTCAATTATTCTTACAGCTATTGGCTACTACTCAGGGCTTCTGCTTCTAGGAAGCTGTAATTTTCTTTTATCTTCCTGTCTGTCTCTTCAGTTTTCAGGGAAGTTGTCTAAACCCAGCTCAGCAACGTAGCCACATGGTTCTTTCTTCACTGAACAGTATATCCTAAAGCATTTGCCGCCATTAACAAGAGCTGACACCTACTAGCTAAAAAGCAAAAACTCAAAACCCACCCTATTTCCTAAAAATTAATCAGTGTCCTCTAAAATATTTATCTGTTCTCTTAGAGAAGATTAGTCTCAAAACAAGGTATGTATATACTTTGACAAATGTACCCTCTCCCCTCGAATCCAAGGATACTGGGAAAGACATTGCCAATTTCATGGGAGTCAGGGAGCCTCTTGAGAGAAAGAGCCTCTCTGGAGTGTGATTCCTTTTCTGGTTGAGACTTATGATTAATAGAACCGATCTCAAGATTGAAATAGTCCTAAAGTAAATTCAGTGAGCAATAAAAGACACTAATCTCCATGGCTCTTTCTCATAAGAAAACTTAATAGCAAATGATTGAGTAGCTTGAATTGTTGACCTACGCTGTACATCCGGGCCTGATAATCATGGGGAATTGCTGATTCTCTTAACCCGGCCATTTGGTATTATGGACACACTTTGTCATTACTGTCAGTGCACATAAATTTTAAATAAAGTGTCATAATAAAAAGAACGGAAGCATGGGAAGAACTCAGTGTGGCATAACCAAAGAACAGAGTCTTTTCCTTGTTGCTGCGTCACTCCCTGAGAGACACAGTGACTTCAGCAGAGGCACAAGCACAGCAACACACCAGCAGTCACCAGCATGCTTCACCAGTGATTTTCATGACAATGACAGAATACTTTCCACTTTAGCTACAGTTGCTCCTAGTAGGTTCTCACCTGGTACCACCATGATAAACTCCTAGTCAATGGCCACGGTCCTTTGGTTTTGACATATAGGTGTTTTCACAGGATAAGCTACAACTTCTGTTCTGAAATAACCAGCTCCTGGTGGGGATTTTAGTAGCACTGAGTCTCCAGACAGAACCATTATTTCAGCTCAAAAGGGAACCTTGGTCAAGACTGATTTGTGTGAGTATGCATCCTTAGGGAATGGAGTTGACTTGGAGAGAAAAAGGAAGGATATCTTTCTGTGGTCTGATAAGGGCGTTGAGTTACGGTAGTTGGTAATTAAAATATATGTGATTTAATTCACACCCCAAACCAATCAAGTAGGACATGTCAGTTATACGGTTGACTATTAGTTTTTTAAATCTCTTTGTCATGAAGTGTAAAAGCTCAACATTTATATGACTAATATATTAAATGTAGAGAATAAAAAGATGGATTCTGGAGCCAGAATACCTGGGTTGGGTTCAAATGCCAGTTCTATCACTTACTAGCTTTATGACCATGGCCATATATTAAATCTCCTGTCTCTCCATTCCCTTATCCAAAAAATATGGATAAATAATAGTCTCCATTTCACAGAGTTGTACTGAGAACTAAACAAGCTAATGAAGAGTACTTAGAATTATGCAGAGAACATAAAAAGTCTCTAATAACTCTTTGTATTATTATGTATGTGCATCTTTCATAACCAAAATTATATTCTTAAAAGATAATTACACCTTAGAATTGCCATAATACATTAACACACCTCTAAATCTGTCATCAGCAGAGAAGCACTGGCCAATTGAGAATGCATTCTTGCTTAATGAGAAAGTCTTCCTCTACTGGATAAATCCTTTATTGTACTAGAAAAGTAACTGTTGACTGGGGCCTGGGTCAGCCAGGATCTGAAGTCCATGCCACCTCAGTTCTCTGGAGGAAGAAGGGGACATTTTTTTTCTTGCTACCCTATGCCCAGCATCTGTTAATTGGGAGGAAGGCAGATGGATGAGAGACATAGCTTAGTGCTGAGTGCAGACGACAGACATCCCCCAGAGAAGTTTTAAAACTCTATTTTCTTTGGAGTCAGGCCTTCTAAACCTGACTTCGTTTTTCCAGCTGCATCTAAATGGGTGTGTTTATTTTCAGACATTTCCCCTTTCCTTAGAGTAGCAGTCAGGCCACAGCTCACATTCTTCACTCTGTCTTGCATAGAGGTGTTTGGGGAGGATTGTTTTTCTTTTGCTCTTCACTGGATCCATTTTTTTTTCATTACCCCGTTCCCCCACTTCCCCCATCCCCCACACCCACAATGAATTCTCTTCCCAGAGCCTCTTCTGAGATGGAAAATTGAGTTAAATTTTAGGACCTGTAGTGATGTGCTTGAAAAGGAGTAAGAACATGTGTGGGGCCAAATTTCTATCAGGTCTTATCTAGTCCACAGCAGCATTAAACAATCGACTCCACCAAGCCTCTTGATATTAACATTCTTTCTAACTAGAAAAACCATCAGAATCATAGAGAAAATATACCCTCATCTGGATGTAAAAATCAACCATTATTTTCATGCAGTTGAGTTTCTGAGTTCTTTCTTCAGCACTAAAAAAAACTAAGACTCATGAAAAGAGAGTAAACATTATGATAAGATAAATGGTAATTCCCTAATGGAAAGCATTTCATAATCACCCCTTTTTCATTAAAAAGCAAAACTAGAAAGAAAATATAATATTTTAGGACTGTTTTTTTAAAATGTCTTTTTTAAAAGGCCAATTTTGTGTAAATGGCTTTTAATAGGAGCTTTTATCATGCAAAATCCCAAGGTTCCTTTGGTCCATTATCTACAAGTTAGAAATGAAAATCACATGTCATTGAAACCAAACATCTGTTTTTAGGGAACTGCACTATAATTCCAGGATGTCGATTGCCTTGTATTTTAAACAATCTTAAAATCTCTTGTATGACATAACAGTTATTCATTCATTTTTCAAATATTCCTTGACTGCTTATTTTATATTCCCAGTCAGTGTCCCATTTTGGAGCTGGAGAAACACACGTTTCTGACCCTCAAAGAGGTTAGAAACTGGAGAGAAAGAATCGTTCCTTATGACACTTTTTACTTAACTATTTTATCACCTCTGTAATATCATTAACACTAGTTGAGGGTAAGGTCAATATGCCATTCTTTGTATTCTTGCTGGCACTTAATACAATACTTGCAAATAGCAGATGCTCAACTCACGTTGACTAGTACAGTGTTATAGAAATTAGTCTATATGACAACTGTCTCATTCTTTAAATAAATGTGTGATAGTACATCGATTGTGATCAACAGCCATTTCTTTATCTGTCTCCCAATTTCTCTAAAATTTTATTCAGGTTTTTGGTGGAAGTAACCTTTCCCTGATCCAGAGTAAAACTCCAGCAGATCCCATTACTCTTCGATGGTGTTGACACCGTAAGTCATAGAGTCTCAAAGCAGTAGTTAGACTGCCCAGTTGAGGGTAAGAATTAAAGCTTGTACTTCACGAAGGGTTTAATATCTCTTTCCCCAGCTCAGAACAGATTCAGTCTTAATCAAGGGCCACAGATGTCATCTTCCACTTCTTGTCCTGCTCACCCCTTGCATTCCTTGTGAATTGCTGTTTTTCTCCTCTAAGTGTGTGTTTGTAATGAGGGGGCAGGAGAGAAGTAAGGGTATCCAGCCTACCTGGTCATGCTTCACTGTCTTTGGACCCTGCAGATTCATAACTCTGTGGGATCTCGGGTAAGGCCTTCTCCACAGCAGCTCCTTTTTCGTCCTACCCTTTTGTGGCATGCCGCCTTTCTGCTTTTGGCTGCCTCCTCAAGCAGTCTATGGACAAGGTGGAAAAAGATTCCATTCCAGGTCCCTCAGGAGCTAAGCCCTCAAAAACTTTCAAGTGAACAAGAAATATTTTCACACTTCTCCCACAACAGAGTCCCTGAGGTCAGGAACCCCAGGACCACAGCACTCTCCTGGATTGGCCGCCCAGCCTGTGAATTCAGGTTTCCTTGAGTTTCCAAGTGGGAGTCAGGAGTTTCCAAGTGGGAGTCAGGTCCGGGTCCACAGTGAGGTTTAGCTTTCTCATAAACTCGCCCTATGACATCTGTGTCTCCTCAGCACAGGAAACAGATTTTGGAGCTTTTCTCATCTTCCTTTTGAAATTTCTCCTTCTCCCCATCCCAACCGCCACCTGTATGAGTGTTCTCACATACACAATCTCTCTCTCTCTCTCTCTCTCTCTCTCACACACACACACACACACACACACACCCTTAGGGTTGTAAAGTAGCAAGGCTCCCCCTTGCCACAAAGGGGAGGGGCTCATACAACATCACTAATTCTCTCCAAAGAATTCTTTCTCCTAACTGCTCAATTATTTCCCCTAACTGCTGAATTCTTTGTCCTTTATCACTGTGAAGTGTCCAGGTGTAGGGGGACAGTTTCTTTCTCACATTCATTTTCTTATTAACAGCTGAATAAGCTGTTCCTCAGGAAAAACTGAGGCAGAAGGCCCAGGTCTAAGATCCCAGCTGTGGAACTAGCCCAGAGGCACCTAATGCTGCCTGGAGATGTTGCACAGGGGCCTCAGGGAAGGCCTACCAAAAGAAACAGTGGCAATGATGAGACGAGATGGCTGAGTAGAGTTAGGCATCCACTGGAGAATTACTAAAGGAAAAGCTATTTTCAGACTGAGGGAGCAAAAACCTCAAAGACCCGGGATTTGAAAACCCACAGAATGGTTGATGGAATTCACAGAAAATTATAACAATTATATGCCATCCTGGAGAAAATAAAAGAGTCTGTTTGTAGCTGAAGGCACCAGTCTGGGTATTTTGGCCACCTCAGGCTATGAGAGTAGAGAGAACTAGATTTTCAGCACATCTCTAACCCTCCTGGCTCATTGCAAATGGCCTTGTTAGCCATGTTGACTGATTTGCATTACATTAGGAGAAAAACGCAGATGCACCGAAGGGTTTACTCCAAGGTTTCATGATTTGTTTTATATTTGTTTAAACTGAGGTTTTATAGGAGATGAATATGACTATTAGTACATTTGGCTATAGGAGGACACTCCACCAACAAGGAAACACTTTTAAAAAAGTATTGAGTACATTAAGAGGATTAATCCATGCTTATCAATCTCATTTAACCCTCACTACACTGGCTTCCAATAAATAAAAGTAAATGCAAGTATATTTATTGTTAACTATGTGCTTGCTACTTTGAAGAACATTATCTTATTAAATTTCACTATCACCCAGTCAAGCAGATATTATTATTCCAATGTTCAGAGATGAGGAATAAAACTCAAATAGTTTAAATAATTCATCCAGAATTACAAAGCTAGAAAGAGGCAGATCTAGGATCCCTAGGCTTGATTACAGATGCATATGCATTTGACTAAGTAGACATTAGAGCAAGGGTGTTTCAAGGAAGAGAAGCAGCACTGTCCAGGTCTAGTGGTGAGAAAAAGTTCACTTTCAGGGAATGGTAAGAAGCTTATTTTAACTTTAGATTATCACTTTCCATAGTATGGACTAGGTATTAGTGGGTATTACATGATGGTTATATTTCATATTCAAATAAATTTGGAAAATAGGGGTGTGATGGTTAATACTGAGTCAACTTGATTGGATTGAAGGGTGATCCTGGGTGTGTCTGGGAGAGTATTGCCATAGGAGATTAACATTTGAGTCAGTGGGCTGGGAAAGGCAGACCCGCTCTTAATCTGAGTGGGCACAATCTAATCAGCTGCCAGTGTGGCTAGAATATAAGCAGACAGAAAAATGTGAAAAGAGAGGCTGGCCTAGTCTCCCAGCCAACGTCTTTCTCCCATGCTGAATGCTACCTGCCTTCAAATATCCAACTCCAAGTTTGGAACTTCAGTTTTGGAACTCGGACTGGGTCTCCTTAGTCCTCAGCCTGAAGACGGCCTATTGTGAGACCTTGTGATCATGTGAGTTAATACTTAACAGATTCATATATATATATATATATATATTCCATTAGTTCTGTCCTTCTAGAGAACCCTTGACTAATACAAGGGGTCAAACAAATTTATCTTTAAAAAAAATAAATTTAGGACCTCTCTGAGACTCCTAATGCATTGTTTAAGCCTCTAAACTATAAAGTTTATGGTGTTTCAAAAAACCTGTTGGATCACTAAGCACTAGGGTAGCATGAGACATGGCAGTTATCCTCCGAGTACATGTGGAGGAAGAGCTGCTCATGACACCATCCAGTGCAGGCCAACAGGAAGACTATGCTTGACACAGATATTCAAGGGCACTTGTTTTCATCTTGGGGTATCATTTCCCCAAGGTCTCTGATGACCTCTCCATTTCAATATTCAATAGAGAAAATAGTAAGAATTATATGGGGGAGGTTTTTATCTATAAAATGGATCACACAACTTACACTCACATTTTCATGCCAGAACTCAGTCCTGCAGCCATGTGGAATTGCAGGGAGGCTGACAGTTGTGGCCTACTTGTGTGCCCAGGAAGAAGAGGTACATTTAGATATTATGGAGTTCTAGTGATCTCTGACACATGAAAGAAAACGGTCAAAGAGGAGAGAGGAGGGTCAATCTTTTCATAAAAAACATAAAGGTGAACGTTTCAAGCTACATAAGTTGTATACTTCTATGTTCAAATAGTGTAAGTTCTTCAATGAGGCTGACATTTAACGTTTCAGTTATCATTGGTGGTTTCAATGAATGAGTTTCATTTTAGTGACTGAGAGAGTCAGGCAGAGACTGAGGAATGAATGACAGAATATTTGAAAAGAGCAATAATATTTCACTTAAAAAAACTGGTATTGAAGTAAGGAAAATCAATGGAGGTATAGCTTGATGAGTCAGCAGAAAAAAAATTTTTTTTTTTTTTAAGGGTAGATGAACATATTTATAAGGGTCACAGAAAAAAAATTAAGCAGAAATAGAAAAGTTCAAGCACAGAAAAAAGGTAAAATTTGTACAGCAAGTTTCTAAGGTGATGTTATTCAACTTTTAGATCAAGAAGTCAGTTTTTAAAAGAGAAAGACAACTTAAGAGACTTTTCTTTCTCAGATACTTTTTATTAGCTTATGTAATAAATGCTTATGTATGAGGAGGAGGAAGTAGTCAATGTTTGCCAGATGAATTTCTTTGGTGTTGGGAGGAAAGGGGAAATGCGAAGATTTAATCTTGAACTCATCTGTGTTCTTGAAACTAATGGGGGTCAAGTTCAAGTTCTGTGAAAGGAACCAGTAGAAAACTGAGAAAATCTGTGGATATCTGGAGGTTTCACCAATGGAAAGATGGGGAAAAAACAAAGCTTTTTATTTAAAAAAAAAAAAGCTCCTTAAAATTGAGATTTTGTAGAAGTTAGCAACCATACTTCTGTAATGATGACATGAAGAGTTACATGATTTCTTGCAGAATCTCAGACCAGAGTAGAACATATGTCAAGGGTCTGAGAATGAAGAATAAGAAGCAAAAAGACTTTGAAAGGCGAAGGTGAAGGAAGAATAAAAGGGCAATAAGTTTTCAAGATGTTTGGCCAGAAGAAAGTGGTTGAAGGATTGAAATGGAGAGACTGAAGCCAAAAACAGCTGATGATTTTACTCTTGGCACATTAAAGAATGGGGTTGCTCCAAGTAGGAGTGGAAAATACCTGCATTAGAATGCCCTGGGTGGTAATTTAAAGTGTAGATAGCAATTGGAGAGAAGAGCCCTGCAATGTTCACGCCAGGAAGCACTGAGGCGATTCTTAGGTTCTGACATGGAAAACAAAATAGTATTGACTGGCCAGGTGCAGTGGCTCATGCCTGTAACTCTAGCACTTTGGGAGGCTAAAGTGGGCAGATCACTTGAGCTCAAGAGTTCGAGACCAGCCTGGGAAATACGGTGAAAGCCTGTCTCTACCAAAGGGAGAAAGAGGTTGTAGTGAGCCCAGATCAGGCCATTGCATTCCAGCCTGACAAACAGAGCGAGATTCTGTCTTTAAAAAATAAATAAAATAAAATAAAATAAAATAAAATAAAATAAAAATAGTGTTGGAGACTGTGGCTAGTGTCTAATCAGGCATTTGAAGGAAGAGGGTGCAATAGATGGTCCCAGGCTCTTTCTCCCTGTGCAGTCCATTTGGCTGCTGCTCTTTTCCTGTTTATCCACCCCTCTAGTTTTCAGAAATAGCTGCATGTGTCCTTCAGCCAAACACAAAGGCCTATGTCTACTGAAAATGAGTTTCTGCCAGAAAGAAAAGAATAAATTCCAGAGCTAGATTTAAGCAATATATTTTGTCCTCATTTCTAAAATTGCCCAGGAGCAAAGTCCTGATTTAGATGAGCAGATAGATGCTACAAAAGAAATAAAATGGAATGAGTGATGATCAAATTCCCTATTGATCAATATTCCAAGGATATGCATAGTATGACAGGGCTCTTTACTAGACTGGAAGCTGGAGGGGAAAATGAAAATCATAGTTTTTGGGATTCATCACTGCCTGATTTTGAAAGAAGATGGAAATACTAGGGAGAAGTAATGAAACTGAATATGGCTAAATTTCTTCTTCAGGACTGGAAAAATTCAAATTGCTTCCTATTGATCACAGATCCAGCTATTTCCACATTCCTTTATTCACTCAGTGTATCAGTCTCTTTTGAGTACTTTCTAAGTGGTCAAATGACACACTTTATATTTTGGACAGAAATTGTCATAACACATAATCCCTGCACTTGAGAAAGCCATAGCGGTCTGGGAAGAGACAAGCAAGCATTTAATGACCACATGGTGCAAACCACAATCAGTGCGGTGCATACAAAGTGCCAAGGCCTCCTAGAGCAAAGGAGCAGGATGCTCTGGAGATGTCATGAAAGAGGAAGACCTTGAATTTGGACTTAAAATATGAGTAGATGTTCACTAGGCATTCCATGCTGTTCAGGAAACAAAGTAAATATTCAAGCAAGAACATAATTCTGGCATTATATCTATGCCATTTGTGCAAGAATGCTTTTGGAGAGAGTTTGGCATTTTGTTGCTATTATACCTTCCTTTTATCAAAACTTACTGGAGAAGAGCAAGACCATAATGAAGCAAAACAAACAAAAAGCTTGCTTTCTTTTGTTCAGTAGCCAGCAGAAAGTAAGCTTGAGGGTTCATATTAGCCTTTCAGCCACACAATTAAAATAATTGGGAACCTTAGTAATGAATTTATGCAGCACCTGTCACCTTGAAAGAGAGCTCAGGAAGTGAGAGCAGGTGAATAAATTGAATAAATTAGATACAAAAGGAATGGACTTCAGAATATGGTATTCTATACTGTATAATAAAGAATAAAGAAATAAATAATAAGGAATAAAGAAAGCACATAGGTTGGCTGTAAAACTTTGTGGATTTAGGTCACCATCACTTACTTACAGGGCAGGAAGTCTTACATAGGACTAGGAGGGAAAAAAAAACTAGGAAATTTAAAAAAGAAGAGGCAAGTACTGGAAACAGTCGAATAACCAGAAATGATTCTAATGTGCTTTATGAGTGAAATCAGAGATGCGATATCAGCCTCCTCGCACTTTCCCCAAAGAGGTGATTCGAACTGCTACGCCAGGCTGTCCAGGATGCTGGGGCCTGGATGTTCTGAACTGATTGCACATATAAGCTCACCTTGGACCTTTCCTCTGAGAATCTGGTATCCCAAGGAGAGAGACCTTCTTAAATGATTGCTCTCACATTCATGGGAATTGAACAGGAAGACATTTTTCTTGGCATTCTCTAATATTTTCTCACTTTCTGGCAGATTTTTTTCCTCTAAAAGAACAGAAAGCAAAGGAAGTGGAGAAAGTCTCACAGGCATTTTGATTTTGCAGATGCCTACTTATACACGACCTTGGAGAAAAAAGAATCCAGCACGGCAGGTACAAGTATGGGATGCATTTCAGCTAAATTATTTTCCCTGGAAAAGAGGAAGCTTTATATCTGGCCCTGGACCTGTGTGTGTGTGTGTGTGTGTGTGTGTGTGTGTGTGTGTGTGTGTGTCATCGTGAGTATTCTCTAAAATACCCCATTAAATATTTGCTGAATAAAAAACAAATATTTGGTCATCCTACATATTACATAAGGCTATTTCAGAAAAGGAATGAATGTATATACCATAGCTACTAATACACAGACACACACACACACACACACACACACACACTCACATGCATAAATAGCATGGCAGCTTTTTTTTCCTCCCCAGTTTTAAAAACTATGTTAGGCATCTAAATGCTGAGCCTCCCACTTCCCATGAGAACCTTGAAGTCTAAATAAAACATCTTGCTTCAAGAATTAAGATACCTTGGGCCAAATAGTCCTCTGATAGAGTGGCTTACAGTTATGAAACTTGATCCCTATAGGCATTAGGATAACAATTTGCAGAATTGCAAGGGATAAATCTTGGGCAGCACCGAGGTGTACAAGTCTGTGCAGCAACAGCAGCAGAATCCCAACCTCTGGAGCAGTAAATGTTGATGGTCTGTGACGGATGCTACCAATTACCTCTGAAAGTTCCTGGCCTCTTAGGCTGGGATCTAGTGGTGCATTTTATTTCCCTGTGTGTTTCAGACCACTTCCTATACAAAGGCCACAAGTGGGATAATTATGGAAATAGATACGGTTTTAGAGCTGGAAGGGATCCTAGAAATAATATGAGCCTAGGTCTTTACTTTGCAGACAGGTAACTAACATCTAGAGAAATCGCTCCACAGAGCTTGTTTACAGCCAAGCTACAGACAAAACATGATACCCAGTCCAGACCTGTGTCTATTTCTTCTTACACTAGCAGTGGTTCCTATTCACAAAGGAAAATAATCCAAATTCTGATACATGACATTTCATGATCTGCTGAAACCTCTCTGCTTCTCTAGCACGATTTCCTTTTGTTCTTCCTTCTCACTTCCATCACCCCCTGTCATCAGGTGCTTTCAATGCCAGCCACTTCCAACCTCCCACAGTGTTTTGTTGTTGTTGTTTTGTTTTTCTTTTTCACACCATGATATTTTGTGCTTTGAGCGAGTGGTTGCTAATACTAGCAACATGCTGGATTCTTCTCTGTTCAGCTTTAAATGCTTGGAGGACATCTTACCTCCTCCATGAAACCCTACTCATTTCCTGAGCCATGGTAAGTTGCTTCTTTCCGGCCTTCTCAAAGCAGTTATGTAGCAGCAGCAGTTGGGACGAGTTTTCAAATTGTTAGTCTCTCTTCTTAAAGACCAAGCCCTTATCTTGCTCTATTTCTTATTCTTTCCCCAATCCCTTCCCAGCATTTGGCACAGGCCCAACCCAGGGCAAAATCTCAATAAATAGTAAATGAAAGAATGAATGAGTACATTAATTGGACTCTAAATTGACAAAGAGGAGTGTCACTGAATAAGACCCTGTTATAACCTATAACCCATATTGGCGAGAGAGGCAATTCTTTGAAACCACACTTCCTATCTCAAAGCCCAGTTCTGCTGCTTACTAGCTAGTGTGTGGTAGTTCACAGATTACTTCGCTGTTTTGTGTCTCAGTCATCTTTTACGTAAATTGAAACTAATAATAGTATCTAACCCTTAGGGATTCTATAGAGATGAAATTTTCACTTAGAATAGACACTTAGGAAGTGCTAAATCATCTTCTCTCTTTCTTACTTCTTTCCTTCTTATTATAACAGTTATTATTAATAAGCTTAATAAGTGGGGGCTGTGGTGGGAAAAAGGAGAGGCCAAGAAAATAAAGAATATGCTAATGGGGAAAAATACATAAAATATAATGTACTGATGATTAAGAGATATGTTAGTGGTTAAGAGAGCAGAATCAGAAAAAAAAATGTACTATTTATTGAGTACCTAAATTGTGGTACTAACATTAATGAAGTAACCCCTTTACATGAATCATCTCCAATTTCTAGGACACAACCCTGAAAAATGGACATTATCCTGTACATTTCACAAATTATAAAGCAGGTGCAGTGAGAAATTTGCCCAAAGTTGCATAGATGGTAAAATTTACTGCTGAGATTTATTATGTGGTCAATGATTAAGATGTCAGAACCCTGAGCTCAAAGCTATGCCAACCCCTCCATGGCTATGTGACCATGGGTAATTGGCTTAACTTTTCCATCTCTGTTTCCTCATTTGTAAAATGCGTATAATAATGGTGCATGCATCATAGGATTGTTAGCAGATTATATGAGTTCACACACGTCAAGTCTTAAGAACAGAGTCTATCATATGGGGTACTCCTGCCCCAGTACAGTAAAGCATCACTGGTCAAAATGCTCCCTTGATAAAATGACTCAGAGTCCCAGAGAAGTAGTTTTTCATATTTATTCTATCTAAAGGGATAAATCATTATATGAAACCTATAAATAATGAAAATAAAAAAGGTAAATTGATTCTTGTTACCTGGACTTAAATCAATACTCAAACATATTCCTTCTCAAAAGGCTGTTTCAAGTGGCCTTAGCTAAGTTTGTGATTGCATTGATGATTCTCAGCTCTAACATTAAATAGAAATGCATGTTTTGGGGTACATCATTATTCATTGGCCAAAGAAAAGTGATTCTGGTTTAAATGGGACTCCACTTCTCTTTGATGGGCGGGAGAAGGCATTTGGAATGACCACCTAGAGACTATTTATTTGACCTTATAATCATGCCCATTTAATTTGCCAGGTAGAGCACACATATAAAAAGAAGATCAAATTCTGCCTCCATAAACGAGAACCTTGCATGAGTCTACTAGATCGCCAACATTCAACAATTATCAAGGTCTAAGCCAAGTGCTCATTATGCACATAGGGCAGCAACTGTTGAGAATAACTTTTGCTGGGGTTCGGCTCATTTGGCTCTATAGATCAGCAGGGGAAGGAGAGAGCACAGGAAAGCACAATACTAATAAGCATACAGTTCTGTCTCCAGTATGCACACAATTCAACCAAAGCAGAAGTAGGGCTTCCAGAACAAATCACTTCCATTCCTACCACCCACTTCACTGTACTTCCTGCATTACAAATGCAAAACTCTAAGCCACTCTACAAAGGATGACAAAGTTGTTTTTAATTGGTGCTTATTAAAAGCTTCTGCTTGGAACAACCTTAGCAACACAATAAATAACTATATTGGATTATAACACAAAGAATTAAATAGGCATGAATTCATATTGATACAAATGAGTAACTAAATAAATAAATGAAGGAGAAGCAAGAACTCTTTCTTAAAGGAGAATTTCAATTAATAACTATAGAAGGATTTAAGGAATTAGAAAATCACCATTAGAATACCACAGTCATCATTACCATAGTCAAGAACCACCAATGGATGCTAAAATGAGTGGGCAAAAATTTAAATAGAAACAGGAATATTTGCATAGTATCCAAATACCTTCTTCAAAATATTTAGTAATTACAAAAGACACTAAGTAAATTTACAGTGAAGAATCATAGCAGAGACCATTTTAACCAAGTAATCAAGTTTAACAAAATTGATAATACATATCAATACTGCATCCTCAATCAAATAATGAGAAAATACCAGAAAAACTCAAATTGAGAGGAATTTTACAAAATGACTGATCAGTTCTCTCCAAAGTATATGGGTTATGAAAGACAAGGACAGCCTGAGGACCTGTCACAGATTACAGCGGACACAATGACAATGTCAGGAATGGAATGATTGGAATGTTCTCTGGGAAGAGAACAAGGATATTCATGAAAAAAAATCAGTGAAATCCAAATGAGCTCTGTACATTAGTACATAGTATTGTCCCAAGTTAATTTCTTCGTTTTGATAAAAATTTTACGGTTCTATAATATGTTTACCTAAAGAGAGTCAGCTGAGTGAAGGACAACAGGAATTCCCTACACTATTTTTGAAACTCTCCTATAAGTCCAAAATTATCTAACATGTTAAAATCAAAGGTTCCTGGAAGGACCATTTTGTATTTGGAATGTGTGTGCATTCTTTCCTATTATTTGATGGACTGAAATAACGGGGAAGTCCATAGCCTTACTGCTGTGCAAGTACTCATAGAAGAATAGTTTCTTGTCCTACAAGGATCCATATTGAAACACAAAGCTGAGTGGGAATAAGGGGTCATCTTTTCTGCTGTCCTCCCCTAGCACAAGTTGTTTCCTGTGTGTGGCAAAGTTTGTTTTAGTGTAATGATTTTTATGAAAGAAGTTGTGAAATTAATATTGGAGTCACAGATAAAAGGGAGTGAGGTAAGGAATAGCTTACTATTAAAAATAGGACTAATATTTGGTAATACAAAAGTCTTAAGGAGCTGCTAGGGATTACAAGTTAAAGGGGTACTTGGGAGCCTGTGTGAGAATTTTATTTACCATTTCCCAGAGAACAGTCAGCGGAATATTATTATCGTAAGATATCTTGGGAGAAGGTTCCATTACAAATATGCTTGGGAAATCCCTATATATTCCATAGAAGTCATATTGGTAATTGCCAGTGTTGCTGCTAAGGAAAAAAGAGAGGGGGGCAGAGAGATAGAGGGAGAGAGGGAGGGGGCGGAGAGAGAGAGAGAGAGAGAGAGAGAGGAATGAAACTATTGAACTTTGCTGAAACTATTTCCTAAACATTTGGAAAGAAAACTTATTTTGAAAAATATTCTACCTATTACCATTGTGAGGGGCTAGTATTCTACAAAGTTCAGAGATTGGTGTTCTATCACATAAGTTTTCTCTAACAGCTCCACATAGTAAAGATAGCAGAATTGGAAATGAGAAGGGTGTAGTGAGGGGTATAGTCTATTCTTTCTTCCTGGGCCTTTGAATTTAAAAAAAAAAAAAAAAGATAGGGATTTTAATATCCTGTAGAGAAGGAAGATGTAGGTCAAATGTGGATGAGGAAATGAAATGAAATTTCATGGTCTTGGAGCATTAATATACTGTTAGGATTTTTTTTTTTTTTTTTGTGGTAAGTAGTAAAAATTGTAATTTCCCTAGCAGTCTAGAGTCACAAGTTAGGAGAGGAATAGTGGAATTTAGTACTTAGGAACCAGTATAGATAGGAATATTTTATTAAGTTAATTCATCTGAAATTAGTAGCACTTCCCCCAATGACCTGGATTAAACTGTACACACTTTCAGTGTTCTGACCACTGTATTCATTGCTATTTATTGTACTTCTCCCTTCCTGATTCAAAAGGACACACAAAATATGCACACAAAATATTTGATGCATAAAGAATTACTAAAACATGAACATGTATTCCACATACATGTTTCAGGACATTGCCCAGGGTTAATTTAAAAGCAGAATAATTCATTTAAAATCAATGTGCATCTAAGCTGACAACAGGGAAATTTTCTTTATTTATAATTCTTCTTAAGTGGTAGAAATATGACTATGACTAATAAAAGTCTCCTAGTTTTCTGTTACTTTAGAAGTTATTTTAAACTTTTCTTAAATTTCACCTGTTTAAAAAGGAAATACCATAAAAGTTATTACTAATGTGAATTACATTGTCATGGCAACAAATTTTCCAAGTACTCTGCTCTTATGCAACTATTAACCCCTAATATCTATTTATTATTCAAGAGAAGTTGTATTTGGGAAGGCAAGAAATTGCTTGTCATCTGAAAGGACAAGACCCTCTGTGTAAATTCAAATTATTGCACAGATGAAAATAGCTTTTCAGTCCTAAAATGATTAGAATTTGCATTTTTCACATTTTCTTCCTTTTTTTTTTTAATTCTTATGGGATATGAATCACTGGAATCAAAATGTACCATCTTGGCTGAAGTATGAACTTAAGATTGGTGACAGAGACAGTTAGTTGCACATTCAAATTTGTGCTCCTGTTTCAGAGCTTTCACTGAAAAGTGGTCACGCTATTAACAATGTTTTCCAGCCTGCCTTGCATTGAGGTGAGTCCACGTGCTGAGTTCTTATCAATGGAACACGAAAGGGCTTAATGAGTATCATTTCTGGGCTAAAGTATTTGTGAACCAGGTATGCCTCCACTGTATTGCTTGTCCTTCTCCTAGGAGGATGCAAAGAACACTGAGGTCCCAGAAGACAGAGAAAAAAAGCACAGAATGGAAAGAACTTGCATACGTGAAGTATCACCTGGAAGTCAGCTCCCGTTAACCAAGAACACAGTGTATTACATAAGAGAGAAATAAACCTCCATTGGGCTAAACCCACTGGAATTTTGGTGCATTTTTAAAAATGGCAGCTATAATAACTCAACCTAATAGTGATATCTTATTAATTGGTTCAAAAATATAATAAATATATTAGGAAATATGAGTCATGATTACATGTATTTATCTACTTAAAAGAGACAAATAGGTTTTCTTGCACATGGTGGATGGCCAAAACCAAGGAATGACCATTGTTCTTCTCTGTCATTTTTAAGACGTGGGTTTCTAATGCTTAATCAGTTTTGGACCCAGTGATTTATGTTTTTGGGTAACAAATTATTTAAATTAATTAAGGTTTTAGTTCCAAAGCAAGGCTCACAAATTAAAGTCTGCATGCATGGCTAATTTTACTTTTCATGAACCATTCATTGTTAAGAAGTAAAAGCCTTACTGGCTAAAAATTCTTATAAAAGTAAATAACTTAGAAAGGGCACACAAATTTCAATAAAGTTTCTTGGTCCCAAGAGTAGGAATTTGCACTCATTTCATAAAACTCAGCCCATTTTCCAGTCTTTTTGCACCACTATTAATTTCTTACCAGCATCTGTCCTATTGATCACATCACTATATCTCTCTCTCTCTCTCTCTCTCTGTGTGTGTGTGTGTGTGTGTGTGTGTGTGTGTGTGTGTATCCTTCCTGAATCACCGAATAAAAGCTGAAGTGATCAGAAAGGGATTAAGGGGAAAATCTGTGGTATATTCCAAGAAAATTCCCACAAATTTTATAGGTTTTCAATTCATCCCTTCCATAAGTTGCTGCAGTATTGAGCAGCCCCACCTACATTCACTTGGAATTTTAAAAGTGGCCCGCCACCCTCAGGGCTCTTCCATGAATACTTCAGAAAAATATTCTAGAACTCGTGAATCTTAATCTTCTCTCAGCTCCCATAAAAGACATTCACCATTTAATTCATCATATAATCATAATTTCTCTGGCATTTGGACTCTGTTGCTTTTATGTGTGTTACAAAATTTTCTAACATACTTTCTTGAGGAGAATACTGTTAAATTTCTGGGTAAATAGCATTGTACCAGCTAGCCATGTAAGGAAGAGAGAAGATATCATTGCCAAATGCTATCACAGACACCTCTAATGAACATTTGTGCCATATTTACTGTTTTTGGAACTCGCTCTATCTATCTATCTATCTATCTATCTATCTATCTATCTATCTATTTATATATATATGTGTGTATTTTTCCTTTTTTTTTTGAGACAGAGTTTTGCCCTTGTTGCCCAGGCTGGAGTGCAATGGCACAATCTTGGCTCACTGCAATCTCCACCTCCCAGGTTGAAGACATTCTCCTGCCTCAGCCTCTCAAGTAGCTGGGACTACAGGCACGCAGCACCATGCCCGGCTAATTTTTGTATTTTTAGTAGAGACGGGGTTTCACCATGTTGGCCAGGATGGTCTCGATCTCTTGACCTCGTGATCTGCCCAACTTGGCCCTCCAAAGTGCTGGGATTATAAGCATGAACCACCGTGCTCGGTCCTTTTTAAAATTTGTTTAGCGATGGGTTTTCCTATGTTGTTTAGGCAGAACTGGAACTCTTGGTCTCAAGTGATCCTCCCACTTGAGCTGCTGAAATAGCTGGCACTACAAGTGCACACCCCTGCACCCAGCTCAAAATCATATTTTTAATATGCAAATCTCTAGGATTTCTATTCTAGATGTTATAAATAAAAGTCCCTCAGTATATGGCTTGAGAAACTTCATTTTAAATAAACATCAATGATGTGTCTTATGTATAGTATATAAAGTTGGCAAACAACTGATATAAAACATGACATTTTTTCTTTATGGTCAGAGCAAAAGTTGGGGTGAGTGCGAAGGCAGAGATTTGTTAGCTTTCTGGCTACTGAGCTATTTACACTTTTGTCTAAAATATGGCTGGGTTGACCACACACTGTGACTCAAGCTCAGTCCACTCTTTCCTTCTAATTATCAACACAACACGCTGGGGAGGAGGCCACTGCCTGCGGGCCTGCATGGGAGTTTCAGGGGCTAGCTGAGCTTCAAACGGAGCCCGGGTTGGGATGATCCAAAGAGACTGCCTGGCCTACTAACCAGTCAGAGCCAGTCCTACCAGAACTCCACCCCAAAACGGATGAAGAAACTTTTTGGCAAATACAGTATCACCATGCAAGAGAAGGAACAGTGATTAGAGGGCATCACGGAACTCCATCTGTGTTCCCCACTGATTACTCAATAACAAGGAGGGCTTATCCAATTCCTGACTTCTAGGACTTGAAAAACTTAAGGTGGGTTGGTGCAAATATGGTATCTGATGGTTTGGGAGACTGACTAGCTTTGCGTGAGATGCCTTTTAGGCTTTCTCTTGTTTCCTTTTCAATTGTCCAGAGATTAGTATAAAGAGTATTAAGGAAAGAAATAAATTATTTTCCCACTTCTTACAGGATGTCTGCTATACAGTTGAATTTAGTGCATTAAAATAAAAAATACTCAGGTTCAAATCCTGACCCATCACTTCCCATCTTGGTGACTTTGGGGAGATGCTCATGGTTTCTGGGAAGCAGTGTCTTATGTTCTCATTGGTGGTGGTAGTAGTAGAGGGAGTGAATGCTAGCCGGCTTAACTGTTTCCTAACTCTTTAAATTCTAAGCTGTTGGCACAATAAATTCTGGTCATTATTTTTATTAATTTTTTTAGTTATGATTATAACTTACATTGGGGAGCAGCTCTTAGACTGCAGAGGACATTGGGCACCTCTCTTCAGGAAGCAGCACAGACAGGGTACTTGAATGGGGTACTTGAACTAAGAGTTTTGGTTCATTCTAACATAATCCTCATGTAGTTTGTTCCATAGTAGGCACTGAGTGTCTTTATTTTCTGGGAGACAGATCATTTGGTAAAATGGAATAAACATACAAAAATATGTGTAATCTATTTAGTTAACAGCTTACTTTTCCAGTTCCTGCAGAGGCTACAGGAAGAAGGCTGCTTTCCCACAGAAGTAAGATGCCATCATTTTATCCTATTTCAGTGGGTCAGGAGTCACTTAACTGGGGTGCCATTTGATTGTCTAAACTCAGTGAATTTTTAGGTTCATGACTATTTGACTTAGCACAAGCTCAGATGGAAAACAGTGCCTAACCTGTTTATATGTGTCTTTTGTTTGTTTGTTTTTTGTTTGTTTGTTTGTTTGGTTGGTTGTTTTGAGACACAGTCTTGCTGTGTCGCCCAGGCTGGAGGGAATGTGGCACAATCTCGGCTCACTGCAAACTCCGCCTCCTGAGTTCAAGTGATCCTCCTGCCTTAGCCTCCAAGTAGCTGGGATTTTAGGTGCGCACCACCATGTCCAACTAATCTTTTATTTTTTTGTAGATATGAGGTCTCACTATATTATCCAGGCTGGTCACAAACTCCTGGCCTCAGCTTCCCAAAGTGCTGGGATTACAGGAGTGAGCCACCGTGGACGGCCTGTTTATATATATTTAAACCTTGTCTTTATTTCCCTGAACATATATTTATGCCATAATATAATAGAGACTCAGCATTAGAATTTAAAGGCATGGAGCAGAGAAAAAGAAAGGTCAATTTACTGCATTAAGGTTGAAGCCATTCAGATGCCAAACTCTTGCTCAAGTCTTAGGGATGGTTTCTTAACCAGGATTTCCTGATATCGTTGCTTATATTTCAGTAGTTTAGTTGGTAATATTATCCCAGTGCACAGAAATAGAGAATAGTGGAGTAAAACAGAGAAGAATAAAGGTGAAAGAAAGGTGTCATCCATCTATGAGGCTATACCCAGGGGTTACTAAGGCCCAGTGCTGCTTGGACTTTCTGAAAAGGCTTAAGAAATACAGTTCAGATAGTTCCATGAGAATGAAAGGGGAAATGCCCGCTTGCTCTCACCACGTTGATTAAAAATGACTCCACAGGCATTGACTCCACCCTAAACACACACATACACACACATTTTAGCTGCTAAGGTATAAGACAAGAAGATCCCTTCCCCACCACCCCAGGAAGGAAGGACGAGCTACTTGGTTAACCTCAGGAAAAGGCTGTACCTGCTAGAAGAGGATCCACTGGAAACCGGCAGGAAACTAGTTCCTGCAGCCATAGCTGGAGTCACAGGTGAGGTGAGATGATTTTAAAGTGGTGCAAGGCAGGGATTTGATAATAGAAAACAGATTCCTTGTAAGGCTGTTCTCAGATGTTTATCTCTACTTTGCAATGGTCCTTCATTAGGTATGGTGAATATGTGGTATAGTAGAAGTGCTTTCTTAGGGAAAAATCAAGCCAAAAAAAAAAAAAAAAAAAAAAAAAAACCCTCCTTGACCTCAATAAGCAAGTCAGAGAAAACAGGAATATTTGAAACAAATCAGGGAATATTAAAGACAATACAGCTGAGGTCCAAAAAAGCAGAAAGTACTGAGACCTGGGCTAATTCAATCAAGGAAGACTCTCGGAAACCGGGTGGTCAGAGAGCCCCGGGAGGGTGAGTGTAATCGTGTTGTGAGGGTGATCTGCCTGTAACACCCATCACCCCATTGATTTCCAGTATTAATCTGGTAGCAATAACTATCGATCTATATGTATTTACATAGGAGCTTATAGTTCATACACTGCTTCACATACATTGGCACATTAAAAAAAAAATCTTTTTTCCTATCTATCGTTACTGAATAGCTAACACTTGATGATCCAAAGAGGTTTTTTTTTTTTTTTAGGTTTTATTTTGATTTTAATTGACACATAATAGTTGTACTTATTTATGGAGTACAGTGTGATTTTTAAAGGCAAAATAAGGTGAAAAATTGAAGAAATTATCCGAATAGTTCAAACCCAATATTAATGTCACTTCCATCATTCTGTGTTAGTAGACAACTTTCAACTTCCAAATTAACATCAGCATATTTTTTTTGGTAATTCAACCTTTCAGTAATTAACTGCAGTAACTGATTTGCATTGTTCTCTATTTTTTTCTTACCAGGTGAGTAAATTTAAAAGATATTTTACATCTCTTTTTACTCTTTAATCTTTTGACTTCATTTAATATAGATCTATTTTCCTAAAAAATTGAAATCATTTGATTACTTTATTTGTACCCTTTTTTTTGTTCTTTAAAAAGTTTTAAGGTATAAGTGATTAAAAACAAACAAGCCAACAAATCTAATATTCTCTCTATATATGATAATAGTAATTATTAAATAAGACTAATAAAGTACAAACGCCATATCAACATGAAATAATTGTATCAAAATGTCAAGAGCTTTCAAATAAATTATTTAATAGTATTACAGAATCTGCAAAACAAAGAATATTTTTAAAAAGCCTTAGGACTTTTATATATACAGGTAAATTGAGGCTTAGTGAAGTTAAGTGTCTTACTAACTCCACATTTCATAATTGGAAGAACTGGGACTAGGCTTATATCCTCTGACTTCTGGGCCAGTGATCTTTCTACAGCAGAATCATGTAGGTGCAAATTAGGCACAGAGTCAAAGGCACAACTTGAATATGGGATTCAGTCAATGCTGACACTGTGGGTTTTGTGCAGACTGAATTAGATGGAATAAAGCATACTCTAAGATGTTCCTTCTAGTGTTTTGAGAACTAGTACAGTTTTAGGAACATAAAGAAACTTTCAATTAATGTCAGTCATGATTACTATAGTTACATAGATGTAGGACAGGTCTAAGAGCCTGAGGGAAAAACTCAGAGGCAAAGGAGAAGGGTTGGGCAGATACAGCCTTTTTTTTTTTTTTTTTTTTTTTTTTTTTTTTTTGAGACAGTCTCACACTGTCGCCCGGGCTGGAGTGCAGTGACGCGATCTCGTCTCACTGCAACCTCCGCCCAGGATGAAGCGGTTCAGCCTCCCAGGTAGCTGGGATTATAGGCGCCTGCCACCACGCCTGGCTTTTTGTGTTTTTAGTAGAGACGAGGTTTCACTATGTTTGCCAGGCTGGTCTCAAATGCCTGACCTCATGATCCACCCACCTCAGCCTCCCAAAGTGCTGGGATTACAGGTGTGAGCCACCGCGCCCGGCCGGAGCATAGCCTTTTAATTGGCAAGAATTCGAATTTTTTTTTTTTTTTTTTTTTTTTTTTTTTTAACTTTTGCATAGGCTGGGGGAAGTGGGTCGAGAGACTCCATCTCTAGTTCTTTACCAGGGCTAAACCGGCATGTTTCACATTTTAATTCACAGCAGTAGTTTTTAGCTTTTGTTTTTGTTTTTGTTTTTGAGACGGAGTCACGCTCTGTCGCCCAGGCTGGAGTGCAGTGGCCGGATCTCAGCTCACTGCAAGCTCCGCCTCCCGGGTTCACGCCATTCTCCTGCCTCAGCCTCCAGAGTAGCTGGGAGACTACAGGCGCCCGCCACCTCGCCCGGCTAGATTTTTGTATTTTTTTTTTTTAGTAGAGACGGGGTTTCACCGTGTTAGCCAGGAGGGTCTCGATCTCCTGACCTCGTGATCCGCCCGTCTCGGCCTCCCAAAGTGCTGGGATTGTTTTTAGCTTCTTAATCTTTTCAGTTATTTGGTAACTACTTAATTGATTCTAATAAATGCAAAACATTGCAGGTCTGATTATGAGAGGCACAAAGCCTCTATTCTTAAGTAGTGGTTGACAATCTAGCTAAGGAGGTAAGTCTTGAACATCTGCATTTCCAATCCAGGGCAGGGAAACAAGGCTGGGAGAGACTTTCAGATATGTGTTAACAGCAGAAGTGAAACCGAATGATTAGCAACTGATTTGTGTTCTTTCTCCGATATGTCTTTGGAAGCCACCTGTGGTGGCAACGGCTGCTAGGCCCCTCAGCAAGCCTCTAGCAAGACCTGTAGCACCGCAGTGTCCAAGTACATTGCATTTTGAATATTTGAAGAAATGCTGTCTGAGCCATAACCAGGTTGGTCTTCTTTTCCGCAGGCATTGCCTCTGGGGAGCTCTGCACAGGGCCCCATATGAGCTCTTAAGTCCAGAGGCAGAAGAATGATAAAGGATGAATGTTTTGCAAAACCACGTATAGGTCAGCGCTCTTGTCAAAACCTGAATTCACAGAGGCTTGGATATTTATGCCAGAAAGAAAAATCTGTGAATAAATACATGTACATGGTTTCAAAACAGTGTTTTAAAAATTCATCTTATTTAGGGGTTGTAGATACTAGGCATGACTCAGATTTTTGGAAGAAACAATGGTATATAAAGGTAAAGAAGACAGTTTCATTACTGGCTAGAGAATATGAAATGGCAAATAGTAAATTATGTATCACTTCCAAATGTATCTCAAGTGAAAAGCATAAATGTGTCCTAATACTTCATTTCCATTCCTGCTTTAAAAAAAAAAAAACTTAGTGATCATCAAATGAAAGAAAATATATTTTGTTAGAAGAATGGCCTATTCTAATATTACTTTAAACATGCAAATTCCACCCAAGTCTTCACCTAAGTCTTCATAAAAATTTCAACTATTACATAGAGAGAAATTAAGCAAAATCATGTTGACTACCCATTCTCCTGAAAATCCTAGAATTCTTAATTGCCAGGAAACATATGATTCTTTTATTAACAATGTGGGTAAATCTGGTCAAGGTTCCTTTTGGCCTTGAACTTTATTGCCAGCCTATAGATGGCAGCAAACTTACACACCATTGCCAGAATCTAACCCTTCCATTGCTACTTCCAATTACTCTTTCCTACTAGTGTTTTTATTATATAGACAAGTTATTTATGATTAGAAGTATTATTATTAAGTAATTCATACATAACTATCATAGCTTTACCAGAACATAATTCAAGAACACACTAGAAAATTGAGGGAAAACAAAAGCAAAATGAAAATAATCGGGAATGAGATTGGCAAAAAGTTGATATTCTCATAGTCAAAACTTGTTTTTGGATTTAGTGTCATTGAGTAGAAACATAGATACCTTTTAATTAGATCATTTGGCAGAATAACATTCTTTAGTATTGTTTAAGCTGAACGATGGTGCCCTATTGCATAGTTTAATCATGTGTACTGCCAACAAAGATGTTCTCTTGAAGTAAATGACTTAGAGTTGTTACATTTATAAGAAAACATATCCAATATGTCTAAAATAATAGGTAGCAATGACCAATTAGCAATGATAAGTTTTCATGTGAAGGAATCATCACCGAATGTTCTATTGCCATGGTCTTATTATCTGTTGCCCTTTCTGGAGTATCATTACCACTTAAGGGAGATTTTATTACATTTATTGATAGTGAGGCCAAATAAACCTTTGATATCAGTTGTATTCTATCCATCATTAGCTGAGAATGGATTTTTTTTTTCACAGAGAATAATAGGAGATAATGAAGATAAAACCAGTTACTAAAACTAGGGTTCAGTGATCATCAGCACATTAATATTTGCATTTTAGGCCCCAAGGAACTGTTTAGAGGACATCTGCCTTATTAGCCTGGCTTCATGAGCCATAAAGGATTTTGTTTTGCATGATTCATTGTTTAACAAAATGTCATAGGAACAAGACCCATTTGCCTTCTAAAGCCACCTGTCTTCTGGCAGAAACAGGTGTGCAGTCTCCTGGAAGGAACAGGTAACATTCTCACTGTAAAGCAGCACTGACCAAAGAAAGGCCACAGGAGAAATATGCTTACAAGGGAGAAGCTGAAACCATGACAGCTTGGCCATTAGCACACAAGTATTGGATATGAGACACCTCTTTGTGCTAGCATTTCTTGAGGCTAAGAATTGGAGCTGGTTAGGTATCAACCTCCTAAATTGGTATTTCAGAATGATTATTTATTAGATAATAATCATCATAGTTTTGTTATATCCAAGAGGAGATCTGTCACATACTTATTTATGTGACTTTTTATTTAGGTAGTGATATGGTTTGGCTCTGTGTCTTCACCCAAATCTCATGTCTAATTGCAATCCCCATGTATCCTCCATGCTGTCCTCACGTTAGTGAGTTCTCATGAGATCTGATGGCTTAAAAGTGTGACACTTGCCCCCTCCCCTGGCTCTCTTTCCTGCTGCCTTGTGAAGAAGGTGCTTGTTCCTCCTTTGTCTTCCACCATGATTGTAAGTTTCCTGAGGCCTCATCAGCCATCTAGAACTGTGAGTCAATTAAACCTCCTTTCTTTATAAATTACCCAATCTCAGTTCTTTTTAGCAGGGTGAAAATGGACTAACACAGATAGACTTTAAATGAACTCAGTGATCTCATCTACCTCCTTACCCAACTCTGCTCTGTTTTTATCAATGCAAGAATATCAGGGAAATCATAGAGGGAATGTATTACATACATTTTTCTAAGACACATAAAAACAGGCACATGATTTAACATTTAAAAATGTTTCTGTGTTTAAACAAAGTTGCTGGCACGCTACATGTATTTGATAAATGTTGGCTATTGTTATTATAATTAATTTTTTAGCTATATAAATCTGATGGATAATCTACAGTCAATTAGAACAGAATCACTGTTAAAATGTTGCTAAGCACTATGAAAATTGCAGCAGCTTAATTCTTCCATATTTACTGAAATTTTGGAATGGGTACAGGGTTTACTTATGCATCATATGCACCAGAATCTGCACAAGGCCCTTCACATATGATGTTATATAATCGAAGAAACAATGCTATAAAATAGAGCTAGTCACATGCATTTGTAAGATGGGAACACTGAGAGTAGAATTCATTTGTATAAAGTCACAGAGATGGAAGGTAAAGTGTTTTGGACAGGGATCACAAACTCAGAAGCCTCTAGGCACCAAGATTGTGGCACATCAGTAGCTAAGAGCAGGAAGGTGATAGTGCTTGATGATGTTAGGTAAAGCACTGAGGAGTGCTGGAGCCTCTGGTGAACTGCAGGGTATACATCCATAGTAAGAATTTCTCCTGCCACTCAGTTCCAGAAATGTTGACTCAGTCTTAGATCATCTTTCAAAAGAAGTGGGCAATGCAGCTGGGTGTGGTGGCTTATGCCTGTGATCCCAACGCTTTGGGAGGCCGAGGAGGGTGGATCATGAGGTCAGGAGTTCAAGACCAGCCTGGCCAATATGGTGAAACCCTGTCTCTCCTAAAAATACAAAAATCAGCTGGGTGTGGTGGTGTGTGCCTGTAGTCCCAGCTATTTGGGGGCTGAGGCAGGAGAATCGCTTGAACCCGGAAGGCAGAGGTTGCAGTGAGCCAAGATTGCGCCACTGCACTCTAGCCTGGGCGACAGAACAAGACTCCGTCTCAAAAAAAAAAAAAAAAAAAAAAAAGTGCAAAATGCAGATTTTTTTTTTTTTTTTCTGTGCAATCTTCTTAGTTTTATTTTTGGCAACTAATTTGAATGTGGGCAAATAAAAAGTTCATCTAATGGTCATAGAGCTACAGATTTTCAACTTCTGCCTAACAGGGAGCTTCTGACCCACTTCCATTTCCAAAGAAAAAGAGATGCTAACATGGACACATTTGGTCTACTTTACTAAATAAAGAGTGAACCTTTCTTTAAAGAGCAAAAGTAAAATAAATCTGCATTATGATGATTGCACACACACACACTCACACACACACAGACCTTTTTGAGTTCTCTTTCTTTGTCTTGTTCTGTTCCTTGAGTTATTTTTCTTTTCTTATTCACTCATATTTCTGAAACAGTGATACAAGCCATAACTTGTCTCAGTCTAGAATTTAGATACGATGTGGGCCAGTAAGTGATGAACAACTTCCTGAGGCTTATACATTTAATGTAGTATGAAAAATTTGGGCTGGAACACCAAAAACCATTTTTTAAATTTTAAATAGAAAGCATGTTTCTTGTTTTAACTTCTGTTTTTTTAAAATATAAAATGAAAACCTTGAGTTTATCATGCCCATACCTTTATACGGACATGACTGAACAGGACTGGGGAGTAACTGCAGAGCCTCATTGATATGGTTTGGCTCTGTGTTCCCACCCAATTCTCATGTAGAGCGATAATCCCCACATATCAGGGGAGGGGCCTGGTGGAAGTGATTGGATCTTGGGGGTGAATTTCCTTCTTGCTATTCTCGTGATAGGCAGTGATTTCTCACGAGATCTGGTGGTTTAAAAGTGTGTGGCACTTTGCCTTGCACTTGTCTCTCTCCCCTGCTCCACCATGGGAAGAAGTGCCTTGCTTTCACCTCACCATTCGTCATGATTGTAAGTTTCTGCCATTACTGTAAATTTCCTGGGGAGTCAACCATGCAGAACTGTGAGTAAATTAAACTTATTTTCTTTATAAATTACCCAGTCTCTGGTATTTCTTTACAGCAGTGTGAAAACAAACTACTGCACCCATTTTCAGAATCTGCCAGTTGCTTGGCTGATTTTGGATGTCAGGGTGTAAGTCATGGTCACTAAGAACATGACTGTTTCTGTTGATGCCATGGTTGATTTTGTCAATGCTAAAGATGCACCCACAAATTTCAATCAATCTTTGAAGACTATAGCTAGAGGGACTGGTGAAGGGCCACCCACAAAAGACCTTTTGCTTATTTCAAATTTGACTTCTCACAATACACATTCAGTCTAGTGATTATATACAGGGTGATCATTCACCATTGCTTTACAATCCTTTTAGGATGTACTTTCCTCAAAGCATTCTGTATTTGAAATTTCTTGTCAACCTAACAAATTATATATAAGAAAAATATAAGTCACCCTCTAATATTACATTAATCAAATACAAAAACAATTGTACAATAAAAGCAGTAATTTCCAAATGATTTTAAATTACCTTGTTTAATTATATATTTGATATTTAGATATCCTGTGCTGTTTTACTTTCTAATTAGTAAGCACATGTTTTACTCAGATAATAACTTGAAGGTTCTGGAGGCTGTTGTTATCAATATCTAGACATTCAGAGACCTTAGAATGAGAACAATGCTCTGTGATCTACGATTTAGAAATTTAATTCTTTATCTCTCATTTGTCCTCAGAAATATTTCTGGATACCTTTAGTATGCCTTCTCTTTTAAGGATGCTTTTGTGATTCACTGGATGCCATGCATTCACTATTTTTTTCTCATTTTTTGATAGGCACATGGAAAGAAGAAAATCACAATCTTGGTGTGTCTACAGGATTAATTCTAGAAAGCAGAAAGTGGGCAAAGTGGTTATATACCACTTCCAAGCCTGGCCCTAAGTTCCCAATGAGATTTTTTTTTCTCATTGAGATTCTCTTTTTGCTCTCTGGTTAGCCAAATACAGAGAATTACTCACAGACTTTCATGGTTACAAGGGTCACTAATACCACTTTGAGCAGAGCCACCCTTCCAAGATTCCAAAGAATTTCTCTCCAGAATTTCTTTCGGTTGTACTTGCAATTATATTGTGTCAAGGTTTTGAGCTTTCAAGATTTACTTGTTTCAGCACTTAGTGTTACTTACTCTGATTTAAAAAATCTTCTCTCTTCTCTCTACTCATTTTGCCCTTTCTTGGGCGCTTGAAAGGGAATTTATTTATTCTTCTTTAAGTGAACCTTTAAAGTTTGTCATTATTCACGTGGTAATGCTTCTGATGCTTTGAGTCTGAGATGGGACTAGAATAGATATTTATATCATCCCATCTTATAGATAAGGGTTCCTAGTCTTAAAGTGATTAAATGACTTGCTCAGTTACGAAGCTAATAATAGATGCAGTTGAAACCTAAATGTAGGTCTATCGGCTCAAAATCTTGGCTTTCTTCCCCTAGATGATTCTGACTACTCATTACAAATGCTAAAGACTTGTTTCCCAGATCCCCAAGGCCAGATGTGATCAACTAATTAATGTCAATGGAAAAGAGTTCACCATCTTTCTAACACTTGCTAGAAAAACAACACCTTTCCACTTTAACCTTCTAATAGCATATAACCCATTTTTTATCCCCTTTCCTGTTTAATATAAGAAGAATTTTAGAGGACAACATATTGACCATGAGAATTGAGTAAAGTGATCATGAGAAATGCAAGTAAAGTAGAAGACATGTCTCTTATGTCATGTTAGTCTCTACCTTTTATGGTTCTATGTGAGACTAGTCTGACCCAAACAAGTCTTCTTTATCCATTTTCACATAGGTTTAAATTTATTTTAAAAACCCACAACACTGGTGAACAAACTTAGATTTTTTTCTTTCCACATAAGGCAAGGATGCAAGAGTAGGGAGAAATCAATGCCAACAATTTATATTAACTTTTAGATACATTTACTGAGTCAGAGAACATTCTACTTTCACAAGAATCAAACCAATTTCTTTGAATCCTTATATTGATTGACCTTTCAATAGTTTTACCCGATCTATCTTGACAAAGGCCTAAAATAATGGATATATTGTGTCTTTATCTGGCATATAGTACAGGATACATGCTCAAAAATGGTTTGCTGGATGAAAGAATAGACGGATGGAATTACAAAAAATGATGGTTCTCACTCTGGAAAATCTCATCATAAATCAGCAAAGAAAATCAAGCAGGTTTTTTTTCTCAGGATTTTTAGAAGTGCCACAGAAACTGAACCTTTCTCTACAATACAGTTGCTTTAGGTTAGCTAAATCACCGTGTTTCTTTCCTTTTGCTTGGAAAAAATCAGATCAATGTGGCATGTTAGATGCTTCATGTTGCACGGAAACTATGATCAATATTTATATGTCTGATTTAAAAGGAGGAAATTGATTGGTTGTTACATAACAAAACAGTTGAGTAGAAAAAAATCCTTCCAGAAGTGACTAATGAAGAGCAACTGTGAAATGTATTATTATTGGTGGTTGAATATACTGTACACAACTGCATTAAAACAACAGACAAGGGAAATAAGGAACTGTGCCTCATTCAAAAGATACCTGATAATTGCTAAGAAACTAAAGAGGATCCATTGGATAGTACTTCATGAAGAAGGCATAAAAGCAAGCAAATTTATTGTTTAATCCAGGAGAACACATACCTAGTTTGGATCCATATAGGACTTAACTCTAAGTCTTTATTAGTGTTGCCAAGTATTTTTATTCCAGCTTCTAAAAACTTTCTACTATTGTTAAATTTGAAAAACACATCTTGTAAAATGATAAAAGGTTTTCTCCACTAAAGGTGAAACAAAAATTCACAGTCCCAAATGAGTCCGAATTCAACATGAATTAAGCGTATCAAGTGTTGTGTCTGAGTTGTTAGGCCCTTTCTTATTTTTGTTTCTGCATTATGCATACTTTGGGGATCTGTAAAGCTTGATATAAATCTGGAAATCCCATGAAAACAGAATCTCATGAAATTTTCAGGACTCCATGCCTTGATCAGGTTGAAAATATGCTGGCACAGCCAGCATCAGCTTCAGCCAAATCATGGATGTGCAGAGGGGCCCAGCAGTACAGAATGCAAAGCAACTTTAGCAAATAAGTTCAAAGTGTTTGCAAAACTTCCCAGAAGTAGTGCCACAATTTCTGGGCAGTGGCTCAGGTATGAAAGTTCTTATGTCAAACGGATCTGTCCAGTAATTCCTGGCATAGGCAATTCTAAGTGGATAGAAAGCACAGCTCTCAGTTTGCTCAAGCTCAGCCAAGAGTATTATTCTTTTCAGCATAAATATCACCCTTCAGTTCTCATTCACTAGGAAAGAGGAACCAGAAGTTAGATTTTACTAGTCTCTTTAATAAAGGAAACCAGCAATTATTAGGGGCTTCATTGTACGATATTCTGTGTGAGACACTTTTTAAATTTTATCTCATTTAATCTCCATGAAAATATTTATTGTAAATATTATTTTTATGTCACTGGAAACGCTCAGAGAGGTTGAGTAACTTACTCAAGGTCACACACATCACTGAGCATTAGAGGCTCAAACGTCACTCTGACTTGAAAGTTCAAGCACTTTTCAATATACCGAGAAAGATTGCTTTAGAATTTTGGAATACAATATATTTTTGAAATACTTTTCTTTTTGTTGTTGTTGTTTTTTTGTTTTGTTTTGTTTTGACAAGGAGTCTTGCTCTGTCGCCTAGGCTGGAGTGCAGTGGCGCGATCTCGGCTCACTGCAAGCTCCGCTTCCCGGGTTCACGCCATTCTCCCGTCTCAGCCTCCCCAGTAGCTGGGACTACAGGCGCCCGGCTAATTTTTTGTATTTTTTAGGAGAGACGGGGTTTCACCGTGTTAGCCAGGATGGTCTCGATCTCCTGACTTCGTGATCCACCCGCCTCGGCCTCCCAAAGTGCTGGGATTACAGGCGTGAGCCACCGTGCCCGGCCTTTTTTGTTTATTTCTAATATATAGATGTAAGTCCGTCTCATGATGAGAGATTACAATGGCTCAAAATTCATTTTTACAGCGAAAGTTCACTGAACTCAAGGCTCTGCCTGTTAGTAATCAAAAGATAAATGACATTTTAAGTCTTGTAGTTTTGAAATAATTTTGTTTTATCAAAAGCAGAAAGGAAGTAATTCACATAGTGATCAATGATCTCAAATGGGTTTTCTTTCTCTGTCTTTTCTTTGGCTTCTTAACCTGCTTACAAGGTTTTCTGCAGCACATTTAACAGAAAATGAAGCTTAAAGCTGATTTAATAAAAAAGTGACAAAAATGCTGTTGGGCTCAAGGATATGTAATAATGGATATAGGTGGCCGATGGAGCTTGAAAGACAGCGACCAAATATGTGGGAGAGTTAACATTCCACCCACTGCCCTCACTCAGGAAACCTTATTACTTCCACACCACCACCATGTACTCACGGACAGTTAGGTTAATTACGATTGCCATTAGGCTCCTTAGGGGTAACTCTAGGGGTAGGGATTCCCATTAGGGGACACAAAATTTAGTGGCATTGAGGCTAATTTTTGAGGCAACCAGAGGTGGTGTGAGTTGTGATTAAATTCCTGGAGGTTTCAAGGGAGCCCAAGCAGAAGGAAGGGTCTTCCAAATACGAAAACAAACAGAAAACCCCCAAAACGAAAAAGTCAGAGACTCTGAGTTGCATACATTTTGTCTTAGTTCGTTTTCATGCTGCTCATAAAAACATACCCGAAACTGGGAACAAAAAGAGGTTTAAGTGGACTTACAGTTCCCTACGGCTGGGGAGGCCTCAGAATCACGGCGAGAAGGGAAACGCACTTCTTACATCCGAGACAAGAGAAAAAATGAAGAAGCAGCAAACGCGGAAACCCCTGATAAACCCATAGATCTCGTGAGACTTAATCGTTATCACGAGAATAGCACGGGAAAGACCTGCTCCTATGATTAAATTACCCCCCACCCCTGGGTCCCTCCCACAGCACGAGGGGATTCTGGGAGATACAATTCAAGTTGAGATTTGGGTGGGAACACAGCCAAACCATATCAGATGCTTAGGGACCATCTGGTACCAATCCTACAATTTCCAACCGAGACTCGGTAAGTCAAGTCACTTTTCTAAGTTCACACAGCTGCTAAGGGGCTGAATCGGTCTTCAGCTCCATGACCATGATTTCAAAGCACGCAGTCTTTAATGACTAGATTCATTCTTTGGCTTCGACCATTAGGATTCTATTCTGTTATCTAGAAAATGGGAATGATCATACCTAACTCACTAGGCATTTGTGGGGAACACGTTAGCATGTGAAAAAGAAGGAGCTGAACGCTTAGCAAGGAACTCTGCAGTTGATTAGTGGGTTTGCAATAGTAGTTAAGCAGTAGTAGAAGCAGTTCAGTGATAGTATAATTTGGGAGAAAAATCGTGCCTAAAATTGAGGCATTAATACATTGTCGAATGCCCTTTCCCATAAACTGTGTTTTAATTTCCTCAAATAAAATTCATTACTTGTGGAAGATTTGTTGTATAGTTTGTATAGTTTGAAAAGTCATTAAGACATAGGCTTTGGGAATTAAAAATATATATCTATTAAATCTATTAAATAAGTAAGGTTTTGGTCTTTGGGGTAAATGGATCTCGTATTGTTTTTCTACCAAATAATTGCAAGGTTTGATTTCCTTTGTGTTAAACCACAACCGATTTGTCTCATAATTTTATTTTCAGCACTTATCATCAGTCTTACCTATCACAAATCTCCTCTTATGTACTTCAAATTCAAGCCACTGTTCTTAAACAAAGATACACACAGGAATATATGCAACTATTGCCCAATATACATAGAATGTATTCGTTGTTCTGCTAAATTACTTTTAACTGTTAAAAAATAAATATAAGCTTGTGTGGTGTATATTACTATTAGTTTTCAATTTCAAATTTATTCTGTAATCCTGGAGCTATATTTTATGCAAGCAAGAATATACATGTGGACCCTCATCAAGTAGTTTTAAAATTCTTTAGTTAAAAAAATATTTAGAATATTCTCATGCAGACATAAATGAGAATATCCTAAATATTTATTTACGTAAACTAGTCTCTATGCTTCCCATTGGAACTGAAAACATAACTAGGTGTTTTTTGTTTGTTTGTCTGTTTTGAGACAGTCTTGCTGTGTTGCCTAGGTTGGAGTGCAGTGGTGAGATCTCTGCTCACTGCAACCTCAAATTCCCAGGTTCAAGTGATTCTCCTGCCTCAGCCTCCCAAGTAGCTGGTACTACAGGTGGCCACTACCACTCTCAGTTAATTTTTGTATTTTTGGTAGAGATGGGGTTTCACTATATTGGCCAGGCTGGTCTTGAATTCCTGACCTCGTTGATACGCCTGTCTAGGCCTTTCAAAGTGTTGGGATTACTGGCTTGAGCCACCACGCCTAGCCAGAAAACATAACTAGGTGTTCTTTACCAGAGCTATAAACCTATTAAAATGGAAAACTAAAAATATTTTTGGAAGAATACATTTTCTGGTTGGTTATACTGGTGAGGCAACTGAATGACAGGGACTGGGTGTGAAAGAAGCTTTTTGTTGTGTACTTCTGTTGTACTTACACATTTTGAATCATATGTATGAATCATTTAGTTATAAATGAAGCCTTTGAATTGTTATTGGCAACATTTAAAATACTTTTAGACATATGACTTACATATCTTGGTAGTCATGAGAATGATCAAAGTTGAAGTTATTTACAATATTTGAAATTTTTATTAATGTTTGCTTCTGTCTTAGGAGAAAAGTAATAAGAATATTTCTTATTAGAAAAAAATAGCATTCAGAGATGTAAGAAATGTAGACATAATGTACAATATAATAGTCACTAGCTATGTGTGGTTGTTGAGTACTTGAAATGTGGTTATTCTTACTTGAGGTACAGTGAAAGTATAAAATACACACTGGATATCAAAGATTTTTAGAAAAGAAAGACTGCAAAGTGTCACATTAATAGTGTATATATTGATTACATACTTAAATGCTAACATATATTGGATTAAATAAAATATATTACTAAAATTAATTTTGTATGCTTCCTTTTACTTTTTAATGGAGCTACTAGAAAATTTAAAATTATATAGTTTTCCATTCATAGCTCACTTTATTTTTCTCATTTCTCTAAAGCACTATTCTAGATAGAGGATTAGCAAATAACTGCCTTTGGGCCAAATCCTATCTATCACCTCTTTTTGTAAATAAAATTTTATTGGAACACAGCCATATTCATTTACTTACGTATTATATATGGCAGAGTTAACTAGCTGAGACACACGGCCAGCAAAGCCTAAAATATTTACTATCAGGCTTTTTCTAGAAAACGTGTGTGGAGCTTTGGTATAGACTCTAGGCTTCTAAAAGTAATGTTATTTGCAGGTAGTCTAAAGTGCATGTTCATTTTTAAAAAAAGGCTTGAAAAATGCAAAACATACAGAGAAGATATATTTAGGCTAAGACTGTGTAACACCGTGCAAGTCCCCTTCAAAAATTACCTTTACTTCCTAATATTAAAATAGGAAACTCATAAAGGCAAGCCATAATTAAACATTGGATAGATGAGTAAATACTCAGTAACTTCCATTGCAAAGTTCTAAAACAATCAAGGTGAGTAAAACCTTGGGTTTTACAGTTGAAAAATATCATCTCTGTCATATTCCACAGAAGTATTTGCTATAATTTGAATATTCATCCCCTCCAAGTGTCATGTTGAAATGCGATCCCCAGTGTTGGAAGTGGGGCCTATTGAGAGGTGTTTGAGTCAGAAAAACGGATCCCACATGACTAGATCAATGCGCTCTTAGGAAGGCAGCGAGTGAGTTCTGACTCTTTGAGTTTCTGTGGGAGCTGGTTGTTAAAAAGAGCCTGGCACCTCCCTCCTCTCTCGTCCTTCTTCCCTCACCATGTGATCTCTACATGCCTATTCGCCTTCGTTTACTACCAGTATTGTAAGTGTCCAGAGGCACTCACCAGAAACAGAGGCTGGTGCCATGCTTCTTGTACAACCTGCAGAACCACGAGACAAGTAAACTTCTTTTCTTTATAAATTACCCAGCCTCGCTATTCCTTACACCAACACAAATGAACTAAGACTGTATTTAATAGAGTGTCTTATCAAATGCTAGTCTCATTCATTGTTAATAGATGTTGCCCAGAAAAGTGGTATATGATCAGAGAAGTTTGCTTTTTAGTCTAAGAAAGTTTAATAGGTTTACTATAGATTTTTCAGAACATTTAATATATTAATATGCATCATATGTATCAAGGAAGATAAATTCGTATAGAATATGTTCTAAAATTATTAGACCAGTGAATCTTTTTTTTTTTTTAATTTGCAGTGACTGCCGTGTATTTAGTATACAATGGTACCAGTGATTATTACCTTTATTGTTCAATTCGTGGGCCACAGTGCCCAAATATTTGGTTAAATATTATTCTGAATGTTTTGATGAGTTTTTTTTTTTTTTCCTTTTCTGGATGAAATTAAGATTTAAATCAGTGACCTTTGAGTAAAGTAGATTTCCCTCCAAAATGTGTGTGGGCCTCATCCACTCACTTGATGGACTTCATAAAACAAGAGGGACCTCCCCTGAGCAGGAAGAAAATCTTCCTGCGAACAATCTTCAGATTTGAACTGCAAGATCAGCTCATCCCTAAATATCCAGCAGATTTTGGATCCCTAATACCTAAATACCTTGCAGATTTTGGACTTGGTAATCTCCATAATCATATGAGCCAATTCCTTAAGATAGATAGATCTCTCTATCTATCTATCTCTCTCTCTATCTATCTATCTATACCAGTAGGATATATGAATATACATATGAATATACAGATACGTGTGTATGTATATGTACATCAAATATATATGTGATATATCATATATGTATATATGTATGTATATACATATACATATACACAGATATCTATATATTCACACATATATTCATATATCCTACAGGTTCTGTTTCTCTAGAAAACCTTGACTAATCTAGTACCTAAGACTTTAGTGTCTTGTATTGGCTCTAAAATTGCCATTAGAGGTATCTGTTAACCCAACCTCTAGGTAACTCTGCTTAGACCTCAGCAGAGAAGAAAAATCCTCTCTTATGTGAAAAAGATAAATCTAGCCACTCCATCTTCATAACAAAATATCAATTTTATCTTGATTGTTTTTCAGAACCTATGAGAAAAGAATTTAGTTTTTAAAAAATAACACGTAAAAGATGTGTCATCTACTCAGAATTCTGTATCTAAACAAATAATTGTCAAGAATGGGTGACGAGTGTGAGATTTTACCCTATGTTCAAGCTAATAGGTTACTCTATCACAATTTTGTAGATGCAAGCAGTAGACATGAAACTCCAGGGTAATAAACAAGGGCTTTATTAGTCAAAGGAAAAGCAGTAGCCAGAATATCCACGTTTTCTTCCACTGCTTCCCTAAGCCCCAGTTCTGACAGGGTGACAAGCAGTGGAACAGATGGCATTTTCAGTGGGTTGCATACAGCAGAGAAACCCAGAGCTTAGGGAACTAAATTTTTATAATGATGTAAGTATGCCTTTCTCTCTTTCCAAAAGGAGATAATATCTCCATCTTCAATACTTTTTGCTATATACACTTCCCTGAAAAAATTGCCAGAGCAAGACCAGGTGGAGGTGACTCACACCTGTATTCCCAGAACTTTGGGAGGCTGAAGTGAGAGGATTGCTTGAGGCCAGGAGTTCGAGACCAGCCTTGGCAATATAGTGAGACTGTCTCTCTACAAAAAATCAAATTAGCTGAGCATGATAGCGCACACCTATAGTCCCAGCTACTTGGGAGGCTGAGGTGGGAAGATTGCTTGAGCCTGGGAGATTGAGGCTTCAGTGAGCCATGATTCTGCTCCTCTCCCTGCACTCTGGGCAACAGAGCAAGACCCTGTCTCTAAAAAAAAAAAAAAAAAAAAAAAAAAAAAAAAACACAAGGAAAACAAAAAGAAAAAATTGCCAGAGCAAAGGCATTCAGTGTCTCTGCTCACAAAATATGTTAAAATGGTAGATGCCCATGGATAATTATCTATCAACAATAAGCAAGTATGTAACTATGAATTATGTATGTACATATATACATACACATATACATAAAATATATTTAATTGTATCCTTTTATGAACTCAGAATAACAGGAAAGTACACAATCAGCCTCATCTCAACAGATGGGTCACCTTTCTGAAATACATTCAGTAACTTATTGTGATAGTATACATTATTTATTTTACAGAAGTTTGATCCCAGAACTAATCATATGAAGATCACTTCTGCTTGTTTGATAAAGCCATTTTGACGATAATGTTAATTCCATGGACCCAGAATTACATAAAGATTGACTTGTTAATTTTTTTTTTCCAATATGGCATCACGGAAAACCTTCTCTCTTGGATAACTGTTATGTTTTCTTTAGCGTAATAAAAACTACTCAATACACTACTCAACTACTCAATAACAATATAATAATGATCACTAATTGTTAATTAGCCAGAGCTATAATAAGTGAAATAAATAAACCAACAGGAAGCAAAGCTGGGTTGGGTATCTTCCCTTTTTATACAAGCAGGAAGTACAGCCACTCAGAGAGCTCCTTACTGAGTTCGGTTATTTCATAACAACAAAGAAAAATAGAAATAGATAAATAATATAAAAGAGAAATAGCGAAATAGAAATAGATAAATAATATAAAAGATTAAAACAGTTTAATTTTTAAAACAGTTTAATTTTATAATAATATAAAAGATTAAAAGAGTTTAATTTTAAAGCTTCTGTATATGAGGGATTGCAATCTTTGCTTATATGCCTCCCTTTTTCTAAACACTTTCATTGAATCACACATTACATATACAACTCTTTAGAGCTTTCCCAGTCATTTTTTATTTTTCTCGTTAAAATCTATTATCCTACTTACCTAATTGTGGAAATCCCAAATTTCCTACCACCAAGATAATACTGGTATGGCATGTTTATTTATTTATTTAGTCATTTAAGATGCACTGAGAACTGAGTCCTGTCTATTGGAAACAAATGAATAAAACACAGTAGCTATTTTTAAAATGGCTTAAATCTAAAGCAGTTTTGTTCAGCATTTTAAACTGTAAATATAGACCCAACCTTATAAATGGAATTAAGTTGTAGATGGAGCCAAGGATTAAGCATAAAATATGAAAGTATGAAAGTGTTAGAAGAAAACATGATAAAAACTAATATTAAGGGTCAGGGATGACCTGTCTGGACATGTCACAAACCAATGCATTGAACTCCCTTTGAAGTTCAGCCACTTTGATAGTAAGCCTTAGGTTTGGCACACGGCTTCTGTATGCCCCTGCTAAAAGAGATCAGGGCTTCTTTGTATGCAACTAGAGAGGACTTTTTAAATTATTATACTTTATGTTCTAGGGTACATGTGCACAATATCTTGCTGCTATAAAGACACATGCACACGTACGTTTATTGCAGCACTATTCACAATAGAGAGGACTTCTGTTTTGCACCTGTCTTTTACTTATACTTCACTCCCTCAGCCCTTCATTATTTTTAAGTAAAGAGCAACATTGCTTAGCAATAACCATCTAATGTCATATCTTTATAGCTATTATTTTCCTTATACATATGAATGCCTAGAACTTCATGTCCAGCTGCACATTCTCTCCCAACTAGGTACCCTCTCAATTTACCACAGGTCAAATTTTTACCAGTTCAAAAGCCACCTTGTGCCAGGGACTGTGTTCTACCTACCGTCAATGATGAGTTTCCCATTGCCTGCTGAGCTGTGGGTGATCTAGGTCCAAACTCCATCCTGCTATCTTGGGCTATCCTCAATCCTATATGTTGCAGGAATTAGTTCTCAAGGACCAGGTGCTGCAAGAAAGTCTGAGGTGTAAAATGGTGATTGGAGATCAATATCTGCAAAAGAAATAGGGGAAGCAGGATTGAGTAGAGAAGTTAAACTCTAGTACAGGCCTGGAAAAGCCTGAGTGACCTCAGACAGCTCAGTGGGCAGCCCTAGGGCAGGACTTTCTAACTCCACCTGGCTCAGCTATGGGCTGTCGCTGTCCTGGGAAGGATATGAGATTAGGTAAGGCAGCTTTCAGCAGCTGAGACAGATTCTGAAGTTACTGAGAGCTGAAAGTTATCTGGTGACCACACAGCTTACCGCTAGGTAGCAAGTCCTTCCTAGAAGGGGTATCTAAGAGAGTATCTCTGTGCCTGCCACTTCAAAACACATGTAGAACACACAATACATACACGCACATGCACATGCACACACTCACACACACACAAAGAAAGCTACTCTCAAGAACTGACAACTTAATCCATAATGAGCTGAGAGTATCCGACTTGCCTCTGCAGTCTTTCTTTGAGCTCTAGCACACTGACTTTCAAAGTTTGGGATTTTAAATGACTGTCATTCACTACCTGTTTGACTGAGGAAGAATCAGCAAAGTGATTAGGGTTTTGACTGGAGACATGAATAAAGTCGTCCATGTGGATCGATGTCACCCTGCCACTATTAGCCAACATGACAGTGATAGCTAACTGCCTCCAGGGCATCTGCTGAAATGCTTCTATCACCATAGGAACAAAGCTGACCAGAACACTTTTCATGCCCTCCTCCAGTGGGCACAAGGTGCCCTCTGATTTTTATTATGAGAAGCAGATTATAGCAATCTGGCTAGCTTATTGTCATAAATTTGAAAAATTTTGAAATTCCATTTTTCATGGTTAAGAATTACCTATATTGATGCTTCTGAGCCTCAGAAAACAATTTTAAGCACTGGAGAGAAACTGGGGATGAGTGAAAGTGTAATTTTACTCTTCACTGGATACAGCTAAGAGGCTAAGACTCTGATATCACTAACGATTCTGTGGCTCTTTCTTCTCTGGTCTACTAAAAATAATTAAAATAGCTGCAATTTCTTAAATGTACTGTGTGCCAGGCATTTTATGTACTCTATCTGTTGTGATTTCAGAAATAACCCTAAGAAGTATATTGGACACTGAGGCTTAGAATAGATAAGGATGTTTCCCAGAGTTGTAGGAGAGGCATGCAGTGTTGGAAACGCCATCTTTGTGACTCTAAACCAATTCTCAGCTTCTCCACCAGCCAACTCACCAGATAAAACCTTTGCATTTGGAGCAGAAAGTAAGGCACCTTAAGATTAAAGGTATGTTCAAATTCATTTTAAAATGTTAATCCCTACAATGATCTTTTACTTTAAGTAGAGAAGTATCTTATTCCTTTCTTATAGATGAAGAATGTAAGGTTCATAGGATCAAAATGACTCACAGACGATAATGTGGCTAGTCATCTGAAGAGATGGAAATTGAATCCAAATGCGTGTGTGTTGTTTTCATTTTCTTTTTCAAAAAGACAGCCACAAACGATGCAGAGGAAAATATTGCATGTAAGCTCTTAATAAATACAGTAACTCCAAATTGCATATTGCCAAACTACACAAACAATCTTCCACAAATAATGAATTCTGTTTGAGGAAATTAAAACATGGTTTATTGGAAAGGGCATTCAGCTGTGCATTAATGCCTGAATTTCAGTCATGGTTTCTCACCCAAATTCTACTATAACTGAACCACTTCTGCCACTGCTTAACTACCGCTGCAAATTCCAGTAATCAATGCCAGAGCTCCCTGCTAAGTGTCCAGCTCCTTATTTTCCCTTTACTAACATGTGTTTCTCACAAATGCCTAGTGAGTTACGTGTGACCATTGTCATTTTCTAGATAACAAAATAGAATCCTACAGAAGTTAATTGCTCAGAGTCAAAGAATGAAGCTCGTCATTAGAGACCCCACACTTTGGAATTATAGTCATGGACTTGAAGACCAGCTCAGCCACTTATCAGCAGTGTGAACTTGGAAAAGTGACTTAACCTACCAAGTCTCAGTTTAAAGGTATAGGATTTGTAGCAGATGGTCCCTAAGCGTCCATTTAGCTCAAAGTCTAATTTTTTTCTCTCCCTAATTTAAGTAGACCCTCTTTCCTGCTTGTGCTCCCATGAAACCTCCGGCAATTTAATTGCAAGTCATGCCTACCAAGATAGATAGGTTAAACATCTAAAAGTATTTTAAATGTTGCCAATAACAATTTAAAAGACTTTGTTTGTAACTAGATGAAGCATTTATATGATTCAAAATTGGTAGGTGCAACAGAAGTATATATTGACAAAAAGTTGCTTTTACACCCCAGTCCCTGTCATTCAGTTGCTTCACCAACATAACAAACCAGAAGGCTTATCCTTCCAAAAAATACTTTTAGTTTTCCATTTTAATACCTTCACAGCTCAGGTAAAGAATGCCTAGTTATGCTTTCAGTTCCAATGAAAGGCATAGAGATCAGTTTATGTAAATAACTATTTAGGATATTTCCATTTATGTCTGAATGAGAGTGTCCTATATATTTCTTTAAGTAAAGAGTTTTAAAATTATTTCTTGATGAGTTGTCCCATTTCAGCTCTTGCTTCCATACAGCAGAGATCCAGGATTATAGAATAAGTTTGAAACTCCAAACTAATAGCAAAATGTACCACACAAGCTTATGCTTCTTTTTTGGTAACATAAAGTAATTTAGCAGAAGACCAAATATATTCCATCTATATTGGGCAAGAATAGTTGCATATAGTTTTGTGTGCATCCTTGTTTAAGAAGAGTGGCTTGAAATTGAAGTACATAAAAGGAGATTCATGATAGGTAAGACTGATGACAGGTGCTGAGAATAAAATTATAGAAGAAATCAGTTGTGGTTTAACACAAAGAAAATCAAACCGTGCAATCATTTGGTAGAAAAACAAGAGACCCATTTACCCCAAAGACCAAAACCTTACTTATTTGATAGATTTAATAGATATATAATTTGTAAATCCCCAAAGCCTATATTTTAATGAATTTTCAGAAGTCCTAATTGAATCAATCTTTGCAATAGTGACTATAAATTTAAACTACCTATTCAATTTGCCAAGAAAGAGAGCTTCATTTTAAAATTCTGCAACATAAATTTCCTTCAAAATTTGACATCAGGGTATACTTCACTCTTTAAACAAAACACATCCATCAGCAGCAGGGTAGAGAACAGTTGTACTTATTTAGTGGTGAAGTAAATCTCTGTATTGCATATCTCCTTTTGACATCAAAATTGTATCCACAACTATCCTTAACAAAATGATCTGGTTGAGAGCATGTCAAAAAGACCAGATTTATGCCTCTCATGACAGCTATAACTTGGCCACAATGCATGTAATTAAGGTATCAATTTAACAACCTGTACAATAACAAAGTTGTATAAAAATGCAGGAAGCATTGAGTTATAGCAGTTATAGGTCGTCCCTCTAGTGTTGAATTTCCTCTTTGTCAAGCATTCATACTTACCGCCAATGTGTTTTTAAGAGACATGGAGTGACAGCTGTCTGATGATCTCCCTTTCCTCTCCCTGGTCTCTTGTAAACCTTCTTCCCCGGCCATCTAAGTCTTGCTCCCCTGATGCACAGCACTGCAATGCTCAATAGTTCACTTTGAAAATGATCTCTGTGGCCTCTTGGGCTCTTTAGAAAGAAGGTAACATATAGTTACCAAGCCACAATGAGGGTTTTATTGAAAAAATAAGTCATTTGTTGCAGACACACAACAAAGTCAAGCCAGCCTTTCTCTAGAGGGCATCTGCTTCTGAGCTGGAGTTTTTCTCTTATGAGAAGTACAGGCAGGATACCATGAAGTGAGACTAAAAGGCGAAACTGAATAAACCATCCATGAACTGACAAGAGTTGAGATGATGAAAAGGATATTTATCAACTTTTTATAAAATAAGAAGAGACTGAGCATTGAAATTTTTTTAATATATAAAAATAAGAAAATGTAGTAGAAAATGTAATTTTTTCACAAATATGATTTGAATATTCTGTTTTATTCCTGGGATGCTTGCCTATCCCTGGGTTCTTTTGGGGAGTCCTTGTTTGTCCATGTGTCCTGCTTGGTGAAGGTGGTGCTTGTATCCTTGTTAGATTTTTACTTAATCTCTCTCTCCATTGAACTTGCCTGCACAACACATGGCTAATCTAAATCATCTTTCTCCCTCACCTGATGAATTTATCTTATGAAAGTATATACAGCTTTGTCCCATTTGTTTTGTTGCCTAAGGAGCAGCATGAATGAAATGGGGTGGGGTGAAGGCAGGCAGGAAGGTCAGAGTGGGAAAATACTGTTCTATCTTTGGGTTTTCCTCTGGAAAAAAAAAATCATCTTGGTGGCAAATTGACATAAAAGAATCAGCAACTCAGTTCTTGCAAAATTCTTTAAGCTGCTTTGGGAATTCTCAGCTAAAGAAACTCTCAAGGCTTTTAGAAATGTATTTCTAGCGAGACCCCCCACTCCTCAAAATCTTTCCTAAAAGCAATATAGCATCAAACAAAATATGGAATTCAAGTCCTAACTGAGCCACTTTGATAAAGCACTTGACCGGAGATTTTAGCATCAGCACTGTAAAAAGGGATGGTGATTATAAAATCCACCTCTTATTCTTTTGGGGATTCAGTGAAATATGTATGTGTAGAACACTGGCAATTTTCCTCATAATTATTGTTAGTTAGTACCATTAGTTTAAAACTAATAGTATCCACTATTGTCATAATGATAAGGATAGAACCAGTGAAGAAAATGAGGTATTTATAAAATGCTGGCTGCCTTCTATGAGCTGGTGTGGGTTCTCCATTATGCTTCACAGAAGACAATATTCACTTGTACTCTTAAGAGTAAAATAATAAAGAATTATTTACTATTTTTAAATTTCACATATGTAAGAATGTGGGATGTTATGCTATGAGCTCTATTTATCAAGTTGATTGGGTGACCTCACTTTCATCTGGAATCACTCATACACATTCGCCAACTGATCTTCCCAGTAGCACAATAACATCCTGATGTCAGTGCAGGCTGCATTTGAAATGAAATCTCCTCTGTTTATGCTGTAAAAGCAACCTGAAACAGAAAGAGCATTTAGGTCTCCTGGTCCTGTGACCAAAATCAACCCATCAAACTCTTTAACAGTGTTAAAAAGCAAGCAAACAAACAAACATAAAACAGAGCAAAACAATGCTCATTTGAAGTGTATGCAAGTGGTCTCTAAGAAAATCTCCAAAGTAGCAGTGAATTACACTGCAACTTCAGAAAGTCAAAATAGAGAGGGGTTGATGTATAAAAATGATGCTAGACCTGGAGCAAAGAGGGCTTCCCTCTGAGACAGGATGGATCACACGCCAGGGCTGGGAAGCTTCCTGTTGCTTCATGGTATTGTGCAGTTGCTAAGATTGAATACCGAGAGCCCTCGTACTTGGGATCATGAATAAAACCTTGTGACACCTTTGATAAGACTGTTACCCTTGGAGCTGAACCAAGGTCCATTTGGGAGGCTGCACTTCCCATCTATTTTTCAATGGCTTTATATAATTCCATCTTACTTTAAGTTACTCTGCTATTAATCATTTACCTCATTTCCTCTCATACTTTGGAAACTATAATAATAAAAACTCATCACATAATGGCTAATCCACTGTGCCAAACTAAAACAAAACAAAGCAGCCATTAACAGAGGAAAGATCTATAAAACAATTCTCACCAGCTCCCTGGTGTCATGCAGGAAAAAGAACATTGTTCTATTTTACAAGAGAAATTGCCTAGAAAACTATGGGGTCAAGGGTTGAAACTGACCTGCTTGCTGATCAATCAATAGCATAATGAATTATTGAATGTGTATCAACATAATTACTAATGTGCCCTTTATAATTGATGGTTTAGACATGTTCCACTTCCATCTGAGGATTTTAAATTTCTCTTCATCTATTTGTAGGATTTTCCTTTCATCTTGGTTGTTTGAGAACTGCTATTGATAAAGCATAAGAAGTAACTTAAGGTGTCATGTGTAACCAGGTAGAGCTGAAAAATACCTGCTGACATCAAATCCACTGTAAAAGCTGAATCATCAGCCACGTGGAAATGTTACTTCATCGTACTTCAGCTTGGGTTACTGTCTTTGTCATTTATGCTGCTATAACAAAATGCCACAGACTAGGTAATTTGTAAACAATAAAAATTTACTTCTCATAGTCTGTGAGGCTGGGAAGTCCAAGATCAAGATGTCGGCAGGATTGGCGTCTGGTGAGGGCTGCTCTCTGCTTCCAAGATGGCGCCTTGTTGCCAGATCCTCCAGAGGAGAGAGATGCTGTGTCCTTTCAAGGGAGGAGGAGAAGAGAGTGCTCCCCTCGACCTCCTATGATTGTATAAGAGTCCTCATGACTTAATCACCCCAAAGGACACAGGTCTTAATATTGTTGCATTGGGGATTAAATTTCACCATTCGTTTTTGAGGGAACACCCCTCATTCAAATCTCAGCAGATATTGAGTTCAGAGATGAGTTTCAGAGGATATGAGAGGCGGAGCTTTACTCATACTCTCTTCAGCTTTGTCTTGTTTGAACTTGCAGATTCTGAAATGCTTTTTGTTAACTGATCTTAATAATCACACATGATACTTAAGCATCTTTTATCCAAATAGTTCATGCAAATATATCATGAGATTTAGTTACTGCATTAGGGTGCTTCCTTAAAACAGAAGATTATCACCAAATCATTGAAATAGAGCAAATCAAGCTGGAATTAGGCCTGGCTCTCACCTCTCTCTCTCTCTCTCTCTCTCTCTCTCTCTCTCTCTCTCTCTCTCTCTCTCTCTCTCTCTCTCTCTCTCTGTCTCTCTCTCTCTCTCACACACACACACACACACACACACACACACACACACAGCTGAATCCATAACCACAGCATTGCACATAAAGACCCCTCTTGCCTCTGCTGGATGTTTCCATTGGGTGCTCACAGCTCACATCTTTATTGGATAGCGTGACAAAGGCAGGAAAATACGGGAAATGGACATCTGCTTTGGTGTCACACTTTCTTATTTTGTCTCCAGATATGCCGTGTAAGTTTGGGCGTAAAGTTCTTACCCTTATTTGCTCTTTATCTCAGAGTCCTTAATCCACATTTGTAAAATAGACATCCCCTCAAGGATGTCAAGATACCTATAATATCTCAGATCATCTCTTCTCCTGTCCTTTTCGCTTAATTTTTAAAAAGCATACTTAGCAGGCTCTTCTGAAGTTGGCTTTCTGCAGTGTGAGAGACAGATGGTCCAAAAGGAGAGCTTATTTCTGATCTAGACACCTCTGTGCTCCTGAACCATACCAGTGATTTTGGAAAGTAAGAACCAACAACAGTCAAAACCTAAGAACAATAAGACACATAAAACTAATCTTGAAGTTCTTCTGTGATCAGCGTGGGTCCATTGGAAAAGCTGTGCCATGAATAAACCCCAATTAAATTTATCCAGGGGCTAAGTGAGAGCACTCACAGAGTAAAGGGATCTTGAACAAGCTATGTTGTACTGTACAAGCTATCTTGCACTGCTATGGTTATAAACTCTGGCTAAAGGATGGAAGGTTTTCCTCTTTTTCCAGTTCAATATTAACTTCTTTTCATTGGTAAGAAATAGAAACATAGTAGTCACATCTAGTGTTTTAGTAAAAAATATGCTCTGAAAATTGCATGGCAAAATAGATAACAAACATACTGCCTATGTTCTTTCACTAAATGTTAGACCGTGCATTTCTGAAGACAGATAAACCCATCATGCTTATGGATTTTTTTCTTCTTTAAGCCGACCTAAATGGTTTTATAAGGTCTGTCATTGCAAACCAATATGAAAGAGAGAGAGAAAGAATCGACCTGCTGTCACATGCGAGATGTGAAATATTAGATCGTTCCCGGAATACGGGGACCACTGAGCATGCCAACCCACTCTCAGCTAGGCTCTGATGGAGGAAAGAGTGACAGCTATTTATTAGAACAGAAAACGGGGTATGTACTTTAAAGATCAGCAACATCATGTAAATATTGACTCATCTCAATTTTTAAGTTGATGAAAGGGTGTCTGTAATGTTAAACCCTCCTTCTGCAAATCGGTCCTGTCAACACGAGATGATGGGAGGGGTGGATATTGACAAGAAATGAGAAAGGATTTCCTGACGGAGTATTTGTATTTTTTCTCATTTAAAATACATGGAGACACTTTATAAGTCTCCGTGGAGCAGTAGAAAGCCAGGCTGTCAATTCCTGGAGGAGCTGGACAGGCACAATCTCCATCTCCCAGTTAAAGAAGGACCTGAATAACCATGTTCTTCCCAGAGAAAGATAGCTATGCTAATGTTTTAACATTTCAATTTTCATTTAACTTACCCAGATGAAAACGTTTATTTCTCTTTTTAGCAGCTGCTGGGAATGTTCAAATTTGAGGTTTGAGGAAAGTACTGGAAACTTAGAAATTTGCATGTGTATCCTGCTTTGTGGAAGTCCGTCCCTCGGAACAATAATGATAATATCTTTATTCCCCATATAGGACGAGGCTTCCACTAACACAGAGGGAATCCATTTGTTTTCTTGGATAATTTCACTGACTCATAAGGACATCAGGAATCAACTTACCTCAGAGTCTCTATCTTCTCATCTTTAAAAGTGCAAAACATTTCCCTGACACCTGCCTTAAGTCATAGTTTTACTTGATTTAGAAGCACACACAGAGTTTAAAAGCTTCCTTTTAAAAGGGAAGTTTCTATAAGCCTTAAAGTTTCAGGCACTCAGATTCCTTTGCCATTCTTCTGATGAATGCCGTTGGGGCTTTTGGGCACATCTCAAGTGGTAGTATTTCAGGTCAGTTTTCAAGATAAACGAATGATACAATACAGTCAATCAAATACGTGCACTCTCTTTTCTACAGAAGTACATAAAAATGAAACCTAAAGTATACCCTGGAACATTTTGTGCTTCTATGCACCTGTATGTTCCAAGTATGATTCATAGTCAAATTCTGGGTCTGAAAGTAACAACCTCCCACTTTTTTTCTTTTTGGCACCTATCACACATTAGAGTCCATTCAGCTTCATAAAGAAAGGACAACATACTGAGGTAACAATACATGGTACAGACTTGCTTCATGTAGTACAATATATCAGATGATTACTGAGAGATGGATGGCTCACCCTCTCGCTAGAAGGCAGAGGGAAGAAATCACCAAAATAGCTTTTCTAGGTGTTTCCTTCTATCTTTTTGTGATTTCTTCAGTAAACATTTGAGAGTGAACCCTGACTCTGAGCATACTTCTAGCAATTTAGCATTATGCAAGTATAAGGCAGCTTGTGGACTCACAGGTGAGGGGGCTGGGAAAAAGGAAATTTAAAGGGCTTAGCTGAGAGTTGAGAGGAAATCCATATGATGTTAGGGTAATAGACATATCTGCGGTTGAATCATGGCTCTGTCATATTTACGTGACTTTGAGCAAGTTTTGTAACATCTTTGAGCCTTAGTTTGAATCTCATTCTCCTTCCATCTTTCCAGCTCTATCTCTATTTCTATCTTTACATTTCTATGTTTCATCTCTGCTTCTCTCTGACTTGTAGCATCTGCTCATTTCCATGGTGTTATAACTCTTCACTGCAGCAGACTTCAAATTACCAACGTAGCATCAGTGAATGTGGAGGTGGGATGCGATGTGCACAGCTGGCCCATGTGAGCAGACTCCAGCATTCCAGTAGGGGGATCCACTCCTTACAAGGTGCAGCACATACTGAGATATCAAAGGAGGTGTGGTTGGATCATACTAAGGAAGAGGAAGAAGAGAATTTCAGTGTCTTTGCAACAATTATGGAAAACAGAAAGTGTCTAACTCTAGAAACTGTGAGGGGAGACAGCACCTCTTATTTTTAAGGCAATGAGAAAGTTGAATGAATATCCATCCTGGGCTCAGAACCAGGCTCATAGTGATGCAAAGTTGAGTCATTTATGAGAAGTTGAGTAAAGTCAAGGGAATCTGTGGGTTGTAGGCATTATTCCTGACTTTGTTAAGAATAGATACAATTAAATTTAATCACTTTCAGACGTGCCAGGCTCCAGGCTAGATTCTGTTAATACAAAATTGTCCCTTCTCCCAAATGCTTTATAGAGAAGGTGTAGGAGAATAGAGATATCTAGACAAATCAATGCTGGTATTATAGATGGGTTTGAAGACAGATCCCATCCCACAATGGGGTAGTAGAGTTTTCACAGTTTACCTTGGAGAGTTCAAGGCACTCTTTAAAGAGGGGCTGGCCTTTCTCAATCTTAAAGAATGTGTAAGAATTTCACAGACTATCTGAAGTTGAGAGAATCTTAGCATGCAAAGGCTTGGAATAGAAAAGAGCATGGTGTGTTTGAGGACCCAGCAGTATCTCAGTGCGAATGGGATGCAGAGTGTGAGGGTGGTTATACACAAGCATAGACAGGCAGATGGGGGTTATATCTCTCAGGCTTCCCCAGAGAGGCAGAGTGAATGAGATAGACATACAAAAGGGATTTAAGAAAAACTATCAAGAGTGTTCAGGGTACAGGTGGTTTTTGGATACATGGATAAGTCATTTAGTGGTGATTTCTGAGATTTTGATGCACCCATCACCCGAGCAGTGTACACCGTACCCAATAGGTAGTCATTTATCCCTCCCCTCTCTCCCTTTCCCCTTGAGTCCCCAAAGTGCATTATATTATTCTTATGCCTTTGCATCCTCATAGCTTAGCTCTTGCTTTTAAGTGAGAACATATAATATTTTGTTTTCTACTGCTGAGTTATTTTACTTAGAATAATGGCCCCCAGCTCTATCCAAGTTGCTGCAAAGGCCATTATTTTATTCCATTTTATGGTTGAGTAGTATTTCATGGTGTATATAAACCACATTTTCTTTATCCACCCATTGGTTGAAGAGCATTTAGGTTGGTTCCATATTTTTGAGATTGTGAATTGTGCTGCTGTAAACATGTGTGTGCATGAGTCTTTTTCAGATAATGACTTCTTTTCCTTTGGTTAGATACCCAGTAGTGGGATTGCTGAATTGAATGGCAGCTCTACTTTTAATTCGTTAAGCAATCTCCATACTGTTTTCCGCAGTGGTTGTACTAGTTTACATTCCGCCCAGCAGTGTAAATTGTTCCCTTTTTACCACATCCACATCAATGTCTGTTATTTGTTCATTTTTTAAATTATGGCCACTTTTGAAGGAGTAAGGTGGTATCTCAATGTGGTTTGGTTTTAATTTGCATTTTCCTGATAATTAGTGATAGTGAGCATTTTTTGTTTCATAAGTTTCATGACTGTTTGTATATCTTCTTTTGAGAATTGTCTATTCATGTCGTTTGTCCACTTTTTGATGGGATTATTTGTGTTTTTCTTACTGATTTGTTTGAGTTTCTTATAGATTCTGTATATTAGTCCTTTGATGGATGCATAGTTTGCAAGTATTTTCTCCCACTCTGTGAGTAGTCTGTTTACTCTGCTGATTATTTATTTTGTTGTGCAGAAGCTTTTAGTTTAATTAGGTTCCATTTATTTATTTTTGGTTTTGTTGCAGTTGCTTTTGGATTCTGAGTCATGAATTATTTGCCTAAGTCAATATCTACAAAAAATATTCTCATGCTAGCGTCTATAATTTTTAAGGTTTCAGGTCTTAGATTAAAGTCTTTGTTCTATCTTGTGTTGATTTTTGTATAAGGTGAGAGATGAGAATCCAGTATCATTCTTTCACATTTGGCTTGCCAGTTTTCCCAGCACCAATTATTGAATAGAGTGTTCTTTCCCCATTTGATGTTTTTGTGTGCTTTGTATTTGGTCTTATTTCTGGCTTCTCAACTGTGTTCCATTGATCTATGTGCCTATTTTTATACAGTACCATGCTGTTTTGGTAACTATAGCCTTGTAGTATAATCTGAAGTATAAAAGGGAATTTCTTATGGGAATTGGCTCACTTGACTATGGATGCCAAGAAGCCTCACCATCTACAGCCTGCAAGCTGGAGACCCAAAAATGCTGGTGGAGTAATTAATAATTTGAAGGCCTGAGAACCAGAGAAATCAATGGTATAGTTCTCAGCCTGAGGCCAAAGGCCTGATAATCACTGTGACCACTGGTATACGTCCCAAAGACTAAAGGTCCAAGGATCTGGAGCTTTGATGTCCAAGAGCAGGAAAAGATAAATATCCCTGCTCCAGAAGACAGAAGGAATTCACCTTTTCTCTATCTTTTAAAATATAGGACCCCCAAATGAAGTGGATGATGCCTACATTGGTAAGGGCAGATCTTCTTTACTTAGTCTCCTGATTCAAATGCTAATCTCTTCCAGAAATGCCCTCACAGACACACCCAGAAACAATGTTTTACCAGCTATCTGGGTGTCCAATAACCCAGTCAAGTTGACACGTAAAATTAAGTTTTACAGGAAGCAAGTCCTTAAGGGTCCTGTGTATTCAGAACAAAGTGTTACTTTCGTCATACAGAAAAGGCAATGTCTGGCTAAGTAATGCCGTCACACCACTTGTGTGAAACAAAACACTGTATGGGTGGTGAAGTGATGAGCTTTGGACCGTAAATCTGATATTTGCCTGAATGGGTTGCTCTATGCAACTTTTCAAGAACCTATTTCTCAGGTTAATCACCATCCACATAGAGACCCCTCCTTAATCAGCTTATCTGAATTTCTTGAATTTATTTTTCCATAGGGCTTACAATAGAAATAGTTTCTGTTTTATAGATATGCATTTCAGTTGCAGGTGTGAAAGATACAGCACATTTGCTTTCCTGTATGTGAATTTAATTCTGACCGTAAACATCTATTCTGCTGCGTGATGAGAAGAAATTCCACCTCAATCATATTTGGAGTTTCCTGCTACAAGAGCTCTGGACAGTTCCTGGGGTAATAGCTAGCATAGAGGATTAGGGAGATTCCTCATATCATGCGACTTCCTTTTCCCAACCTCACTTGTCCCTTTCACATAGTAAGAGTGGTATCTTTTTTACCACAGTAAACGCATGGAAAAATTTGGAGACATTAGGGCCCAACCTCCCCACAGGTATCATACAGTTTTTCTCCCCTCAGGTGTGACCACTACTAAGGGTTCTTCATGAGAGTGTGACTATGAGGCAGAGACTTGGTTCTCTTCCCAGGCTCCCAGAAACATGTGCCTCTTCTGCTTGTCAATCTGCTTGAAGTAAGACAAAAACAAACAAACAAACAGCAACAACAAACCCTATGGAAAGATAATCAGTTTTAAACACATTTCAGTCATAATTTTTAATATTTATTGTGTTGGGGTATCTGTTCCTACTCACTAGGCGATGGATCTTGGGGGAGCGGGATCTTTTCTCTTGTTCCTGAAACAACTGGTAGAGTGCCTGTGTACAATAGGGTTTTTATAAATATGTGTTGAATAATTTCATTTATTCTAACCCACTAAATAAATTTTTACCAACTTAATTTTGCAAAATAAGTAATCTAAATATAATTTTTTGGTACTTAGCAACAACTTTACAACCAAAGAGTTGAAATAACTAAATATTCCAGCTAGTTTTGCTCATGACATCACAGGTGGTGGTTACTATAAAGCACCCACAAGACAAAATTAATGTATCAGGAGTTCTAGACTCAACCTTTTCCCCTCTACACAGGATTTCAAAGTCCTTAAATCATGCATATAATTAAGTCTTTAGGTTTTCTTTTTCCCAAACAGGTTGACATTTTCTTTTCCTCTTCGAGCCAACATACTACTTTGGAAAAAAAAAGAAAAGAAAAAAAAAAGGGGAGTTGGGGGGGATACAGAAATAAAGTTTAACATCCTCCCCCTTACACTGAATTTTCCATATAAGTGTGTGAATGATTTGATTAAAGACACTGATTTTTTTCTTCTCACAAAGAGATGGCCTTAAAATGCTATTAACTAAAAGCTATATGGGTACATCGCTAGTCAGTAAGGGGTAGATTTGCCAGCAACAAACAGAAAAGCCCACACTGAGCATACAACCAGTGAAACGGACCAGAACATGCACATGGAGATTACACTCTTAAGTTAGAAAATGTTTATATTTATTTAAACCTCAACATTTTTAAATTCAGAAAAATTACCTTTCCCTAATTTAAATGATTCAGAGAAGGATGTTATCTTACAGGGTTGCTGATAGGATCTTGATCGTCAGCATTTCTCAGGTCCAAATAGGTATTCCTATAATCATTACACCAAATTAATTATGTTTGACCACTCAACAATCATCTATATTAACTCTCTCCTATGGTAATCTCTATTTTATTAGCATGTAGCTGCTATTTTCTCTTGTAGACAAAAAGTGCATCTTAAAAAAAGGCATATACTTTGGTTTTGGAAAACTCAGTATTTCTGGCAGAAGAACTAGGGCAAATTTCCATACATCACTCAGGCTTAGCTTTCTCTGAGACAACACAGGCTCTTGGGGTAGTTATGAAGATAAATCAAATGCAGTGATTTTAAAATTATGCTGGACAGAGTCTTAAGGATTCCACAGAAAGAAGGGTCTTTCAGATCTCTTGTAGACTATGGAGGGTAGGTGTTACTATGCCCTTGCCTCAGACGTCTCACCTTCACCATAATATCTCTAGCAATTTGTTGTATTAATAACATACATTGGCCTTCTTTTTGCACTGTATTTTGTTTATAGCAAGATTCTGCTTTTAACACTATTTTTGAGTATCATTAAACTGACGTGTACAAAACATTGTATAAAAAGTAAAGGACTGTTATCACACTGTTATTTTTAATTGGGCTATGAGGTTAGGTTCTATTATTAGTAAGACATAATAAATTTTAAGCTAAAAGATTTATAAATGTAAGAGTGTTTAGTTTCTTTTGACCAGGATGCCTGAATTTTCTAGTTCATACTGTTTTTTTTTTCTTAGTCCCCAGCCATGTGGCTCAGTACTAATTGTTGTGCTTTGATCAAATGTGATTTATGCATGTGTATGTTTCAACACTGATTTTTAAAGACTGATTAACAACATGCAGAGGCTGGGTGATCAGCCAGTAAGAGCGTTGCCTCTGCTTACATAACTGTGATCTTAAATACACACTTTAAGAAAAATAAACCTTGAAGCCAATAGTGCATTACAAGAGTAATTCTCAGTATTCAGTGTAATATAAAACTCAGCACATCTATTCATTGTCAGATTGAGATTTTATGTTTAGTTTTGCTGACGCTGTTCATTGGTTGTACCTACACATTTTACAGTTTAAATACAACACTGTGATAATCCCAAGGGTCCCAGATCTTATTTGCTTTGGAAGAGTGGAACACGCTATTTGGACACATCGATATTGACCTTGGATTCTCTGGAGGATTTTTGCCTGGATTCTGAACATTGAAAGACTAACATCATCAGTAACACGTTATTTACTGAAAACAGGAGCTAGTTTTAATAAGAGAGAAGCATCAAACAGACTTAACGTTTTAAATGGAAAGTTTGACAATTCAGATGAACAAAAGAACCATTCTGTGGAGCACCCTGGCTTTTGAACAGGTCTTCATTTCCATATGAGGTAGATCACACTGGGACTGCAGGCGTCCTTTGATCCAAAGTGTCTGATATTACATGTATATAATTAGTGTAGACACAACATTAAGTACTCTGGCAGTTTATAGCTTGTTTCAGTCTCATCTTTCATTTCCTTAAATATAATCAGGGAAGATAGTTACCTCAACCAAAACAGATTGAAGGAGACATCAAACAGATGTCACTTAACTCCTATAGAAGAACACGTGATTGGAGAAACATTACATAGATGTTATAATTCAACAGCTGAACACCAGGCAAAAATGCAGTTCTTAGAGTGCTAGGATTTCATTTTGCAAAGAAAGAGGGCTGCCAGGCCCAAGGAGGGGGGAACAGTGGCTCTCATTTTGAACTGAGATAAACATTTCTTGCTGAGAACAATGTACTACCTTCATAATTTTCATGTGCTTAAATCATGTTGCTATGTTTTACAGGGGAATTTTGTTAAATTGAAAACAAGACAGTGGTCCTCCCTTATTTATAGTTTGCTTTCTAAGGTTTCTGTTATCTGCATTCAGTGGAGATCCAGAAATATTACATCACTACTCTTGTGTTTTGGGGCCATTATTAAGTAAAACAAGCACCGTGGTACTGCAAACGTTTATCTGATCACCAAGATCGCTGAGAGACTAAGGACAATCCAGGCAGGATGGAGCAGGACGGCATGAGATTTCATCATGCTGCTCAGAATGGCGCACTCTCTAAAACTTAGGAGTTGTTTGTTTTTGGCATTATTCACTTTCATCACAATGCTTACATCGTTCACCTCACTTTGTCTCCTCACATAGGCAGTGTATCATCTCACATCATCAAAAGAAGAAGGCTGAGTACAGTGTAACCCATTCTGAGAGAGAGAACCACACTAGCATAAGGTTTATTTCAGTATATCATTATAATTGTTATATTTTATGATTATTGTTGCTAATCTCCTACTTTGCCTAATTTATAAATTAAACTTAATCATAGGTATGTGTATATAGGAAAAAATACAGTATTACATAGAATTTGGTATCATAGTATCCGAGGTTTCAGGTATCCACTGGGGATCTTTGAATGTATTCCCTGTGGATAAGAGCAAACTACTGTAATCAATACCTTGGCTTCAAAATGCATTTTGAATCTTTTCTTTTTTCCTTTCTTACTTTTAGTTTTGGAACACAGTTTAAAGCTTCATTTCCATACCTTTCCAACAGACATTCCCTTACACTGCTGGCTTATCTAACTATGTGCTTGCTTAGAAATTCCAGGGACTAATATTGAGATGAACCAGGCATGGAGACCAAGCTGCACAATATAATCAGAGATGACCTCCAGGTTGTTAGTCTACAACCCAGCCATCATCAAGATAACATTAGACTGTGTTCCAGGTGTACCATGACTCAAGATAGCCACTTGAGTCATGGAGACCTAGCACCCAGCACCGCTCCTGCATGCCTCCCACTCTAAGTTCACCTCCATAAACACCTCTCCCCAGCCTAAAGTTTGAAATGTCTTTTAAGGGCATGAACCTGGCCATTCCCAACTCTTGGCATTTGAATAAAATAGCTTTCTCTTCATCACACCTTGCTTCTTGTGTTTTCAGCCTCTGAGTGGCGAGCAGCCAGACTCACATGTGGTGACGCTACTGTATGACTACATCAAACAGACCAAAGAAGAGAATGAGGAGAGTAAAGTTAGTAGAAGTGGAAAAAGAAAAGACAGCTCTGGAAATCACAGAGCAAGGTATGAATAACCAGAGTTTTGGGAGAAGAGTGGCAGCCTTCATAAATCCAATTCCATATTTACTTGGACGTAATTTGAGGAACAAAAAGAGCCATAGAAAACATTCTCATGTTGTGTTACTCTGACAAGTAAAAGTAAGAAACCAAATACACATACAGTGTGTACCACAGATTATAGTCTTATATCCTTACAGAAACTTTTAAGAATTAAAGAGGTAATGATTCTCATTTTCCTAATGGTAACAACAGGAAGACTGAGGTCTAACAAGTAACTTTCTCTATGGAAGCTGTATACCAATACAAACCAGAGCCAAGCACTCCAAATCCTGCATTCTTTTCACATCTTATACCAAGTTGCCTGCTGGTGTTCTGATGCCCAAGCCAGTCTTTCTTTTTCCTCTTAGATAAATCACATTCGATCCCAGTGTAAACAGTGTAAAACAATATTTTGGCAAGCTGCTATAGAAACCATAATCAGAGAAAATATTAATAACCCTGGCAGGGACTGAGTATATTCATACACTCCACCTATAACCTGAGAAAAACACTGTCTCCTTTCCATGCATATTACATGCTTTGTGAGGCAGCACATCAACAATATATCACCTTTATTGTCAACTTCGCAGTAAAATGTGATGGCGTATCATAAATAGTGCGAGACACTAGTTGGGGAGCCAGATGATGGCTTTCTTAGGTACTAGACAAAGGTCTAATGGATGATAGTTTTCCAGAATTGTATAACTTTGTTTCACTTTGCATAAATATTGATTACACAGTATACATGTGCTCCTACTGATTAGATGGACTGGGTTTCAGAAATTTTCTATAGACTAGGGGAATGCTTTTTGAAATGAGCTTTACTTGCTTCTTTATTAGCTAATAAGAAATCCCTTCTACCTTCAAAAAATCTGATAAAATTATTGCCAAAACCCCAAATTTGAAAGGGCTTTTCTTTTCTTTTCTTTTTTTTCTTTTTGTTTTTTTCGAGATGGAGTCTCACTTTGTCGTCAGGCTGGAGAGCAGTGGTGCAATCTCAGTTCACTGAAACCTCTGCCTCCTGGGTTCAAGCAATTTTCCTGCCTCAGCCTCCTGAGTAGCGGGAACTACAGGTGTGTGCCACCATGCCCAACTAACTTTTGAATTTTTAGTAGAGACGGGGTTTCACCAAGTTGGCCAGGATGGTCTTGATCTCTTGACCTCATGATCCGCCTGCCTTGGCCTCCTAAAATGCTGGGGTTACAGGCTTGAGCCACTGTACCAGGCCGGAGGGGCTCTTCTTAATCCTGTCTTCTTACTAACATGACATAATCAGATTCTAATATACTATGTATCAGGTACTATTTTCATTTCCATTTCATATTTAGAAACCCAAGACACTGATGAGTTAGAGTTGGTTTTGCTGGATATATGTCCCTAATATTTTCACAGCAAGTACATGTCAAAAAAGGCAGAGTAAGCTTATAGTTAATTGAGTAACCAGTGGGCTTTTTTGGCATCATAATTGCCATATCTATTTATGTTAAGAAATTTAAAACCCTCAGAAGTAAAGATCTCAATTATTAAATATTATTTCCCCTTCTGCAAGAAATTTTTTTTTCCTTAATCGATTTTCTTAAGGTTTTGGTAATAATATCTCTATCCTCTCTCATTCACACAATAGTTTCCTTCCAATCTTTATGAAATTACCTGTAATTTGTCTATCACTCAGGAACACTGCAATTCACATTATCCATGGTTCTAATCTCACATTGAAAATCGAGATATTGTGTGATACAATTAGAAAGAATATGAAATAACTTCAGCCTTTTAACTCAAGTGCAACTCCTCACTTTGAACTTAGTGAAACGATTCTCTTTGTTTTGGCTTTGGAGATGACTCATTTTGAACAAAAAAGACAAAAGAAAAAAAAGCCTAACATTGTCTCACCTACTGCCCATAACTCACCTTAATCCTTAGTTCATAAATCAGGGTTTTCGCCTTTCTCAGCTTCTGAAAACAAATCCAAACCTTCATAAATGCATTTTCTATTGATCCAGTGGTTATGAAAACCTTTACATTTTCAGTAGGGTCTACCATTCATGCCTATCTCCCAAGATAAATCACATTTTCAAACTGAGATGAGCTAAACTGGTTCAAATACATTTTGAAATGGGATCTCCCTCCATGGAAAACAGTTTGGCTTTGAAGGGAAGATCAGTCTTGAAAAAAAGTTCTATGTTTTCCCAAGATTGCCAAGTGAGATTTTGCCATGTGCATTCTCTTAGATGCACTTGGTTAGGATAGAAAAAAGTCAATCTGTTAAAATTGGAGTAAGCTCATAGAAAGTCAAAAGTTCACAGGATGAGGCAAGAGCAAGAGGAGAGTTTTGCCTGGCAGGAGCAAAGTGATGGCATTGCTGAGTGACAAACTGCCTGATTAGAAGAGATTGGGGAAGGGACAGGGGAAAGGGTTTTGGATTTAAGTTGAGCAACAACAGGCAAGATAGCAACTGTCGTTTCTTTGTGTGAGAAATGATGTAATGAAGTGCCATGCCCTGAAGTTGTGTACCAGAAGCTAGTGAAAGATGGGTTGAGATTGGGATAGTGACTAATTCTTGTAGGGCATTGAGTTCTGGGTTGAGAATAAAACAGAAAGCAGTGGTAGCAGGATCCTGTAAAACACAATTTGATTCATCTCCTGATGTGTCTCTTTTTGGTAGAAAAAAAAAAAAATAGTAACACTGACCTTCAGCCGTCAGCCATTTCCTTAAAGTTGCATATTTAATTACATAGCACAGTGGTTAAGAACATAGGTTCTGAATTCAGATTGCCTGGCTTTAAATTCTGGCCCCAGCATTTACTATATTATCACTTTGAGCAATTTTGTTGATATTTACCTGTCTTAGTCTCCCTTCTGTAAAATGTACCTATCTCATTATTAGGAGAATGTATTAGTCTGTTTTCACACTGCTAGAAGAACTGCCCAAGATTGGGTAACTTATAAACGAAAGAGGTTTAATTGACTCACAGTTCAGCATGGCAGGGGATACTTCAGGAAACTTACAATCACAGTGGAAGGCAAAGGGGAAGCAAGGCACCTTCTTCACATGGCACTAGGAAGGAGGAAAGAGCAAGAGAGAGCATGGAAAACTACCCTATAAAACCACGAGATTTTGTGAGAACTCACTGCCTATCACAAGAACAGCACGGGGGAATCTTTCCCCGTGATTCAAATACCTCCACCTGGTCTCTCCCTTGCCACATAGGGATTATGGGGATTTTAACTCAAGTTGAGATTTTGGGTGGGGACACAGCCAAACCATAGCAGAGCACTAACATGAGGTAACCCATGCCCAGTGTATAACATGGTGTCTAGCACCTAGAAACTATTTTTTAAGTATTAACAATTATCATTATCTTAAAATTCATGTGAAATTTTCATTTACTTGATTATATAAACCTATTTGCTTTCATATAACAATAAATATGTAAATTATTTACTACTCAATTAAACTGTCCAGGAAGTAGCCTGATGGTTACAATGTGGCTTTCTGTGTATATCTCTGTCATGACCCAGCCATCCTTGGCATATGAATTCCAGTGTTAGGAGCACAGGAGTATGCAAGAATGCTGGTCTGTTATCTTTGTCTGCTGGGACTGTGGGAAAAAGAAGCCTAAGAACTCCATTTATTTCAGCAGGGAGTTCCCTGAGGATCATTCACTAGCTTGGTCATTTTTGTGCACTTGTCAAGTAAGAACCGACCTCAACTTGCCAGGAATTGGAATGGGATCCCACCAGCTAAAATTTGTGTCCAGCAATAGAAATGGATCTGTAATTAAACCCTTTCTTTGAGGTACCTCTGGGCCATGAACAAAGGAAAATCAACCCCATAATGTTTTCAGGGTCATTCTTTACCCTACCAAAGGAAAATATCAAGCATTTGAAGGATGCATATGAAAGTCAAATAATTTTCTTCCCCCTTTCCCCCTACGAACTCTCAAAGGAACTAAAATTTACTCAGAGAACTCTATGATAGAAGGAATAGCAACTGTCTTGCACTGGATTTATCTCTGGTACCCAACAGAGTCCCTGACACAAATTAGGTGTTCACAATACAATTTGTTGAATGAATGATTGCATAAACATGGCTTGGCAGAATAAACTAGGAAGCTGTGATTAGTTTTATTGTCAATAGATAATTTGAAGGAAGACAACATAAGAAATAGATAGCATGGGCCGGACGTGGTGGCTCACACCTGTAATCCCAGCACCTTGGGAGGCCGAGGCGGGTGGATCACGATATCAGGAGATCGAGACCATCCTGGCTAACATGGTGAAACCCCATCTCTACTAAAAATATAAAAAATTAGCCAGGTGTGATGGCACACGCCTGTAGTCCTCGCTACTCAGGAGGCTGAGGTAGGAGAATCGCTTGAACCCGGGAGGCGGACGTTGCAATGAGCTGGGATCATGCCACTGCACTCCATCCTGGGTGACAGAGTGAGACTCCATCTCAAAAAAAAAAAAAAAAAAAAAAAAGAGAGAGAAACAGCATGAGTTAAAAACAGTGTATTAGATATATTTTGAGTCATTTATCTCATATGGTTCAGGATAAGAACAACTGTGAAGAATTCAGATTGACTGTATTTATGCCTGAGGAGGCAGTATATGGTCTGAAGAGCTTTCTGTAAGTGAAATCTCATATTTTTTCACATGGTGGAAGGATATATGTCAAGAGTTTTGTAAAGTATCCAAAGTTACTTCTTTCCTACTTTAACATAAACCACATCAACAGAGAATCCGAAAAATTCATTGAGGACAGGCCAAGTCTCCACTCTGACTGTGACCTGCCCTCTGCCAAAGATTGGAAATGCAAATTGTAACAGAAACTCTGTCAAAATTAAAACACTTTGGAGAATATGCTTGAGAAAATTACATTGGGTATTAATAACAAAACTAGAATCAAACAACAGGATATTTTAAATCGGAGCAGCAAAACTATTCTCACACAGACACATAGAGAACTCTGAAATAGTAATTTTGGGGGAGGGGGGCAGCATTGCCTTGTTCTGTAAATTTTAACTATTATTAGAAGTAAAATGAATTCTTTCAGCTAAAACTTATCTATCGAAGCAATCTATGTAGGAAATACCAACCCATCTAATCAAATACCATTTTGTCAAGTTCCTGACCATCTTTTAATTTACATTCATTATTATCACTGATGTAACCTAAACTTTCAATTTCTGGGTTTTTTTATAGGCAAAAGCTATGTCTCTCAATTTCCTTCTATTCGCCTATGGCCTTTGGGAGATAATCTACATCTTTGCATGTAAATGTGCTACAAGTGACAAAATAACAATCTAAAATAAAATGTGTCAACAATTTGAGATGCATAAATCCTTTCTAAACATAAAATTTAGTATTTTGAACTTTAAAAACAATTTGTCTTTTCATAGCTAAAACCACTTGAAACTATTGAAAATAGTTTGAACCGTTAAATTACATAGAAGGAGATTCAGACATTAAATGTTCTCTTTCTTTTTCATTTTTTGTCTTTAATAAAAGACAAAAGCTACCTTTGAAAACTTACACGAAAGTGAACTCCTCAAGCCTAACCAGTTAGCAAGATTTCCTTTAGCCAGAGACAAGAAGTGTTTTGAAATGTCCCATTATGATGATAGATTGTTTAATTATTTAATACATTCAATGGATTTTGTTTCATACAAATGAGGCTGCTTTATTAAATATAAACATTTTATCTTCTTGATAAATGTTTCTCAGTTACTGTTATGTCAAATAGACAGATCTGTAAAGCCACAGAGATTTGAACAACACAACTAATAGGCAGAGTCAAATGAACCCATACATTTTGCTTTTAATTCTTCAAAGAAAAATTAGAATAGCCATTCTTTTCAACCATTATGGTAGTACTGTTTTCCTCATCTTTAAAGGTATTATTATTCCCAACTGTGTCATACCTCCAGGTACATTGTGCATATGGCCCTGCCCCAATGTCACACTTGGTCAAATGACTTACTTTGTCCAAGAGAATGTGAACAACCCAGGCACCAACCAAATAACTATAATTTGCTTATGTGGTTTAGTTTAGCCTTAAGAGTTTCAGCTGTTTATCATGAGGACAGCATGTCCCAGAGAGATGCTGATCCTTCACCATAGGGTATGGAATGGGAAGAAATGGGGGAGCTCATCTGAGCCCAGCTGAGTTGAACACAACTGGTGCTGATGCTCAGCCTTTCTACCATGAGTTAAATAAAAGTTTTGTTGTTGCAAGCCATGAAAAATTGCAATATTTGTTTTTATAGTAAATGATGACTAATACAAGCGTGTTGAAGATGTGCTTGCATTGCTAAGTGCTAGGATACAAATTGATCCTTATCAATTTTGAAAGAATTAACATCATATAGAAAATTTTCTTCTTCTTCTTTTTTTTTTTTTTTTTTTTTTTTGATGGAGTCTTTCTCTGTTGCCCAGGCAGAAGTGCAGTGGCATGCGATCTTGGCCCACTGCAACCTCTACCTCTCGGGTTCCAGCAATTCTCCTGTCTCAGCCTCTTGAGTAGCTGGGATTACAGGCGCTTGCCACCACACCCAACTAATTTTAGTATTTTTAGTAGAGATGGGGTTTCACCATGTTGGCCAGGCTGGTTTTGAACTCCTGACCTCAAGTGATTTGCCTGCCTCAGCCTCCCAAAGTGCTGGGATTATAGGTGTGAGCCACTGTGCCCAGCCAACATCATACAGAAAATTTTCTCTAAACGTATTTTAGATAATTTAAATAAATGTATAAAACATGTATATTTGGAAGTTGGAAATAAAACTTCCATGTTTCATGGTGCCAAGAAGAAATCAATTTTTTTAAATATGCAGGAACGAATGGTAAGGTAACATTATATATCAAAACTGAGAAACACAGACAAAGGAATAATCTGATGGCAATTTCTAGTCTTAAATGTATATATTGGAAAATAAGGAGGGTAAAAAATAAATGAATCAATTGTCCAGTTTAAGAAGTTAAGAACAGCAGAATAACCAGAGTGCATAGGTGAAAATAAAGATGAAAGCAAAAATCACTACAGAGACAAAAGGAATCCCCAGTCACAAATGTTAGTTCTGTTAAATGCTTAGTGAAAGAAACAGACTCTGGCAAAATAGATATCCCTTTAACTAAAAGGAAAGAGTAGACAAAAAACCCAGCACTGTGAATAAAAAGGTCTATCATAGCAGGTACTACAGAGTCTTTTAAAGGCAAGAAAGAACCCTGTCAAATTTACTTCCAAAAAAATTAAAAGCTTATCTTACTAAAACAAACTCAAGAAAGAGAAGTTACAAATAGTTTAGACATTAGAGGGGTCATTTAAAAATTATCCCATTCGGCTTAGACATATTAAGTGAGTTTGCTTAAATAGTAGAATGTGTTAAACATAAAAATTCTTTCAGAGAAAAGAAAAAGAGCATTTTTTAGTTCATTTCATCTGAGTATTATATTTAGCATATTTTTATACCCAAAATTAGTGAGGTATAGCAGAAGAATGGAAAGTTTAAATTACCATTTCCTCACATTTTAGTTTGAAAAAAAAAAAAACTAAAAATATAAGAAGCCCACACTCAACAGAGAATAAATATAAGATTTGACTTACCTTAGTAACACAAAGATATTTTAACATTTAAACACCTTCACATCTGCATGGATATAGCCTAATATACAGGAGTCAATTACATATTTACACTACAGTCAAAGAGTTAAAGAATACACTTTGTAAAAATAGATCAGTTTAAACATTTACAAAAGTATAAGGTTTTTGGTTAAATATCTTTAATGAAACTGTGTTAAATACACGGAGAAATTATAAAATTGCATCAAAAGTCAGCTCAATGACTGAAATAAATAGAGATAGCTCATTTTCATGAAAAGAAAGAATTGATGTCATAAAGATATCTGTTCCCATCACTTTGCTCTGAAGATTTAATAAAATCCATATCGAAATCAAGACAGTATATTATTTATTTATTTAAGTACAAATTCATTATACCAAACAATATATTTTATTTATAAATGCTTGACACATACCAAAAATGAAATCTGAATGATATCTTTTACAATAGCATTTCAAGTAACAAATATCTAAGAATAAGTATATATAAGATTTATATACATGAAATTCAGTCTTTATAAAGAGATTTAAATATCATTACACAGATGACTATAAATCATCCTGGGAATAACTAATAATGAAAATACACCATTTTCATAGATTGAAAGAATCAACAATGTAGAGATACAGATTTCCCTTGATTGTTCATAGTTTTCAAGCAATTGTAATCAAAGCCTATCATTCACATATGTGTGTATGTGTATGTGTACATTGAAAATATTATTTAAAATATTATATAGAAATGCAGAGATCTAAAAATAGATGATATGCTCTAGGAGCTTTAAAATATGGTATGATAACTTATAATGTTTGTATAAAAATAGTACAATGTTGACCAAGTATAAATAGTACAAAAAGTATGCCATAAGAAAAAAACAGAACCATATCCACACTGACACTTAATTTGAGAGAAAGGTGCAATTTCAGAGTAATGGGCAGAAAGTCTTTTCAATAAACAAATGGAAACAGTTTGATATCCAGAGTTGTAGAGGAGAGGGGCTGGGGAAGAATCTTGGCCCCGACCTTACACCATACACCAAAATAGCAATTTCACATGGAGTATACACTTATCTATAAAAGAGTACCAAATATATAATATATAAGCCATGAGCAACTTTTAGAATATAATGAAGAAAAATTATTTTATGCTCTGGGGTAGGAAAAGATTTTGCAAACAGTATACAAAATGCACTAATCACAAAGGAAAGTATCAAGCAATTTGATTGCGTTTATATTTAGAATTTCCATTCTTGGGAAATATATACATATATATTTGTACATATAGACACACACACAGCAAGGGGGGGGCTGCTACCATTAACAGTGTGAAAAGGAAAACCACACAGTTAGAGAAAATATGTACAACAAATATAACCAACAAAAGATTATGTAGAATATAAAGGAATCCAGCAATTCAATATGAAAAAGAGACACCAAGTAGGAAAAAAAGGGCAATTACAAAGGAAAAATATGTATAGCCAAAAAACATATGGAAATAGACTCAATATTATTAGTAATCAAATAAATACCATTTTAAATTGTGATATACCACTACCTATCCATCCGAATGGCTAAAAACATTAATAAATTAAAACAAAAACTCACTCAAAACAAAAACTCAGTAGATGTGGATGAAAACATAGAAGAATAAGAACTTGTATATATTTCTTATGTATGTTCAAATTCACCCATTCATTTCAACATTTTTCTATTAAATTTTAATTTATGCATCCTTTATGACTCATAAATTTTAGTCCCAGTATTACTCTAGAGGAATGTATGCATATTTGCAACAATTCATGGAGATGCTATTCTTAATAGCTCCAAACTGAAAACACCTATATTTCTATCAGATAAATTAATTGTGGTATACATTCATACAGTGGAATACTATATAGCAATAAAAATCAATGAACTATACCTAAATGTTACCGCATGAATGTATCTTAAAAGCTTAATGTTGTTCACAAGAAGCCAGATGCACTGGCTGTATTTTTCCACTAATAAAATATTCTAAAGCAGTAAAGTTATACTCTATTACTAATGCACACTTATAAAGCATGGCAGGGTAGTGATTATCAATAAAAGTAACAAACTGATTACATTCAGAAAGAAGAAAGAGATTGTGATTGAAAAGAGGCATTTGGAAAACTTCTGTGAAGGAAGCTTTGTTCTATTTCGTGGTGTTTACATTATAATATTTTATGCAGCTGCACATTTATATTTTATGCACATCTCTGTAAGTATGTTCTATTTCACAGTAAAAATAGTGTTTTCAAAAATGTGTATAGACTTGTGAATTGGCTAGCTGGTCCAATATATTTTTGAAAGAGTATATTTAGGAGGGGCCTATAGAAAGACTTATAAAAAGTACAACTAATTAAGACAGTGTTATGTGTATACAGAGACCACACTGTCTTAATTAGCATGTGACCAGTGGAATAGAATAGACAGCTCAGAAGCAGGTTCTTATGAGAATTGTGTATAGAAACAAGGTAGCATAGCAAATTACTGATGGAAGAATGTATTGTTCAATAAATGTAGATAAAATATGTATTATGCCTAAGTTAAAAATTAACTCTAGCTAAGACCATGTATGTAACTAAGCTACAGATGAATTTAAGCATTTAAATACCAAAAGAAAAGAAATTAACTTGAAAAAAAAATAGAAGAATATCTTTCTCACCTCAAGATATGAAAGGATTTCTTAAGCCAACACAGGAAGTCCTGATCATGATTACAAAGACTCATACTTTTGTCTATATTAATATCAGAAAGTTCTGTTCATCAAATACACCTTTAAAATATGAAAATGAAAACTAAAATCTAGGAGAAAATATGTACACCACATTTAACCAACAAAGAATTTCAAACAAGCGTATATAAAGAACATCTATATATCATCAAGAGACGTGAACATATATATAACAGCCACATGAGTAAAGATCAATCGCACTACTAACAAGAAAAATGCAAATTAGGAACAGAATGAGAAATTATTTTACAATCACTTCATTGGAAAAAGCCACGAAGTCTGACAATACCTATTGTCAATCAAAGTATTATTTTATACAATGGTGGCAGAAGTGGAAATCAGTAAAACCGCTTCAGAAAACAATTTAGCATTGTCTTATTAAGTGGGATATTCACATAACCTATGACTCACTAAACCCAGAGCTAGGAATACAGGCAAGGTAAATTTTATCTTATGTGTCAGGAGATATTTCCAAGAACATTCATAGTATTTCTATTTATGATAGGTAATAAAAAACGAAATAACTTTCAATGGAAAAACTGATTCAAAAAATGGTGGCCACAGTGGAATATTATAAAGCAGTGAAAATAAATGGACTGCAACTTAAGAAACAGAAGATAGGTCCTAGTACCATAATTTGGAACAATTTGACATTAAAAAAACAAATTAAAGAAAAACAAATTTTATTATTTTAATAACGTCTTACTCATTTTAGTTATACAGTAGTCGTTCCTTATCCAAAGGGGATACACTCTAGGATCCCCAGTGAATGCCTTAAAACACAGGTGATACCAAACCCCCTATATTTTATGTTTTTTTCCTATATGAACTTATATGCCAATAATATATTTAATTTATATGTTAGGCACAGTGAGAGATTAACAATAATAACTGGCCTGGCACGGTGGCTCATGCCTGTCATCCCAGCACTTTGGGAGGCTGAATCGGGTGGATCACCTGAGGTCAGGAGTTCGAGGCCAGCCTGGTCAACTTGGCAAAACCCCATCTCTACTAAAAATACAAAAATTAGCTGGGCGTTGTGGTGGGTGCCTGTAATCCCAGCTACTGGGGAGGCTGAGGCAGGAGAATCACTTGAACCTGGGAACCCAGGAGGCGGAGGTTGCAGTGAGCTGAGATCGTGCCACTGCACTCCAGCCTGGGCAACAAGAGTAAAACTCCATCTCAAATAAACAAACAACCAAAAATACACAATGATAACTAATAACGAAGTAGGATAATTATAACAAAATACTGTAATAAAAGTTATGTGAATGTGGTCTCTCTCAATATCTCTTATTATACTGTGGTCACTTATTTTCAAAGGTGATCATGGGTAACTAAAACCCCCAGTAAGAGGGCACTACTGTATATGTATGCATGCACATGTATTGTAAAATGGATAGCAGAGTAATATATCTATATAAGCATATTATATGTACATATATACATATATGATATATCCATGTATATATGTGCCATATATATATATACACATATATATATATATAAAAAAAACACAAACTTCAACAGAGTGATAACTGGAAGGGAAGATGAGAACATACCGAGGTGAGATAGAGAAGGAAAAGCCCAAAGCCCAAAAGTATAATTAACTTATTGGTAATATTCTATGTTTGGGACTGGATAATAGTTCCCCATTTACTTACTATACTATTGACAATAAATGAATAAGGAAGTGAGCTAATGGAGATAAAACCATAAAATTGCTTGTGTTCTCTGTATATTAAAATGGGGTTTCTTTCATCAATTGCTATGAAGATGAGTTTTACTGTAGATGTCTAGCACTAAAGCCACTACTTAGACACTATTTACCAGCATGCACTGGTCTACTTCCTTTCCATTACAAAGCTTTTTGCCAGCCTTTAGCTAGCTATGTAAACAGAGGCAGCTAGTTATGACCTAAAAGCTGAGATTTCTTTCTTGGTGTAATGGAGCACAAAATACCAACCCTGCCTATTTTACAGTGTTATAGCCAGTTCAAATGAATCAATATAGGAGAAATCTCAGTGAATACTATCAACTACACTGCTAATGTAATATTTCTATTAGAATAGAATAACGCATCTTAATGCATTATTATTAGAAATTGTACTCAAATTTGAATGCTGAATATAGTCTACTGATAAATTTAAAGCTACATTTATTCATTGATTTGTAAATTACATATTATTAAGCATGTTCTGGACACAAAAGACCATTTGGAGTTTTGGGGTCAGAAAATTCATAGTAATCTGATAGACTCTGCCTAATAAAAGTAACTGTATATTTAGGTAGGTGATGCTGACAGATGCATGCCAGTCCTAATCTCCCATGACTAAGACAGTCATCCCCCATACTGCTACAGGTTTCAGTAGTGAGTCTTCCTTAATTTCCCTCTTTGCTCTGTATATCCTGTTTTTACAGCCCCCATCTCAATAGCCCTGCATTTCCCCATTCAGGGGTGCTTGGAGTGGAAAATTTACAATTTCTTTCTTTTTTTTTTTTGAAATGGAGTCTCACTCTCTCACCCGGCTGCAGTGCAGTGACATGATCTCGGCTCCCTGCAACCTCCGCCTGCCAGGTTCAAGCAATTCTCCTGTCTCAGCCTCCCAATTAGCTGGGACTACAGGTGCCCACCACCACACCCAGCTAATTTTTTTTAGTATTTTTAGTAGAGGCGGGGTTTCACTATGTTGGCCAGGCTGGTCTCGAACTCCTGACCTCGTGATTCACCCACCTCGGCCTCCCAAAGTGTTGGGACCACAGGAGTGAGCCAACGTGTCCGGCACAATTTCTTTTTTTTAAAAAAACTGACTTTTGTTTCCCAAAGCCCTAATTTTAGGATACATTCTTTTTCATGTGGATCTATTATTTATGTAACATGCTTGCTCAAACGTTCATCAAGTCAGATGTAACTTCATAAATCTCAATTAGATCATTGTGGACTCCTTTTTATCCAGTGAGAATAAACCGACTTTTCTCCATCTCTTTTCCATAATATGGCTTGAAACCTGACACCGTTTGGGTTGAAGGAGGCAAAACTTCTTTGACAGCAATTACATAGTTCTTTAAGCATGGTGACTAAGACCTGAACTGTCTCCAGGCAAGATTTTTAACAGGAGACTTTATATTCTTAACAATGCCTCAGGTAATTTCTACCGTTTTTTTCTAACTATCTATCTCAGTATCTGTATCATTTCCTTGGAAAAGACGTCAACAGAATTTCAAATTAGCAAATGGGAACTGGGATAAACTTAGAGTTGCCTAAGATACAGATATGATATAGATAGTTAGGTAGATGAGATGAGATAGATGATAGATAGATAGATTGATAATCACTTTGGTTTTTATAAGATAGTTTGCAAGCTAACTCATCATATAATTATAATAAATATTAAATTTCCTTAAATAACATCTTCATTTTTTTCTCAACTGAGAATCAACTCATACTCTACTTATTTCAATATATTAATCATACTTTGATCTAGCAGATTTAAAAACAAAAATCGGAAATAATAAAATGAAAAGATGTACTCTTAAAAAATAACATCTTGCATGAAAAATAAGAAGAAACTATTTTTCAAGTACATTTTATGTTATCTAAGTAATATTCCAAATTGGTTTGAAGAAGAAACTAATTTTGACCTCTTAAGCCAACATTTTCTTATTTTATATGTATCAGTAAATTTGGAAACTTCATATCATTGTTGGCATAAAGTTACTGTATGTTAGCTTTCTGTCTGAGTCATTGTGCTTGTCAAAAATCAACAATTTATTTGAGTATAAGGAATCCTTCAAGGATGAATAGCAAGAGCTCATATTAAGATTTTGGTTAAAAGAGGAGCTGAGAAGTTAGTATTTATCTAATTCTTACATAATCCTTATGTAGGCAATATAATCATTTTTTTTTCAAAATCTTTTGAACTCTGAGATTAACTACGTAGGGGATAAAGAACTAGAAGGCATCCCTTTATAATTAACACCTAGTGTCTGGGGACCAGCAAAAGGGATTACTTATTACCTTCATTGCCCAGTTTATGGTCTTTGGTCTCATGTAAAGAAGTAATAGCAAGTGCTGAGTGCCATACATTAAGGGTCTATAATGCTCAGGAATGTTGGAAGCCAAAACTAACAGATACTCACCATATCCTTTGCAGTGCCCTCCTAAACTCTTAGTACCCTAAATATCTCTAGAAAATAATACTTCTGCAAAATTAAGATGCTGTGGTGCTTTAAAATATCGCATGCTAAAATTTCAGGACTTTAGGGATGCCCTTGGATATTTCAGGGTCTAAATACACAGTGAAGAATGTAAGAGTTCTTCACCTCTCCACAGGCGATAGTTGGCATGAAATGCATGTGGCCTCCCTGGCAGCTGGGAAATTCCTTGTATCTTTCACCAATGACCCGTAGGTTAAAAAAAAAAAAAAGAAAGAAAGAAACTACTTAGCTTTTACTCAGTGTTTAATAAATGTTCATTGGGATGAATCTACCAAGTTGTTTGAGATAAAGTTATTTTTAAAATCTAGGGCATTATCTGTTGCATAGACCCCTCGTAAAACCTCACAATGGTATTTTTTATTTACTGCACTATTACTTTTGGATTATGCTAACTCATAACGTAACATATATAAGCTTTTCTTGGTAAGTGTTAGTGCAAGTAGACTAATACATGTTCTACAATGTCTTGCGCTAATCGTTATATCCAATCTTTACATATCAGCCAAGGAAGATGGATATTAGAGCATAAAAATTTTTTAAAGAAAACTTGAAATGTAACAAACAAAAACATTTAAAATGAGATCATTGAAAGAGCAGAAACATTAGGAGATTTAGAATCTGACTAATAATACTTCTGTCTTCCATGGTAAGAAGGAAGCATTAAAGAGACAGCATCTCACATCCGTTAGACTGGTGATTATTAAAAAGTCAGGAAACAACAGATCCCGGAGAGGATGTGGAGAAATAGGAATGCTATTACACTATTGATGAGAGTGTAAATTAGTTCAACTGTTGTGGAAGACAGTGTGGTGATTCCCCAAGGATCTAGAACCAGAAAATACCATCTGACCCACCAATCTCATTACTAGGTATATACCCAAAGGATTATGAATCACTCTACAAAAAAAAAAAAAAAAAAAAAAAAAGACACAAGCACACTATGTTTATTACAGCACTGTTCACAATAGCAAAGACTTGGAACCAACCCAAATGCCCATCAATGATAGACTGGATAAAGAAAATGTGGCATATATAAACCATGGAATGCTATGCAGCCCTAAAAAATGATGAGTTCATGTCCTTTGCAGGGACATGGATGAAGCTGGAAACCATCATTCTCAGCAAACTAATACAGAAACAGAAAAACAACGCATGTTCTCACTCATAAGTGGGAGTTGAACAATGAGAACACATGGACACAGGGAGGGGCACATCACACACCAGGGTCTCTCAGAGGATGGGGGGTTGGGAGGGATAGCACTAGAAGAAATACCTAATGTAGATGATGGGTTGATGGGTGCAGCAAACCACCATGGCACTTGTATACCTATGTAACAAACCTGTACCTTCTCCACATGTATCCCAGAACTTAAAGTATATATATGAAAAAGAAAGAAAGAAAGAAAGAAAGAAAGAAAGAAAGAAAGAAAGAAAGAAAGAAAGAAAGAGGGGAAGAAGAAGAAGAAAAGAAAATAAAGAGAAAAAGAAAGAAAGAAAGAAAAGAAAGAAAGAGAGAAAGAAAGAAAGAAAGAAAAAGAAAGAAAGAGAAAGAAAGAAAGAAAGAAAGAAAGAAAGAAAGAAAGAAAGAAAGAAAGAAAGAAAGAAAGAAAGAAAGAAAGAAAGAAAGAAAAAGAAAGAAAGAAAGAAACAAGGAAAGAAAGAAGGAAGGAAGGAAGGAAGGAAGGAAGGAAGGAAGGAAGGAAGGAAGGAAGGAAGGAAGGAAGGAAGGAAGGCAGGCCCAATACTGCTCTCGGTCAAAGAGACTGGGTTATTAAAATACTGTCTTTTGAAGGGACAAAACCTTGTCCCTTTAGTTCTCTAGTTTCCTGAGATAAACAAATGGACATCCACTTATAGCCAAGGGACACATTCCATTACATTCAACTATTTCTGTTTCAGAGAGTTCTATATACTTGTAAACCTATATCAGGGTAAAATCTTTATCTCTGTATCCAAGAGCAGTGAGGAAATGTTGAAGAAACCCATACTATATTCCTCATTTTAATCTCTGTCTTCTTATAAATGGTTTTTTACTTTAAAAGCTTGCATGCCAGTATGTCTAATTCAATCATTCTCAATCAGGTTAGTAAGAGAAGTAGAAATTAGAATGCTGAGCATTATAAACTTTCACTTTGTGATAATAAAATAGCAGAGAGTTTCCATTATAGTTTCTGAAAATGTAGGCAGAGCCAGATTCCATTTTCTTTCAGATAGGTGTGCCTATACTGAAAGTTTTAAAACTCCCTGGTTACATTTAAAGCAAATGAAGAATTTTTCCATTTTCTAGGTATCTAGCATGGATTGTTGAATCTTTATAGCTTTGGCATGAAGGAGGAAAAACATTGTGCTCGTTTGATAGGTAAGAAATATCTGTCTTTCCTAGAGGCATTATAATATCATGGCTAAGAACACGTACATGTGTTGAAGATGACACTAGGTGTGTTATGATGAACCACATGCTTAAGATCTCTGAACCTCAACTGTTTTAAGTATAATATTCCTAACTCATTGGAAGTTTTGTGAAGGCAAATGAGGTATTCTATATGTGGCACAGGAAAATAGCAGCCTCTGCGATGAATATCTGCCACATCTCTCTTCCCAGTGTCCCTTTATCCCAAATTAATGTTAGAATGGGGAACAGGTATTTATGGGCATGTACCGCCCCAGTCCTTACCACTAGGTGGCACTAGTTGGTTTAAAGATTGAGATGTAACGTAAACAAGTCAATCATAATCCTTCCCTGAAATTGATCCACAAAAAGACCTGCACATGCAGAAGTTGAGGTGAAGGATGAGGGGATGGATGTTAATTAGAAAGAAAGTGAAAGCTTTTATGATCATTTCTGTTCTTGATTCCAGTGTGCCTGAAGTTTTATCTAACCTCAGACTTAGCAGTTATGCCATCTAATAAGTTGGCGCCTTCTTTTTCATTGCTTATGCTAATTACATTGGGGTTGTGTCATTGACAGTTGGAGGTTTTGACTCACATAGTCAGTACCTTCTGAACACCTTGGGTTTTCTTGGAATCCTATTGCAATCATCAGTCGTATGCTGATATAATTAGAAGGCTTTTTGAGAAAGTATTCTCTGTCTTGTCATTGCTCCTTTTCACAGTTGAGATTGGTTAGTGGGACAACCAAAAAATAAAAAATGAAAAAAACACTTTAGTCTATAAAGTTTAAACCCTTATTGCTTTAACTATAAGGTTTTAAGTGACTGCTCATCTCAAGTGTGAGAAAAGCTCTTACTTTTAGTTATATGATGCCTCATAAATAGAAAATATGGTGTTTCTTGTTATGAATTGTAGTTGTTTCCAGTAACAAGTCAAGTTTGGTGTAAATACCTATTTTACTACTAACTAATAGGTGATTCTGGAGGAGCTACTTAACCTCCCTCAACTTCAGTTTGCTTTTCTATAAAATACGAAATTTAATAATACCTAACTCCTAAAATTTTTATACGAAATAATTGAGAAAATACATGAGCACAGCTTAGCTAGTTTCTGTTGCAGATAATTTTCTCAATTAGTTGGTATTTTTAAGCATTGTTCTTTCTAAGGATATCAACTCATTCTGGCTTAATCAGGCCTCTCCTTTGGAACTGCTTACCAAGGAATTACTTCCCTGTCTTGAGGGTAGACCTGTGTTTTTGTACAAAAATTACCAAAATCATTCTGACTTTTCCTTCTTGATCTCTTTTCTTAACCAGACCCTCCATGTATTCTCTAGCTTATCTATTGCTTTTAAGCTGAATTTACTTGATCAAATGCTTCTAAGTTAATGTGGGTTAAAAATGAAACTCAAGCCAGCTGTACTGATTTGGAGTTTATGAAGCATCATTATTTTTAGGAGACTGTGTAGAGGTTAACATTATTATTTTGGTTATGAATCACATACAGAACACTTTATTTTTGCAAGGAGTTTTGGCATCATTTCATAATTTAAAGTCAAAAGTGACTCAGTGGAGGATATGTCACCCATTGCAGATGGGAAAGGAAAGACAAAAGGACCTAAATAATTGCAGAGCAAGTTCATCACTAACCAGAGGGTCAAAGCTTGGGTTTCCTAAAGACTGTTCCTATAAGACTGACTCAACCTAGTTCACACAAGACCAACTCAACCCGGTAAGTAAAAATTCTCACAACTGGATATCATTAGCTTAGCTCTCTCTCCTTTTTACTGCTAAATAAACATTATGGAGAGAAATTTAATTAATGGAATCAGCCCATTTTTATGATGGCACAATGGTAAATTATACGACAACAGTTCATAGATTTAAGAAATTAAAAAAACTAGGTCATATTGATTTAAATATGGGATATATTAAATAGTTTAAACTTTCTTTGTTTCAGTGTAATGTTTGTCATTTATGAGTCAACTATTGTTACCTTGAACTCACTTTAGAAGAACAGTCTATCCACTAGTTATCTGTCTATACCAACTTGTCAAATGACCATATTAGGGTCAGTCTTCTATAAAAATAATTAGAAATTTCAGATTAGTATTCTGTTTTATGGTGTGTTTTTGCTTAAGGCATATGTCTTGGTCATTTGAAGTTGCATTAAAAGATACCATGTCCTGGGTAACTTAAAGAACAGTTATTTTTTACAGTTCTAAAGGTTGGGAAGCCTGAGGTCAGAATGTCAACTCAATTGGGTTCTGGTGAGTGCCCTCTCCCTGGCTGTCTCACATGGTAGAGAGCGGGAAATGAAGCAAGCTCTCTTTTGTCTCTTTCTTATAAGATCACTAATGCCGCCATGAGGGCTACATCCTCATGACCTAATTACCTCCCCAAATCCCCATCTTCAAGTACCATCACATTAAGAATTAGAGGTTCAGCATATGAGTTAGATGGAAACACAAGCCTGCAGTCTATATCATCCTTTCGGAAAACTTAGGGCCTCATAAACTGTATGAGCTGAATTCTATACAGATCTATTCAGTCGTAACAGGTATTCAAATTTGAGGGTAAATGAGAAAACTCTTTAAATAGATTAAATATCTTCTTTCAGGAGTTAAAAAATACTACTCATCAGGAAACCTTTCTTAAAGATTGAGAATTCATTATTTCCTGAGAAAGAAACCTAGAGTAAATGTGTACATTTACTTCATAAAATGGTTATCACCTGTTTGAAAGTCAAGTGAGATAAAATAAGGATTCTCAGAAATATTTACTTCATTGTTTGCAAACATGGAAAAACCACATTCAAGTAGTATTAGGCAGAAACAGTAGCAATCCCTCCAAGCTTAGGTGTAGGCTTGGGAATGAGTTTGATCCCGGAGTCCAAACAATATCATCAGGAATTGGCATCTCTTCATTTTTTTCTTTTTCCTTTTTTTTTTTTTTGTCTTCAGATGATGACCCTAGCAAACTCAGTTCAAACTCTCCTAGGCTCGAATCTACCCAAAGTATGAACCTGACATGGTTTCAGAAAAGTAAATAAATAAATAAATAAAACAAAAATTAAAAGGAGAATTTTCTCTAATAATTTCAACACAAAGCCTCAGATTTGACTCTTGTTTGTTAATTTTAGACCAAATTTAATCATATGGTTACACCAGATGTTGGCAAACAGAATGTCAAGTTGGTTTTGATTTGGATCACATGTATATTTCTGGAGCTGTGGTTGGCCCCAAAACCTATGGAAAGAAAAGGAAAAAGGCAACTTCCTAAAGGAAATTCAACCAACACTGGGCCATAGGAACGACAGATGTCTATCAAAATAAAGAACAAAACAACCAGTTCCATAGTCATTCATCACTTTACCTATTTTGTACAACAGTTTTAAAAGAAATGCTAGAATGATGATTCTATCTTGTTTACGACATTTATTTCAATAAACACTGAATTCTAGAAGAAATCTGAGATGGAATCATAGATGTTTTTTAGGGTAAAATTTCTATTCAAATTTCCATTTGTGTCTCAGAGAAAATGGCTCCAACTGGCTTTTTCTTAAATAAACAGTCTATTAAATATTTCAATTGCAAAAATCTATTCCAGAGAAGTTAGATGCAAAAATCTAACTTCTGCATCTGTTTCTTTAAATAAATGTTTTCTTGTATCTTTGGATTTTACTACTCCTATAATGCTTCTGAGTATTATACATTATACAGTATCTGAGAGACCTTTTCTATTTCACCAGACTTAATTCAAGGCAGCCAAATTAAATCATCTCAGTGATTTAGTAATTTCCCAAGAAGACCTTCAGACCTCAAATTAAAAGAAGTCAACTTAAGTGCTTAATTGTTTTACAGATTTTTTCTTCATTGATTATAATTAAGGTCTTCCTTGTCTTCTGAGCTTGGAGGACTTTTATTATCCATTGAAATAACTTTATTTGAAGTCAGGTTGGCCAACAAGTCACATAGACTTAATAATTTTGTAGGAGCAAGTTATCTTGATATATCGGGAAACAAAAATCCACCTTTCCTTGTCAGTGAGAGTTAAAACTGCATATTGATTTCTGTTAAACATCAGCTGAGTACCTAAGAGGAGGTAGCAATTCTAGGGAATGTGACATATTACAGCCTAAAACTGTGGGCACAACCTTGGAGAAGGAAATTGACTGTAAGCAACTGACCTCTAAGTTTCACTGTAACAATTCGTTTTGTAACTCTTCAGATAAGGTGGTTGTTTGGCTCATTTTCCTCGGGCTGGAAGAGCTTCTATAAGCTTTATCATTAGCTTTCCCAAGTGCAATGGAAACAGCCAGTCTAGGTCACCTTGCCCTTTGAAGCGGCTGATAGAAGCGAAATATGTGCTCAATACAGTCTTCTGTTTAAAAAGGGGCAGATCTGAGGTTAGGTAACCTGGGATTCATTTCCCTGGTCTGCCATTCACCAGTGTGTAGCATGAGATAATTACATATCCTCTCCAAGTCTCAGTGCTGAAATCTGTGAAATGGGGAGAACAATATTGTCTACTTCAAATTTCTTTAGATAGTGTCCTTCAATTCTTTTTTTGAGAATTATGTGGGTGTATCTAATGTTTATAGATATGTAAACATTGTGTGACATGTATAATAAAATTCTTTTGTACAAAATAAAAGGAAGAAGGTGTAGTATATTAGTTAACGGTTCTCCCGAGAAACTTAAAAGGAATTGTCTCACATGATTGTGGAGACTGAGAAGTGACACAATCTGCCATCTGCAAGATGCATAACTGGAATAAGCCGATGGCCACAGGTGTAATTCAGTTAGAGTCCAAAGACTTGAGAATCAGGGAGCCAATGGTATGAATTTCAGTCCAAAGGTAGAAGAGAAAATAAGTTGACCCGGTGCAAGCAGTAAAATAGAAAAAAAAAAGTGAGTTTCTCCTTCATCCACCTCTTGTATTCTTCAAGTTCTCAACAAATTGGATGATTCCCACCACGTTGAAGAAGGCAATGTGCATTACTAAATCCACTAATTCAAATGCTAAGGTTATCCCAAAGCACCCACACAGACACACCACAAAACAGTGTTTAATTGGGGCACCTTGTGGTCCATTCAAGTAGACATAAAATTAACAATAACAAGGTAAATATCTTGCATGGTGAATGATCAGGGCAGGAAGGGCTGAAGGCCAGATAATGCAGCAGGTCTTATAGTTGCTAAATAGCAAGACTTTATTTGGTGGATATGCATTATGACTAATGCAGAGATTAGTCATAGACTCCCTTTATTTTAGATGCTTTCACTTGAAAATCCCCTTTGTACAGGCCCTATTCCCTGAGGGCCTTTAATATGCTTATTGCTTTAAAGATTGTGTTTTTTTAAATAACATAAATCACATTGAGTAATAAAACAGTGTTCACATATAAAAATCATTAATAAATGTTAGGTAGTAGTATCATCATATCACTATTATTATTATTTTCTCTATTATCTTCTCTCCGTACCTTTCATATTAAAGATATTAACATAAGCTTGCTTGAGTCACCCAGATGGAGGTTTGTGGACTCTGGGAATAAATCAATAAATCTAGGTGTTCTCCATTCCTCACTCCTTGTCTAGCATTTTATATTTTCAACAGAAACTCATTCAATCACATCAGAGGCAGCCGAAAGTCTGATGATCTAGATACGTCAGACACATCCTCAATTAGCAAAATAGCCACATCTAAAAGTCCTTCTTCTGTCTCTCTTAAATACTGCCAATTGTCCTGAGAAGACCACTGAGCCTCCATTTGCATAAATTATCACATCACTGAAAATGTTTGACTCTTTAAACCTGAACGGTTTTCCTTATGTTTGAAGAAACGCTTTTATATTTTAGACTAAAAGATGCATGTATGATTAAAATTTCATGGCAATCACAAACACGTAAACATTCATTTAAATCACTGCTTGAGTTAAATGGGAATAGGACTCTTGCCTCCTTATTATAGAACATAGAAGAAAATTTTTGGATTCTCCCCTTATGAAAATGTAAGCCTTTCTCTCCAGTTGTCTCTCCAGTTGAAGCTGGCTCAACAGCTTCAGCCGCTGGAGAAATTGAGATACATAAGTTATACTACATAATATCATGTAAGTGGTACTTTATTTTTATTTCTTTGTTCTGGGAGGTGTTACAAATTAAATTCTTAACTGCAGGGACTTGTCAGGTGACTCAGCTGAGCTATACTTAGCACCTCACATGGAATATTGACCAAATCCAATAACATTTAACTGCTCATGCTGAGCCTATTTTCAAAGGCATAAATATGTACATATAAAACCCACAGCTTCGTGTAACAGCTATAGAACACACAGAAACTGGGTACAGTCTGCGATCAGTCTGAGATATACAGACTGCAGTTCTCATGGTTAAGATATAATTTTTTTCCTCAACTACAATGAAGAAGTCAGATCCTACAATTAGCCAGGTTGTAGAGAGCAAAGTCTGGGACATTACCAACATACTTAATCTTATTTTTTCTTTGAAGGTTTTATCATCAATTTATTTCAAAGCAGCATCTAATTCAGCGCTCACAACTATCTGATTCTATACAGATATTTTTTGCTATTAAAATGCTGCAGTTTGGACAGATATCTTTCCTTTTTTAAAGATAGAATAAGAAGAAGCAAGATTCTCTGAAAGATCTACATGCTGAAAACTATACAGCAATGAAAGAAATTGAAGAAGATACAAATAAATAGAAATATATTTTTTGTTTATTGATTGGAATAAATTTATATTGCTAGAATGTTCATATATCCAAAGCAATCTACAAATTCAATAAAACTATCAAAATTTCAATGACTTCTTTTTTTACAGAAATAAAAAAAGAGTCCTAAAATTTGTAGGAAACCACAAAAACCTCAAATAGCCAAAGCAATCTTGATCTGAAAAACATGACATCATAATATCTGATCTCAAAATCCACTACAGAGCTATAGGAATCCAAACAGTATGATACTGGCACAAATACAGATATACAGATAAATGGAACAGAATAGAGAGCCCACAAATAAATGTACCCATTTATGTTAAATTGATTTTAGACAAAGATGGCTAAGAACACAAAATGAGAAAAGAATCATCTGTTCAATACGTTGTGTGGAGATAACTGGATATCCACAAGCAGCAGAATGAAATTAGACCCTATCTGACACTACATATACAAATCAATTAAAATGGATTAAATAATCAAACATAAGACCAAAAATTGTAAAACTACCAGAAGAAAACATAGGAGAAAAGTTTTTCAACATCAGTGTTGGTCAAGAATGTTTGGATATGACCTAAAAAGCACAGGCAGCAAAAGAAAAAAATAGACAAATGGGATTGCATCAAACTTCAAAGCTTCTGCACAGCAAAGAAAACAATCAACAGAATAAAGAGAGAGTCTATGAAAATAGAGAAACTATTTGCAAGCAATACATCTAAAAATGGGGTAAAAACCAAAACACTTAAGAAACTCAATAGCAAGAAAACAGACATCCTGATTAAAAAATGGGTAAAAAGCCTAAACAGGTATTTCTTTAAAAAGACATTAAAAAGGCCAACAGTATAGGAAAAATGCTCAACATCACTGTGATGGTTTAATATAATTTGTTACCCTGAAAAACTCATGCTAAAGCTTGGTCTTGATTATGGTGGTATCAAAAAGTAGTGCTTCTAAGAGGTGATTAGGTCATGGAGATAGGTTAATGTCATTTTAGAGAGATTTGTTTGGTTTTCTCAGTAATGGGTTAGTTTCTGTGAGAGCAAGTTGTTATAAAACAAAGTTGCCTTTCATGTTTGTCCCTCGTTTTCCCCCCAAGTGCCTGGTTTCTATTCCATTTTTCTACCATGTGTTGACACGGAATGAGATTCTCACTAGAAGCCACCAGAGGCAGCCACCAAATCTTGAACTTCCCAGCCTATAGAACCATGAGCTAAATGAACTTTTCTTCTTTATATATTCCAAGCTCCAGGTATTCTGTTATAGAGGCACAAAATGAACTAAGACAATCATCAGGGAAAGGCAAATAAAGCCACAGTGAAATAGTACTCATGCTTATTATAATCACTGTTATCAAAAAGACAAGAAATGACAAGCCTTTGCATGGATGTGAAGAAAAGGACTCCCCCACACTGTTGCTGGAAACATAAATTAGTACAGTCATTATGAAAAACCGTATGGAGGTTCCTCAAAAAATAAAAATGGAACTACCATATGATCCAGCAACTCCACTTCTGAATATAAATTCAGAAGAAATGAAGTGTTTCAAAGAGATATCTGCAAGAGATAATGCTGCATGTTCATTGTAGCATTCTTCACAATACCCAAGATACTCAGTTACTCTAAGTCTCCATTAACAGATGAATGGATAAAGATAACGTGGTATTTGAACACAAGGAAATAACATTTAGTCTTAAAATTGAAGAGAATCCTGTCATTTGTGACAACATAAATACATCTTGAGGACATTATACTAAGTGAAACAAGCTAGGAACAGAAAGGCAAAAATTGCATGATCTCACTTATATGTAGAATCTTAAAAAGTAAACTTATAGAAGTAGAGAATAGAATGGTAAATACTGAGGACTAGAGGGATGAGGTGGGGTGGGAAAAATGTGGAGGTGTCAGCCAGCAAAAAATATATTTAAGTATCACAAGTGAACTGATAGGTATTTAATTAGCTTCATATTGAATCATTCCATTATGTATCCACATATCAAAATATTAAGTTGTATACTAAAATACATACAATTTTTATTTGTCAATTAAAAAATAAAGACCTCTGATAACAAATTTGTATGTGTGCATTTCATGTGCCAGAGACATTTTGCAGTACAGTGGAGAAAGGAATGGTAGTAAAAGAGGGGCACGTGCTTAAGAGTTTATTGCAGCAGGCAATGATCTAACTAACAACTGTATGTGTTTCAAAACCTGTTGCTGATTTTCAACCCAAGGCTTTTACAGTACTGAAGATTAGTTTAGATGAACAAAACTAAGGATATAAGCTTGACTTCTCTAACTGGTAAGGGTACCTATTATTAAATTTATAATAGTATGATAGCAATAATCATATTAAAATACCCTTAACTAGCAGGTATTTAGTTCTTATTTACTGAATGCTAGGAGCTTTACATGAATTATGCCATGTGGTCCTCGGAACAAACTCAGGATGTGGAGAGTGCAATTATCACAATTTGACAGATGAGAAAACTGAGTCTAAGAAAGATGAAACAATTTGTGCATGATTGCAAATAAGTAAATGGGGATATGATTTTACATGAAAATCTACACATATTTTGTGGTTTCCCATAGGTTTCTATGAATAGAAAATAAATACTGCATAATTTATGGGTTCATATTCAGCTTATTCTTGTTATAATGTGTAGCATATGATTTGATATCTATACCTCAAATTCTAAATTTATTTTAAAATTAATTTAATTTTCAAAACTAGCATCAGGTTATAAGGTCTAGAAGCACTGGGGAGATTGGGTGAGACTGGGGAATCTAGATCTTGCCAGGATGTTCTAAATTCTAGCACAGTGTCCAGAATTCTGCTTGCAAAAATTTATTCCACTCCAAGTAGTCCTGGATGTAGAAACATATAAAATAAGGCAAAAGAAGTCAAACAAAGAATTAAGTCATATTTGAGTCCTAAACCATTGCAAAGTACTCTAGTTGGCTGGGTTAGAGAGTAGAAGGCATAAATGTCTTCAGACTAATTTAAACACGTATCTTAGGACTTAGCAAATTTGATAATTTTTCTTGGACTAGCCAATGTTCCAGACACTAATTCCAGCATGACTGCATAAGAATCACTAAGGATTTCATACAAATGCAACTTATGAAGCCCAACCCTAGGAGAGTATAATTCGGAACTCCTGAGGTAGGGCCTAGATAAGTTCTTTTTTAAAATTACTTTTTATTTTTTTAAAGCTCCCAGTTATTTTGATGTCTAGCTAATTTTGGCAAAAACTGTCTAGACCCATTAGTCAGCTACAGTGACTCCATTCCTGGAATATGTGACTTAATTAACACAGCAAAACTCCTTCTGGGTGGTGTGCCTTGTTCTCATTTCTGTTTCATCCCTGATATGGGCTAAGAGCTATGAGTGCGTATTTGTATTGGGAGGCAGAAGGTGGTCATCCATCAATCCATTGACTCCTCCCAGAGAGTGACGCCTATTTTGAGCAACACTTTCTGCTAGGATCCATTAACAATGACAAAAATAATTAAAATGAAAGTGGAATACAAATATCCTAAGTGAGGAACCCATTAAACCATCTAGGGCTTCAGAAGGAAAAAGTCATTTTCATTGCAGAGATGAAATATATTTTCATGTGCCAAAGACATTTTGCAGTGCAACTGAGAAAGGAATGGTGGAGAGAGACAGAGAGAGAGAGAGAGAGAGAGAGAGAGAGAGAGAGATAAGCAAGAGTTTAGTTCATTGTAGGAGGCAATGATCCAATAAATAAATGGCATGTGCTTTAGAAATTGTGGTGAATTTCACTTTCAGTCTTTTACAGTCTTGAGAATTAACTTGCTTCAGGAATAAGGTATCATATAAATTGGACCTTTAAAGATGGTACGTGTGAGAAGAATGAGGTTTACATTTAAATTCTATGTTACAGGCTGGGCGCGGTGGCTCACGCCTGTAATCCCAGCACTTTAGGAGGCCGAGGCGGGCGGATCACGAGGTCAGGAGATCGAGACCATCCTGGTTAACACAGTGAAACCCCTTCTCTACTAAAAACACAAAAAATTGGCCTGGCGAGGTAGCGGGCGCCAGTAGTCCCAGCTACTCAGGAGGCTGAGGTAGGAGAATGGCGAGAACCCAGGAGGCAGAGCTTGCAGTGAGTGCAGATCGCGCCACTGCACTCCAGCCTGGGCGACAGAGCGAGACTCCGTCTCAAAAAAAATAAAATAAAATAAATTCCATGCTACAAATATAGAGGCTGTGGATGGTTAAATGTTTTATCCAAAATAAAATAACAAATTTGCCACGAAATGAAAAATATAATTTAAGAATTTAAGCCCCCTAAATTTTCCATTATTTCCACTAATATTAATATAAATTATGGTTAATGAGATTTTTTTCAATAGAAGAACTGAAGGAAAAAATATGCTTTTAGTTGTTACTCAAATATAAAAAGCTTTGGAAAATATACAAGATTACCCAGTATGAATTTACCTTCATTTTCCAAAAATTCGCAGTAGCTATATTGCTTATTACACAATCCTCAAAAAGAAAATACTGGTGTCAGATTTCTTTCTTTCTTCTAATTATATTTTGAGGAAATACAGTATGCTTTATTGAATGAAGACATGCAAGGAGAGCCCATTCATATCTTTGTTTACTACTTGAAGCTAAGACAAGCTTTAAATTCCCTTTGCAAAGAAGCTTCTCGGGAATACCAGGCCTTTTGATATAGATAGGTCGCAAATTTCTCATCTACAGTGGGCTTTGGAAGAAAGGAGCAGTGCTCTCTTAGGAGATGATTTCATTACTTAGTAGTTACAGAAGACTACCACATGTCTATAATCAGTATATTCACCTTAGAGTTTAATGCTAATACAAAACCTCCAGAAATCACAAAGATTTGAATCATTAATGTTATTTTTATTTCTGCTCTCAAGGTTAATTTGACTCTTTCCATCATACATATATATTTCTTGAAGTCTCCCTCATCAGCTTAATGCTTCTTGGAACTCTTTATCTCCACCCTCTTCCTATTTTTCATTTTACTTGATACTTGATTTTGCATTCTCTCCCTTGATGATTTTTTAAAACCTGTGTTCATCTAGTCAGAGATTAAATTTCAACTTAGTTCATACTCTCTCTCATCCTTGATGCATTATGATATACACTAAAAGCTACTAGCCATAGGGAAATGATACTTGTTAATGTGTTTTTTCCTCCCAGATTGATGTGTCCTATGTTTAAATTACTTAAGTATTTTACAAAGTGCCCACCCACCTCCCTTTCACCTGTGGACACATTATCTGTCACTCATACCTCTTTTACAACACCACCCCTAACTACTGTGGCCTTCATTACTTCTGCAGTGTTTAGATTTCTGCTTCTCATGCATCTCATTAGACTTAATGATTTTAACATTTTATATCCTGCATACATATAACTTTTCAAAATTCACAGTGTAGTAGCATGATAAGTTGGTAGAGCAGATATTACATTCCTCAATTTTCAGGCAGAAAAGCTGACGATAATTCATCTGCCTCAAATTATCGAGTTAATTTGTGGGATATGCAACATTTAAACTCAGATGTTCTAGCCAAGTCTGAACACTTTCTTTGATGCCAAAACAATGCATTCTCTACTCAGTGTTTTATTTTTTATTTAAAGGTAGAATATGAGTTCCCTGACAGGAGTTAGCATGTCTTATAATTATTCTAGAAAAAAATCCTAAATACGTAACACATTTTCTGTAACTGCGTGCTGATTAGTAACTGGTTAATTAATATAAATTAGTATTTCATTGTACTTTTACAGCATAATCTCCATTTTCTGTAATTTGCCCAATAGAAACGATAACTCTGTTTTACTCTGCAATCTCAGAAGAGAAGAGCATTTACTTGTTTTCCCCAAATATAATGGAAAATATAATTCATTTGGGGAGGAAGTGGCTTACAGTTTTGACCTATGATTCAATTACTTAGGATAGTTCCCTAGCTATTTTGGAAAACCACTTAGGAAGAAGATAAGACCAGTAGATGGCTCTCTAATTCCTGAATTATAAAGAAGAGTGAAGCTAATACATTTGACTTCTGCTGAACAGATTTGATTTGATTGCACCAATGACAGGAATAAACTTCACACAGACTTGCTGAAACTTTATGCTGTTTTGTCATGTAGCTTAAAATGGGAAAGCTATTATTGACCCTCTTCGTCCTTGACAAGTTCCAGAGATTGTTGAAGGAATCAGCACCAGCAAGAAAGACAATTTGTTCGACTCTGAATAGAATACTGACTTGATCAGTACAGAGCAACTTCTTCCCCAGGATTTAAGTTATCAGGAGAACCAGAACTAACAGCAAAAAAAAAAAAAAAAAAAAAAAAAAATGGATTCAGTTCTTATCATCAGGTGTCTGCAAGTTGAGTTTCACAGTGGGACATGTGATGAAACTGCAAAAACGTAGGATCTATTTATGTTTACTAAGATGGAATGTGGGGAATTGAGAGACATGGGTTATAGAAAAAAAAATCTTCTAAGAATAAATTCCAAATTTATTCTTACTAGATAGCATTATGCTCTTTTGTGTTTTGAAATAAAAATTTTGAAAGCAAAGATAATGTTTTCAAAGTATTGGCTAAATTCTACTCCAGCACTAAAAAGAAAAAAAAAATTCATTTATCAGCATATGCATGAATGTGTCTGTATAAACATGTTTGTGTATAGTTCTGTTAGTTCCATTCCTTAAACACGCTTTTCCTCCTTGTTCGGAAAGTGTTACAGCTCTATTACCTGTTGTTCATTCGGCTGCTTTATTTATTTATTTATTTTGTTTTTCAGAAACCAAGTTTTTAAAAAATTCTAAAAATAAATCTGGCAGAAGACAAATATGTGTCCTGTCAAAACTTACTTCCGTGTTTGAGGTATGATTTATTTCACATCGCTGCTTACGAACAACACGAGAAAAGTGCAGGGTGCTGTGTTCAGAAGCACTTGCATCTACAGCTGAAGAGTCCCTGGGGATGGTTTATAATGGGTGGAATGTGGAGCCTGTGCACAACTTTGACTTTCACGGTAACTTTATACTATTTTGAAGACTTACGAATACATATGACTTGAATGAAAGTAGCATTATACATTTTTGAGGTCTGGAGTGACACAGTCAACTAACCATTCGTACAGATAATCACAGTGTCTAGGACACAGTGGTGTCATTTCACAGAGCTCACCAACCTCGTAAGGGTTGGATGTGATAGGACTGATCACAATAAGCCAGCGTCAATTATTTCCATGCAATTTGAGGTTCTTAAATGTGCCAGGTCTCTCTAGGATAAAGGAATCTGATTTTAAGCAAGAGCAGACACAGAAGGAGATCAAGATACCCAGCGTTAGGCAGAGCTCACACAGCTACAGCCTCCCTATCCTGAGATTCCTAGCAAGTCCTGGATTTGGCTGCCTTCACCACCAAGATTATGAGCACAAGAATAAGCCACTGTGTACATCAATTTGTCAAATTTCAAATCCATGAAATATGAAAATGAATAGCATTTATCTCAAATAAAGTATTCCATAGGAAGCTAAGAGTGCCAACATAATAATAGCCATCATAAAGCTTTCAACTCTTTGGAGGAAAGAGTATCTCTATTTTCATGCTTACAAGTTACTTTTTGCCGTTGTCATCTTAATCACACTCAAGTAAATGAATTCTTAAGCCTGTAGTCTTCAGTCTTCTGAGTATTTCTATAAACAGAGGATTTGATAAATATTCACTGAATTTTCAAAACACCTGGTGTCATGTTATTAAGGTCAGCTATGTTCATGTTTGGACTGCTCCAGGCACTCAGGGAGAATGGGAAATACTTCAACCAAACAGTAAAATTAATATTTTTCTCTTGAACTTGGAGTATACTTAAGGCAGAAAGAAACTAAGGAGGGAAGATGATAGAGTGAGAAAGAATTACGCATTTGTTCACCTTGTCTTTATAAACCAACTCAGTGTGCAAAGCTTAACAGTACTTCTAGTTGGTTCTACCATTGAAAATTTCTCTTCTCGTAAGAGTGGGCATAGCAGGGAATACAAGCTATTGTTAGGTCATTTTAAAATATGCCTTTCTAAATGTCCTGGAATTGATGACTAAACTTAAAATCAAGGATAAGTGGACGTAAAGTAGCCTATATTCTAAAGAGGGAGATGTCCCAACTGAGGGCGGTACACCTCCCTCAGGCTTGATATGAACAGGCTCTGCTGCCCTAATCCTCATTCCAGTCTCTGCTCTCCCAGGCTTTATAAGGGGAACGGAAAGAAGAGAGAGAACGTTCAGATTTGAGAGACATTAAATTGAAGAGTGCTAGGTCTTTCTCTCTGAAACCTGGAGAAGAGGGTACTAACTACTCCTGTATGTAGTGTGGGTGGCACCAAGAAAATCACTTATAAATATGGAGAGTTTCTGCAAGACGGGAAGAGGGAAGAGTTCTATCTCCTTCCCACACTGGATATAAGTTTAGGTAGTAACCTTGTTTATTTGTTTATTTTTTTCTGCATCTACCTCATCTAGGGAAAAGAGATCTAGAAAAGAGATACCTGAGCACAGAGAGGGTCCGGGGTGAAATAGACAACTGTTCCATCTTTTGTTTGGTATAGACAGTTAAATATCCTCTGGTGGGGTAGATTGCTGTGGTTTGAATGGATCGCTTCCAAATTTCAGGTGTTGCCAATATGACACTGTTAATAGATGGGGCCTTTAACAAGTGATTAGGGCATGATAGCTGCTCCCTAGTTAATGGGATTAAGGCCCTTTTAAAAGAGGCTTCACAAAGCATTAGCTTAACTCAACCTTCTCCCTTCTGTCATGTGAGAAAACACACAGTAAGAAGGCCCACGCCAAACCAAATGGCGGTGCCAAGATCTTCAACTTCTCAGCCTCCAGAACTGTAAGGAATACATTTCTCTTCTTTATAAATTACCTTGTCTGTAGTATCCTGTTGCTGTGACACAAACAGCCTATACAGATAGCCCAGCATTTTTTCCCTGGCTGCTAACTCATCCACAAAGCTGGCTATCTGGTGATGGGACTATACCTCCAAAAGGCTGTGGGGGATCACACGGAAGAACAGGAACTGAGGGGTGAGTTGGATTGGGGGAACTCTGTCGTAAGTAGTCTCAACCAAGAGCTTGCTTAAAAACACTCATGCGTAGGCTCCAAGACAATGGTAGCCTTAGCATCAACAGCCAGGCTAAAGTTGTGAATACTGAATTTGACTAGACAGGACTTTTAGTAGCTCAACGATGAAGAAAAACTATGAGACTGACCTGAGAAATTGACAATAATTAAAACAAAAACCAGGAAGGAGAGGTTCCTGTAGCTCATTTGGAGGTGATATTTGGAGAAAAACAAAAGTGTCTGTGTTTGTGCTCCTGTCTTCTAAAGGTTACTATATAAGAAGCAAACTGTGGTCATGACCCCTAGGAGCACCTGTGGGATGGGGACGTGAAGTCTTCTCTATTTGTTTTGATGTCCTAGTGTCCCGTTCACTGTTCTAAATTCCAGTGTTTCTTTAAAGGTACATGAGTGTTTTTAGATATTTAAAGTGATAAAATGGCTGACTTACCTGATACCAGCTAACACACTGAAATTATACCCCATTTCACTTAAATATTAGTTTTGCTTCTAGGCAACTCAAAAATTAAAAACAGATTTTTGCCAAAGCTGTGACTGAGCCATAGTGATGTCACTTGCTCATCTGATTCCTATTATAAGATTTAAGGAATTCACAGCTGAGCACTTTCTACCACCTTTTTCAGTTTTATTTGAGCCCAAAATGTTTGTATCTCTCTCTGTGGCAGACCAGTTTGAAAAGAATCAGGACTCCAGAGGAGAGGTGGAGAGGCGAGGGGTGGAAGGGAAGAGAGGCGAGGATGCCAATTGCTATTAAATAAATTAGAAACTGTTGAGAAAGGGGTTTTTACCACAATGTGATTGCACTTACCACTGGAATGTCTTTAAAGGGTGTATTTAAGAACACATTTTTGCTTCACATTTATGTCAAAAGTTTGGCCTGTCCTCTATCACCATCAAGTGAGGACAGGAAAGCAGGAGGGGGGAGAAGAGCAAGGAAAGGTCTGAAATGAGAAGGCAGCGAGTACTTTAAAGATGTCTGATTGTCTTGCCAGTCAGCAAGCAGTAGACAACAAAATGGCCGCACAGGGAATGTGCATACGCTGAGGCTTTACGACCAGGGCGCATTTCTACACAGCCTGCTCCCCCACAAAGAAAATAAGCCACCCTCCCTCACACATGAATAAATTTGATTAAACATGATTAACTAAATGGCTTAGTTTCTGCAAATAGGAGACCTTTAATTCTCTCCGATGGAAATACACCTTACTTGTTCCCTCTTCAAAAAGAAAGAAAATGATAAAGACACTAAAATGTTATTCATATATTTCAAATATATTTTTGTTTATGGTCTACACATATGCTATATATTATTTAAAACCCCATCCCTGGAAACCTAGCCCACTGAAAATAATTTTTGACAGTAATATTGGGTGAGAAAGTAGTCATTTCCCATTGCAAGTGTTACGGAAATTCTTATATGGAACATGCCTATTTGTGTAAATAAAACAAGATGCCATTCTGGGAAATGGATTCCTCTTTATGGCTGAGGAAATTAACCACAGATTTGGGAGGCCCAAAGAGAAGAGTAGGCTAATGATAACTGATCTGATTTGTGTGCAAATTATGGGATCTGTTTAGACAGATTCAACTGGAAAGATACTGTGGAAATCAAGAAGTTTGGCTAGTTTGATAACACAAATAACTATTTATTTTTCACAAGGAAGAGTTTCAAAATAAACATAGAGGTTTAGTCAGGCATGACCACACTCTTCATGAGGCCTATCTGACTTGTAATGTTGCTATAGTGACCTCCGGTATAATATGAAAATGATGCCTTCCTCTGTGCAATGTGTTTTTTCCCTGATTCATAAAGCAATTTCTACTAACTGCACCTCTGCATTAAACATGAGGGCAGGCAGGAAATGGCACACAGTGTTGGCTGGATTGTCTTCTGCAAGCCTTCATTACAGTTTCCAGTCAACATTGTTATCAGAAAAATGGAGAACTGAGACAGTTCCACACATAGTTTATGCAACCAAGGCTTCCATCTTCTGAGATCTGCAGTGATAAATATTTTGTAGGGGTGTGTGGCAGTAGATATTGAATTTTGCACAATGCATCCATTTTAATTTCAAAATAAAAAATACAATACAATGAAGCCTCCAAATTATTTGGTTATCCCAAACATGCCCAGATATTAGCATTTCTGTGGCTAGAAAGCAGGGCAGGTTTTATCATGTTCACTTGTCTGACCAAATGGTTCTAGTCCTTAGGCTACTACATTTTTAAAGACATACATGTTTTATATATAGCCCAATAAATTATTTCCATTGTGATTTCTTTAAATGTTGCTAGAAGATATTGTGTTTTGTTTTGTTTTGATCTTTACGAAGAGGTAAAGTTGTAAAGATCTTCCCACCACACTATTTCAAGGTTGAATAATCTGAACAATTTCCTTACAAAGTGAGAGACAAATAGCATAATCATTAATAGATGAATTCTAGGGTCAGGTTTCTGCTCCTCACTGACCTCAGCTAGATTTCTTTCCTTTCTTTTTTAAGGCTTTTTTTTTTTTTTAAGAGCAGTTTAGATTCACAGCAAAATTGAGAAAAAGACATAGAGATTACTCCTATTCTCCCTACCTTACACGTGCAGACAGTCTCCCATTATCAACATCTTCCACTAGAGTTGGCTAAGGATTTTAGCCTTGTAATGCCCCAGTTTCTTCATTTGTAAAATAGGATAATAAGTACCTATTGCTAAAATCTGCAGTGATAAATATTTTGTAGAGGACTAAAGGACTAAAGAGGACCAAAGTGTTGCTAAGAGGAATAAATAGTTCATATTTGTAAAGACCGTAAAACAATGCATGGCACATACAAAGTGTTACAAAAGTGGTTGCCAAATCATTTAATGCTGTGTTTAATAAAATGTTTATTGATAGCTAAATTGTTTACTTTTTCTATTTTTAGAGGCAGGGTGTTGCTCTGTCGCACAGAGGGGATGCAGTGAGACGATCATAGCTCACTATAACTTTGGACTCCTGGGTTCAAGTGATCTTCCCACCTCAGCCTCCTGAGTAGCTGGGATGACAGGTACACACCACCATGCTCAGCTAATTTTTAAATTTTCTGTAGAGATGGGGTCTTGCCATTTGCCTAGGCTAGTCTCAATTCCTGTCCTCAAGCAATCCTTCCACCTTGGCCTCCCAAGGTACTGGGATTGTAAGTGTGAGCCACCACATACAGTCTGTTCACTTTTTAACAAGTATGCTTTACAAAAAGAAGATAAACAAGTTTTAGAATATAGAGTCAATCCATTTCATGAGTACTTTCTATGATATAGAACATTCATTGGCGATACGTTTAGGGGCAAGGCCCATCTGCTATTGGGTTGTGTCTGACTGGGAGAGTTTCCTGCAAAGTCAGACAAGCATCACTATCACACAGCTTACTTAGTAGTTTCACTTCTATGTCGTGCTTCCACTCAGTTTGCTGTCCTTCATACTTTCAGTGACTTAATTAAACTTAATCAACGAATATAATAATAATATTGCCACGAATAAGCTATTTTTAATTTTCTGAGACCAAAACATTATTCTAATGCACCGCTTCATGGAGAGCAGGGTTTTAGACGAAATCGGCTATAAAGGGCTTTTGTTACTGCTGTTGTTATTGCTGTGGGCATTTATTCACCTAGAGTGTATTTTCATTGTAAAATTTAAGGTTCCCAACACGTTAGCCAAACAAAAATTTCCCTTATCTACATATTGAGCATTTTTAAATATTTGATAATTCTCTTCATTTTTTTCCCCTGGTTTCTCATAAATGTTTTATAGCCTAAAACTATACGAAGATTATTGTTGACAAAAGTAAAGGACTTTAAACGCAAAATAAGAAAGCAATTTTATGTAATAACAGGAATAAAGGTAAAGAAAAAGCCTTTTACAAAAATTTAAGAGAAACCAACATCAGGAAAGTATGTGACATTAATCATACTGGCTTTTGGAGGGAGGCACCCTGGTATTGAATTCCAAGATTACTAACTATAAGAACTTGGGCTCTGAGATTTTATTTCCCCATCTGTAAAATGGCAATAAAAACATCCACCATGTAGAAATGGTGAGGGGATCAAGAGCTGCTTAGCTTAGGGACTGGCACACAGAAAAAGAAAGTTCTCAGTTTAGAAAGCTGTTAAATTAATCAAGACATCAAATCACACATTATAAGCCCCTTGAGAACAAGTACCATATACTCCACCAAACATACCGAGCACTCTATAAAGTAATCACTGATTGGCAGACAAGGCAAACATCTGCTTCTAAAAAGACTATGGAATAAATCAACTGGATTATGGATCATGAAACATAGACCTTGCCTGAGCAGCGTCAGTTTTGAGGACTAGAGTTGATGACCTTCAGTCTTACTCATGGGATGGAATAATTTTCCTTTATCAAGGTTAACATTCAGTTTTAATTCCACAGTACGCTGTAGAAAGAAAGGTTCAAAACCAAAAATGATAGCTGGCAATATACAGCAATGCTCAAATTGTGATAGAATGATCAATATTTTAACTCCTCCTTGAATGTGTTAATATTCCCACTATTAACTAATAAATTTTGTTTAAGTATTCAAAAATTTCTTAAGCTTCAGGTTATATAAACCATTCTTGTTTTTTTTTTTTTTTAAGTAAGAACATTTTTATATAAGTAAGAACATGTGCTATTTGCTTTTCTGTTTCTGCAATAGTTTACTAAGGATAATATCTTTCAGTTCCATCCATGTTCCCACAAAACACATGATCTTGTTCTTTTTTATGGCTGAATAGTATTCCGTGGTGTATATGTACCATGTTTTCTTTTTCCAGTCTATCACTGATGGGCATTTATGTTGATCTCATGTATTTGCTATTGTGAATAGTGCTGCCATGAGCATTCACACGCATTTGTCTTTACGGTAGAATGATTTATATTCTTCTGTGTATATACCCAGTAATGGGATTGCTGGGTCAAATGGTAGTTCTGCTTTTAGCTGTTGAAGAATTGTTACATTGCATTCCATAATGGTTGAACTAATTTATACTCCCACCAACAGTGTGTAAGTGTTTCCTTTTCACCACAACCTTGCCAGCATCTGTTATTTTTTTTACTTGTTAATAATAGCCATTCTGACTGGTATGAGATGGTATCTCATTGTGGTTTTCAATTGCATTTATCTAATGATTAGTGATACTGAGCTTTTTTTTCAAATGCTTGTTTACCACATGTATGTCTTCGTTTGAGAAGTGTCTGTCTTTTTCGTCTACTTTTCAATGGGATTGTTTTCTCTTGTAAATTTGCTTAAGTTTCTTATAGATGCTGGATATTAGACCTTTGTCAGATGGATAATTTGAAATATTTTCTCCCATTCCATAAGTTGTCTGTTTATTCTGTTAATAGTTTTTTGTTTGTTTGTTTGTTTTTCCTGGCAGAAGCTCTTAAGTTTAATTAGATCCCACTTGCAAATTTTTGCTTTTGTTGCAATTGCCTTCGTTGTCTTTGTCATGAAATCTTTGCCTACTCCTGTGTCCTGAATAGTACTTCCTAGGTTGTCTTTCAGAGTTTTTATAGTTTTGGGCATTACATTTAAGTATTTAATCCATCTTGAGTTAATTTTTGTATATGGAGTAAGGAAGGGGTCCAGCTTCAATCTTCTGCATATGGCTAGCCAGCTACCCCAGCACCAGCACCATTTATTAAACAGGGAGTCTTTTCCCCACATTTGTTTTGGTCAGCTTTGTTGAAGATCAGATGATTGTAGGTGTGCAGCTTTATTTTGGGGCTCTCTATTCTGCCCCATTTGTCTATGTGCCTGTTTTTGTACCAGCACCATGCTGTTTTGGCTACTGTAGCCCTGTAGCATAGTTTGAAGTCAGTAACATGATGCCTCCAGCCTTGTTCTTTCTGCTTAGGATTGCCTTGACTATTTAGGCTCCTGTTTTGGTTCCATATGAATTTTTAAAAAATTTTTTCTAGTTCTGTGAAGAATGTCACTGGTAGTTTGATAAAAATAGCACTGAATCTGTAAACTGCTTTAGGCAGGATGATTATTTTAGTGATTATTATTAGTATAATATTCCCCTTCCCTTAAAAAAAACAAATTCCATATTGTGGAAACCAGGACTGGGTTCTAGAAATCTCTGACACTTAGTTCATTTAGATTTGTATGAATCTCAAATTGGTTGGACAGAATGGTGTTTTAATACATGCTTTCTCTAGAGGAAAATCTGTTTGTTTTATGTAAATGAAATGCATTTGCTATTTTCTATCCTTTGCATTTGCAGAGCTGGACATAACTTTGAAGATTATGTATATATTTCTAATTGAGAATTCCATTTTCATTCTCTAACAAGCTGTCATACCAGAAAGTGAGTCATGGCAAGAAGGCCTTGCTTACTCTGAAGACACATTATTTGGAAATCTAAAAGGCATAGATCTAAAAATGTAAAGTAGCAATTATGAGAAAAATTCACTGATTTTTTTTACTTTATTAAATTTACCCAAAATAACACCTCATACATCTTAGAGTATCATTATACAAGGCTATCTAATATTACCCAAGTTTTCTTCTGAATATTTCTTGGAAGATTATAATGCTAGAAATAAATCTGGGAAATGTAGCTTTTATGGCGCTCAATTTTGTTACACATTTTCTGGGGGTTCAACTCTTAGAATTAAATCCATATTACTATATTTTTGAGTTTTAGGAAAGTAAATTAAACAATTTATAGTTTTTTTATTGGTGTATCTATTTGCTCTTCTGAAAATCTTGCTTTCTTTAGTGTATTAGAGTGCAGGATGCCCATCATTAGAATCTCTATTCAACTTGACTGCTATTGAAACAATATTCAGCAATAAAATGTGAGTTTAGATATGGTAATAGGCATACATTGTAAACATTTCAACTGAAAATTAGACTTAAGAGCTACCGATTGATATATCTGAGAATGTGTTTGAACAGTTTATTGATTAAAAATTTGATAGACAGGCAGGGCATGGTGGTTCATGCCTATAATCCCAGCACTTTGGGAGGCTGAGGTGGGTGAGATCCCTTAAGACCAAGAGTTCAGCCTGGCCAACATGGTGAAACCCCATGTCTACTAAAAATACAAAAATTAGTCAGGCATGGTGGCACACACCTGTGATACCAACTACTCGGGAGGCTGAGGCACAAAAATCACTTGAACCTGGGAGGCGGAGGTTGCAGTGAGCCGAGATTGCACCACTGCACTCCAGCCTGGGCAACACAGTGAGACCCCATCTCAAAAAAAAATTGGTAGACATTTTGAAAAAAGCAATTAGATAAAACTTCCAATTTAAAACATTTAACTCAGCAACAAGAAAATAAACAACCCACTTAAAACATGGGCAAAAAACCTGAACACAAACCTCACCAAAGGAGATATACTCACAGCAAATAAGCATATGAAAGGATGCTCAACATTCTGTGTCATTATCAAACTGCAAATCAAAACAGTCATCAATGGGAAGCCACCAGACAACTACTAGAATGGCTAAAATGCAAAACACTGAAAACACCAAACGCTGGCAAAGATGTGGAGCAACAGAAACTCTTATTCATTGTTGGTGAGAATGCCAAATAGTAAAGCCATTTTGGAAGATAGTATGGCAATTTTTTACAAAACTAAACATCTTCTTACTATGTGATCCAGTAATGATATACTTTGGTATTTACCCAAATGAGTTGACAATTTATGTTCACATAAAATCTTAACCACAGAAGTTTATGTCAGCTTTATTTATAATTACCAAATCTTAGAATTGACCAAGATGCCCTTCAGCAGGTGAATGGATAAATAAATGAACTGCGGAATACCCAGAAAATAGAATTTTATTCAGTACTAAAAAGAAATGAGCTTCAAACTATGAAATGACATAAAGGAAATCAAATACATATTACTAAGTGAATGAAGCCAACCCTGCAATGGCTATATACTGTGTGATTCCATGGATATGAAATTCTGGAAAAGACAGAAGTATGGAGACAGTAAAAAGACCAGGCTGGGTGCAGAGGCTCACGCCTGTAATCCCAGCACTTTGGGAGGTTAAGGTGGGTGAATCACCTGAGGTCAGGAGTTCCAGACGAGCATGGGTAACATGGGAAAACTCCATTTCTGCTAAAAATACAAAAATTAGCAGGGCATGGTGGCGCAAGTACGTAATCCCAGCTACTCAGGAGGCTGAAGCAGGAGAATCACTTGAATCTGGGAGGCGGAAGTTGCAGTGAACCTAGATCGTGCCACTGTACTCCAGCCCAGGTGACAGAGCGAGACTCCGTCTCAAAAAAGAAAAACAAAACAACAACAACAAAAAAAGACCAGTGGTTTCCAGGAGTTGAAGGAGATGATAAATAGGCTGAGTACCAACAATTTTTATGGCAGTGAAATTATTCTGCATGACACTGTAATGGTGGATACGTGTCATTATACATTTTTCAAAACTCATAAAATGTACAGCACCAAGAAAGAACTCTAATGTAAACTATGGACTCTGAGTTACTATAGTGTGTCAAAGTAGGTTCATGGATAGTGTCAAATACACCACTTTGGTCAGAGATGTTGACAGTGCTGGAGGCTTTACATGTGTGGGAATGGGGATGCATGGGAATTCTCTGTGTTTTCAGCACAATTTTGCTATAAACCTAAACTTCTCAAAAAATGTAGTCTATTTAAAAAAATTAAGACTCACATAATTTCCATAAGACAATAGAAAGAATGAAAAATCTCTACATTCAATCGTATATTAGAGGACCTCAAAACTCTTACGAATAGGTACGCTGAATTATACATTTGCCTAATCAATACAATTTAAATATTTGTCCACAGCCTTATTTAAGCACGGAATATTTATTGATACCTAATTGTGGTGAATTAAATAAACTATCATCTATGTGTTCAGGGATCTTACAATACTGAGAGAAACAGATCTTTAAGTAATTACAAAGTAGTAAGTTTTAGTTAGAATGCACGTATCATTATAAAAGCTTAGTGGAGAAATATGCATATCAGAATCTACCAAAATCAGGAGGCCAGGGGAATTTACCTGGAGGCTATAGTACAGCTGAATTATGACCGTTAAGAAAAGGCATACATATAAGAAAACTTTCAACTATGATCTCACGTCCGCGTAAGAAATACAGCCACACAAATCTCAATGGAGAGACCCTCAACTAGTAGAGACCCCTGATTTAATTCTGTATACTCTTTTTCTACAGGTTTATTTAGTGTTTTATTTTTGTTTTCTTAATTTTCAGAATAAATTATTCACAGAAGCAATGACTGAGTGAGAAATAAGAGAAGAGGTGAGGAACTTTTGTAAATTCAGCACTATCTAACTGGGCATGGGTGAGAGACTGAGTTTGCTCTCTATTGGAAATTGTTATTGGGAACGTACTTTTACAAAGGCATATGGAGTCAATCATTCATGGATGCAGGGCTTGCAAAAAATTTAAAATAGCTAGGTTAAAACCTAAACATGGAGATTGTTTCTTGGACCAATGGCTGGTGTGAACTTCATGGAAACATTCGATGAAGAGTCAGCCAAAGCAAGACAAAGGACAGGTGATTAGCTGCTACTGCCTTTGAATCCTGAAGTAGGCACCTTACAGATACCCAAATAATCTTTTCAAATGTCTGGCCTGAATTATTTTCATTACTTTTCATAATATATCTGGGGTAGAATTGTGGAGATAATATTGTGGACAACCTGCCTAGAAGTCATGTTCGACCCGAACACTCAACTTTACTTCTCTAATGCCTCATCCCAAGGTATCTTTTAAAATATTCATATCTAATGTATTGACATTTCCACTTCTCTCATATCTCCTCTTTTGAGACACACTTTATGTGCTGATGCCAGAGTAGCTAAGCTACTTACTGTTTTCTCATAACAAACCTGATCCTTTGTGAGTGATATATAAAAGGGAAACTTTCTGGTTTATTTTATATTCATTTTTAGTTCCTTTGAAATATCGAAACATTCTTTCCTCCATTCTATCATTTCCATCTCTTACGTGTGTAGCAATAAGTGTTTGGATTGCACTGTATGATGGCAGACAAATATGCTATTATCCAGAATTTTGCATAATTAAAGTATAATGCATTCACTTTAGAAAATGTCCGTACTTAATGTAAGTGCATAATGCTGCCAGGATATTTTTCCCCTCCCCTCTGGGTTTGAAGCTTTGCTTTGCATCTCATCTCAGACACATAATTAGTTGTAGCAGCTATATTATAGTAGTCTCATAGCCTACATCACCCAAATCTTCTTTAAACATCATTTTAGCAAAGTAAACCCAGGAAATTCTGTTCACCTCACTTAAATGCTTGTAACTTTAGTATTTTTACAATTCTTTCAGGCTCAGCACAGATGGGATTTTTCAAATGAAAACCAGATGGAAGTAAACATCAATCTCACCATCGAAACTAAAGGTAGGAAGACGAAGACCTAGCTCTGTGCTGTAACAAGATCTGCTTTTGCTGTGAAAGTGTGTTTCCAATAATTGCACAGTTACCTTTCATTAGAGACTCAAATTAGCATTTTATTTTTCCTTTTATAATTTGACATGGTAAAAGGAGAAGTGGGCTTTCAAATCTCTAAACTGTGTCAATCTGAGATGAAGGTTTTTAGCACTCTGCCTCTGTGGGGGTATTTGGATTTGTGGTTCATTTTCCAAATCCTGTTTAACATACAATTAAATAATAATGTAAATATGTGATATAATCTCCCCTGGCTGCAAACTTTCACTGACCCTGGTGATTTCCTCCCCTTGGGGTTTTAAATTTGATTTCTATTGCCCTTCCTTACTAAAACCTATATCCATGTCCTTTTCCGTTGCAATTTGCTAAATAGTCATTTAATTTGTATCCTCTTTTAAATTTATTTTAAATAATTCTTTTTGGAACAAAAAGGAACACTTGATTAGAAAGGAATTATTCTAACTCTGTTGCCAATTTATTTTGGATTTATTTTTATTTTTAAATTATACACCTAGATCATCTCCAAAGTAGCCTCCTAAATTGGTGCATATTAAAATCATTTGAGAAGCTTTAAAAATTTAAAGCCTCATCTCCTGATGATCTGATTTAACTGGTCCGGATCGGGACCTGGGCATTTACAAATTTTAAAAGATTTCTTTATGTATCCTAATATGCAGCCTAGGTTGAGTATCATTCTCCTAGGGTCTAGATCCCTTTCTTGAAGGGGTTTGTTCTTGTGTTTCCAAGTTTTGAGTCCTTTTTACACCACCTTCAGGAAAGTCAAGGAATTAGTCAAGCCTAGAAAGAATGCAAATTCTATTGCACACACTCAGATTGCAGGAAGAATCCTTAGCAGTAATAATTGATCTTAGCATCATAATCTGCTTCTAAGAATGAACATATGAAATGAAGACATATCTGCACTTAAACTACTTTGGGTCTCTCTGCAGTGCACTTATCTGATCTCTTATCAGCATTTAGTATAAACATTCTCAAAATCAGAGGCCTGCAGGCCTTCATTCCATTAGCCCCACATACTATGTTACAGTTAGGGCTGACCTCTGACATGGCAAAGATTTCAAAACAACAATGTGTGATATAACCTCATGAGTACCTGTAGAAAAGATAATCTCTCTGGGGCACCTATATTTCTTCTCTTTCAAGTGGTCTTCCTTGCCTCTGTAAATGGAGAAAGGAAAGGCATAGGTCTGAACCAGCCAGTCAGGTATGATTAAAGTGGATGATGCAGGTTTTATTTCATATCATTTCAGAAAATTTAAGCAGAAAGAAAACATGGTTTTCAAATCTAGAAATGATATTATGCATACCTGGGTTGTTTTGAATGATTATTATTTCAGTCAGCGATCTTTCACTCTCCTAATAGAAAAAAAAATGCCATTCATGATAGTCAAGTTTTATCATTAATAGGATGGGTAAATATTTTTATTACAAACAATTGAAAAAATTCATTTTTAAATAACATAGATACTACAAATGTTTAAGAAATCCACTTAAGAAAATTATCTGTGGTACATCTTTAGTATTTTTCAAGATCTCAAGCTACTAAATTGATGGCATTAGATTTATTACAATAAATCGTAACTAACATCACAAGTTTTAATTCCAGTAAATCATCCTTTCAAATGTGTGTCCTTCTTATCTGATAATTAAAATACCCCCAAAATATACTTGGGGTCACTTGACATCTTTTATTTTATTTATTTTTTTCTTTTTCAAGATGGAGTCTCACTCTGTCACCCAGGCTGGAGTGCAGTGGTGCGATCTTGGCTCACTGCAAGCTCCGCCTCTCAGATTTAAAGGATTCTCTCTTGCCTCAGCCTCCCGAGTAGCTGGGATTAGAGGCACCCGCCACCATGCCCAGCTAACTTTTATATTTTTGGTACAGACGGAGTTTTACCCTGTTAGACAGGTTGGTCTCGATCTCCTGACCTCGTGATCCGCCCACCTCAGCCTCCCAAGGTGCTGGGATTACAGGCGTGAGCCACTGAGCCCGGACGACATTTTTAATTTTTTTAAATAAGGACCTTGAGAAGAGCAAAGAGATGTTTTGCTGTATATCCAGATCCAGGTGTAGCAAACTTGAGGCTCTGAGTACTTATGTTCCTCTTAATTACTCTGAAATAATGGGGGTAAGAAGTTCAGACAAGTTATAGGGAAACAGTAAATATGATTAAAAGGCAAATTAATAGATAGAAATAGATTGTGAGAATTTAATGTGTTTAATGTACCATGTCTAACGGACTGACTATACAGGAGATTTGAAACCAGTGGAGAAATATGTAAATAACCTAGAGGAGAAAATTTCACCTTACCTTGAAGGGATTCATGATGGAAACTGATAGTAAAATTGATTATAGGGCCGGGTGCAGTGGCTGGAAGCCTGTAATCTCAGCACTTTGAGATGACAAAGTGGGGGGGTGGATCATTTTGAGGTCAGTGGTTCAAGACCAGCCTGGCCAACATGGTTAGACACCCTCTCTACTAAAAATACAAAAATTAGCCAGGCAAGAGTAGCTTGCCCCTGTAATCCCAGGTACTCAAGAGGCTGGGGCAGGAAAATCGCAAGAGCCTGGTGGGTGGAGGTTGCGGTGGGCTGAGATCATGCTACTGCACTCTGGGCGACAGAGTGAGACCCTGTCTCAAAAATAAAAAAGTAATAATAAGATCATATTTAGAGATATAAACCATGTCAAGAAAAACCTCTGAAAGAGAATTTAAAAACATAAATAAAATAAGATATTTGGAAAAGTTACCATTATGGTATCCTTTTAGATTTCAGAAAGAAACATTCATAGAAGATGTGTTTTTAGCAAGAAGAAATGTCAAGGGAAAAATGTAAGATTTAAAGTCACAGATCCTCATCTGAATTATTGATCTATCATTTATAGTACAAGGCATATTACCAGCACATTTATAAAACCGTATTTATAATTTATTTTTTCATGGATGTCATGGAAACAGTGAAATGTTATTACGTTAATGTAAAGTGCTTTGCAAATTATAGAGGTGCTTTCAAAAATAGGTCAAGATGTACACCTCAAAGTGAGATTCTGGCTTTCCACAAGAGTCCCAAGTTGGTTAGTATTTAATATCCACAGTCCATTTGGAGAAACACTGGTCTAAAAGGGTGGGAATTGAACAATGGAAGTAGTCCTTAATTTTGGAAACAGTCAACTTTAATTTAGATTGATAATGCTTGAGCAAAATTGCAGAAATCTCTGAGTCTTCTTTCTCCTCCTCTATAAATCTAAGAGTGGGAACCATTTTAGAGACCTTCTGAGATTTCATGACATAAGTGTTACAATCAGTTGTGAGGGATATTTCAAATTAATAGTTACTGGTATGAGTTAACTTTTGTTAATGATTCATATTTTGTTACGTGTTTGTTTAGATTATTTTTATAATATCATTGTCATTCTCTTGCCATCTGATACGCTTCCTGGAAAGGAACAGAGGTGAGAATTACCTATACCCTGCAGTTTATGTGGACAGATAGGTCCTATAGAATGTGAGTAGTAGTCTGTGTTAAGAACCATCTATTACAAGTGTATGCAAAAAGAAAAGAAAAGAAAAGAAAAAAGCTGAGAACTTTTGGAGTGAATGATCTTTGAATCTTCCTTAAGCTCTGAAATAAACAAACAAACAAACAACAAACAAAAAACAGTGAGTAGAAGCAGAGCTTATGAAGCCATGGGAGGAAATCAAAGATCCTGAATTAACTATTTTCTGCTTGGATGTCATTTAATTTTTTTTTTTCTGTCTTTCATTCCTTTCAATATGTGACTAATGCATAATTTGTAAATAACAACTAGAGCTTTGTTCTTCACAATGAGAGCTACTTGGCTATGCAAACAGGGTGACATAAAGGAGAGGAAAAATTAACCTCATACATCCATTAGATAGCTAAACACCTAGGAGGGACTGTGAAATCATAAGGGCAGCCAGGTGTGTAGGCACACTCAGAGATAGGTGCTGGGTGCTGGCAACCACCTGAGAACACTTACTAAGACTGAGATAAGAAAATAGGAAAACTATGAAGGGTGCTCTGAAGAATTCTGGGTAAAGAGATCTTGACTCTATACCAGAGAAGTACATAGATTAGGTGGATGGACTGTGGCTCATTTAAGAAACCACCGCCAATCATGATACCCAGTCATTAAGGGTGACAAGTTGAATTGAACTTGCTCCTGCTTATATCCAATGCCCATCTCCTTCCTAACTCAACCCATTTCTCATTGGTAATCCTGCTGTTTGTTCCATCAACTGTCTGGTCCTCAGCCAAGGAATCTGGACATAGATTTTGGCTTGGGTACAATTTGATGATCTTCTTGTTTTCCACCTTAGTCTGGGCATCTCTCACCCAAGCCTGCTAACCTGCATTTAGACTAGAGCTTACTGGTTACTCAAAAGATGGGACTTCTGACAATCACGTTTTTAAAACACCACAATGAGGTATAATACTTTATACTATGTTTGTTTGTTTGTTTGAGACGGAGTCTTGCCCTGTCGCCAGGCTGGAGTGTAATGGCGTGATCTCGACTCACTGCAACCTCCATTTCCCAGGTTCAAGTGATTCTCCTACCTCAGCCTCCTGAGTAGCTGTGATTACAGGTGCGCGCCACCATGCCCAGCTAATTTTTGTATTTTTAGTAGAGACGGGGTTTCACCATGTTGGCCAAGATGGTCTTGATCTCTTGACCTCGTGATCTGCCTGCCTCTGCCTCCCAAAGTACAGGGCTTACAGGCGTGAGCCACCGTGCCTGGCCAATACTTTATACTACAAAGTTTATCTGTTTAAAGTACAGAATTCACTGATTGTCAGTATATTTACAGAGTTGTACAACCATCATAATAATCTAATTTCAGAACATTTTCATTATTCTCAAAAACAGTGTTGTACCCATTAGCAATCATTTCCCATACCATCATCTCCCAGCCTTAGGCAGCCACTGATGAACTTTGTCTCTATGGATTTGCTTATGATTTTTGATAAATGATTTAAACAGTCACAGAAAAGATTCCATTTTTTAATCCTCAAATTGCTCACCACATGATCTCTAACTTCTCAGTATGAAGTTGTATTAGGGTTTGGAATATTAGCTATTAGAAATTTATTTTCTTATGTGTGTAATTTTCAAAGTTCAATTAGGGATTCTCAAATTGTTCAGATAGGTTTTGCTATTTTCTCTGCTGAATGTTCTTCTGTATTTTAGCAGTGACAGAATGGGAATAGTAGTAAAATTAAGAACACATGAAGTATCAATGAATTGACTTATTTCCCATCACTGAATTTCTGTTTAGTTCTATGTATCCCTGAGACATTCAGGGCATGAAGTGCCAGTTCTGGTCCTTGATTGCCCAGACTTGTCTCTTACATTCCATAGCTGGCAACCTACTAGTCACCTATGAAACACTTATTCCCAGTTATGTACACTCACAGCCCTTGTCAGGTTATAATTATACCATGTCTTTTTGCTTACTAATGTTAGCAGTAGAGATGATATACAACTGAATAACTTTATGAGAGTTTAAATGACCACAAACACACACTAATTTTGGGGAGAGATTAATTTGATAGACTTTTTACACAATAAATTAATATTGGTATCAATAAAAAATTTAGAATCTTTTTTAAATTTTATTTATTTATTTTTTATTTATTTTGAGACAGAGTCTCGCTCTATCACCCAGGCTGGAGTGCAGTGGTGCGATCTCGGCTCACTGCAACCTCTGCCTCCCAGGTTCAAGTGATTTTCCTGCCTCAGCCTCCTGAGTAGCTGAGACTACAGGCACCTGCCACCATGCACGGCTAATTTTTTTGTCTTTTTAGTAGAGACGGGGTTTCACTGTTTTAGCCAGGATGGTCTCGATCTCCTGACCTCATGATCTGCCCGCCTTGGCCTCCAACTTATATTTAATAATAATACATTTTTTTGTGTGTGTGCCTATTTTAAACCTTTAGGTGGGTGTTTGATTAAAAGCATCAGAAACAGATGTAAGATGAGAAAGAAAATAGAAGCTGATTTCTTGAAAAGATAGAGGTTGGCTCATAGAATTAATGAAGAGGGTGAAAATATGTGTCCCAAAGTGGGCAGACATGAGGGCAGCCTTGGAAATCTTGGAGTGAGGAATTGACAGAGGGTACTTTAGGACACAGTAGTCAGAATGAATAAATTTCCATAAGGTCTGACTGTCTCCTTATGAGTTAAATTCCAGGGAGAGATTCTCTCATTGGCCCAGCTGTGGTCACATCCTCATCCCCTCAGCCAGGATTGGTTGAAGCACCTGGATTAAGCGCATCACTAAGATTATATTCAAATGGAGGAGGTGACATTTCCCAAAGCAAACATGGGATGATAATTCTAGAATTAGAGGGAATGAATGCCAGACTGTTAATAGCCTGCATAGTATTTATTTTTCAAAAACTTACATAGTATTTACTCTGATCTGGGCACCATTCCCAGCATTTTCAAATGAATTCTTCATCACATCCTCGTCATAACGCCATGTGGTAGGCATTATTATTTTCAACTCCATTTTATAGGCCCAGAGTGGTAAAGTAACTTTCCTGAACTCACACAGCTAATGAGAGAGAGAGAGAGAGAGAGAGAGAGAGAGAGAGAGAGAGTGGGGAAATTTGAACACAGTCCTGCTTCTGAGTCCCTGCTCTCAACTGACACTATGCTGACTCTCTCTAAGCACAATTAGGGAATATGATTTCATTGCTTTTAATAAGAATCCTGTGAAATAAATTACCGTTTCAGAAATAAGAAAATCTGGACTCAGGAAGCTTAGAATTAGACTAAGGCTGCAAGACTTCAGCACTCATACACTTCCAATCACATTATACTGTCTTTTGAACTTTTCATATAGAAGTGGGCGTTAACATTCTATTAATGGCTTAAAATGCCACCTAGATGCTTAAAAGCTGCCTTCAGATCTCTATGCTGTGTTTTTCCCTATGTAACATTTGAAAGCAGTCTTTTCCTTTTACAATTCTGTGTGCATTTCTTTCAATAAGAAGGCAAATATCAAATCTCTGAGGAATGTCACGTGAATAAGACAGTCTCTGAAAAAGCTGAATCAAGATGCCGTTTGCGTCTTGCCTTTCGTTTTCCTTTCTTCTGAACCACCTACAGTTCTTCAAAAGAAGCATTTTCCTTATTCTGAGTATGCCATGGATTCAATTCCCCAGCAGATCTGCCCAGTCACTCACGGAGCTGAAACCTTTTTAGTGGCCAATCTGGCCAAGATCTTAAATAAAAAAAGAGAATTTCTTATTTTCCTATGTGAATCCAAAAAATAATAAGCTAATTCTGAATTTTGCTTGTATCATGTAAGTTTAAAAGTCCAAATGCAGAGAGTAAGCCCTTCTCTGAATATTTTTACCTCAGAGGCATCTGACAGGACTTTTTTACTGAAAGAGATATGTCTTAAAATAACACAAAAGTACAGGATTTGGGGAGAGGATGTTTTAATCGTTTGCTTCTGGTCAGATTTAATCCATTGGGCAGAATTGTGACTGATGGTGACCACACTCTCAGGATCCTATACATATATCCTAAACAGATAGCCAATGCAATCTGTTTACCAGCAAGAATATAAAATGGCTGTATTGGCCCTTCATTCTTCAGAGGCTGACATGACATGTGACAGGTGGCATGTCATCCCAGGGAGATGAAGCCTAGATTGTGGACAACCCAAGGGATACTGATTACATGAGTCCACCAGTCGCTTTGACTCAGGATGATATTGCGGTGGTTAAGAGTGGCCTCTTAAGATTGACTGCTAGGATCCAAACTCGGTTCCACCACCTTCTAGCTAGGTTACACTGGGCAGCTCACCTGTAGCACTGTGTTTCAGTGTCCACAGAGGGTGACTGTGTATATTACATTAGACCATGCATGTCTTAGAAACCAAATAGTGACTGCCATGTTAGGCATCACAAGAGTCGTTAGTCAAGGCGAAAGAGTCAACAGTGTACCGTGTGTAGCATTTTTTTGAAATATAATTTCGTTTATAGCAGAATGGGGTTTCTTCACAAATAAAGCATCATTTTTTAAATTGCTTGAAAGTATCTTCAGAACAATTAATAGATACCATATGTTTTCATTGCAGTAGAGTACCACTGATCTAGAGGTCTGGTGAAAGCAGCAAGTAATAGGATGAAAACAAAAAGCAAGAGAACCAGATAAGCAGTCAGAACTACAGTGTATGAAATATTTTTTCCATATTTATTTTATTAAAATATCAGTTATGTCTTCTATAATCTGACTCCAGCACTTTTTAAAGTGTCCATCAGATAGGAAGGGGTTGTAGAAATTTTCCACAGGTGACATCAGGGACTTCAGGACTTCCTCTGTATATCGATGACTGTATATATATATTTTATTTTGTAAACTTTTTATTATGGTAATTCAAAAACATACAAAAGCAGAGAGAACAGGATAATGAACCCTCATGTACCCATCACTCAGCAATAACAGGTTCGAACTCTTGGCCAATCTTGCTTCATCTTCGTTCCCACCCACTCCTCAGACCTCAAATTAATTTGAAGCAAATCCTAGATATTCCATCTAAATAATATTTCAGTATCTATTAATAAAAGACAATAACTTTTCATTTAATTAGTTTTTACTTCCAACTTTTATTTTAGGTTCGGGGGTAGGTGTGCAGGCTTGTTACATGTGTAAATTGCATGTCATGGGGTTTGGTATACAAATTATTTTGTTAAGCATGTAGTGATCATAGTACCCTGACAGGTAGATTTTCCAGATTTTCCGTTCTCACCCTCCTCCTACCCTTCACCCTCAAGAAGGCCCTGGTGTCTATTTTTCTCATCTTTATGTCCGTGTGTACTCTTGTAAAATATAACCAAAATACCATTATTATACTTCCATATACATTAATTTCTTTATATTATCAAATGTCCAATGTTTGTATGTAAACAAATTATACATATATATATTATTTTTACAGCTTATATTTTGAATCAGGATCCAAACAAGATCTACACATTTTTGGGTTAATATATATGTCTCTTATATCTCTTTTATTTTGTTGTATTTTATTGTGATTTCCAACTTTTAAGTTCAGGTACATGTGCAGGATGTGCAGGTTTGTTACATAGGTAAATGTGTGCCATGGTGGATTGCTGCACAGGTCATCTCAGCATCCTTTAGCTATTTTTCTTGATGCTCTCCCTCCTCTTTCCTACCCCCACACACTCCGATAGGCCCACTGTGTGTTGTTTCCACTATGTGTCCATACGTTCTTGTGATTTGGCTCCTGCTTCTGCATGAGAACAAGTGGTATTTGGCTTTCTCATCCTGCTTTAGTTTGCTGAGAATAATGCCCTCCAGCTCCATCCATGTCCCTGCAAAGGACATAATCTCATTCCTTTTTGTGGCTGTATAATATTCTGTGGTATATATGTACCGTATTTTCTTTATCCAGTCTGTCATTGATGGACATTCAGGTTGATTCCATGTCTCTGCTATTGTGAATAGTGATGCAATGAATATACACATGCATGTATATTTATAATAGAATGATTTATATTCATTTGGGTATATACCCAGTAGTGGGATTGCTGTGTCAAATGGTATTTCTGTCTCTAAAACATTGAGGAATCATCACATTATCTTCTACAATGGTCAAACGAATTTATACTCCCACTAACAATGTAAAAGCATTCCTTTCTTATCCACAACCTCACCAGAATTTGTTATTTGACTTCTTAATGATAACCATTCAGACTGGTGTGACTTGGTATCTCACTGTGGTTTTGATTTGCATTTCTCTAACAACTAGTGATTCTGAGCTTTTTTTCATATGTTTTTTAGCCACATGTATGTCTTCTTTTGAGAAGTGTCTGTTCTTCCCCTTTGCCCACTTTTTAATGGGGTTGTTTTTTTCTCTTGTAAATTTATTTAAGTTCCTTATAGGTGCTGGATATTAGAGCTTTGTCAGATGGATAGATTGCAAACATTTTATACCATTCTATAGGTTGTCTGTTTACTCTGATGATAGTTTCTTTTCTGTACTGAAGCTCTTTAGTTTAATTAGAACCCATTTGTCAATTTTTGCTTTTGGTGCAATTGCTTTTGGCATCTTCATCATGAAATATTTGCCCATGCCTATGTCCTGGATGGTATTGCCTAGGTTTTTTCCTAGGGTTTTTATAATTTTGGGTTTTACATTTTAGTCTTTATCCATCTTGAGTTAATTTTTATATAAGGTGTAAGGAAGGGGTCAGCTTCAATTATCTGCATATGACTAACCAGTTCTCCCAGCACCACTTATTAAATAGTAAATCCTTTCTCCATTGCTTGTTTCTGTCAGGTTTGTTGAAGATCAGATGGTTGTAGGTGTGTGATCTTATTTCTGGGTTCTCTATTCTGCTTGGTCTGTGTCTGTGTGTCTTTTCCTGTGCCAGCACCAAGCTATTTTGCTTACTGCAGCCTTGTAGTATATACTTTGAAATCTGGTATTATGATGCTTCTGGCTTTTTGTTTTTCCTTAGGATTATCTTGGCTATTTGTTCCACATGAATTTTAAATAGTTTGTTGTAATTCTGTGAAGAATGTCAATGGTTGTTTAATGGGAATAGTATTAAATATATAAATTGCTTTGGGCAGTGTGGCCATTTTCATGATATTGATTCTTCCTGTCCATGAGCATGTAATATTTTCTATTCATTTGTGTCCTCTGATTTCTTGGAGCAGTGGTTTGTAGTTCTCCTTGAAGAGGTCCTTCTTTTCCCTTGTTAGCTGTATTCCTAGGTATTTTATCCTCTTTGTGGCAGTTGTGAATGGGAGTTCATTCATGATTTGGCTCTTGGCTTGCCTGTTGTTGGTGTATAGGAATGCTAGCAAGTTTTGCACATTGATTTTGTGTCCTGAGACATCACTGAAATTGCTTATCAGCTTAAGGAGCTTTTGGGTTGAGGTAATGGGGTTTTCTAGATATAGAAACATGACATCTGCAGACAAAGATAGTTTGACTTCTTTTCTTCCTATTTGAATACCTTTATTTTTTTTCTTGCCTGATTGCCGTGGCCAGAACTTCCAATACTATGTTGCATAGGAGTGGTGAGAGAGGGCATCCTTGTCATGTGCCAGTTTTCAAGGGGAATGCTTCCAGCATCTGCCCATTCAGTATGATATTGGCTGTGGGTTTCTCATATATGGCTCTTATTAGTTTGAGGTATTTGCCTTCAACACCTAGTTTATTGAGAGTTTTTAACATAAAGGGATGGTGAAATTTAACAAAGGCCTTTTCTGCATCTTGAGGTAATCATGTGATCTTTGCTTTTAGATTCTCCTCTGTTTATGTGATTAATCAAATTTATTGATTTGTATATTTTAAATCAACCATGCATCCTGGGGACAAAGCATACTTGATCATGGTGGATAAACTTTTTGATGTGCTGCTGGATTCAGTTTGCCAGTATATTGTTGATTTTTGCACCAGTGTTCATCAAGGATATTGACCTGAAGTTTTACATTTGGTTGTGTCTCTGCCAGGATTTGATATCAGGACGATGCTGGCCTCACAGAAAGGCTTATGGAGGAATCCTTCCTTTTTACATTTTTGGAAGGGTTTCAGTAGAAATGGTACCAGCTCTTCTTTGTACCTTAGGTGGAATTCAGCTTTAATCCATCTGGTCCTGGGCTTTTTTTTTTTTATTTTTATTTTTTGTTTGGTAGGATATTTACTACTGCCTCAATTTTAGAACTTGTTATTGCTCTATTCAGGGATTCAATTTATTACTGGTTCAGTCTTGGGAGGTAGGTGTCCAGGAAATTATCAGTTTCTCCTAGATTTTCTAGTTTATGTGCGTAGAGGTATTTATACTATTCTCGGATGGTTTGTATTTCTGTGGGGTCAGCAGTGATATTCCTCTTATCATTTCTGATTTTTATTTGAATCTTCTCTCTTTTCTTTCTCATTAGTCTAGCTAACACTCTATTTTTTTTTTTTTTAAATAAAAAAGCAGCTCCTGGATTTTTTATTTTTGCAGCTTTTTTCATGTCTCTATCTCCTTCAGTTCACCACTGATCTTTGTTATTTCTTATCTTCTGCTGGCTTTGGGGTTTATTTGCTCTTGATTCTCTAGTTATTTTAATCATGCTGTTTTGTTGTTAACTTGAGATCTTTCCATCTTTTTGATGTGTGCATTTAGTGCTATAAATTTCCCTCTTAACACTGCTTTAGCTGTGTCCCAGAGATTCTGGCATATTGTGTCATTGTTCTCATTAGTTTCAAAGAATTTCTTGATTTCTACCTTAATTTCTTTATTTACCCAAGAGTCATTTAGGAGTAGGTGATTCTGTTTCCTTGCAGTTGTGTGGTTTTGAGTGAGTTTTTTAATCTTTAGTTCTAATTTGATTATGCTGTGGTCTGAGAGACTGTTATGATTTCAGTTCTTTTGCATTTACTGAGGAGTGTATTACTTCCAATTATGTAATTAATTTTAGAGTAAATGCCATGTGGCCATGAGAAGAATGTGCGTTCTGTTGTTTTTGGGTGCAGAGTTCTGTATATATCTATCAGTTCTATATATGTGTATGTGTGCGTATATATATGTATATGTGTATATATATGCATATGTATGTATCTATCTATATATCTATCCACTTGATCCAGAGCTGAGTTCAAGTCCTGAATGTTTTTGTTAATTTTCTGTCTTGATGATCTAATATTGTCAGTGGGGTGTTAAAGTCTCCCACTATTGTTGTGTAGGAGTCTAAATTTCATAGTATGTCTCTAAGAACTTGCTTTATGAACCTGGGTGCTCCTGTATTGGGTGCATATGTATTTAGGATAGTTAGCTCTTCTTGTTGAATCAAATCCTTTATTATTATGTAATGACCTTCCACGTGTTTTTTGTTCTTTGTTCGTATAAAGTCTGTTTTGTCAGAAACTGGGATTGCAACTGCTACTTTTTTTTGTTTTCCATTTGCTTGGTAAACTTTCCTCCATCCTTTTATTTGAGCCTATATGTATCTTTTGGCATATGAGACTGGTCTCTCGAAGACAGCATACCAATGAGTCTTCATTCTTTATCCAGCTTGCCATTCTGTGTCTTTTTTTTTTTTTTTTTTTTGAGACGGAGTCTCGCTCTGTCACCCAGGCTGGAGTGCAGTGGCGGGATCTCAGCTCACTGCAAGCTCTGCCTCCCGGGTTTACGCCATTCTCCTGCCTCAGCCTCCCGAGTAGCTGGGACTACAGGCACCCGCCACCTCGCCCGGCTAGTTTTTTGTATTTTTTAGTAGAGACGGGGTTTCACCGGGTTAGCCAGGATGGTCTCGATCTCCTGACCTCGTGATCCGCCCGTCTCGGCCTCCCAAAGTGCTGGGATTACAGGCTTGAGCCACCGTGCCCGGCCCATTCTGTGTCTTTTAATTGGGGTAGTTAGCCTATTTATAATTAAGGTTAGCATTGTTATATGTGTAGTTGATCCTGTCTTCATGATGCTACCTGGTTATTTTGCAGATTTGTTTATGTGGTTGCTTCATAGTGTCACTGGTCTGTGCACTTCAGTGTGTTTTTATAGTGGCTAGTAATGGTTTTTCCTTCCCATATTTAGTGTTTTCTTCAGAGCTCTTGCAAGGCAGGTCTGGTGGTGATGAATTCCCTCTGCATTTGCTTGTTTGAAAAGGATCTTATTTCTCCTTCACTGATGAAGCTTAGATATGAAATTCTGAGTTGGAAATTCTTTCGTTTAAGAATGTTGAATATTGGGTCCCAGTCTCTTCTGGCTTGTAGAGTTTCCACTGAAAGGTCCACTGTTAGATTGATGGGCTTCTTTTTGTAGATGATCTGACTTTTCTCTCTGGCTGCTCTTAACATGTTTTTCTTTCATTTTCATCTTGGAGAATCTGATGATTTTGTGTCTTGGGGATGATCTTCTCATGGAGTATCTTACTGGGGTTCTCCACATTTCCTGAATTTGAATGTTGGCCTGTCTTGCTTGGTTGGGGGAAGTTTTCCTGGATAATATCCTGAAGTATGTTATCTAACCTGGTTTCATTCTTCTTGTCTCTTTCAGGGGCCACAATTAGTCATAGATTTAATCTCTTTACATAATCCCATATTTCTCAGAAGTTGCATTCATTCCTTTTCATTCTTTTTTCTCTATTCTTATTTGCCTGTTGTTTTGCAGAGAGATAGTCTCCAAGTTCTTAGATTCTTTCCTTTGCTTGGTCTATTCTGTTATTAATACTTCTGATTGCATTGTGAAGTTCTTGTAGTGTGTTTTTCAGCTCTAACAGGTCAGTTTTGTTCTTCTGCAAACTGGCTATTTTGGCTGTCAACAACCATATTCTTTTACCGTGATTCTTAGATCCTTTGTATTGGGTCACAATGTGCCCCTTTAGCTTGGTGAAGTTTGTTATTACCCACATTCTGAAGCCTGTTTCTGTCATTTCAACATTCTCAGCCTCAGCCGAGTTCTGAGTCCTTGCTGGAGAGGTGGCGTGGTCATTTGGAGGAAAAGGGGCAATCTGGTTTTTGAGTTTTCAGTGTTTTTGCATTCTTTCTCATCTTCGTGGGCTTATCTATCTTTGATCTCCAAGGTTGCCGACATTTGGATAGGGCTTTTGTGTTGTTTTGTTGTTGTTGTTGTTGTTTGTTTGTTTTTCTTTTAACAATCTGGCCACTCTTCTTTAGGGCTGCTACAGTTTGCTGGGGATCTGCTCCAGACCTTAGTTGCTTCAGTTTTTTCTGTGCCTGGAGGTATCACCAGAGAAGGCTGCGAAACAGCAAAGATAGCAGTCTTTCCCTTCCTCTGATGGCTCCATCCCAGAGGGATACTGACCTATTGCCAGCCCAAACACACCCATAGGAGGTGGCTGGAGACTCTAGTTGGGAGGTCTCACCCAGGCAGGAGGAAAGGGATCAGAGAATCACTTAAAGAAGCTATCTGGATGCTTTTTGATAGATAAGTTGTGCTGTGTTGGAGATTCCTCCATCCCCTGATCAGTTTGGACTCTCCAAGATCCATAGACTGGACTGGCTGAGAATCTCAAATGGCCAAGGTAGTAACTTCCCACGCCTCAGGCGCTCTATGTCTCAGAGAGTAATTAGAGATCTGTTGGCCCTGTAGAACACAGGTGGGGTGGGATGGATGCCCCAGCTGAGAGGACCTGGCTGGGAGGACCTGCCCTATGAGGAGGAGTGAATCAGGGTTCCACCTAAAGAAGCAGTCTGACCATGCTTTGACCAAACAGCTGTGTCATGGTGGGGAACCACATCTGCTCCTATTGACATGGACTCTCCAAAGCCCACCAGCCGGAATGCCTGAGTTATCCAACCAACCCAGGTGGTGGCCTTCCCCTCCCCTGGGCACTATCTCCCAGGGAAAGATCAGAACTCTATTCATACTAAGTGCAGGCAGGTGTAGCTGGAGGGCCTGGCTGGGAGGTCCCTCCCAGTGATGAGAAATGGGTCAGGACCCTGCTTAAAGAAGCACTGGCCCATTCTTTGTTTTATATTTATCTAATTTATCTATATCTACATTTTGTACATATACTGGGATATTTGAGGGGATAACTGAAAACCAATATACAGGTAAAGAATTTCAGGTCCTCAGCTTGTGCTGAGGATTTGGGTAGGCATTCAGAGGTCTGAACCTAGCAGTTATGGGTCTAGAGATGCTGGCCAAAGTTGCAAGCTCAGTAGGATAGTGTAAGCAGGGTTGGAGGCAAAGTACAGATCCAAGAATAGTATGAACATCTAACCAGGTGGTTTGATGTAGGAAAACACTTGGATATTTTGTGCAGATACTGTATTTTTAAAATGCACTATCTCGTATGTTCTGGAAAACAATCATTTGAAGAAGATAGCATTTTCTTGATGGTCAACATGAGGACATTGAGGCTTAAAAGTTAACTAGTTTCTTGTGTGCTATGTTTTGAACTGAATTGTGTTCACCCAAAATTCATTTGTTGAAGCCCTAACCCACAATGTAACTGTATTTGGAGACAGGGTTTTTATGAGGTAAAGTTAAATAATGTCTTAAGTATGGCACCTGAATCCAGTAGGTTTGGTGTCTTTCTGACAAGAGGAAGAGAAACCAGAGCTTCCTCCAAAATATGAAGAAACAGAAAAGTCAGCTGTCTTTGAGCCAGGAAGAGGAACTTCACCAGGAACCAAAACAGTTGGCAACTTGATCTGGAATTTTCCAGACTCTGGAACTGTGAGAAAGTAAATATGTGTTATGTAATTCATGAAACTTGTGGCATTTTGTTATGGCAGCCTGAGCTGACTAATCTAATGTAATTATGAACTACTTATTGGTCAGGATTTGTGGTTCAAACCTGATAGGATGTGCTATGGTTTGGATATGCTATGGTTTCCAAAAGTACATTTGTTGGAAACTTGGCCCCCAAAGTAACACTGTTGTGAGTTGGGGCCATTAGAAGGTGGATAAGTTACAAGGATTCCAACCACATGAATTTATTAATGCTGTTATCATGGAAATGAATTAGTTATCACAGAAGTGGCTTTCTTATAAGAGCTAGCTCTCTTTAGCACTTGCTTTCTTGCCTTTCTGAATATCCACCATGGGACTAATTTTGCCAGATGCTTAGCACAAGGCTCTCAGACTTCTCAGTATTCAGAATTATGACTAAAAACACTGCTTTTCTTTATAAATTATCCAGTCTGTGGTATTCTATTATAACAACAAAAGATAGACTAAGACAGGAGTATAGAAAAATGCAAATAGATTTAGGATGGAAGCTGCAGAATATAAATTTGCATTGGTAGGTTGACTCATACAAAAGTAAAAAATAGAAAGTCAGCATTTGGTTATAGGATAAGGCCTCTGTTTGACTTCAAATAGCATTTTTTCTTTCTTTCTTTAGGGAGATTAAGTCTAGCAGGTACTATTCTCTAAAGTGGAACAGGGCCTGGAAAAAGCTAAAGATGAAAACAGAGACTCCATTCCAGAGGGCCTCTAAGGAGATAGGCTATTTTAACATGATCCCTTCTTTTATTTTGAACACCAAAGTGGTTCTAGATGTAATTGCATCTATTAACCTTTTAACTATAGTTTCGTTACTTAACACTAAAGTTCTCTAAATGGAATCCAACCAGATACATGTGCAGTAGAAGGATGACATGATTTCTGTACTAGATTAGAAGACAGATGGGTGGCTTTGCTCTATCGTCACTCAAGCTTTCCTACCCAAAAGAACATAAGACTGCAGTAATATGAAATGTAATTCAACATTTTTTTTTGTTTATTTACTTATTTCTATTTTAAGCAGTTTGGTATTTTGAATTCATTTGACATTTTGATGATAGACAGTTACCAGTGTTGCTTTTTAGTTCTCTGATTCTCATTCTGTTACCTGAAATGTGTAACCAATGGATAATTATCCATTTGGTTCACTGTAACTTGAGGGCAGGGGAAAGACAGCAACTCCATTTCTTATATAGAGTGAGCACAGATTTGCTCAGGAAGGGATTAAGGTGTCTTCCTAGTTCAATAGTGTAAATACTTTTCTTTTTAATCAGTCATTTCTAGGATGTAGCTAAGACCTCGTTGGAGAGTATAATGTTATGATTTCTTTGGTATTCTCCAACTGATAATTTTTGCTGTGTGTCATTCTGGTTCCTTACTGGGCATATGAATGTAATACTATCTCTATATGTGCCCTCTTTCAAATATGAAATTCTAAAGGCCTCTCATATAGTAGAAGGAAAGAAATACTACTTTCATAGTTTTCAGCCAATATTGAAATCAGCAGTGCTAAAATGCCACAGAACAGTGCTTGCAAGATTTCCAGAACAGTCTTGGCAACCAAACTGTCTGGGGAGTTTGTATATAAACTTAAATACCAGCTTGAATATGTTTCCCTTAAACAAAGGAAAACTTGAAGTTTTATCTATCAGTCTCAGTGATAAATAAATCTGGAGCTTCAAATTCTGTGACATTTTTAAACCAGACAAAGACAATGGCCATAGGAATAAACAGATAAGTCTTCTTCCAAAAACTGGTTAAGAAAGTAAAAATGTTGCTGCATCATAAGTACGTCTCATTTCTGTCTCTGCTCCCACCTAATTCACTATTATATAACTTCTAGATTGATTTTCCTATACCATAGCTCTGGTCATTTCTCTCACCTCCTTAAAATGCTTCAATTGTTTCCTGATGTCTACTAAATAAAACTGGCATTTGAGACTAGTTTGACATCTGGCCCCAAAACCCTTTCTAATTACTATATCTGGCCAAACTCTCCATTGCACTTCAAACTTCACTAAGTCTAAGACTGCTCATGAGTTTTGAAATATTTGCTTTAACAATCTTCCTGAAACACCTATCACTTTCTCTGTCAACCACAAACCCATCACAGACACTCAATACAAAGCTGCTTTTGGAATATGGGGTCCTGAATGCAAAAACCTTCAGAATCCAGGCTTAATGAGTAAAAGACATAAAAAAATTTGATGTTTGTCTTAGCTTGAAATGCTATTACAAATGCCACAGATGAGTAGAATAAATAACAGAAATTTATTTCTCACAGTTCTGGAGGCTAGGAAGTCCAAGATCATAGTGACAGCATGGTCAAGTTCTGGTGAGGGCCCTCTTCCTGGCTTCTAGATGGCCACCTTCTTGATGTGTCCTCATGAGACAGAGTTTCATCATGGGGGCTCTACTTTCATGACCCAGTTTAAACCTAATTATTTCCCAAAGGCTCCACTTCCAAATACCATTACTTTGGAGATTAAGGATTCAGCATATGGATTGTGGGGGTATAAAAATATTCAGTCCATAGTGATGGTAAGTGATAACCAACATTGCTTTGGTGATGGATGCTAATAGAAAATAATGGGGCCAGGGGTAAATAGGAGAGCACAGAAACACCTAAGGGGGCTACTGCTACATGCTCCAGTCAGCTGCTGTCATGTGTGAATACCAGCCCAACTGATCTTTTTTTTAAAGGGAAACCTAAATATTTGGTCATGTCAGAATTACTACATTATCTAACCTATAGTGTTGGTGGGAGAATGATTAGAAATGTATGATATGCCATTAGCAAAGTATCTTTGAACACAGTTGGCAGCCAGTAAATAAATACTAGCTGTATTCTTATTAATGGTTTTGTTATAAAAGAGGGAGAGAAGAAAAGGATGAAAATAAATTGAAATATATTGAAGAAGACAAAATTGTATGCAAAAGCATATAATGAGCATTATACTACATTTAATGTTATATGAAACTACAAGTTTTCTGAGAAGGAAGAGATTATTTTCACCTGAAGATATATTTGAAGACATTATTTGAGATAGAGGTTGCACTCTGGCTTCTCCTAGACTAGTGTCAGCAAGTGCTCATGTATCATTCAGGGTTCAATCAGAGAAGCAGAGCCCTATGAGTTATACAGAATAAGAAATTTGTTACAGCAATTAGACCTTACATAATCATGGGAGCTGTTGAGGAGATCTATGTGTGCTTGTTTCCCCCTATATCTACTGTTGGGCTTGAAGTTGAAGTTGATATAGACCAGCCAGGTCAGCATCTGCAAAGGAAAGTGGGACTGAAATGAGCTGACATAAGGGAAAACTGACATCTTTGTTGATGAACTGGAACATAAAAATATAAATTGAAACCTGTATCTCTCTCCCAAACCTGTTGATGCAGGTAAACTTCAGGGTAGATGGTGTCTTTTACCACAGATCAACACAGGTGCTTAGGAAAAAAACTAACCCAGTTTTAGAAGATCCAGTGCAAGTTGGAGGAGCTAGAAGTCAGGACACTGCCTCATGCCAACAGCATGAGCTTTTGGGTCAGAGTTATCAATCCAGACCAGCCAGAGGGCCAACTTTCACTTCTAACTTCCAAATCTCACACAAACTTCTCTTGTGGCCATGTCTAATACAAAGTCACCTGGGGAAAGGCATTTTGAAAAATATAATTGTAGCTTAGCTAACAGAAACTTTAGTAAGAAAGCACCTAGGATTTGTCTATTGGCTGCCAATTATGTTCAAAGATACTTTACTAGTTTACTGGGATATTTACTATATTTCCACGAAATATCCCATCAACCCCATAGATTAGATAATGTAGTGATTCTGATGCTTTTGGCTACAAGAAACAAAATCCCTAACAAAAACTGATTTAAGTAATAATAATATTTATCTTATATAACCAGAAGACCAAAGGCTGAGCAGACTGTGGAATTGGTGTGTTATATCTCAGTCATTCTGTTGGTTCTACCTTCCTCTGTTGGTTGGCTTCATCTTTAGAGCAGGAGCAAGATGGCTGCAGTTGCTTTATAAGCTTTTCTTTACCCACAGGCATGCTTCTTGGATAGAATCCAAGACATGCCTTGGCTGGTTCTTGCACAAATGATCCACATCTGGTCCATAGAAAACATTCTTATACCCTCTCACTCCAGATGTGTAGGTCATAAACGAAGACTTAGAGCATTATTTTCCTTACGTATCTGCACCTACAACTGTAGACAACATATATAGCTATTTATATGGTTGCTTTGAAGCCCTTTTTACTAGACATAAAATAGGATTGATATTGCCAACCACTCTGCCACAAAGGAGGGGAGGCACCCAAAGCACATATCTTTCCAAAGTATTATCTTTTCAATTTCCTGGTAATTTTCTCAGACTCTATCACCTACAGGCTAAAAGTAGTGGCCATCAACATGTCACAGAACTGTTTTTTTCCCCAGCTCCTTCACAAGTCCAGCCTAGGTGGCCACAATCCCACAGTGGATTGTGGGAGCCTTTGATTCCTTGGTCTTTCATATGAAACTGTTACTCATTTTCTTGCTTATTAAAATATAGGATCTTCTTTCACCTAGTCAGCAGATAATTTCTCATATAAAAGTGTTATGAAACTAGGGAATGCATCACGGGTTTCATGAATGTACTGATTTGATGCTCAGACATTTATATGAATTATAAAATAATAATCATAGACATGATTTTAGTGTTTACTAGATGTCAATTGTTTTTATGCATTATGTCAGTTCTCCCATTGATCTTGAGGGTGAGTTACTATATCCAGTTTACAGAGGATGAAAATTAGTCACAACCAGATTAAGGATGCTTTCTGTGGTTCCCTAGCTATTGTATTAGTCTGTTTTCACACTGCTGATAAAGACATACAAGAGACTAAAAAGATAAAATGGTTTAATGGATTTACAGTTCCACTTGGCTGGAGAAGTCTCACAATCATAGTGGAAGGTGAAAGCCATGTCTCACATGGTGGCAGACAAGAGAAGAGAGCTTGTGCAGGGAAACTGGCCCTTATATAATCATCAGACCTTGTGAAATTTATTCACTATCACAAAAACAGCATAGGAAAGACCTGTCCTCGTGATTCAATTACCTCCCCCTAGGTCCCTCCCACAACACATAGGAATTAAATATGAGATTTGGGTGGGGACACAGTCAACTCATATCATCCCACTCCTGGCCCCTCCCAAACCTCATGTCCTCACATTTCAAGACAAATCATACCTTCCCAACAGTCCCCAAAGTTTAACTTATTGGGGAACCAGCCCCCAATATTTCAACGTAGGTTCTTTCTATTTTCCCTAAGTGTCAGCAGTCTGAGAAATAAAGAGAAAGAGTACAAAGAGAGGAATTTTACAGCTGGGCCTCTGGGGGTAACATCACATGTCGGTAGATCTGTGATGTCCCCTGTGCCACAAAACCAGCAAATTTTTGTTACGGATTTTAAAAGGGGATGTAGTGTATGAACAGGGAGTAGGTCACAAAGATCACACGCTTCAAAGAGCAATAAAGATCACAAGGCAAAGGCAAAATTAGAATTACTGATGAGGGTCTATGTCCCACTGCGCATGTATTGTCTTGATAAACATCTTGACAGAAAACAGGGTTTGAGAACAGTGAACTGGTCTGACCAAAATTTACCAGGCTGGAATTTGCCAATCCTAGTAAGCCTGAGGGTACTGCAGGAGACCAGGGCATATTTCAGTCCTTATCTCAACCACATAAGACAGACACTCCCAGAGCGGCTGTTTACAGACCTGCCTCCAGGAATGCATTCCTTTCCCAAGCTATTCCTTGCTGGGAAAAGAATTCAGTGATATCTGTCTTACTTGCACATCTGTTTATAGGCTCTCTGCAAGACGAAAAATATGGCTCTATTCTGCCTGACCCCGCGGGCAGTCAGACCTTATGGTTATCTTCCCTTGTTCCCTGAAAATCACTGTTTTTCTGTTCTTTTTCAAGGTGCACTGATTTCATATTGTTCAAACACATGTTTTACAATCAATTTGTACAATAGTGGTTCTGAGGTGGCGTACATTCTCATTTTTCGAAGATAACAGGATTAAGAGATTAAAGTAAAGACAGGCATAAGAAATTATAAGAGTATTATTAGGGAAGTGATAAATGTCCATGAAATCTTCATAATTTATGTTCCTCTCTCACGGTTCCAGCCAGTCCTTCCATTTGGGGTCCCTGACTTCCCCCAACATTAACTCATTTTAATATTAACTCAAAAGTCTGCAGTCCTAAATCTCATCTAAGACAAGGCAAGTCCCTTCCACCTATAAGCCTATAAAATCAAAAGCAAGTTAGTTACTTCCTAGATACAATGGGAGTGCAGGTATGGGTAAATACAGCCATTCCAAATTGGAGACATTGGCCAAGACAAAAGGCTACAGACCCCATGCAAGTCTGAAATCCAGAGGAGAAGTAAAATCTTAATTCTCCAAAATGATCTCCTTTGACTCCATGTCTCACATAAAGGTCACACTGATGCAAGAGGTGAGTTCACATGGTCTTGGGCAGCTCCCCACCTGTGACTTTGCAGGGTACAGCCTCTCTCCCAACTGCTCTCATGGGCTGGCATTGGGTGTCTGGATTTTCCAGGTGCACGGTGCAAACTGTCAGTGGATCTACCATTCTGGGGTCTAAAGGATGGTGGCCCTCTTCTCACAGCTCCACTAGGTAGAGCCCCAGTAGGGACTTTGTGTCGGGGCTCCAACCAAACATTTCCCTTGCACACTGCCCTAGCAGGGGATCTCTATGAGAGCCCTGTTCCTGCAGCAAACTTCTGCCTGGACAACCAGGTGTTTCCATACATCCTCTGAAATCTAGGTGGAGGTTCTCAAATCTCTGTTCTTGACGTCTTTGCACCGAGAGGCTCAATACCACATGGAAGCTGCCAAGGCTTGGGGCTTGTACCCTCTGAAGCCATGGCCCAAGCTGTACCTTGGTCTCTTTTAGTCACAACTGGAGCAGCTGGGATGCAGGGCACCAAGTCCCTAGACTACACACAGCACAAGGATCCTGGGCCTGGCCCACAAAACCATTTGTTCCTCATAAGTCACTGGGTCTGTGATGGGAAGGGCTTCTGTGAAGACCTCTGACATGTTTTGGAGACATTTTCCCCATTGTCTTGGTGATAAACATTTGGCTCCTCATTACGTGTGCAAATTTCTGCAGCTAGCTTGAATTTCTCCTCAGAAAATGGGATTTGTCTTCTCTATCACATTGTCATGCTGCAAATTTTCTGAACCTTTATGCTCTGCTTCCCTTATAAAACTGAATGCTTTTAACAGCACCCAAGCCACTCCTTGAATGCTTGGCTGCTTAGAAATTTCTTCCACTAGATACCCTAAATCATCTCTCTCAAGTTCAAATTTCCACAAATCTCTAGGAAAGGGACAAAATACTACCAATCTCTTTGCTAAAACATAACAAGTGTTACCTTTGCTCCAGTTCCAAACAAGTTCCTCATCTCTATATGAGACGACCTCAGCCTAGACCTTATTGTTGACATCACTATCAGCATTTTTGTCAAAGCCATTCAACAAGCCTATAGGAGGTTCCAAACTTACCCACAGTTTTCTTTCTCTGAGCCCTCCGAACTGTTCCATCCTCTGCCTGATATCCAGTTCCAAAGTCACTTCCACATTTTTGGGTATTTTTTCAGCAACAACCCACTCCTGGTACCAATTTACTGTATGTGTTAGTTTTCACACTGCTGATAAAAATATACCTGAGAATGGGAAGAAAAAGAGGTTTAATGGATTTACAGTTTCATGTGACTGGGGAAGCCTCACAAGCATGGTGGAAGCTGAAAGGTACATCTTACATGGTGGCAGACAAAAGAAGAGAGTTTGTACAGGAAAATTCCCCTTTATATAATCATCAGATCTTGTGATGTTTGTTCACTGTCACAAGAATAGCGCAGGAAAGACCTGCCCCCACGATTCAATTACCTCTCACTAGGTCCCTCCCACATGTTGGAATTCAATATGAAATTTGGGTGGGGACACAGCCAAACCATTTCAGCTATCAAATGATAGATTCAGAATTTGGTTATCTGTGTTTGATCTCAAACACAATATTTTTATTACACATGATATTTAATGCTTTAAACTCATGCATCAAAAATAATGCGAGTGAACGGATGCACAGCTGATATCATATTAAATAGGGAAAGACTGAAAGCATTTTCTCTAAGATCTGGAACACAACAAGGATGCTCACTTTAACCACTGATGTTCAACATAGTACTGAAAGTCCTAACCAGAGCAATCAGACAAGAGAAATAAATAAAGGGCATCCAACTTGGAAAGGAAGAAGTCAAATTATCCTTATTTGCAGATGACATGATCTTATACTTGAAAAAAAAACCTAAAGATTACACCAAAAAAAAACCTATTAGAAATGTTAAACAAATTCAGTAAAGTTGCATAATACAAAATCAACATGCAAAAATCAGTAACATTTCTATATGTGAACAGTGAATAATCTGAAAAAGAAATAAAAAAGTAACCCATTTATTATAGCTGCAAATAAAATCAAATACCTGGATATAAACTTAACCAAAGAAGCGAAAGATCTCTACAATGAAAACTATTAAACATTGCTGCAAAAAAATTGAAGAAAACATGAAAAATGAAAAAAATTCCATGTTCATGAATTGAAAGAATCAATATATTTAAAATGTTCATACTACCCAAAGTAATCTACAGATTCAATGCAATCCTTATCAAAATATCAATAACATTTTTCACAGAATTTTTTTAAAGTCTTACAATTTTTATGGAACCACAAAAGACTGAGAATAGCAAAACTATCCTGTACAAAAACATTAAAACTTGTAGCAATCACAGTACCTGATTTCAAACATACTACAGAGTTATAGTAACCAAAATGGCATAGTTCTGGCATAAAAACAGACACATAGACCAACAGTACAGAACCAAGAACCCAGAAACAAGTTTATACGTTTAGAGTGAACTCATTTTTGACAAAGGTGCCAGAATATACCTTGGGGATAGGACAGTTCCTTCAATAAATGGTGCTAGGAAAACTGGATATTCATATTCAGAAGCATGAAACTAGACCCCTATCTCTCACTATATATATGAACTAAAGCAAAATAGATGAAACACTTAAATCTAAGACCCTAAACTATGAAACACTGGGGAAACTCTTCAGGACATTGGTCTGGGCAAAGATTTCTTGGGTACTGTTCCACAGGCACAGGCAACTAAAGCAAAAATGGACAAATGGGATCACATCACTTAAAAAGCTTCTGCGCAGCAAAGGTTATAATCAGCAAAGTGAAAAGACAATCCACACAATGGGAGAAGATATTTACAAACTATCTATCTGACAAGTGACAAATAACCAGAATATATAAGGAGTTCAAACAACCCAATAGGAGAAAAAAACCTAATAATCCACTTACAAGATGGGCAAAAGATCTGAATAGACATTTATCAAAAGACATACAAATGGTAAACAGACATATGAAAAGGGACTCAACATCACTGATTATCAAAGAAATGAAAAATTAAAACTACAATGAGATACTTTCTCACTTCAGATAAAATGGCTTTCATTCAAAAAACAGGCAATAACAAATGCTGGCAAGAATGTCGAGAAAAGAGAACCCTCACACACTGTTTGTGGAAATGTAGATTATTAAAACCACTATGGACAGCAGTTTGGAGGTTCCTCAAACAATTAAAAATAGAGCTACTATAAGATCCAGCAATCCCACTGCTGGGTATATACCCAAAAGAAAGGAAATCAGCATATTGAAGAAATATCTGCACTACCATGTTTACTGAAGCACTGTTCACAGTAGCCAAGATTTGGAAACAAACTAATTATCCATCAACAGGAAAGTGGATAAATAAAACGTAGTACATATAGACAATGGAGTACGACTCAGCCATGAAAGAATGAGATTCTCTTATTTGCAACAACACAGATGGAACTGGAGGTCAGTATGTTAAGTGAAATAAGCCAGGCACAGAAATACAAACATCATATGTTCTCACGTAGTTGTGGGATTTAAAAATAAAAAAAATCTGAACTCATGGACATAGAGAGTAAAAGGATGGTTACAAGAGACCAGGAAGGATAGTGGGGTGGGGAAGGCTGTGGAAATGGTAAATGTGTACAAAAATATAGTTAGATAGAATGGATAAGAACTAGTATTTAATAGCCTAACAGGGTATCTACAGTCAACAATAATTTACTGTACATTACAAATATCTAAAAGAGTGTAATTACATTGTAACACAGAGGATAAATGCTTGAGGTGATGGATACTCCACTTACCACAATGTAATTATTATACATTGGATGCCTGTATCAAAATATCTCACATATCTTATAAACATATATACCTCCTATGTATCCAGAAAAATTAAAAATAAAAATATCATGCAAGTGAGAAAATCTATATCATTTAGGAAAATGTCTGTAGTTTACATTTATATAATACATAATTTTTTAATGCTCACATATAATTTTTCATAGCTTCTCCATGAATTAGGCAAGTGAGTGCATTAGCTTTTCCATTTATCAGATGAGAGTGACTAAGGCAAACACCAGTTAATTACCTTGCCCATGTGGTCAGCAAAGCCAACTGGTTACTGGGGCTGGTAGTCCCCTAGGGGAGGAACTAGGTGTTAGTTATAACAGTATGGGTACAGGATGCTGGATGAGAGATGTATGGTTAAATGTGGAGTTTGTGACATATGTCTTAATCACCTGCTTTCTGATACAGATCTTTTCTGTAAATTGGATGCTATTCATACTTCCTAATTGGGAATTATAAATGATCTGATAATATAAAGCTTTATAATTCACTGAACACAGAGTTTGGCCATTTTTGCTCAACAGGTGCTCAGGAAATCTTAGCTCTTATACTACTAACTTAGGTATTTCTGACCACACAGGGGAATAAACTAGTCTACTTCTACCTAGCAATAAGAAATTGATTTTAAAAAATATGTGGAGAGTCTCTACAGTGGGAACACATATTCAGTAATGACCGAGGAACCACATTTTCAACCATTTGTACAATTGATTGTGACTATAGATCTGATTTTTCTGATGCTTGTAGCTTAAGGTCAGGTAGAGCAGGCTTGAATGCTTGACTGTAAACTTACTAATATCATTTTTTTCTAATTGATAAAATTTGGATAATTTATCAGATAATAAAATAAAAAATCACACTGAACCTGCTACATGAGTTTTTGGAATAGTTGGGGTGAGTAATCAGTAACAACTTAGAAACTTCTAACTTTAAGGATTTTGAACCTAGTGTATTTTTCCTCCATAATGGTCTTATCTAATATTGTACACTCCTTTTTTTCATCTGTATGCCCATTATTCTGCAAAATTTATAGCAGTTTTATGGATCTTTTTTTTGTTGTTACACATGGAGAACTTTTTTTGGCAGTAATTATACAATTTGCATTTTTAAAGAGTAAATTGCAATCAAGAAAAAAATTATCATACAAATAGCTGTGTGTGTTACATGGTATCTGCAGAATACAGTGTTTACTTCTCTGATGTGCATACTAGCTCTATCTTAGAAAAATAGCTAGAGAGGAGGAAAAAACAGTTTCCAAAGAGATTAAGAAGACATAGTTTCCCACTAAGATTTTTTTTTTTTGCCTCAAATTTGAAGAGATTAAAGTATTTTTCTTTATTTTGATTGGGGAAAAATTCTATCTCACTTGTAGCTTTTCATAGACTCTCGCATCTCTTTTTTTCTGTTTTTCTATATCTGTTTGAAAGTATTTGTGATATTCACTGTTTTTGAAAAATGTGAGCATCATATATTTAATCCTAGATACCTTTAAATGACAATTGGAGAAAAAACATGTACAAAGTGATGTTACCTTTGGTACTAAAATATAGATAATCAAAAAGGTTAATAGCCCATACTGACAGTAAAATCAAAACAATATCACAAAAAAAGTAAAACAAAATAGTAATACCAAAACTCCAAAACAAATAAACATTAAGAACTACAAAGCCATTCTTGAATAAGTGTTCTCTTGTACCTGAGTAATATGGTTTGGCTCTGTGTCCCCACCAAAATCTCATCTCAAATTGTAATCCCCATGCGTCGAGAGAGTAACCTATGGGAGGTGATTAGATTACGGGGTGGTTTTCCCCCATGCCGTTCTCACGATAGTGAGGGAGTTCCTATGAGAGTTGATGGTTTTTAAAGTCTTTAGCGGTTCCCTCTTTGTTCTCTCTCTCTTCTGCTGCCATGTAAGCAGTGCCTTGCTTCTCCTTGGCCTTCTGCCATGGTCTCCCCAGCCATGCAGAACTGAGTCAATTAAACCTCTTTTGTTTATAAATTGCCCAGTCTCAGGTAATATCCTTATAGCAATGTGAGAACAGACTAATACATTAAGTGTATGTGCAGAATTCTGCATTTCCTTCCTGGAAAAAATGTCCTATATTTTGCCTAGTCTGGTAGACAAAGGCTACAGTTGTCCATTTTGTGATTAAGTTTATTGACCATCTGAATTACGAGTTTTGCATAACTGACTAAATTAGCCAAGCAGTTGTTATTTGATCACTTAGAAGTGTCAAAGACATTAGGGTGACTTTTAGATCCATTATTTTTGTTTGATGAAATCAAGTAAATCAAGTAATTTTGTATGTAAAATGGATTTTTAAGAATTCTCACACTGAACTCAATAATCGTATACAAAGTTTTAGAAAATCATTGTTTCTTTGTAATCTGGAATTCATTTTACAGTAAACCAAGAGTATCATATTGTTAAGTCTGACTTTGAATTCCAAGTTGACTTTAAAAGTTACACATAGCACATGGAAAATATCCTCTAAATGAGTATTTACCTTTTCAAAAATCAGTTTAACAAGCAGCAGTTTATGAACAGGGCTTGCTATAGGCATGTAATGACATTATTTGTACTCCATGTTGGAAGATAAAGTATTGAGTAAAGCTTTTAACATAAAAATTTTGCTTATTAAAATGAATATTAAGTGTTGTTTCCTAGACTAGAAATAGAGGGATAAGTCTGTAAGGGAGTAAATTTGATGAAGACAAAGTTTCATGAAGTCTGAATACTATGTTTTCCTTATGTTTGTGGCTGAGAATATGGTCAGAATTTTTCTTTTAGGTTCTTCACAGTCTCCATTTTTCATTTTCACTAGGAGTTGAAAGTCAAAAGACATGAAAGAAAAGAAACACGCATTGGAAAAGTTTCAAGTGAATTCTAATATGCAGCTTGATGAGTATTTAATTCTAGAGAAAGGAAACTGCCTGTAGGGTATAAGTGTGAAACGCTCGCCCTTTCATTGTGGCAATGATTTTTTCATGCATGTATATGAGTTTCCCTGAATCGACTGGAATGTAATACCTACAAGGTTAATTAGATGTGCTGAAATGTAAACGTTCAGCACTCTCAAAATGCCTAGTTAATTCAGGTCTCACCCAGGCATCTACGCTATCTTTTTAACCACATTGTTTTCCAAAGTCTGAAATTCATTTACAGGTAACATACTCTGAACCTTTTCAGTAAAATAAGAGAGTATTTAAATGCATGGTCAGTCAACATCTAACATAAAATCTTAAGCCTCAGGTTTTGAAAAGAACAGTGTGGATTAATGAGGGTTGTTTCTTACAGAGCTAATACAATTACTTGTCAAAAGACACAAAGAAGAGAATTACAGTTAGTATTCTGGTCAAAACTGTGTGATCTATCATGAAAATTGAAACTACTCTACAGAATGGACAGATTTTGACTTATTTGTGATCTTAGTGAGGGGAATGAAGTCACCGAGAAGATGCATGGATCATAAAGAAAAATCAATGTGGATACTCAGTTAAAGAAAAGCATTTTATATTTGTGTCAATTGAAATGGAAAAGAAACTGTTCCTATAAAGAAAGGCAAAATATTCTTACCTAAGAATTTTTAGTTTGTTTGCTCTTTATTAGCATGCCTTTTGCTTGTTCATTTTGATAATTACAGGGTATTGTAAGACAAATACGTTTCCTTCAATTTTACCACTTCATCAATATACAATTGGGTACTCCTCTCTGGTCCTGGAGCTTAGTACAAGACCTACTCCAGAATTTGGAGGTAAGGCTAGGCTTTCTTCTGTTTCTTGTTTGTGTGAAAATAAATGGGAGATCAGTGAGAACTTTCTGCATACAAGAATACTAAAAAACGTTCCTAATAACCATTTAAAATTATCTGGGAAAACATCACAGTTGATTTATGAAATGACTCCAAGTGATAATTTCCCCAAAAACATTAGTTGCTGGGTCAATACATACACACACACACACCCCCCACATATATTCTTAAACAGGATTGCGTGAATTATTTTGAACTAAGAACAATCAAAGATTTTAGTGCTATTATTAAAAGTGAAACCAAACCAACATTTTCCCTCATGCTCAAATTAAAAACCTTTTCTGGGTCTCCATAGTCATCCAATTCAGAAAAAAAAGGGGGCATGAAAAAGTTACTGACAATTATATTTAATCACTGCTATTTCCAAAATCATGAATCTGCTAATGTTTAATTTCAAGAACAACTTTGGAGAACTTTTGTGCAGTGAAGCATGAATTTATTTATAACGGTCAATTGCATTTTTTTTTTCAGTATGATTATAACTCCATCAATGTCACATAGTGAAAAAATTGATGCAGCTTCTAAACCACAAATTCCAGTTTAAGCATCTTCATTTATGAGCTTTATGACCTTGATCATAATCTCCTGGCCTTGTTTTATCATCTCTAGAATACATATGGTGAACAAGAACAAGAACATAAAACATAGAACAATAATATAACATAGAACAAGTCATATGCTGATGTGCCTATTTCTTAAAAGAACCACCAAGGTCATCTACATATCAGAACTTTATAAGCTATTAAACTACACACAAATGTAAGAACTGCTACTACTACTACATTTATGTGTGGGACCCATTAATTACTCCAGTTGGTTAGAGCCTAATATTCCTGAAGACAAAAACTCGAGTTCATTTCTCTGGAGAAATCACTTGTTTCTGAAAAATCTGGTAAATTTATCTTAGTATCTCCCCAACTTTTATTTTCATGCTGTTAGCCACAGTGGAATCAGGTATGAAAATGCTGAGGACTCAGTGCAAATGTTTTGACCCTTCTTAAACAACTCAAGGTACATGCCCCAATAATAGCCATTGAATGACATCAGAGTTTTCTATAAAACTCACTGCCTTTTGAAATGCAGTGGCATGATAAACTCTTAGCATCAGGAATAATCTAGATTCATTAGGTTATCTAGTTAAATGATTATGATTTTAGGCTGAGTTTAATTCAAATATTCCCCCCACACACACACAAGCCTGTGCAAATTATATAGATTATAGCTCTCATTTTCAGAGCTACTCATAAGCACATCTTTAGAATTTATGACTTACCTCCTCAACTAGCAAGTGCTTTTAAGAATTTTTATTTGTTTTCAACCAAGATCTCAGCTTATTGCTGTTTATTTTAGGGCAGGGTGATTCCAACCTTTATATCAAGAATTTTGGGTCTCTTATTGTTCCCACCTGTGTAGAGTTGCTACGGAATTTTATTAACTCTTAACACTAAACAAGATAGTTCTGGAACATAATAAGGTAAACCTTGGGTTGCATCCATATTCCTCCCTGTGTCCACTGTAGGGCAACAATTCTATCTCACCTTGACGTTCAGAGTCAATCATATCAGACAACACTCTTATACCCTTTTTGTTCTGTTCATCTTTCGGCATGGAGAGCACAAAATGACAAGTGGTAATTTACCTTCCAGTTTAATAGATCTGAGTTCTGTTGTGTCCACTGAGGGACAGTTTTCTTTCTTAGGTAATAAAGCCTCTGAACTGTATAAGTCCAGAGTCATTGGGAAGTAAAGCAGACATTTGTGAATAGATCATCATATATAATAGGAAGACGTGGCACTCCCACATTTACTCCTTAGTTGCTGTATCTATGAATACTGACTGTGGAGAAAACAGAAGCATAAATCAGTTGTGGTTCAGAGCCTATCACCTTCACCATGAAGTGTTATCTAACAATCATAACCATAATGAAGACTTTGAAAGCTATTCTGCCTTTTCATATGGTCAGCTGTTTCTGAGTCATGGGTATATGAAAAGACCCACAGCACTGATGTGCAACAATATATTTCCCTTCATTTATTTATCATTTTATTAGGTGTTTGTGTGTTTCTTTGCTTACTGATATAGAGTCCCAAGGTCAACAATAATGTTGTGTAGGATGCTATTATTGTTTTTAAAATATGTAGTTCACCTGTTGGGTGGAAAAAAGCAAAAGAAAATTCAGAATATGACTTTTTCACTAAGGGTAAGCTGTTGTTTCCACCATGATGAAAGAGGTCACATGACACTAGTTGATTGTCTGGTCTCTTGGATGTACATTGCAATAGTGGGTCTCAGTTTTTGCTTTGCTCCTGAAAATTAGATTAGGCAGCAGGAACACTGGATAGGTGAGTCCTTGCTTCAGAGATCAAAGTAGTTGAGCCTATACATTCTTACTACCGTAGTCAAATTGTCCACGATCCTGTTAAGCAATTTCCAAGGTAGTTGGAAGTAATACTAACTGATGTTACTGTAAGGGTCCTTTTAACCTCCTGATTAATAGTAACCTCCATTGGCATGAGGACATGTTTGTAAAGATTCATATAAGACCTAAATTTCCCTACACTGTGAGTCAATTCTTAGAGCTCCGCTTACATGATTCATTTCCAAATCTCGTGTCATCACCCATCCAAATGGGTTCCTTATAAGCTCCTCATTATTTTGTCAAACCCCCAAACAATTATACATACTTATTTCAAACCTTCCAAGATTTTCAACCAAGTCAGGGAACAGCCTCATTAAATTTTGAAGAGTCACTACTTTTGCTATCAAAAAATTCAAAGAGTGGATTGTGTTTCGGTATTCACAATTCTCTGAGACTTCGTGTAAGCCAATTTCCTAAAGATCATAGGCCCATTCTTTCCTGATGAGTGCCCTACATTTCCTATGAGGAGCTGTGAATTCAATTAACATTATAATTTGGCAACTCACAGAAACAAATTTTGGGTCTGGGTTTTGGCTTAGTTTAGTGGCTCCAGGAGATAAAGGGCTTTTTCAGAGAAGTCACAGGGATCTTTTAGTTTCCTGTCTACACTTGAACCAAAACCACAGAATATAGACACAGAAATTTGAACTTATCACACTATTTATTTTAGTTATATAGTCCCAATGGAGTAAATTCTGCTACCTTGCATTCTTTTTTAAACCAAATTATTGAAGTATGATTGATACATAAAACTCATCCTACAGTCTTGAATTCTAAAGCTTACCGTCAACGGGCACTTCTTTCCAGATCATCATTGATAGTAATATAATTGGTTTGTCATTTGACATTTACATTCTAGACTACCAGTACCCATCCCTTAACCCTTATTAGGTTTTTAAAATTACCTTTAGTTTCGTCTAACTTCCAAATAACAAATCCTAGATTCTCCTTATTTATCTGAATATCTTTGGCTTGGAACAACTATGTGTACACATTTTTATGTTCTCATCCTTGGATTCCTGAATCAGAAAAATGGATTTAACAAAATAATATGAGTAATTCACAGAATACCCAGGAAAGCAATAGAATTAGGCATGAGAAATGAGCAAAAAATAAGAAAGAGTGAGTAGTAGCCAGGACCACAGCAAAACCATGCTACAAACCAGTCTAGTGTCAATAATACTGATCACTCCTTGTTGTAACTCTGTTACTTTCAACATGCTGCTGGTCTGTAGCCATTGCTATTACAATTTTGATACTGCTGGTCCTAGAATTTCAATGTGACTGCTACTGCTAGAATGAATGCTCCACCATCTCTGCTCTTTAGCAAACATCCAATCAAAAGCCTGAAGTAGGAGAAACTGCTTGGCAAGATTGACTGGGTAAGTTTGTATCTGGTGCTTTCAGATTCTGTAATAGGTGGTTTGTGCCTTCCCATCATTGCGTATACATTTCTGGGCATGTTCAGATAGGTTGGCTAACTGAGCATCCATTCTTGTCTCTTTTCCCTTGACCATCATCTCCAAATACTTTCACTCCAACCCTCTTTTTGAGTTAGGAGTGGCCATCTAAAATATTTATGGCCATTGAAACATATGTTGAATTATGCTGATACATGTTTGAGGATATTTTACTTTTCCTGATACTAAAGATAATTTCAACTGGTTTTATCTCCTCCTCCTCTTACCCTGCTATGAATGTGGGTATGAGGTTTACAGTTGTAGCAATCATCTTTTGACTGTAACAGGAATTGGAAAATTACAGAGATGCAAATGTTGATCATATCGAGCCCTTGAATCAATGCCGGCAGAAACAAGATACAGACTTCTTGTAATGTACGGAAAGTAAACTCTTGTTTTCTTAAGCCTTTGAACTCAAGTTTTCTATTACTTGAAGCTCAGCACATTCTGACTTGTATAATGGAAAATTTCCCAGATCCTGGAGAGCTAATAATTTAAAAAATAAAATACAGTCACTTTTATTTTAAACACTAAATAAAAGTAAATAGACACTGATTTCCCCATGTTCACATCTGAAATAGTTATTAAGAATATTTAGAAATTCGGGCACATGGTGTGTGAGTTGATGACAACTTCTTCCAAATACCTTTGGAAATTTGATCCATAATACACATATTCTTCCTATTAGACTCATGTACGTTAACATATGGCTAACAGTTTATATTTCTTAAATTTACTATCCATTTCAAGATGAAACACAACCACTGCTTCATGTTTTCCCTTAGCAAATAAGTAGATAAGATGAAATGTAACTAACAGATGTTTATTTCTTCTCAATATGAACTAATATGCAGGTAAGATAATAGAAATCTATCTCTCAGACGCTAACATAATCACAGGTACAAGCACGATACATAACAATCATCTGTATAAAAATTATACAGTTCAAATGCCACAAAACAAATTTAAGGTATTTAGTTTTGTAACTAAATGTTCCAGCTTATTGGCATAATTGAAACAATGGTTGCAATCCAAATTCCTATTGGGACTAGAAAGGTAACACAAGCGAGGTGTGGTACAAGGGGGCAGGCATACGTTGAATGAGCGATTGCCCCATCAAGGTAGAAGCTAGTGGCTCCTGTTGATTGCAGCCATGCTGGAATGCAGCAAGCTTGTCAGATCTTCCCATTTTAAACAAAAGCTGAACATCTCAGATTTGTATGTGCAGTTTCTTAATAACTTCCCATTTTACTCAATTAAATCATATTTAGAGTCTCTATCTGGATTTTGTGGCAATAACTTGTGACCTCCACCTCAAGGAAAAATTTAATTTTTTTATGATTTGTCTTTTTAAGTTGGAAAAATCTACATTATAAAAAAACAACATCCAAATATGCACATGCCTGTGAGTACACGCGCATGCACACACACACACACACACACTGAAATAAAGAGAAATAAGTATTTTTTTTTCTTATTATACTTAAGTTCTGGGATCCATGTGCAGAACGTGCAGATTGTTTCATAGGTATACATGTGCCATGGTGGTTTGCTGCACCCATCATCCCATCATCTACATTCAGTGTTTCTCCTAATGCTATCCCTCCCCTTGCTCCCCATTCCCTGACAGGCCTCAGTGTGTGATGTTCTCCTCCCTGTGCCCATATGTTCTCATTATTCAACTCCCACTTATTTTTAAATATTTTAATCAAAATGCTTTCCCTTCTGGAATTCCCTAGTGGAAGCAATCACTAAGGAACACAGATGGACTTTGCTAAGTTTCTTAGATACTAAGTGTTTGTATATTATATACAAATGTATTTTCAAACCAACTCTTGTTCATTTCCTATTAAAAACATACTGATTTTTTTGTATTTTAATTATTGTTTTGTATTTATTATTACAAATATAATATTATTTGCATTATTTATTATTTTATCATTATTTTGTATTTTTATTTTGTATTTGTATTCTTTTTTTTGTATTTGTATATTTATTACTAGCAATGCTAGTAACAAATAAACCCTTGAGTCCTAATGCCATATGATAACAGAAGTTGATTTTTTATTCCTGTTTTGCCTAATTTACTAAGGAGTTGGGGATGAGGGAACTGTCCTCTGTGCAGGCAACTAAGTCTAATGTAGGCTCATAATTTTCAACATGTGGCTTTCCTGGTCATTAATATCCAGTCTAAAGAATAAATTAAATTTTATTCGTTAAAACTGACTGTATCATATATCATATTCAATGAAACTATAGCTGATATTCTGAGAGATGTAAAGGAACATAGTGTTATAGTTGTTATTGCTTTAATAAGAAAAGATAACTTCTTTATGGCTTATTTGTAAAATGGTACCTTACAGTATGTTTATAAAGATTACCTTAATGAATATATGGACAACATATAGAACAACACCAAGCACATAATAAATAATACATAAGCATTAACTATTATATTTAAATTAAGGAATATTGTGTTATAGATTTATAATTACTTCATAAATTTTTCAGGATTAAAACCTGTATTTAAATTAAATTAATGTTAAAATATAAAAATGAAATTAAGAAAATAATTTCATTTACAATAGTATGAAAATATTAACACCTTTGGAAATCCATTTAACAGAATTAGTGCAGAACTCATACACTGAAAACTGTAAAACATTGTCAAAAGGGAGTATAGAATTATAAAATTAAAGAAGTACCTGTATTTATGGATTGGAAGATCTAATATTGTTAAGATGACAAGCATCTCCAACAGATACAATGCAATCTCAAAATCTCAGTTGTCTTTTTCTGCAGAAATTGACAAACTGATCCTAAAATTCCAATGGAAATGAAAGGAACCAGACTAGTAAAAATTATCTTAAAAAATGAAGAACAGATGTGGACAACTCAAATCCCTGATTTCAAAACTTACTACAAAGTTATAGTAAACAAGACAGTGTGGCACTGATGTAAGGATATGCAAAAAGATGACTAGAATTGGCAGCATATAAATAAACCTGGCATTTATGTTCAATTTTTTTTTAACAAAAGTGCCAAGAAAGTTCAATGGGGAAAATAGTAGTCTTTTCAACAAATGGTGCTGGAACAATTGTATATACATATGCAAAAGAATGAATTTGAATCCTTACCTAAAACCATGTACTAAAACTAAACATGGATCATATATGTAAACATAAGAGCTAAAACTATATAACTCTTAGAAAAAGCATAGGAGAAAAATTTTGTGACCTTGGTTTTGGCAATGAATTTTATGACAACAAAAGTGTAAATAAGCAAAAATTAGATATATTGAAACACATAAAAATTTTAAAATTCTGTGCTTTAAAAGACACCATAAGGTGGTCCAAGTAACAACCTATGAAATTTTGGAAAATACTTGAAAATCATATATCTTATAAGAAAAGTAGTTCCAGATTATGTAAAGCAGGGGTTTCCAAACCCTGGGTATGGACTGGAACTGGTCCATGGCCTGGTGGAAACCAGGCAGGAGGTGAGTGGAGGGCAAGCAAATGAAGCTTCATTTGTACTTACAGCCACTTCCCATCACTCCCATTACCGCCTGAGCTCTGCCTCCTGTCAGATCAGCAGCAATATTAGATTCTTATAGGATTGTGAACCCTAATTGTGAACTGTGCATGTGAAGGATCTAGGTTGTAAGCTGTTTATGAGAATCTAATGCCTGATGATTGGTCACTGTCTCCCATCACCCCCAGATGGGACTGTCTAATTTCAGGAAAACAAGCTCAGGGATCCCACTGATTCTACATTATGGCAAGTTGTATAATTATTTCATTATATATGAAAATGTAATAATAATAGAAATAAAGTGCATAATAAATGTAGTGTGCTTGAATCATCCCAAAGCCACCCCCTACCCCTGGTCTGTGGAAAGTTGTCTTCCACAAAACCGGTTCCTGGTGCTGAAAAGATTGGGGATTGCTTACATAAATAACACTTGTGACTCAATAAGAAGAAGACAACTAGATTTAAAAGTAGACAAATAAGTAGATATTTCCCCAAGGAAGATATTCAAATGGTCCATAAGGATATGAGAAGATACACAATTACATTTCTCATTAGAGAAATGCAAATTAACACCGTAACGAGATGTCACATCACACCCACTAGTATGGCTAGATAATGAGTGGTACCAAGGATGTAGAAAGTACTTGGCACACTCATATATTGTTATTGGTAAGATTGTAAAATGTCATAGGCTTTACGGAAAAGAGTTTTATGGTTCCTCAAACTATTAAACAGTTTTACAATATGACCCGACATGACCAAATATCACATTTCTAGGCATATACCCAAGAAGATGAAAACAGATGTCTAGCAAGTATGTGTGTGTATATATATATATATACACTTTATATACTATATATATATAAAAAACTGTTCATGGAAGCATTATTGTTAATAAAAAGTAGAAACAACCCAAATGTCCATCAAATAATGAATGGGTCGATTAACTATGGTATATCCATTCAATGGAATATTATTCAGCAAAAAGAAGAAATGGAGAAAACATACTACTATATAAAAAATGAACCTTAAAAACATTATGCTAAGTGAAAGGTGCTATTCAGAAAGGGCCACAACTGTATGGTTTCATTCATCTAAAATATCTGTAATAGACAAATGCATAGAGAAATAAAATAGAATAATGCTTGCCAGGGACTAATGGTAGAGGGTAATGGGAAATGACTGCTAATGAGTAAAAGATTTAAAAGTAATTAAAAACAAATAAAATTGGAGGTAATAGAAATAATTTAAAATTAGATAGTGGTGATGGTTGCACAAATCTCTGAGTATAAAAAAGCACTGACATATACCTGTTAAAGGATGAATTGTATGGTATGTGACATATATCACAATAAAGCTGTTATAAAATAGATTTAAAAATTAGTCCTATTAGAACAAATAATAGTGATACCATAGCTTATTTTGAAACAGAAATAAATATATTTTGAGAAGAAACAATCAAGAAGACATGGGGTTGTAGGTGATTGGTGAATTGAATTGAAAATATGTTAATGGAGTCAGGTGTGGTGGCTCAGGCCTGTAACCCCAGCACTTTGGGAGGCTGAGGCAAGTGGATCACTTGAGGCCAGGAGCTCGAGACCAGCCTGGCTAATACGGCAAAACCCCATCTCTACTAAAAATACAAAAATTAGCTGGGTATGGAGGCTCATGCCTGTAATCTCAGCAAGTTGAATGGCTGAGGCATGAGAATTGCTTGAACCTGGAAGGTGTAGCGAGGTTGCAGTGAGCAGAGATCACATATCACACCACTGCACTCCCGCCTGGTTGACAGAGCAAGACTGTCCCCCAACAAAAATAAAGAAAAAGGAAGAAACGGAGAAAGAGAAAGAGAAGAAGGAAGGGAGGGAGGGAGGAAGGGAGGGAGGGAGGAAGGGAGGGAGGGAGGGAGGAAGGAAGGAAGGAATGAAGGAAGGAAGGAAGGAAGGAAGGAAGGAAGGAAGGAAGGAAGGAAGGAAGGAAGGAAGGAAGGAAGGAAGGAAAATGAAAGAAAAAGGAAAGAAGAAAGAAAGAAAGAAGAAAGGAAGAAAGAAAAAGAAAGAGAGAAAAAGAAAGAAAAGAAAGAGAAAGATAAAAAGAAAAAGTCAATGTTCTTAGTGGATTTGAACCTCACATCACATAGGGTCAGTTAACTGACATGCATTCACTGTGGATATGAAATGAGATTGATGATGGAAGAGTACATATAGAGGATAAGGAGTGGGTGAAGCTTTATAGATAATACATTCCAATAAAATGTAAAAAGCTCTTAGATATAATCATATTTGCACGTCTTGTGAGTGGTACAGCCAAGAAGGAAGGAAAATGATTTATGTTCTGGTTTCATGCTCAAATGTGATTGGTTTGAAATGCAACTATTTTCATCAACATACTATATTTGTTCTTTCATTCCATTTTTGTACATGTCACACAAATTTGTCAGCAATAAAATAGAAACTAATCACTTGCTCTGATAAATATGTCAAAATTAAAATACACTTAACCTCAAATCTCTTCCTAAAATGTCGAAATCATATGGAATATTAACGACATTCTTTTTGTATTTGTTGTCTTATTCATTTTATAATATGATGAAGTTAGCATAACATGATCTATTAGTTATAGTCTCATGCTGCTTATTTTCTATGATTCCATTATCTTTGCTCTTAATTGTGACTTTATTCATTATTTTTCTGTCATTTCAATAAGTAATTAGATTTACTTCCCTGCAAGTCTACAGGTTCATTCATTCCAAGTGAATTCTTTGAAGAATTATTTATAGATTAACTATCCTACAAATATAATATTAACCTACTTTCTTCCTACATAAACTAATATTTCATAAAAGGTCAAATGATGCCTCTAATATCTGTATATCTGTTATTTATTACCTTCAGATTTTAAGAAGTCACTAGTGCTTATTTGCTATTTATAAGTCTAGCTGTTTAAATATTTCTCCTTTAGATGTAAAATACTAATCCAAGAAAGTAAAGATTTCAGGTAATTAACCAGATAAATGAGGCAAAATATCGTTTTAAATAAAATAATGTTAATATTACTTATGTGGATCTCCTCCTCCTTCTCCTCCTCCCTGTTGTCTGACTTTAAGGTATATTTAAACCAGATAAACCTGGCCAGAGTGAGTGTATGAAATCACTCCTAAACATTCTTTTATGTAACTATTTTATGCTCTTAATTTATGCATCTCAGTTACCTGTAATGATATAACACCTCTAGATACCTATCCAAGTGCCTCTGCTGGTGGATACTGGAGTTGTCTCTCTAGTAGGGCTTTCCTGTGATACACTGTGCTATCTTAGAAATTAAGTCTTGACCAGAGGAGATGAGCAAAGACTGAGGACATCACCTCATGTCTCTATACTAGGCATAAACACATCTTCTAGTAGAAGGTTTAAGGCATATCTTGATCTCCAGCTCAAACTAATTAAATTGGACTTTTTCAGCCCTTTCCCCAAACTCAGTGGTGATTATATTAACAAGTGGCAAAATGCTATGAAGGACTTTTGAACAATTCAGTCATAAGCCCAAGAATGCTGGAGAATAAACAAAAAACAACCGGTGATCTAACACATTATTTAATTAGCTCATAACTCACTTATGTGAAATATGCATTTACATTTGAAAAAGGCTGCTTTTAGGCTCCAATAAATAAATTAGGATTACCGATTTATTAATATTTGTGTCCTAAAGATATAACAAAGTGACTGATGTACAGTAGATATTAACTCAAAGTTTGATGATGGATTTCCTGGTGGAAGGAAGGGAAAAAGTGAGGAAGGGAAGAGGGAAGGAAGGGAGGAAGGAAGGAAGGAAGGAACGAAGGAAGGAAGGGAGGGAGGGAGGGAGGGAGGAAAGGAAGGAAAGGAGGAAGGGAGAAAGGGAGGGAGGGAGGAAGAGAGGGAGTGAGGGAAGGAGGGAGGAGGGGAGAGAAGGAGGGAGACAGGGAAGGAAGGAAAGAAGGAAGGAAGGGAGGGAGGGAGGGAGGGAGGAGGGAAGAGAGGGAGGGAAACAGGGAAGGAAGGAAGGAAGGAAGGGAGGGAGGGAGGGAGGAGGGAAGAGAGGGAGGGAGACAGGGAAGGAAGGAAGGAAAGAAGGAAGGAAGGAAGGAAGGAAGGAAGGGAGGGAGGGAGGAAGGGAGAGGCAGTGAGGAAGGCAGAGAGGAAGGGAGAAAGGAAAGGAGATAATAGTGCCTGTAGTAAATGCTATGTTTCCTATTAAATCCCAAATTGAAGACAGCAGTTACTTTTCCATTTTCTAGAATTTACAGGAATTCCCTTTTATAGTTTTAAATTTTCAAATACACAACTTACCATATAGATATTAACATTCTCTTATTTTTAAGTCTCATATTCTTGTCTAGATTCAGTACTGCCAAAAGCATTTCAACTCCACTTTATGCATTTTAGTTGCATAGAATTTCCTGTTTTAATGCTTATGAAATTGGAACATCTTTCTACTAGCCGTGGTGCAAATTGCTTAACAGTAATGGAATACCAGCTACACCCCCCAACCCCCCCCCCCCCACCGTTTTACTTGAGGGAGAAGAGACAGGTAAATTCATGGAGTTCTATTTCTTTCTTTCCTAGAAAAAAAAAGAAAAAGGTAAAACAGGAAATTCACCTTCAGAAAAACAACAAGCAGGTAAGGCTTTTCATAGCCTTCACAAATGTGTAGATAAGGCACTTAATTTGTGGTCTCAGGGTTTTGATCTAATTTCCTGTATTTGTATCTCTGGCAACCCAGATACCATTGCCCACTGAATAACCTCAGCATGACCACACTGCCACAGGCTGCCTGCTGCAAACTCAGCTAAATGCAAAAGCCATCCAATGACTTCTGCCACAGAGGCTGGCGGCATATATAATTCTCTTAAGAAAATAATTATTCCAGCATTCAATGCATCATTTTTCTCACTGTTGTTTTTCTGTCGTTTGTGACTTCCCCATACCCAAGCGCAGTAATTATAAAGCCTATAGTTTAGTGGTTTAGTTTATATGACACGTGCACATGCACATACACACACATGTCACACATTCATGCCACACCATCATGTATAGATGGCTGAGAGGAACATCCTGATAACTGAGAGATAAGAATGCAGGCTGGAATTTCTCATTTTCTAGTAAAAAGATGCTTATCATTTCATTGAACATTATTTAATGATAGTCCGTGAAGCTGCTTGCAATCAGATTCTTTCTTTTTATTAGTTTATATCTTCTCTTAGTGCTCAGTCCAGTTCCTTGTACCCCTTTCAGTTCAGTACTTGCTTGCTAACTAACAACTTATTTGGAGAAGAAAAGGAAAGAGAGCTATAATATTATAAAGTTAATAATCCACAACGAGGTATTCTGCAGTAAACTGAAAGTCCTTTGTGGTCTTCAACTCCGCTTTATATATCAGACACCTGAATTATGTACAAATGATGAAGTTTATAGATGCATATTGCTGTGTTATAATTAGTCTATAAAGGTATCTGAAACCATAATATTGTTAATTTTGTACAATACATTTTCATATGCATCAAAGCACATATATTATACCAAAAAGAGAAAGTATTCAAAACAATCCCAAAGTTTAAACTAAGTCCAACTGTTTCATACCAATGAGAATTGTGTCTCCTTGAAGACTAATAAAAAACTTCACAAAACTCTCTCCCATTCCTTCCTCCCTCCTTCCATCTATTCCTTTCTAGGTGTGTTGTGCCAGAGACTGAATGAACAAATGAGAATATAGTAATGAGCTAAATAGGTAGGGTTTGGCCTCCATGTGACTTTATGTCTTATGGGACTGATTTCCTAAGAAGTAAATATATAATTGTGCTATCAAACTAATTATACTGTGTGCAAAGTCAGACAATAAAGAGCAGGCACGATAAGGCTGAGGGGAGTTCTTCTGACATTCTTTACATTATTGTGATGGCATAAACACCTTAGCACTTCAACAGTTCAAAAATCACTTCACAGATATCGTTGACTGCAGAGCTGGGAATCAGAATCGAGCTTCCTCATCCATTAACAAAGTCCAAGTTCATTTGCAGCTGTCATACTTGTCACAATGGAGATAACTGTTTTACTAAGAAGTCAGCATCTGATCGGGAATAAGAAGAAGGCTACGGAAATTGGAGAGCGTGGTTTTATCACTTAGGCCTACAGAATTCCAGGCAGTTCTAGGATGGTGACTCTCTGGGACCTGCAAGTGAAAGAATTTCTTAAAGAATCTCTGGTAAAGGAGTATGAGAAGAAAGTAAGGGGCCAGATGAACAATTGTGCAACACAGCCGGCTGATCATTTGTTATGCCGGCTTTAATGCTATCTGCATGTGAAGTTTCTGTCCTACCCGCCATTTGACAGAAACAGTATGTACAACAGCTTTAGAACTTGACACGGAACTAACCTTAAGTGGTTTCCAAGGGTTTCTTAGGGAAATTAGTAATAAAGTCTCTTTCATCAGGCTGTATCCAAGACATCTGCTTGGGAACACGGTGTCTAATCAGATATACAAATAAAATAGCTGAGACAAAAATGCTAAGGTTTCTGTGGTTGGCTAATTCAGATGAAGCCAATTTCCATGTTGTAGCTACGTTTGAACAGGATAACTCCCAGTTATAAATCATTCACCTAATGACATGCTTGGTGTCTAATATGGGTTATAAAAATCCCTGAATGTTGCTATACAGTAAGTATTTTATTTTATACAGATATGGAGCCAAGAAGCTCAGAGAGTTGTGTCTCCAAATAACACAGCCCGCAGGTGATAGTCACAGGATACAAATTCATTTTGGTGGATTCCAGGCTCTGATTTCTTATTACTATACAAACTGCCTTCCTGAAGAGACTTAAGACATGGATTTTCCATCAAGGAAATTATAATCTTGTTGCAGACATAGGACTCTTAATTGAATGTAAATCAGCATGTATTTACTGAATACTTCTGTGGACAAGATACTATGAGGTTTTAAAAAATGATTATGGAACAGTCCCTGCCCTTAAGAAAAGCTTCTTAGAAATAATGAGGTCTTAAACACCACTAAAAAACCTTCATTTCATTGATGGAGCTCTAGTATTCTGAACAAAGAAGTGCTTTACCGAAAATCATTGGCTTCTTATGGCCAAGCCCACATCAGAAGCCCATAATAGAGGTAGCGGTAGTAGCGACTGCATTCAGCATCATGGATGAACAGCCAGGGCACAAGGTCCACTTTATGCATTTTAGTTGCATAGAATTTCCTGTTTTAATGCTTATGAAATTGCCTGCTCTCAGAGGGATTCCACATTGGGGTTTGGTGTTCTGCAGCTGGTGTCTTGCAATACTTAATAATTTCATCTTTGAGTCAATGCTTTTAAGTGAAGTCCTCGGGGACAACAGGGTATATGCTGGAGATTTGAAGTTTCTGGTCAAGTGTGATTCTCTGTACTCCTGACTCTGCCTCCCCAGTATGTGCTCTGGGCTGTCAGCTACACACCCCGTGGGACCCTGGGAACCATCCAGCCATACTTTCCCTTCTCCTGCTTAGCTGCAATGCCTGCCCTTTATCTTTGGCAAGGAGCTGGGTGGGGACACAAAGAAGGTTCAGGGAATGGTTCACACCCCATGCAGTGTTTTTCACCAGGGTTAGGGAGCTGTCATATCTGCCCTAGGCTGGCAGAGGCACATAATATTTGATGGGTGACTCAGCAGGGACAAGCCTCTTGCCCATCCTCCACTTCCCAAGACAGAAATTGCAATCTGTTAAGATTCACTGACCAGTCCTAGATTAGAACAAAGGTTTTGTGAGAAGAGAAGATTTGAGTTTCTCGCTCCAGGTCAGAATGTTAGCTGGCAGGAGGGATAACCTACTGAGGCATCAAGCAGGACCCTAGGGCACCTGTGAAGTTTTATACTTTCCAGGTGATTCTTCCCATGCCTAAAAGCTCATGGCACTAAAATAGCAAATAACAAATGACATAGCATAATGTCAGAGACCCCAGAATTTTAAAAACAAGATAAAACAAAAGTTTGTATTTTAGTACTTGAAGCCCCATTTTTCTCTGTTTTTTGAACATCACAGCTCCATATTTTCATTGTGCACTCGACCTAGCAATTATGTAGCTGGCTTTGGTTACTATTCATTGGGTGCTGAGGATGTGCTAAGTACATGAACTACAGCATTTAGCTACTATAAAATCTCTGTATGACTGAGACACTGCTGTTAATCTGAGTTGATGAATAAGGAAAGCAACACTTAAAAGAATCAAGGAAATGTGCCTAAGATCACATAGCTAGTGAACAAGCCCCAAGCTTTGATCTATGGCTTCTTATAGTCCGTATTTTTATTTTATTTTATTTTATTTATTTATTTTGAGATGGAGTCTTGCTCTTGTCACCTAGGCTGGAATGCAGTGGTGCGATCTCAGCTCACTGCACCCTTTGCCTCCCTGGTTCAAGCAATTTCCGTGCCACCGCCTCCCGAGGAGCTGGGATTACAGGTGCCTGCCACCACACCCAGCTAATTTTTGTATTTTTAGTAGAGAGGGCATTTCACCATGTTGACCAGGCTGGTCTTGAACTCCTGACCTCAAGTGATCCGCCCATCTTGGCCTCCCAAAGTGCTTGGATTACAGGCATGAGACACCACGCCCAGACCGTATTTTTAAAAACTGTTCTTCACTGCTTCCATTCTGTCTGGCCTCTGGTACACACACAGCCCTCTTGCTCCACCATATCGGTCTCCTTCCTGCTGTCATGGGCTACAGAACTAATCCAGACTCTAGAGTGGCCAAAGATACTAGGCAGATAGAATGATCCTGATGTTTACAGGAAAACAAAAGGCAAGGCTCTTGTCCACAGCAACCTCTTAAAGTAGAGACTCTGCATTTTTTCCCAGGTAAAATTTATATTGTCTATGCACTCAGTAAGGTGAAAACCCTGTGTGGGCTGAGCCTTGTTTTGTTTTGTTTCTCTTAGAACTACACGGGGGTCAGTAAGTCTACATGAAGCCTGAACTCCTGGGTGCCTGAGACATAATTTTGAATGATGCCATAAGAAACGATGCCAGTAGTTCTGTCTTTAACCATAAAACCTGTAAGCCCACAGATAAAAAAGGGAATAGCATTCTTCTTTGATTGAAGGTCAAATGGGTTTTCCATATCTTTGTTAAGAGTAGGATGATCACATCCTCAGGACGGGACACATCTGCTAATAGATTCTACCACCATGTGTCAACACAGTGGAAGGTAAATGCAGCTCTGGAAAATCACATCTGTGATTAGACATTATTTTTTTTGGTTCTCCATATATCCTTGTCTCTACTGTTTTAGCCAAAAGTAAATCACAGCGGCCTCCACACCAAATCATTTCTGTTCCCCAAGCATGACCAGGATACGTGCAAACATCTGCCTTCACACCTCAGGTACCAAAATCTCGTTTGTTTGGAGAAAATGAATGTAACACATGAGCTTTCCCTTCCCAAATGCTCATTTATGGAGAAACAGGTTTCAGTCTCTAAATGATTACTCTATGCCTGGCAGGTGGAGATTGCAGCGCCAGTTCCGTTAATGATTTCTGAGGTGACGCTGAGGCCTCAGAAGCTGCTTGGCAGAACAGCTAGCAGGAAACTAATGAGTATCCCAGCACGACCCTGGCCCATTAAAAAGGGGGTATTGCAGGGAGAAAGGGGCGAGCAATGAATTAGAGGCCTCAGTCTCTGCTAAGAATATCAGCGAAGGAACTAAGTGCAGTCTAGAAAAGAAAATTCATCACTCATAATGATTGGGGTGTGTGCAAATATTTGATTTAATTTCGTTTATAAGTAAGTATTTTTTCTACAGAATGATGCATGGTATCAGAGATGGCCGAGAAGCACAATCTAAACTTGATTTAATGATGAGATGGGCATGGAGTGGTGGAAGTGACAGCAATTACAGGAATATGTTCGTGGAGAAGACATTGCTTTTCTAATGCACTTATGATAATCTTGGTTAAAACATAACAGAATTCTGCTGTGAAGAATGTACCTTGAAATTTTTGACCTTAAATGCTAGAGATAATGAATTAACAAGTTGGAAAATTAAAATATATTTACATAAGCACTAACCTAGTATTGCATTAGTAAAAAGAGCAATGGAAACATATAATTTCATAGTGAGCTCAGATACGTAATTGTTAATCATCCGAGTAAAATAATAACTGAATAATAATTGAAATGTTGAATAATAAAGATGATGAAAAGATGTTTTCTGAAGAAATTAGGTTTTACTTCTGTAAGGTTTAACAGGAAAAGAGACTTTATATGAAACATCTATTTATATGATTCATAGGAAATATAAAATCCCCCAGATGTAATAGGAAAAACAACGCAAAATGTGGGACTAGTTATTAAAAGTTATGAGTTAAAAATTTATTCTTTAGTTAAATATCTTTCTTGGCCTTTAATCAAATTAGTTTTCTTTTCTCTCCATAGTCTCATACTTAACCTAGAGCTCTATTTTCCAAACCCTCAACTGAGGAATTAACCCAACTAATGCTTAAAAATCTACAAGTTTTCATTTGCTAGGGTATCACTACAGACTAACAGATGGGAAATTATACAGGGCAGTGACTGCCAGGATGATTCACCAAGCAAGGAATCTGGTCTCCATCCAACTGTCCAGAACATTTCAGCAAAGGGCCACACACTGTTTGGGGAGAGGGATAAATGCTGACCCTTCTTTCTAGCAACTCTTCAGAAGTATGTGGTCTTGAGAGACATTTAGCTTTTTCATGCTCTATGTTTATTACCTGTTTTAAAAAGAAGGGGTAATGGGTTGTCTTAGGATGAAATGTTATAAAGCACAGAAGAACTTGTGAACTAAACAGTTCTTTGCAATGTCATTTCTTTACTAAAGAAAGGCACCAAAATAAGGTGTGCAAAGTCAAGGAAATCTGGTTATTTGACAAAAAAAGGAAATAGGATTAGAACTTATCCTTTCAAAGAGCGGGGTGGAAAATGCTCACTCTTTGAAGGCACTTAAATAATCAGATGCAGACTCACCACCCCTCAAACATATCTCTTATACTATCAGTTGCTGAATGGCACAAAACTACATAGGAGGATAGCATTGTCCACATCTCAAAAGCTAGGTCAGATGTTAAGAGACATAACATGGTGTCAGTTTTTGGGCTTACTCCTTTGGCAAAAGTTGGTGAATAGAAAAGGAATATAACCCACAGACACATGCTCACCAAGAGCTCTCCAAGCAGAGCATCACCCTGTTCCCTGAGAGAATGGAAATGGAACAGTACCTTAGGTGCACAGGATGTCAGAGCAGCCATCTGCCAACAAAATGACTTCTCACAAAGGCTGGTGGATATCGTATAATTCACCAAAAGCACTCCAGAGGATGATCCCCTCGACCGGACAAGTTGGGATGTGCTTCTGTTCTGCTAGGGATTGGAAAATAGTGGCAAATAAAATTTAATCCAATCCTTCAAAAACCCCACTAAATATAGAGAACTACATATGCAGATATAGGTATAATAAATAATTTCTGAAGCTGGGATAGAAGTTCAGGGTACAGAGAGTAACAAAGGAGGTATTATCCAATTTCATCAGAAGGGAGGGGACAGAAGGCAGAACTTACATAGGGGAAATTATTATTTCATTTGTGATAATCATTTTTAACCTTCTTGGAGTGTTTTTGACTTTTTTTAGATGTATGATTTGATTTCCCCTCTTTCTGAACATATGAAGAAAACTTTTATTTTATGTTATGTGTATTTCATTAATTAACTACATCTCTCCAGAAGTCATCAATGTATCTTTTGCATAGTTGTATTTTATTGTGGACAATGTCTCTATATTTTATATGTTTGTGATTTTATAGATCTAAGGAAATCAACATGTATCCAGAAGTCATCAATGTATCTTTTGCATAGTTGTATTTTATTGTGGACAATGTCTCTATATTTTATATGTTTGTGATTTTATAGATCTAAGGAAATCAACATGTATCCAAATCCATTACTCTTTAGTGGAATAATGCTGTGAGGGAAAGAGAGAAATAGTATGCTTATTTTGCTAAATCTTACACATCACATTTCAATGCCCTATTTTTTTTAAGGAAATAAAAAATGATATTGTATTTTATTTTAATTTGCATATTTTTAAGCACTGTTGAGGTAAATTTTAAATATTTCTTTGGCCATCTGTATTCTTTACTATATATATATATCATATGGTCATGACTGTTACCATTTTTTAAAATAGGGAAAATAGTTAGATTTTCTCATTTTATTTGATGAAAACTTAGGCTGAGAAACATGATTTTTGGGCCCCCAAATGTATGATATTTGTATGTGTAGAAGTACAGATTGCAATCCATTTGAAGTTTAAGAAAACATTATGACAACATAATGAAATCAAAACACTCCTTTCCATTGTTCCTTCAGTATGTCCTTGGGTTGAAAGATTGCGTGAGGTCCACAGTAAGGGTGCAATTAACTACACATTGGTCTGTGAACCCACTCTCTGATTTTTCAAACTGTCAGCTTGTACTTTGACCGCTGATAACATGGCCTTGCAATCCTTACACAGTCTTGTCACAGCTGAATGCAGACATCTATAAGATTAGGTTCAGGAAACAGAGACTTAGATGAGTAAAAGAGAGAGCTCAAAGTCTGAGAGGAGATGAAAAAAGCAAAAGTTGTTAATGCTTGGAATGCAAAAAGGGGGCTTGCCTCCTTTTCCTGTGAGTTGGATACCTCCTTTTGCAATAATAAATTATGTGCCAGGTCAACTACAGTGGTTGCGGTTGTGGCGCATCTAGACAAAACAAGCATTTGTCTCTTTAACCAGAATAGTTTTGTGATGAACTGGTCTGTGGTTTTTAATACAAAGAGTGCACATGAAGAATCCTGAAATAAAGGGCAGATAATGAAGCAATGATGCTTGATATTTATCATTACCATTTTATTATTTTAAAACACTTTTAGCATATTGAAGCTTCTGTGCTGAAAAAGTTGCTGTTAGCTGATACCATAGAAAAATCATGAAAGTTTTGAGGAAGAAGGAATCTGACAGCTTATCTTGTCTGGTATACTTATTTTACAATGGGATAAATATGATTCTGAAAGATGCGATGATTTGTTCATGGTGACACAGAAAGGTAGATGTGGATCCAATATTGGCACAAAGATTTCTTATTCCTGACATGCTGTCACTTCTACCACACACATTTACGCTGTCTGGCATCTGTATACTAAAATTTCAAATATTACTGATGATATATTGTGTGGTAAAAAATGAATAAGACACCATCTTATTTTAAGTATTTAGGTTCTTCAAAAACGTGAAACCTCAACAATGAAACATAGATAGGTAGTGAAAAAATCATGCTTTCTGACACCTAACTATGTCATTAAATGATCATTGAGTGGAATAAGTTGTACTTTTTACTGAAATGCTTTGGTAGTCCATAACGTAGGTCCAACCAGCAAATTTCTATAGATTACTTTTGCTCATAATGCTAATATAAACATGTCTGAAGTCACTAGTGTCAAGCAATGTCAATCCACTCCCCATCACAGAAACTACAAGCCATCTTCCATAATCCAGACACCTCTCTGTTTTTGTCATCTATGAAGCCCAAGTTAGTAGTGCCTACCTGGAAGGGTCATTTTGCTCCTCTGTTTCCAGGTCTCTGTGTTGAAGGGCCATTACTTATTTCCCTTTAAAGAAAGTGACCGAATTGAATACAGAGCACTCCCCAACCTCCAGGAGACTTTATGGGAAAGAACTGCCCACTCATAACTCAGGATGGTTTAGGAAGCTGACCTCACCTTCCATCACTACGAGCTTCCAGTCATCTATGCAATGAAGTGTGACAACAGCTTTAATAGTATGTGAAAATGTATTTTATTATGGGGCCATTAATTTGTCCTGCTGGCTATGTGATGTTCTCCATATGCTACACGGGAAAGTGCCCTTCTGCTTTGAGATCTTTCCTGATGAGCACTCTGCTTTTACAGTGTGGAGCTCTAATGGGCACCTTTTCCCTGCTCTGCCCTTGGGAGACATCAGCCTCATTCCATCATTTTGTTTGTGCAAGGAAGAGTGGAATGTCATGGAATTACATTCTTAACTTGTGCATTTTCTTTTTAGTACCCAAAGGTATCTGCCAAGCTTTGCCTATACAATGGATTTAAGAACATTATGATCAAGAGAATAATATTTAGCATACAGAAATTTTTTGAAGCTCCATTAATTTTACAAAGGGGTTTGTGAGAATATACATGGAATAAAAAAGGCATATAACTATGGAGGTGGATATTTACTTTCCAAATCAGACAAATAAAAATTGCACACCAATGTGGTAACCTAAAGAAAAAAATATCAAACTTGTTTTTAAAAATATATACTATACATGTGTTAAAAGAAAATCTTAAGAAAAAATAATTTAGCAGAGTTTATTTGAGCAAATAAATGAATCATAAATGAGGCAGCACCCTAAACCAGTAAAGCTTCATAGAGGTTCACTCAGCAACATGACAAACAGTATTTATAGACAGGAAAAGAAAATGGCATACAGATACAACCTGGTTAGTTACAGCTTGATTTTGCCTTATATGGACATATCTGAGCTGTCAACAGCCTGTGATTGGCTGAAAGCTCGGCTGCTGGGATTGACTGAGACTTGGTTACTTGTTACAATAATATACTTTAAAGTTCAGTTGTGGTTTGTTCATATAAGTTAGGTTATCCTTTGCTGCATATGGCAAATTCAATTTAATTTAACATACGTTAATATGTAATGATGTCATCTTTCAGCACATTTTGAGATCCAAAGAATTTTAAATCACAATTTGTGAATACTCTTATATTACACCTTATTTATTCAACCAGATATTAATGAATGGCATATTACGGACTAGGAATTATACTAGATAGAGAGTGGGAAAGAGAGAAGGTGCATACCTGTGGTTTCTGCTTTTGTTAGCTCTTTGTCTGTCATATGGAACCATGGAAATTCTTAATAAATATATGATTCATAAATATATATCTTTGATAGGGGAAACAAACAGGTATATTATTCTGTAATTGTTTATGTAAGTGTCATAATGCAGGACTTTGCAAATGGACATGGTGTATTCAGAGAGCAGAAAATGAGATTCCCCCAGATGGTAGCTTTTGGGCTAACTCTTGAAAGATGAATCAGAATCATTCAGCATTTGCTTATGAAGAGCTGCCTTTGAGTGTATTCTTCTTCAAGAATTGCATTTTATTAAATGAACAGATCATTTCAGAAAATAATAGAAGACTTATTATTTAATCGTGAATTACCCTGAACTCAGATGGCTTTGTTAGGTACTGCTATGGACTGAATTGACCCTCAAATTCATATGTTGAAGACCTAACACCCAATGGGATGATACTTGGAGATAAGGCCTTAATGGCAAAAATCTCAGTTACTTTTGCACCAACCTAATATTTAAGTTAAACGAAGTCAAAAATGTGGGGCCTTAATCCCTCAACTGGTAAAACTTGTGCTTTTAAAGAAGAGGAAGAGATACCAGAGATCTCTGGTATTCTATTGAGGTAAGAAACAGACACCAGGGATCTCTCTGTGAATACACAGAGAAGAGGCCATGTGAGGATGCAGTGAGGAGGCAGCTGTCTGCAAGAAAGAGTCTTCATCAGAAAGCCACCTTGCTGGACCCTTGATTTTGAACTGTATCCTCCAGACTCTGAGAAAATAAATGTCTGTTGTTTAAGCTACCCAGTCTGTGGTATTCTGTTATGGCAGCCTAAACTGATTGACATCTTACCTTCCCATCAGAGAGTAACTTCCTCTAGTCCGGGGATGGTTCCTGTTCTTTAGTATCTTAAATGCCTATCTTATATCTGACAAATGGTAAGCACATAATAAATGTAGTTGGGCCTGCTCTCTGTATCTGTAGGTTCCTCATCCATGGATTCAACCAACTAGGGATCAGAAATATTTAGAGAAAATAAAACAACGAAAAATAACAATAAAACAATAAAAAAATAGTAAAAGTAATAAAATGTGATATAATAACTATTTTTACAGCATTTACATTGTATTAGGTATTATAAGTCATCCAGAGATGCTTTAAAGTATATGGGAGGATATGTATAGGCTATGTGCAAATACTATTCCATTTATATCAGACACTTGAATACTTACGGATTTTGGTGTTCTCTGGGGGTCCTAGACCAATTCTTCTTGAATACTGAGGGACACCTGTACTTTTTGAATGTGTAGACTACATAGGGTAGCCAGCTCTTCTTTTAGAGAATTTTATTTTGCTGATCATAGGAAGACTGCTCCAGAAACAGCTCATTTTCTCCTTTTCCTATGTTCCTCACGGGGCTCCTTTATTTATAGGGAAGACTTACCTGAAGCATATTGATTTAGATTTAAAAAAATTGTAAGCTGACAAATCAAGACAGACTTGGATTCAGATGATCAAATGGTGTTGATTGGGTTTGTCTCTCTCCATCTCTTGGCAATACGCTTCCTTTTTGTTGGATTTGTTCTCTGGTGAATGTTTGTGGCAAAATGACTATTAGCAGTTCAATATTTATGTCCTTCCAGCTTAGCAAAACATCAGTGAGAAAATAATAATTAATTTGTTTTAATGATTATCATTCCAAGCACTTTAGACACAGAAACTCATTTAATCAGCAACTCATTTAATCCTGCTAATACTTATGAAGTAGGCACTATTATTATCCACATTATGCAGATTAGCAAACAGGCACAAAGAGATTACAAAACTTGCCCATGGTGACATGTTTTGGAGGTTGAGAGTCTGGTTCCAGAATCTGTGCTCAATACCATTATTCTGTGCTGCTTCTTTCTAATATGTATATTCATCACTTGCTCATTATTTCCAGTGAAAATCCTGGCCCTTATTTGCCTGTTTTGGGCCACATGGCCACTCTTGGGCCAATCACTCTGGATAGAGTGAACTGTGAAAACCGGAGCTTGCTAACTGTCCAACACTAAGTTGAGTATCCACCCTAAGAGCCAGAGGAAAATTATTGGTACTAAAGGAGGGAGCTTTTCAAAGGAAAAGCAGGGGTCCTGTTCTTTAAAGAAAAATAAATTCATGCTGGAAGGAAAAAACAACAACTTTCCACTACATCTTTAATTGTACTTTACTTCCTTTCCCATAGAAGGGAGATTCAATTACAAATTGAATGGAAGTTATCTGAATTATTTTCTGCCTATATGCCATCTTTTTAGTGCTAGTGTAAAAACAGCATTCTCATCAAAACATGAGGGGTCTACAGATTATATTTGGAACAGAATAGCATCCTACATATCATTGCCTATCATGATCTAGGCAATGCAAAAAATATTTCACTTTTTCCTTGCTTTCTTTGGCTGACTTTTTATGTGATTCTAAACAAATGATAAATGTAGATTTGCTTAAAGCAAATTCACCAGTTATAAAATAATAATGGATAATATCAACTGCTACAAGAAAAATGCACACTCATGTCTAAATTATATATAGGTAATAAATGAATACTATTTTAGTAAAAGGAGACTACTGGAGGGACATGAACTTTATTTCTCATCTCATCCAGAAAAGACTATATATAATTTCCCACAAGATATATTGACCATTTTTTAGCTCTGAACTCCGCAAACACATTTGGGTCCTGAATTACATGAAAATAATTCCTGATGATAATTCCCTGAACTTCAATAAAGATCTTTTAAAATTTTCTTAGTACACTCACATATATCTCATAAAAACAACTAGTTTATAGAGGGATTAGCAGAATCTAAGGTTTCCAAAGCTGTGATTTAATAACCAAAACAAAGCCATTGCAATGCTTGGCTGAGGGTGGACAAGGAGGGGGAGAAAGTGCTCAGAAAGAACATTACAAGGACTGAGTAGGGCAGATGCTGGTGTTTACTAAAAGCCTAATTAACTCAAACAGTGACTCAATTTGATCAACAGTAAGTCAAAATTCAAAACCCCAGAAACCAAGAAAAAAAGGCTGACTCTGAGGTTAGGCAGTACACGATTTAGGTGAGTCTGGCTCAGAGTTGGATCCAAGTGCACAATCCTTTTGCCTTCCATCCTGTGAAGCTTCATCCTTCAAGAGGGTCTGTATCTATGTGTTTCTTAAATCCGGCAGCAGTTGATTATGCAATGTGGAGTGAACAAAAGCTAAAAGTTGAGGTTCTGTCATGTACACTATTAGAATTTGTTCTATCAGGCAAAATTTGACTCAACTAAATACAGTATAAAAGCAAGAATAGAAGACAAAACGCAGTAGAAAAGCAAAAAACAAGTAAACAAGCAAAAGAAAAACAAACAGTAAAGTAGAAATGTCCAGGTTAATAGCTGATGGTTATGCTGGTCAGAATGACAGCAGATTTTAAGTACATTTAAAATACAGAGTTGGGGAAAAGGATTCCAATCTATTTCAGGTGGGAAAGCAATTAAACTGATCTGAAAAATGTGATGTGGGAGGTTAGGTAAGTGAAAACATTTAGTGAACGTGAAGTTAAAAGCGGGGATACTAGAAAAGAAACATATTTTGGGGGGGACTAACATGAGTTTTTTATTTTATTTTTTTAATATGAGTCACTAGATTCCTTTGTGAAAAGATGACATAGACATAATATTATCTAGTTTTTTCTTGCTAAGACCACAATTAAAAACTCTGGACATTGTAATAAATAAATAGTCTCAAAAAATAGAAAGTAAGGCAGACCAGCTAGGAACCTCAAGACCCAAGGAAGGGCATAGTGGTAAGTTTTCTTTTTATTTCATATTTACTAAACTTTGAGGTGAAGAAGTCAGCATTCTGAAAATGCTAAGCGGGCAAAAAGAGTTCAACAAAAGGCTATTTTCTCTAGGCGAAAGAGCCAGGAAACAGGCAGCCTAGCAAAACAAAAATTCTTTAAACGATCACCGCTCTGCTCTAGCGAAACACCACAGAGAAAACTCTGGTCCCACTGGGTCCCACTACCTCTCACACCAGCGAAGACTGAATGTGAAGCCCAGGCGTTCACTCTGCTGAGCTACAACATGGCACCTCAAGTCCCCTGAATAGGTAGTGTCAAGAAAGGCAGAATAGAAAGATAGGACTTTCATTCTCATCATGTGACAATAGGCCTCCACCCCTCCGCAGTGTTAGTGGAGACCGTGTGAGGAGCATGGACTTTTCGCTCCTACTGGACAGTATAGAGACTTTCCACACCCATGTGATTGGAGTGATACCAGAGGAAGCCTAGAAAAGAGTCAGGATTTTCATCATCAGGCAGTGGTAAGAAGGCTACCACCCAAAGTGCCAGTGAAGGCTATGTGGAGAGCAGTAAAACGAGGCACTCCTGTCCCTCTAAGATATGGCGTCATCAGTGGAAGCCCCATGGGAACCAGAACTTTTACCCAGCGGTAATGATTAGAGTGGAAAAGCTGGACTTCTACCTGCATTTGGCAGTATTGAGGCAATGCTCCCTCCCTTCCCAGAATGCTGCTAAGGATCTGTGGGATTAATAAAAGAAATAGCATTCCTGCTATCAAAATCTTTGTGGGGAAGGTGTCGATAAAGAGGGTAGAGAGGAAAATGCACCTTAAAAATGGCTACAACTTACAAAATTTTCATAATTCTGCAGATTCAAGAATCTGAATAAGCCCAAATAGGATTAACTCAAAAAAATGTATACTGAGATACATCAAACGCCTGAAAACTAAAAAAAAAAAAAAAAATGAAAAAAAAATCTTGAAAGCAGCAAGGGAGAAATAACACATTACTTAGAGTGTAAATACATTTTTCAAGTACCGAAAGAAAAGAACTGTCAACCCCATATTCAGAGAAGAAGATATCCTTCAGGATGAACAGGATCAAGACTTCTCAGGTAAAGAAAAATGAGAAGGGTGTGTTGCTAGCAGATCTACGCTAAACGAATGGCTACAGGATGTTTTCTAAACAGGAACACATACAAACAAACAAACAATAAGACTCTAGAGACAGCAAGAAGGAAGATGTTAAACAAAAATATGTCTGAGTATTAGTCTTTCCTTTTTCCATTGTGTTTTAAAAATTTTGTTTCGCCGGGCGCGGTGGCTCACGCCTGTAATCCCAGCACTTTGGGAGGCCGAGGCGGGCGGATCACGAGGTCAGGAGATCGAGACCATCCTGGCTAACACGGTGAAACCCCGTCTCTACTAAAAATGCAAAAAATTAGCCGGGAGAGGTGGCGGGCGCCTGTAGTCCCAGCTACTCGGGAGGCTGAGGCAGGAGAATGGCGTGAACCCGGGAGGCGGAGCTTGCAGTGAGCCGAGATCGCGCCATTGCACTCCAGCCTGGGCGACTAAGCGAGACTCTGTCTCAAAAAAAAAAAAAAAAAAATTTTGTTTGGTGGTAGGAAAAATTATAACAATGTCTGAAGTTGTTATAAATGTATGTAGATTAAATATTAAGATTATATTCTAAATGGGAAAGGATAAAGAAGTGTACAAGGAGGTACAGTTTTACACTTCACTTAAACTAGTAAAATGATAACTCTGTTAGACTGTGGTAAGTTATCCATGTATTGTGTAATACTTAGAGCAAACGCCAAAAATGATATAAAAAGATGAGCAATCAAAAACACTATAGAACATTCAAGATGTATTCCAAAAATTGTTCAAGTAATCTACAAATGAGCATGAAAAAGCAAACAGGGAAAGGAAAAGCAGAGGACACAAACAGAAGACAAAACATAAAGTAGCAGATTTAAGTCTAGCACATGAGTGCTTGCATTAATGCAAATGATCTAAATGCATCGATCAAAAGACTGATAGTGGCAGCATTGATTCAAAAGCATGACCCAACTATACGTTGTCTAGAAGAAATTTAGTTGACATACAACTATCCAGGCAGGTTGACAGTAAAATAATGAAGACATGTATTATGCACTTATTAATAAAATGAAAGAAAGAGTAGCTATATAAATATAAAATAAACATCAGATAAAAAACTTAAAAGAGACAGAAGGGGACATGTTGTAATAATAAAAGAATCAATTGACTAAGAAGTCATCGCAACCCTAAATGTGTACACACCAAAAAAATTGAAAGATATATGTAGGAAAACTGATAAAACTGAAAGAAGAAATAGACAAATTTCCGATTATATTTGGACACTTTAATACTCTTTCAAGACAATTGAGAGAACAACTAGAGTAAAAAAACCTCAGCAAGAGTAGGCAAGAACTCAACAACACAATCAATCAACAGGGTCTAACCATTTTTTTAAAAGAAAAGTCCACCAAAACCAGAAAAAAAATACATATTCTTTTCAAGTTGATATATATACCAATATAGACCAAATCATGGGCTATGAAAAAAGCTCCAGTAAATTTAAAATAATTTAAATTATACAGCATACATTCTCCATCTACTAAAATTAATCTAGAAATCAACAACAGAAATGCAAGAAGAAAATTTCCAAACACTTGGAAACTAAGAAGTACACATGTATAATCTATTGGTCAAGGAGGAAGTCTCAAGGGATATGAAAAAATATTAAACTGAATGAAAATTAAAATGCAACTTTGTAAAAGGTGTGGGCCACAACTAAAGCCGTGCTGAAGGGAGAATTCGTGTCACCAAATAAAGTGGTCCCCAGTTTTTTTGGCACAAGGGACTGGTGTCACGAAAGACAATTTTTTCCACAGACCAGGGGTGAGGGTGGTTTGTTTGGGAATGATTCAAGTGCATTACATTTATTTTACACTTTATTTCTATTATTATTACATTGTAATATATAATGAAATAATTATACTACTCGGCATAATATAGAATCATTGGGAGCCCTGAGCTTGTTTTCCTTTAACCAGACGGTCCCATTTAGGGATGATGGGAGACAGTGACAGATGGTCAGGCACTAGATTCTCATGAGGAGTTGCACAACCTAGATCCCTTGCATGTACAGATCACAGTAGGTTCACACTCCTTTGAGAATCTAATGCCGCCACTGATCTGACAGGAGGTGAAGATCAGGAGTTAATGCGAGTGATGGGGAGCAAATGTAAACACAGATGAAGCTTTACTCATTCTCCCACTGCACACCTACTGCTGTGCACTCCAGTTCCTAACAGGCCATGGACCAGTATTAGTCTGTGGCATGAGGGTTGGGGACCCGTAGCTAAATATACAAATCAGAAATGAGATAAACACTCAAATCAATAATCTGAGCTCCCACATTAAGAATCCAAGAAAAGAAGAGAAAATTAAACCTAAAACAAACAGAAGAAATAAAATAATAAAGATGAGAGCAGAAATAAATGTAATTGAAAACAGAATAAAATAGGGAATAATCAATGAAATAAAGGGCTTCTTCTCTGAAAAGAATAATACCATTGACAAAGATTGACAAAGAAAAGAGAGAGAAAACACAAATTACTGATATCATAATGGAACAAGCAATAAGTCTACAGATCATGTAGACACCAACAGGAAAATGATGGAATACTACAAACAATTTTACAGTATAATTTTAACAAGTTGAATAAAACGGACCAATTCCATTACAAATACTATCATAACTCATTAAAAACAAAATAGATAGTTTGGATAGCTGTGTAACTTCAAAGGAAATTAAATTTGTAATTTAAGAAATTTCCTTACCAAGAACTCTCCATACCTCAAAAAAATAATTTCTACCAATTATTTAAAAAAATTAACACAAATTCTACAAGTATCTTTCAGAAAATAAAAGATAAACACTCTAAAATTTATTTAAGAAGCTGGCATTACTCTGATACTTAAAAACCAAAATTAAACAAAATCTGAAGAAAAATATCCCTATTATACATAGAAACAAAATCCTTAACCAAATATTAGCAAAAACAATTCAACTATAATAATTCAATTCAAATTCAATTCAAGTAACTCACTATATTTGATTATACACTCTAACCAAATAAAGTTTATTATAAGAATGCAAGGCTGGTACAAAATTCAAAGATCAATGTAATCTAACATATTAACAGGTTAAAGAAAAATCACATGATAATATCAGTGAATGAGGAAAAAGTGTTTGACAAAATTTAGCACCCATTCATTATATATGTTCCAAGAAATATAGAGACCGAGGGGGACTTTCTCTACTTGATAAAGAGCATATAGAAGCAACAACAAGAAAAGCAAAAAAGCAAGAAAGCAAGAAAGAAAGAAAGAAAGAAAGAGAAAGAAAGAAAGAAAGACTATCTTGGGTAAACAGAGGAAACAAAGTAAGGACATCTGCTCCCATCATTTTTATGCACGTAGTGCTGGAAGTTTTGGCAAGTATGATAGATGAAGGAGATGAAGCTTATGTATTAGAAAGGTAGGAATAAAACTTTCTGTTTGCAAATGGTGTGATTGTCTCTGTAGAAAATCTCAGGAAATCTACAAAGGGACTCTCAGAACTAAAAAGTGACTCCAATAAGGTGACAGGATACAAGAGAAACATAAACTGTTTTTTATATATTAGCAAAGAATATATGAGAAACAGAATTAGAAATGCAATATCATTTCAGAATTACTCAAAAATTAAATGTTTAGGTTCAAATGTAACAAAACAGACACAGAATTTATATAACAAAAACTACAATGTTTTTATTAAAGAAGAAATGTTGAGGAAATCAAAGAAGGTCTGAATAAATGGAAAGATACACCATGTTCCATATTTGGTCTCAAGAGGTGTAAATATATCAGTTCTTCCTGAATTGTTACACAAGTTTAATGTAATTTCTCTCAAAATTCGGTGAAGATTATTTTATAAAATTATATATAATAAGGTTATATATAATACATATATACAATTATATGTACATACATACACACATATATGTATGTATCTCACACATACAAGATAATTATGGAAAGGCAATGTAAAATAGCCAACAGCCTGTGCAACATGGAAAAACCCCATCTCTACTAAAAATAAAAAATTAGAGGTTGAGGTAGGAGAATCACCTGAACCCAGAAGGTGGCGGTTGCAGGGAGCCGATATCGTCCCAGTGCACTCCAGCCTCAGTGACAGAGTGAGATCCTGTTCCAGCGAAAGAAAAATAGCCAAAGCAATTTTTTAAAATAAAAAAGTGGAAGGAACCAATCTACTTGACTTCAAGACTTACTATTTAGCTACGGTGATACTGGTGGAGAAATAGACATAGACATCAAAGAAACAGAATACAACACCCAGAAAGAGACCCACGTAAATATCCCCAACTGATCTTTGACAAAGATCCCAAAGCAATTCAATGGAATAACAGCAGCTTTTCAACCAACAATGCTGGAGCAGTGAGATGTTCACAAGCAAAAAAGAATGTTAACCTGTCTCACCTCTTATTCAAAAATTAACATAGATCACATATTTAAAAGTACAACATAAAGCTATAAAACTTTTAGAAAAAAACATAGGAGAAAATCTTCAGCATTTTCGGCTGGCAAAGGGATCTTAAGCTTGACACCAAAAGCACACTTCAGAAAGAAATAAACTGATACATTGGAATTTACCAAAATTAAAACTTTTGCTCTGCAAAAGATATGTTAAAAGTGTAAAAATCCTAACTAGTCACTGAGACAGAGTTTTGAAAAATCACAAATCTAACAAAGGAATAAAGTCTACAATATAAAAAGAATTCTCAAAGCTCAATAGTAATTTAAAAAAAACAATTAGAAAATGGAAAAAAAAGTAAATGAAGAACTGTCTTATTCAAGAGGACGTACAGATGATATATAAACTCATCAATAAGTACTAAGTATCATAGGCCGAGTGTAGTGGCTAATGCCTGTAATCCCAGCACTTTGGGAGGCCAAGGCAGGTGGATCACTTGAGGCCAGGAGCTCAAGACTAGCCCGGCCAACATGGTGAAACCCCACCTCTAGTAAAAACAAAAATTAGCCAGGTGTGGTGGTGTGTGCCTGTGGCTCCAACAAGAATTGCTTGAACCCAGGAGCAGAGGTTGGGGTGATCCCAGATTACATCACTGCACTCCAGCCTCAATGACAGAGAGAGAGACTGTCTCAAAAAAAAAAAAAATGTAATATTATTAGCCGGTAGGAAAATGCATATTGAAACTACAGTGAGTTGTCAATACACAGCTATCAGATTGCTTTTTAAAGAAAGATGGTAACACAAGATGATAGTGAGTATGCAGAGAAACTCACCACTTGTATATTGCTGGTGGAAATGTAAAATGGTATAAATACTCTGGAGAACAGTTTGGCAGTTTCTTGAAAAACTAAACATGGAACACCATAGAATTTAGCAATTACATTATTGAGCATTTATGAATATTTATCTTTGCACAATATCTTGTACACAAATGATTATGGCAGTCTTATCCATACTAACTAAAACCTGGAACTAACCTAGGTTAGTAACTAACCTTCAGTGGGTGAATGGTTAAACTAACTGTGGCACATCCATACTCAGGAATACTACTCAGTAATAAAAAGAAATGCACTATCAATCCCCACAACCACCTGAATGAATCTCCAGTGAGTTATGCTTAGTGAAAAAAGGCAAAAGAAATGGCTACATGCTGTTTAATTTCATTTCTAATAGAACATTCTCGAAATTAAAAAAATATCAAAAATGGTGAACCAGGTAGTTAAGGGATGGGAGAGCAAAGATGGGAGGAAAGTAGGTCTAGCTATAAAAGGGAAGCAAGGAGTCCTGGAGATGAAACCTTCTGTATATTGACTGTATCAATGCCAATAACCTGGTTTGGATATTGCAGTACAGTTTTGCAACATGTTACCTTTGAGGCAAACTGAGTAAAGAGTATGCGGGATCTCTATGTATTATTTTTTATAAATGTATGTGAAATTCCAATTATCTCAAATTAAAAGTTTAATTTTAAAATAAGAGAAAAAAGAAGGGGAAAAGTAAGAAGATTATTTGTTTACTGGCTATTGTGCTTGATTTTCATATGTGTGGATTACACACACACAAAAATAGTGTGGCAAATATTTGTGTTCATGTTTCTTGAGAATTCATGGTATTTGTTAGCTCTCCTTGTTGACTTACATTATTTTTATTACAATGTTAGTTAAATAAGTGCAAACATAAAAGAAGTGTCTAAACTCATTTACTTATAGCTTATATGAAGCTATCAAGTCAAAAGAATGTATACATTAAATGCTAACAAAACTAAACAAACAATAAAATCCAAACTAACAGCATTAGTTTACTATGACAAATGATGTGATTTTGTTAACCCTAAATCAGCAATTACAATGTGAATATAGCTCTGATGGTTCTAATGCCATTTATTTTACTTTATTTTAGTGCACTCTTACTTCCATGCACTGCATGGTAATTCAGTTTTTCCACCATTTTTCTCATTTGCAACTAGTGTACAATCCCTGCTCATATAGTGTGCTGTAGTCTTACCTAATCTTGTTTCCTGTTGAATTAATCATTTATGTATTATTTTTGCCTCTGTTTGCTTTTTCTTAAGCAAGCATGAATATTTGGGTCAGTAATTATTTTGTGCCAACACTATCATGAATACATGTTTTAGCGGACTCTGAAATTATGTAGAGGCCTTTAGACATCTGATAAATCGTAATTGGTCCCCTAGATTTCTCGACCTCCTATTTAAAAAACATTGTGCTTCAGCTAACTCAAACGGACCTTACAGAATACTTGTAAACTTTTAATTAGCTTCAGATTTTTCTATCTAATCAAAAGATGATATAATTTTACTGCTAAAGAAAAAAAGAGGGGAAAAAAAAAACACAAAATGTGAGTCAGAAAAGCTCACTAAACTACATATATTATCAGTCAAAATGTGTAATGAATAAAGTATCATAAAACTCTACAAAATAAAATATCATTTACTTTGTTATACATGCCACATTTTCTTTCAATATTTATCTGTTTATATCACTGTAGGCTACAAAACTACTGAGAGAAAAGTGTGTTTCAAAGCTGACATAAATATCATTCTGTGAAATTTAAGAATATAAAATAAAGATTCTCCTGAACCTTCTATGTCTTGTTGCAGGGGATTCAATTATGAAGTAATTATTTTGATGTATATAAAGTATGAAATGAGTTTCTTCTCTATACTTAAAAGTTTTCTCTAATGGAAGTTAGATAAAACTACAATTTTATTGTACTAGGCTACAATATGTTGTGTTAATAGAAATTTCTTACTTACATTTGTTTTAATCTTTGGCAGGAATCTTCTAGAAATCTGTACAAGCTAATTTTGTTAAGTATAATTTTAAGCCATTGCAGTGAAATGGTAAATAACAGCAGCCGCATTTGAGTTTTGGTCTTTTGAGATTTTTCTTATTTATTAGTTTTATTATGCAGTTTTCTTGTATAAAAAGACACTTAAATAATGTTCACCACAAATAAGAAAGAAAACAGCTATTCATGAAAAATAAAGACTTCATATTTTGTCCCTTGATACTAAGAATGGGGTATCTTAAACACATCTCTATCTAAATTTACTTGCTGGACATTCACATTTATGCCACATAGCATTGTCATTTTAGAGTAGAAATATGCTTTTTCCATTTCCTGTATCTTTTCCTTTTTTATTTTTCCTTCTCCTTCCTCTTCTACTCTTTCTGTTTCTTTGGCAATTTTGTGTATTTTGTATTTTCACATGGAAGATACTGAAAATTTTCACAATGTGTTTGAAAACCAATTCTGTGGGACCCAGTGACTAATTTTGGATACTACAACAGCAATTTGAGTAATTTTTATTGTAAATTGGTGTATATATTAATTTTCATTTTTGTTGTAAATATTTAGAATACTATTTAATATCAAGAAACAAATATATTCTTACAAAGAGAAGAAGATGGATATGAAAAAGGATATAAAAAAGCTTTGAGGCAAAGAGTAGCTAAGCATAGTTATAAACAAAATTAAACCAAATAGAAAACTGTATTACTCTCCTGGTGAACAAAGTGGAACATGAAAAAAGAACTTACAAAGTTGATATATGGCCATAACGTATAACGCTTTTGAGACTTGGTAAGGAGGTTTCATTTTATTCCAAATTAAAATGTGACTCTATTGAAAGACAAAATAGTGACATATTGAAAATTCTTTTTTAACAGAAAAGTAGAAGGCAGTAAGAACTGACAACATCCACTAGAAGACTATTGCAATAATCTAAGTAAGAAATGATGTTGACTTGAGCTAGAGTACTGGCAGAGGAGAAGTGAAGATATGGGTAGATTTAAAATATTTTCAAATATGTATGGAAATGTACATTAGTTACCACAGGTTGGATGTGGAAGGTATGAAACCAAGGATGATGATGATGGTGATGATAATGATGATGAATGATGAAGATGATAGACAGTTCTTATTGTGTATTTTCTGTAAGTAAATCACCGTGTAAAACACTTAACAAAGTCACTAATTTAGTCCTTACAAAAACCTCAACATACAGCTTTTACTAGCATTATCTCCATTTTACAAGTGGCTATGGACTAACTGTTTGTATCCCCCTAAAAGGTTTCTGCTGAAGCCCTAATATCCAATGTGAGAGTATTAGGAGGTGAGGCCTTTGGGAGGTGATTAGGTCATCAATGTAGAATGCTCAAGAATGGATTTAGTGCCCTTATAAGACTAGACACAGGAAAGGCTGTATCTCTCCAGCATGTGAAGAAACAGCAAGGAGATAACCATCTGCAAACCAGAAAGTGGTCATATTAGTGCCCTGCTCTTCAATTCCCAGCCTCCAGAACTGTGAGAAATAAATTTTTGTTGAGTCACCTGGTCTATGCTTTTTGTTAAAGCAGACTGAACTAAGAGACAAGTGATGAAAATGTGACAGAGAGAGGTACAAAAATTGTCCAAGGCAATAAAATAGCATAATATTGCAGGGCCAAGAGTTGAACAATAGAGGCCATGTTCCTGGTCATTGTATCCTACTGATATGTAAGTTTTCTGGCTTGAACAGCTAAATGGATGGTAAAGTCATTTAGAAGAAAGCAGAAGTCAAGTAGTTGAAGTAGAGGTGAAGTGTTGAATGAAAAGCCTAATTTTGAACATAAGTATGGCTTGAGATGCAGAGGAGAATTGGGATCTCAAGATAAGCATATGATTCTAATGTTTATTTCTCAGTATATACATGATATTTAAAGCCATAAGAATGTGTGATACCACATTCTTATGTGTATCACAGGATAGATACACAACATAGCGATGGAGAAATAGTCATTACTAAAATTGAAACACATTTACAGGTAAGGTGTTAAAAAAAAAAAAGAACCTTATGACAAGGCTTAGATAGAAAGATCTGCAACGTAGATGGAAAATTGGAGAAACAGATTCATCAGAAGGCCAAGGGAAGACTGTTTTAAAAAATAGGGATTGGTTAATAACATCGAATGCTGATAAGTAATAAGAGGATGCAGAAATACACAAGGAATTTGGCAACATAACAGAAAAATGGAAGAAATGCCCCGTGGGAACAGGGTCAAAGAGAGAATAGAAGGTGGTCATATTGTGGCTTCCTTATTTCCTTCAAGTATAACTCTCTCTTGGTAGCAGAGAAACCGGTGGCTGTATGGACTAGGGGACCAGTAGAATTAAAGTATATATTTTTACTTTTCATATGAAGATAGAAAAAATGTGTATACTTATATGATAAAGAAAGAACAGGCAGTGCCAACTATACTACTGAATAATAATTCATTCATCCTGAACACTGTGCTTTGCACTATGACAGGTGACTCCCAAACATTCCAGCTCCAGTCCCCACATCAAGGCTGTGAGGTGAATATTATAGTATTATGTTTCACAGATGAAAATCCTGAGATTGAGCTGGGATAATTCACAGGCTGATGGTCACTCAGCAAGTGAGGAATGGATGCATAATGATGATGTAAATGAATTCAGAACCAGTGTCAAAAATGGCAGACCTCTCTCTACTCCTAATCTCTTCTTTGGCTTTCTATTTTCTCGTTGATTTGAAGAAGCTTCCTGTAGAATGCCAAATATTTGCTAACCGCAAGCTTTCTGCCAAGTCAAAATTCCATTTGCTGCCAAAAAAAATCTGGCCCAGAGATAATAAACATGAAGATATATGATAGACTACAGCTTTTGAGTGACTGCTTTGTAAAAGTGCTGCGTATGTATAGCTATAACTAAATTTTCCAGATCTGGCCTCAATTGCACATGAGAAGTTCTTAATGTCCAGTCTGTTGAGTTCTGCTGGAATGAAAACCATCTTTCTATTTTCTTCCCATCCTCTACACCCAGAGTTTTAGAATAAAGAGCTTCCTAAGTATAAGGAATGCTAATATCACTTTATGTGCCTGTATGCATAACACACACACACACACACACACACACACATCTTAAATAATTTTCATTCTTGACTGTTACCATATGGCACAGAGCTATTTTGAAAGGTTATTTTATAGAGCTGGCACAGAAGAAATGATGAAACAAACAAACAAAAATAATGCTAATCTAGTTTTTTAAAAAACAAAAAAGAGCTTTTAAGGAATCCTCATTTTATTGGCTTTCAAAATTAAAAAGTTGTCTCTTTCCTTATTTTATAACTAGGCTCTTTTTAATGCATCAGTCCATACGACAAGAAAATTATACTTCTATTATTATATCTTTTTTTAAAAAAAAGGTAGGATTCTTCCAGCCCTGTTTGCTTTCAATAAGCTAGTTTTGCTTTGTATAATGCAGACTTTATGTGGCCCTATATAAATCACTGAGGGTGAAGGAGGCAAAGGATTCTTCTTTGTTTCTCTATTACATGAATCATCAGAAACAAGAGGAAGGCCATGAGTAGACTGCACGAATACAGTTCTGCCTTCGTAGGCAGCTTTTGTGAGGTTCTAGTTGAAGAAGTAAGAAATCCAGTGACAGAGGTACCTTTCAGATGATACTGACTTGATGAAATGTCAAAGACACCATTCTGGAAAGAAAGTAGGTTTCTCATGGCTGAGATACCAAGATCAATTTCCATAGTGCCAGATATGGTTGTGAGTCACTCTTACAGGAGCTGCTGAAGACGTTCAAACCTTTGAAGGCAATTCACAGTTTACCCCCCACTCTCCTGTTAGAGATAGTGGGACTCTCACTTGATTTATATTAGAAGCCCAAAGGAGCCCAATCTTCCTCACTGAGCAAATAAGAAATCAAACATGTTCACGTTCTTGTGGGGTTGAGGATCAACTTATACCTTGATTCTGAGGTTTATTTTTATATTAAGGAAGGGTTTAAACTCAGATTTTTGAGAAGACCATAGAATAATCATGCTGATGGCTTAATACTATTAATATTAATAACAAAGAGATGTACTTCAACTGTACAGCTGTACACAATCCTTAATTTATTCATCAAATATAAAATGGTGCTCTTTCTTCAACACCCAAATTAAAGTAATGGGACCCAGCAGCAGTTGCATTTATTTATTATATATCTATATTCGACTATAAATTACCTCCAGAGTAGATTTAAGAAATTCTCTTGACTGGGCACAGTAGCTCACACCTGTAACTCCAGCACTTTGGGAGGCCGAGACGGGCGGATCACAAGGTCAGGAGATCGAGACCATCCTGGCTAACACGGTGAAACCCCGTCTCTACTAAAAATACAAAAAACTAGCCGGGCGAGGTGGCGGGCGCCTGTAGTCCCAGCTACTCAGGAGGCTGAGGCAGGAGAATGGCGTAAACCTGGGAGGTGGAGAGCTTGCAGTGAGCTGAGATCCGGCCACTGCACTCCAACCTGGGCGACAGAGCGAGACTCCGTCTCAAAAAAAAAAAAAAAAAAAAAAAAGAAATTCTCTTGACTGGGCACAGTAGCTCACACCTGTAACTCCAGCACTTTGGGAGGCCAAGATGGGCAGATCACCTGAGGTCAGGAATTCAAGACCAGCCTGGCCAACATGGTGAAACCTTGTCTCTACTAAAAATACAGAAAGTAGCTGGATATAGTGGTGTGCACCTGTAATCCCAGCTACTCATGAGGCTGAGGCAGGACGATTGCTTGAATCCAGGAAGCAGAGGTTGCAGTGGCCAAATCGTGCCACTGCACTGCAGCTTGGGTGACAGAGTGAGACTCTGCCTTAAAAAAAAACAAAAAATGGAAAAGAAAAGAAAAAGAAATTCTTGCTACTATAGACTTGTGGAAGAGTAGTTCAAATGGCAAATTTAATTCTACAAATATCACTTCTTTGAATATTTAACCAGGAGATGATTTTGTATATATTTAACACTTACCTTATCTGCATACAATAATTGTTTCTTATACATATTCCTTTCTATTTTCCATAAAGGGTGAGAGTTTCTGCAACTGTATTCTGAAAGTATTGACAGAGCTGTTGTTAATTTGCTCATTTCTTTACCTTCTCCCTCTAAAATTATTGGTTCATAGGGATATTTTGAAAAGCATCACAAAATCTTGTTGCCAGTGAATATTCAGTACTATAATTCATTTAATTCTTTAACTCAGATTTTAATAGAATCTGTAATGATTTGTTGAGCAAAGAACTGGTGGATTTGGCTTGGAAGAAGCAATGACCCTCATTCCCTGCCTTGTCTTATATCTGTTCATGCAAGTTTTATGACAAAGTGGAAGCCTGGTGTATTTAACGTGCTCTCAAAGACATATTCTTTGTCCTTTTTTAGGTCTTTTCAAGATTTAATATTCCCTTTGAGTAGAAATTAAAGCTGGCTGAGATGAAGTAGAGGCAGAACTATATCTCCAGAATTTTATATCCTACATAGAGTTCTAAAGGTACATTTAACAACTCCCCTAGTTCAAACCATACCAGTTTTTTAGCTTCAAAATGCATTTCTACAGGCTGCTGACGAGAAAGATGTCTGATGGGTTGGTTAACTCCCCTCCCATTTTCATTCTCTGTAACTATGCAAAGCTCCTGAGGGTAAAAAAAAAAAAAACCTAAGACATTTACATGTGCATGATCATGAAATAAAAAGTGATGAAACAGAGAAAAAGATTTTATTTCTTGGAAAAGTAAATGATTCAGTGCTAATATAGTTAGAAATGGTACATAACTTACTACAGATGTTTAAAATGCAAGCAATTCAGGGGACATCTCTAAAAAAGAAACCGCTACAAGAATTTATCAGAATTTTGTACTGTATGATTTATTTTAATCGGTACGTACTATTATTCTAATTATAAAAAGAAAACAAAATGAAATATTATTTGAACACACACACACACACACATATACATCAAAATACCTATTTCTAGGTGGTAGAGATCATTTGTAATGGAGTTATTTAAATAAAACGGACTTGCTGCAAGCTTAGTGTAGGAAAAATGTTTAAGAACAATGCTTTTGGCAGGAAAGTAATACACACTTTGGTTTTGAGATGCATTCACACATTCATACTACCAGAAAGCTGTTGGTAAATTGCCTCCTTGCAGGCAATAGACTTTTCTGAAGAGTGAAGTTTTAATGCTAACACACAGACAAGAACCCTCAGTAACTCCACTCTTTATAATATTTACATCAGTAATGATATATTTTGACAATTCTTTGAATTATATCTTAAATACATCTCAGGAACAAATTCCCGATAACATTAGGATACAAATATTTATACGACTCTCAGGGGAAATTTCTAACTTTGATTCATCTCGTGAAGCGTGACAATCAATACTCATATTGTCTGAGACTTCATGCTTCCGTTGAATGGGCAGTTAACTTTGTAGATCTGACGGTGAGTTTCAAATAAACTTGAATATAAAAGTGACAGACTGTAATCTGCATCCTTTAAAATAATCGAACATATTAACAGGGCAAGCCCATGACCTCTGGTGCTCAGCCATGCCATCTCTTCATTCTAGTGAGGATTTGTCTGTCTGTACTTGGTAGACAGAACCAGGTGCCAATTTGTTACACTTTGCATGGGCTGGGTGATAGCAATCAACATCTTGGTTTGAATTTTAGGGGCTAAATTTTGCTTTGTAGATATTCTTACAAGCAATTTGTAAAACCCCATGCTACCATGGCAGAATCTATTTTCAAAGAGACAGGTGTTAAATGGACCTTTGTTGATTTGTCCCCCGGAGCTTTTCTGCGCATGGCTTCCTTTCTGTGGAGAATGCCTCCCTGACACTCTTTCCTACCCGTCAAATTCCTCTACAAATTTCAAAATCCGCTGAAAAAGTCACTTCTGAGAACCTTCCTTGACACTCCCAGGCAGTCAGTTGTTCCCTCTCTTCTGTGATTTCTCTTCTTTGTGCACACTTCTATTTTAGCACTAGCCATATTTGCTGAAATATAGGAGCAAAGCAAATGCTTTGGAGTTAGACAGAATTTGAGCTGAATTCCAGCTCACCCATCTACTAGGTTGACTGGCTGCTTTTCTGACCACAATTTTTTTTTTAACCTCTCAGCCTCAGTTTTTTTCATTTTAAGATGGGAAAAATGAGATTTATCTTCATACCATTATTTTGGTATTGGCTAGTTTTCTTTTTTAAAATAATTATATTTGGGTCCACCACATTACTAAATATCCATTAGAAAACTGGATATTAGAAAACTGAACACATCCTTCTTTTATTTCTTGTAGTCTCACTATATGACAAGCATTCTTCTAGTTGCTAGGAATATGCAGTGACTAAACCACCCAGGGCTCTTGACCGCCTGGTACTTTTTTTTTTTTTTTTTTTTTTTTTTTTTTTTTTTTGAGATAGAGTTTCACTCTTGTTGCCCAGACTGGAGTGCAATGGCACGATCTGGATGATCTGGGTTCACCGCAACCTCCACCTCCTGGGTTCAAATGATTCTCCTGCCTCAGCCTCCAGAGTAGTAGGGATTGCAGGCATGTGCCACCATGCTAGGCTACTTTTATATTTGTAATAGAGACGGGGTTTCTCCATGTTGGTCAGGCTGGTCTTGAACTCCCACCTTAGGTGATCTGCCCTTCTTGGCCTCCCAAAGTGCTGAGATTACAGGCATGAGCCACCACATCCGGCTGACCTCCTGGTACTTTCATTCCAGACAAGAATATTAAAGATAATTATTAAGCAAATAAATATGAACTATAGATTAAAATGATAAGTATGCTGAAGAAAATACTCTAGGCTAATAAGATGTAGAGAACTTTTGGTCATGAGTTTGAAGAACAATTGAATTCTAAGGTGGTAAACCTGGCTTCCTACATTTGATCTGAGACCTAGGGAGCTAAAAGCCTATTGGAAAAATATGGAGAAGTAACTTTTTTAGGAAGAGGGTAGAGCAAGTGCAAAGGCCTGGAGTGGGAAGGTCTTTGGATGTGTTTGGGGAGAGACACAGAGTCAGTGAATTGGAGTCCAATAAGTTAGTGAAAGTGTGTTTAGAGGTGAAGTGTTTTTAGAAGGAGGGAGAGATCGGATCATGGGGGCCTTGCCTAAAGCAGGAGCCACTAAGGAACTTGAGCCCAGAGTAGAATTCAGGGTGACACCAGACCTTGTTCCATTAACTTGTGAAATGTTCCACATTATCAGAATTTGGTTTGCGAACTGAAAATTTTATCTTGCAATTCTAGAAGTGATCTATTGTTTTCTAAAGAGGAAACGGCTGGCAAAGAAAGAAACTCACTCATAAACTGTCTTTGCTGTGGAGTTTATTCTCACAGCACCACCCTGCTGGGATGCTCAGGAAGGGCTTAGGACTCAAATCTCTACTTAGTCACTTGCTCACTGAGTGACCTTGTGCAAATAACTAGACCTCTCCAAATCTCAGTGCCTTCATTTGGAAGAGGGAAGTAGTAACAGACTCCGGTAGTCACCCAATTTGAGTTAGCCATGAGTATTTGCTTTTTATAGCTGATAAACTTGTTATAAATGAGAGTGTGATTTGTTTCCTGGCAGAAAAGGATAAATCATTCTTGTGTTCTTCACTTAGGCATCCCCTCTGATCCTCTTGGTGATTCCATTACGTTTCACGCAAACGCTTACCCTGGAGCATATTATCACAGTGTACTTGCCTATGTGTGTATCATTTTCCTAGGCCTCACATAGCAAGACAGCTAATTCCATGTGATTAGGGACCTTCTTTGATTCATTATTTTATTTCCTGTATCTAAAACAGAATCTGGTTTGTATCATGCATATAATTATTATTTGTTAAATTGCCTCTTGAATGTGGAAAAAATGATTAATCTTGCTTATTATCCCCTCAAAAACACAATTAGGGTAGAAGTTGGAGGTGGTAAGATTTGGAAATAATATAGAGAAATTCATTTTCACCTAGAAGTTGTTCTCAGGTAAAATCAATGGCCTCCATAGGGAGTGTGTGTTCAGGGTTGCATCAGGTGACTGCTTGGCAGGGATATTCTAGAGGTGATATGAGCATCACATGGATCTTTTGAGAGACTTTCTTCTAGGTTGCTTCCAACTTTGGAATTCTTTAATTCCAGTCTTTTCATGGCGGCATGAACAAATTAAAGGACTGGATTTAGAATATGGGAATAGCATGATATGTGAGAATGGCAAATTAATGCCATATTTCATGATTCACAAAGCAAAATTATTTCCTGTAATTTTCTGCCATGTGATGTCTTATAGTCACTCTGAAAACTATTTTGGATAACGTTTCAAGCCTTCTCCCACTCAATTTTTGGTGGTGCTCTCCGTGTGTGAGTACTTGGCAAAACTTGTTTAATGAGTGCTGTATTTCAATTTGCCTGATAATAAATGAGTCAAAGAGGAGTACAGATAACCGCATTTCCATTGACCATTTTAGCAACAGAAAACAGCAAATGCCTATTGACTGACAGAGAGTTACAGAGCAAGCCAATGACAAGATGATTGAAATATCTGCCTTTAACCTTCCAGCTCCTTGTTCTATCAAATAAATGAAACTATGCTTTATTGATGCTGTGTTTATATTTGGGAAAGCCTGCACATGAACACTGCCTGAGGTTTGATTTTGCAAATATTATTAGAAAATAACCAGCTGTGTTTGGACCTGAGGAAGCTATTTATTATTTTAAATACTTGGAAGGAAGGAGGAATGCCTGTATGCTTTGCCTGTGTGATGTGATCTCACTAAAAGACATGATGTGTATATATCAAAACTCAGTAAAAGAGGGAAATTCCTTCAAGCTTCAAATGTTGATGAACACTTTTGCTTATTTCTAATAGTATTCCATTCAGTTCACACAGCCTAAATTCTTCTGAAACATTACCTCAGCAGAGTTTGTTAATACATTCTTTTATGTCTGCCCACCTTTTAAACACTCAGTTTACACTTTCTTTTCCCTGGCTAACTTCATGTAGCAGATAGGCAAACTTTATCCTAAAAAGTAGTAAAATGAACCTCAATGTTTAAGCAATTAACTGATATACATAGTATATTTATATAAGGCCATGTTTAAGACACTCTGCCTAAGGTATTACAGACATAATTTTCTCGTAATTAAAATTTCTTTCTTTCATTAGCTTACCTGGCTAGCACTACATATTAAAACCTATGTACAGAGAGGCAGCAAATTACATTCATTTTCTGCTCTTTTCTTTATTGCTGCTAATGCATCATATAGGGCCCAGAATATTGCACTAGTTCAGCTTCCTGTCCCTGTTCTTAACTTTTTTTCTCATTACTTGTCATGTTTTATTGGTGAACAAGTATAACAAAACGTGGAATACACATTTCAGTTCTCTGAAGACATTTTCAAGATTTGTCTAATTACTCTCTTTCTTCATAATGGTAAATAAATTATTTATCTTGCTGCAAAAGTTCATTTTAATGAGGCATTTAATAGAACATTTTCATAAGACCTGAACACAGTAGCCATCACAAAAAATAACTGGATAGGAAATAGTGGAAACAAATCTTTCTTCTGCATTTATCTGCATTAAGTACTTACATAGGTGTTGTTTAATCTTCAGAACAGCTCTAGGAAGAAGATATTGTACATAACTTAACTCATTAAGAAGAAAATTGAAGAAGTGAAGGAACTTGTCCAATCACATGCATCTGGTCAGTTTCAGCAGTGAGGTTTTTGTCTAGTTTGCTGTGCCTTAAAATGTTTGCGCTCCGTGGTACTTTATGCTGTTCCTTTCTTCTGTAGGAATTAGGGCTTAACTCATTTTTGACTGAGGCAGTTCAAGTTAAACGTAATATGGAGAAATTACCTCTACAGCCATACAAAAATTAGCAGGAAAAAAATGTCATTTAGAGGAATCTTTATGGAAAAATGAGAAGCAAACTACTCCTTTATGAAAGAGGCCTCTAAAAATCAATTAATGTGGCACATATACACCATGGAATACTATGCAGCCATAAAAAAGGATAAGCTCATGTCCTTTGTAGGGACATGGATGCAGCTGGAAACCATCATTCTCAGCAAACTACCGCAAGAACAGAAAATCAAACACTGCATATTCTCACTCATAGGTGGAAATTGAACAATGAGATCACTTGGACACAGGAAGGGGAACATCACACACCAGGGCCTATTGTGGGGAGGGGGGAGGGGGGAGGGATAGCATTAGGAGATATACCTAATGTAAATGACGAGTTAATAGGTGCAGCACACCAACATGGCACATGTATACATATGTAACAAACCTGCACGTTGTGCACATGTACCCTAGAACTTAAAGTATAATAATAAAAAAAATCAATTAAAATGAAAACTAACACAATTAATTTCCTTTAGGACTTAAAAAAATCAGTGTTAAAGCTTAAAATAAACGAATTCACTTGACACTACTGGAAACTAGTTATTGATTCTGTTATTATTATTTATATTAATTGTTGGGATGAATAGAGATATGTCACTGATTATCATTGCCATGAAAACTGAGATTTGAATATACCACAAGAGTTCTCATCTCCTGATTTAAAAGAACTTTTCATATCTGTATCTTTCAAAATATCAAAAATAAATCTTCAATATTTTTGTTCACTTAGAAAGCTACAGCATATGTTTTAAGAATATTAAAACTTGATACAAACAAAGGATTTCAATGAAAAAATATGACTCATGAGGAAGTTTATTGGGAAAGATGACATTGAGTTTCTAGCCCTTTAATGTACATAGGGTTAAACTATAAAAGTGCTGAGATAAATCTCTCCATGTGCCACAAGGTATAATAATTATGACTGGCCTAAACTATAGACTCATTTGATGTGACCAAGTGATGCCCACTTCTTATAATTGAGGGACATTATTTCCCAAAACCCCCTTCCCCAAATGTGCTCCATAATGCACCTGAAGTATCTTCATTATCATAACATGACTTTATGTTTAGTATTACCATCTTCTCTGGAGTCTTCTTTCAAAATGTTGATATTTCAACAGTGAGATAACCTCCCTTCTTGACAAGATATTCCTGACCAATGCAGGAAGAAAATAAAATATTTTATTATGAGAGACGGAAGACACCAATAGCAAACTGCATACTCTACCACTGTATTTAGAATCAGTCTCAAATTTAGCTGGACTTCACATTCATGGGTTCAGCTTTACAGGTTATGTAATATTTTGAAATACAAATTCACATTGGAAGACTTGTCATGAATAGACCAAGAATCCTTAATTCAAAGTATCATTTAGAAATGTTAATTTTTGTCAATCAATATTAAATCATCTTACAGGGTTTCCCTCAGTGATATCCTAAAACTCAGTGGATGTCATTTTTATCCTTTTTTTTTTTTTTTTTTAACTATCAATATCATCTATATTCCTCTTTTTTTGGTTCTATTAACAAACTTTTACTGATCACCTACTATAAGCCAGGTTATCTATAGATACTTGGATTACTAATATAGATATGTTGTTTCTTCCACCTTGAAGAATTTCAATTTTCTAAGAGGGGGCAATCAGGGGACACAAAATTACATAGACTTCCTAAATGAGCATACTTTAAGAGTAAGAGGCACAAAACAAACAAACAAACAACAACAGCAGCAACAAAAACAAAAACACACAAAAAACCCATAATTTATAAAGGGCATGGGATCTGGGGAGGGGGGTGGAATTGACATTAACAATTTCTATGTAAATGGAAAAATGTTGTTTTTAAAAAACTGTTTTAAAATAGTTTATGTCTCTTCAGAGGTCGATTTATCTTGGGCAAGCAATACATACTTTTGCTCTCGGAAAACTGCCAAAACTTATTTTCTTACTATTTGAGTAGAAAACAAGTATTCACCATTGTGGCCATGGAAGACATAAGCAGGCCAAAAGCATCATTTACCTAAGTAGTGATATGTTAGGTACACAAAGTAATTGTTCTGCCTGGTAAATGAAGTTGGATGTATCTTTCAAAATAAAGTAAGTGCAAATTTTGTATGCCTCTTTGGAAAAAATAACACCTTTGTTTGATTTTAAACACCTTTCTTCTGTTTGTAAATTTTGGACTTTTCTTATGGAGTTTTATATAGCTGTCTTTGAGCAGCTGTTTGTAAATGAGAAGCTGTGATGGAAGTATCTTAGGAAGGTGATGAAGGCTGTTCTTTATTTCAACCCTAAAAAGACTGTGAAAAGGAACTAGACTGAGCAAACACTAAACTTGGATTATTGTGTTGTGATGTGATTGTGTCCTTTAGGTCAAAGGCGAATATCCCAACAATATGATTGGGAGTTGGGTTTCTCCTGAAGGGAATGGCATTTCCCACAATCAATAAACCTGGGAAGAGTCCAAAGATGGGACAGGAAATAAGGAAATGAAACCCACGGCCTGGATTCTTAAACTTCATGGGGCCCAGACTCTCTTGCTATTATGTCTACTCAAGGTCGAGTGAACACAGGTGTTCACAGAATGATGATGCCTTGGTTGTGTATCAAAAAAGACTCAGAATTTAAGTAGTTCGATTAACTAATTACTAGGCTGTATCAGGAAATGACTGACTTCTAATTGCCAAATGGCTTGTAGTGCCATCATTTGAACAACCCCAAAGACTGAGTTCCATTAATTGCAATGATAACAGACAAATCACTGTGTTATGCAATTACGAATACAAGGTGATTGTTTTGGTGTCTATAAAATGCCTTACTGTGGGGGATATTCTTCTATGTACCACATTGGTGTTGCCAATACTTGTTTCTGTGGCAAAACAGACAAGAGACCAAGGGATTCTGTTCCCCAATAAAATGCCACTAGGGGGCAGCAGGAGGTTATTTAATCCAAAGTAAACTCAAAAGTATTTTTTTCTTTTCTTTTTCTTTTTCTTTTCTTTTTGAGACGGAGTCTAGCTCTGTTGTCCAGGCTAGAGTGTGCAATGGCATGATCTTGGCTCACTGCAACCTCCACCTCCTGGGTTCAAGCGATTCTCCTGCCTCAGCCTCCTGAGTAGCTGGAATTACAGGCATGTGGCACCACGCCAGGCTACTTTTTTTATTTTTAGTTGAGATGGGGTTTCACAGTGTTGGCAGAGTGGTCTCGATCTCTGACCTCTAGATCCTCCCGCCTCAGCCTCCCAAAGTGCAGGGATTACAGGTGTGAGCCACCGCGCCTGGCCTAATCAAAGTATTTTCTAAAGTACCCGTGTTCATACTAGCAGTCACAAAACAGAGGTGTAGTAATGAGTTCTCACTGACTTTTCTCTTTTGCAACTTGGTTTTTAGAAGACTACAAGCAATCAAAACAAGACTAAGAAAGACATAATGGGACTTGAAGCACCTTTGACTGTTTTCAAAGAAAACAGATGGGTGATATCTGGATTTGCCTGATGCATCCTAAACTGGACCAAAGAAACTGCATTTCAATGGTTTTGTCTCATTCTGCGTTACAAGAGCAGCCACTACTCTTTCATTCAATATTTCCATACAAACCATGTTCTATGTCATTTTCATAATTTTTCAAATGACTGAATCTTCAGTTAAGAGAATTATTTGATCTCAGAGACTTAAATCCCTAATCAATGCAGAAAAAAATTTATTAGGAAAGCTTCAGCATAACTTTCATATATTGTAAGGCGTAACATCCTGTTATTTCTCTTCCTAAATGATTCCAAAATTTCCCTCCCCTTCCCACTTCTACTGCCTAAATTTAAGTCTGTCATCTCTCCCCTGTGTCATTACAAAAGCCTCCTAATTTGTCTCTGCAACTGGTGCCTCCTTCATCTGACTCAAGCTCTCGCTGCAGCTAAAGTTTTTGTTAATGTGGCTGGATGAGAGTTCTGTCTACTTTCCCTTAGTCTCCTCGGTGGGTCCTTCGTCCTCTTTCTGACCTCAAAATCTCTGTCTTCTAGGTTAGTCTTACCAATTTATACTCCTTTGCTAAGGGATATCATATTATCCAATGGCTTTAGAGACCGGATTCATGTTTTGGACTCTCTTCAGTCCCTGAGTTGTAATGTTCATTTTCACATTCATTTGAATGTTGAATAAGCATCTCAACTTCACAAGTCCAAAATAGATCTCTTGATTTCTTAAGCTCCCACCAACCAGTGCCTCCAGCCTTCTCCAAATCTATAAATGACATCATCCTGACTCTGTTATTCATGCTCAGATCATGCCTCTCTCTGCCTGAAAATCCATATCACATTCATTACCAAGTCTTGTCAGTTTTGCCTCCAAAATATTCCCAAGAATCTATCTCTTAACCCTCTGTCACCACCACAACCAATTCTTGCATCGTTCTCACGTAGAAGGCAACAATTAACTCCTAACTCACTTCCCTGCTTCTACTCTTGCCCAGTCAATTCACATAGAATGTGAATGACTTAAAAAATCAAATTGTGTGACTTCTTTGTCCTATAGTCATTAATTATTTCCTACTGGAAAAATTATGAAATATAATCTTCTGTCCATGCTCGTTAAGACTCTTAATAATATGAACCTCTTTCTCTTTCTGACCTTGTTTCTTATCACTCTTGTACTTATTCCTTCCACTGTATTCATAGTCATTTTTCCAATCCTTGTACATACAGTACTGTCCCACCTTCAGGCCATTCTACTTGCTGTTCTGTTGGCTCAGAAGCTTCCCCTGACATCTTTTCATGACTTGCTCTTTTATATCCACTTTTGCTTCAGGTCTTTTCCCAGAGAGGCCTTCCCTATACTAGAACTTTCTAAACTAGAACCTCCTGGGATAGCCTGTTGCACTGGTGGTTTCTAATGAAGCACGGTCCTTGGGGTTCACACACGAATGTGGTCACTTCCCTTGAAACAGGGCTAACTCTTGGGCTCAAATAATCAACAAGGGAGGTGACACATTGCCATTTATGGGCCCAAGCCATAAATGGCCTCAAGAGTTCTGCTTTTGTGTTCATTCACTTAAAAATATGCATAAATCTTCATATGTTCACTCTCCGTTTGTGCCTTTCCTACTGCATGTAAATATTCGAATGAATATTTGTGCATAAAACTAAAAGAATCTTTTTTCTCCTTTGTGACTGACTACAGAATTGTTAGGTATACTCAGAGATACCATCAGGCTGGCACACAGAGGTGTGGCCCACTGGTCTGTTTCTGATGGGTCATTGGTGCCCATGAGTACCAATTGCAACATACTCTGATTACCTCTGCCTAGGTTCCATGATATTAATCACCTACAAATAGCTCAGTCTGCCTATAGATCTCTCTCTTCCACCCTTTCTAAGATCAGCAATACATTTCTCTTAGTCAAAATCCAAAAACATTGATTCTCTTTCCTAAACCAGCACACATCCTATCCTGCTTCCATACTATTATAAAACAATGACCATCTCTCATGTTTCAGAAACATTCTTTTACTTGTATTTTGGAATCCAATGAACTCTCTCTCTCTCCCTTCACTTCCTCTTTTTAGAGTAACCTTCCTTTAGTATATTCAACCTCTCTTTTCTATTGGTTCTTAAGGATGCTCAAATACATATTTCAAATGAATATGTAGAGAAACATAAGTCAACATTTACTCCCCTTCAGATATCACTTTGACTTGTTATCCATGCAGAAGCATGACTCTCTAAATAAATGTTTCTACCTGCTTCTTCCCACTTCCTCACTTCACTCATACTTTTCAATCCATTTACCTTTGTTTCTAGCCTTGTCTGTCCATCAAAACAATACCCACTCTGACCTGTATGTTGCCTGACATTTTTAGTCCTCTACCCCTTATTTCTCAGCAGCATTTTAAACTGTGGATTATTGGCTTCTTCTGAAATATTACCGTTACTTGGCTGCCATGCCATGCTACTGGCCTTGGTTCTAATGCATGTATAGCCCCTGCTTCTCTGACTCCTTTGTCCACCCAGCGTTCTAGCCTGGGCCACTTCATTATGGCATTCATCAGAGCTTGATTCTTGGTCCTTGGTCATTTGCTTTTTCTGCACCCTCCATAGGCAATCTTACTGATGTCCACACTATCACCACATATATACAGATGACTTCAAAATCTGAAAAACCATGAGATGACTCCTCCAAATGCCAGCCATGTATCTAATAGTTACTTTACATATTCTTCTTAATGTCTCAAAGACATTTTAAAAACTTACCAAAATTGAGCATATGCTCTCTACTTCTCAACCCATTTCAATGTTTTCTTTCTTCTTGTGTTTCTTTTCTCAACTAGCACTACCAGACACCATGCTCTGGATTACCCCTATATTGTGTATATTCTCTCTCCTTGTAATTGTCAGCATCTTGGATCAAACTACTATTATTCGTTTGTTGCATTAATGCGAAATCATTCTTACTTATGCACCCATATATACTAGGGTTCATCCACAATCTGCTGAGTGATATTTTCCAAATACCAATAGGGATATGTGACAACCCCATTCCTGCTCCTTGCTTAAAACATTCCAAAGGCTTCTTAGTGCTCTTTGGAAATTCATGAAACTTCCCATTCTTAAAGCTACGATGCTTCATGGTAAGCTGCACCACCTCGCTGGTCTCCCTTGTTGCACATGCCGCTCTCCGCTGTAACCCACTGGCCTTATTTATTCTCTTGCGCTCACTCTGCTCCCACCTGGAGAAGTTCTTTGCCCCCACTAATCTTTCTGATTAGGATGCTCTGCCCTCTCTTCTTTACCTTGTTAATTCCTTTTCATTCTTTAGTGACAATTCCCCTGTATAATTGTCACAGTGCTCTCTGACAAGGACAATTATCTCATTATGTACTTTCAGAGCTCTCTATCTCTTTTTCATGCTAAATGTCATTTATACATGTGATTATTTGATTAGTATCTTTGCCAATAGAATGCAAAATCTTCAAGGGAAAGGGCAATATTCATTAAAGCTTAAATCTGTATTCCCAAAGATCAATCAAATACCTGATACTTAGTAATTGCTCAATTAACAATAAACAGTTAAATGAATGACTTAATGAAGGAAGGAAAAAGGTGTTTTTTCCTAGTAATTTCACCCTGACAAATACATTACATTACATTGTTCATTTTTCAAGGAAACCTTGGAAATGAGTATACCTGTATCCCAAACACTCTTCTAGAGAAATTATTGATACCACTACAGTGTTGGATAAGACATTACTATGAAAGGCTAGATGTTATTAGGCTACATCTTGTCCATCAAGAGGGAATCTAGTGAATTAGGCAGCACATACTTGGGTGGAAGTGATGGAATAGAGATCCTAAGACACTGTTGAGATGCTAGGGACCAGGGTTCCTATAAAGACCAGGGACTGGAAAAAGCAAAACGTTTGGGAGCCAGAAGACCAAAGTAAAGGGTTCAGTGCGTGAGTCTATTTTCAGAGGCAGGATAGATGTGTTGTATCCAGACATTCAGGCCAACATTAAGCAGCTCATCAGAGGCTCAAACAGGGACAGTACTACTTCTCCAACGTTTGTAAATATGAAGAGAAATTTTTGGTTGCCACAATAATAGAACGCTGTTGATGATATTTGATGGGTTCAAACTACAATGCCAAATGTCCTGCAAAGGTACAGGGCAGTCTTGCACAATAAAGCGTTTCTTTGACCTGAATGCTTAGAGCACCCCCTTGAAGAAATGCTGTTAGCCAATAAACTCCTTGAGGACAGAGTTTATATTTTATTCCTCTGGGTATTCTAGCAGCAAATATAGTGCCTAACTGGCAGTGGATGCATATTGAAAATGGACTTCAGCTACTTGTCGGTGATCTAGATAGGAATGCATAAATGTATTAGTTTATATTGCTTCAGTGGTAGAGACAATAGGAACTCTTGTGTCTGAGCAGAGATGGAAAAGAACAGCCTTTTCTCAGTTGCAAAAAAAAGGTAATTAGAAATATCAGAAATGATAAGTTATGGAGATGAGAGTGGTAACCACAACTGCAAAGCAACAATACAAACTGATATTTACATAGGATTTTAATTTCAATGTTTTACTAACTATATGGGCTGGAAATGGATTCAGTGGGTAGTTCCAGGCCTCCATGCCACCACTACTTAAGGCAGCATAGCCTCAGATGGATCCTGAGAAAACAGAAGGCATTTGTATGTGTGTGTGTGTGTAGAGATGGGACCTCACTATATTGCCCAAACTCATAGACTTAAGCAATCCTCCTGCCTCTGTTTACCAAATTGCTGGGATTGCAGGCACGAACCACTGTACCTGGCCTTGGAAGTCACTTTTATGCATGCATGCATTTGTGGAAAGGAGGAGAGGGTGAGAAAACATGGAATGAAAATAGAGGGAAAATAAGAGAAAATCACCTGCCCTTGGTTTTCAAAAGACCCACAAAACCAACCACTGCCCTCTGTGATGGAGACATTCTTTAGTCAGACTCAGTGTAATAGTTCTGAAGCAGCAAGGGTAATCGTATTGATTTTGAAGGAATGTCTGGTTAATTTTTCACAAGGCGTAGATCCCTCAAAAATCAATAACTTTCTGCTGTATCTTTATTCCTCTGAATAAACTGTGTCTGTCGGAGAAACTGGATTCTTAAGCTCAGTTGGACTCATAAAACATTCACAGACACATAGCACAAAAGAAATGTAAGCTTTCCCTAGGAGTGGTAAGTATTTAACCTCAACATAGGACAAAGGCTCCTTTTCTGATATATTCTTGTCCTTGGACAGGCATTAGTAAGGACTGTGACTTTTGTTATGTAAATACTTCTTTTAAGCATTTGTTCCCTTCCCCAAAGGAAAGAAGCATCCATAGATGAGATAAAGTGCATGTCTGGAAAAAAGAGCTTAAGCAAATATCTTTCTTAAAAATCTGAGATTATTAGGGTGACTGTTAAAAAGGTATTCATTTTATTGTACTTTTATTTACCAAGATCAGTGTACAGTTATACATATTTTTGGAACAAATGAAAATATCCTTTGGGATCAGAATTGAAATGTTATCCAATAATAGAACTTAAGGAAATCATTGAGTAATTCCTGCTCTTTCATTTTACAGAGGAAGAAGGTAATGCCCAGAGAGGTTAAGTGTTCTTCCAAAAGTCACACAGTAAATGACTCATTCATTAAATTGGAAATTCCACTTTGAAAAGAAATCAATGAACACACACTTATCAAGGACAAAGAATGTGCAAAGTTAAAAAACCATGATAATGTCTGGATTGGAATAAATGCACAATGCAAGAACTCAAATAATAGAAACAGGGAAGAGAAGATAGAACATTCTACAAATGTATTTCAATGTTAGAAAAGCTTCCCACGTTCAGCTAAATATCACTGATGACTCATTTTCCTATGAATCCAGCTATAATGTTTGACAAGTAAAACTGGCCATTGCTACCCAGATTATTCTTATGTCATGATTTTGAACTCTTTGGTACATATATTTAAAAAACACAGTTTTAAATACCTAATATAAAACATGCACAGGCAGTTTATTGGCAAGGTGGATAGGTATCATTTTAAAGAGATACAGAGAAAATGCAAAATCCCCAGCTAACCCAGTGATTAATTAAACCATTTTATTCTGAGCTCCTGCAGCCCTTGCTAAGCCTTTTGTTCTTATCTCAGCCGTGTGTGTGTGTATGTGTGTACGTGTGTGTGTGAATAAGTGGACTTGTGCACACATCTATATGTGTGTTCAGTAGTATCTCAGAGAACAGAGAAACTTGGAGTAACATTAGATGCTGCTTAAAATAAGGAAAATTTTATTTGAATACTCTTAGTTTGCTTTCTTGATGTTTTAAAGATTAAAAAATAGAAAACATTATTGAAACCAGTTATGTTTTATGCTGGTTTCCAACTTGGACTCTTGCCACATTAAACAAAGATAGTCTTCACTTTACAGTCTAAAATGTGATTAAGAGCAAACTCTAGGGGCTGGGCATGGTGGCTCATGCCAGAAATCCCAGCACTTCGGGAGACTGAAGTGAGTGGAGCACCTGAGGTCAGGAGTTCAAGACCAGACTGGGCAACATGGTGAAACACCGTCTCTACTAAAAGTACAAAATTAGTTGGGCATGCTGGTGCATGCCTGTAGTCCCAGTTACTTGGGAGGCTGAGGCAGGAGAATTGCTTGAACCCAAGAGGTGGAGGTTGCGGTGAGCCAAGATCGTGCCTCTGCACTCCAACCTGGGCAATAGAGTGAGACTCCATCTCAAAAAAAAAAAAAAAAAGAAAAGAAAAGACAGAACAAACTCCACGAACCACTCTTCCCTGAATACAGTGCCCGGCATCCTTTACTATGGCTTTTAGGAGTATTTTGGAAATGGTAGAGTATTAGTGTTTCAATCCCAGTTGTCCCAACCCCGCAAGATAAACAATGAAGGGAAGCTCCGCCTAGCTTCTGCGGCTTAACCAAGCCCGCTATAAAAAATTATCTTCATCTAATTCTAACAGGAAATGGTTTTTAATCTAGAACCAGGTTCAGGTTTTATTATTGGTTCAATTCAGACAAAAGTTCTAATTTATTTAAAACACTTTAGGAACAAAGCTTTCGATTTCTTTATTACATATATGGAGACCCAACTGTGAGACTGAGAAACTTTCTGATGAGGACTTGATTGTAGCTACTAGTTCTCATTGTCCTGGGTCCCCTGTACAGATGAAGCGAGCTTGAGGAAAGCAGTGCTCTCCCAGGAGGTAGGCTTACCTGGGTCTCTGGAATGTCTATTCTGCTCATAAGACGGTTGTCTGCAGCTATTAATTGAGACCCAACCAATTAGTTTTATGACTACAAAAATGCTCAAAGTAATCCTAAATCTGGATTTTTAGAAAATGATACATTGGAGACTACTAAATTCACAGATGAAATAAGAACTACTAACATAATACTGATAAAGGTCATTTAAACACAAACAGACTACAAACTACAAAATAGAACGTATCTGCTAGAAGTGTGTTTGGATATTAACTTCTTTTTCTTATGTTTAGGACCTGGCAAAATTATTAGCCAGGTATCCTTCCAAAAAGTAGAAAATGTCTCTTTTAACTCTTGTTTTCTCTGTGGATTCTTTGACATATCTCATGTTGTCAATAGCCCAAGTGAGTATGCAGTGGGAGAGCGATTAACTTTTCTTGGGTATTTAAAATTCATAAGGTTGAAGATTGCTTCATCTTTCAATCTTCAACTGATCCAAGTGAAAAATATGTCATTCCAGAGACTTCACTGCTATTACATTTTAAGTTCGAACTATTTGTGTTGTTAATTACACATATCTAAAGCCTTCATTTTTTCTACCCAACATCTCAAAACATTTGCTGTTAGTGATTCATCCTAAATCACCATTTATCTATCTTGACTGACACTGTCACATTGTCACATTCTGCCCTGACTCTCAGGTCCTCCTGATGTGAGCATTTTATGACATGTCACATGTTGTACAACAGAGGAGTTTTATTCTGTGCTCTGGCTGTTGCTGGGAATAGGGGGTTTCCAGGATGAGTCTGTGCCTTAAGTGCCCCATCTGTACAAAAGTTGTTGGCCCTTGAAACATGACCTTTGTAGCTGAAATGCTGCTGTTCGATCAACTCACAGTCACTATGATGAAGATTGCACCCAATCCAGAGACAATTTTCTGTTTCTTGAAAGCACTGTACTATATTAGTTAAATATTTGAGTCTAGCTACTGTGAGAGACAAACCCCTGAGGATTTAATGGCTTAATGTCATACTGGTTTATTCTTGCTCATGTCTCAGTCTGATGCAGGTCAAGCCATGCTCCTCTCTCTTGAAACTATACAGCCTGGAACATGCAGAAAGATAACAAAGGAGGCACAATCTTCACTCCCTTAACTCTCTATCCAGAGTAACACGTGCCAGTTCGGCTTGTGTTTCACTGGCCAACAATAATTACAAATTATATAATTTTAAAGGAGATGGCCAAAGGTAAAGGACTCCATGGATATTTAGTGAGTGTTAAAAATTTTTGCTATGTACACCTTTATGTCTGGCTTTTAGTATAATATAAATAAAGAGTGTATTGGTTTCTGTTCGCTACTGGAGGATTTTTTTAGTCCCGATAGTATCTGAACTTGTACCCAGTTGATACTCTAGTTGAGCATCGTAAGATGCAATTTAAAACAAGTTTAGGCATATATTTAACATCTGGTACTAAAATATAAAACAGTCAGTGGGCCACTTGTGTGACATTCTAATTGGGTCAAAAGCACGAGGGATTGAGTGTTAAATTAGTTTACATAGGTAAGAACGCTTGTAGCAGAGAAGGGACTTTAGTTCAAACTTGACTTTGCTAATTTGACTGTCACAGTGCTTTAATGTCTTTATCAGAAACAATGAAGCTCACACTAAAGCACTTATTGTAACTCACTTAGTGCAGAATAAATGAAATCAAAGAGTTAAGAAAACCTTTGGAAAATGTAAACTGTTACATAAATATAAATTACCATATGTTGATGACGCTATGTACATTCTGTAACTTAAACACTCACAATTGTATGTAGCTTTCCTATGAAAGTGAAAAGAATGCTATCTGCTAGAACTATAGCTTAGATATCATATGCATTTGAACTGAAGTTTGCTATATTTCCATGAAAAAGGAAAACACCTAGTTTCTAATTTAGGTTGTTATACAAATACTAAAATAAATACACTAATTCATAATCAAACTTCTAATTTTGAAAACTAGCTAGTTAAAAATGATGTTTGTACTGCTGCAAACATATATTTTTCTATCTAATCATGTTTCTAAAAAATAGATCACGTTGACAAGACTCCATGTTGGAAAAAATATTTTTAAATGCATAACTCATTAAAAATAATTTATTTTATTGTAAGAGAATTTATATGGCTGTCTTGTTTCAATGGGTTCTTTCCCACTTTGATATATGACCTTTTTCCCCCTTTTTCTTTTTATAGTAGCATACTCAGGAAAGGTAGAGTTAATGTTATAAGGATCCAGATGCCTGAAAAATCATCACTCCGTTAGAATGCCTAAGCTGTGATTTTGTTTTATTGTTGCTTTTCTTTTTTCTCTGTCACTCTGAAAACTTGAGGTCTAAAAATCAATCTTTCTTTACTATTTTAATTCTTCATGAAAATACAAAATTCTGTCAGTATTAAAGAAGGATATGGAAGTTGATGCCTCAGATAAAAAATAATCTTGTCCTGGTGCTTTTGGAGTAGAGATAATTCTGGAATTGTTGCCTTCTGAATGCAGTGCCTCATTTATTTGTGAAATAATAAAACTTCTCCTCTGAGGCTGCTCTGTGCTAAAGGCAGTTGCTTCACATGTGGCTACATACTAGATACGTAACATCTCTTCTTCTAGCAGTTCTTTTACAGTGTGGGTTGTTTTACAAATACTTGAGTGGAATCGTGAATAATTTGTATGAATCCTTATTAACCTTTGACATGTCTAAGCCATCTCTCTTTAATATGACTTTGAGTCATTAAACAGTATAAGATCATGAGCGCCTAAGACAACAGTGTAATTACCTTCAATGACCACAAAATGATTCCTCTTCTACATGGGTGAAAAAGGGAAGAATAGTTTTTGTTTGCTTGTTTGTTCTTTTGCATCTCACACTCACTCCACTCTAAGGACACTATGAATAGGATGTTTTGCGTGCTTGGATTTTCCAGGTGGCTGTCTTGCTATGCCATTGCTGTACAGCTCCAGTATGAAGGGAATATCAGGAGATATACACGATTTGAAGCTGGGTGACACCTTGAAAGTGAAGTGTCACATTTTTGTTGTTCATGGTGGTCATCTTTGTCTTCTCAGAAATACTTTGTTTAACAAGCATAGCATTGACTCGAAATAATTTAAGGCTCAGGTTTCCTAAGTCTTATCCATATTTGACTTGGCAGAGTAAATATTTTGTCATGTAAGCTCTAATATGGACTTCCAGATATATTTGGCAGAAGAAAATGATCTTATCAACCACTCCTTAGAATGTCTGTAGTTCTTTTCTCAGTTATGATAATGCACTTTTTCCCTTAAAAGATTAGTGGATGTTGGAGGTTTAAAATGGCCACAAATGTTTTGCTACATAACCTGTCGAGAGTCTATGTACCATAGACTTAAGTCTAGGAAAGGTAGGTCACTCTTTCACCAATAGAATACGATGGGATTGATGAACAGCAGATTCCTGGCTGAGGATTAAGACATTGGCTGCTTTGACTTCCTTTCTCTTGAATCATTCACTCTTTGACTCTTGAATCATAATGCAGAGTCCTCCTAATCTGCTGAATAGACCACATGGAGAGGGTCTGAGAGCATATGAAGAGGAGGAGAGGGGCCCAGTGAAGTCCAGCCTTCCAGCCATTCCCTAACCATGAGGCATCAGAAATTTGGTTAATCTGTCTTGGACTCTCCAGAACAACAAATATCCCAGTTTAATATCTAGGTGATTATATGAAGAAGAAGAATTGCCCAGCTAAGCCCTGCAAAACTCCTTATCCACAAAATCATAAGGTATAGTAAAATAATTATTCTTTAGAAATGACTAGGTTTGGAAAGAATTTGCCACATGACAACAGATAATCTAAACAACATGAACAGTGTGAATCATGCCTATTTTTTGGAATCTGACTGCTCAGAGTCTGGCATATGTTGTAGGTGTATGAGTGAATGCATAAGTATATGTTCAGTTATTGAGTTATTCAGGTTATTATGTGAATATATAAATACAAGATAAAAAGATTCTTGAATGATGGAAATAAGCATAAAATATAACAATTTGACTCATTTGTTGAATCATCAGATGAAAGATGCAATTAAACCATCCTATTTCAATAGTTTGGGCAATAAGGATGTTTGAGATAAAGAAAAATATTTCATCTGATTTAAAGTTAAACTCTAAGGTCTACATGTAAGGCATATAATTAAAAACCACTCTTAAAAATATTAAAATGTTTTTAATAAAATATTATTTTTGTTTTTGTGCATTCTAAAATGAGTTGGTTTACTTTCTATATGAAAAAAAAACCATATACTTAACAAATAAATTTTATTTTCTGCTAAGAAATGGGCAAAGATGAAAAACATGAAAATAATAGATTTATATCTCCTATCCCAAACCACTGTACAGCAGGACCACCATGTATATTCCATAGATAAACTATACAACCCTAGGTGGTGGCATTTACATAAACTATGATGTGAAGACACGTCCAGGGCATATGCAGTACACAACTTGTACAACAAAACACTGTCTTCCTACTCTCCAGAAGAATCTCATTGGGTCTGATGAAAGCAACTCTTCAAGTATTTATATTTGTCTCTTCTCTCCCCAGAAACACCTCTTCACCACCTACCTCATTTATGTTCTGTCACCACTATTTTTTCAAAACTATTTTGTTACTTATGCACAGACAGTTATTTCCACGAACTGAGGAGCACATTGTAGAGAAATGCCAAAGATGTGAGCAAACACTGATAATAGGATTCACTACTTCCCAGAGTACTAATGAAATAATCTCAGGAACAAACTGTAATCAGGCTTCGCTTTTATTCCTTCATTAAACAGTTTTGCCAGGGTCACCAACAATCTTCTCACTGCTGATTGCAATGGTCACTGTCTACCCCTCATCTCACTTGAGCTTTCACTTGAGCATGATTTTATATTCCCTTCTCTTTGCAACATGACAGAATTTTCTGGTTTTCTTCTTTCATTGACTGCTCTTTCCCAGTCTACTCTGCTTGTTCTTCAACTGCCCTTCATCGAATAAGACGAGATGCAGTTCTTAGCTGTCATCTCAGTCTTAGGGCCTTAAGTACCACCTGTATATCTGAAATTTATTTCCATTCTGTATCTCTTCTCTGACGCCCAGACTCACATATAAAATTACCTACTTGACATCTCCACTTAAATGTCCCATAAACATCTGAATCTCACCAAATTAAAAACCAAATCTCTGATAGTCCCATCTTCCCAAAACAATTTACTGTGAATTTAATAGTAATTCCATTTCTCCATTGTTCAGGGAAACCGGACTTGGAGCCATCCTTCACCCTTCTCTTTTTCTCACTCCTCCCATTCCACTTATAACAAATTCCATTTGCTCTACCTGAAAGGCACATCCAGATTCTTACTACTTCTCATCACTTCCACCAAAATGGTCCCAACAACCACCATCTCTGGGCTAGATTATCATCCCCTAACTGGACTCTTGGCGTCTACCTTACAGTCTATCACAAACCTAATAGTGCAAGTGAATTTCTTAAGCCCAGTCATGCATCTTCTATTCAAAACCTTTGATGATTACCTATTTTCCCTGTTACTTTTCTTTTCCCATTTCTAATAATCTTCCTTTCTCTTGTTCTATTCTTGACATGGTGGTCTTTTTGCTATTCTATTATTTTTCATTGTGTTCTATTCTTTTTCACAGTGAACACATATGCCCAAATATGTTGCTGTTTTAGGACATTCGAGCACACTATTTTCTGCTTTGTCATCTTTACAGAATCTGCATAGACTCCACCTCAATCCTTGCGTTGCTGAGAGTTATTTCACATGCTATTCCACTTGAAATTCAACCACCCACCATCCCATCCCTTTTGTATTGCTGTTCCTTACCACAGTTTTATTTATGCAATAACATCTGTCACCTTCTAATAAACAAACTTATTTGTTTTTCTTGTTTACTTGCTCCTTCTAGAACATAAGTTGTTAAGAGCCAGGGGTTTAACCTGTTATATTTGTTAAGGACTCTCTAGCACATAGAATAATACTTGACACATAGTATGCTTTTGGAACATCATTACTAAATTAATTAATGGGCAGGTAGAGTCGCTGGAGTTCTAGGATGTCAGAAAAGATGACCAAATAAAAGAAGTCTATGCATCCCCAAATCCCAATAAAATGGTCTGGAATTAAAAGTAGGTATCAAACAGTGTAGGAGTATTACTGTATTCCAACAAAATTGATGCAGAAAAATATTTGTGGTTTATTATTTTTTCAGTGATTCCTATGGGATAAGAGGTAGGCCTGTTAAAACTGAAATAATGTCTCTAGATGATCATAGGTTATTTTATTTAATTAATTAATTTTTAAATTATTTTTAGTTCTGGGGTACATGTGCAGTATGTGCAGGTTTGTTGCATAGGTAAACACGTGCCATAGTGGTTTAATGCACCTATCAATCTGTCACCTAGGTATTAAGCCCAGCAGGCATTAACCATCATTTCTAACACTCTCCCTTCCCCCACCCTACCCCCTGACAGGCCCCAGTGTGTGGTGTTCCCCTCCTCATGTCCACATGATTCCATCATTCAGCTTCCATTTATAAGTGAAAACATGCAGTGTTTTGTTTTCTGTTCCTGTGTTTGTTTGCTGAGGATAATGACTTTCAGTTTCATCCATGTTTCTGCAAAGAACACAATCTCATTGCTTTTTATGGTGGAATAATATTCCACGCTGCATGTGTAGCACATTTTCTTCATCCAGTCTATCATTGATGGGCATTTGGGTTGATTCCATGTCCTTGCTATTGTGAATAACGTTGCAGTGAACATATGTGTGCATTTATCTTTGCAATTGAATGATTTTTATCCCTTTGGGTATACACCCAGTAATGGGATTGCTGGGTCAAATGGTATTTCTCGTTCTAGATCTTTGAGGAATCGCCACACTGTCTTCCACAATGGTTGAACTAATTTACATTACAACCAATGGTGTAAAAGTGTTCCTATTTTTCCACAACCTTGCCAGCATCTGTTGTTTCTTGACTTTTTAATAATGGACATTCTGAATGACATGAGATGATATCTCATTATAGTTTTGATTTGTATTTCTCTAATGATCAGTGATGTTGAGCTTCTTTCTCATATGTTTGTTGGCCACATACATGTTTTCTTTTGAGAAGTGTCTGTTCATGTCCTTTGGCCACCTTCTAATGGGGTCGTTTGTTTTTTTTCTTGTAAATTTGCTTGAGTTCCTTGTAGATTCCTGATATTAGATCTTTGTCAGATGAATAGATTGCAAAGATTTTCTCTCACTCTGTAGGTGGCCTGTTTACTCTGATGATAGTTTATTTTTCTGTACAGAAGCTCTTTAGTTTAATTAGATCTCATTTGTCAATTCTGGATTTTGTTGTAATTAGTTTTGGTGTTTTCGTCATGAAATCTTTGCCCATGCCTATATCCTGAATGGTTTTGCCTAGGTTTTCTTCTTCAGTTTTTATAGTTTGGGGTTTTCCATTTAAGTCTTTAATCCATCTTGAGTTATAGTTTGTATAACTTGTGAGGAATGGGTCCAGTTCCAATTTTCTGCAAATAGATATCCGGTTATCCCAGCACCATTTGTTATATAGGGAATCCTTTCCCCATTGTTTTTGTCAGGTTTATCAAAGATCAGATGGTTATCCTATCTTATTTCTGAGTTCTCTATTCTGTTTCATTGGTCTATGTGTCTGTTGTTGTAGGTTGATGCCTCCAGCTTTGTTCTTTTTGCTTAGGGTTTCTCTTGGCTATACGAGCTATTCTTTGCTGCCATATGAATTTTAAAATAGTTTTTTTTTCCTAATTCTGTGAAGTATGTCAATGCTCAGAATCACACAACTACATGGAAATTGACCAACCTGCTCCTGATGACTCCTGGGTAAATCATGAAATTAAGGCAGAAATCAAGAAGTTCTTTGAAAACAGTGAAAACAAAGAGAAAATGTACCAGAACCTCTGAAACGCAGCTAAAGCAGTGTTAAGAGGGAAATTTATAGCACTTAGTGACCACATCAAAAAACTAAAAAGCTAGAAAGGTCTCAAATCAACTCCCTAGCATCACAACTAAAAGAACTAGAGAACCAAGAGCAAACAAACCCTAAAGCTTGCAGAAGACAAGAAATAACTAAGATCAGAGTGGAACTGAAGAAGATAGAGACACAAAAAAACCCTTCAAAAAATCAGTGAATTCAGGAGCTGATTTTTTGAAAAATAATAATAAAACAGACTGCTAGCTAGACTAATAAAGAAGAAAAGAGAATAAAATTTAAAAAAAGATAAATAAATAATGATGGGATATCACCACTGGCCTCACAGAAATACAAACTAATATCAGAGAATACTTTAAACAGCTATATTCAAATAAACTAGAAAATCTAGAATAGATAAATTCCTAGACATATACACCCTCCCAAGTCTGAATCAGGAGAAGCTGAATCCCTGAATAGACCTATAACAAGTTCTGAAATTGAGGCAGTAATAAATAGCCTGCCAATCAAAAAAAAGTCCAGTACCAGATGGATTTACAGCAGACTTCTACCAAAAATACAAAGAGATGATGCCACTTCTTCTGAAACTATTCCAAACAATTGAAAAGGAGGGGCTCCTTCCTAAGTCATCCTATGAGACCAGCATCATCCTGATACCAAAACCTGGTAGAAATACAACAAAAAAGGGAAAACTTCAGGCCAATATCCATGATGAACATTGATGGAAAGATTCTCAATAATATACTGGCAAACCTAACCCAGCAGCACACCAAAAAGCTTATCTAGGCCAGGCGGGGTGGCTCACGCCTGTAATCCCAGCACTTTGGGAGGCCGAGGAGGGCAGATCATGAGGTCAGGAGATTGAGACCATCCTGGCTAACACGGTGAAACCTCGTCTCTACTAAAAAATACAGAAAAATTAGTGGGGCGTAGTGGTGGGTGCCTGTAGTCCCAGCTACTCGGGAGGATGAGGCAGGAGAATGGCGTGAACCTGGGAGGCAGAGCTTGCAGTGAGCCGAGATGGCGCCACTGCACTCCAGCCTGGGCGATAGAGTGAGACTCCATCTCAAAAATAAATAAATAAATAAATAAATATATATATATATAAATAAGCTTATCCACCAGGATCAAGTTGGCTTCACTCCAGAGATGCAAGCCTGATTCAACATATGCAAATCAATAAATAAACAGATCTAAAGACAAAACCTGCATGATTATCTCAATAGATGCAGAAAAGGCCTTTGATAAAATTCAGCACGTCTTCATGTTAAAAACTCTCAGTAAACTAGATATTGAAGGAATATATCTCAAAATAATAAAAGCTGTTTATGACAAACTCACAGCCAATATCATACTGAATGGGCAGATGCTGGAAGCATTCCCCTTGAAAACTTGCACGTGATAAGGATGCCCTCTCTCACCACTCCTATTCAACACAGTATTGGAAGTTCTGTGAAGGGCAATCAGGCAAGAGAAAGAAATAAACGGTATTCAAATAGGAGGGGAGGAAGTAAAAATTTCTTTATTTGCAAATGACATGATCCTGTATCTGGAAAACCCCATCATCTCAGCCCAAAAGCTTCTTAAACTGATAAGCAACTTCTGCAAAATCTCAGGATACAAAATTAATGTGCAGAAGTCACAAGCATTTTTATACACCAACAACAGGCAAGCATAGAGCCAAATAATGAATAAATTCCCATTCACAATTGCTACAAAGAGAATAAAATACCGAGGAATACAGTTAACAAGGGAAGTGAAGGGCCTCTTCAAGGAGAACTACAAACCTCTGCTCAAGGAAACCAGAGAGGACACAAACAAATGGAAAAATATTCCATGCTCATGGATAGGAAGAATCACTATTGTGAAAATGTCCATGGTGCCCAAAGTAATTTATGTATTCAGTGGTATTCCCATTAAGCTGTCACTGACATTCTTCTCGGAATCAGATGATTTTAAATAGCTAAGTTGAAGATGTTCAATGCTAACAAACCAAGAGTAACTCCTATATCATCTGAGGAGGGTTAGACATATACATAACATTCTATTAAGTTTGAATCTTGGTCTCAGATCAGGAACCATCTGAAATTGGTTCATATCCATTGATCGATTGCTTATTCAACACCTAACATTTTCCCAGTACAGTTTTGAGGAATTGTATATGCTATGAGAACACACACACACACCACACACACACACGTGATCATATAAAAGACATGTGTACAAGTCAGGAAAATAAAACACTAGTGCTATCACATATGTGACATGCTATGCTTTGGGATACAAGGGAGGTAGCTGCTGGAGTTGGCAGAAGGAATCACAGTGGAGACAGCATTCATGCCAAGTTTTGAAGGCTGAGCAGGAATTCTCCAGATGGAGACAAGTGAGAGTTCATTAGACAAAAAGGGAGCAGCATGTATGTCAACACAGAGGAGTTTCAGGGTGAGATCTGTTTGGGAAGAGGGAACAATTTTCTTTGCAGAGTCTGAAAGTTCAGCATGGAGAACTAAGGAATGAGTTGGCAGATGTGGAATTAGAGCAATGGGGATTACTCGCTTTCTACCACATTTGTTCATGTGAATATTTGAGTCTTTAAAGTTTACCAGGTACTGGTGCTGTCCTAGACATCATCTGAGATGCTGGATAAACAATGACAAAAACACACAGTAACCCTGATCTAAAAGGGCATGCAGCCTAGTGCAGGTGAGGTGTATGTGTGTGTACAGGGGTGTTTGGTGTGTGTGCCTGTGTATGTGTGGAGTGCATACATGCGTGGTCTGTGTATGTGTGTATCATTTGTGTATATATGTGGTGTGTGTGGTTTGTGTAGATGTGTGATATGTGTGTATGCATGTGATGTGTGTGTGTGAGATGAGTTTACTGTGCTGTGATGTGTATATATGTGTATGATAAATGCATGGGTATGTGTGTGGTATGTGTGATGTGTATATGTGTGTGTGTGGTGTGTGTATGTGTGTGCTTGTATATGTGTGTGTAGTGTGCATTGTGTTGTGATGCATGTGAGTGATGTGTGTGTATATGGGCATGGTGTGTGCATGTGTATGTATGTGGCATGTATACATATGTGCTTTATGTGTGTGGTGTATTTTGTGGTATTTGCATATGTGTATAATATGTGTGTATGTGTGTGGTGTGTAGGTATGTATGTGGCATGCGTACATGCATGCTTGCATACGTGTGTAGTTCATGTGATGCATGTGGTGTGTGTGTGAGTGCTTGTATGTGTGTGAGGTGTCTATTGTGTTCTGATGCGTGTGTGGTGATGTGTGTATATATGTGCATGGTGTGCATGTGTATATGTGTGGCATGTATACATATGTGCTTTATGTGTGTGGTGTATTTTGTGTATTCGCATTTGTGTGTAATCTGTGTATATGTGGTGTGTGTGAATGTATGTATCTGGCATGTGTACATACATGCTTGCATAGGTGTGTAGTTCATGTGGTGCATGAGGTGTATGTGAGTGCTTGTATATGTGTGTGGTGTGTATTGTGCTGTGATGTGTGTGTGGTGAGTGTGTATATATGTGCACTGTGTGTGCGTGTGCATGTGTGTGGCATGTATACATATGTGCTTTATGTGTGTGGTATATTTTGTGGTATTTGCATATGTGTGTAATGTGTGTGTATGTGTGTGGGGTGTGTATGCATGTATGTGGCATGTGTACATGAATGCTTGCATATGTGTGTAGTTTGTGTGGTGCGTGTGGTGTGTATATGTGAGTGCTTGTATATGTGTGTGGTGTGTATCGTGTTGTGATGTGTGTGTGGTGATGTGTGTATATATGAGCATGGTGTGTGCATGTGTGTGTGTGTGGCATGTATACATAGGTGCTTTATGTGTGTGGTGTAATTTGTGGTATTTGCATATGTGTGTAATGTGTATGTGTGTGGTGTGTGTATGTATGTGGCATGTGTACATGCATGCTTGTATATGTGTGTAGTTTGTGTGATGCATGTGGTGTGTGCATGTGAGTGCTTGTATGTGTGTGTGGTGTGTGATATGTGTTTACATGAGAGGTGTGTGTATATGTGTGATTGTATATGTGTGTGGTGTGTATTTTGTGATGTGTGTGGTGATGTGTGTGTATATGTGCATGGTGTGTGCATGTGTATGTGTATGACATGTATACATATGTGCTTTATGTGTGTGGTGTATTTTGTGGTATTTGCATATGCGTGTGATGTGTGTGTATGTGTGTGGTGTGTGTATGTATGTATGTGGCATGTGTACATGCATGCTTGCGTATGTGGGTAGTTGGTGTGGTGTATGTATGTGAGTGCTTGCAGATGTGTGTAGTTGGCGTGGTGCGTGTGGTGTGTGTACATGCATGCTTGCATATGTGTGTAGTTGGTGTGGTGTGTGTGGTGTGTTTACATGCATGCTTGTGTATCTGTGTAGTTGGTGTGGTGCATGTAGTGTGTGTGAGTACCTGCGTATGTGTGTAGTTGGTGTTGTGCGTGTGGTGTGTGTATGTGAGTGCCTTCATATGTGTGTAGTTGGTGTGCGTGTGGTGTGTGTATGTGAGTGCCTGCGTGTGTGTGTAGTTGGTGTGGTGTGTGTGGTGTGTGTATGTGAGTGCCTGCATGTGTGTGTAGTTGGTGTGCTTGTGGTGTGTGTATGTGAGTGCTTGCGCATGGCGTGGTGGCTCATGCCTGTAATCCCAACACTATGGGAGGCCAAGGTGGGCAGATCACCTGAGGTTAGGAATTCGAGACCAGCCTGACCAGCATGAAGAAATCCTGTCTCTACTGAAAATAAAAATTTAGCCTGTAATCCCAGCTATTCGGGAGGCTGAAGCAGGAGAATCACTTGAACCCGGGAGGCGGAGAGTGCAGTGAGCCGAGATTGTGCCATTGCACTCCAGCCTGGGCAAGAAGAGTGAAACTTCACCTAAAACAAACAAACAAACAAACAAACAAACAAAAAACCAACCTTTTGGGGACAAATTGTAGAAAACTGGGGATGATGAAAGCTTTATTCAGTGGCCAGGGCCATAACATAATAAATATTTTAGAAAGATAAACCCAGGAGGATGAATGGGGGTTGAAATTTTGCTCTGTGAGGTGAGGTCTAGCAAATGCCAACATGGATCTGAATGACAGGTGCGGCAATGGGATGAGCTGATGGAATAAAGAATCAGTTTTGTGCGTTAAAAATAGATTACAAGAATTTCTGTGGCTTTAAGCCTTAAAATGAAGAAATCCCAAAGCAATTGTTCAAATTTCTGGCAACATTGAGTTATCCAAGCATAATCCAACTTCTGAGGATCAAAGTTATTTGTTGTTTGTTTGTGTATTTAGAACACAGAAAAAATAGAAGACAAACAATAAGAAAAATATATGCTATAGAAAATAAATGCAATGATAAGAGTACATTGAAACCTCAAATGTAAAACTGGAAGAAAAAGAAATGATTATAAGTTTGAGGTGAGTCCTGAAAAAAAGCAAAAGGTGTTTCCTCGATTGATTTTACAGTTTTGTGTAAAATATAACTGAGAAGGAAATGAAGTCCAAGTTATGCTTCTGGTACCTTACAATGGCATTCAGTGGGTGCATCACCATCCAAGGTCTATAACTCAGGGGACAAGAGATACATGATGAGAGATTTGCAAACATGTCAGATAAGAAATTGACAATTGGAGTAGCTGTGGGAATGGGCTGAAAGTGACATTGCTAGCACCTCTGCAAGCATAAGGTGGAAGATAAGAGGAGAACCAAGTCACTCAGTGACGCTCTGCCAACTCAAGGATCAATCTCAGCCACCAGCAAGGTTGTGACTGACAGCTGCACTCTGGGGATACACTAGTGTTAGAAAGCCAGAGACTTTGAAAGAAAGCAACCTTTAAGCTGGGTGAATGGGTTAGAAAGATAGCTACTAAAGCAAAGAAATAAATAATCCCAAAGTTGCTCACCATAAAACACAGTACAAACAATTGTATTTGTATTTTATTTATGAAAGCAGTTATCCACCATTAACCCATTCATTCTTTGAATGATTTCGACATAGAAGGAGCTAGGAGGGGAATGAAACTAACATTTGTTGAGCACATGAGAATTTGTCTTCTGCACACCACTCAAAATTTTCAGCGAAATTTCCAAAACCATGAAATGATGGTTACGAGTGGATTTCTATGTGACCTGGAAATAGGCTGAGTAGTTGATGACAGGCAAATCCAGGACATAAGAAAACGTGCCCATAGACCCAGTGAGTTGGGGCAGAGGCTGTCCTGACACTGTTGATTTGTTGGAACAATCTGAAATTAGAAGAGGTTTTTCAGACTTTTCTAGGTTGTGGAAATTGGGAGATCCAAAGGGACTGTGAAATTCAAGGCATAAGAAAGCTGATCGCTGATATAGAACTTAGGTTTACTATGTGAGAAAAAGAGAGTGGGCAGACATACATGGACTATGCCAAAGAACATTGAGACAACCAGAAATGAGGCACCACTCTTGACTCCTCCCTTTTTTTTCTCTTCTCTGCAATAGGCTGTCTTCTTTTCTTTTCTTTTCTTTTCTTTTCTTCTCTTTTCCTTTCCTTCCTTTTCTTTTCTTTCTTTCTTCTTCTTTTTTTTTTTAATAGAGTCTCACTCTGTCACCCAGGCTGGAGTGCAATGGCATGAACTCAGCTCATTGCAACCTCTGCCTCCCAGGTTCAAGCGATTCTCTGCCTCAGCCTCCTGAGTAGCTGGGATTACAGGCCCGGCTAATTTTTGTATTTTTAGTAAAGATGGGGTTTCACCATCTCGGTCAGGCTGGTCTTGAACTCCTGACCTTGTGATCCACCCACCTCGGCCTCCCAAAGTGCTGGCGTGAGCCACCGTGCCCGGCCTGCAATAGGCTCTCTTAGTTGTCATTTTCCCCATCTCCCCTGCCTCTGCTCTGGTCTTGACTACCATCTTCCTTCACCTTGAAATACTTGTCCCATTACTCTGCCTCTTCTCTTGGCTACCTATAATACATTTGCCACACAGAAAAAAAGTGATCTTTTTAAAAACAATCTGATAGCTTCAGATTTGTGCTTATAAGAAAATCTGGACTCTGCCTTGACATTTACATGCCCGCCTCTACCTCTGCCTGCTCTAGACTTTGCCTATCCACAGAAGATCATCAACCTCACCTTCCACCCTCATCCACTAGCTTGCATTCACACTGTCTGTAGTTCCTAGCACATACTCAGCTCTTTCCTATGTCCTAATCTCTGTACATGTGGTTCCCTTTGCTGAGACATATTTATTTCTGTTCTTCTAATGACCTTTCTTTTTTTATTTATTTTTCTTTTTGGTATGGAAAGATGTTGGCTGGGTTTCATAAATCTGTCTCCACATAAGGATGAAAGGTATGTAAGGGCAAGAACAGACGGTGTCTGTGTTAAAAAAAAAAAAAAAAAAAAAAATTCACAGTGCCTAGCGAAATATCTGGCACAGATAAGGCGACCCATAAACTTTAGTTGTATGACCCACAGGCTGAACAAATGAATGAATTACACTTTGATGGAGTGAGCTGTCTACAGGATCTCAGAGAGATATGAATGTGGAATTATATGTAGCCAGCATTCGCTTCTCTTTAGCCTGCCACCATTTCTTCTTTGATGCATAGGGATATACTTGCTTCCTTAGAAAATGAGCCATACAGGGCAATTGAGGCATCGCCACACTGTTGATTTGTGGCGGGAAGTTGGGAGGTACCATCCTGTACTGATGGCCCTAAGTAGGAGACAACGGCGAAGGCAGAGAAGCCCTTTGAAACAGAGGGCAAACTCATGGCAGAGATGGCGGGCAAGAGCAGGCTGATAAGCACAGAGCAAGGTCAAATGAAAAAAGCAGTTGAGCTATCTTAGTTCGACACCCCAGGGAAGGTCCAACCTATCGGATAGAATGAAGTGGAAATCTAGAATTGCAGAGCTGAGATGATGGTACCAAATTGAGAGCAGAGACTTTACAGGATGCATCCATGGAAATAAAAAAGAAAAGAAAGAAAAATGTGGGAAAGTAGCCCCAACTACTAAAAATGGTGTTTGCCAGAAAAATTATGAAAGTGACCCTGTCAATTAGCCAGAGAAATGATCATGTTTAATAGAAGGCTCTGAAGTACTGGGCTGATGTTGTTGTTGGAGCAGAGAAGCCATAGTTAGATAGAAGTGACATGGGCTTCTTCTTCAGGACTTACGGTAAAGCAACTACATTTCTTTCCAAATCTTACTGTTTGGCAGAGTGAAATCCCATTATATTCTGCCATTGAGTTTCAGGGGCTGCCAAGGAGATTGCAGTCACTGGCAGTCTCTGCAGATATCCTAGGTAGGACAGGGTGCTGATATGAGCACTTCTATGTATTGAACATTTAAGGCACTTACTGTATTGTAAAATGTTTTCCCTCTGACGAAAACAAGTGTCAATCAAATCAAATTAAATATATAAATGTTATAGCTATTAAAATGTGTATAAACTACATTAAAAAAAATAAGGCCAAACTACACACCTTGGCACTGCCTTTTGGTTGTGTAAGCTGATTTGTTAAAATGGGCCATCTCCTTCAATGGTAATTATTAAATAAATACAAAAACTGGCTGGACGTGGTGGCTCATGTCTGTAATCCCAGCACTTTGGGAAGCCAAGGCAGGTGAATCACCTGAGGTCAGGAGTTCAAGACCAGCCTGGACAATGTGGCAAAACCCTATCGCTACTAAAAATACAAAACTTAGTTGGGCTTGGTGGCACATACCTGTAATCCCAGCTACTCGAGAGGCTGAGGCAGGAGAATCACTTGAACCTGAGAGGCAGAGGTTGAAATGATTGTTTTATTGCCTACGTAATAGTGATTTATGCTATCATACTTTTAAAGCACTTGATATTGCTTTTAAAGCACTTAATATTATGATATATTACTCAAAAGTAAATAATATATTCACTTTTATACAAGGAAATTTGTCTGAGACTTTATATCGTAATTGAAAATTTTCTAAAGATTTTCTTAACCTATCTTATTTCATTGTTTATGTTTAAATCTTATTACAAAATAATTTTAATTGCTCCTAATCGTGATTTTAAAAAATAAAGGTAAGTTTTTATGTGCCATAATCATATTTAAATGACCATTGTGAATTTCTATTTAGAAACAGTCAAATACACGGTCCAATTAGAATGTCTTGTTCTGAACTTTTACGCTGTTGGAGGGACTGTAAACTAGTTCAACCATTGTGGAAGACAGTGTGGTGATTCCTCAAGGATCTAGAACTAGAAATACCATTTGACCCAGCCATTCCATTACTGGGTATATACCCAAAGGATTATAAATCATGCTGCTATGAAGACACATGCACACATATGTTTATTGCAGCACTATTCACAATAGCAAAGACTTGGAATCAGCCCAAATGTCCATCAATGACAGATTGGATTAAGAAAATGTGGCACATATACACCACGGAATACTATGCAGCCATAAAAAAGGATGAGTTCGTGTTCTTTGTAGGGACATGGATGCAGCTGGAAACCATCATTCTCAGCAAACTATTGCAGGTACAGAAAACCAAATACCGCATGTTCTCACTCATGGGTGGGAATTGAACAATGAGAACACTTGGACACAGGAAGGGGAACATCACACACCGGGGCCTATTGTGGGGACTGGGGAGTGGGGAGGGATAGCATTAGGAGATATACCTAATGTAAATGACGAGTTAATGTGTGCAGCACACCAACATGGCACAAGTATACAGATGTAACAAACCTGCACACTGTGCACATATACCCTAGAACATAAAGTATAATTTAAAAAAATTTTAAAAAAGAATGTCTTGTTCTGAAAGTACAAGGAAGCATAAGGTGAAAATAGATGTACTGTATGTAGTTTTGGGCCTCAAAACATGTACAGCTGTCTCTCTTTCTTCCACATGTATATGTGTGTGTATCTGTTTATTGCATATTACAGGCACACTCCACCACGCCCGGCTAATTTTTTGTCTTTTTAGCAGAGATGGGGTTTCACCGTGCCAGCCAGGATGGCCTCGATCTCCTGACCTCGTGATCCGCCCGCCTTGGCCTCCCAAAGGGCTGGGATTACATGCATGAGCCACCACACCCGGCCCATTGTCTTTATCTTTTTTAAAACATTGCCTTCATTTCTTTTATCCCAGACTCCTTGTTCACATGTTGCTTTTCTGAGGCACATGGATTAACTCTCAATACTTTCCTGTATAGTTTGCCTTTAGTCCAGATGAAATTAAAATGCCCTTTGGAGTACTTGGGTGATATTAAACCACCTCTGCATATATTGTGAATTCCAAAATAATCTAAACCTTTGGATAAAAAAGAGTATTTACAAGTCTTCTATTTATTTTCCAAGTTGGAATTCATTTAAAGCATTATTATAAAATCGAGCTCAATTTTGGAATAATGAATAAAGCCGAATTAGCTCTGAGACTGTGTAGTAAATGCAGAAAATTTAAAAGATTGCAATTTTGTATCCATATTTCAACATGTGCTTCTATACATAATTGCCAAATGAATTATATTTAAGAGACAAATAGAAGTACAAGCAACAGTTAATATTTCACAGCAAACTTGTTCAATTTTATATTGTTTCAGACAGATAATGATATAAAAAGAGGCATTTCAACTTTAAGAGTTTTGTTTCTCATTCTAAACTCATAGTCCAAGCTTTCAGACGTATTTCACTAAATGGAGAATTCTGTCAAATTCAAGAAAGGAAAAAATAAGAAGGAGATAATTTAAAACAAACCAATTGAGGAAAAAGGCATTTGCATACAACTCTTAAAGAGTCCATATCTTAGGTACACCAATTTTTCCAACTTCTAGTCTGCTACTGTGAAGCAACTTCATAAAAAATAGCATTCAATCTTTACTCTTCGAAGAGATGTCAGATTTTTGTTTGAATACCTCACTGCAGGAAGGTGTAATGTCTACTTTAAAATTGCTTTCATTAGTTAGCCAGATTGTATAGATTGTATGTCTTAGATGGCCTAGAGGATGTCTAAAAATTTGATTACTTAACTAAGTAACATACAAACAGAACAACATTACACAAAGTTTGCTATTTTTAATACAGTTCTATGAGAGGTACCATTTAATGGCATGTACCCCTCAAATTTTTCTTAAAGTCAGAAACATCCAAGCTTCCTTTCAAAAAAATTAATGACATGAAGTATAGCATATAGTGAAAGATAACTTCATAATAATGAAGTTTCATGGATCATAGAAAATTCATGGAATCCTCCATGCTTGGGATAGAAAAACAATGAGGACTCATGGACCCTGGTTGTAATTACATCACTAATGGCACGTTTTATGTGCATTTATCAGGTGAAATTATTTTATGATACATTGTAAATTTTCTCTTTGATTGATAGATAGCTTATTTCTTCTGATTCTGTTCACTGACTTTTACTTAATAGCATCATAAAATGTTCACCAATACATGCTAATCTTCCATATGGAGTATTTTAGTTGATTGCACAGGTCTTTACTATACGTATATAGAATTCAACTTGGTGAGTCCATAGTGAATTAGCACCAGATTATGTACATGGTTAAGTGTATTAATAGTCATTTTTCACTTCTTTTATTTTATTAACATTCAGAATAAAATAAAAGTGTATTTGGAAATAAAATATATTTCTTCTATTTATACACACATTTTAATTTTAAGTTATAAGATGCAGCTTTATATTTTACACAAAATAGTAACCAATTGACTGTCTTCTGTGGAGTTGAAAAAGCAAACAGTGATTTTTTTTTAGCTCAGAGTATGTGAGAATGGAAACAATTAGCATTGAGGGTAAGTATAGTGTATTACTCTCTAATCTAATATGGGCTGAAACATTCCTCTTGACTCTTCATATGTTATTCTTGGAAATTTATATCCACAGGTATGTCTTTAAGTGTCAAATAGTGATAAGATTGACAACATCTGGAGAAAAGATTTAGGAATATGACATTTATATTTTTAACAAAAGTGCAACACTCTTACAATGTAAAGAGCAAGCAGTTGGGAAAATGACCCTGAGTATTGCTATTATTCCTCTTACCTAAAATAAAATGTAAACTTATACGGTGAAATGTTTTCATTGCACACTCTTACAAGGATAAGCTTAACTTACATATTTTTGGTATTTGTTAAATATAAGTGTGTGTTAATGAACTTCAATTTGCATTCTGGTATATCTCAAATTCATTGGATCACAACATGTTATCGTGAAATTCTAACCTGCAGAAAAATTATTTAGTAAAATTATATTCTTTTCCCCAAGTAAAGAAAAAAGAAAGAATATGCACAATAAAATAATCAATATTGCGAGCATTATATTAATGTCAAACACAGAAATTATCATTGAGAGAACCCCCTATTTTCTCATCTGTGGCTTAAAAACCTTTACCTCGGCCGGGCGCGGTGGCTCTTGCCTGTAATTCCAGCATTTTCGGAGGCCAAGGTGGGCGGATCATAAGGTCAAGAGATCAGAGATCGAGACCATCCTGGCCAACATAATGAAACCCCGTCTCAATTAAAAATACAAAAAATAGCTGGGCATGGTGGTGTGCGCCTGTAGTCCCAGCTGCTCTGGAGGCTGAGGTAAGAGAATTGGTTGAAACAAGGAGGAGGTGGCAGTGAGCCGAGATCGCGCCACTGCTGCACTCCAGCCTGGCGACAGAGCGAGACTCCATCTAAAAAAAAAGAAAAAAAAAGAAAAAGAAAAACAAAACTTTACCTCAAAATCTAAAGCTGCCTGTCAGTGAAATAGTTGGACTGCTTTAACGAAGTACAGAACCATCAGGTTGACACTTTCAGATTGAATCCATGGGAAATAATTACAGTTTAACATTCCTAATTTATTATGTGAGGTTTATAACAGTTACAAGATCATCTTAGCATTATAAAGTTTAGGGAGAAAAAAAAGTCCTCGCTTACTCTATTCTACAGTATTTTATTCTACAGTGATACAAAATAGTTTTTCTTTTTTTACTCTATGTCATTCAACATTTCAAATATTTTCTCAGTGGAGTCTGTCTTTACCCAGTTTCTCACACCGATGTGCAACAGAAAAAAGGTTTCACTCTTTGAAGGTGTTGTGATGTATTTATTTTTTAAAAAATGTGTTTGGATATTTTTTGGTCCCAGTATTTCTATAGACAGGAAAACTACAAAGGAGAAATGTCTAAGTCACTTCTGCTCTCTAAATCTCTGCTTCTTAGACAAGTTTCTGACTTACTAGACATCAACACTCTCAACTCAGATGTCATGGCCTTTAGATTCCAGCTTGTCTACAGTTGAAATCATTCATCTGTCATTGACAGCAGTCCTGCTCCAGATGTTATGTTGGTTGTCTCAAAGAATAGTACCATCTTCCCAATGTCCCAATCATCCTTAACCTGCATCCATCACGTCCGTTTACATCCTTCATATCGCCAATTCCTGCATTTTTAAAATCCCGAATATTTTCTGTATTCAGCCTCTTCTTCTACCTAGCCCTGCACTGCTATTCTCTTACTTAAGACTTTAGCACTTGAATTTTCACTCGCTGCCCTCATCCTCGCCTCTCTTATATCCATGCTTCATCCTTCAGTCATAGTAAACTTTATGTTCAGTGGTTGTCAAACTATGGCCATGGCCCCAAACCAGTCAGCCACCTGTTTTTGTAAATAAAGCTCTATTAGAATACATTCATGCTCGTTTACTTATGTATTGTCTATGCTGTCTTTGGGCTATAAAGATGACATTGAATAAGTAACCCCCAAAACCTAAAATATTTACAATCTGCCTTTTACAGAAAAAGGGTGCTGATCCTGGTTCTAAATTATCTAGTTTCCCATCTTAAAATCTTACATTGTCCTCGGAATAGAAGACCCACATCCACCTTCAGTCTCAGTTCTCAGCACTGCCCTATTCAAAATCTGCATCCCAGCCATTCCATAGACACCAGTCCCTCCCCTCACAGCTTCCAAGCATCAGCTATTGTGAGTTTGGCAAACTACTTCTCATCTTGCACAGCTGGTATCAATATTTCTGTTTATGGACAATTTCCCTTGGCCCTGGAAGTCTGAGGTAAACGCCCCCTAATGCATAGATCTGGAGCTTTCTGCACTTGCCCCCATCAAAATACATATTAAACTGCAATCAACTTACTAATTTGTTTGCCTCTCTGCTAAACTAACTGTGTCTCAGATGACTAACAGAGTACCTGACCAACAGCAAGCACTGAGCAGTGTTTGCTCCATGAAGGCATAAATGCTGTTTGTATCCTTTTCTCAAAAGTTCCACACGATAAACCATAATGATACTTTTTTTTTTTTTTTTTTTTTTGACACAGGATCTTGCTCTGTCACTCTGCTGGAGGGCCATCACGTGCGTGACCTTGACTCAGGCAGCCTTCATGTCCTGGGCTCAAGGGATCCTCCCATCTTAGCCTTCTAAGTAGCTGAGGTTACAGGCACACACCAAAGAAAGAAAGCTTTTCTTTCTTTCTTTCTTTCTTTCTTTCTTTCTTTCTTTCTTTCTTTCTTTCTTTTTCTTTCTTTCTTTCTTTCTTTCTTTCTTTCTTTCTTTCTTTCTTTCTTTCTTCCTTTCCTTCTTTCTTTCTCTTTCTTTCTTTCTCTTTCTTTCCTTCTCTCTCTTTCTCTCTCTCTTTCTTTCTCTGTCTCTCTCTTTCTTTCTCTCTTTTTTTTTTTTTTTTTTTTGGCTAGAGATGGGTTTTCACCATGTTCCCTAGTCTGGTCTTGAAGTCGTGGCCTCAAGCAGTCTCCCCACCTCGGCCTCCCAAAGCGCTGGGATTACAGGCATGAGTCACCATACCCAGCCAATGATTCTTATTTTAAAATATTTAGTTCCAGTATCTTGAAAAGTATACTGTTATCATATGAAGACGTAGGTCTGCTTTGGGCATGTTAGACAAATGCAATAACAAATAATATTGTGGAATATTTGAAAAACAATTTCTATAATGTTTTCCTATGTTTTTCATTGGATTGTTTCTTAAAACAGCTCTGTGTTGCCAATCCTATATATCCCTTAGGATGTGCCCACCAGAAATAATATAAAAATGACTCAGAGAATTGATGCCATAGATTCCTGCAATTCATGAACTTGGGACATGGACTACAATAAAAATGTATTATAGTAAAAGTTAATTTTCAAGTCCAGCAGCATTAGATTCTCTCATCTGTTGGAAATTTATCCAAGGGTCCATTTTCTTTTATTTTTATCTCTAGTTCAATGTCCTGCTGTTTTTAGGTATGTTTCATTCTTCTGTTTGAAGGCAGGAAAGAAATTGTTTTACTCAATTATTTTCCTCGAATACTGAAGCCTAGGAGTATATTTTCTCCATGATGTGACCCTCTAAATATAACAACTTTTTTTTGTATTGTCTCAAGTTTCCCATACCTAAAACAAGTTTGAAACCATGACTTTTCCTATTTTGTGATGTAATAATTTTTAACCCCATCTAGTTTAAATTGAAATATTGTGTCACTTCTATAAAAAAATACGAATACATACAGTCGGTCCTCAATATTCAAATTCCACATGTGAAAATTTTTCTACTTGCTAAAATTTATTTCTAACCCCCAAATCAATATTCGTGGTGCTTTCATGGTCATTCACGAACTCCTGCAGAATGGTGAAAAATTCAAGTCGCCTTACACATATGTTCCCAGCTGAGGTCCAACAAGGCTACACTCTGCCTTTCAGTTTCAGCTCTCACACAATAAACAAGCGTTCTTGTTCCGTTCACAATCTATTTTGTGCCAAATTTTTCACTTGTTTTTCTTTTTGTTGATTAGTTCACTTTTTTTTTTTTGAGACAGAGTCTTGCTCTGCCGCCAGGCTGGAGTGCAGTGGCACAATCTCGGCTCACTGCAACCTCTGCCTGCTGGGTTCAAGCGATTCTGTTGCCTCAGCCTCCTGAGTAGCTGGGACTACAAGTGCACGCAACCACACTTGGCTAATTTTTGTATTTTTAGTAGAGACGAGTTTTCACCATGTTGGCCAGGCTGGCCTCAAACTCCTGACCTCAGGTGATCCACCTGCCTCGGCCTTCCAAAGCACCTTTTAAAATAACTCCCAAGCACCCTGCTGAAGTGCTGTCTAGTATGTCTTAAGCATAAGAAGGCTGAGATGTACCTTACAGAGAAAATATGTCTCTGAGCTTCTCTTACTATGAGTTATAGTATCATTGGTTATAAATTAAATAACGAATCAACAATATATGTAAAGTAAAGTGTCTTTAAACAGAAACACATATATAAAACGTTATGGATTAATGAAAATGTGACCCACATTTACTCTCATAAAAGGATTAATTTTTTTCCTCACAAGCTAGACTGTGTATAGTGGATTCAGCACACTATATGATTTTCATTCAAATGTTGTCAGAAATGAAAAATTGTGCCAAATACAAGCGAGTAAGTCATTTATACATCTTCGTTGAGATTTGAATAAGTTTAGGCAAAGTTTACAAAACCAATTTATTACCCATTTTCTTAGAATTGAGGATAGTTTGAGATGCAGTTCATCAGTCCGAACAAGATCCTTGTGTAGCATATTTGGATCCTACAGGAAAAGTTTTGCCTAATTTTATTTCAAATTTAAGAAAAACACATAATTCAAAAGTCCACAGTCTCTTAAATTTGTTCTATTTTTTTCGTAATGTGTACCTCGATATGCTAGACCTATATATACTAAGGCTTAAAAGAAAATTCTCCTTTTGGCTCAAGGTGCTCACCCACCATCTGGAACTGTTTCCCAAGCTTCATCCATTATGCAAATGAGATTTAGGATCCATCATGTTTGATCTACTGGTAGTAATACATTAATGTTGGATGTTACAGCGTGAGCCCCCAGCAGACATTGGCTTTTCATCAGTCATTGGCTTGAGCTCACAGCTCATTACTTTTAATGGTTCTATGGCACTTAAGGTCACTGGGTTCCTAACTGCTGTTGCCTAGGGTGTTATCAATTAAAGCAGTTTTCTCTATTTAACTGAAGCATTTTTTCCTATTTTCTTTCTTTCTTCTTTTTCTTTAAGTTTAAATTTTTTATCTCTCTGGAAATCCCACGACTTGAGAATAGATTATGACTGTTCAATCGAATAAATAGGGCTGTTTTCAGAAATTTAGGAAAACAAAACTATTTCTGGAAATTTTAAAGAAGAAAAAGTCCACAGTCAGTCCTTAGTATTTGCTGGTTCCACAACTTTGGATTCAACCAGCCATGGGCTGAAAATAGTTGAAAAAACAAAATAATAAAAATAACAATGTAACAGTAAAAATAACACAAATTAAAAAATACTGTATAGCAACTATTTATATAGCATTTACATTTAGATATTACAAGTAATCCAGAGATAATTTAAAGAATGTGAGAGATTGCATGTAAGGTATATATAAATATTCTTTTTTATATAAGAGACTTGAGCATCCATGGATTTTTGAATCTGGCTGACTCGGAATCAGTCCCACATGGATACCAAGAGAGGACTGTGATACATATAGATATAGACATGTATATTTATACACATACATATGTGCCTATATATACAAATATATATATACACACATTTATATATATGTATGTAAATACACACAGATGCTTCTTGACTTATGATTGGGTTATGTTCCAATAAACACATTATAAATTGAAAATAGTGTAAGCAAATAATAAGCCTAATCCGCCAAACGTACTGAACGTCATAGATTAGCACAGCCTACCTTAAATGTGCTCAGAACACTTTATTAGCCTACAGTTGGGCAAAATCATCTAACACAAAGCCTATTTTATAATAAAGTGTTGACGATCTCATATAATTTATTTAATATGCTGCTGAAAGTGAAAAACAGGATGGTTGTATGGGTACTTAAAGTGCAGTTTCTACTGAATATATATAACCTTTGCACCATTGTAAAATCAAAAAGTTGTTATGTGGAAGCATTGAAAGTCAGGGACTGTCTGTACAAGCTTTTATAGCAATTTTTAATTGCCCTTCTTAAAAGTGTGCTTCCTTTTAAGATAGTGTAGTGATTAGTTTTAACATAGTGTAACAGCTTAGTTAACTTCTAGCTCCTCTACTTTCTAATTGTGTGAGTTTAGGCGAGTTACTTCATCTCCCTCTGCCTCATTTTTGTTATCTTTAAAATGGGAATAATAGAAGTTAAATGATATGTTTGTAATGAGAATTAAATGAATTAAGTACATAAACACTCCAGCACACAATATCTGTGAAAAATGTGATCATCGAATAATATTAAATTGACAATAACAATGTACACATTTAGAAATAATTTTAAAAACACAGTTAAGTGTTAATAACAGTTCAAACTATTATGTAAATTAATTAAACAATTGACAAATAAGCATCTGTACTTAACACGAGCATAAATATTAATAAAAGTTCAATTCTCAGAAAAATCATTTATACAAATACTAATTTAGAAAACCTCATTAGACTGATAGTCATTATTTACACACATATATACATTTTTAAGAACACCATAAAGAGGAGCTACATCTAAACAACACTAGAATCATTTCCTCTGAAGAAATAGAAAATTTGTGCAAACACTTCCAAACACAGCTTTAGTGTGTATCTATGTTGTTGTGTACCAACCTTACATAAATATAGATGCAAAAATCCCAAAACAAATTAGCAAACCAAATCTAGCATCATGTTAAAATAATACCATGATGAATTTGAGTATATTCCAGGAATATAGTTATAATTTAATAATGACAAAACAGTAACGTCATTCATCATACCGTAAGAAACAGGAGCAATAAATCGTGTTAGTACTGGCCATCCAAGACACCATCCTAAGCAAGTGATTTTACCTTCCTTCCCTTACCAAATCCCATTGATACAGCAGAAAACACATAAAACTTACATTAATAGAGTACTGGAAACAAGGAATAGATATCCCAAACAGAGCAGAAATTTAAGGGATGGTAAATTATAAAGCCACAGCAGAAGAAAGAAAGGTAAATATTGATAGATTTGATAGAATACATATTCAAAAATTATGTAATGCCAGAAAAATATAAGCCATGTTCATGGCAAATAAGTAACTCAGAACAATATTTGTAATTTTTTATAACAAAGGATTTTCTTTTTGTATAAAATCTTTTACTAATCAATAATGAAAGAAGCTCTCTGACAGACACAGCTGGTCTCACTGAAGAGGAACTGTATACTTCAGTGAAAAAAAAAAACGTGCTCTGGGTTCCTAACATTCACAATGACTCACAGAGAAACACACACACAAACACGTATATGCATGCATGCACACACACACACATACACACACACGCTACATACACACACGCCCTTGCAAATTCCCCATATAATCACATACAACAGTATCTTAAACATTATTCAACATTACCAATGAATTGTAAATTAAAACAAGGCAACATGGTTTTCCAACCCACTTAACAAAAAGACAAGAAAATAATTATGCAGGATAAAAAATATTATGGAGAAAATGAGTTATCACAATTTCTGATTATATACATATACATAAAAATTTTGAAAGTAAAGCAAAATATTAAATATTCTGACACTGGATTTTCACTTTTAGAAACTTGCCTAAAGAAATGTGTCTGGAAAATAAGATTTTTAAATAGAAAATATCAGAATATATTTCAACCTCCAAAATTAGGAGATATGAGGTTAATATATTAGGATACTTCAATGCCATAAAATATTATACCATCACTGATGTGATGGAGTGTAATTACCTACATGAAAAGATTTCCTTATTAGAGTGTTAAGTAAAATATATAGTATCGTTAAGTCCTCATACTTACAGTATTAAGCAAAATAAAAGGTTGTAAGACAATATCTATATTATCTTGTACATAAAGGTGATTATCATGATTTTATTACTTACATTCTATAAAGTCATTGGAAACACTAAACTAATGAATAGGAATAGTTCTTTCATAAGTTTTTTTTCCAGTTTTTCTGTAGGTAGATGATGAAATGATCAAATATCAATTGTGAGTGTGTGATATTAGTTCTTTAGGTCTCTTTTTATGATAGCTGTGATTTTTAACTTTCTTTATTCATACCCACATCCCAGCATTTTGGGAGGCTGAGGCAGGTGGATTACCAGATGTCAAGAGTTCGAGACCAGCCTGACCAATTTGGTGAAACCCTGTCTCTACTAAAAATACAAAAATTAACTGGGTGTGGTGATGGGCACCTGTAATCCCAGTTACTTGGGAGGCTGAGGCAGGAGAATTCCTTGAACCTGGGAGGTAGAGGTTGCAGTGAGCCAAAATTGCGCCATTGCACTCCAGCCTGGGCAACAAGAGTGAGACTCTGTCTAGAAAAAAAGAAAAAAAATAAAATATATATGCTGGGAGCAATATAGCCTAATGCAAAGTATTATGATCACAAGAACAGAAAACCAAACACCGCATGTTCTCACTCATAGGTGGGAACTGAACAATGAGATCACTCGGACTCAGGAAGGGGAACATCACACACCGGGGCCTATCATGGGGAGGGGGGAGGGGGGAGGTATTGCATTGGGAGTTATACCTGATGTGAATGACGAGTTGATGGGTGCAGCACAGCAACATAGCACAAGTATACATATGTAACAAACCTGCACGTTATGCACATGTACCCTACAACTTAAAGTATAATAATAATAAATAAATTAAAAAAAAAATTGGCTAGCCATAAGTAGAAAGCTGAAACTGGATCCTTTCCTTACTCCTTATACGAAAATTAATTCAAGATGGATTAGAGACTTAAATGTTACACCTAATACCATAAAAATCCTAGAAGAAAACCTAGGTAGTACCATTCAGGACACAGGCATGGGCAAAGACTTCATGTCTAAAACACCAAAAGCAACGGAAGCAAAAGCCAAAATTGACAAATGGGATCTCATTAAACTAAAGAGCTTCTGCACAGCAAAAGAAATTACCATCAGAGTGAACAGGCAACCTACAGAATGGGAGAACATTTTTGCAATCTACTCATCTGACAAAGGGCTAATATCCAGAACCTACAAAGAACTCAAACAAATTTACAAGAAAAAAACAAACAACCCCATCAAAAAGTGGGCAAAGGATATGAACAGACATTTCTCAAAAGAAGACATTCATACAGCCAACAGACACATGAAAAAATGCTCATCATCACTGGCCATCAGAGAAATGCAAATCAAAACCACAATGAGATACCATCTCACACCAGTTAGAATGGCAATCATTAAAAAGTCAGGAAACAACAGGTGCTAGAGAGGATGTGGAGAAATAGGAAGACTTTTACACTGTTGGTAGGATTGTAAACTAGTTCAACCATTATGGAAAACAGTATGGCGATTCCTCAAGGATCTAGAACTAGAAGAACCATATGACCCAGCTATCCCATTACTGAGTATATACCCAAAGGATTATAAATCATGCTGCTATAAAGACACATGCACACGAATGTTTATTGCAGCACTATTCACAATAGCAAAGACTTGGAATCAACCCAAATGTCCATCAGTGACAGACTGGATTAAGAAAATATGGCACATATACACCATGGAATACTATGCAGCCATCAAAAAGGATGAGTTTGTGTCCTTTGTAGGGACATGGATGCAGCTGGAAACCATCATTCTTAACAAACTGTGGCAAGAACAGAAAACCAAACACCGCATGTTCTCACTCATAGGTGGGAATTGAACAATGAGATCACTTGGACTCCGGAAGGGGAACATCACACACCGGGGCCTATCATGGGGAGGGGGGAGGGGGGAGGGATTGCATTGGGAGTTATACCTGATGTAAATGACGAGTTGATGGGTGCTGACGAGTTGATGGGTGCAGCACAGCAACATGGCACAAGTATACATATGTAACAAACCTGCACGTTATGCACATGTACCCTAGAACTTAAAGTATTATAATAATAATAATAAATGAATAAATAAACAACAAAACAAAACAAAACAAAACAAAAAAAGAAAATTCTGGGCTATCACTGATGACCAGGGGCACAGCTGAAAAAAATCACATAGTAAGTAGCACCATGCTCTTTCATTCTATCACCAGGTTGCACTGGTCCTCTGTGGCAGCCTGCCTAGACAAACCTTCAACACCCACTAACCTTCTTGACAACTTGTACCCTTGAACAATAGCATCACTGCACTAAATAACATCCACTCTGCCTTTAATAGTTTGCCTTACTCAGGGCACTTCAATCAGGTTATGACATTGATGTCTTGATGTTTACCTAAATTCAATTTGAATCTTTTTATATCTCTTAATCTGTAACTCTTTAAAGGTAATAAATTAGTTCCAGATTTTTACTAGTGGTGTGAAGTATAGCTTTCTTTTGAAAATCAAATCACCAAGCCATTTTAAAAGCTATAAGAATTCTATCTCCTTCTCATAAATAAAGAAATTAAGAAATTAAGAATGTTTTGATATTTAAAAAATAACTATTTCAGCTTCCAAATGACCTGCTTTCACTCTCCCTCCTTGTAGGGAGATGTTTAATAATTCTGTCTTCGCTTTGTTCATAACATAACCTTACCAATCTGCCCATGATGCATTTCCTTTTTCCCTTGTTTGTCCTTCGTGGTGGTCATTTTCACTTTGCTAGGGCTCTGCTGAGTGCTTGACTAAAGTGACTCATTTATTTCAAATCAGGAATAAGTCAGGTAAGATAAATTAAGCCAAATATTTTAGCCCAAGGAATGAAACAAAATAAAACAATTCCAAGAAATTGTATCCTAAGTGAAATAATGCAGGAACAGAAAAACAAAAAAACACATGTTCCCACTTATGAGTGGGGGGTACACATCAAGTACTCATGGACATAAAGGTGGCAGCAATAGACACCGGAGACAACTAGAAGGGGAAAGACGGGAGGGTGATGGACTGAAAAACTAGCTGTCGGGTACTATGTTCAGTATCGGGGTGATGGGATCATTTGCACCTCAAACCTCCATATCACACAATATACACAGGTAACAAACCAATGTAAAATAAAGGTTAAAAAAGAAAAAAAAAAAAAAACAAAACCAGGACCAAGTGATGAGCTTTCTCTTCTGAAAACTACCTATTTCCAGTGAGCTTCTCCACAAAGCTCCACCTGGCTAAACACTGCCAGTCTATCACCAGTTATGTACTGAAAACGGAGACTAAAAATCAATGTTTAAGCGAAAGAAGCCATGGCCTTGAGTGGTCCAGCCAGAATAAAAATACCTGGCACAGAGGGTATCACATTCAGCACAAATGTCTCTTAAAATGTGTAGCTGTTTGAAAAGGCGTGCAAGAAAGGAAGGAAGGAAGGAAGGAAGGAAGGAAGGAAGGAAGGAAGGAAGGAAGGAAGGAAGGAAGGAAGGAAGGAAGGAAGGAAGAGAGAGAGAGAAGGAAGGAGGGAGGGAGGGAGGGAGGGAGGGAAGGAAGGAGGAAGGAAGGGAGGGAGGAAAGGAGGGAGGGAGGGCGGGAAAGAAAGGAAATTGCAGGCACATGGTCATTCCATGTACCAAACCAGGACTTGAGTGGTCCTTGTAAGATACTATAAAGGTCATCATCTACTCCTGGGAACTAAATCTATCTGTTTCCACGTAATGTCAACATTGAGGAAATACTCTGGTCAAGCATAGATTTGTATAATAACTTAGGTGAATTAGGGCAGGAAATCCATTTTACAAAACACCGTAACAAGTGTAGTATACTTTCCTTCCACACTCCGTGTTATTGAAGTCTGTGTCTCCTGCCTTTAGTATTTGTCAATGAAAATTCTACTAAACCATGCAAAAGACCTTTGTAGCAACATTACTGTCCTCATTTAAACTGCCACGTTGTATCACCTGGAAACTGATCTGACCAGAGTACGCTGCTCATGCATGGCACACCTAAGACTAGGCTTCATATCTTCTCACTCTAAGTCTAATGACTTAGACACTCAACTCATGAAGTTGTTTTTAGAACCATACCTGAGGCATAACCCCACATTTTGGAGAGTGAAGCAGTGGAAATAAACAACTAAGCTACTTGCAGTATTATGTTGGTTGATGGATATGCAAACAGGGTTGATAGGTGTAATGTGGTTTTTCCTCATGCTATATTAAGAGAAAATGCTAGATTAAGATTTGTAGACAAGTCTAAACATGTAGTTATAAATGGGTTTTTAAAGTTCCATAATCATTTTCATCAGTGATGGGTACTGAATTACAATTAATTCCCCCTTTCTATAATAATGAAATATATGCAAAACTTTCAATGAAATTTACAAGTCCTGTTCTTATGATTCCTGATATTCTAAAAAGTAAACTTTTATGAATATGTTTATGCATCTTTTCTATTTACACATACAATCTACATGAGCAGTATGTGTGTGCGTGTGTGTGTGTGTAAAAAGAGAGTTTATTGGATATAATATACTACGTACTATACATAATAAAATCTTTCATAGGGAAAATATGTTTATGAATATATATCCCTTCCTTCTTTCTCTCTCTCTTTATAGATATAAGTAGATAGGTAGATAGATAGATAGGTAGGTAGAGATAGATAGATAGATAGATAGATAGATAGATAGATAGATAGATAGACAGACAGATAGAGATATCTGTCTACCTGTATGTGCACTCTAGGTCATTTTTTTCTTTTTGGCCATAACTTTACTTTCTATTTTTTCTTTACAGCACCCACAGGATATAGTGTCTTATTTAAAGAAGAACTATTAGGTTGGTGCAAAAGTAATTGTGGTTTTTGCCATTTAAAAGTCATGGCAAAAATCACAATAACTTTTGCACCAACCTAATACAATAAATATATCACAATAATGAGGAATTAACTCCACTACCTAAGTAAAACCATTTTAGAGATGATACAATAACAGCATTTTCTTATAGGGAATGTTTTTAACACTTTACAGAAAGTTATGGCTAATATTAATGTTTCTTAAGCAATTATCTGTAAGGACAAAAATTAACATGTATTGCTTGAATGTAGCTATCCACAGCCAAACTATGTGGTGAAACGCTGGGTTGGATCATGTTTGGCTACTGTTTTTGTTGCAGAACTTATTAACAGCTTTGTGCACTCACATGTATACTCCACATGCATTAGGCTTCATCAAGTACCAAAGCATTTCTCACTTCTATTTAAGCAAAGAACCCGCTTTTTCTTCTCTCTTCAGATATGAGCAATGTTTAATAGATATAAAATGAAAATTGAAGTTCATAAATGTATTTTTAATTCCTTAATTGAAATTAACTTTATCTATGTATATGTGCACCGGTATATGCATGTGTATATGCATGTGTATATATTTTTTAACAAAATGGTTATATTCTAAGACTGAAACAAAGTGCTTCTCACATACAAAATAGCTACAGTGAAATTCTGCTTATGAAAATATACTGGGGTCGCACAGACCTGAGTTGTAGATGAGTTAAATTGAACATCAAAAGTCTGAGATGAAGGATAAAATGTTTTTGCTAAATTGAATGGTTGTGTGGTTCCCATTGAATTTGGGCTGATAATTGTGCTTACATAGATATCCACTAACGCCTATAGTTCAACCTCATCTTTCATATCTCTGGAAAATACTTTGTGAATCAATACCATTTTCATTAACATTTTAACTGAAATCTATCGATAGCTTTGATAGATTGATTGTGACATTCTGGCTAAGAGGTTTTGTTTGTTTGTTTTTGCCTTATTTGGAGGAGCCAAGCATCAAGTTTCTATTCGTTTCTATTACCTTCATATTTGGATAGCTCTCATGTTGGTACTGAAGCTCATTAATAGTCTATCAGCTCAAGCAAGGAAAGGATAGCCAAAAAAAACATATATATGTATGTATGTGTGTGTGTATGTATATACATATACATATATATACATATACATATATATACACACACACAGAGATCTTTAACCTGAAAGTAATGCAGAATATAAAATGGAATAAAATAAGGTCCTTGCCCTGAATTAGCTTTTGATCCAGTAATAGCTAACTTACTGGAAATTGAGGTGGGTTAAGTGAATGCACTTACTGTTGCCATGAAAAACTCCACTTCTTCCTAAAAGAAAGCTGAATCTTGGACAGGTTATGATTAGGGGAATAGCCCCAGTCTCAGTTTACTGTTGCAAGCAGACTAATTGATGATGTGGGGAAGGAGCTAATTGATGCAATGTGAGAGAAAACCACTTATTTTGACACTCATGCTACCACAGACATGAGACACATGTACATGCAATCAAATAATCACACTTCTTTCTATTTTTCCTATCCAGTCCCAGATCTGGTGTGAGAAAAACTCTTATTGCCCTTTATTCTTCCACTTTGGTTTGTAAAAAGCCTTGCTAGGCACTCTGACGTTTCTCAGTGTTTTATTGGGGGATGGGTAAGTGAATTATAAAATGTGATTTTATAGGATCTCTATTTTAGAATTATAATAGTGAAAGCAGAATAAAAATGTATTTAAGCCAAATGAGAGTGTTTAGTTCCATGTAACGTGACAGTCAGATGAAATGTCTAGATCGGCCCTAAATTCAATAACAGGTACCTAGGGATATTTTATTTTATGGAGTAGATTTTTTAAAAAAGATTGATTCCTGATTTTATTTGACTAATAATGAATATTGATATTGTTCACTTTAAAACTTATATTTAAAAGAAATTTTTAAGATTTATGTTTAAGATTAGGTTAAAAGGAAATTACTCAAAATAGAATCAAGATAGCATATTTAGAAATATATTTAATAAATGAAGTGTGAGACTTGAACACTAACAATCCCAAAACATTACTCATGAGTGCCTCACAACCAAGAATTATCCTGCCCTAGATGTCAATAGATTGAGAAGCAGTGCTTAGTGGTATGGTTGGAACTGGGAACTGAAAGATAAGGAACCCATCACTCAAGTATCTGGGAGAAGAGTAATTCAGGTAACGGGAACAAAAGTTACAAAAGTTCCGAGATATGGAGGGAGCCCAGAATCCATCAGGGACAGAAATATTGCTAGTCTGGCTGGAATGCAACAAGAATTTGAAATAAAGAAGCAGATAATGTTAAGGCAGAAGGCAGGGTCCAGATTCAAAACATCTTTACATATAAGATGAAGTAATGTATAGAGTGCTAATATGGTTGAGTAGATTTTCAACTGGTTGAATGAAACTCAAATACTATGCGTGGCATTTGCAACACGGAGGATTGCGAGCAGCAAGGTTCTTTCCTTGGATTGGTCCTGTTAGCATTTTTATCATTGACTTGTATGAGGACAAAGAAGGCATGTTATCAAATCTGTGGCTGACATCAAGATCAGGGAGATAACTAATACACACGATGACAGCATCAGGATTGAAAGCCATCTTGACAGGCTGAAACAGTGGGTTGAGTCTACAAAGATCACATTTAATAAAGATAAATGCAGCATTCTGCACTTGGGTCAGAAAGCATATGGCTCAAAAGAGTAAGAGAGAGGTCAGGCTAAACAGCAACATGGGTTAAAATGTTACAGGTCTTTTCACCAACCTTAAGATTAATGTGAGTCAGCAGGGTGATTGGTTTACCACTGAACTCAGCATGGAGCTAAAATGCATTGATTACAGTACAGTATCTGCAATCAAGAAGACCTCACTACATATCTGAAACCTTACTGTTATATCTGACTTTTAGAAGAAAGTTGGCAAACCCGAGTGGCTCACGCCTGTAATCCCAGCACTCTGGGAGGCCAAGGAGGGCAGATCATGAGGTCAAGAGATCAAGACCATCCTGGCCAAAATGGTGAAACCTCGTCTCTACTCAAAGTACAAAAATTAGCTGGCCATGATAGTGCGTACCTGTAGTCCCAGCTACACGGGAGGCTGAGGCAGGAGAATTGCTTGAACCCAGGAGACGGAGGTTGCAGTGAGCCAAGATCGTACCAGTGCACTCCAGCAGCCTAGCAACAGAGCAAGACTCCATCTCAAAAAATTTAAAAAAAAATTAAACAATAAAATTGAATCAGAATAAAAGAGGACAGAGGATCTTGGAACTGATGAAGGACTCAGAAAGATTTAACTTATACAGTGACTTCTACAACTCACATATTTGAAGGTCAGTAGTCTTTACGAAGAATTAGATTTATTTGGATACAAAACATTTGAGCTTCGATCAGTAGGAAGAAAACAGAAGTGGGCATTTTGAATGTATAGCAAAAAGCAATTTCTTACAATATAATTTCCCCCAAATTCAATGGACTGTTTTCAAGACGGTAATTTCCTCTTGCTGAAAGTTTGAAAGCCAAGGCTTCTGGCCAGTACTGTGACCATGTCTATAATCCCAGAACTTTGAGGGGACAAGGCAGGAGGAAAACTTGAAGCTGGAGGTTGAGACTAGCCTGGGCAACATAGTGAGACCCCATGTCTACAAAAAAATAAAGATAATTATCCAGGCATGGTGGTGTGCGCCTGTTATCCTAGCTACTTTGGGAGGCTGAGAAGGGAGATTCACTTCAGCTCGGGAGTTTGAAGCTGCAGTGAGCTATGATTGCACCACTGTACTCCAGCCTAGTTGACAGAGTAAGGTCCTCTTTTTAATACAAATAAAAATAAGTAAATAAACTTTTTTTTTAAAAGGAAGCAGGGGCTGAAAGAACGTGCTTCAAGGAGAATTTCTAGGGAGTCCAAGCATGGGCACTAAAAGATTTATGACCTACATTTCAATTTTTAAGATTTTATGATTCACTAATTTGGTTACAAAGGTTGAGCTACTTCTTCTGTTATTTGTACTTTGGTCTGTTTAGCCATATGCAGGGAAAACACATTTTGAAAACAGTTTAAATTCAGTTAAACAACTGGATCATGACTGGTGTTGAGCAAGTTGATTTCTAGACAAATTGTTTCATTTCAACCAAGCTATTGTTTTTGCTATATTGTTGGTTGCTTTTCTCAAACCTGTTTTGGTTTGAGCAGACTAATATCTGTTTTCAGAGACCTCTCCTTTAAGTGAGGTAATGCCTCTTAACCACATGCTGGTCCTATTCTAACCACTGGGTATTTAAAAAAAAAATCTCAATTTGAAATGACCGCCTTGCATCACAGAATCCAACATCTAAGCTGGAAAGAATGAGTTTGTTTCTTTCACGTGTGATAAAGACCTTCATAGGTCACTTGCAACAGAATCACCTGGGAGCCACAATTCTTTCTAACTTACTGGGAAATGCCCAGGCCATGGGCGTGACTTAAACATTCAGGCTTATTCGGTCACCTATTAGGATTTACAGTCATTGGAGTGTCTTTGGGGAAGGTTAAAAAATTGTACAGTTGAAATTAGTTTCAAAAGAGTTTGGTCTTATTTCACTTTACATTCATTATTATGTCTACAAAGAGTTTAAGCTTAAGAAACTTGAAAAAAAGATAACAGCACAAATTTAGCTACAAAAGACTGATTCATAATAATGTTCTCACTTCAAGAACAGGAAAGCAAGGAAGGCCAATGGCAATCCTTCACTCTAGCTAATTTAAACTTGGTCCTATGTTTTTATTTTACCCAGTACAATTTACTAAAATTTCTTCTGTTGCAGCAAAACTGATTTTGGCCTTGGTCTTCTAGAATTTTTCCATCCGAATGTACTAGTAAGTCTAATATGTATGTGTTTTCTTTGGATTTCTTATAAATGAATTCTTCACATAGTTTTTGTTACTGGGCTAGATCTTAGAAACATGCTACTTATTTTTAAGCCAATGAATATGCTGACACGAGAAATACCTTGAGTGAAATAAGTTTCATTCTTGTGCTAAGTACTACTTGGCAAAATTTTTCAAAAACTGGCAGAAAGGCTGTCAGATCTTATCACACATTTTGAAACTATAATGTGATGGCCTTAATTAGTCAATTTATACCCAATAAGTTTTGTGTCTTTTCTAATTTCTCTTTTAGAAATGAAAAAATAGGGTGTGATGCCAAAATTAAATAAGTATAGATCAGAATTTATTTCATAATTAAATTCATAGTTTCGACATTTGCACCTTTCAAAAAGCCTTGCATGAATGTTTCTTATCCTTTTCACTTCTCAACTGCAGCAAAATATTCTGCCTCCAAATGCATTGATGGTACAAAGATGATTGGGATGTGGTGTTGCTTAGGCCTCATTCTTAAAGGCACATACCATGTGTCAGAGTAACTACAGAAGATGGAATTATCCCCATAAATAAAAGTCATTATTAATACTAAGAGTCTTTTAAAAGACATCAATAGGAATATTTCTAAATTTACTTCCAGGTTTATGATGACTCTACCCTATATTTTATAATTCTTTAAAGTATTATTAACTATATCTGTTCTAATTACCTATAGTTAAAAGAAATTACTAACCACATGCAAAGAAAAGCACAGAGTTTTACAAATACTGAAAATCTTAGCTTCCTGAGCTGCCATAAAAAGTAAAATATATTGGGTGGCTTAGAGTAACAGAAACGTGTTGTCTCACAATTCTGGAGGCCAGAGGTCTAAAATCAAGGTGTTGGTAGGGTCATACTTTCTGTGAACACTAAGGAAGGATCTGCTCTAAGTTTTGCTCCTATTCTCTGGTAGTTCTTTGGCTTGCGGCAACCATACTCTAAACTTCATATGGCAATCTCCTTGTGTGTATGTCCATCTCCTCACATGGTGTATTAGTCAATTTTCATATTGCTATGAAGAAATACCCAAGACTGGGTAATTTATAAAGAAAAAGAAGTTAGACCAGGCACAATGTCTCATGCCTGTAACCCCAACACTTTGGGAGGCTGAGGTGGGTGAATCATTTGAGTTCAGGGGTTTGAGACTAGCCGCCAACATGGTGAAACCCTGTCTCTACTAAAAATTCAAAAAAATTAGCTGTGCGTGGTGGAGGGCACTGTAATCCCAGCTACTGGGAGGCTGAGGCAGGAGGATTGCTTGAACACAGGAGGTAGAGGTTGGAGGCTGCAATGAACTGAGGTCATGCCACTACACTCCTGCTCAGGCCACTGAGCGATACTCTGTCAAAAAAACAAGGGGGGCATGAGAAGGAAGAAAGAAGAGAGAAAGAAAGAAGGAAAAAAAGAAAGAAAGGAAAGAAAGAAAAAAGAAAGAAAGGAAAGAAAGAAAAGAAGGAAAAGAAAGAAAAGAAAGAGAAAAAAGAGAGAAGAGAAAGAGAAAGTTTAATGGACTCACAGTTCCACAGGGCTGGAGAGGCCTCACAATCACGGTGGAAGGTGAAGGAGGAGCAAATTTGTTCAGGGGAGCTCCCCTTTATAAAATCATCAGATCTGATGAGACTTATTCACTGTCATGAAAGAAGTACGGGAAAAACCCGCCCCCATGATTCAATTACCCCCACCAGGTCCTTCTCACAACACTTGGGTATTATGGGAGCTGCAGTATGAGACGAAATTTGGGTCAGGACACAGCCAAACCATATCACATGGCTTTCTCTTCATAAGGACACCACTCATATTAGATTAGCTGCTAACTCTACTCCATTCCAACCTTACCGTAGCTTACTAATGAAATCTGCATAAATTGTATTTCCAGACAAGGTCACTTTCTGATGTACTGGGCATCAAGACTTCATGTGAATTTTTGCAGGACAAAATTCAACTTATGACATTAAGTTTCTATTCTCTGTATGAATAGACATTTGCTTTCTCAGTCTCCTTGCATCTGGCATGGGCAAATAGGCTGCCAGCTCTCAGAATAATTTTTCTTCTTGGTATAAAAATAGAAAAACATAAAGAAAATTTTAGCCTCTCATTTCTTTTGTTCTTTGTAGTTTGAGGACACAATACTTGAAGCTGCCACAGCTGTCTTGCTGCCATGAAGAAGGATATCAAGGCAAAGACTCTAATAGAAATGTAGAATATGCTAGGGACTTAAGTGTAGTTGCTAAAAGAAACTAGAATGTCCTACGTTCACTCTTCTGCTATATGAGAAAAACAGACACAGAATTTCAGCCTCCAGCCCTTTTCATTTGAGTGTTGAAAATATATAAAAAAAAAATACATTTTCAAATTGAGTTTATTGACTTTTCCTGGGATGATCAACCTTTCTGTTCTTCTACCTGGCAACTTAGGGATGTACTTGTTGACCTGCACAATCTGGACTCCACATATGAGCTCTCACTACGGTTCTGCTCCTCTTTGCTCCTTTGCCTGTGTCTCAATCTAGAGTCTCCATTATTATCTGCATTACATTCTTTATCTCTTAATTGTAGAGCATCCCAGAGCCTGGCAGAAGAGACTCGCTAAGAATTTTTTGTAGTTGATGTCTTGATGATGTCACAATTGGCCTCTTATTTATTAATTATATTTCAAGCATTTTACAGTTGAATTTTTACCATGTATCCCTTAGTTAAAACTCAATGGATAAAATAGTAGTAACTCTGAGTATTTGGGACAAAATTAATTTAATACAAGCAATTAGGTGTTTCCAAAACTGTTTAAAGGTAGGAATCAGATGGACACCACTAAAATTATTTGCTCTTTGTAGTTTGAGGACTCATGAAGTATATACCCTGGTGGTTGTAGACTCATGTTCTAGAGGTCAGGGAGCCTTGAATTCTGTCACCATCTCATGCCATATGCACTGAGCCAATGACTAGATGGTGGAAAGCCTGTCCAGCCACCACAATTGTTTTTAAAGTCACAGCATTCCTTGAGCAAGAAGACAATCTAAAATTGATTTTCACTTCCAATGTTTGAAGCTACTACTTCTGTGTGGCAAAATCTCCCTTCTATGCAAACCATCTGGGAAGTGCGAAAGGCTGCATTTTTAGTTTTCCTGATCTTACAGCATAAGAAACCTATTAGAAGGCAGTGTCCCTTGACCACAACCATCACATGATACAAAGCATGCATTCTTACAGTCCTGTTGAGAAATTAAAATAAAAATAACAATCTAATTGTTTAAGAAACTGAACTTTCAGTAAGGGAGATAAGATGTCTACATATAATAAAAACAAGCATGGTTCCACAAGACAAGTAGAGTCAGGGTTGAATGTGCACTCCAGTTACGAAAAAGATTACTAGGAGCACAGCAAAGTGTGAAACATGGTGAAATAAGGATAAATTCGTGGATCATATTAAGAAAGAAAGACTCAGAAGTTTGTATTTCCTTCAGTAGGAAATAGGAGATAATGATGCCTCTCTTGGCTTATCTGGTTCCTATTCTTCAGACTTTTCTTGAACCAGATGTTCCTTCTTGATCTCTTTCTCAGGCTACTCCGGCCTTTCTCAGCTTTTAAAATTTGTGTCCCTTCAATTATCCTCAGCAAACAAATTCAGGAACAGAAAACCAAACACTGCATGTTCTTACTCATAAGTGGGAACTGAACAATGAGAACACATGGACACAGGGAGGGGAACATCACACACTGGGGCATGTTGGGGGGAACATGGGGAGAAAGAGCATCAGGAAAAAATAGCTGGGCTTACTGCTTAGATGATTGGTTGATAGGTGCAACAAGCCACCATGACACACGTTTGCCTATGTAACAAATCTGCACATCCTGCACATGGACACTAGAATTTAAAATAAAATAAAATAAAACAAAAGAAAAAAGGAAAAAAAAATTGTGGATCTCAGGCACTAATCCCAGGCTTTCTGTTTTTCTCTATATATTAATTCCTTAACTGAACTTATCCATATTTATAGCTTAAGTACTATATACTTGTAAATCTCACATTTCTATTTCTAGCTGTCATGGTTAATTTTATCTGTCAACTTGACTAGGCCATGAGGTGTCCAGATATTTAAACAAACATTATTCTAGATGTGTCTGTGAGGATGTTTCCGGATAAGATTAGCATTTAAATTGGTAAATTCAATAAAGCAGATTGCCTTTTCTCTAGTGGTGGGCTTCATCCAATCAGCTGTAGCTGCTCTTCGTGGATCACAGGACTACTGGTTTTTGAACTGAAACTCTCCTAGTTCTTGGGCCTTCAGACTCAGACTGATAGCTAGCTACATTCTCTTTCTCTCTCTCTCAAAAAAAAAAAAAAAAAAAGAGAGAGAGAGAAAGAAAAAAAATCACTAATGCACTAACATTGGTCATTTCCAGAACTCTAGAACCTACAATAAGCTTACTTTCATATTTAAACACATTGATCAAGTTTCAAGTCAGAAACCTGGGAGAAATTTTCAATTTCTCCAAACCCACACTCACTCCAATTGTATATCTAATGTATTTTTCTTCTAAAATATTTCAGAATTCTCCATGTCTCCTTCACGTTGTACCTCCACCAGTATCACCGTCTCTAACCTGAACTGCGCAATTATCTTAGCAATCTCTACCCTTCCAATTTTGACCATGTCTAATCCATTCACTCCCAATACAATATAAATCAGAAGTGTCAGCTACTCAAAACCCTAAAGAAATCCTATCACATAGAATCAGGAACATGATCTGCCATTCAAGATGTGACAGGACCTGACAGCTATCTCCAATACCACCTCTTTCCTCTTCCCTGTTGCTGCTTTAATTCTCAGTCCCACCAGCATACTCATTACCATAAGTTTTTTTATACTATTAGCACACTCATCTTTTTCACATTCAAAAATTTCACTCACATTGTTCCCTTTTCCTCTTCTCTAAGATGTTAAAACGTCTGCATCCTTCTCAACTTTCAGCTTCAATTGAAAAGCCATTCTCTTTTTTTTTTTTTTTTTTTTTTTTTTTTTTTTGAGACGGAGTCTCGCTTTGTCGCCCAGGCTGGAGTGCAGTGGCCGGATCTCAGCTCACTGCAAGCTCCGCCTCCCGGGTTTACGCCATTCTCCTGCCTCAGCCTCCCGAGTAGCTGGGACTACAGGCGCCCGCCACCTCGCCCGGCTAGTTTTTTGTATTTTTAGTAGAGACGGGGTTTCACCATATTAGCCAGGATGGTCTCGATCTCCTGACCTCGTGATCCGCCCGTCTCGGCCTCCCAAAGTGCTGGGATTACAGGCTTGAGCCACCGCGCCCGGCCGAAAAGCCATTCTCTTATCTTTGGAGAAGTTCTTACTATTATTTATCTGTGCACTTTGTTCATCTTCTTCAGACCACTTCACAAGTTGTAGGTTATTATTTACCTGTTTTATTTTTGGTCTGTCTCTCCAACCTGACTGTAAATACCCCCTAAGCCAGGGACTATGCATGTCTCCTTTACTCTGCACTCCGAAAGCCCACAACCTCGTACTTCATACATCTTAGGTTTCTCATAAATATTTTGGGTATGAATGAATAGCTATTCTTCATTTATTCTCTCTTACTTTTTCTTATCTTTATTTCCTCATATTGATGCTTGATCCCCCATCCTCACTGTTCCTGCTTGCTTTCCTCCTCTGTTCGAACAGTAATTGAAATTATTAGTGACATAAAAACCAGACAGGGAATTTTAAGCTGCTGACTTTGTGGCAATGAATAGACTGAGCTCAGCAGCACGGCGCCAGAAGCAATCTGCAACCACCTTTGGAAGACACCCCCTACTAATCACTGCAGATTATAAACATCATTGGCTATGTTGTTTCCTAAGGTTATCGCAAAACTTAATCCATTTTTTGTTAATAGTAAATGCCCCTCGTTCTCTTATAATTAGTCACTGTGGAGTTTTAGAAAGGTCATTTGGTTGAAATATGAGGCTGCAATTTGTTTAAAAAGGAAAAAGGCAGAGGAAATTACCTTTCCACGATGCGTTAGCCCAGGTCACAGTTACCCCAGGCCTTCCAAGTCTATGTTGTAAACAGTCTAGAACCATCATAGCCAAAATGCATGTTTCGTCCTGAGACAGGCACAAACTCATTAAACTGAAATTCATATAAACCACACATTATCTCATTGTATATCTCCAATACCAAAACAATTGATTAAAAAGTTAAAATATTCCTCCACTTCACTACAAACGTGGGCTCAGGTGACGCTGGGCACGCCATTATTTGTAAATAGCTGGATTATTGAGACAAGTGGTTTACAACATCTGGGGAGTTGATAAACTACAGGCAAGATCTTTGTTCTTGCTTCTATTTTATTCTTATTGGTCATTCAAATCAAGGACCTATGTTTAGCCCTTTCTAATTCTATCTAGGGAACAATCAGTTTTGCAGACTATCTAGGCTTGATTATTAGCAAACCACAAATATAAGAAAAAAGCAAAGGTCCTAGATGTGAAGACTCAACAAAGAATCCACTTCCTTTATTACCTCGTAGCAAACTTGTATAATACAATCATCATATGTTCTTGATGAGAAAATTCTAAAAATGAATACAATTCATGAATATTTTCAATATTTGCTAAAAAGCAAAGCTGGAAATTATAGATCAATCAATTTTTAGAAACATATTCTAGGAAGTTATGAGGCACAATATTATTGCCATCTGGTTAACACCATTTCTTCCTGAATGTAAGAACAGTAATAAGAATTTTAAAGGCTATGCACATTTGCTGTGTTCTTGGGTTTCTTTCAATTTCCAAGCTGATGAACTGCAGGGATGTTAGTAAATTGCTTATTCAGAAATTTTAAGTGTGCATGCATCACTAATGTATACAAGTTACATTCCTTTTGTAACATTTACCTTAAATGTACTTAATATGATACACATTTGAATTTTGGGAATTTAAAAATAAGCTTTACCAAAAAAATCAGACGAGAGGTAATAAATAAATAAGTTTGGTTACTCTCTGGAGAAAGAGAAACTTTGTGTTAATTATGATCGCTAAATGCTGTAATTGATAGTTATTGGATGAAAAGGAAGGAAAAAACTACTAAACAGCTAAACCATAAAGAGGAAGTCAATTAAGGAAAAGGTTAATGCACAGTTAAGTTATGCCACTGACAATTAAAACTGAAAATACAAATTTCTTTAATAAATTTACAAAATCAAGATTGACAAATAATAAAACCTGGATCCAGAAGAGCTAGAATAAAGCATTTATTTTCGTTCTGGCCTTTCATACCTATATTCCCATTTAAGGAATATAATGTTGCCTGAATCTTCTGAAATGCAACACCAGAGCAATATTTTTTTCTGGTAGAAACAATTAGTTGTTACTTTTATAACTTAAATATATAAGCTTGAGCCACATTGGGATTTTAACAACTTCAGTTGCTGAAATCAAATCAAGTCAGGATAGGTGGGAGTCGAGGTTGTGAATCCTGAACTGAAGCTGCCCTGGTGTTGAATGCTGAAGCATGTTTGCAGGAAACATACAGTATTAATAAACATGTATATTATTTTAATATAATTATCCAATGTCTTAGAGGAATAAATAAGTACAGAACTAACTGGAAGGTGGAAGGTCAAAACGCATGATGTGTGATGAGTGCTTTTAGAAAAGAGGCCACAGTTGTATTTGTTCTGTGTCATTGCTTTCCGATAGAATTTTCTGTAGTTATAGAAATGTTCTATGTCTGCACTGTCTAGCGTTGGAGCCACTTGCCCATGTGTGGCTACTGAGCACTTGAAATGTAGTTAGTGTGACTAAAATACTATTTAATTCTAACAATGTGAAATTTAAATAGCCACATGTGGCTAGTGGCTACTATATGGGATAGAACAGTTTTAAAGCATGATAGAAACATCAACATTTTCACCAAGAGAGAAATTGTTTTGGCTGTGTGTGTGTGTTTGACAGGATCTCACTTTGTCACCCAGGATGGAATGCAGTGGTGAAATCACAGCTCACTGTAGCCTCAACTTCGCAGGCCCAAGTGATCCTCCTGCCTCAACCCTACAAGTAGCCGGGAGTAGAGGTGTGTGATATCAAGCCCGGCTACTTTTCGTATTTTTTTTTTTTTTTTTTTTTTGGCAGAGACGAGGTCTCACCATGTTGCCCAGGCTGGTCTCGAACTCCTGAGCTCATGGGATCCACCCACTTTGACCTCGCAAAGTGCTGGGATTACAGACATGAGTCACCACACCTGGCCTAAGAAAGAAAATTAAATCAAATGAAGGCCCCCTGTGCAGGATCCTGATGAAAGCTAGCATTATTGGTTTGTTAATTGAAAAATCATGTATTGAGTGGCTATGTTTGCTAATCTCTGCACTTCCACCACTATGTCCGTGCTATCTCTGACTCAAATTCTTAAAAGTCATGTTCTACCCATGATATAGCTAAGCTGAGAGATCATAAAAAAAATCCACGTTGTATCTGAAATTAATCACTTTTTTAAAACTCAGCTCTCTCTAACCTCACTTTTTTCAGACACCGCTTCTCTCTCAATTAAAAATTGTCCCTCTTCTGGCTCTCTCTGTGGTCCACACTTTCGTGTAAGGCTCCAGATGCTGTTTGATCATTTTCCTGTATCTCATAGTCTAGAAGATGATGGTGACACTTGTAGCTTTCCTAAGGTGTCTCAGCTTCCTTGGAAAACTCATTGTAGTTGCTGCAAAGTCTTCCTTAGCATTCTAAATCTTGTTGATTTAAATAATTATTTGGTCACTGGATCAAATTCTCTAGACTTTTACCCTTGGCTTCCTCAATGACAATAGCCCTCAATGACTCTCTACTTCAGCAAGGCTCCTGTGGCCAAATTCTACATCTTTTCCTTATTCAGGACTAGTTTACCTGTTAAATCTCCTATATTCTGTTCTCTGAATTTGGCACTGATCCAACAGCAAGTATTCTCTGAATCTTTCAAAGGTGCCAGACACCATGTTAAAAGTAAGAAGATGATGGTGGATGATACCAAGTAAATGCCCTCACATAGGTCATATTTTAGTAAGTAGGACAGGTGATAGACACAGGTAGTTGGGAAAATAATGCAAGAGAGATGACCTTGGGCTTGTAGGGGTGGCAACTGAGATAAGGTGCACACAGGTAGTTTCATGAGCAGGTGACATTTAAACTAAAATCTGAATAGCGAGAAAGAATCAGCAAGTGAAGATCTTGGGAAGGCTGTTCCATGCAGAGGAAATAAGTGGAACAAAGGCCTCAGCTGAGAACTTATTTCTTGTTTTCAAGGAACAAAGATAAATCTGATGTGGCCTGAGCCTAGTGGTAGCGGATAGTGGTGTATGTTTCTTACTGATTTCTCCCTGTCTTCAGGTTCTTTCCTCACTGAGTCTGGACCCAAGGCAGACTACTTTGCTGCTCTCATTTGCAACTTCCACTGCGCCATTCCTTTCCCCTTCCGTATCCTTTCTCAACCACTCTTAAATCCTTTATTTCGGCATCTGATGTCTGGGAACTACATAATTGTGCACTTAATTAATAGTATCTGAACTCAATTGGGAATTTAATATCGCTGATCAATTATTTTCCTTAACTTATGTCAACTCCTTTATCATATCCACCTTCCTAAGTCACTTTAGCTACCCTCTATGGCTTTCATTTTCAGCAGAGAAACTAATCTGCTTCACTGAGAAAAATCTAGGCAACACTCATGGAAACCTTTATATTCCAAACTACTGATATACATATTTACCGACACATGTGTCTAGTCTCTCCAACTGTCACTTTTCTCAGTGGAAGAAGTTGTTACTCACTTATCCCATTTTAGTTCTTGACCACATCCCTCCCCATCTTTGAAATGATCTAATCCCATTAACTATCATTCTTTCAGATTTTTTCTATAACTCCTTTCCTCCTATTTCTTCTTAGTAATAAGACCTTTACTCTTCTTTCTAGTTTTACTTTTCCGTCTGAGGTAGGAAAAATAAGACCACAACTGTTCCTTTAACTTTTTGAATTTCCATCCTCTTCTGAATCCACTGCAGCTTGGCCTCCAGCACTCCGTAGGAACTGTGGAAATGAATGGAAGCTAACCTGCCAATAAGTTATTCTAGCTTCTCTGGAGTAGGAAACACTATTGTTGAGTTCTTGCTTCTCCAATTCTTTCCTCCTTCATCACTCTTTTCTAGATTCCTTCTCTCCTCTCTGAACATATTTTTTTCCATTATCATTTACTTCATCTCTGTCTGCCCCTCAATTTCTGATGAGTTCTACGGCTTTTCTTTGACCTTCTTTTATATTACTATTTACCAATTCCACACATAGTCTTGACCTTTCTTACACTGTTACATTAAACCTGTGATCTGGACAACATTGCCAACTCCGAAATTTAATGCGAGACATAGATCTATGTTCAGATTTCATACGGTACAAGCTGTATTTTCTTGCATTGTTCTCACCTATAACTGCTATTTAGCAGCTATATGAACTCAGGGACATTATTTAACAAATGGGGTGGTGTCTGTGCCTTAGTTTCTATGAAAACAAAATAGGAATTATGGTGGCATTTAAGCAACTGAGAAAAGTATGTAACATAGAATCCACCTAAATTAGTCAATAACTATTATTTAAATTGTCTTTTGTATGTCTTCAGACAGACCGCAACACATTTCTCATCTCATTTTACCTGGAAGAATATCTGTATCAGTGATTTGTAATTTTTTTAATGTTTAATTTTAGTAGGTATATAGTAGTTTTATATATTTATGGGGTATATGAGATGTTTTTATACAGGCATGTAATGCATGGCAATCATATCTTGGAGAATGGGGTAGCTATTTCCTCAAGCACTTATTCCTTGTGTTACAAACAATCCAATTGTACTCTTTTAGTTATTTTAAAATGTACAATTAACTTATTTTTGACTACAGTCACCATGTTGTGGTATCAAATAGCAGGTCTTATTCATTCTTTCTAATTTTTGTATCCATTAACCATCCTTACCTCATCCACCCCCTACTACCCTTACCGGCCTCTGGTAACCATCTTTCTACTCTATCAATGACTACTGCAATAATGATGCTGCATAACAAATGATTTCCAAAACTTTGCGGCTTAAAATAACAACCAAGTACAACTGATGTCTAATCTGCAAATTTAGTGATTTGAGCTGGACTTAAATGTGCAGTTCTTCTGATCTCTGGCCCTATCTGTACTCACATACATATCTAGGGAATTGTCTGTCTCTTAATGGTCCTAAGATGGCCTTGGCAGGGGTGACTCATCTGTCTCCCAGATGATTTTTGTCCTCTTTCAGGCTATTCTAGGCAAGAAAGAGCAAGTACAACTGTTGAAGATTGACACAGAAATTGACCTCTCAAGTTGTAAACTACTTTACATTGATAATACTCCATTCACTAACACCTCATGGGCATAAGAAAGTAATTTGCTGAGCCCAGAATCAGAGTGGAAAAAGATTACACAGTAAAAGGGCAAAAGTCATGGAACAGAGTGTCTATTACTAATTATGATTATGTGTACAATAAATACACCAGATTCTCCTCCATATTACCCTCCAGGGCAATTTTCATCAATTCTTCCGATAGAATTTCTACCCATGCCTCAAGAGCTAGCTCAACTACATCTTCCCCAACAATTTTTAAAAATCTTATGGAAATTAAATATTTCACTTCCCTAGCCTCCTAGTTCACTTGCTATTGTGGTGCCCATCACATTATCTATTCTAGGCTTAGCTATGCATCTACACGTGCCATCCGATTATGAAGCTTCCAAAACACACAAATCCTATTTTATTCATCTTTATATCTCCTAAATCACCTAGCTACATGTACAGACCATAAGTGAGTCGTTACAATGTGTCTTCAATTAATTAAATTTCTACAATGCTTTAGCTAAACTCCTCACATTTTCAACTAAGAATTTCTAAACTACTCGATACTACTTAAATCCTCCTTTCTTCCCAGCTCACTTATTCACATCACACTAATTACAGTTCCATTCTATGAAATGTGGAGTTTTTTTTTGTAACTATATGTGTAAATCCATGTAATTCTATAGACAGACATTTCACCAGCTAGGAAATCATCTTCCTAATCTTAGGCAACGTGTCTTATACTCCTCTTCCCTAGTTTTCAGCATAGGATAGGATAGACTGAAAGAGCAATGATATGAGAAGATTTATTATTATTAATAGATTTTTGCTTCCTGATACTGAAGTTATTTGGAATGTAGAAAAAGCTGCTTAATACAAATAATATGATAAATAGAATCTAAGGACTTTGGAGAGAAAATGAGATATTACTGGCCATTTCCTAAGCATAGACACTTTAAGGACTGTATTTTATTTAAACTTCCATGCTGAACATAAGCAAGCTTCTTTTATTTCCATTGCTATGGTAACACAGTGAAATTGCTTATATAATAATTATTTACTTGTGGCTTTAAACCATAAATTTGACCAAGCTTATTAAGATTCAGGAAATTTGATTTCTTCATACAGATATCCAAATGTAGACTGTCAACCCAATGACTGATCAGATTAAAATGAATTTAATACAAGCTTATATTTATCTTGAGGTGAAAAAAGATTGATGATTTCTGAACTTTCCACAAACAAATAGAACCATTTGCAGACATGGTATCCTGAGACAGACTGAGAGCCCAGTGGATTCCAGGGCAGTGTATTCTCCTAAGAAAATGACAAAATAAACTATACCTTCCTCAGACAAGTAACAAAACAGGTATGGAAAAAAATCTCAGGACAAGAGTAAATAGCAACCTAAACTATCAGTATATTCTCTCATGATAGTGGGAAAAAAAAAGTATACAGATCACTAGGGAAAGAGAATACAATTAACTGATCATAATTTCAATGAAACAAAAAATAATAAAAGACCACGCCCATCCCATCCTGTTTGTATGAAAGAACAGAGAAGAATAAAATGAGAAAGCTATAATGCCAAATGGGCAACCACAATAGATGAAGCAGAATCATAATTTGAAAATTATTACTTCTGGAAAGGTATAGACAAAAGTTTGGGAGAAGACGAAATGAAGGTAGGAAAATCATCTGCCTACTTCCAGGTGTCTCAAGGATTTTCGCTTTCCCTGCAAATCTTTTTAGATGACAAAATCCATTAGTTGTTTTGGGCCCTCCTGTGGAAAGGAGTAATAAGTGGTCCCTAGAAATAGAAAGTTAGCAAAGTTAGGAATATAACTCCAGGTAGGCGATCAGAAGTAAAGAGAAGGCATGGAGAGGGTCCCATTTAGGGTATCTCCGCAGAGCACAGGGCTGAGTGCTCTATTCCACCCCACCTGATGCAATCTCTACACCATCTGAGAAGGTGGTCATCCACCTTTCGCGGATGAGGATGGAGGATGCTTATAGCAACATAACGGAACACGGAAGGTTACATGATCAGGAAGTGGTGAGCTGCAAGTCGATCCCAGCATTTCCTGAATTCGAAGCTCAGACTCTTTTTTCATCCTTCTCATTATTATAAACTTGTGTTTGAGAGCCTCATGGTCCGTGGAGCTTCAGACTCTTCACCCGGAGAAGCTTTGCTGAAATCTGTGCTACATGGAAGGATTCCAACAAACTTCCTGGAAGGAACAGTAACATAGCTCAGTGATGGATCTCACTTTTAGGTATGCACAGATATGACTCGTGGGCTACCACACGATAATCTCCCACTCTAAAATATTTTGCCATATTTCCTAAAATTCCAATATTATAGACTTATTACTGGGCAAAAATCCATGGCTGACCTCTAAGAAACTCAAATATTTATTGTGGGATGGTGCTTTAAACAAAATTTCCATTATCTTTCACTTACCTTAGTATGTTTTTCAGCTTGGAAGCTATCTAAAATAAAATGGAACACCAGACAAGCATGGAATTTTAAATATCTTTGTTTTACATTAAAAGGTATTATAAATTGAGTAAAAAATAATTAAAGTAAAAATTGTATGAATATTTCCCCTCATCACCTCTCACACTTCCATTCTGCTAAAGAAATTCCTGTTAAAATTATATTTACATCCATTCAAATTAATTACATTGACAAATATTAACATAGATATATGTATGCCAATATAGTGATGCATACTCTATAAACTGATTGCATGTATTGTGTGTGTATGGTCCTATGTATGTGTGCATCTATGTGTGTGAGAATAAGATATTGAACAATTTTAAGCATGAGAGAGTAAGTACTCACCTGTATAGAATAAAATACAAAATACTATTTTGGAAAGAAAAAATTTGACTCTGTAATTGTAGTACATATTTCTGAGGTAGATTGACCTCATTCTGAGAAAATTCTTAACGAGGCTTGATGGAATGTTTTGGTTGAGAAAGTTCTGGTCTTGTAGTCACAGCCTGTAAAGGACAAGGCAAAAAGAGAAGTAGATGGTCTTGCATAAGAATGAGACTGGGAATTTGGGACTGAAGAGTGGGAAGTAGACAGGAATGAAGAGAGCCCAAAATCGATGGGAGAGTGGTGCTTATTCCCAAGAAAGCTTTCCTTCATGGAAGGATTTGGACAACAGCATACAATACTCAGCCTCCACTCAGTTCTCACCTCCACCAAGCTTAGGTATAGTCTTCCTCCGCAATCCCAAAATGTCAGTGACAAAAATGAAAACAATGGAGCAGTGCCCATCCTGTAGCCAAGAGATACACTGATATGAGTCAATGGAGGTGATGAACAATTTTCTGGAAGGAGGACGTAAGAATAAGAGGCAACTTAGTGTGAGGGACTGAATTAGCATTTCAAAAACATTGGCTCACATTCATCTTCTCCCTGCCCTCGTTGCTGACTTTGAGTTTAGCCGCAGCATGGATTTCCGAAAAACAAAAGAAAATACAATGCATTGAAATAACAGAACCAAAGTTGATAGAACTCTAATTCTACTGATCAAAGAAAGAAATTACAAATTATAAATATCAGGATTGAAAAAGGGGAAATTAAAACAGATCCTGTAGACATTAAGAAGATGAGAGTTTATTACAAAAAAACAGTACACAAATACATTTTACAATTTGAATGAGAAATAATTCTTACAAAACCTCATTTTCCGGACCTAAGATGAGAAAAAAGAACATTTGAATACACATATTTATTAAAAGAAATGATTTTCACTTATAGCCAAGCAGTAGCAGGAACTATCCTTACCTTCCCAATCTAAAACAACTAGAAAATTAGACAAAGGTATTTGAAACAACTGTCTTTCAGATCTAAGTTAACAGCTGATGCAGGGCTGTGATTCTGAGAAGAAAACCAAACAAGATAAACACAGTGAAAACCCCTGGTTTGTTTTCTCAGGGTACATTCAGAACCCAGCTGCAGAGGTAGGAAAGACAAACAGAGATTCCCAGACAGAACACTGAGATTTAATGATAGGTCTTACAACACTATAGGGAAGATCATCTGACAAGTTGCTCTAGCATTTGTTTCTGTCCCTCTCCTCCCTAAACAAGCCTCTTCAATTGTTCTAGGAAATTTGACTCTCCAGACCCCAGCTAAATCCAATTACTCAAATTAGCATTAATCTGTAAGAACCTTTTTGCTATCACCCTTACTTGATCCTACAGCTTTGAGAAAATACAAACATTCCTTATAATATTTCCTGCCCCAAATACCAGCTCTCCAGTTACTCTAGACGGTTATAAAAGACTATTTAGTTTTATTTTCATATTAAGTATTTCATTTATTTTTATTATTTAAATGAAAGTAATATACTCACATACCTTGCAGGATGAAGATGAAATAAGTAGCATATGGGAATGAGCAGAAATTAAAAAGCACATTGTGAAGTGCTTTGAGCTATTAGCTTTGAGCTATGAATACAAATTATTATTATCGCTGAACCATATTCTGCCAAAAGTTTTAAATGTAATAGGTTTATTAATGGCAAGATACAGTACGTTGCCACTAAACGTGCAGCAACTAAACACTCCGGGGTAGCCATTATAAACACCAAAGCCCATTGTGACATTCTCATGAAACTTTGTTTTGAAAAGACACATTTGAAAAATCTTTTCCCTGATTTATAGCCCAGAATTACATCTTTAACAATTATATGATTGAGTTTTATTTTAGTGTTCACGGAAACAAAGGCTGACAGTCATTTTCCCTCCAAGATTCTGAATATTTTCCTTTTCATGTACGTCAACTTTCTGTCACTTTATGTGTGTATTTGTGTGTGTGTGTGTGAGAGAGAGAGTGTGCGTGAACATGTGCGTGTGTGATACAGATAGATCACCAGAGCCACACACCTAAGAAGACTTATCTAGTTCTAAGATGATAGGAATTTCTTAAACAGGGTGTTAAGGAGAGAGTTTCAGACAGAGAAATACCGTGCACTGCATGAAGCATAGAGAAACTAAAGCAGAAGATAACCTTGTCAGGGTTTTTGCAGCTCACAATGCAATGGGGAAGATGGATTGGTAGGCAAATGACTCCAGTTGACTCTCAGCCATTGTCTGATAGTGACATCAACTCTGGGAGTACAGAAACCCAGTGACCTTTCATGAAATGTTTCATGAAAGAAGTACGAACAGGATAATATGGAGCTAGATCTCGAAGGATATACCAAGAAGAGGAGATCCAGGAAGATAAAGAATGTAGCAAAACTCAGGAAATGGCAAGAATTTGTGTACACCTTAGAAAATAATATTTTAATGAAACTGGAAGTCAGAGATTCTTGAATGTCTGTTTTATGTCATCTGGGCTTCTTTTGGGGAGCTGCTAAAGAGTATTGAAATAGGATCAAAAAAATCTAAATTAATTTTTTAAAAATGGGAGAAGGATGGAGGGAAAACAGATAATTTCCAGGCTTCCAAGGGGTCGTTTTTTTTTTTTTTTTTTCTAATGTAGAGAGCAATGTGGTAATAATTGAGACCACAGAGAATTCACTGGCATTAATGCTGATCAACCAAGCAAAAGAAATCTGTGATTGAAATGTACTGGGACCAATTTTCCAATTTTGTCAACTCACCAAGTAACAAATCCTATACAACACCTGGTGACCTGTATAAATAACTGTTCTTCTGCAGCAGAGGAAACTTGGCATGTGGGTGAACAAGATTATGAATCTACTGCTTACTCAGTGTCTTAGGCCATTTAGCTTTCTTTCATTTGCCTAGCCTTGTCACTCTCCCTCTATTTCAACATTTCTGTAATATGCTCTAGCCATCAACCATGAATTCAGTGAACACCTTTCTTTTTTATGTTTGTGTTATTTTACTCTTCAAGCGTAGGAATATAGGGCCTGGTGCAGTGGCTCATGCCTGTAATCTCAGCACTTTGGGAGGCCGAGGTGGGCAGATCACTTGAGGTCAGGAGTTGAAACCAGACTGGCCAACATGCTGAAACCCCATCTCTATTAAAAATACAAAAATTAGCCAGGCGTGGTGGCATGCACCTGTAATCCCAGCTACTCGGGAGGCTGAGGCACAAGAATCACTTGAACCCCGGAGGTGGAGGTTGCAGTGAGTCAAGATTGCGTCACTGCATTCCAGCCTGGGTGACAGAGTGAGACTCTGTCTCAAAATAAATAAATAAATAAATAAATAAATAAATAAATAAATAAATAAATAAAAATTAAAATTAAAAAAGCGTAGAAACATAGAACCCAAATAACTGCACTGCTAAACAAATTGCATACCATAAATCACTTGAATTGATCACTGCATTGATCACATTGTGAATTGATCATTGTGAATTAATCACAAAGCCAGTTTTGTGACTTTGTCTTAACTTGGAGCACTATTCTCAAAGGTGTTAAAAATTTCAAATCTGTTTCAATGTGAAACTTTCTTTGATATTTGCAATTGTAAAATAAATACATTATTGAAAAGAAAGATAATGGCTTACTATGGAGGTCTTATTAGTGGTTAGCAAAATTGCAGTTAGGGAGATTGACTAGGAGGCTGTGCAAGTAAAACTGACATCACAATCACATTTCTAAATTCTGCTTATGTGTGATTATTATTTGTGAAAAGAGAAACACCACAAAATGTAGTTCATTGAGCTACATTTCATCTCCTTCTGACACATCTTAACGGTGGCAATTTTAACAACACATTTTCTCAAAAAGTTATTAGTGTACATTAATAAGTATTCCTATGTCTGTGCCATGGATTTATATCATGTTCTGACATGTGGAACCAGAACTTAGATATTAATCAAGGTAACAGAGAAAAGCATTCATATTAATATTTCATGAAAATGTGATTTTAAATAGAAAAATACTCATCCAGGTAACATTTTCTTGTCAGATCATAGTTTTAAAATTCAGCCACAGAAGTTGGCTTTGGCAGTTGTTTGGGGTGAGATTTGAAACAACAAAGGGAATAAAAACCTTTTGAACTCTTGTTGATTAATACTGGCTAACACTCAACTAGAATATGCATGTCTTTTTCCTTTGTAAATACAATGATACGTAAGAATTCTCCCTTACAATAGTTTCCAAAGATGTTTTTGTAAAAAAGCTTTTGCCAGACAGGATGTACAACATTACACAGATTTTAACAAGAGTAATTGGGGACATAAATAGATAGACTGATAGGAGACCAGCATTTGAATCTATATAATACAAGCAACAATTTATTTCCTTATTTATGATTTTTAAATTTTTTTAAACAGTTTTTTGAAACAGAGTCTTACACTGTGTTTTCCAGGCTGATCTTGAACTCCTGGGCTCAAGAAATCCTCCTACCTCAGCCTTCAGAGTAGTTGGGATTCTAAACTTCAAACAAATAGAGACCAAGATAATTAGCTTCCTAGCTCTGACAACAGGACAGGAGAAATGTGATGTAATATGAAATTGGAACATGCAAGTAGAGAACACAAACAAGAACCATAAAAGGAGAAGAAGAAAATTTTGGCCAGTGACATATCAACCTAATGTGCAATACTTTATCTCTGACCAAGTGTAGAATTTCCTATTGATACTAGACTTCTAAAATAGTTATAACTTAGTATATACCTGATTTGCTTAATATTTCTGTCATGCCCAGCCATATAAAATTTGTTGCATTTTTCTATTTCATGATCTTGTTTATTTATTTGTTACTGTTACACTCTCCCCAGCTACTGTGCAAATCCCTTAAGAACTGTGTCAGTTTATCATCTCTGAATCCTTAATACCCAAAAGAGTGTTTAGCAATAAGAAGCACTCATTGAATATTGATGAGTGACTGCATTAGTATATGTATTAAATTTGGGATGAAACATAAACTTAACATTCTATTTTCATTTTGAACATCCAATACAGGGTACTTACTATATGCAATGCACTGTGATAGGTGCTTCAAAAATATTCTATACATCCTCATAACAGTCCATGTTAGTGATAAATACATTGAGATTAAGAGGTGAAATGGCATGCCTGAAAACATAAAGTACATCAAAGAGATCTGTGTAAGGTCAACTCTGTGTGCACATTATATGCATTTGATTTTCCTTTTATATATAAAAAGAATTTAAATATATATTCTATATAGTTACATATAGTTATATGAATTCATATACATGCTTATATATTTATATGTATACACATATTTATATGTATATTTTAATTTTAAATAAATTTTCAACTAAGATGATTTCTTTTGTACATCTATATTTATATATTTAAATATATTTTATTTTATTTATTTATTTTTTGTGCAGCAGCAAGATTTATTAAAGTGAAAGCGAAAGTAAAGATTCTAGAAGGGTTGCCATTTCTGGCTTGGGTGTCTGTGCTTATATCCCTTTATGACTCCTCCCCTTTTCCTTTTTCTGTCCTATAGGATTAACTTATTTTCTATCCACTTGTGGGTTAGCAAGCCTGATTGGTTAAAAACATCAGGCTGCACGTAAAGCTTAAACTCCCTATATGATTGGTGGAAGTTTCAATCCTTAGCTTGCAGCTGTGACTCATTTTGAATTAGGGGAAAGTCCCCTTTGATTGGCTGAAGTTTCAATCCCTGAGCTTGCAGCTATGACTTATTAATATATTTTAATTTTAGATTACTTTTTCACTAAGCAGACTATTTCTTGTTTGGTGAAATAGCATTTCTTGACCTGGAATTAACAAATTAAATTAAAAACTTTTTAGACCTCAGACAAACAAACCAAATGAATAGTTTTAATCTTTGCATCTCTGTTGGCTAGACCAAGGAAATACACCCACTATGAGGAGTTGCCTAGCTGGAGACAGTATTTATATGTCCAGATCCTCTGGACATTGCTCTGTGTAGGATTGTTTCATTATTGTTATAAAAATTCAGTGGTGGACGGGCGCAGTGGCTCAAACCTGTAATCCCAGCACTTTGGAAGGCCGAGACGGGCGGATCACGAGGTCAGGAGATCGAGACCATCCTGGCTAACACGGTGAAACCCCGTCTCTACTAAAAAATGCAAAAAACTAGCCGGGCGAGGTGGCGGGCACCTGTAGTCCCAGCTACTCGGGAGGCTAAGGCAGGAGAATGGCGGGAACCTGGGAGGCGGAGCTTGCAGTGAGCTGAGATCGGGCCACTTTAAATGAAGTAAGATGATACTTCATTTTGGTTTTGGTTCAGATTTTCCTGATTAGTGACTTTGAGCATATTTTCATCTACCTGTTGGTCATTTGTATGTCTTCTTTTGAGAAATGTCTAATCATGTCCTTTAACTTCTTTTTAACAAGGTTATTTTTATTTTTATTTTTTGCTGATGAGTTGTTTGAGACCTTTGTATATTCCGGATATTCATCCCTTGCCAGATGAAGAGTTTACAAATACTTTCTCTGATTTATCAGGTTGTCTCTTCATTCTGTTGATTGTTTACATTGTTGTGCAGAAACTTAGTTTAAGATAGTAAAATTTGTCTACGTTTTTGCCTGTGCTTTTGATGTCTTTTCTTAGCCATAAAATCTTTGCCTAAACCAATGTCCTGAAATGTTTCCCTCTATTTTTTCTTCTAGTAGTTTTATAGCTTCAGATATTATGTTTAAGTCTTTAGTCCATTTTGAGTTGATTTTTGTGTATGGTGAGAGTCAAGAATCCAGTTTCATTCTTCCGCGTATGGATATTCACATTTTTTGTGCACCATTTAGTTAAGAAGGTTTCTTTTCCACAATTTATGTTCTTGGTATCTTTGTCAAAAATAAGTTGGCTGTAAATATACGAATTTATTTCTGGGTTCTTTATTCTGTTCCATTGGTCTTTGACCGTTTTTATACCAATGCCATGCTATTTGAGTTACAATAAACTTGTATATATGTTGACATCAGGCAGTGTCATGTCTCTAGCTTTGTTCTTTTTGTTCAGCATTGATTTAGCTTATTGGGCTTTTTCTTTGTCCCATATAAATCTTAGGATTTTTCCTATTCCTGTGAAAAATGACATTGGTGTTTTGAAATGGGTTGCATTGAATGTGTAGAGTCCTTTGTGTAATATGATCACTTTAAATATATTATTTTTCCTATCCATGAGCATAGAATGCCTTTCTATTTGTTTGTGTCCTCTTTAGTTTCTTTCATCAGTGTTTTATAGGTTTCCTTGTAATTTTAGGTATTTTTTGTAGCTATCGTAAATGGCAGTGTTTTCTTGATTTTTTTCTTAACTAGTTCATTATTTGTGTATAGAAATGCTATTGATTTTTATATATTGATTTTGTATCTTAAAACTACTAAATTTATTTATCTAAGAAGTTTTTTTTATAGACACTTTAGGTTTTATTAGATGTAAGATTATGTCATCTGCGAAAAAAGATAATTGCACTTTGTTTTGTTTGAGCCATTAGAGAAAAAAATAGTTCAGCTTTTTCCCACTCAGTATGATGTTAGCTGTGGGTTTGTCATATATGGCCTTAATTATGTTGTATTATGTTTGTTTCATGCCTACTTTGTTGAGAGTTTTCATCAAAGGGTATGTTGAATATTATCAAATGCTTTTTCTGTATCTTAAAATGATCATATGTGTTTTGTTCTTTATTCTGTTGATGTTATATATTATGCTTATTGATTTGTATATGTTACATCATCTTTGAATCTGTGGGATAAATCCCACTTGATCATGGGGTATTATCTTTCTGATGTGCTGTTGTATTGGTTTGCTAGTATTTTGTTCAGGATTTTTGTAACTATGTTCATCAGGAATATTGGCTTGTCATTTTCTGTTTTGTGGCATCATTGCTTGGTTTTGGTATCACTCTAGTGCTGGCCTCATAGAATAAGTTAGGGAGAATTTCATTTCTTTAATTTTTTGGAATAGTTGGAGAAGAATTTGTAAGTTTGTTACAATTCAGCAGTAAAGCTATTCAGTCTTGAGATTTTCTTTTTTGGGAGACATATTCACTTTATTAATCTGGATGCCCTAGTGTTGAGTGCATAAATTTTTAGAGTTGTTATATCCTCTTGCTGAATTGATCTTTTTATCATTATATGATAACCCTCATTTTATTGTTTTTTACTTAAAGTCTATTTTATCTGATGTAGGTATAGCTACTCCTGTTTGCTTTTGGTCTCCATTTACATGGAATTTTTTGTCGAGCCCTTTACTTTCAGTCTATATGTGTCTTTACAGGTAAGTTTCTTGAAAGCAGCATATAGTTGTGTGATTTTTAAAAATCTATTCAGCATCTATATCTTACAAGTGGAAATGCATTTATGCTCAAGGCTAGTATTGATATGTGAGGGCTTATTCCTGTCATTTTAATTTATTTCTTTTTAATCTTTGGTTCTTTTTCTCATTATTTATCATTGTAGTTTGATATCTTTGTTTCTGTACTGGGAATGTTTAATTTATTTTTCACTCCCATTGGTGTATCTGCTGTACCAATGAGTTTTATACTTCCATATGTTTTCATAATGATAGATATTGTCTTTTCATTTCCACGTTTAGGATTTCTTTAAGTATCTCTTCTAGCGCCAGTATAGTGGTAATGAATTCTCTCAGCTTTTGCTTGTCTGGGAATGATTTTGTTTCTCTTTCATTCATAAATACTATTTTGGGGGTGGGGCTGAAAATATATTATCCTTGGCTGGCAGTCTCTTTTTTCCCTTTCAGCATTTTGAAGATACTATCCTATTCTCTCCTATCCTGTGAGGCTTCTGCTGAGAAATCCACTGTTAGTATAACGAAAGCTCCCTTACAAGTGGCTAGATGCTTTTCTCTTGTTTTAAGAATGCTATGTTTATCTTTGACTTTTGACAGTGTGGCTATAATTTGCTCTGGGCAAGACATTTTTATGATTTATTTTTGTTGTTGTTCATTTGAGAAGCCATTGTTGAATTGTCTCTATTTCAAAATCTCTGAGCTTTCTGTATCTGGCTGACTAAATCTCTTACCAGACTTGGGATGCTTTTAGGTATACTGTCATTAAATAGATTTTCTATTACTTTCATTTCCTCTTGGCCTTCTAGAATTCTGAAAATTCAAATATTTGGTAACTTCATGTTATCTTACATGTCACATGGGCTTTGTTCATTTTTAAAAAATATATATTTGTTTCACTGGATTATTACTAAAGATCTTTCTTCAAGTTCTGAATTGTTTCATCTGCTTCATCTAGTCCATTGTTGAAGCTTTCAAAGGTATTTATTAATTAATTCAGTGAATTATTTATTTCCAAAATTTCTATTTGTTTCTTTTTAATGAAAAGAAAATTTTGGTAGATTTCTTATTCATATTCTGAATTGCTTTTCTGATTTCACTGTATTATCTATCTGTAATCCCTTGTATTACATTGAGCTACTTTAATACTATTAATTGAATTCTTTTTCTGTAATTTAATAAATTTCTTTTTTCTTGAAATCTGTTGCTGAAGAATTACTGTGTTCTTTGGAGGTATCATTATTTTCTTGCTTTTTTGATGTTTCTTGTGCCCTTACATTGATATCTGTTTATCTAGTAAAACAGTCGCTTCTTCTAAGTTTTTAGATATGCTTTCATAGAGGAGGAATTTTTCATGAAGATGCATCTATGATGTTGGCTGGGTAGGGCACTAGGCTTTGATTCTATCTTCGTGCAGTAGTGTAATCTCTACAAGTTTTACAGATATAAATAGGATCAATGAGGTCTGTGGTTTTCTCTATGGCTCAGAGTTTAGTTGTTAGTGGAGGCTGTGGTGAAGTTTTGCTGGGAATGGGGATGCCAGGTTGACCAGTCCTTGGGCCCATGGTGGCAGTAAAAGGCTGAACATATTTGTCCTTGGGTCCCACAGTGACATACACTGGCACCAGTGTTAGCAGTTCCACGTGGATCAATTATTGGCCCTCTAGATGACTTGTTCATATGCTGACAGTGGCAACAATGGGCTAGGTGGGTGAGCAATGAGCCTTAGGCACCTGGGCAGAGTGTGTAGTGTGGGCAATGGCAATAGTAGTGGTGGGATATCCTGTTTACTCTCAAGCAGTCCACACTGATGTTGGTAGTGGCTGTGATGGGCTGGGTGGGCCAACTTACAGGCCTGCAGGTGGTACATGTAGGTGGATGCCTGCTGTGTTGGTTGCAGCAGGTCAGATGGATCCAACCTCAAGTCCCTGCAGGAGTGCTCAAGTGCAATAATGGTAGGTGGGAATGTGCAATCCCCAGGCTCATAGATGGTACACTTAGGTATTGGAGAGGTAGAGCTGGCCTGGAAGGTCCTGTCCTAAGGTTCCTCAGTGGTGTGTGCAGGTGCTGGCTATTGTAGAAATGGGTGAGGTGATCCCCAGACCACTGGTGGAATGCCCAGTTGGGAGCATCACCAGTTGTGCTATGTCCCTGTTGCTGGAGAGAATGGGGTTGCTTTCAGTGGCATCAACCATAGGCAGGCAGCTAAGGAGTGTAGGCTTGGGCTCCTGGTGGTAGCTATAGGCAGCATAGCCTGTTCTTTGGGCACTTGTAAATATGCAGTGGCTCTGCTACTGGAAGAAGTGAGGTCACTGGCAGTGGCTTGCACTTTGACCATGATGGGAACAGTCAGCAGTAGCAGTGGCTACAGGTGAAGGATGTCAGTCCAGGGATGTTGAGATGCAGGGGCTGTTGGGCTTCACGGCAGGATGCAATCTAATGGGCCCTGAGCTCTCAAAATAGAACTGTGCTGTAATTAATTGCTTAAGACTTGAAAGATGTATGGGACTCAGTGTGATCTCCCTCCCTGGAGCAATGCTTTTGCAAGGTCTCCAGGCAGCTCCATATGTTAGTCTTAGTGCCCACAGGAGTCGAGGGGTTCTCCCATGGTTAAGATTGCAAAAGTCCACATGCAGATGTGGACCACTAAGGGTCTCTTACCCTTTCTCCCATTGGAAGCCTCTCTGGGCTCCCTGCTAATCCAGTTAAGTAGTCTGCCTCACTTCCCTCTCCTTCCTTGCCTTAGGTATTTCCTGCTACTTGTCTGTTGAACCACAGTGTTCTCTTAGATTGTCTATTCAAAATGTGATTATCTACTCAATATTTTTATTCTTCTTTGTGAAGAAGGCAAGTACCAGATGACTCTAGTCAGCCATCTTGAAGTCCAGCACTGAAGTTAAAATTTACTTGTTATTGTTTTATGTTTCTTTTTACAAATAAATTTGTAAGTTTACATACTTACACAAAAGCAATGTTCTTTTGCATCCTGTGCTTAAGAAAAGTTTCTTTTCAGCTAAAGTGTCAAAGTTAGTGCTTTCATATCCTACCACTGAAAGAGCACAAAAATATAGTAATATTCTAAATATTTATAATTTTAAACTGACAAAAGAAATAAGGAGTTGAGGGATTTCATTCCAAAGGTCTCATTTCCATTTTCAATTTTGTGAGCTTAAGATATTTTTTTCTTAAACCTACACATATACAACTGCAGGTATAAGTGGGTTCAAAATAAATGCCAATCATTAGTTTCATTTGTTGCAGTATCAGATGAAATAGGATTTTGTTGAATGTATTGTACGTTCTCAAGAGTATATAGGAGGCAAAAAAACTAATTTTTAATGGTAGCTCAGCTACTAAATTCTGTGTATTTGAGCAGGATCTAAATACAGCAAGTAAGAGGAGAAGTTAAATCTTTGTGAAAGTCATTCATTTCATAAAGTCATTTGGTGGTTTTATTTCACCTCTCTGAACTCCTACTCAACAAAAACTTTGTTCATTATCATCTAACACCAGCTTATAATCCTCTTTGTGTGGCTATCTAACTTTCTCAGGATAATTCAAACATTAGAAGTTAAAAAAGAATTATTTATGAAATGTTGATGACTATTGCATATTATCACCAAAGATTGTGGCTACAGTATGTACAAAAGGATGGATCATTTTAAGAAGAGGAAGAACTCAAAGTATTACTGAAGAACAAGAGAACAGAAACAATATTCAAATATTAGGCAAATTGCAGTGTTTTTTAGCCATTTTGATTTACCTTTACATGACAAAATCCACAACTAAATGGGAGAAACTTGAATTTAAAAGCCATAGTCTAGTTTAGCCTTTATAAATATTTGACTAAAGGTCATCTCCCTGTCATTTTCAAACTCTTAAAGAACAGATTAAATATCCCAACAAGACTATCCAACTTGCATAAATCTAGATTTGGTTTGGTTTGAGATGGAAAGTTTCACCCATTTACATTGCAAAAGTGAGATAAGCAAATGAAAATTCCCTAATTTTTCTCCTATTTTTTCAAAAGTAAGTGTACAAAGGCTTTGTTAGTTTACATTTTGTATCGGCCAGCATCCAAGTTGGCTCCTCATGATTCCTATCCCTGGGTATTCACACTCTTACGTCGTCTGTTCCACATTGTACTAGAATTAGTCTGTGTGCCACATAGAACATAGCAAAAGTGATCATATGATCATACGTCACTTATAATGTTATACTATAAAAGCTTTGGCTTCCATCTTGGGCATCTCCCTTCCTCTCTCTTTTCTCCCTTCCCTTCTCTATATCCCCTTCTATCTCCTTCCCTCACTCATCATTTGCCTGGAGGAAGCCAGCTACCATATAACTAATGTAGTCTGTAGAGAGGCACACATAGCGAGGAGGTGGGGTCTCTGGTCAAAAGTCAGTAAGGAATTGAGGTCTGTCAAGAACTAAGTGAGAGAGCTTGGAAGTGGATTCTCTATCTCTAGTTGAGCCTCGAGAAAACTATAACCATGGCTGGCAACCTGGTGAAAGACCCTAAGCCAGAATCTTGCACCTAAGCTGCTCCCAGATTCCTGACTCTCAGAGGCTGAGTATGATATGTGTTTATTGTTTAAAGCTGCTAAGTTTTCAAGTGATTTGTTACGCTGCCATGCTATCTAATAGAGATTTGAAATTATTTCCATTGCTATTTGGTTGCCCATGACTCCTACATTCTGAAAGAAAGTGGTTGTTCGTAATTTTACTTGGTTCATCATCTTATATCCCATGCATAGGTATTACTTTTTAAGAAGAAATGAGAAGAATTTTTTTTATTAGAAATTTGGAATGAATATTTTATTAGGATCTAAGAAGTGGTGAGTTTAAGAATGTTGTTTTCTTAATATAAAATCAGATCTCTATATTTGAGATATTATGGTAATTGTTTATTATTTTTATATTAGAAAATTTAGTAAATATCTTGTGATATGTTTGAACTTCTAGTTTCAAAATCAATGAAAATTGATTTTTTAAATCAAAATAAGTTACTTTTTCACACAAAATAGATACATCTGCTAAGCAAAAATATTGATATTTTAATAAATAAAATAAATAAAAGTTATATAATATAAACAAAATAAAAATAATTAATACACATATAATCATATATGATGAAATAGTAAAGTAATATCCTTTTAAAATAATATAATTATCACAACTTACTAGAGCCTGATATTTGATAAAATTATTCAGATTATTAGATAGAAACTATTTTAATCCTTACAGAAGTTCTGCACAAAGATACCATTAATTTCTAGTTTTCAAGTGGGCAGATCAACACTCAGAGGCATTTAGTGATGTACACAAGGAAAAGTAGGTAGAAAATGCATGAAAATACATACACTCATAGTTTATTAAGATTGTAAAGTTTGCAACCTTCTGCTATGCCAGTCTGCATTCTTTTCAATAAATTTTATGTTAAAACTAATTTAGATTAGCTTCACTTGGAATTTTGGACACCGAGTACACTTATTTTGAATATACACATCTGTATCAGTATTTTCTGAGGACATGACCTAAATGATTCAGAAAGAAATCTGATGAAGGAGAGAAATCATTAGCCATATAATGTTATTTGATAAAAATATGTGATGACTCTGAGGAAGTGACCCTGTGCTTCTCTTGTGTTACAAAAAGTGGCTCTACTTCGCTCCAAGAATCTCAGTGTCTCGTGGTGTGAAAGTTGAGTTCCTTATTCTTTATTTTTCTTCTTCAGAATTGGCACATTTATTGTCACAGTGTATTAGTCAGGGTTCTCTAGAGGGACAGAACTAATAGGATAGATGTACATATAAATGGGAGTTTATTAAGGAGTATTGACTCACATGATCACAACACAAGGTCCCACAATAGGCTGTCTGCAAGCTGATGAGCAAGGAGGCCAGTCCAAGTCCCAAAACCTCAAAAGTAGGGAAGCTGGCAGTGCAGCCTTCAGTCTGTGGCCGAAGGTCCAAGGGTCCCAAAACTGAATAACTTGGAGTCTGATGTTCAAGGACAAAAAGCATCCAGCATGGGAGAAAGATGGAGGCCAGAAACCTCAGTCAGTCTATTCCTTCCATGTTCTTCTGCCTACTTTTTATTCTGGCTGTGCTGGCAGCTGGTTAGATTGTGTCCACCCAGATTGAGGGTGAGTCTGTGTCTCCTAGTCCGATGACTCAAATGTTAACCTCCTCTGGCAACACCCTCACAGACATGGCCAGTAACAATACTTTGCATCCTTCAATCCAATCAAGTTGACACTCGATATTAACCATCACACACACACATCATCAGAACGTACCTCTCAAAATGCCTTTTGCATATGGGAATCTGTCCATTGGAGACTCTGGCACCTGGCTTACATTCATTTACTCCAGTACTCCTCCTGTCATTATTCTTGGTGACTAAAACATTTATGAAAATGTCCCTGTCTTCTCAGCATGTTATATCTTCTTTTCTCTTCTTTCTACCTTAGAACAAGCTCACACATTTATGTTTTAAATATCAGAACCATCAACAAATCCATCACCTCAGAAACCACAATTTCAAATATTCTGTTGTCTAACCGTCTTACCACATTCAATTCATGGGTTTAAATGCTCTTTGTCTATCCATCAACCCACCAGGGTCTCACTTTCTAATTTTTCCAGGCTAGGCTCCATGCTTCCACATTACAGCCACTCCCTTGCCCATAAATTTAACTGCCTCTACTCACCTCCCCTCCCGTGCCCTCTCCTGCCCTCTTCTGCCCTCCTCTTCCCACCTCTTCTCTCCTCTCCGTCTCTCTTTCTGTTCTCTTCTGGCAAATATCCTGTCCTAGCTAAAATCAACTCTCTCCTTAACTTTTCATCTGCATCCAGATAGCTGAGTGTTACTAGAGAAAAAGCATACAACCCTACTGTGTCATTCCACTTTAAATTTAGGATCATGACTCAACAGAGCTGTTGCTACTGACAGAATATTCCATTACCTTCTCTGTGAATTCATTTTCACACTTACAGAAACAACAATCTCATGCTTTCTCTGGCTTCTTCCAATATCCAAAACTTCTTCTTTTTGTAGAGACTTTAGGTCTTTTTCTCATTCTCTGCACATCACTTATCTACATACTTAAAAGTAGATTCAATCAAGGAAGAATTATTTATGATTTGACACTGAATCAGAAAGAAGAAGATGTGTAATTGCTTCTCCTTTTCATTCTTCTCCTTTTCTTCCTCCTTCTCTTTCTTCTCCTTGTTGGTCTCCTTCTCCTTCTTACCAAACAAATAAATCAATTCCTCTTTTTATGCTTTGTGTTTTATAGCACTACTTCTGAAGGACTTTATTACTTAATTTATCTTGCCTTCCCTGCACCATCAGTTTTTCCTTCTCTACCAGATAATTTCCCCTCTTATATAAACATAGGCCTTCATACCAACCATAGGAAAACGAAGTATAACAAAACACTAACCTCCCTTTTCTCTTGGCCCACTTTCATCTCCATGATACTTTTCTGTGTCTTTATACTTTGTCAACTTTTTATACTATCTCACTGGGTTGTAAGTGGCCCAGAGCTAGGCTCCTCTAAATTCTTCTCTATCATATACTTCTTCTCAGATTATTTCAGGGCTTTAATACCACCTACATTTTACTGCAGCCTGGACATCTTGCCCCCATTGCTAAACTCAAATTTAACAATGTACTCACTACTGCTAGTTGGATTTCTACCAAGAATCTAATTGTTAATATGGCAAAGACACTTGCTTCCGCCCCTACTTGTACCCTAGAGCTTTTAACTCCAGCAAATGGCACCACATGCAGTGATATGGAGTCATACTTAATTCCTAATTCTTTACCAAATACCAACTTGCAATCTCTTTTTAAGCCCAGTTGTCACCTCCAAAGTGTAACCTGAGTTCAAACACTTCTTACCATCTTCAGTGCTACCAACTTAGCCCAAACCACTCATGATCTCTCACTTCCCGGAAGATCCTAACTATCCTGTGTTCTGCACTCTGTATTACAGCTAGGAAAGTAAAAGTTCTAAAACACAAAGCAGATTACCTTAAACATTTGTTTAAAGTCTTCTGATGATTTTTAAAATTATGATCAAAATAAAACACAAATTCATTCCTCTCTCCAAACTGCACTTGTTGTACTTTCAGCATTTCTTCTAAATGCATCCTTGAATCATTCTTCTCTCAGTTCTCCTGGTTTCCTCCCCAGTAACTGAAGGAATACAACTAAGTGAATGAAATTTCTATCTAAAGCTAGACAGATCAGACAATTTGTGGCAGATTATAGATGACAACAAACATTCCCTATTTCTGACCTCATTCTATGATTTCCATTTTAAATCATCCATCTTTCAATTGACAGTTGAAAACTCCAGGATCCAAAGAAGGTAAAATCACTTTCTTAGTTTGAGTTTTCTTCGAAATTTATTTACCAGTTATGCATCCATTTGTTTTGGTTAGTGTTTTGCTAAAGATACTATGTTTGACTTTCGTATCTCTGATTCTAGTTGGGAAATTAAGCAGCAAGAAGTAAAATAAAACCACTATAATCCGAATCATAGATTTTTGGTTTTATTAAATGCTCTTGCAAATTCACTCTACTTAAGGTACAGAAGTAGATATTATTATTATTTTCTTTAAAGTAGCTTTGCAGTTCCTGTAGTGTGGCATTTAATTTCTGTTTTAACTCTTTTTCAAAGTGCAACATCTCTGTGAGATACATACCTGCTGTAACAATTCGGTTGCAGAAATGATCTTATCCCTAATTGTTGTAACATGAAAACAACTTGTCTTCACTAGCACAGGACCCAGGCATGAATTATGAAGACTGGGTACATTTACTGTATCAACACTCTTCTTAGCATGATTTACTTAGCATGATTTACTGTACATTTGTGATATGTTAACTTTTATTTGGAAAGATGTTCTATTACAGTTCAATGACATGATTACAATCTCATTTACTCCATGGGAATGATTGTATTCCTCATTCAAAACTCTTTTCCTTGCCCAATATTTCTTCTGACTCTCCCCTTCATCTTTCTGAAAATCAGCAGAAGAGTACCTTAAAGAACCGAGTGAAGATGGCTTTTAGACTGGGTCTTTTCAGATGATTGAGATTTAAAATTATTATTATTATTATTATTATTATTATACTTTAAGTTCTAGGGTACATGTGCATAATGTGCAGGTTTGTTACATATGTATACTTGTGCCATGTTGCTGTGCTGCACCCATTAACTTGTCAGCACCCATCAACTCGTCATTTACATCAGGTGCAACTCCCAATGCAATCCCTCCCCGCTCCCCCTTCCCCATGATAGGCCCCGGTGTGTGATGTTCCCCTTCCCGAGTCCAAGTGATCTCATTGTTCAGTTCCCACCTATGAGTGAGAACATGCGGTGTTTGGTTTTCTGTTCTTGGGATAGTTTGCTGAGAATGGTGGTTTCCAGCTGCATTCATGTCCCTACAAAGGACACAAACTCATCCTTTTTTATGGCTGCATAGCATTCCATGGTGTATATGTACCACATTTTCTTAATGCAGTCTGTCACTGATGGATATTTGGGTTGATTCCAAGTCTTTGCTATTGTGAATAGTGCCGCAATAAACATACGTGTGCATGTGTCTTTATAGCAGCATGATTTATAATCCTTTGGGTATATACCCAGTAATGGGATGGCTGGGTGATATGGTTCTTCTAGTTCTATATCCTTGAGGAATCGCCATACTGTTTTCCATAATGGTTGAACTAAATAAATTTTAAAAATCATCATCAAAATTTCAAGTTTTTCTCAAGAAATTTTGAGTGAGGTTTATTTTATAATGCTATTTTATAGTAGACAAATGGTAAGGGGCATTGGATTTTTTTCACTTATCCTTTCCCTGGATATTTTTAAAAAGAAAGTAATATTGATGGCAAAATATTTACAAGCTTTAAATATAGTCTGTTTTGTAGAACAGCTTAGGGTGTCACCATTATGGTTGCAAGCCAGAAATACTTGGGAAAGGAGGAAAATACACAGAGTAGAGAAGATTAGATAGAAGGAAATTAGTGTCAGATGAGGCAGAAGGCAATGCAGTTAGGCTTAGGGAAAAAGACTAGGCCCCCTCTCTTAGTGTATTTCTTCTTAATATTCTTATTTGTTGCTGTTATATAAAATTAACCTTCCCCCCAGGGGAGAGTGAAATCAGAAAAACAGATTTAGAAACTGGAAAAAAGTACATCAAGTGATGACCTTAATAATTTCCTAAAAACATTCTTGACCTTACCTCCTACTAAAATAATATATTTTAAATTTAATAGTTTAGAATAGGGTAGAAGGATTTATTAAACAGAGAAATAATAAATTTTCTATAGGAGATTTGAGTTCATAATGTAGCAGAGATCAGTGACAAGAGAAATGGCTAAAACAATACATATTGTGATTGAACTTTAAAAAAGAGGAAAGAAACCAACATCGGAAAATGTGTTGCTATGAACATAGAATCTGTATTTTTTCTGACTCTCTATAGAACACCTTCTTTCCTTAGCTAAAACTCCGTGCAACAATCACACTAGCATTGCCTATGTCCTGGGGCAAAAAAGGATTATGACATTGGATTCTTTCCCTGATGGGGATTCCTGAGAGACAGGGAATTAAAATTCAACCAAATTTTCTAATACCAAGGGTTTCCCCCAGTGGAATATATTCATTATTCAAGTCATTTGTTCACAGGCAGGAACACTTTATCTATATTCAGTTACACTGGTTTGCTGGAATCATTTCCATTTCAGTCTGAAACATGTCAGAAGTTAAAGATTCTGTATAGTTTCTCTGAATAGTACCCAGCACAAAGCCGGGTACAAAGGTCCTTTTTTAACACCAATCCAAAGCAAGAACAGTACCTAAGAGAATCTTTTCTCATGCAGCAAGAGGCAGATTCTAAAGGGAGAGTGAGCTTTCCTCCTTTACAACATGTTAGAGCTTGTATACTATAAAGTGCAAGTCCCTGTATAAATTGAAAATGAGTCTTTTTTACTGGTTACCAAGAAGATGTTAGATGTGGGCATCGAGAGTGTGTTTGAGCTTTCTTTCTCCTTCGGACCTAGCAAATTATAACATTTGTGAAGGTTAACACCTAGTCTTTACATAACATTTCAAAAATTTCTATAATGCTTTCATAATTATCACTGTCTCATTACTCATCAGGCAAAATGAATGACATTTTAATATGTCATTGAGAAAGACACTGAAAATGGAATGGGGGAATTCTTAGAAATGGCCCTAATTTTACCACTGCCAGGTCAACTACTCATAATAGTTATTATTTATTAAGTACCTACTAGGTGTACTGTGCAAGGACTTTAGAAGCACTGTTTCTTTAATTCTTACAATAAACCCGGGAAACCAAGGAAGAGCCATCCCTCTAATTGGAGAGTCCAACGCAGAATTTACAACAGAATAAGTGCTCAATGTTTTGATGTATGAATAAACACTTTTCATGATTATCTTTGCTTTCATTCAACTTACAAATTAAAATCTGAGGCTTAGAGACATTAAATTATTTTTACTTTGTAGGTTAGCTTGGAATTGAATTCATGTCCATTTGACATCTAGGATAATTTTCTTGGTTATAAAGGCTTTACCTAAAGTCGATGAAATTTAATGGCAAAGTTTAGACTAGAACTATGTGCATTGACACTCATTGAAATTTTCCTCTATATCTTGCCTCACATGACCAAAGAACCCTTGTCTTTTAGCTCTTCAGACAAAGATTTTTCCTACTTCCACATAATATGAATTTTACAAAGCCTCATTGATTTAAATAACCTGGAGGACAGGAGAAGGCTGGTATAAAAGTGGACATTTTAAATTAAAGAATTTTAAATAATTAAAATGAAAGTAATTTTATTTCTTGATTATGTGAAATAATTAACACTAAGTGTTTCCTGATGAAGCCTTCCTTTTCTGGCTCAAATGGAAAAATTAAACTTTATTTCATTTAGCAGTATTTTGGGATCAGAGACAGACTGGGGGCATGTTGTTGGATATCTCACTGCTACTAGTCCATAAGGGGCACTAATATATCACTGACATAAATCAAAAACATAAGTACAGCTAACTTAGGTTTTCACATATAATTCCTTGTAATTTATAAAACATAAATTGGTTCTGCTTTAACTGATTACATATCATCTTTTAAATCAAATTTTTTTAAGTTCCATGGTACATATATCTGTACTAAAAAACAATTTGGCATTCCCACATAAATTGTATGGAAAAGATGCATACCCTCAACCCTGAGGTCAATCAACTGATGGCTTCCTACAGTTGGTAGTCAGAATCAGTTAAAATTCTGAAACCAAATGAGACACATTACAGTGCTGTCTACTGGAGTGAGTGGCAATTTCATTATCTAGATTTAAGAGCCTTAAATATAAATAAGCTTTCTATTTCAAGAGATCACCTTCAATCAGTCTACAAATTGATATTGCTTATAGGCACACATACGCTGCTGCATACTGTGCATGAGGGGTCACTGGTGAAGAAAAGCTATGAGATATTTCACCAGAGAAATTAGTTTCATCTCATTGAATACATGTTGACGCAACATGTAAAAATCAATGATAAAGAAGAAGATCAAGATATTTCCCTGTCCAGATCATCTGCATTGCCTAATATAGTCCAGGTTCACATTAAAACAATTGATATTTTCAAGGATGTAGAACATGAGCTCTTAAGTAAGGCTCCTTTGTTGTTTGTTATTGGAGGCTGCTTTAAGAATGGCTATGAAGAAAAAGAAGGGTCTTTGTTTCCTGTCAGTGATGGAGCAAATTACTACAAATTTAGTGGCTTAAAAATATTATTGTCACATGGATGCAGCTGCAAACCATCATTCTCAGCAAACTATCGCAAGAACAGAAAACCAAACACTGCATGTTCTCACTTATAGGTGGGAATTGAACAATGAGATCACTTGGGCTCTGGAAGGGGAACATCACACACCGGGGCCTATTATGGGGAGGAGGGTGGGGGGACGGGAGAAGGATGGCATTGGGAGTTATGCCTGATGTAAATGATGAGTTGATGGGTGCTGACGAGTTGATGGGTGCAGCACACCAACATGGTACAAGTATACATATGTAACAAACCTGCATGCTGTGCACATGTACCCTAGAACTTAAAGTATAATAATAAAAAGATATATTATTGTCTTAAGCTTCTAGAGGTCAGAAGTCTAAAATAGGTTTCCTGGGACAAAAGTCAAGGTGTCAGCAAGGTAATTTCTTGCAGGAGACTCTGAGGGGAGAATCCATTTCTTTCTCTTTTCCAGCTAATAGTGGTTGTCTTCATTCCTTGGCTTCCGGATTCTTCCTCTCATCACTCCAGCCTTTTGCTTCCATCATCACATCTTCTATTTGTATTTCTGATTTAATTTTCTCTCTCTCATGAGGATGCTTGGGATTCTGTTGGATCTCTCCAGTTAATCCAGGAGAAGCTCCCCACCTCAAGATTCTTAGCCATATCTGCAAAGTCCAGAGGGTTAGGGCTATCTCTAGAGAATAACACATAGCCACACTCTCACACACAAAGTGAGCATCTTGCAATACTAAGGCAGTCATTTTGCAATACTAAAGCAACAATTTGCACATATTCTCAGAGAAACAAAACAGTGACCAAATCAAAAAGTAAAACCTGACAGGGCCAAAGGTGTCATAGTTTTCAGTGGGTACCGTGATCAGACACTTAGCTCAGAGAAGTCCTTACCCCACTATATTTGGAGAAATAGCAGAACACATAAACCAAGACAGTTTCTTAGATGTAGTCTTCAAAGAAAAGAGAATAGGTGTGTTAAAATCCTAAACAAATACTATTTTCTCACTAGTATGGTGTGCTATAACATTCTTTTGTACTTCTTTCAGCTAGGCTGCTTCTGCCACTGTCAAAGGGAATAGGACGGCGCATTGTGGTGACGTCTCAGAGTATACCTACACAACACTATTTTTCATCGTCTTTAACAGATAGCATTGGTCAATAGTCATCTCAAAAATTAACACCTGCTTCACAGAAGAACAGGTTTGATTCCTTTGCAAAGCTCAGCAACTTTCAATGTAAGTAAATATTTCTCATTTGTTCCTATAATTGTTGTAATCTGAGGCAACCAACCTCCATTGGAGTTTCACTGTGCTTTTCTCTTTTCCATCTCTTTTTAAGATATCATAGGACCTATTCATTCTCTGGAGATTTTAGTACCCACCAGTTGCAGGTTAAAAGCTCCCACTGAGTAATACTTTTCCAACTGTGTTCCATGACTATGAAGTTTAATAAGGTGGTTGTCCTTAGCCATGGGGAGAAATACGTATTTTTCTTTTCAAGTGGAAATGTCTTTGTTACTGTTTGCTGCTCTGAAAAGTTAAAACAAAACTGTAGTCATTTTCTTTCTTCCTTCCCTTATTCAGATTCCCTTTTCAAGGAGTGGGGCATATAAAATTAGGAATAATATTGTAATCCCTTCTGGAAACAAAAAAGCAACATGGTTTCTATTAGAGTTTTTGCATTTTTATTCATTTTTTTTTTAAGTTAAACAAAGTAACCCCTGAAAATTCAAGTCTCTCTATTCATAATTGTAGGAAACCTGAGTTGGAGGACCAGCTTTCCCTGACAGCATGCCTCTTTTTGATTTGGTCACTGTTTTGTTTCTCTGAGAATATGTGCAACATGGTTGCTTTAGTATTGCAAGTGTGGATATGTCTTATTCTCTAAAGATAACCCGAAAAATTCATACAGCACTTTTTGAGGCTGAGGCGAGCAGATCATGAGGTCAGGAGATCGAGATCTTCCTGGCCAACATGGTGAAACCCTGTCTCTACTAAAAGTACAAAAATTAGCCGGGTGTGGTGTTGCGGGCCTGTATTCCCAGCTACTCGGGAGACTGAGGCAGGAGAATCGCTTCAACCTGGGAGGCAGAGGTTGCAGTGAGCCAAGATCATGCTACTGCACTTCAGCCTGGTGACAGAGTGAGACTCTGTCTCCAAAAAAAAAAAAAAAAGCATACAGTCTATTCTACACTCTGAATACATTCAGTTTCAGTTTACATGTTGGTGTGAAATGGTTAATAACAATTGTATACCACCTTTCATTGGAATTAGCCTTATTATTAAGGTCTGGTACTTTCACATAATATTAATCAAAATGATCGAGCATTGCTGTAATAAAAACACGCCAGCTTATTATTGTATTTCTTCACTTATTGGCTCATTTATTTATTTGTTTCTCTGTTTGCACATTTATTCTAAAATGCATGTGCTTTTTCCTTTTCTATCTATAATTAATACCACTAGGAATCAGAAGTCCGGGTTTGTAGATGAGGCTCTGTCATGGAGTTATAACAACAAGATTTTATCCCCCACCAAAAAAAGGAAAAAAAAAAATTTGTTATTTGTTTTCTTCAGCTATACTGTGAGATTGGTATCTAGTCTATACAACTTTTAGAGTTGACCTGATAGTGGAATTCACCATTAAACCAATCCAAAGAATGTAAAGGGTGTAATGGCATGGGCTTATCATGTCTGAATTTACAAAAGTCCAGATAGGGTATCAGGGACAGTAAAGATATTTATTTAATCCCCAAATAATTATATAACATAGGTGCTATATTATTCTCATGTTTCTGATGAGATGCAGAGGCACAGACAATTTAAATAATTAGGCTGTAGTATACTGGTGAGTAAATGATTCCCAATGCAGACAGGAATCTATCTGAATTCCAGGTTGAAGCCCACTTCCCCCCATCATATACCAGCAGTAGAATTTCTGTAGTTTTAAAAGTACTGTGCTATCTGCCTATTTCGCAGATATTTGGTTTTCTTGCCAGATCTGGAGGTGGTGACACCACTGACAGACCAGTTAAATAGCAAAGTATTATTCTTTGGAGTGATTTAATTTTGCTGCCCATTGGGGTCACTGCAAAGTCATTGCCTCTTCATGCTGTTTGAGGCTAGAACAAAAGCATGAATGGTGTCAAGTGAGCTCCTCTCATTTTCGAGTGTACACAGAAATTAAGCGATAATACACATGGAACAGGAAGACATTAATGATTGTCTGTGGAGCTGGACTGGCCTGCTGAACCCATCCTATGATCAATATCTTTATGATACAACAGTAGAGCAGATGAGGCTAGGTTCTTCTTCCTTGTCTATACTCTTCACCAGTCTATAAGCCCAGTGAAGGGCGGGGATTTTGTCCCTTGCAGTCACCATTTTATGCCCAAAGCCTACAATAGCTGGAACGATGCTTATTATTAACCAAGTGGAATAAATATCCATCTTTTCAATCTGAATCCTTTTTCTCCCTTTCCCAGTATCTTGGTCCCCACGGTACAAATATCACACTGACTACTAAAACTTATTTATTGCTTTTCTTTACAATCTATTTTTCTCATTAGGTTGTAAATTATCTGAAAGGGGAGATGGTATCTTATTCATATTTTTATCTGAAATATCCTGCAAGTGAGTCTATAATAAATATTTGTTCTCCATAAACATTTGTAGAATTAATTTTAAAATGAATAGATCATTTCAATTCAGCACAGAGTTTCAAGCACCTTTAATTTTCTGCTCATTTTGATAGACACTAGAGAAGGTCTTTGGTTTCAAAAAGTTTGTCATTGAGTTTGAAGTCTAATATACAGCTTCATGGGCTTACTGTTAGGTTATTTTCTCTTGCCTTCTTATCTCCTCTTCTATTTTTTGCTTTGTGATGTTTGGAATATGACTTTACAAAATAAATTTATTTTTACCACCTGGCTTCTTGGTTTCACTGCCCAAAGGGGTTTTTAGAGAAAATGGAAGGCAGGAAGATGAAGAAAAAACAAAACTTCCCTTTTCTAGCTTGCTTGCTGCTCCTAGCTATATGGCTCCAGAAGAGCTTGTCAGGGTAGCCTCTGAAATTGGCTTCAGCCTCTAGTTTCTTCCAGCACACACAAAAATAGTAACTTGCTGTATTCCCTCAGAGGTGACACCTGCAAAGGTGTTTCTGTTCCTTGGAGTTCTGTGCTGTACTTTGCAGGGCTTCTCCTCTGAGCTTCTAGTTTCTGAAAACTGCAACTCCAAATACAGCCATTGAAAGTAGACGCAACCGTGGTTGATTCCTGTAAAAAGAAGTGAAGCAAAATGTGGCTTTGTTCATTTATATTTTATTTTACTTAGAAAGGCTTTATTTGATCTGTATGCCTTGTGTCAAGAACCAGGAATAAGAAGAAGATTTGATGATAGCTCTTCAAGAAACTTTAAGCCTAGTAGAAGATTCAGACATCAAAAACAGGTATATTAGATGGTATTTTGTGGTGTGCTGGGGATGATTACAACAAAGCATAATGGCATATTTTATTAGGAAAATTTCTACAATCCCTCAATTAATAAAAATTTGTTTTGTAGTGCCCCAAACTTCTATTTCAAAATATTAGATACAAAAATGACAAAACTACTCTTATCCTTGTTTATAATGTCTTCTCTATTAAAGATTAAAATTTTTTTGCTGCATATTTTGTCCCAGTCCAAAATTTAATGGTTCAGCATGCTCTATTCTGGTGCCTGCTTTATGGACAAGAAAAATATTCATAATTATACATTATAAAAATGTTTTATTGCATTTCTCTTACTTTTACTCTGCCTAGCATTTTAGCCACCAAACTCAAAAACAATTCAAAATACATCTAAGTCTTTGCTTTGTGACAGTAGAGACATAATTTCCCACTGTTTTATTAGGGGACTTTGTTCTTCCCTATGACCTTGAAGTCAAGAGGCATCATTTCTCATTTTGCAACATGCCCTGGGGACTTGACCAAAACCCAGAGTCCCGCAGAGGTCAATGTGTTCACCATGCTTGCCTGAGCAATGCCTGGCCTGAAGAAGGATGAGAAATGGGTACAAAATAGAAACTATTTTTAATGTTCTAATTTATTAAATAGGTTATTATAAAAAAAAGAATAATCATTACAAATATCAGATTCTGATGATTCTTTATATTTGATCTTTTCTGCTGACCATGCATGGAATGGATAAGTTATTTGGTGTGTGAAAGTTTCCTGTAATAAACGTCTCATCTCTTATTTTAAGCAGCAATTTCCATTTATAAATTTATCTTCTAAGTTTTCATCATTTTGTCAGTTATTAACACTAATTTCTGAAAGTGCCTTCCTTGGAGTTTCTTGAATGCATTTAAATATTATTTTGAAAATATATTTAATTTTCCTAAATGTGGAATGAATGAAAACTGTGATGGTCATTTATTTTGAAAATCTTTAATAAATTAGAAATATTATTTAATTTAAAATACTGTTTTTAATTTTTTAAAACAATTTCAAGGTTTTTTTTGTTTGTTTGTTTTTTAAGAAGCAGAAGGTACTTGTGCAGGTTTGTAATGTGGGCATATTGTGTGATGCTGAAGTTTGGGGCATGAATCCTGTCACCCAGGAAGTGAGCATAGTACTGACAGGTAGTTTTTCAACACGCACCCCACTCCCTCCCTTCCTCCTCACTCTAGTAGTCCAGTGGTCTGTTCCCATATTTATGTCCATGTGTGCCCAATGTTTAGATTCCACTTGTAAGTGAGAAAATGTGATCTTTGGTTTTCTGTTCCTTTGTTAATTTGCTTAGGATTATGGCCTCCAGTTGCATCCATGTTGCTGTAAATGACATGATCTCATTCCCTTTTTTTTTTTTTTTTTTTTTTGTCTGTGTAGTATTTCATGGTGTATATGTACATTTCCTTTATCAGATCTACCATTGACATGAGCCTGGGTTGATTCCATGTCTTTGCTATTGTGAATAGTGCAGTGATGAACATACTAGCGCGTTTGTCTTTTTGGTAGAATTATTTATTTTCCTTTGGATACATACTCAGTAATGGGACTGCTGGGTTGAATGGCAGCTCTGTTTTAAGCTCTTCAAGAAATCTCCAGACTTATTTCTACAGTGACTGAACTAACTTACATTCCCAAAAACAGTGCACAAGTGATCCTTTTTCCCTGTAACCTTGCCGGCATCTGTTGGTTTTTGCTTTTCAGTAAGTCATTCTGACTGGTGTGAGATGATATCTCATTGTGGTTTTAATTTGCCTTTCTCTGATGATTAGTGATGTTAAGCATTTTTTTCATGTTTTTTGGCCACTTGTATGCCTTCTTTTGAGAAGGCATTGACCACATGCTCAGTCATTGACCACATGCTCAGTCATAAAGTATGTCTCAATAAATTAAAAAAGAAATCATGTCAAGTACATCAGACCACAGTTCAATAAACTTATAAATCAATATTAAGATCTCCCAAAGCTACAGAAACACATGGAAATTAAGCAACTTACTGCTGAATAACTCCTGGGTAAACATTGAAATTAACGCAGAAATAAAAACATTCTTTGAAATTAATTACAGTAGGAATACAACTTACCAAAATTTCCAGGATGCAGCCAAAGGATTGTTAAGAGGAAAGTTTGTAGCCCTACATGTCTTCTTCAAGAAGTTAGAGAAATCTCAAATTAATAATCTAACTTTGCCCCTAAAGGAAAGAACAGAAAAACAAACCAACACCAAAGCTAGCAGAAAAAAATGAAATAATTAAATTATAGAAGCACTTAATAAAATTGAGATACAAAAATTAATATAAAAGACCAATGAAACCAATAGTTTATTCTTTGGAAAAATAAATAAGATTGATAGACCACTAGCTAGAGAAAATCAAAATAAGCACAATCATAAACTACAAAGCTGATACTACCATTGATACCACACAAATACAAAAGATCCTCAGAGACTATCAACAACTCTATGCACACAAATTAGAAAATGTAGAGGGAATAGATGAATTCCTGAAGCATACAATCTCCCAAAATTGAATTAGGAAGAGATTGAAACCCCGATGAATAGACCAATATCAACTTCTGAAATTGAATCAGTAAAGAACATACCAACCAAAATAAGCCCTGGACCAGACAGATGCACAGCCAAATTCTACCAGATGTACAAAGTAGAACTAATCCTAATCCTACTGAAACTATTCCGAAACATCAAGGAGGAGGGGCTCCTCTCTAACTCATTCTATGAAGCTAGCATCAGTCTGCTACGAAAATCTAGCAGAGAAACAACAACAAAAATATAAACATCAGGCCAATATCTACAATGAATATAGATTCAAAAATTCTCAACAAAGTATCAGCAAACCAAATCCAGTGGCACATGAAAAAGTTAATACAGCATGATGAAGTAAGCTTTATTTCTGAGATGCATGGCTGGTTCAACATATACAAATCAATAAATGTGATTCACCACATAAAGAGAATTAAAAGCAAAAACCATATGACCATCTCAATAGACACAGAAAAAGCTTTCAATAAAATCCAAAATCCCTTCATAATAAAAACCCTCAACAGACTAGACTTCAAAGGAACATATCTAAAAGTAATAAGAGCCATTTTTGACAAACCCACAGCCAGCATCATACTGAATGAGCAAAAGCTTGAACAACTCCCCTTAAAAACAAAACAAGACAAGGATGCCCACTCTCAACACTCTCATTCAATATACTACTGGAAGTCCTAGCTAGAAGAATCAGGCAAGAGAAAGAAATAAAGGGCATCCAAATATGAAAAGAGCAAGTCAAGCTATCTCTCTTCACTTAGATATGATTCTATACTTAGAAAATCTTAGACTCAGTAGAGAGGTAAAATGGCCAAATAGGAACAGCTCTGGTCTGGTCTGCAGCTCCCAGGGAGATCAGTGCAGAAGGAAGGTGATTTCTGCATTTCTAACTGAGGTACCCAGCTTATGTCATTGGGACTGGTTTGACAGTGGGTGCGGCACCCAGCAGATGAGCAGAAGCAGGGTGGGGCATCGCCTCACCAAGGAAGAGCAAGGGGCCTAGGACCTCCCTCCCCTAACCAAGGGAAAACATAACGGACTGTGCTATTTGGCCCAGATACTAAGTTTTTCCCACGGTCTTCACAACCTGCAGAACAAGAGATTCCCTTGGGTGCCTATACCACCAGGGCCCTGGGTTTCAAGCACCAAACTGGGCGGCCATTTGGGTAGACACCGAGCTAGCTGCAGGAGTTTTTTTCATGCCCCAGTGGAGCCTGGAATGCCAGTGAGACAGAACTGTTCACTCCCCTGGAAAGGGGACTGAAGCCAGGGAGTTAAGTGGTCTTGCTCAGAGGATCCCACCCTCATGGAACCCAGCAAGCTAAGATTCACTGGCTTGAAATTCTTGCTGCCAGCACAGCAATTTGAAGTCAATCTGGGTGCTTGAGCTTGGTGGGAGGAGGGGCATCCACCATTACTGAGAGTTGAGTAGGCAGTTTTCCTCTCACAGTATTAAGGAAGCCTCCAGTAAGTTTGGACTGTGCGGAATCCACCGCAGCATGTCAGTGGCCAGACTGTCTCTCTCCATTCTCTGAAAGAAAGGCAGCAGCCTCAGTCAGGGGTTTATAGGTAAAAATCCCATCTCCTAGGAACAGAGCACCTGGGGGAAGGGGCAGCTGTGGGCACAGCTTCAGCAGGCTTAAATGTTCCTGCCTGCCAGCTCTGAAGAGAGCAGCAGATCTCCCAGCACTGCACTCAAGCTCTGCTGAGAGACAGACTGCCTCCTCAAGTGGGTCCCTGACCTTTGCCTTCTGACTAAGAGACACTTCCCAAAAGGGGTTGGCAGGCATCTCAAACAGGAGAGCTCTGGCTGGCATCTGGCGAGTACCCCTCTGGGATGAGGCTTTCGGAGGAAGGAGCAGGCAGCAACCTTTGCTGTTCTGCAGCCTCTGCTGGTGATACCCAGGCAAACAAACTCCAGCAGACCTGCAGAAGAGGGGCCTGTTAGAAAGCAATAACATCAACATCAACGAAAAGGATGCCCATGCAAAAACCCCATCCAAAGGTCATCAGCATCAAAGATCAAAGGTACATCAACCCACAAAGATGAGGAAAAACCAGTGCAAAAATGCTGAAAATTCCAAAAACCAGAATGCCTCTTCTCCTCCAAAGAATCACAACCCCCCACCAGCAAGGGCACAAAACTGGATGGAGAATGAGTTTGATGAATTGACAAAAGTAGGCTTCAAACAGCACGTAATAATAAACTCCTCTGAGCTAAAGGAGCATGTTCTAACCCAGTGCAAAGAAGCTAAGAAGCTTGATAAAGGGTTATAGGAATTGCTAACAAGAAAAACCAGTTTAGAGGAGAACATAAATGACCTGATGGAGCTGAAAAACACAACATGATAACTTCATGAAGCAAACACAAGTATCAATAGCTGAATCAATGAAGTGGAAAAAAGGATACCAGAGACTACAAATCAACGTAATGAAATAAACTGTGAAGACAAGATAAGAGAAAAAAGAATGAAAAGGAACGAACTAAGCCTCCAAGAAATATGGGACTATATCAAGAAAAACAAAACAAAGCAAAACAAAAAAATACCCTACAATTGATTAGTGTACCTGAAAGTGATGGGGAGAAGGGAACCAAGTTGAAAAACACACTTCAGGGTATTACCCAGGAGAATGTCCCAAATCTACCAAGACAGGCCAACATTCAAATTCAGGAAATACAGAGGACACCACAAAGATACTCCTCGAGAAGAGCAACCCCAAGACACATAATTGTCAGATTCACCAAGGTAGAAATGAAGGGAAAAATGTGAAGGGAAGCCAGAGAGAAAGGTCAGGTTACCCACAAAGGGAAGCCCATCAGACTAACAGTGGATCTCTCTGCAGAAACCCTACATGCCAGAAGAGAGTGGGGCCAATATTCAACATTCTTAAAGAAAAGAATTTTCAACCCAGAATTTCATATCCAGCCAAACAAAGCTTCATAAGCAAAGGAGAAATAAAATCCTTTACAGACAAGCAAATGCTGATGGATTTTGTCACCACCAGGCATGCCTTACAAGAGCTCCTGAAGGAATCACTAAATACAGAAAGGAAAAACCAGTACCAGCCACTGCAAAAACATACCAAAATATAAAGATCAATGGCACTATGAAGAAACGGCATCAATTAATGTGCAAAATAACCAGCTGGCATCATGATGACAAGATCAAATTTACACATAACAATATTAACCTTAAATGTAAATGGTCTATTTGCCCCAATTAAAAGACACAGACAGGCAAATTGGATAGTCTCAAGACCCATCGGTGTGCTGTATTCAGGAGGTCCATCTCACATGCAAAAATATGCATAGGCTCAAAATAAAGGGATGGAGGAATATTTACCAAGCAAATGGAAAGCAAAAAAATAAAAAAAGAAAGCGAGGATTGCAATCCTGGTCTCTGATAAAACAGACTTTAAACCAACAAAGATCAAAAAAGACAAAGAAGGGCATTACATAATGGCAAAGGGATCAATGCAACTAGAAGAGCTAACTATCCTAAATATGTATGCACCCAAAACAGGAGCACCCAGATTCATAGAGCAAATTATTAGAGACCTACAAAGAGGCTTAGACTCCCATACAATAGTACTGGGAGGCTTTAACACCCCACTGTCAATATTAGGTATATCAACAAGACAGAAAATTAACAAGGATATTCAGGACTTGAACTCAGCTCTGGACCAAGTGGACCTAATAGACATCTACAGAACTCTCCACCCCATTTCAACAAAATACACGTTCTTCTCAGCACCACACCACTCATTCTAAAATTGGTCACATAATTGGAAGCAAAACACTTCACAGCAAACACAAAATAACAAAAATTACACAAAACAGTCTCTCAGACCACAGTGCAACCAAATCAGAACTCAGGATTAAGAAACTTACCCCAAACCACGCAACTACATGGAAACAGAGCAACCTGCTCCTGAATGACTACTGAGTAAATAAGGAAATTAAGGCAGAAGTAAATAAGGTCCTTGAAACTAATTAGAACAAAGACACAAAGTACCAGAATCTCTGGGACACAGCTAAAGCATTGCTTAAAGAGAAATTTATAGCACTAAATGCCCACATCAGAAAGTGGGAAAGATCTAAAATCGACACCCTAACGTCACAATTAAAATAACTAGAGAAGCAAGAGCAAACAAATTCAAAAGCTAGCAGAAGACAAGAAATAACTAAGATCAGAACAGAACTGAAGGAGATAGAGACACGGAAAACCCTTCAAAAAATCAATGAATCTAGGAGCTGGTTTATTGAAAAGATTAATACAACAGAAAGACCACTAGTGAGACTAATAAAGAAGAAAACAGAGAAGAATCAATTAGTAACAATAAAAATTACTGAAAAGAATATCACAACTGACCCCACAGAAATACAAACTACTATCAGAGAATACTACAAACACCTCTATGCAAATAAACTAGAAAATCAAGAAGAAATGAATAAATTCCTGGACACATATACCCTCCCAATACTAAACCAGGAAGAAGTCAAATCCCTGAATACATCAATAACAAGTTCTGAAATTGAGGCAGTAATTAACAGCCTAACAACCAAAAAAAAGAAAAAACCCCAGGACCAGATGGATTCACAGCCAAATTCTACCAGAGGTACAAAGAGGAGCTGCTAGCATTCCTTCTGAAACTATTACAAAGATTAGGAAAAGAGGGACTCCTCCTTAACTCATTTTATGAGACCAGCATCATCTTGATTTCAAAACCTGAGAGAGACACAACAAAAAAAGAAAACTTCAGGTCAATATCCTTGATGAACATTGATGTGAAAATCTTCAATAAAATACTGGCAAACCGAATCCAGCAGCACATCAAAAAGCTTATTCACTATGATCAAGTCAGCTTCATCCTGGGATGCAGGGCTGATACAATATACACAAATCAATAAATGTAATCCTTCACATAAACAGAAACAATGACAAAAACCACATGATTATCTCAATAGATGCAGAAAAGGGCCTTCAATAAAATTCAACATCCGCTCATGCTAAAAACTCTCAATAAACTAAGTATTAATGGAATATATCTCAAAATAATAAGAGCTATTTATGACAAATCCACAGCCAATATCATACTGAATGGGCAAAAGCTGGAAGCATTCGCTTTGAAAACTGGCACAAGGATGCCCTCCCTCACCACTCCTGTTCAACATAGTATTGGAAGTTCTGGCCAGGGCAATCGGTCAAGAGAAAGAAATAAAAGATATTCAGATAGAAAGAGAGGAAGTCAAATTGTCTGTGTTTGCACATGACATGATTGTATATTTAGAAAACCCCATCGTCTCAGTCCCCAAACTCCTTAAGCTGATAAGCAACTTCAGCAAAATCTCAGGATATAAAATCAATGTGCAAAAATCACAAGCATTCCTATACACCCATGATAGAGAGCCGAACCATGAGTGAACTCCCATTCACAGTTGCTACAAATAGAATAAAATACGTAGGAATACAACTTGTGAAGGACCTCTTCACGGAGGACTATAAGTCACTGCTCAAGGAAATAAGAGAGAACATAAACAAATGGAAAAAAACATTCCATGCTCATGGATAGGAAGAATCAATATCATGAAAATGGCCATACTGCCCAAAGTGATTTATAGACTCAATGCTATTCCCATCAAACTACCATTGACTTTCTTCACAGAATTAGAAAAAACTACTTTAAATTTCACATGGAACCAAAAAAGAATCCATATATCCAAGACAATCCTAAGCACACACACAAAAAACAAAACAAAACAAAACAAAACAAAAAAGCACTGGAAGCATAACGCTATCTAACTTCAAACTATATACTACAGGACTACAGTAACCAAAACAGTATGTTACTGGTACAAAAACAGATATATAGACCAATGGTGCTGAACAGATACCTCAGAAATATCACTGCACATCTACAACCATCTGATCTTTGACACACTTGACAAAAAAGGAAAGGGGAAGAAATTCCCTATTTAATACATGGTGCTGTGAAAACTCCATATCAGAAAACTGAAACTGGAGATCCCTTCCTTACACCTTATACAAAAATTAACTCAAGATAGATTAAATACTTAAATGTAAAACCTAAAACCGTAAAAATCCTTGGAGAAAAACTAGGCAATGCCATTCAGGGCATAGGTATGAGCAAATACTTCAGGGCTAAAACACTAAAAGCAATTGCAACAAAAGCCAAAATTGACAAATGGGATCTAATTAAACTAAAGAGCTTCTGCACAGCAAAAGAAACGATCATCAGTTTGAATAGGCAACCTACAGAATGGGAGAAAATTTTTGCAATCTATCCATCTGACAAAGGGATAATATCCAAAATCTATAAGAACTTAAAACAAATTTACAAGAAAAAATCAACCCCATCAAAAAGTTGGCAAAGGGTATGAACAGACACTTCTCAAAAGACATGTATGCAGACAACAAAAGTATAAAAAAAAGCTCATCATCACTCGTTATTAGAGAAATACAAATCAAAACCACAATGAGATACCATCTCATGCCAGTTAGAATGGCGACCCTTAAAAAGTCAGGAAATAACAGATGCTGGAGAGTACGTAGAGAAATAGAAACGCTTTCACACTGTTGGTGGGAGTGTAAATTAGTTCACCATTGTGGAAGACTGTGTGGCGATTCCTCAAGGATCTAGAACCAGAAATACCATTTGACCCAGCAATCCCACTACTGGGTATATACCCAAAGGATTATCAATCATTCTACTATAAAGACACATGCACATGTAAGTTTATTGCAGCACTATTTACAATAGCAAAGACTTGGAACCAACCCAAATGTCCATCAGTGATAGACTGGGTAAAGAAAATGTGGTACATGTACACCATGGAATACTATGCAGCCATAAAAAAGGATGAGTTCATGTCCTTTGTACTTTACAGGAACATGGAAGAAGCTGGAAACCATCATTCTCAGCAAACTAACACAAACATTGCATGTTCTCACTCATAAGTGGGAGTTGAGCAATGAGAACACATGGACCCAGGGAGGGGAAAATCGCATACCAGGACCTGTCAGGGGTTGGGGGCAAAGGGTGGGATAGCATTAGGACAAATACCTAGTTCATGTGGGGCTTAAAACCTAGAGTATGGGTTGATGGGTGCAGCAAACCACCATGGCACATGTATACCTAGGGAATTTTTAACGAGATCCTGCAGAATCTCTCCACTTATTTAAGTCTTCCTTAAATTCTCTCAGCAATATTTTATAATTTTCAATGTTCATGTATATCAAATATTTTGTCTAATTTATTTCTAAGTTTTTAATAATTTTTATTCTATCACATGTGGAATTTTTCTTTAAATTTAATTTTCCACGTTTTAGTTGCTAGTATATAAAAATGCAATTGATTTCTGTATATTATTGACCTTATCTTCCCACTCTTCCTGCCGCCAGGTTTTAGTTGTCAAACACGCCTAACCGGAGCCAGTGTTCATAGGTAGTTCTAAGGTTTATTGCTTAAAGAAATGAAGTCACACAGCGTTCATAGGTAGTTCTAAGTTTTATTGCCGACTTAAGCAAAGCAAACTTCAGCACTACTCGGAGGTACAGCAAGGCAAAACACAGGGAGTCTGTAGACCAACAGGGCCATGTTTAAGAAAACTTTCTCATGTCCAGATAGAGAGAAAGAGACAGAGAGAGAGTTGCAGGCCTGAGTCTGGGTATATACAGTAGATAGGTAGGTAGGTATGTAGGTAGGTAGAAAAATATAGATAGATAGATAGATAGATAGATAGATAGATAGATAGATAGATAGATAGATAGATAGACAGATAGAGGATACACATATAAATATTATATATATCCAGCCAGCAGGATTTTTGAATAATATCAAAACCAGGAATATTTCCAGCAGTCCATGAGGTGGAGGAAAAGCTGAAAGGTGCATATGATCTCACATATGACTTACTGGAAAAAACAGAAGTAAGTGAATCTGGAAATCTAAAGCTTCTATCAGCTACTGCCCTGGCAGGTGTAAACAATTTGGCCAAGTACTCTGTTGGGATAGACTCACTGCATCCAATTTTGCTTTTTTACATCATGCTACCTTGTTAAACTCATTTATTAGTCCTTGTAGCTAATTTTGTTGGGTTCCCTCAGATGTTCTAAATAGATAGTTTTATTTTCTGAAAATAAAAACAATTTAACATCTTCCTTTCAAATCTACATATTTTTATTTCTTTTTCTCACCTGACTTCACTGTTGAACTTCTACTCCAAAATTGAATAGAAGTGCTGAGACTAGACATTGTTTTTTGTTCTTGATCATAGAAAAAAAAAAAAGCATTTAGCATTTTACCATTAAGTATAATACTTTATGTAAGTTTTTGTCATATGCTTTCCATCAGACTGAATAAATCTTCTTTTCCTAGGTTGCTGAGAGATTTTATAAAACTAGATATTAGCTATTGTCAAGTGCTTTTTCTTTGTCTATTGAAGTAATCATTTTTTTTTATTTTTGAGTTGTTAATTTGGTGAATTGCATTGACTCATTTTAAAATATTAAACCAATTTTACATTTCTTGGCTAAACTTCACTTGGTTATAATAGATATAATAAATATATTTCTATAGTTTGAATATATTCCTTCCAAAATTCAGGTGTTGAAACTTAATGGCCAATGTGTTAGTATTAAGAAGTGGGGCATTTAAGAGGTGATTAGGCCACGACGTCTGTCCCTGCATTAGTGAGATTCAGATCCTTATAGGAAAGGCTTCTTCAGGCAGCTTTCGGTTCTCTTGTCCCTCTGCCTTCCACATGTAAGGACACAGCACTCCTACCTCCTAAAAAGTTCAGTAACAAGGCACCATCTTGGAAACAGACATACCAGGCCCTCACCTGCCAAAACCTCCATAATTGTATATGCTAATAATATTTTGTTTAAATTGCTTGCATTTACATTTATGAATGTTACTGGTCTATAGTTTTATTGTAATGTTTTTGTCTAATTTCTGTATAAGACATTAGAAATAAATTGAAAGTGTTGCTTCCTCTTAAATATTCTGAAAGAATTTGCATAGAACTTGTATACTGTTTATTCCTTACATGTTTGGTGGAATGTGCCAGTAAAACCATCTAAGACTAATGTTTCTTTGTGAGATTTTTAGGTAGCATTGCAAGTTTGTTTTTTTTTTTTTTTTTTTTTTTTAAATACATGGTGGACTTTAGGTTTTCTAGCTCTGGTGGAGTGAGCTTTCATTATTGTCAGCTTTCCAAGGAATTAGTCCATTTTAATCTAGTTTGTCAAATTTATTGGCATAACATTTTTCATGGTGCTCACATATTATCCCTTTAATATCTGTAGAATGTGTGGTAATGTCACCACTCTCATTCCTGATTTTGTTAATTTGTGTCTTTGCTCTTTTTTTCCTGATAATTTGGCTAGAGGTTTATCAATATTATTGATCATCTCAAAGATTCAGCTTTTTAATCTCTTGTATTTCTCAATGATTTATGTTCCTACTTCACTGATTTCTTTCCTGATCTTTGTTATTCATTTTTTCTACCTTCTGTACTTTATTTGCTTTTCTTTTTCTGGTTTCTTTTTGTTAAAGCTGATATCACTGTGTTGTGACTCCTATTTTCTAATATAGGCAGAAAACATTATTTTTCTGTTTTAACTCTAAAATTCTAGCCCAATAATCCTATGAAAATCGCTTAAACTCTAGGACTGTCTATCCTCTTATCTGTCAAATGGGAATAACAATCCCTGTCTGATTAAACTCACCATATTTGCCTGGTCAACTCTCAAGAAGCAAGCTTTGATAATATATGGCAAAAAAGGATTAAATAGTATTAAGGGTCAAACAAGCATGTGGTATTATTTTATCTGGTCATTTCTCACAACTCTAAACTGTCGAAATAACCTTAAATATTTTATAAAATTAAATCAAGGACAACATTTTCTACCTTGTTTTTCATGCATATAGTTTTGTGGAAACCCTCTATACAAAATGCTGTGAGCTCCATCCAATAGGATGCCTAGGGTAAATTATTGGTATTTTTTTTCAAATATATATACCTTTTCAGAAGTCAACTTTATATTGTGTGAAGAAAACCTCCCTCCTTTCCTTTTGAAGTGATTTTAGGAGCAGGTGGCATAGCTTTAGAGGAGTCTCTCTCCCCTGAAGGCAGGTCTGGTATTGATCGGCACTGAAATGAATGCCCTGCTCTCAACAATCCTCCATATTGATTATCTGCTCACTTCACCAATTAAAGCAGCAGGCAGAGAGTTAATGTTTTACCTTAGGGTTCAGTTTTGGACTAGTAAACTATTCTTCTTTTTGCATTTTTCTTTGATCCAGAATTCAGATCCCCTCAGGGTTTTGCCTTCATTGCTTCAGAATGCATGAAGTTTTCATTACAGACAATTTTCAGATGTCTTTGTTGATCGGCAAACAAGGAGAATTAGAAGAAGCTGAATTGAATTAATAGGCAAGTTTAACTAAATCATGAAAAAAAATGAAAGAATTTACAAATAAATAAAAAGATCTCATGTTTAGTAGTCATAGATTAAAGGATGGAAGTAAATCCAGTCACTCTTCAATCTACTTACCTAATATTCACTGAGTGACATCTGCCTACCTGCCAGGCATGAGTCACATTACCAGGGACACAGTGGTGGCCAAGGTGAGCATAATCATTTATAAAATTTGTATTCTCATTCTTCCAAATAATAAAGTTGGCTTGAATTTGGTACTTTCATCTATCTAGCAAACTGATTGAAAGTCACTGCTACACCTGAATAGTTTCTCATTTTGCCTCCAGAAAGATTTAGTTGTTCATTAGCTCTGCTAAGTACAGAGGACATAAAAAGAAAAGAGAATTCTTTCCCTCAAGGAGGTCACAATCATTTAAAAAGAGAGACACACTTTGCTCAGTAGAAAACTAATGATTTATAAACCTGCACCAACATGCACAAAAACACATATGCAAAATGCTGGGTTTATAGTAGTCAGTCTCTTGACCTCAAGATCATCCTGGGGCAAGGCAGGAAGTCATCTTCATCTGATGATAAGACAAGTGAGCCAGTGAAATCTCGAAACTCAGGCAGTGAGATTCTCTCACTAAGTTGTTGTGTCAACAGATAAATTCTCAAGTTGTCATGCTAGTGTTAGGCCTGTTGTCTAGCCCAACAGTCTTACTTCTGTGTCCTCATGTAGGCTTGCCTAAGGTGGTCCTTCCTGGCTGCAACCTGCCCTCATGGAGCCACAACACTGCAATGTCAAGATGACTTTGATACCCTTTTTTGACATGCTGCCCAGCAAATCTTCATTTCAACCTTTTTCTATATGCAAAATCTGGAGCTTCTAGAGTATTCCCAACTTCTTATATGAATTTCCTTTCATTTTCTCCACTTTATGGCAAAATAAAATATAATAAGCCTTCAAAAAAAAAAAAAGATTCTATTCTGGGTCTCTCTTTGAAAATATACAGGTAATACCTTGTATCCTTTCCAGATGAAGACACTCCTTCTCTCTTCATTACTGGACATAGACAGAATGAATATGATTTCCTGCAGGCAAACAGAACAAACCATGAATTGAGTTTCCTACAGATAACGGTAAAACCAAGCCTTTGAAGGACACTCAACCATTGCTGTGGTGTTTTAATCTTTGGTTGAACAATGTACATTGAAAGTTATAGACTTAATCAATGCTCAGAGAGCCAGAGCAAATTAAAAGAGAAACTTAGAGAATATTCAAGTGGCAGTGTGTTGAATTTATTCTAGGCAGAGATATTAAAAATTGTTTCTACTCCTCAATCCTCATCATCAGGGGGTCAGATGTTAATACTTCCCTCAAGGTAGTTTAAATAGAGTAGATCCATGAATCAACTCCTCATATGCCCATAATAAAAAGAAGAAACAGGGAACAGTGATTCCTTATAAAAGCAAGTCGTGGGTGGGGAGGGAAACTTTTCAGAAAGTTCTATAGACTGAATGCTGTTCCTCCCCGAATTCATACGCTGAAGCCCTGACTCCCAGTATAACCCTATCGGAGATGGGTCTTTAGAAACTAATTATGGTTTAATGAGATCATAAGGGTGGGCCTTAATCCGATAGGATTAAAGTCATTATGAGAAGAGGAAGAACACTCTCTCTCTTTCCTTTCTCTCCCTTAGATGAGGATATAGTTAGAAGGAGGTTGCTATCTGAAAGCTCTCACAAGAAACTGAATCAACTAGCACCTAGATCTTGGACTTCTATATTAATTAGGGTTCTCCAGAGAGACAGACCAATAGGATAGATATAGATACAAATATATAAGTATGTATGTATAGAAATAGATGTAGCTATAAATTTATGAGAGGTGATTTGTTAGCAGAGTTGGTTCCCAAGATTATGGAGGCTAAGTCCAACAATAAGTTGCTTGCAAGCTGAAGAACCAGGGAAGCTGGTAACATGGCTCTGTCCAAGTCCAAAAGCCTCAGAATCTGAGATTGAGAAGCTGATGGCATATCTTTAATCTGATATCAAAGGCCTGAGAGCCCAGGGGACTGATGATGTAAGTCCTTGAGTTCAAAAGCCAAAGAACCTGGTGTTCTGAAATCCAAGGGCAGGAGAATAAGGGTTTTCCAGCTGGCCACCAGCCAGTTGGATGCTTCCCTCCGAAGTCAAAGGCAGATCTTCCCCACTCAGTCCACCCACTCACATTCCAGTCTCCTCTGGAAACTCCCTGAAAGACACACTCAGAAATAATGCTTCATCGGCTATCTAGGCATCCCCTAATCTAGACAAATTGATACCCAAAATTAACAATCATAACTTTCCACCTCTAGAACTGGTGAGAAAATAAAGTTTGTTGTTCAAGCCACCCATTCTATGTATTTTATTATGGTAGCCTGAGCAGCCAAAGACAAAAATAAAGTCTCTTGAGAAGAGTCTCCTTTGTTCTTGCTGGCCAAAATGGTGTTTCATGCTTATGTCTAAACAAATCACTTTGAAGGGCAAGTCATGGTTTAAGACAATGGTACTCAACCAATCAAGTGTGATTTTATCCACAAAGGACATTTTGGCAATTAGGGAAGAAGTTATTTTTTATTGTAACAACTGGGATCAGCATCTCATGGGTAGAGGTCAGAGATATTTGAAAGAACCTAACACTACTCATCTACCACAGCAAAGAATCATCCTGCCCCAAATGTCAATATTGCCAAAGTTGAGAAACCATGATCTAAGTGAATCATAGATATTCTCACAGATGTCTTGAGCTTTGTATTCTTTAGATAAATTCATTGAACATTAGTGGTATGCTGACAAACCAAGATAAATGCTATTTCTGTTCCTTAAGAAGTATGAGGAAGAGGCCGGAGGCTGCTGATTCCTCCAAAAGCTCTCACTACAATAACAAGAAGTGGGCAAGATGCACACTGTAAATTGTTGTCTTGAGACCAGATTTCCATCTACTATTGGCCAGGAAATTGCACCCCTACTGCACCTCTGTGGAAGCATACTGATGCTGCTGGGGCTGTGTCTAGTCTTTTCTAAACAGACATTCTGTGTTGTATGTGCATTCTATTGATGAACGCCCTGCAGGAGTTGGGGATGGGAATGGGAAAGACAAAGAGAAGTGGGAAGATGGGAAGATAGATTTCCATCCTGTTGCTACACTCACCAATGATACACATCTCCCCTGCTTCAGTTCTTCATGCTCATCTCTGTCTCCCAAATTTCCTAGATTTCAAAGTTAGATTTTGAACTAATGGTGTCTGATGAGTGTGTGTGAGATTAAGGTAGAAAGGGCCTTCACAATACCTCTACCAGCATTTAACTCTTCTGTTCTCTTCTCTGACTCTACCTCTTAATCCTGCTCACAGAACATTTTTCAAATGTGGTGATAATGTTGAACTTTATCTGTGTTTTTAGAAAGCAGCAAAGGTTAATAAATTCCTTTCTCCTGTTCTTTTCCAGAAAAAGTTACAGCAAAGAAATATTTCCAGATGAGACCAGCCTTCACCTTTATTCATGCCTCCCTTGTTTTCCAGACTTTATAAAATTCCAAGCCTCCTTTTTAAGATGTCCATCATTAATTAACTTCCTCCTTATAGCAATAGTCTGGTAAAATCATCTCCTTACTGTGTGGTGTGTTTTGTCTTTCTCACTCAATAGACAGAAAGATTGGCTATTATTAACCATATGTTCTTCAATGTCTACTGTTTGTGACATAAATTTTATGCCTTCAGTCATTCCAGGCTCTGAATTTTTATTTTAAGGGGAATAAAAGTCCTCAAGACATTTACTTTTGTACAAAATGTGTGCTAAGAATTTAAATATCTATTTAAAATTCAGAAGTAGAGCAGTGAGCCTTCTTTGTTGCATGTGTACCCTAACTGGAGGGACAAAATTATAGAATGCCATCCCAGTTGCATAAAAGAATGAGTAACGAGTATAAAAAGCAGAGGTTAATTTCTGATAACATGAAGGTTTAATCACATACTGCATATGAAGCACTTACGGTAGTTTCTGGTCTATGAAAAGTATTCAATAAATTGAACTTTATTATCTTGATCATTCTTATCATGTTTGCAAAATATTTCGGTGATTGGAGGCTTTTGGACACTTTGGCTTAAGTAACAGTCTCTTTCAATGCTGCTGCTTTTCTTTATTTTTTAAACTTACTTATCTTAAGGGCTTGGATCATAAACTAATATAATCACCTAAAAGGGTTTGGCACCCCTTGAAATAAAGGAGATATATTTTTTTAAGCCCACATATAATCTTCCCAGTGCTTTTGGTTTATTCTCACGAATAAAACATAATGTGGCAAGTAAAGGAAGAATTACTGTTCAGGGAGATATAATACAAAGCTTGGAAAGGAATTTTTTAAACTAAAATTTGCAAGTGCCAGAGCTTTGAAAAAAAATTAAATAAAGCTTTTGTGTGGTCCCTGACTTAGAAAACAAAATCTGGAGGAAATTACTATTGGAGTAAACAGTGGGATCTGAGCTTCGCTTGACAATCTGAGAAACTGGAAATTAATTTAAGCAATGAGTAAAACTGTCAGGCTAAAAAATAATTGGGAACATCATAGAAAAAATATGCTGAAGCTTATTCTAGAACTTACAGTGTTTCAAGAAACTACTTAGAATATATTTTGCATTGTAATCTTATTGTTTAGTCCACTAATTTTACCTATTTCAAAATTATTATTTACATAGTGGGAAGCATAGATATGGATTGATAGTATTACTATACAAACATATACATGTAATATTCCAGTACTTTTTTAATATCTAATATAATATTTTTCTCAGAAAAATATTTTCTGAGGAAATGAGTAACAACCTAGTCTTCATGTACTACAAAATACATTTTGTCAAATAAAAGGAAACCACATCACTCAATAGTGGTATTTTAAATAATACCATAAGCTATTACATAAAAATCAAAACTTGAAGTAGCATTTTACAATTTTTAAAGTATTTCTCTATTAAACAAGATTGCAATGGTTTTAAAAGACAGAATTAAAGGGGAAAAACGTAATAGATTAAAATATAACAAATTGTTATTCTCTTCTGCAAACTTTTTTTTATCTAAAAGGTTTAGTTACTTATGAGAATGCATAATTATAACTATACAAAAAGTGTGCTGCAAGGGACAACTACAAATTGTCTACAAAATATTTGGGGGTTAACTGACTCCATTCTCAGGGAGCTATTTTGTAATTTGTGAATAACTGAGACCAAAGCAAAATAAGTATTTTCTGTACTCATGCAAACCTATCTTGCCCATTGGAGACTCAGTTGACTTATCTTCCCCTGTCCCCAGGGAAAAATCAGTGGCCATTTACTTGTTCTTTTACTTCAACAGTCTTTTCTCCATGTAAATGTTTGCTTCTTTGACTTCTTTTTTGAATCAATTATAATGTCTGTCCAGTTCCGTTAATGAATTTAATAAAAATCCCTAACCAGTGTTCATTTTATTTCTGTGTGACAGTCATAATTTTACATGTTTTTAACAATTATCCTTGAATGTAACTTATGCAGACACTTGCTGAATAATGCAGCTTGATTCAGTTATCAGTCTGAGGAAGAGGCGTTGAATCCTGCATGCATTTTTGCACATACTCTGTGTGTAGAAATAAGTGACATACTAGAAGCTAAAGGGACAAATATCTGAATTACAAATGTGTTTCACATAAGAAATGGAAAATGTAATAGACTGTGTTGTGATATAACTAGTCATAGGAGAAAAAAAGGACTTGAACTATGTGCTTAGTAAAGTACTATAAGAATACAAAGAAGAAATTATTTCACGTGCTCAGAGAGAACAACCAGTCTGTTCTTCTCTCATGAAATCATGTTTTCATCAATGACACCATTTTTCTGTTGCTTATAATAAACTCTTTTGCATTCACCGTTTGATATGGACATAATTAATTCAAGTGTTTTAACACATAATTTTTGTTCTATATTTATCTCTATAGGGTTTCTCCATCTTGGTGCTATTGATATTTTGGGCAGGATAATTCATTGTTACGAGACCTGTTCTGTGCATTGTGAAATGTTTGGCAGCCTTCCTGGAAACCACTATCTTGTGACTCATTAGATACCAGTATCGCTGCACCCTGAGTTATAACAACCAAAAATGTCTCCCAACATTGACAAATGTTCCCTTTCTGAAGATAAGGGGCAGCATTGCTCCCAGTTGAGATCTACTGCTATAGATTTTACAAATACAGCAATTAAACACTAATCTTATTACCCATACCCCCTCACCCTATGACTCTTACAAGTTCATTCTCTGTTATAGTTAATGAGTTCACTGATTCACCAAATCTCTAAGATGTAAAACCGCGGAGTCATATAACACTACTTTCTTCTTTCTAAGTCTTATCCATTCAGAAGCCCTATTGATCCTCCATTAGCTGTCACTCTATTCTTCCACTTCTTTCTACCTGCATTACTGCTACTTCAGTTCAGTTTGTTGACTTTTGCCTAGATGCTTTCAACAGGCTTTAATTTTTCTACCTCTCTATCTCTTTAGTTTACTATTCTTTTACTGGCAAACTTACACTCTTGATAATTCAAATTTTATGAAATCATGTAAATTTCAAGCAAAAATAACAAATTTTAAAAGCAATTGAGGATGAAGTTTATTGACTGATAATTTCCATTAAAAATCACCAAATTAATTTCATGATAACACAAGCCATGTTTTTGCTTATGGTGGGAAAAGAGATCACTACGTTGATAGTCTTAGTAGTATCTCAAAAAAGAAAGATCAGGAAAAGAGTATTTGTAAAGTTGAGTGGGGAAACATTGGGTTAAGGTGGACCATCAATGCATAGATCTGATTAAGATCAAGCAAAATTCATAATACAATACTTTAAGGTTGGTAGATCCAGAAGACAAAATGATTTGTACAAGCTTAAACACTTGTTGGTTGAGTCTAGTGCTCTGAGAAGGTACCATTTACCCTGATGGATGCAAGTTGTTCAGATAAATGGATTTTTAGAAAGCTCCTAAAGCAATTACAATGACTTGGAACTTCTTCACTCAGAGCAAGAATTTTATGAAATAGCAAAGTCAGGCTTATGCAGTGAACCATAAACTGGGTGACTAGAGGTAGTTTCAATTCCCAAGTCCAAAGTTCTAATATGACAAGTAAGGTTTTTGACAAATGAAACAATCTAGCCCTTTCCAAATTTTGATTATTATGTATAGACCCTGCCTGGCTTGCTCCCTCCTGGTCCAGCCATGGGAAAACTATTCTTCCATAACCACATGCTTTCTGACCCCCTAGTCTTTTTGCAGGAAAGAGAGAGAAATTATCATGTTTTAAAACTTTCTCAGAAGGTTATTCTACATTATATCAGTCATGTTCAAAGTAACCCATTCCTTGGAGGTATTAATTACTGTTGTATTTTCCAGATGAAAACATTAAGGTAGAGAATGGGATTTTTTTTCTAGGTCATGTAAATGTTACATTGAAAGAATTGACTTGGGGGTCAATTTGATTCCATGCCCGAGTTCTTTACAGACTTACACATTCTCGTTTATTTTTTACTTGAATTCCCCAAAGAGAAGGGGTCATTCTCCACTCTTGGCTCTGAGGACACTTTACCATTTCTAACACTACAACATTTAGACACATTGAAAGATAATTTTAATGTAACAGGGTACATCTCATGTTCATTATTGATGATGAATAGTGTTATTATTGTGGTATCACCAACAAATATTAATAGCATACAGTCTGATATTTAGTAAGCATCAAATGTATATTGGGTCTGTTATGATTTAGGCTAAATGAGAAAATACTATGCATCATAACTTTTGACATTGCTTGTAACTAACTGACTAGTTTTACCCGGGGGTGTGTGTGTGTATTTATGTGTGTGCATGCAACTTAAAGCAGGAGGAGAGAGAGAAAAGGAGTGATGGAGGCTATATATATTTATCTTCTAATCTGAATTACATAAAAATATATTATAGCTGTGTATGTTCCAAAATGGAACAAATTATTTAAAATAAGAGTGTATGATATACCTAACAACAAAAACATTTGCTAGATGTATTTGACATAAAAATAAAAATCAGAGTGCTTTAAAAATATTATCTTATTGGAAAAAAATATGTCCATAAAAGCTCTAGGTGAGGAGAAGTAGTAATGAGATTGAGCATAGAGCACAATAAGTAATCCCAACTTTATCCTATCTTGTTTATATCTTAACAGTTTTCATCCTAAAACCTACATGTATTGACAACTCAGTAAGTATCATTGTCATCAGCAGCAGCAGTTAGAATACTATTATTCTTATTTATTACACTCCAGCAAACAGAATATTGTCTTCCATTGTAGACATTCAGAACTTTTTAGTTATATTTGAAGCCAGAATGGATTATGGCTTTAAAAAAAAAAATCTTCTGTGGGTCAAAGATATTTCTGGATCAGGATTTTGAAAGACAGAGTCCAAAGATTAAAGAGAGATCAAGCTGTTCTTGGTCTCTTTATTAGTCTCCCTCTTACTTTTTTCCCCTTTCTCTGTTTTGTGAGCATCCATGTAGAGAAGGGTGATCTTTATTATGGCAGAATATAAGAGTGGCCATGCTTTTATATTCTATTGGCATGTATAATATAATTCTATTATATTATATTGGCAACTTGCTCTGACAAACTGACCAAAGTCCTCCTCCCTAGTCCAAGGATACATTACAAGGGCTATGAATTTTTACAAGGAGTTACTGTGATGTGAAAACCTGAAAGCCTACTTCAAAATGGCTAGTTCAAAAAGAGCCTGTTGATGTTTATGAGGCATTCAAAATACTTTGTGGGCATTAAAAAAAAAGAATTCTTAAGATGAAACCCAGATGAGGATAAAAAGCAGAGGGGAGAATCAGATCAAATATTTTGATAGAGAAACAAAATTACCCACCCAAAGGGTGTGGGAATGACAGGGGTTGAAATCCAAACACAGAAATAGGAGACTTAAAATAAATTGATACAATCAGGGAAAAATAAACTAAATTGTTGGGCCAACTAGAAATAAAGTACTAAAATTGGAGCCATGTGTGTGACAATGGGCGGATGACATACGAAGCATTACAGAAATGGGACTCACTCCTGAGGATGCTGAACTATTCATAGGACACACGGAGAGGGCTCCCACATTGGCGAAATGAAGATAAAAAATGTGGTGACTATCTGTCACTTAACTGGAGTATTTAGTGGCTCCAGAAATGCAGGAACCAGCTTGCTAAAATGTAATCAGTCATTTGTCCCTGGGTCACTGCAGAGAATAATGAAAGAGAGAATGCACAGTGGTCCCTGGACAGAAAGAAAGGGAAGACTGATGGACAAAGAAACCACAATTATGTGAAATTTCAACATCTCTTCAAAATTAATTGCTGGGCCTCTGAGGCACAGAGTAGTAAAAATGGGAATGAAGAACGAGGCAATTGATTATTTCCTGAACCAAGATATCACAACTTTAGATTTTCTTGTGGCATGATCCAGCCTTATCCAGTAACTGAGATAACTTTACTTATTTTTTAAGATTAAAACTAGATTCCTGCCCCAAGATGAAAGTTCGAGTTTCAATGATCTATGAATGAATATATGTAAAATCATTTTCCTCTGAGGCTTCAGCAGGGAAACAGGTAGGAGTAAATAGTTTTAGTAATTATGAGAAAATTTTGCTCCTTGTGAGAAAAGGAACAAATGACAAAAGAGACATAGAACATTGTAAAGGCAAGTGTCACAGCTGGAATGACTTTGTCAATGGAAAACATTAATGATGTTGTAAGAACCCAAGTTAATATATGCATAAACTACTTGATAAGAAATAGAATAATTTAAAAATTAAGCAATTAAATATAATAGTAAACAAGAAAATAATATATTCAAAATGTAGAGAAACTGGTCAGATCATCAAAAGGTAATATTTAGATTTGTTTTTTTCCTGTGTCATTATAATAGAAATCATTAAATAATTCACTAAAACTTAAAGCAAAAGAAAATTGTACCTTACAGAAAAATACAATTTAAATAAAATGTTCTTCTATACTTCTAAGACTTATCATTGTGCTTTCAAGAGTCTATTATTAAGAATCATTATTCATTATCTTCAGCCAATGGTCTATGCCTCATTTCTCCAGGGGAAACTTGGGAAATACATCTATGATAGACCAGTGAGCATTAAGGTAGAAAGTAAACATGAGGCTTCTTTTTGATGTCAGAATTTATCTCCAACTGCAAAATGTAAAAACTTTCGAGAAATCACTTTTATACATAAAAAATTTCACTGCATAGCTATATACTCCAAAACATATCATTCCACTGACTATATTATTTAACAGTCATATTATTCTTATTATATCAAACACTTCTCAAATTGGGAAAATTTGCATCAGATACAATGTAATTTGAGGGGCTCTATCTATTCAACTGGTCATTTTGGAGTATTTTAGAAAAGTCAAAAACGTATCCTATAAAGGAATCATCATATCTTTGCTTAGGGTCCCTGAGTGTAAACAAAGAATGAACATTAGAATAACTCCTGTTAATAATAATGGTAATATCTCTCTTAGTAGGAGGCCACAGAGTGCCAACAGCTACATTTCATAGGTTGCATGCATTAGTGTTAATCTTTACAATACTCTTTAAGATTTTTTTCTTTTTTCTCAATTGGAAAATGAGAAAAGTGAGATTCAAAGAGGTTAAAAAACCTACTCAAATCCCAAATGCAAATCTATTTTTTATTGTATGATGGCACTGAAGAATAGTGCTTGGTTTCAAAGTTGGCAATAATGTTGACTTAAGGATCATAAATAATGTTGTTTATAAAAAGTGTGCCCATTGTGTAAATAATAAAATTCTTCTACCGATACAGCTACTAAAGCATTGCGTTTTTGTGAAAAGTGTATCCCTATTATCAACTAGCTCAACTGACATGATCTTATATATAGAAATCCTAAAGACTACAAAAAAACTGTTAGAACTTAATAAATAAATTTAGCAAAGTTGCAGAATACAAATTCAACATACAAAAATCAATTGTGATTATATACTCGAGCAATGAGGTATCTGAAAAAGTAATTAAGAAAGCAACCTCATGAATGATAGCATCAAAAAGAATCAAATACTTAGGAATAAATGTAACTAAGGGACTGAAAGATCTGTATACTGAAAACTATAAAACATCGTCAAAAAAATTGAAAAAGACACAAATAAATTAGAAGATATTCTGTGTTCATCAATCAGAAAAATCAATGTTGTCAGAATGTTCATAACACCCAAAGGGATCTATAGATTCAGTGCAATCCCTATGAAAATTCTAATGACATTTTTCAAAGAAATGGAAAACAAACAATTCTTATAGAACCAAACAGCAACAACAATGATAACAACAACAACAACAACAAATTCAAATAGCCATAGCAGTTTTCATCAAGAAGAACAAATCTTGGATGCCACACACTATCTAACTTCAAAATATAGTAAAATCTACAGTAATCAAAATAGCATGTTACTGGCTTAAAAACAGACGACAGACCAATGAAAGACAATAGAGAGCCCGAAATAAACCCTTGTGGTTTTTTTTTTTTTCAATTGATTTTAGACAAAGGAGCCAAGAACACACAATAGAGAAAGAAAAAAACTCTTCAGTCAATGGTGTTGAGAAAACTGGATATTCATATCCTAGTGAACCCTTATAATTTTATGTCTCAATGACTTCTATTATAAATGGAAGATGGACATTCTCATATCAAAAGTAAGGCTTATTTACCTTTAATGGTTTCCAGTTCTTCACCTCCCAGTTCCTCAAGGAGGTAGACCCGGATGTTTGCTGTAAGCAACTGTCTACTGGTGACCCAATCCCTATGGATCAGCCATATAAGAGTGACTTCACTCACCCCACTGAACTCTTCACTCCACATAGACTGCAGGGATATGCTGCAGTGATGATCTCTCTGTCTCTGTCTCTGTCTCTGTCTCTCTCACTCTGCCCTCTCACTTGCTAGTTGAAAACACTGCCATCTCCTGACTTCCTATCAGCTTTTACGGGCAACCCTCTTCTTCCTGGAATCTGTGACTACTCTTGTTATTTCATGCTTTGTTTTGCTGCCTTCCCTGTGTCTCACCTAATCGACACACATGACCCTAACTTTTCTTTTTATCAGCGCTATCATAGAAAGTGGCTATCTTGGCTTATGACCACTCTCCAAAGAGATATTTTAAGACCAAACTAGGAAAAAATCACCACACATTCATAAGAATGAAATTGGATTCTTATCTTGCACTAGATACAAAAATTAATTCAAAATCCATTAAAAACTTAAACATAAGATGCAAAACTGTAAAACTACTAGAAGAAAACATAGGGAAAAACCTTCTTGACATTGGGTTTGAAACAGATTTTTTGGATATGATCCCAAACTACAGGCAACAAAGGCAGGAAGAGACAAAGGGATTTGGATTAAACTAAAAAAGCTTCTTCATAGAAAAAGAAATAATCAACAGAGTGTAGAGATAATCTATGCAATAGGAAAATATATTTTCATGTGAGATAACTGACAAGAGGTTATATATCCAAAATATGTAAGGAATTTGAATTACTCAACAGCAGAAAAACAAACAACTGATTAAAAAATGGGCAAAGGATCTAAAAAGACATTTTTCAAAAGAAAACATACAAGTAGTCAAAAGGTATATAAAGCTGCTCAATATTACTAATTATCAGATAAATGTAAATTACAACCATAATGAGATATCACCACATACCTGTCAGGGTGGCTACTATGAAAAAGACAAAAGACAAGTCTTGGCAAAGATGTAGAGAAAAGAAACCCTTGCACACTGCTGGTGGGAATGTAAATTAGTGCAGTCACTATGCAAAACATTATGGAGGTTCTGAAAAAATTAATAATAGAACTACTATATAACCCAGCAATCCCCATATTGGTGAAATACCCAAGAGAAATAAAATTAGTATGAGCAGAAAAACAGCCTATTGGACAGCAAGAGTGATACCATTTTGATGCAAACCTACCACCACGGATGACTGATGTTTGACTCCTTGACTGATGTTTGACTCTCATATGGCTATAAAGATACTATCTGAGACAGGGTAATGAGTAAACAAAAGAGGTTTAATTGACTTACAGTTCTGCATGTCTAGAGAGGCCTCAGGAAACTTACTGTCATGGCTGAAGGCAAAGGGGAAGGAGGTACTTTCTTCACAAGGCAGCAGAAGAGAGGGAGAGTGCAGGGGAAACTGCCACTTTTAAAACCTTCAGATCTCATGAGAATGCCCTCACTATCATGAGAGCAGCATGAGGGAATTACCCCCAGGATCTAATCACCTCCCACCTGGTCCCCACCTCCACATGTAGGGATTACAATTTGAGATGAGGTTTGTGGGGGGACAAAGAGCCAAACTATATAATTCAGTCCCTGTCTCCTCCCAAATCTCATGTCCTTTTCACATTTCAAAACCAATCATGACTTTTCTACAGTCTTCCAAAGTTTTAACTTAGTCCAGCATTAACTCAAAAGTCCAAGTCCGAAATCCTATCTGAGACAAGGCAAGTCCTTTTCCCCTATAACCCTGCAAAATCAAACAAACAGACACACAAAAAACAAGTTAGGTACTTGCAAGATATAGTGAGTGTACAGGCATTGGGTAAATGTTCCAATTCCCAAAGGGAGAAATTGGCTAAAACAAAGGGGTCAAGGGCACCATGCAAGTCTGAAACCTGACAGGACATTCATTAAATCTCAAAGCTCCAAAGTAATCTCTTAGACTTCATGCCTCACATCCAGGGCATGCTGATGCAAGGGGTGGGACCCCATGACATTGAGCAGATCTGCCGTATGGCTCTGCAGGGTACAGCCCCTGTGGCTGCTTTCACGGATTGGCATTGAATGCCTGCTGCTTTTCCAGGTGCATGGTGCAAGTTGTTGGCAGATCTATCATTCTGGGGTCTAGAGGATGGTGGCCATCTTCTCATAGATCCAGTAGGCAGTGCCCCAGTGTGGATTCTGTGTGGGGGCTCCAACCCCACATTTTCCTTCTGCGCTACCCTTGCAGAGGTTTTCCATGAGGACTCTGCCCCTGCAGCAGCTATCTGCCGGGACATCCAGGCATTTCCATACATCTTTTGAAATCTAAGCAGAGGTTCCCAAACCTCAACTCTTGTATTCTCTGTACCTGCAGGCCCAACAGCACATGGAAACCAAGGCTTGATTTCCTTGCCTCTGAACCAATGGCCTGAGCTGTATCTTGGCCCCTTTTAGCTACAGCTGGAGCTGGAGTTATGTGACACAGAACACCAAGTCCCAAAGCTGCACAGAGCAGCAGCACCCTGGGCCTGGCCTAGGAAGCCACTTTTCCTTCCTAGACCTCCAGGCCTGTGATGGGAGGGGCTGCTGTGAAGGTTTCTGACAGGCTCTGGAGAAATTTTGTCCATTTTCTTGGATATTAACATTCAGCTCCTTGTTATTTATGCAAATTTCTGCAGCTGGCTTGAATTCCTCCTCAGAAAATGGGTTTTCCTTTTCTACTACATGGTCAGGTTGTAAATTTTCCAAGCATATATGCTTTGCTTCCTTGTTAAATATACGTTCCAATTTCAAACAATCTCTGTGAACTCATATAACTGAACATTTTCATTATAAGCTATGTAAACTTTTCAATGCTTTGCTGCTTAGAAATTTTTTACACCAGATACCCTAAATCATCTTTCTTAAGTTCAAAGTTCCACAGATCTCCAGGGCTGGGGCAAAATACTGCCAGTGGCAGTCTCTTTGCTAAAGCACAGCATGAATGACCCTTACTCCAGTTCCCAATAAGTTCCTCATCTCCATCTGAGACCTCCTCAGCTTGGACTTTACTGTCCATATCACTACCAGCATTTTGGTCAAAATCATCCAACAAGTCTCTAGGAAGTCCTAAACTTTCCCACATCGTTGTGTCTTCTTCTGAGTCCTCCAAACTGTTCCAACCTCTGCCTGTTACCTAGTACCAAAGTCAATTCCACATTTTCAGGTTATTTTTATAGCAGTGCCCCACACTCCTGGTACCATTTTTCTATATTAGTTCTCACACTGCTAAAAAGACACTATCTGAGACTGGGTAATTTATAAACAAAAGAGGTTTAATTGACTCACAGGTCCACATGGTTGGGAAGACCTCAGGAAACTTACAATCATGGTGGAAGGTAATGGAGAAGCAGACACCTATTTCACAAGGCAGTAGCAGAGAGAGAGAGTGCTCAGAGGAAACTGCCACTTTTAAAACCAGTATATCTGATGAGAACCCCCTCACTATCATGATAACAACATGGGGGAAATCGCTTCCATGATCCAATCACTTCCCACCAGGTCCCTCCCTTGACACGTGGGGATTACAATTTGAGATGAGATTTGGGTGGGGACACAGAGCCAAACCATATCATTTCTGCATACCGCAGCAAGGTCTTCAAACAATGTTTGTAGCACAGATAACCTCTAAAAAATAAACTCTGCAAAAAAGTGCCTATACCATAGATAGCCCCTCATGAAAATGCTTATCTAACCTCCTCAGAGGTCACACATTATGCAAGGAAGTCCAACATGGTGCATGCTTTATCAAAAAAACTTATAAAGGATATTTTATGGAGGGAGAGATCAGGGATCCGCTGTCTCATGGCCACCCAAGATACGGCTTCTGTTCCTAAGTCCCTATTAAATGTTTCTTTCTGAGAAACTGTACTTGTCACACTCCTTATTTGGCCTCTCAGTTCCTTTGACCTTTGGAAGTAGGTTTGCATGTAGCTGTTCACCACAGAAGAGTATGTCAAAGAGACGTCTGCATGTCCATGTTTTTTGCAGCATTATTCACAATAGCCAAGATATGGAATTAGCATGGACTGTTGAATGGCTACAGAAAATGGGTATATATACACAATGAAATACTATTCAGCCTTTAAAAAGAAGGAAATCCTGTCATTTGTGACAACATAGATGAACCTGGAAGATACTATGCAAAGTGAAATAAAGTAAGCCAGATCGAAGAAGACAAACACTGCATGATCTCATCTGCATGTGGAATCTGAAAAGCTCATAGAAGCAGAGAGCAGAATGGTGGTTGCCAGGAGCTTGTGGGGTGAGTGGAGGAATGAGGAGGTGTTCATCAAAAGGTACAAACTTTCAGTTTGATAGGATGAATACATTCTAGAGATCTACTGTTCAGCCTGGTGACTATAGTTAATAATATACTGTATTACACACTTGAAAATTGGTAAGAGAGTTTAGCTTTAATGTTCTCACCACACATACTAAAAAGTCATAACTGTGTGTGCTAATTGATATGGTAATTAGCTTGATCATGTTAGTCATTTCACAATATATACATATATCTGGCATATATACCATTTGACACCCAATAAATGTCTTCAAATAGTTTAAAAAGTCTAACATTAGTTGTGGATACATGATGATTTTTCTTTTCTTTTCAGCTTGATATTGACTCTGCTTTTTGTTCTTATTATTTGTGTGTCTACAGAGGTAATAACAATGACAATGAATTCACCCTGATGATACAGATACTTCAGGAGAAAATAGAAAGATCTTTATGCTAGATCATCCAGTTAACTATGTTTATAGCAGAGATGGTTAATAACAGAGGTAAAAGGGAAGCCCTGTATATATGTATAAAAGGAAATAGGTGGTGAAAATTTCCAAGTGTGATACAGCAGCCAGAAATCTCTCCCATAAATTTTGTTGTTATGCTATTTGATGTATGTGTTTCTTTATTGTAGGTTGAAAATGAATTGAGTGGATGGAATTTTTGAGCTTTAAACTATTTTAAGTATTGTTTAAAACCCTTTGAAATATTTGTAGAGATTTATTCTGAGCCAAATGTGAGTGATCAAGGCCTGTTACACAGCTTTCAGGAGACCCTGAGAGTATGTGCCCAAGGTGGTTGAGGCACAACTTGGTTTAATATATTTTAGGGAGATATAAGACATCAATCAAATACATTTAAGATATAGAGTGCTTCAGTCCAGAAAGGGAGGACAACTTAAAGAAGGGGCTTCCAGGTTATAGGTAGATTTAAAAATGTTCTGATTGACAATTGGTTGAAAGAGTTATTATCAATCAATGTCTGGGTTGTAATAACAGGTTGTGGGGAAAAAACTTTTATCATGCAGATGAAGCCTCCAGATAGTAGGCTTCAGAGAGGATAGATTAGAAATATTTCTGACCAGACTTACGGTCTGTGTTGATGCTAAACGTGGTTGGCTTTTTCTGTGTTTCAAAAGGGAGGAGGGAATGAGGGATGTCTGACCCCTTGCTTCCCATCACGGTCTGAGTCAGTCTTCCAGGTTAACTTTGGAGTGCCCTGGCCTAGAGGAGGGAGTCCATTCAGGTGGTTGGGGAGAGTGGGGACTCTTAACTTTATTTTTGGTCAATATATCAAAGCATCACATTTAACACCATAAACATATGCAATTTTTGTTAATTATACCTCAATAAAGCTGGGAGGAAAAAAAAACTGAGGTCATTCATTAATAAGGTGGAAAAATAACTCCAAAAAAAAGTTATTCACGATTAATAAACTAATTTGTTATGTTTCCTACTTGAACACATTTTCAGCTTTCCAATTGATTGTCTGGATACTTCTTGTCTGTGACTCACTGTTATGTGAGGAAAAGTTTACTATACTGTGTGAGAATGGTATCAAGTGTGTGCTGAAATTAATGTATGAGATAAAATTTCCAGCCTCCTTTCTTCCCCTCTCACTCTCTCTTTACTCCCTGCATTTATTTTTATATGAAAGTTATCATGTTTTATAAAAATTTTTTAACGAATTAAACATCACTTTGGTAAAATTTGTAACTTTTATGATCCAAGAATCACCACTACCAAAAAAAGTGTATCAAACTATTTTTTTAAGCATCCTAACAATTTCATTTTATTGCTTACATTTATTCTAAACTTGAGTTCCTTTCCTGAGTTCTCAGACTGAACATCATACCTATTGCACATACTTGCTATGCCCCATTAAATGCACAGTTGTCTGTGTCTCATCAGGGAGGTGGCTGCCCTTCAGTGGCGGGTGATGTAATCCTTGGTGTACATTGCATATGTCTGTGGAGGGCTTTGGCAGCTCCAGCCATGAACGGCTTTAACATATCAGATCAGTATGTGAACCAGTAGTAGGGGATTGCTGGAAAAGTTTCTGTAGCTAGCAAATATTTTAATGATGCATGTGGTAAAATTGGAGCCAGCCGGCCTTTCATCTACCCTCAATACGCCAACTTCCAATGATAGATAAGCTCTTTATTTTTCTTGAGCTAAAGCACAGAATACAAGAAGATTTTCACTAAATAAGGGGCTCATTTTACATGGATGCTGAAGGGAAAAAGACATAAAGCAAATCTGGAATATAACCACATTTTTAACATTGCTTAAAATGGACCAGAGCACATGGATATTATAGCACCGAACAAAACCGTATATATTCCGTGCTGACTGTAAGATCTTGCACTTTTACCAAAAGCTCAAAAGATGAATTTACTTACTTCACAGCTTGCACAGCTGTTATTCAAGAATAATTGGGCTCCTTAAAAAAAATCAAGTACTGGCCATTTAGAATATTTATATAAAATCAAAATGAAAGATTTCTGACTGTGATGTAGGCAGCATGGGGCGTTTTGTGAAGAATCACATAATCTATTCAGCATGTCTGTTCCTCCACTGCAGATGAGATTTCTTACCTTTATAGATAACCACTTGCTTCTGACTGGATGTTTAATAAACAGAGGAACAAAGAAAGTGTTCCAATTTTATGTGAAAATATTTAAGTTTTATTGTTTAGAAATTATTCTGTGCATTTATAAGCATAAGAACTGCTAAAATAGTGACATCTCTTATGAAAACAGAATAGATTGCATTTTCAGTGGAGCTAGTGACTGATTTTGTGCACATTTGCTTTCATTTTGTCCTTCTCTTTATAGTATCCAAGAGAAAAAAGACCACTACATCTAGTATATCCACGAGAAGCTCAAAAATTTCATCCACTCAATGCCTTTTCAACCCACAAGTAGAGAAACACATGCATTAAATAGCATAATAACAAAAGCGATAGGAGAGATTTCTGACCACTGTATCAGACTTGGAAGTTTTTACCACCTATTTCCTTTTATACATATATACAGGGCTTCCTCTTTCTCTCTGTTAGTAAGCATCTCTGTTATAAACAAAATTAACTGGATGATCTAGTATAAAGGTCTTTCTATTTTCTCCTTAAGTATCTGTATCATCAGGGTGAATTCATTATCATTGTTATCACCTCCATAGGTACACAAATAATAAGAAGAACCAAAAACAGAATCAATATCAAGCTGAAGAGGTAAATAAAATCATCATATATCCCCAACTAATATCTCCCTGGGGCTGGAGTTAATACATGACAGTTGATGGTGGAGAATGTAGATTCCAGAGTTCAAATCTGCCTCAGCCTCCCGAGTAGCTGGGACCACAGGTGCCCACTCTCTCGCCTGGCTAGTTCTTTTGTATTTTTTAGTAGAGACGGGGTTTCACCATGTTAGCCAGGATGGTCTCGATCTCCTGACATCGTGATCTGCCTGTCTCGGCCTCCCAAAGTGCTGGGATTACAGGCTTGAGCAGCACAGGCTCTTAATAGGTATATGACATTAGTCACCTTGCATCATTTCTTCATCTTAAAAATTGAGATACTACTAGATAATAATCAGGTTATTTGAATATGTAAATGTGACTTTTACTATGAACCCAAATACTGTTAGGTGCTTTCATAATTAATGTTATCTCCTTGATCTTGAGATTGCCTGATACTCAGACTTTTTCGTGATAATTTTAACAAAGTAAAGGTTCTGTAACTGGAGTTCCCTGGATCACATTAGCTTCAAATAAAATACAGTGATATACCACCATAGCAAAGGTTAATTGTGATTATCAAATGTTAAAGAAACCATTTGCCAAAGTTTGCCATTGGTGATAGGGACCTCTAGAGCATCGTGTGCTGAACTTTGAAAACAAAAAGCCTCTGATCAGGTAGGTTTCAGGTGAAGCACTCACTCAGATATGCATTTTTAAAAGACCACAGGTGACTCTTATTTTGGGTGATAGTCTGGAAATAAAACAAGTCTGTTTGTTAACAATATATTACATAGCTGAATATGATTTGGAAAAGAATAAGAAAGGCATCATGTGTATTTTTTATGAATCTGGATTCTTTAAAGTAATATATATTTTAAAAGTAAATTTAAGATTCTGTTTGATGCTTTAGCTTTTATCCGACACCTTTGCTCCCATGATTGGCAAATCTGTTAGCTTATGTACTAAACATCAAAGGGCCTCATGTATTCAGTGTAAGCAAATGGAATTATCAAACATTTATTTGATTTGCCATACACCTTCGCCTTAAAATTACAAAACAAAAAACTCTGTTGCTTTTGATTAAGGTTTGAGGCAATAACTGTAAATACAAATTCTAGCTTTGATTTTGTTTTTTAACCATGTTAAATGAAGTTTTTTTTTCATGAAAAGCAAATACCTTTGTACACAAAAATCTATAGCTTCCACAGTGGGCAAAAATTTCGGATAAGTGTCTTTCTTTTTTTTTTTTGTTTTCTTTTTTGAGACGGAGTCTCGCTCTGTAGCCCAAGTTAGAATGCAGTGGCGCGATCTCGGTTCACTGCAAGCTCCGCCTCCCGGGTTCACGCCATTCTCCTGCCTCAGCCTCCCAAGTAGCTGAGACGACAGGAGCCCACCATCATACCCGGCTAATTTTTTGTATTTTTTAGTAGAGACGGGGTTTCACCGTGTTAGCCAGGATGGTCTCGATCTCCTAACCTCGTGATCCACCTGTCTCGGCCTCCCAAAGTGCTGGGATTACAGGCTTGAGCCACCGCGCCCGGCCGTATCTTTCTTTTTAAGGAAAGATTAGCTTCAAGATATTCTACAGTTGTTAGTAATCAGCTATTGACTTATTTTAAACCTAATAGCACTTTTTTTTTCAATCTGCAGAGTCGCAAGAAATTCGGAATAAGTATTTAATATTCATGTCATAATTTCTAGATACTTAACAAAAATTAAATATTGCAGAATTTTTGTAACAATAAAAAGTATTCATTAAATTAATATTCAACTTTCCCTCAGCCAGTGCTTGTTCAGCTTCTCATATGAAAAAATCACTAAATTGTTGCTGGATATATATTTAACTAGACAGACAGATAACTAAATGCAACATGATACACACTAGAATGAAGCCATGAGCTAGTTGCTCTAACTCTGCCTGGATCTAGGGTTAGGAAGGGTAACAGAGAAGAAATTAAATTCAAGTTGTTCTTTTAAGGTTAGTAGGATGTTGCAAGATGGATATGAGGAATGGATGCGTCTCAAAGGGATCATATATGTCAAGTAGGGATAACAGAAAAGTGAGAACTTTAAAGATAACTGAGAAATACAAAATTGATAGGAAATTGAAACAAAATAGAGCCTGTATAGGGTGGAATAAAACATGGTAGAAAGAGGTAGGGTCAGCAGCTTGAGGAGAATGGATAATATTTTGAAAAGTGGCTTAGGGAAATGGTAGAGGACACTAAGTGATTATGTCAAACTATCATAATTGATAAGAAAATCTGAAATTTATCTCACGGGGTTATATATTTTATGTAAAATTTGAAGGAGTTTCTATTTACAAACAGCAAACAGCTAAAAAAAATCTCATGGAAGAAAATAGTTTTATTACATAGCAACAAAAATACAGAATACATGAAGACTACATGAAGAAATGATACACAAAAGAAAAAATTTGTATAAATGAAAATGACATTATCCTAATTTTGTTTTTTTTTAGAACTGTACCATCTGATTGTAAAACACATTTTGAAAAATATGTTCTGGAGAATCCTAAAATATTCAAAACTATATGGGAAATAGTCCCAAAACATATCAAAGCATATTATATACCTACAGTAAATTACAACTGCCTGGTAGAGACACTATGGAACATAATATAGAGTCAAAAATAATAAAAGAAATTTGACATTACATATCAATTGGGAAATGATGGAGTAGTTAATAAACAACCAAGCAGCCATCTATGGTGAGAAACATATCCCTTCCCATTTCTTACTCCAAAATAAATTCTGATCAGATCAAAGTTTTAACTACTAAAAAAAAAAAAAAGAAGGAATATTCAAAGACTATTCAAAGTGTAATGTAAAATGTAGAAAATAGAAAAATCTTAAAAACTTAAATACATAAAAAATCTCCATAGATTTTGAAAACAGACCGTAAAAAGCAAAGCATTCGACACATTAGGGAATATTTACAAATTAAGTTGTAATGAGCTGATTTTCTATTTTCAACTAATGAGAAAATTATCAACAATTCAACTGAAAAATGAGCAAAAGACCAGAATATTTCTTATTAAAAAAAGCAAATGTCTTTTAAACACATGGAAAGACACTTGCCTTCATTTATTGGAACTGCAAATTTTGACTACAATAAAATACTGCACTTTCACCTATTAAGTCAGAAATGATTTTCTAAAATCTGATAATATAATGCATTGACAAATTTATGAGGAAATAGAAATTTAGAAATATAACCTAAATTGTTATAACTTTTAGGGAGCTTTATTATATCTGTCAAATTAAAAATGCCCACAGGATTTTATTTCTCAGAATTTATCTTATAGATTTTCTTTACTATGAGCTCAGTATACATAAAGATATACATTGGATCACTGTTTATGAGTCAACAACAGCAAACAAACTGTGTTAGTTCATTTTCACACTGCCATAAAGAAATACCAAGACTGGGTAATTAACAAAGGAAAGAAGTTAATTGACTCAGTTCTGCATGGCTGAGGAAGCCTCAAGAAACTTACAGTTATGGCACAAGGTGAAGGAGAAGCAAAGGCATGTCTTACATGGCAGAAAACAAGAGAGAAGTGCACAAAGGGGGAAGAGTCCCACACTCATCAAATAACCAGATCTCACGAGAACTCACTATCACAAAAACAACATGGGGGAGACTGTGCCCATGATCCAATCATCTCCCACCAGTTTTCACCCTCAACGTATGGGGATTATGGGGATTACAATTCAAGATGAAATTTGGGTGGGGACACAGAGCCAAATCATATGACAAGCTAATGTCTTTCAATAAAGATTAGTTTTAAAAAGTAGTTCATCTATATAATGGAACATTATGCAACTCTTGGGAATGATGTCATCTTTCTGAATATGATTATATAACATAATCTACATTATATATTAAATAAAATACATACATGCATATATATACATATATAAATACATATAAGTATATATTTAAATGCCTGTTTACATATATTAACAATTATATTCACAGAATAGGTCTCCAACAATACAAGAAAAAAGATAAAATTTAGGTATTACTTTAGCTGATTGATCAAGATTAATATTGACCATGGTAAGTCATATGACAAATATGTGTCATAGATATGATATGATGAGAATCACACTTCATCTCTGTGATCTTACTCCCCAAAGTTAATAAACCCATTTAATCAAGAGAAAATCATTGAACAAATTTAAATTGAGTATATTGTTCAAAATACCTGGCCAGTACTTCTAAAAACTGTCAAGATGGTAAAACAAGAAAAGTCTAAAAAACTCACAGTCAAGAGGAGCCTAAGTAGACACAATAACTGAATGCAGTATATGATCTGGTATGGAATCCTGTAACAGAAAAATGACATAGGTAAAAATAAGGAAATCTGAATTAAGTACAGACTTCACTTAATATAATAATTAAGTGAATAATAATGAATAATAATGTGTCAACATTGGCTTGTTAATTGCAACAAATACACCATACAAATGTAAGATATTAATAATAGAAATGTGGAGTATATGGGTACTCTGTGTATTATCTATACAATTTTTTCTAAAACTATTTGAAAATAAAAAGTTTTATTTAAAAAATAATTTCATATGGTGTGATAATTTTACATGTCAACCCAGTTTGGCTTTGAAACCTATTGTTTGTTCAAACCCCAGTCTATATGTAGCCACAGTTGTTTTTTAGATGGAATTAACATTTAAATCAGTAGACATCGAGTAAAACATGTCCCCTTCCATAAAGCGGGTGGACCTCATCCTGTCAGTTGAATGCCATAATTGAAAAGACTGAGGTTCCCATAAGAGGAAGGAATTCTGCCTCTAGATCATGTTTGATTTAATGTTGAGTTGCAACATCAACTCCGTCTGGAATTTCCAGCCTGCTGAGCTGTTCTGCAAATTTCACACTTGCCTGCAATTGAGTGAACTGATGCCTTAAAATAAATCAATAGATTAGACAGATAGAGAAAGAGAGAGAGAGAGAGAGAGAGAGAGATGATAGATAGATAGATAGATAGATAGATAGATAGATAGATAGATAGATAGATAGATATAAGCAGACAGATACATGTCCTATTGGTTCTGTTTCTCTGGAAAAAACTGACTAATATATACGAATAGGAGACAAAAATAGGCATACAGGGAACAAATAGAGTGAGATACTTTTTAAATATATCTTATTTAATTTCAGTTTATAGTAACTACTGGCATCAACTATTCAACAATGAATTAATTAGAAAAAAATGAAAAATATCTACTCTACATGTGAGGTTAAAGCACTGATATTTAAAATTATTCATATAAATTATCTAGTTTGATTCTCATAGTAATTTTTTGAGGCCTACAAAGTTAATATTATAACATACGTTTGACCTAATTAAAAAATGGAGCAGGCATTCCAAATTCTCACAGGGAGAAAGTAGCAGAACCAGAAACAGGAGGTGTCTGATACCCAGTGCAATGTTAGTTACATTGCCAGAGGTTCTGTAATGAGCCCTGGGGCAGCTAATAAAAGGAAGAAACATCCATTTTGATTTTACTAGTTCAGGTAAACCAAGAGAAAGGAAGAGCAATGGTGAAAGTGCAATCAAAGACATTTAATCAATTGCTGAGTGATTCACTATTCTATCTTTCCTCAAAGGGGAGGGCCATTAGAATATTTGTGCTAAATTTTTAAGACACGTCATCAACATGTCAGGGGCAGCCCTGTACTTCTTGTCCATGAGATTTTATTCTTACCCAGGAACGTTGGAACACAGAGGAAAGCATGAAAGTCCAGGAGCAAGGTAGGGGCTGCGACATGACAAAATCAGATGTTCGTATTTATACATGAAAATATTTACAAAGCTCCAATAGAGGGCAGATGTTCATAGGCTGTGCCTTTTTAGATAATGTACACTGAATTAGAGATCAAAAGTACACGTCCATGCTTAGGGGAATTTCCAAGTAGTTGGCCAAAAAAATAGCACAGATTTTGAACTGTTTTATTATGCTTAATGATATCGAAGTCATTGGTTGGAGATCTAAGAAAAATGAAACGTAAAAATAATTTAGAAACAATGTTGACCATAGTGGCTTTTGCTTTCCAAAGTATGTATAACAGTTCATATCCCAGGGGAAATAAATATGCTACTAACCTCTCCTTACTTCCAAAGTCTATTTAAGGAAGAATATGGACCAGCTGGAAATTTCAAATCCTCTGCCAGTTATTCTATTCAACTAAAAGTGGGACTTGGATGAAGAAGGATTTATCACGAAGTAAAAGAAATTTGAGCTTCAGGGCCCCTCACTTGCATAGGTCTTTCTAAGGTCTTTGAAATAGGGATCTAATAGTGTGTTTGCATGTTCCTGCTGTTACAAAATTTGCAGAAGTAGTATTTCTAAAACTATTTTTCTTAAAGAAGACCAATAAAATCCTATAAGCTTTAAGCTCCATAAAAATTGTATTCATCTCTCTCAAGTTTGAGAATGGGATTCATGGTTTTTCAGAGCTTCTTAATGAATCTTGAATATTCGAGGGAGGCCTGAGGTCATGGACGGTACAAAACTAAGCTGATCTGCGTAATAAGATTTGAGAATTGTATTTCCCGGGAAGCCTGAAGATAGATAAGTTGGAAAATGAAAAGGTGTAATGTATTTAGAGGGGGAAAGGAGAGAGTCAAACTGTAATGTACTATCCTTCAAATACCCCATATCTTGAATCAAGTCTGTAAGCCCCAAAAATGTCTTGCTTAGGGAGTTTTTCAGTGAGAATTCACAGAAAAAGAATTGATTTCTGATCTTACACTGACATGGAGAAGAGAACAACTAATTGGGTGTAAGATACAAGTGAGATCAGATTCACCAGTCTAGATGTAGCCACAATTTTTTTAGATGAGATTAACATTTAAATCAGTAGACATTTAGTAAAACATGTCACCTTCCTTAATATGGGTGGACCTCATCCAATCAGTTGAATGCCTTAATTGAAGAGTCAGAAATATTTATCAGAAATGACTTAAGAATATTTCTCTACAGAATGTGGGATATAAAAACAGAAAACATGACCTTTAGCTGAACTGTGGGTCACAGGGATTCAGAGTCAACTGAATCAAAACGGAGTTGTGCCAGCAGTGAGTTTGATCATATTCCAAAAGGCACACTCCCAAACACCATAAACCCCAATGTTGAAATCCCAAAAGATCAAAATCCTCAAAATATAATTCCAGAAAAAATATTTTTAAAATGTCTTTAACATGCATCTATTTACATTTTCAAAGGAAACTTATTTGAGAAATGAATAAAAGCAGGACAACACACCATAGGCTACTTTACACAATAAAATAGGCATAACATGCATAAAAATAACATGCATCGTTTTGTAAGCATAAACACTCAGGTATACTAATGACATATGTATAACATTTATGAGCAGTGAACCATATTCATAAAGAAATAGTTCAAAAAGCAAAATGTATAAACATATACCACTATGATTGGTAATTTTGTGCACCCAGCTTTATAACTGCAGTCATCTGAAATATTGTGATGAAATACCTGGGTCTTTTGACAAGATGGATCTGAACCAAGGTGGGTCACCACAGCATATGGATTTGCTGAAGGAGATCAGATCTGAAGAAATTTTACCTTTCACAAATGGAGATGTACAGAAAACATATCTTTTCATTTATCAGGGAAGTTTCAACATTTTTAGGTACAATCACAATGCTTAGACACCAAATCAATGTTGAAATAATGCACTTTCATGGAGTCAAATTAACAAAAACTGCGTAAAACAAATTACTACTCTTTAAAAGTCTTTATACAATTTATACTTCCAGTATGGGAAATGAGATAAAGATAGACCACATGGCATAGTAAATGGTAAAAATATAATGCTGACAATTTACAATAGTGGTGGATAAATGCAACATTTGAAAAGTGTATTACAGTGATAGATTATTGGCAATTGCATGGAGGTTGTTCAAAAGAGCTAGCTGACTTGCACAATGAACTATATTTTGAAGTCATGCATAACAAAGAATAGCCGCTTTTTTTTTCTTTTAGGGCGTGCCTATCCTAGGAGGTTACTTTCAGATTCATATTCTATGTGGAGCTGCTCTTTTTGAAATTCTGTAATTCTGTATATACCAATGTGAGCATTCCTTATTCAATTTTCACATATTCTATGGCATTCTTCTATGTTGTTTAAGGTATGTAGAAATGCATTTTACATGCCCTCATATACAGTCCACAAATTTGGTGGAAGTTGTAAACCAAAAATAAAATTGTAAGGCCCCTCAACCATCTGAATGGACCCCTTCTTTTCACCAAGGGCATTCCAGAGTTAACCTGGAAAACTAGTCCAGGTCATGATGAAAGAGAGGTCAGACATGCTTCATTATGCCCCTCCAGCATTAACATCCACACAGAACTTAAGTTTGATAAGAAACAATTACAATCTATTCTCTCTGAAGCCTGCTACTTGGAGGTTTCATCTGCAGGGATAAAACCATCATCTCCACAACCCAGACATTATTTTCCATTGATAGTAACTCTTTCAATCAATTGCCAATCCGAAAATGTTTAAATCTACCTATGACCTGTAATCACCATCTCAACCTCTCTTTGAGCTGTCCTGCTCTTCTAGATGGAAATCATACATTTATTGATTGATGTATTATATTTCCTTAGCAATCTGTACCCCAACCACCTTGGGCACATGTCATCAGGACATCCTGAAGTTTTCTCATGGGTGTATCATTAACTTTGGCAAAATAAACTCTGTAATTGACTGAGACCTATCTCACATATTTTGGGTTTGCAAAGCAATACTGGTAATTGGAAAGCAACACTGTTGTGAAAGTGTCTTCTTTTCTTACTATGAACCTGATTATTTTCTAACATCAGTAGCTTCATTGCCTTCTTCAGAGAAATACAGTTTTAACTCATTAAAAGCTCCTGGAATATCACCAACTAGAAACAATGCCAATGCAAACAAATGACTCATTTTTAAACTGAAGTCCTGTCATTGCCGTATCACATGACCAATCCACTCATCTGGATTTTTTTTCAAATGAATTGAGCTGAGGGGAAAAAATAATAGACATTATTGGTTAAATCTTGAAATTCGCTTTTAGAAGCTTTGATTACACCTAATTCCAAATCTGTCATTATGGTTTGGGGATTAAATTGAAATCCATTTTGTTCTGCCAAGTCCACCAAATCTTCATATAAGAGTTTACAAAGTCCTTTGCTTTTTCCAGTCATTAATACACAAGTGAGCAGATAAGTTCTACAAATGAGTACAGCAGATATGTTCTAAAAGTTTTGGATCTAACAGGGGCAAGAATTTGTATAGAGTTGATAAAAAAACAAACAAACAAACAAAAAACAGTAGGGACAGTTTTGAAAATGCTATCCATTAGCCAAAGTAAAACATGCATTAGTTATTTGTCTCTTAGATTTAGTGACAAACATAAGAATTCTATCTTCTTCAATGGTAAAATTAAACCAAGAATAGGTCACCATTTAATATCTTTTGTACCATTGCAAGATCTTCTATATCAGCAGTATTTTTGGTTCAGAAGGTTGCTGAACTCGTAAACTTTTTATTCTCTGACCAAGGACTTTTTTTTAAAGGCAAGCTTGGCATTAAATGTGCAGAGGCAGAAATCATCCATGACTGAATAATTTGACAGGGGATACTTCTTGTGTTTTTTGACAGCATTTTTACTTCTATGCTCCTCAAAACATTGAGGGAAGGTCTTTCTCACCTAGTTCACTCAGACTCAGACTTCCACACCAATCTCCTCTGGAGACATCCTCAGAGACACATCTGAAGCGTTATACCAGGTGTCTAGGTATTCTAGGTAGTCCAGTCAAATTGACACCTAAAATTAAATTAACAAGTCTACCCCTTGTTGACTTGGCACTTATATGCATCTCCTTAAACCATACTTAATTTCCAAATAAAGACAATAAAAATGCGTAGCTAAACCTAACATGAGGCAACTAACACAATGGATTTCAAGTTCATTCTTTTTGCTAAGAGAAAAAAAAAAGAAAAAAACATGATACAATTATTCTGCATGTAGCCAAAAACATACTGATCTTATCCTTAGAATTTGGCTTACAAGATTTAAACATTTGGGACTATAGTATTCTGGATTGCGTCTTTCAGGTCCATAATCAGCACTGACCAGGAGTTGCCAATGCTCTTTATGCAGCTAATGAAACCTTAGATTCAGAAGCCTAGTGATTCAACATGAGTCCACTCCCACGTGGTGAGTGGATTCATGATTCCTTCACCAGGCTGGAGCATGAAGAGTGAAGGAGTAAAAGTAGTTTCCTCTGCTTCCACTGACAGACTCATGTGAGTACAATAGCCATCAGCTTGAAGGCATATTCGAAAGAAGCCAAGCTGACATGTAGGTTGGTAGGTCACAGGTTTATAGGATCACTATGGTAAGACCTGAGGTGAAATTGCAGGACAAAGTGAACAGAAACAGGACATAACCATAGGCAGACACTTATTTGTAAATACACTGGCATAACCTCAGGAAGTTAGTCAGGTATCTCTTATGTGCCATGCATGAGTTCAATGTTTTGGGGATGTTAATGCATTTCCCCATTTTTTCTCAGAAATTTACCATGAGATGGTGTATTAGTCTGTTTTCATACTGCTCATAAAGACGTACCCAAGACTCGACAATTTACAAAAGAAAGAGGTTTATTGGGTTTACAGTTCCACGTGGCTAGGGAGCCCTCACAATCATGGCAGAAGGCAAGGAGGAGCAAGTCACATCTTACATGGATGGTAGCAGGCAAAAAGAGAGCTTGTGCAGAGAAACTCCTATTTTTAACACCATCATATCTTGTAAGACCCATTCACTATCACGAGAGCAGCACGGGAAGAACTCAGCCCGTGATTCAATCAGCTCCCACAAGGTCCCTCCCACAACACATGGGAATTATGGGAGGTATGAGATGAGATTTGGGTGGGGACACAGAGACAAACCATATCATTCTGCACCTGGCCCCTCCCAAATCTCATATCTTTACATTTCAAAACAATCATGCCTTCCCAACAGTCCCTCAAAGTCTCAACTCATTTCAGCATTAACTCAAAAGTTTACAGTCCAATGTCTCAACTGAGATAAGGCAAGTCCCTTCTGTCCATGAGCCTGTGAAATCAAAAGCAAGTCAATTACTTCCTAGATATAATGGGGGTACAGGTATTGGGTAAATGCAGTCATTCAAAATGGGAAACATTGGTCAAAACGAAGGGGCTACAGGTCCCATGCAAGTTCAAAATCCAGCAGAGCAGTCAAATCTTAAAGCTCCAAAATGATCTCCTTCGGCTCCATGTCTCACATCCAGGTCACACTGATGCAGGAGGTGGGTTCCCACAGTCTCGGGCAGCTCCACCCCTGTGGCTTTGCAGGTAACAGCCTCCCTCCCGGCTGCTTTCCCAAGCTGGCATTGAGTATCTGTGGCTTTTCCAGGTGCACAGGATCTACTATTCTGGGGTCTGAAGGATGGTGGCCCTCTTCTCACAGTTCCACTTGGCGGTGCCCCAGCAGACACTCTGTGTGGGGGCTCTCATTCCACATTTCCCTTCTTCACTTCCTTAGCAGAAGTTCTCCATGAGGATACCCCCCTACATCAAACTTCTACCCGGCCATCCAGGCATTTTCATACATCTGAAATCTACATGGAGGTTCCCAAACTGCAATTCTTAACTTTTGTGCACTCACAAGCTCAATACCACGTGGAAGCTTCCAAGGCTTGAGGCTTGCAACTTCTGAAGTCACAGCCCAAGCTCTACACTGGCCCCTTTCAGTCACGGCTAGAGCAGCTGGGACACAAGGCACCAAGTTCCTAGGCTGCACAGAGCACAGGGACCCTAGGCCTGGTACCGGAAACCACTTTTTCCTCCTAGGGCTCTGGGCCTGTGATTGGAGAGGCTTCCATGAAGACATCTGACATGTCCTGTAGGCATTTTCCCCATTGTCTTGGGGATTAACATTTGGCGCCTCATTAATTATGCAAATTTCTGCAGCCAGCTTAAATTTCACCTCAGAAAATGGGATTTTATCTTCTACTGCATTGTCAGGCTGCTAAATTTCCAAAGTTTTATGCTCTGTTTCCCTTACAAAACTGAAAGCCTTTAATAGTCCCCAAGTCACCCAAGAATGCTTTGCTGCTTAGAAATTTCTTCTGGCACATACCCTAAATTATCTCTCTCATGTTCAAAGTTCCACAAATCTTGAGGGCAGGAGCAAAATGCTACCAGTCTCTTTGCTTAAATATAACAAGAGTCATCTTTGTTGCAGTTTCCAACAAGTTCCTCATCTCCATCTGAGACCACCTCAGCCTGGACCTTATTGTTCATATCACTATCATTATTTTTGTCAAAGCCAATCAACAAGTCTCTAGGAACTTTCAAACTTTCCCACATTTTCCTGTCTTCTTCTAAGCCCTCCAAATGGTTCCAGCCTCTGCCTGTTACCCAGTTCCAAAGTCGCTTCCACATTTTCAGGTATCTTTACAGCAGGGTCCCACTCTACTGGTACCCATTTACTGTATTAGTTCGTTTTCATGCTGCTGCTAAAGACATATCTGAGACTGGGTATTTTACAAAAGAAAGAGGTTTAATGGATTCATAGTTCCACATTGCTGGGGAGGCCTCACAATCATGGCGGGAGGCAAGGACGAGCAAGTCACATCTTATGTGGATGGCAGTAGGCAAAGAGAGAGCTTGTGTAGAGAAACTTCGTTTTTAACACCATCAGAACTCATGAGACCGATTCACTATCACGAGAACAGAATGGGAAAGACCCTCTCCCAGTATTCAATCATCTTGCACCAGGTCCCTCCCACAACACATGGGAATTATGGAAGGGGACACAGAACCAAACCATATCGGATGGATACAGATGAAGAAAATAACACTTAGAGGTCGGGAAACTAAGTGGCAGCATAGAACACAGCACCACTGATTACAACGTTCATCCCCCTTCTTCAGTGCCCGCTGACCCTAATATGGTATGACATGAACCAATTTCAAATCATGGGCCACAGAGCTGACTTCGTCTGGGGGCCCTGATTAGTTTGACTGTGTTATATTACCCAGGTGACATAATTTAGCACTCTCTTTTCAAGTTGCAGGTCACTTTCCTATTTTCCTAGGAGTCCCTCTCCTATTTGGTCAGAAACAGAAGGAGCTTTTGTGAAGTAATGAAAAGCTCAAGTTAGACACATATATACCAAAAGCAAAGGTCTTTTGGGCCTGTAATCCCAGCACTTTGGGAGACCGAGGTGGGTGGATCAACTGAGGTTAGCAGTTCAAGACTAGCCTGGCCAACATGGTGAAACCCCTTCTCTACTAAAAATACAGAAATTAGCCTGTGTGGTGGCATGCGCCTACAATTCCAGCTACTCGGGGGTCTGAGGCAGGAGAATGGGTTGAACCAGGGAGTCGGAGGTTGTAGTGAGCCAAGATTGCGCCATTGTACTCCAGCTGGGCGGTGACAAGAGCAAAACTCCGTCTCAAAAAAATAAAAAAAGAAAAGTTGTTTGGTATCTGGACATGAGTTGGCTGAGGAAAGAATAATCATAGAACAAAAAGAGTAGAAAGAGAATATGAGTGTTTTTCACTGTTTTTTTTTCCGTGCATTTTTGACTGATATGTCTACCTTCTATTTGATTGAAGCCAAATGTGTAGAGTTAACCAAATCTAATAAAAAATTAGTTTGAAGCACATTTATTTGAACACCTAGTATGTCCAAAACAGATGCTAGAGGAATAAGATGCAATTCCTATCTGTAAGAAAGTTACAATCTATCATCATAGCTCTTTGACAACACATTTCAATATAAAACTGGAGGCAAAAATAGGTAGGATTAAAAGCAATAATGCTTGAGGTTGAAAAGAATTATCTTAACTTAAATATTATTTGTATTCTTTTCGACCTCCATGCTTGAAAATAGCTTGAACCCATCCATATTGGGAAATATTTACCTTCCTAATAAGAGGAAAATTTATGAACTGTAGCTATTTCGGAGACAAGAAATATATCACTAATGATCATGGCCAATGTTATAAGTTTGTTTTTTGTTTGTTTGTGTATTTCTTTGTTTTTTGAGATGGAGTTTCACTCTTGTTGCTTAGGCTAGAGTGCAATGGCGTGATCTCGACTCACTACAACCTCCGCCTCCGGGGGTTCAAGTGATTCTCCTGCCTCAGCCTCCTGAGTAACTGGGATTACAGGCATGCATCACCTCTCCCGGCTAAGTTTTTGTATTTTTAGTAGAGACAGGGTTTCTCCATGTTGGTCAGGCTGGTCTCGAACTCCTGACTTCAGGTGATCTGCCCACCTCCGCCTCCCAAAGTGCTGGGATTACAGGTGTGAGCCAACAAGCCTTGCCATAAGTCTGTTGTATCCTGGCATGCCTAGGGGCTTATTTTTTCTACTGCTTTCTAAGCTACATTTATATAAAGATTACCATTTGAGCTAATTGTATAAGTTATTTTTTCCTGCCTATTATGCCATGCATTGTGTTAGACAATAGTGTGCAAAATAATGTTATAGTAAACACTGTTGTTGACCTGATGATGTGGTTTTGCCATGTTTCCCCTCAAATCTCATCTTGAATTACAGCTCCAATAATCCACATGTGTCATGCAAGGGACCTGGTGGGAGTAATTGAATCATGGGGGATGGGTTTTCCCGTGCTCTTCTTGTGATAGTGAATAATTCTCACAAGATCTGATGGTTTTACAGAGGGGAGTTCCCATGCACAAGCTCTCTTGCCTGCCACCATGTAAGAGGTGATTTTGCTCCTCATTTGCATTCTGACATGATTGTGAGGCCTCCCCAGCCATGTGGAACTGTGAGTCAATTAAACCTCTTCCATTTATAAATTACCCAGTCTCAGGTATATCTTTTTTAGCACCATAAGAACAAACTGATACACCTGCCCTTTTCTCCTCAGCCCTCACCAGTCAAATATTTGCTGACAGCGGCTTACTACATGAACATGAAAAACTCTTCTTCACATCTTTTTTCCATTTCACCCACTCCTGTACTAGTTTCTAGTAGTTTCTCCTTCCCCAGGAGCAGCCCTCCACTAGTGCTGTATCAACTTAAAAATAGACATCCTGATTTTCTCTCCCTATAGGTAGCTCTGAGGTGTATTCTGCATTGCTTCCTTCACAGAGAGATTGAGCTGTGTATCCTTTCCCTATTTCCTGCTGCCATTCCCCTACTGGTACTTCTCCAGATCCCTTCAAATTAAAATTCTTGTCTCAGGGACTATATCTTAGGGAACCCAACCTAAAGTAAATACATAATCTCAATTCCTATCTTCTAGGAATTTACAGTGTGAAAACTAAAATTACTATGAAAGAGGCAGTGATTATAAGGGAGGAAAGACAAAAAGTACAAATAACAAAGGCAGTCTCTAGGCAAAGCTGACGTAAATAGACTGAAAAAGTCAAGAAAACTGATGAATCTGAAAAAATCTTAGGAGTTGAAATCAAGAGGAAGGAGTTGCAGATTAGAACAGAACTGTCCTATTTTGGTCAGGATAAAGTGACTTACAGTGGAAATACATTACCTGATTTTTCTGATTGATTGATAATATTTTTTGGAGTATAATTATTTTTGTTGTCAGAATGGACATAGGTCCATAGGTGTTTCATTTATTTATTAATGAGAATATTTAGAAATTCAAGTGTGACTCCTCACAAAAACCAATTTGTCTCAATAAGAAAATAATTACCTTTTTAAAATTAATTTTATGAAATCATTTAATATTATGTGAACATGCCCAACACTATGTGTGCAATAGACAGTTTCATTTTTTATTTTGAAATAATTTAAGATGTACAAGAAGTGGAATCAAATGTCTCTCTGTACTTTACACCCAGTAAATATAAAATGTAATATGTAATGTATACATGTAATGTACATAAATATAATGTAAATATAAAATCTTACATTATTGAAAACAGGAAATCGAAAGTAATAAAAGAGCGTTAACTAAACTTCACATCTTACTTGGATATCAACAGAAAGATTTTTATATGCACTCCTCATTGAAGTTTTGATAAATATTAGCAGAAGACATAACATAAAAACTCAGTTATTCTCTTCCTTTTAGTTTTCTGCAGTGGTAAGTGTGGCTTGTTAAAACATGAGGCAGACATATGGCTACAGCTAAAACTTGCTTAGGCATTGCCTATATCAGAGTATGCAATGATGGTGGGGAGAAAGAGGTACTGAGGAAATGAAGAACATGAAATGAGACATGCCAATGGGACATTTGCTTACTTTATAATTAAGAAAAGGTTCGTTTTCTTTAAATATTTGCAGAATGGCCTAGAATTTCAACTTGCGATGATATACTTTTCCTGCTGTTTTTGGAATTTAAAATCTAGTCTAGACAACATATACAAGGCAGTCATGATGGTTTAATATATACTCATCAAGTCAGACATGCCCACTCAGACATTTCCTAGTGGTAAGATTTTGAAAAATGTTACCCAAGTTTTTATAATAGAAAATAACTGATTTTTTCAACCACAGGACTTCATCTTGACTAATGTATAAGCAAGTGCATTTCTTCGTAAGGTTGCTTATTTACATAATTCCTTTGAAGTTGTACAGTTTTATTATGATATTAACTTGGTGGATTTACCCATAGAGTGACATGACACTAGTTCATATGAAATCACAGCTTTTATCTCCAAGAAACTCTTGCCTAATATTGGAATGGAAATTTAGGAAATTCCTTGAGTCCTGATGTGGTAGCCTACATTCTTTGCTTCTAGCACTAAACTTTTTATTTTTCTAGGACATGTTTCTTCTTTCCAGTGTGTATATACATATATGTATATATATTATATATATTATTTTCTTAGGACATATTTCTTTGTTTCTTTCTAGTAAATACATACAGTTTTTTAAATTATTATACTTGAAGTTCTGGGATCCATGTGCAGAATGCGCAGTTTGTTACATAGGTATACACATGCCATGGTGGTTTGCTGCACCTATGAACCCGTCATCTACGTTAAGTATTTCTCCTAATGCTATCTCTCCCTTAGGCCCCCACCCCCACAACAGGCCATGGTGTGTGATGTTCCACTCCCTGTGTCAATGTGTTCTCATTGTTAAACTCCCACTTATGAGTGAGAATATGTGGTGTTTGGTTTTCTGTTCCTGTGTTAGTTTGCTAAGAATAATGGTTTCCAGCTTCATCCATGTCTCTGCAAAGGACATGAACTCATCCTTTTTTATGACTGCATAGTATCCCAAGTTGTATATGTGCCATATTTTCTTTTTTCAGTATTTTTAGATAATTAGATTTCTATTAAGTAGCATTAGGATCAGAGATTCTCTCTTGAATTTATAATACATAAAACCAAATCGAATGATACATCTCAGTCCGCCTCAAAGAAATAAGTTGATTTAATTTCCCTGAAGTTTGGGAAGATGTATACTGCATCATTTTCATTTTTAATAAATTGTTGTTTTGTAAACAGTTCTTTTTTATTATTAAAGTATTGACAATGACTCTGAAAGTAGATGATATATGTTCCTTTCATAATATGTTAAATTGTTCCACTGAGCTTTTGGCATCTGCATACTTAAGTATCTTTTGTCTCAAAGTACATGTCCTATCTAAACCAAAATTTTATGAAAGAAATATAAAGTTTGATTTGTTTTGAAGACATTGGCATTTTATGCCACTCATTAGCTCCAACTATTTCTCAAGAAATAGAAACACTTCTTTATTTATCCAGTATCTACATGTGTTCAAGTATTATGGAGTCCTGCTGAACAGATCATTGGAGACAAATGCACAATGACCCTCACTAGGTCCTATCGCAGGCCCCCAACCTTAGATGCATCAGTCATGTTAGCCAATCACAGACCGATCTGACAGAACAAAGTGGCAACCAAACAATTCATGTCAATATCCATTGACACTGAACAGCTCATTAACAGAAGCAGTTCCTCAGCTCTTGGAGGTGACTGCACCAGCGAATTGTGTACATTATGCAGATTCCAGCATAAGACTCAATATAATTATCTGTTTCAATATATTTCACATAATAATAGCCAAGGAAGATAGAACTGACTTGATGCTTTGAAGCAAGGTATACTGTCCAGGCTACTGCTAAGCCAAATGATTTAGCATGATTTGAAGCAAGTCATGCTGTCCTCCCTACTGCTAAACCAAATGCCAGTTAAGAAACAATGGTTTGGTGCGTGGTGGTCGGGGGCGGGGTGGGCGGGAAGCAGGAGAAAAAGAAAGGCTTGCATTTTGCATTTTCAGGTAGACATTAAGAAGCTGATGTTAAAGTCTATGTTAAAAAAAAAATTAAAACATTTGATATACATTTGATTAAGATAAATCCAGAGTTTCCAAAACCTCAAAGCATTTCAAGAGATTACTCAAGAAATAACTTGGAAATATCATTAATTCTGACACTTAATTGCATTTCAATTTATTTCACACTTTCTAGTCTTGAAGGATTTATAATTTAAGTCTCTTATCTCAGGGAAGAATGCATAATTTGTTTCAATTTTCTGTTGTTTCAATTAGCCTCTGGTGATCGTTTCATATTTAAAGGGTTCATTTGGGAAGATTTGTTTCTGCCTCCTGAACAAAAGGGAGAAAAAGCAGGAGTAACCGAGATTCCCTGCAGCTACCTCATCCTCCTGGGGACCACACTGAAAAGATCTGTCTTTTGTGAACTTGATGAAAACATATTTTTTTATTCACTACCTTATTACAGAATTATTCCGTTTGGAACTACAGTGAAAGACTGCATCCCCCACCACTCACTGTTACTAACTTTGCTTTTTATCCCTATAAATTGTAGCACAGTTAATGAGCTTTGGCACTATAATCATAAGGGTGGAAATATTGTTATTGTGTCCTTGTTGATGCCAAGAACATTTCTTTTTTTAAAAAAAAATGGCTCTTTTTATAAGACCCATTTATACAGGCTTTTCTATTTGTTATTTGGAATTCAATGAATTGAGAGGTTTTCTGATTTTGTTTTTGTTTTTAAATAATAATACATTTGGGCCAGGTGCGGTGGTTCATGACTGTAATGCCAGTACTTTGGGAGGGCAAGATGGGTGGATCACCTAAGATTAGGAGTTCGAGACCAGCCTGACCAACATGGTGAAACCCCGTCTCTACTAAAAATACAAAAATTAGCCGGGCATGGTGGCGGGTGCCTGTAATCCCGGCTACTCGGGAAGCTGAGGCAGGAGAATCGGTTGAACCCGGGAGGCGGAGGTTGCAGTGAGCCAAGACCACGCCATTGCACTCCAGCCTGGGTGAAAAAGTGAAACTCTGTCTCAAAAATAAAAAAATAAAAATAAAAATAATACATTTGAATATACTCATACTTGTAAACCAGTAGAGTCATTCTACTAGAGGTAATGGATGATTACAGAAGGATGCAAGATCTCTTTCTCCTAAGACTTACTGTTCTGTTGGGGAATTAGGTAAACAACCAAGAAGACAGAAGAATAGCCCTCAGCAACAGTGTGGTCAATTAAAGAACAGGAATTTTTCAATTGAATTAGAATTGTGGTACAGTCACTCATTAACAAAGTGACATTGAGAAACATAGTTAAAACTCTCTTATTTAAGTGTCTTCATTTGAAAAGTAATAGATATAACATTTTCTCTTAGGGGGTAGTCATAGTGAGAATATTATGACCCAATAAATCAATTGTGTTGAGGACACACTGTACCTCAAAGCAGGCAATAAAAAAAAATTAGCATTCATTTTCTTTTTTATTTTTAGTGTTTCCCTTGTGGTCTTCAATTTCTTCGGGGATAAACTCCGACTCTAGAATTGGCTTTTTATTTACTTATCCCAAAGAACAACAAAATTGCACAGTTTCACCCAAATGATGTGTTGTAGATTTGTTGTAGAAATTTTTCCAAAGTTTCATCTCTCCCTGTATGTACACCCTATTTAATGTGAGTTTTCAACTTCCATCAAAAGGTGATTTTCTTTTCCTATCCTTGTCTCTGTGCCAGCCACATGACTTAATCTGGCCTACTGAAGTTGTGTGCCACTTGCAAGCTTAGGCCCTATGAGATCAGAGTGCTTCCAATTTTTCTCTTGTACTCCTGCTGTGCTATGAATGCAAAACAAAACTGGCCTACTGGATGATGCAAGAGAGGTGTCCTAGTCATGTCAGTCACCCAAGAATGGCAGTCAGCCAATCATCAGACATGTGAATGAGCCCCAGCAGAAGCCAGACAAAATTAGCGGAGGCTAAAATGACACACAGCTGATTATAGTTTAAAATAAAAGAGAACTACGCAACAGGCTCACAGATGCCTTGGCTGAATAAATATTATTTTAAGCCACTAGGTTTTCATATAAGTTAATCACGCAATAGTAGATAACTGATACATGAAGACAGAGGTAAGATTTCAGGTTGTCATCCACCATTTACCATCAGTTTAGTTAGGGGCTGAGAAGACAACTGTAATTATTTTCTAATGTAACTGAAGAGAACATCAAAATACTTTTAAGTAAAATTCAATAATAAGAGATGTATTTGACATAAACAATTCCTCTGCTGTTAACCAATACTTCTAAAAGAGAATTGGAAAAACTATAACTACTGCATATCTGATTGGCAAATGTTCATGTCAGCTACATAAGTTGTCCTACTGCATTCGTGCAATCATGCATTTATTATTAAAATTTACATGTATAAAACACCTACAGTGTTTTTGGTACTATGATCATTTTCAGAGGTATCATGTGGTATTGGTTCCTGAAATAGAAAACTTCAGATTTCATTGTGGAAAAATACACTTGCAAGTGCATACTCAGTGGCTCACGCCTGTAATTTCAGCTCCTTGGGAGGCTGAGGCGGGTAGTACACCTGAGGTCAGGAGTTTGAGATCAGCCTGGCCAACATGCTGAAACCCCATCTCTACTAAAATTACAAAAATTAGCCAGGCATAGTGGCCCATGGCTGTAATCCCAGCTCCTTGGGAGTCTGAGCCAGGAGAATCTCTTGAACCTGGGAGGAAGAGGTTGCAGTGAGCCGAGATCATGCCACTGCACTCCAGCCTGGGCAGCAGAGTGACGAGAGAAGGAAGGAAGGAAGGAAGGAAGGAAGGAAGGAAGGAAGGAAGGAAGGAAGGAAGGAAGGAAGGAAGGGAGGGAGGGAGGGAGGGAGGGAGGGAGGGAGGGAGGGAGGGAGGGAGGGAGGGAGGGAGGGAGGGAGGAAAGAGGGAGCGATCATACTACAATGGTGTACATGTTAGAACCAAAATAAGGAGAACAAACTGCCCCCTAAAGAAAGAAGCAGCTATGAAATGGTAAATAGCACAATATAAAAGGAAATGGTCAGGGGTTGCACAAAACACTAAGGTAAGAGACAGATGAGATTATGGAAGACAAAAATCTCAACAATTAAGGAAATGATTGTATTCAGGTTATTGCAGTAGAGAGGACTTTCATCAATAAAGATCATCCCAAAGAAAACAAAAGGGACCCAGGGATTTATAGGGGGAAGTAAACAAGGCAGTCTGTGAGTTTTATGGGAGTCATTAGAAGAGAAGAAGGTGGTCCTATCTGTGAGTTGTAAGAGACAGCTCTGATAATAAACTTTGTGGGAGCAGTGTAGCCCTTTGTGGTTCATCAGAAAAAAAAAAAAAAGAAAAATTTTTAGACCTCTTCTGCTTTCTTGAAACACACAACTGAGATAAAGATCACTATTTTCAATGGAAAACATTGAAATTGAAGTAAAGACATTCAGTGTTAACATGACTACTACAAATTGTGTGTAGTTTGCATATTTACAAATCATGTCTTGCAGTTTGGGATTGGTTTTATTTTTAGTATAATGCATTTTATTATTTTCCCCTAAAATACCTGTGATCCAACACTATCTGTTGGCAACATCTCTTTTCAGTCTACATTATAGAGAAGTTATATCCATGTGGACGATGTTGGTCAGGAAGAGCACTTGGGCCATGGGCAACATGGGGACACATTTAAGTTGTTTTTTGTTCTTTCTTTCAGGATTATTTTGAAACCATTTTTGCATCACCCTCTGCCCCCATTCATGCCAATTTCATTCCTTTTGTTTTTCTCAGCCTCTTCCCCATTTTCTTTCCACTTTCCTCTTTCTCAATTTATTTTTTCCCCTTGAATCATATCATGATTGAATATTAGTTCAACCATCAGCAGTTCCTGGATGCCACACAAAGAACATAGTTGCAAGAGTAAGCAAAAGGTCCCTAAATATGAAATGAAAGCAAGGTAAGAGTGAACACTGGCTTTTTAAGTTTCCATTCCCTGGGCAGATCAAAGCAGAGCTGGCTGTCCTGCTTACAGAAATCCTGTCAAAGAGATTAAGTAAGTAGCCAGACTTCTTTTGAAATGTGTGATATTGGTGCCATTTTCTATAAATTGTGGACATTTATTCATATATATGTCCATATATAAAAACATGTACATTACTGAAACACACACTTATGCACACTAACATTTTCTAAACTATTTTCATACATTTTCCTTAGCTCTATGTCTCTGACTTTGTCCCTATATGTTTTTCTCACTTCCATTTTTTTAAAATTTAACAATATGTTTAGATATTTTCATTTCAATGAATATAGTTCTTCTGAATTCTCTTTATTAGTATTTCATCTGTCTCTCTATCTATCATCTATCTATCTAGCTGCCTATCTATCCATCTGTATGTATGTACTTTTTGTGACTACAGGTGAGCACCACCATGCCTAGCTAATTTTTGTATTTTCAGTAGAGATGGGTTTTTGCCAAGTGGCCCAGGCTGATGTGGAACTCCTGTGGTGAAGCGATCCACCCATCTCGGCCTCCCAAAGTGCTGAGCCACAGTGCCCGGCCTAGTATGTCTTATATTTTGGTTGTTTTTTCTCCAGCCTTATTGATGAACATTGAGTTTGCCTTCAATTGTTCATTATTAAAAAATAACATTTCAATAACCATCTTTGTACACGGATCTTTGTGCACTTGTGAAATATGATAGATTCTTAAAAAGTAAAATTTCTCCATAAAAATTTTCATTTATTAAAATTGTCATTGCCTTCTAGAAATTATTCTTAAACTAATTCCTACCTCAGTGTGTTATTTGAATCCTTCTCAGTCTACGTAATAGTAATCTTGTAACATTTTGTTAGCTTGATGAGTGGGAAAGAAATAGTGTTCATTGTCTCAGTTTGCATTTCCCTGACTACTGGTAAAGTTGCAAATATTTTCATAGGAATATTGCCTATTTGCATTTCTTCTGTGAATTTTCCACCTTTATCTTTTATCCTTACCTCTCCTGGGGTATTTGTTTATTTTTAACTTGTAAGAATTTTTGCATTATCAATATTAATCCTTTTTCTGTTATACATGTTGCAAATTTTTTTTTTTTACAGTCTATCAACTATCTTTTTTCATTGTTTACTATTATTTTATGCTATAGGAAATATAATTTGTCAAATTGATCCAGGTACTTCTTTTGTTTTTTTTTTGAGACCGAGTCTCGCAGTGGCAGTATCTCGGCTCACTGCAAGCCCCGCCTCTCGGGTTCACGCCATTCTCCTGCCTCAGCCTCCCGAGTAGCTGGGACTACAGGCGCCCGCCACCACGCCTGGCTAATATTTTTTTTTAGTAGAGACGCGGTTTCACTATGTTAGCCAGGATGATCTCCATCTCCTGACCTAGTGATCCTCCCGCCTCGGCCTCCCAAAGTGCTGGGATTACAGGCATGAGCCACCGTGCCAGTCCCCCATGGGCTTCTTTATAGATTGTTCATGTTGTGCATTATATTAGAAAGGCTCCCCTCCAAATAATCCTAAGAGGACTATCCTGTGCTTTCTTATAGTACTTATGTGGTTTGATTAGAATTTATCTCCATCTGGAATTTGTTGTGTATATCAATAGTGAGAGGTATGAATCTATCTGTTTCCTCCAATTTAGCAAATAAGTGACCATCCTGTGATTGATTTAAAATTCTGCCTCAGTTATAACCTAAGTTTGAATTTATACATTGATCTACTTGTGAACTACTGTATTTTGTGAATCTAAGGTATAGTATAGGGCCTATGTCACAACATCCTAAATGCCTTATCCTCCAACTGCATTTTTATACATTTTAGAAAATATATTTGGAATTTCTTTCTTCAAAATTTATTTGGCTATTCCTGACACATTTTGACTTCCACATAAATTTAAGAATCAGTTTCTCAAATATATTTTAAAATCTTGTTGACTCTGACTCTGTATTGACACTGTAGATTAATTGGGAGGAATTGATCATGTTATAATATTAGGTGTTATAATTCACAAACTTGAGGTATCTTGCTGTTTAAGCTTTATTTCATGCCATTTACAAAAATTTTATTTGTTTCAAATACCGTTTACATATATCATTTGAGATTCATTTCTAAGTGTATTCTGTTATTGTGTTTATTCGAATGGAATTTATTTTTGCATTGTATTTTGTTATCAAATTTTGTTTATTTTTAAAATATTTCTTATGTACTGAACTCCCTCATTAATCCTAACAAAATTCTAGATAATTTATTTAAGCTTTCTAAGCAGCTTATTATATTGACTATAAGCAGTGAGTTTTATCACTAGTTTACCAATATTACACTGCAATTTAAATGATATTGGTAGAGTTCCTAACGTGGAAACATTCTTGAAAGCCTGAGAAAAACATTTTTTCCCTTATTATCTATTTGATACCTGAAGGTTGCAATTCTTCGACATTATATTTATAATTTTGAAAAGTCTGTCCATAAATGAGACTGTTTTATGTCTTTTCTCCTATCTAGAAAGTTTGGCAGAAATAACTAATAAAACCTGACCTGTGTGCCACTCATAAAGGTAGGCCTTCTAAGTCCTTTGAAAATTTGACTATGGTTGTTATTTCATGTTTTTTACATCATTCTGAATCAATTATAAAAATTTATATCAACATACATTTTTATCTTGATTATTTCCTAAAAAAACACACACACAAAGCTGGGTGAGGTGGCTCACTCCTGTAATCCCACTACTTTGGGAGGCCGAGGCAGGTGGATCACCTGAGGTCAAGAGTTCAAGGCTAGCCTGGGCAACATGGTGAAACCCTGTCTCTACTAAAAATACAAAAATCAGCTGGGCATGGTGGTGCACGCCTATAATCCCAGCTATTCAGGAGGCTGAGGCACGAGAATCACTTGAACTCAGGAGGTGGAGGTGCAGTGAGCTGAGATCACACCCCTGCACTTCAGCCCGGGTGACAGATCGAAACTCTGTCTCAAAACAAACAACCCACACACACACACACACACACACATACATATACATACACAAACACAAAATATTAAACATGTAGTCCCATAACCATTAAATGAGTTGAATTGACCATTAAAAATTTCCTGTAAAAGAAATCTCCAGGCAGGTCGTGGTGGCTCATGCCTGTAGTCTCAGAACTTTGGGAGGTTGAGGTGGGTGGATCACCTGGGGTCAGGAGTTCGAGACCCTCCTGGCCAACATGACAAAACCCTGTCTCCACTAAAAATACAAAAATTAGTAGGGTGTGGTGGCACGTGGCTGTAATTCCAGCTACTGGGGAGGCTGAGGCAGGAGAAGTGCTTGAATCTGGGAGATGGATGTTGCAGTGAGCCGAGACCGTGCCACTGCACTCTAGCTTGTTTTTGGTTTTGTTTTTGTTTTTGAAGCAAATCTCATACCTCAGCCTCCAGAGTAGCTGGAATTGCCACTTGGACCACAGAGCAAGACTTCGTCCAAAAAAAGAAAAAAGAGGAAAGGACAGGGGAGGGGAGGGGACTTCAGATCAGATGGTTTCACCAGGAAAACTATCAGACAGTTAAAGAATTAGCAGTATTTCTACACAATCTATTCCAGAATATGGAAGATAAGGAAAAACTTCTGAACTAATTTTATGAAGTCAATATAATCTCAATAACAAAACCAGGTAATGGCAGTCCAAAAAAAGAAACAAAACCACAGACTAATATTCCTCATGAATTTAGAGGCAAAACTATTCAATAGAATATTAGAAAATCAAACCCAACAATTCGTGAAAAAATAATACACCATAACAAAGTGGAATTTACTTTATTGATTTCAGTATAATCCACTATATCAACAAGCTAGAGAAAAAAGAAAAACAAACACAATTCTATCAATTGAAGCAAAAATAGCATTATATTAAATCCTAAAGCAATCAGATTTAATGGTGAAAGACTGAATGGTTTCCCTCTGATACCGAGAAAAAGATAAGTATGTCAATTTTCACCACTTTTATTCAACATAGTTCTTCATGTTATAACTACTGTAATCAAGCAAGAAATAGAACACACAGATTGGGAAGAAAGAAATAAAAGTCTTTTTGTATATAACATGATGGTCTCTGCAGAACATTTCCCAGAACTGATTGAGCAAGATTGCAGGATAGAAGACTAACACACAAAAATCAATCATATATTTATATGCTAAAAATAGGTCTGTGGAAACTGCAATTATAGACATAAAACCATATAAAATCTCTCCAAAGAGAATGAAATACTAATATAAACTTAACAATATATACAGGATCTACATTCTAAATATTAAAAACTGCTGATAAAAAATTTCAAAGAAGATCGAAATATATAGGGCCACCTACAACATTCATGGATTGGACAAATCAGTACAGTAAAGATTCAATTGCCCCAACATTGATCAATAAGATTAATGCATTTTGTACTAAAATTCTAGCAGTGTTTTTTGTAGATGAAGACAAGTATATAGTAAACTTTATATGGAAAGTCACAGCACTAGAATAGCTAAAATAGTCTTGAGACAGTAGAATAAAAGAGGGAGAATCAATCTACATAAGGCTTACTATATAGCTACAATAAGCAAGGTAGTATGAAATTGATGGAAAGATAGACACATAGATTAATGGAACAGAATAGAGAACCAGAATAGACTTAAAGAGATTTGCTCCACTGATTTTTGACAAAGCTGCAAAGGCAATTCAATGGAGGTAGAAAGTCTTCAACAAATTGTGTTGAAACAATGGAAAATCCATAGGCCGAAAAAAAAAAAAGAAGAAATTTGACCTTGTCTAACACTTTTTGGAAAAATAAACTCAAAATGGACCATGGGTTTAAATGTAAAATGTAAAATTATAAAACTTTTAGGGAAAAAAGTAAAATCTTTTAGGATAAAAGGCAAAACCCTATCTAGGGGTAGACATAGTTCTTAATTATACCAGAAGGAAAAATTAGTAAATGGAAGTTGATCAAAATTAAAAATGTTTTCTTCATGAAAGACTCTGTTAAAGGTATAACAGAAAGGCTACAGAGTGACATAAAAAACTTGCAAACTACATATTTGACAGAGGACTGATATTTTGAATATATAAAGGACTCTTAAAACTCAACAATAAAAAACCAAACAACCCATAAACAACAAAATTAGTAAATGAGCAAAAGCTATGTATAAATACATATAGATTACAAATAAGCTCATTAGAAGATGCTTTTAACATCATTATTTCTCAGGAAAAGGCAAATTAAAAGCGCAGTGAGATATAACTACATACCTATCATAATGTCTAAAATTAAAAAAAAAAAACTAAGGACAACAAAAATTGCTGATATGGATGCAGGGAACTGATCACTCACGCCTTACTAATGGGAAAATAAAACAGTGCAGGCAATTTGGAAAACATTTTGTAAATTTCTTAAAAATCAAGGCATATCATATGACCCAATAATTATACTCCTGGGCTTTTATTCTAAAGAAATAAACATTCATGTTGGCATAGAAACCTGTATACAAATGTTCATTGCAGCTTTATTTATAGTGGCCAAAAACTAGAGAAAACCCATAAGGTAAATAGTTAAACCAACCATGGTACATACAAACCACAAAATACTATTCAGTATTTCCTCTAGTCAGCTCATATTATTACAAATAAATGAACAACTCATATTTGCAGCAACTTGGTTGATTCTCCAGAGATATATGAGGAGTTAAAGACAAGTCAACCCCAAAAGGTTACATGAATCATGATTCCATTTACACAACATGTTTGAAATGACAATATTTTATAAATGGATAACATATTATTGGTTATTGAGTGTTAATAATGAAGGCAGAGGGAAGGGAGATATGTGGGTTATTAAAGAGGAATACTAGGGGTCCTGGCAGTAACGGAGCTCTTCTGTGTCTTAACTGAGATGTGGGAAACAAATCTATACATGTTCTAAAATTTTATAGAACTAAATACACACACCCCCACACACACCCATAATAAGTACAAGTAAAACTGAAAAACTCTGAACATGATAAGTGGATTATATACCAATATTTTGGCTGAAATACAACACAAAATGTTTGTGAGATGTTACCACTGGGGAAAATTAAGTAAATGATATATGAAATATCCTAATCTACAATTGTCTCAGTAATAATTTCAATTTAAAAATTGAGCAAATCATACAAGAGCTATGGAACAATTTCTAATGATATGTATACTTATAAATGACATGGCAAAAAAGAGAAAAATATATATGGAGGCAAACGTATTTGAAATGGTAACAATCAAGAAAGAGCTTTAGAAAGTTAATGAAAGACAACAACCCACAGATCCAAGACACACAGAGAACACCAAAAATATATAGACAGACAGATGCAACAAATGCAAAAAAAACAAAATAATTATTCTAGAAATAACATAAGCAGAATGCTGAAAATAAAAGATAATTAGAACATTTTTAAAGCAGCAAGAGAAATAGCCCCATCACATTATAGAAGTACAAAGATAAAAATCACAGTAGAATTCTTTTCAAAAGCTGTTCAGGGAAGGAGAAAATGAAGAGATGCTTTTAAAGTGTTGAAAAAAGGAAACTATTAGTGCAATTCTATATATAGTGAAAACATCTTTCAAAAAGGAAGGCAAAATAGAGACATTTTTAAACAAGCAAAAGCTGAAGGGATTCATTAGCAGCAGACCTGTATTACCAGAAATGGAAAGCAATGTTCTTCAGGCATTAGAATGATCCCGGACAGAAATTAGGATCTATCCAAAGAAGTGAAAAACTCCTTGATGCACCAAACAGTTGTTAAGCATCAACTGAATTTTCAATGATTACTCATCATAACCTATTATTTTATTGTGAATTTAATTCAGTGGTCTGAGCCAGCATTATATGTTTATTTAATATGTAGAAATACATAAGTAGAACAACATGCCCAAGGAACTGCATGGCCAGCTGCAAATTTGAAAGGACTCTTTGGTTCAAGTGGAAGCCTTAATGGTAAAGTGAGAAGAACATTGGCAGTGTTGTATGGGGTTATTTTTGGCTCAGCTCCTAAATAGTTCTGGGGCTCCTCAGGTTATTCCTCCAGCTGGGGTTCACTTGCTTCATGTGTAGTGTCAAGCATCATCTACATCCTTGCTACTAACCTAGCACTAAGGGCCAACAGCACTCATGTTATTGGGTATTAGAGAAACAGAACCTCAGGTCCCACTCTGACACATGACACTGGAATCTCCATTGTCACAAAATTTCAGGTGTCTTGTATGTACATAAAACTTTCAGAAGCACTGCATTTGATAATTTCCCAAGGATCATGATTATAAATAGATACAAAGTGACTGAAAGTGAAGTTTATGCTCCATGTTTCTCTCTTACTCCACGTATATTTGAGAACACTACCTGTTTCTAGCATTTAAATGGAAGAAATAAACGTAATTAATAAAGATTTTTGCCTTTTATGATCATTGATGTAGGATTAACTATAGTAATAATTCTTAACATGTGTCAAAAACCAGCTGAGCATATTCCCTATTTTATTATTTCTTACATCTAATTTAGAAGATACTGGTTTATTATCTCTTTTTTGTAAAATTACAAGCTGAGGATTTGAGAAAATAAATGCCTTGCCTTGTAACACAAAGTTAAGACTGACTCTGACAATATGCAAACTCAGGGCCTCTTACCACCAAATGCCTGGTAAGGAAGAAGCCATAAATCTTCTATAACAAGGTGAGTCTTAGAGGCAGAAAGTTTGGATTTCTTTGTTCATAAATTAAGGTTAATGTAAAGGTCTACTTTGCACAATTCTGAGAATCAACTCTAATGTAGATCTATTTCACATATTGATATAAAAAATATTTTACTTATATATAAAGAAGCTGTGTCTTTTCTCAGGAAACATTAGATTTTTTTTATTTTTTATTTATTTATTTATTTTTTGAGACATAGTCTGACTCTGTAACTCAGGTTGGAGGAGTGCAGCGTGCAGTGGCACGATCTTGGCTCACTGCACCCTCCGTCTCCATGGTTCAAGCGGTTCTCGTGCCTCAGCCTCCAGAGTAGCTGCGATCACCCGTGTGTACCACAATCCCTGGCAAATTTTTTTTTTTTTTTTAATAGATGAGGTTTTGCCATGTTGGCCAGGCTAGTCTTGGACTGCTGGCCTCAAGTGATCCACCCGCCTCAGACTCCCAAAGTGCTGGAATTACAGGCGTGAGCCCTTATGCCCCATATAAATATTAATTTATAAATTTACTTAGACTCTTTTTTTCTATTTTAATTCATTCTCCAATATGGCAAAGGAAGAAAAAATGGTCATTCTGAAATACAGATCTGATTCTTTTATATCACTGGTTTTAAAACTTCAATGAACCTCACTGATGCCAAGAGTAATAGTTCCCAAGTCAGTTATATTTTAGATATATCTAAGTATTTTGAAAATATAGATTTCCTGACTCCAGCAATGTATTAAATTAGAATTTCTAGGCATCACCTTGCGTTCCTACACTTGCTATTCTTTTTTTAGTCTGACTACGTCCCTGCATTCAGGACACATTAATTTATCATTCTATATTAAGTAATTTTTTTGTTGTTTTAACCTTGTTTCTGCAGGTTGAATTTGGGGAGTTAAAACAGGTTCAAATATAGCTACTAAAGTTTAATTAATGCTTTTATACATCACAAAGAGAGACTTCCTACTCTCCTTTTGTTCTTATTTTTCCAAATTTTGCAACAAAACACTCAGCTTTCTTCACTGGTAACAGGTTCAAAAATTTGTAATTAAATGCACAGTATTTTAAAAAAACACATATACACAGTAGACACACTACATAATAATAAGGAAAATAAAGTTTTAAAAGTCTAGTTGTTCAAGATTATGTCAGAAATTTCCAATTGAGAATGGCGATAATCTTTTCTGCCTTCAACCCCTTATGCTGGTTCAGATTGGCTAACAGCAGATGTCCATTTATGATCATGTTTTGACTATAGAAGGTATCTAAGAATAAATGAAAACAAAACAAAAACATAGTAGTAAATGAAGGCATTACTTCTTTTATGTTTTAATTCAAAATTACTAAGGGAGAAAACACATTATCTAAGAATCCTCTGGTAGTTACTTAATATCACTGTGTCTCAATTTTTCTCATCAATGAAAAGGAGAATAGCATTAATCTCACAGAGCTTTATGCTATTTAGTGTAAATATTAATTAATTCCTCATTTAATTGTGGGAAATTACATGTTTTATTATGTATTAGGTATTTAGAACAGTGTCTGGATATAGTAAATGCTTTGAAAGAATTAACCTTCATTATTGTTATCATATTTTATGCATTTTATGTTTTCTCTCATCTTTTTCTGTATATTCATCAGGTTTCAGTCAGGGATACATGTAATTTATCTCACGACTTCCTCTTGCTCTTACTCACTATTCCAAATCCATTTTCCCTTCCTGACTGCTTGTCCTTCAGACTCCAAGCTCCAGCATCAGACATGAAGACAATAGCTCTACAAAGAGTGCTTTACCAGCTCACACAATTACATCAGGACAGATCCCTGTGGCAAATTGCCTCATATAAATTCAGTAATTCAATCTTGAGAAATTTCACCTAAGCAAATAATCTGAAACGAATACAAATTCTTTCAGGCAAGAATGCTTATTATAATATCATTAAAACATATAAAAAACAAATGGAGTCCCACAAATGCCTAATAGTCAGGTAATTGTTAAATATATAAACAAAGTTACATTCCTTTAGCTCTTTATGAGCAATAAGAAATCATCTGAAGATGCAAAAATTACTGGTGAGGGTAAGTACACAGAATACTATAATATTGTAATTGTGGCATGTATGCTACTGTTATTTTAAGTAGAAAGACTAAAAGATGAACCAATCAAAAATAATTCCTACAATGCTTCAAGCCATAAACAATAAGGTATAAATAGAAACACAGAAGTTAGAAGCCAAGGGGATGAAGTTAATATGTGGAGTTTTTATTTTCCTTTTACTTGTTTGGTTATGCAATCAGTGTTATCAGTTTAAAATAATAGTGGGTTATAAGATATTTTGCAAGACTTGTGGTAACCTCAAATCAAAAAACATACCACAGATACACAAAAAATGAAAAGCAAGAAGCTAAAACATATCAGCAGAGAAAACTACCTTCACTAAAAGGAAGGCAGGAAGGAAGAAAAGAAGGAAGAGAAGACCACAAGCAACCAGTAAACAAACAGCAAAATGGTAGGAGAAAGTTCCTGCTTATAAATAATATTGAATATAAATGGACTAAACTCTCCAATCAAATGATATTGAGTGGCTAAATGGATTTTTTAAAAAGACCCATCAATCTATTGCCTACAAGAAACACATTTCACTTATGAAACACACATAGACTGAAAATAAAGGGACAGAAAAAGATATTATACACCAATGGACACCAAAAAAGACCAGAAGTAGCTATGCTTATAATGTGGCTTGGCTTTCTGTCCCCACCCAGTTCTCATCTCAAATTATAATCTCCATAATCCCCATGTGTCAAGGGAGGAACCCAGTGGGAGTTGATTAGATCATGAAGGCAGTTTCTCCCATGCTGTTCTTGTGGTAATGAGTGAGTTCTTACAATATTTGATAGTTTTATAAGGAGCTGTTCCCATTTTGCTCGTCACCCTTCTCTCTCCTGCTGCCATGTGAAGAAGGTCCGTGTTTCCCTTCACCTTCTACCATGATTATAAGTTTTCTGAGGTCTCCCAGCCATGTAAAACTGTGAGTCAATTAAACCTTTTTTCTTTATAAATTACCCAGTCTTTGGTATTTCTTTAAAGCAGTGTGAAAACAGACTAACACATTAAATTGGTACCACAGAGAGTAGGGCACTGCTTTAAAGACACTTGAAAATGTGGAAGCAACATTGGAACTGGGTAACAGGCAGAGATTGGAACAGCTTGGAGAGGTCAGAAGAAGACAGGAAGATGTGGGAAAGTTGGAGCTTCCTAGATACTTGTTGAATAATTTTGACCAAAATGCTGATAGTGATGTGAAAAATGAAGTCCAGGCTGAGGTGGTCTCAGATGAAGAACTTCTTGGGAACTGGAGCAAAGATCACTCTTGCTACACTCTAGCAAAAAGACTGGTGGCATTTTGACCCTGTGCTAGAGATCTGTGGAACTTTGAACTTGAGAGAGATGATTTAGAATATCTGGCAGAAGAAATTTCAAAGCAGCAAAGCATACAACATGTGACCTGGATGCTCATAAAAGAATTCAGTTATATGCATTCACAAAGAGATGGTTTGAAATTGGAACTTATGTTTAAAAGGGAAGCAAAGCACAAAAGTTTAGAAAATTTGTAGCCTGATGATGTGATAGAAGAGAAAAACCCGTTTACTGAAAAGAAATTCAAATGGGCTGCAGAAATTTGGATAAGTAATGAGGAGCCAAATGTTAATTGCCAAGACAATGGACAAAATGTCTTCATGTCATGTCAGAGGTCTCAAGGAATCCACTCCCGTCACAGGCCTGGAGGCATAGGAGGAAAAAATGGCTTCATGGGCCAGGCTCAGGATCTTGCTGCTTTGTGCAGTTTCAGGACTTGGTATGCTGAATGTCAGCTATGGCTAAAGGGGCCAACATTCAGCTGAAGCTGTTGCTTCAAATGCTGCAAGTACCAAGCCTTGGTGGCTTCCACATGGTGTTGGGACTTTGGGTGCACAGAAGTCAAGAGGTTTGGGAACCTCTGTCTAGATTTCAGAGGATGTATAGAAATGCCTGCATGTCCAGGTAGAAGTTTGCTGCAGGGGTGGAGTCCTCATGGAAGACCTCTGCTAGAGCATTGCAGAAGAGAAGCATGAGGTTGGAGCTCCCACACAGAGTCCCCACTGGGGCACTACCTAGTAAAGCTGTGAGAAGAGGACCACCATCCTGCAGACCTCAGAATGGTAGATTCATTGAGAGTTTGCATTGTGCATTTGGAAAAACTGCAGACACTCAATGCAAGCCTGTGAAAGCATCCAGGAGGGTGGAAAGCCACAGGGGTAGAGCTGACTCAGACCATGAGAGTCCAGCTCTTGCATCAGCATGATCTGGATGTGAGACATGGAATCAAAGGGTATTTTGGAGCTTTAAGATTTATTGACTGCCCTACTGGATTTAGGAGTGGCAAGAGGCCTGTGGGCCCTTTTTTTTGGCCAATTTCTCCTATTTGAAACAGACGTATTTATCTAGTGCCTGTATAACTCCATTGTATCTTGGAAGGAACTAACTTGTGTTTAATTTTACAGGACTTGCCTTATCTCAGATTAGACTTTGGACTTGGAGTTTTGGGTTAATGTAATGCTAGAATGAGTTAAGACTTAGGGGCACTGTTGGAAAGGCATGATTGTGTTTTGAAATATGAGAACATGAGGTTTTGGAGGGGCCAGGGGCAGAATTGCATGGTTTGGCTTTGTGTCCCCACTCAAATCTGATCTCAAATTGTAATCCCCGTAATTCAGGGTGGATTGGATCATAGACCTGGTTTCTCCCATGCACTTCTCATGATAATTAGTGAGTTCTCATGAGATACAATGGTTTAATAAGGGGATCTTCCCCCTTTGCTGCTCACTATTCTCTCTTCTGATGCCATCTGAAGAATGTCTTTGCTTCCCCTTCACCTTCTACCATGATTGTAAGTTTCCTGAGGCCTTCCCAGCCATGTAGAACTGTGAGTCAATTAAACCTCTTTTCTTTGTAGATTATCCATTCTGGGTATATTATAATATACACTAATTTACCCAGTAGTGTGCAAATTGACTAATACAGTTCATATCAGACAAAATAGGTTTTATGACAAAATTATACAAAGAAACAAAGAAGGTCATTATGTAATAATAAAGGGTCAACTCAACACAAGGATATAACAATTGTAAATATATATGCACCCAATACTGTAGCTGCATAAATACAGCTTTGAAAAGCAAATATTGTTAGAGCTAAAGATAGAGATGAGTCCAATACAATACCAACTGGAGATTTCAACACCCCACTTTCAGCATCAGACAGATCTTCTACATAAAAAATCAACAATAAAATATCAGACTTAGTCTGCACTATAGAATAAATTAATCTAATTGATATTTTAAAGATGTTTCTGCCTATTGCTGAAGAATACACATTCTTCTCCTCAACACATGGATCATTCTCAAGGATAAAACATAGGTTACAAAACAAGTCTGAAAACATACAGAAAACTGAAATAATGTCAAGCATCTTTTCTGACTATAATAGAATAAAACTAGAAATTAATAACAACCACAATATTGGTGTTGAAATTCTGGCCTGAAGCAATCCTCCTGCTTTGGCCTCCCAAAGTGCTAGGATCACAGGTATGAGCCACTGAACCCAGCCACCGGAATAGTGGGAACTATACAAATACAGGGAAATTAAACAATGTACTTCTGAATGTCCAGTGAGTCAATGAAGAAATTGCAAAGGAAATTGAAAATTTTCTTAAAAGAAACAATATGGCTTCATTCCAAGATGTCGAATAGGAACAGCTCCAGTCTGCAGCTCCCAGTGTGATCAACTCAGAAGATGGGTGATTTCTGCATTTCCAACTGAGGTACCTGGTTCATCTCACTGGGACTGGTTTGACAGTGGGTGCAGCCCAGGGAGGGTGAGCTGAAACAGGGCGGGGCATTGCCTCACCTGGGAAGCACAAGGCATTGGAGGATTTACCTTTCCTAGTCAAGGGAAGCCATTACAGACTGTACCTGGTGGAAAATCAGGACACTTCTGTCCAAATACTGTACTTTTCCAATGATCATGGCAAATGGCACACTGGAAGATTATATCCCACACCTTGCTTGGCAGGTCCCATGCCCAAGAAGCCTTGCTCACTGCTAGCAAAGCAGTCTGAGATCGAACTGTGAGGTGGTAGCCTGGCTGGGGGAGGGGTGTCCACCATTGCTGAGGCTTGAGTAGGTAAACAAAGTGGCCGGGAAAGCTTGAACTGAGTGGAGCCCACCGCAGCTCAAAAAGGCCTGTTGCCTCTGTACATTCCACCTCTGGGGGCAGTGAATAGCTGAACAAAAGGCAGCAGAAACTTTTGCAGACTTAAATGTCCCCATCTGACAGCTCTGAAGAGAGCACTGGTTCTCCCAGCATGGTGTATGAGCTCTGAGAATGAACAGACTGCCTCCTGAACTGGGTCCCTGACACTGGTGTAGCCTAAATGGGAGACACCTCCCACTAAGGGCCAACTGACTCCTCATACAGGTGGGTGCCCCTCTGGGATGAAGTTTCCAGAGGAAGGATCAGGCAGCAATATTTTCTGTTCTGCAATATTTGCTGTTCTGCAGCCTCCGCTGGTGATACACAGGCAAACAGTGTCTAGAGGGGACCTTCAGCACACTGCAACAGACCTGCATCTGAGGGACCTGACTGTTAGAAGGAAAACTAACAACAGAAAGGAATAGCATCAACATCAACAAAAAGGGCATCCACACCAAAACCCCATCTGTAGGTCACCAACATCAAAGGCCAAAGGTGATGAAACCACAAAGATGAGGAGAAACCAGAGCCAAAAGGCTGAAAATTCTAAAAACCAGAGTGCCTCTTCTCCTCCAAAGGATCACAGCCCCTCATCAGCAACGGAACAAAGCTGGATGGAGAATGACTTTGATGAGTTGAACAGAAATAGGCTTCAGAAGGTTGGTAATAACAAACTTCTCCAAACTAAAGGAGGATCTTCGAACACAATGCAAGGAAGCTAAAAACCTTGAAAAAAGATTAGATGAATGGCTAACTAGAATAAACAGTGTAGAGAAGACCTTAAATTACCTGATGGAGCTGAAAACTAAGAGAACTACATGATGCATGCACAAGCTTCAATAGCTGATTCGATAAAGTGGAAGAAAGGGTATCATTGACTGAAGATCAAATTAATGAAACAAAGCGAGAAGAGAAGTTTAGATAAAAGAAGAGTGAAAAGAAATGAACAAAGTCTCCAAGAAATGTGGGACTATATGAAAAGACCAAATCTATGTTTGATTGGTGTACCTGAAAGAGATGGGGAGAATGAAACCAAGTTGGAAAACACTCTTCAGGATATTATCCAGGAGACCTTCCCCAACCTAGCAAGACAGGCCAAAATGCAAATTCAGGAAATATAAAGAACACCACAAAGATACTCCTCGAGAAGAGCAACCCCAAGACACATAATTGTCGGATTCACCAAGGTTGAAATGAAGAAAAAAACGTGAAGGGCAGCCAGAGAGAAAGGTCAGGTTACCCACAAAGGAAGCCCATCAGACTAACAGTGGATCTCTCAGCAGAAACTCTACAAGCCAGAAGAGAGTGGGGCCAATATTCAACATTCTTAAAAAAAAGAAGTTTCAACGCAGAATTTCATATCCAGCCAACTAAGCTTCATAAGTGAAGGAGAAATAAAATCCTTTATAGACAAGCTAAAGCTGAGAGATTGTGTCACCACCAGGCCTACCTTACCAGAGCTCCTGAAGGAAGCACTAAACATAGAAAGGAACAACCGGAACTAGCCACTGCCAAAACATGCCAAATTGTAAAATCCATCGATGCTAGGAAGAAACTGCATCAACTAATGGGCAAAATAACCAGCTAGCATCATAATGACAGGATCAAATTCACACATAACAATATTAACCTTCAATGTAAGTGGGGTAAATGCCCTAATTTGAAGACACAGACTGGCAAATTGGATAGAGTCAAGAGCCATTAGTGTGCTGTATTCAGGAGACCCATCTCACATGCAGAGACGCACATAGGTTCCAAATAAAGGTATGGAGGAAGATTCAACAAGCAAATGGAAAGCAAAAAAAAAAAAAAAAAAAAAAAAAAGCAGGGGTTGCAATCCTAGTCTCTGATAAAACAAAGTTTAAACCTACAAAGATCAAAAGAGACAAAGAAGGCCATTATATAATGGTAAAGGGATAAATTCAACAAAAAGAGCTAACTATCCTAAATAGCCTCCCTCCTAAATATAGGAGCACCCAGATTCATAAAGCAGGTCCTTAGAGACCTACATAGAGACTTAGTCTCCCACAAAATAACAATGGGAGACTTTAACATCCTGCATCAATAGTAGACAGATCAATGAGACAGAAGGTTAAAAAGGATATCCAGGACTTGAACTCAGCTCTGCACCATGTGGACGTAATAGACATCTACAGAACTCTCCACCCCAAATCAACAGGATATACATTCTTCTTAGCACCACATCACACTTATTCCAAAATTGACCACATAGTTGGAAGTAAAGCACTCCTCAGCAAATGTAAAAGAACATAAATCACAACAAACTGTCTCTCAGACCACAGTGCAATCACATTAGAACTCAGGATTAAGAAACTCACTCAAAACCTCACAAACACATGAAAACTGAACAATCTGTTCCTGAATGACTACTGGGTAAATAATGAAAGGCAGGCAGCAATAAAGATGTTTTTGAAACCAGTAAGAACAAAGACACAATGTACCAGAATCTCTGGGACACATTTAAAGCAGAGTGTAGAGGGAAATTTATAGCACTAAATGCCCACAAGAGAAAGCAGGAAAGATCTAAAATAGACAACCTAACATCACAATTAAAAGAACTAGAGAAGCAAGAGCAAACACATTCAAAAGCAAGCAGAAGGTAAGAAATAGCTAAGATCAGAGCAGAACTGAAGGAGATAGAGACACAAAAAACCCTTCAAAAAAATCAATGAATACAGGAGCTTTATTTAAAAAAGAAAAAAGATCAACAAAATTGATAGACTGCTAGCATGACTAATAAAGAAGAAAAGAGAGAAGAATCAAATAGACACAATAAAAAATGATAAAGGGGATATCACCACCAATCCAACAGAAATACATAATACCAACTGAGAATAGTATAAACACCTCTATGCAAATAAACTAGAAAATCTAGAAGAAATGGAAAAATTTCTGTACACATACACCCTCCCAAGACTAAACCAGGAAGAAATTATATCTCTGAATAGACCAATAACAGGCTCTGAAATTGAGGCAATAACTATTAGCCTACCAGCCAAAAAAAGTCCAGGACCACATGGAGTCACAGGTGAATTCTAATAGAGGTACAAAAAGAAGCTAGTACTATTCCTTCTGAAACTATTCCAATCAATAGAAAAAGAAGGAATCATCCCTAACTCATTTTATACCAGTGTCATCTTGATACCAAAGCCTGGCAGAGACACAATAAAAAAAGAGAATTTTAGACAAATATTCCTGATGAACATCAAAGCAAAAATCCTCAATAAAATACCGACAAACCGAATCCAGCAGCACATCAAAAAACTTATCTACCAAGATCAAGTCAGCTTCATCCCTGGAATGCAAGGGTGGTTCAACATATGGAAATCAATAAACATAGTCTATCACACAAATACAACCATCAACAAAAGCCACATGATTATCTCAACAGATGCAGAAAAGGCCTTTGACAAAATTCAACACCACTTCATGCTAAAAACTCTCTATAAACTAGGTATCAGTGCAACGTATCTCAAAATAATAACAGATCTTTATGACAAACCCACAGCCAGTATCATACTGAATGGGCAAACCTGGAAGCATTCCCTTTGAAAACTGGCACAAGACAGGGATGCCCTCTCTCACCACTCAAATTCAACATAGTGTTAGAAGTTCTGGCCAGGGCAATCAGGCATGAGAAAAAAATAAGGGTATTCAATTCAAATGGGAAAAGAGGAAGTCAAATCGTCCCTGTTTGCAGATGTCATGATTGTATATTTAGAAAACCCCATTGTCTCAGCCCCTAATCTCTTTAAACTGATAAGCAACTTTAGCAAATTCTCAGGATACAAAATCAATGTGCAGAAATCACAAGTATTCCTATACAACAGTAACAGACAGACAGACAGACAGCCAAATCATGAGTGAACTCCCATTCACAATTGCTTCAAAGAGAATAAAATACTTAGGGATCCAACTTACAAGGGATGTGAATGACCTCTTCAAGGAGAACTACAACCCACTGCTTAATGAAATAAAAAAGGATGCAAAGAAATGGAAGAACATTCCATGCTCATGGATAGGAAGAATCAATATCATGAAAATGGCCATACTGCCTAAGGTAATTTATAGATTCAATGCCATCCCCATCAAGCTACCAATGACTTTCTTCACAGAATTGGAAAAACTACTTTAGAGTGCATATAGAACCAAAAAAGAGCCCACATTGCCAAGTCAATCCTAAGCAAAAGAACAAAGCTGGAGGCATTACACTACCTGACTTCGATCTATACTACAATGCTACAGTAACCGAAACAGCATGGTACTGGTACCAAAACAGATATATAGACCAATGGAACACAACAAAGGCCTCAGAAATAACACCACACATCTACAACCATCTGATATCCGACAAACCTGACAAAAACAAGAAATAGGAAAAGGATTCCCTATTTAATAAATTGTGTTGGGAAAACTAGCCAGTCATATGTAGAAAGCTGAAACTGGATCCCTTCCTTACACCTTATACAAAACTTAATTCAAGATGGATTAAAGACGAAATGTTAGACCTAAAACCATAAAAGCCCTAGAAGAAAACCTAGGGAATACCATTCAGCACATAGGCATGAGCAAGAACTTCATGACTAAAACACCAAAAGCAATGGCAACGAAAGCCAAAATTGACATATGGGATCTAATTAGACTAAAGAGCTTCTGCACAGCAAAAGAAACTACCATCAGAGTAAACAGGAAACCTACAGATTGGGAGAAAATTTTTGCAATCTACCCATCTGACAAAGGGCTAATACCCAGAATCTACAAAGAACTTAAACAAATTTACTAGAATAAAACAAATAACCCCATCAAAAAGTGGGCAAAGGATATGAATAGACAATTCTCAAAAGAAGTCATTTATGGAGCCAGCAGACACATGAAAAAATGCTCATCATCACTGGTCTTCAGAGAAATGCAAATCAAAACCACAATGAGATAACATCTCATGCCAGTTAGAATGGCAATCATTAAAAAGTCAGGAAACAACAGGTGCTGGAGAGGATGTGGAGAAATAGGAACACTTTTACACTGTTGGTGGGAGTGTAAACTAGTTCAACCTTTGTGGAAGACAGTGTGGTAATTCCTCAAGAATCTAGAGCGAGAAATACCATTTGACCCAGCCATCCCATTACTGGGTATATACCGAAAGTATTATAAATCATGCTACTGTAAAGACACATGCACATGTATGCATATTGCGACACTATTTACAATAGCAACAACTTGGAACCAACCCAAATGCCCATCAATGATAGACTGGATAAACAAAATGTGGCACATATAACCATGGAATACTATGCAGCCACAAAAAAGAATGAGTTCATGTAATTTGCAGGGACATGGATGAAGCTGGAAACCATCATTCTGAGCAAACTATCACAAGGATGGAAAACCAAATACTGTATGTTCTCACTCATAGGTGGGAATTGAACAGTGACAACACTTGGTCACAGGGTGGGGAACATCACACACCAGGGTCATGGGGTGGAGAGTGGGGGGAGGGATGGAAAAATACCTAAAGTAAATGATGGGTTGATGGGTGCAGCGGGCCAGCATGGCACATGTATATGTATGTAACAAGCCTGCACATTGTGCACATGTACCCTAGAACTTAAAGTATAAAAAACAAAACCAAAGAAAACCAAACAAACAAAAAAGCAATAATGGAAACATGACATACCAAAACCTATGGGATATAGCTGAAGCAATAGTAAGAGGGTCTATAGCTATAACTGCCTATATCAAAAAAGAAGAAAAACTTCAAATAAGCATCCTAACAATGCATCATAAAGAATTAGAACAACAATAACAAACAAATCCAAAATTAGTAAAATAAAATTAATAACAGATATTAGAACAGAAATAAATGAAATTGAAATTAAGTAAACAGTACAAAAGATCCAGAAAATGAGAAATTTGTTTGTTGAAATGATAAGCAAAATTGACAAATCTTTAGCCAGACCAACTAAGAAAAAAGAGAAGACCAAAATAAATAAAATCAGAGATAAAAAAGGAGGCATTACAACCAATACCATAGAAATTCAAAACATCATTAGTGGCTACTATGAGCAACTGTTTGCCAATAAACTGGAAATCTAGAAGAAATGGACAAATTCCTAGATACATACAACCTATCAAGATTGAACCATTAAGAAATCCAAAACCTGAACAGACCATTAACAAGTAATGTGACAAAAGCCACAATAAAAAACTCTCTTAAGAAATTAAACTTGAAAAAAATGTCCAGGACACAGTGACTTCACCATGGAGTTATACCAAACATTTAAAAAACTAGTACCCATCCTACTCAAACTACTCTGAAAAATACAGTAGGAGGGAGTGCTTCCTAACTCATTCTACAAGGCCAGTATTACTCAGATACCAAAAGCAGACAAAGACACATGAAAAAACAAAAAAAAGAAAAACTACAGGTCAATATCCCTAATGAATACTGATGCAAAAATACATAATAAAATACTAGCGAATTGAATTCAACAACATATTAAAAATACCACTCAACCTGTCCAAGTGAGATTTATCTCAGGGATGCAAAGACAATTCAACATATGCAAGTCAAACAATGAGATACATCATGTCAACAGAATGAAAGACAAAAACAATATAATTCTTTCAATTAATAATAAAAAAGCATTTTATACAACTCATCATTCATTCATGATAAAAATGCCCAAAAACCTGGGTGTAGAAGGAATATACCTCAACATAATTGAAGCCATATACAACCCCACAGCTAGTATTATACTGAATAGGGAAAAAAGCAAGTCTTTCCCCTTAGATCTGGAAAACACTAAGGATGCCCACTATCATCAATAATTTTCAACATAGTACTGGAAGTCTTAGCTAGAGCAATCAGACAAGAGCAAGAAATAAAAGGCATTCAAATCAGAAAGTAAGAAGTTAAATTATACTGTTTTGCAGATGATCTGACCTTATATTTGGAAAAACCTAAAGCGTGCACCAGAAAACAATTAAAACAAATTCACCAAAGTTGCAGGATACAAAAATCAACATGCAAAAATTAGTACTATTTCTATATTCCAACTACAAACAATCTAAAACAGAAATCAAGAAATCAATTCTATTTATAATAGCTACAAAGAAAATTAAATATCTAGAAATTAACTTAAAGAAATGAAGATTCTCTACAATGAAAACTATAAAACAAAAAAGAAAGAAACTGAAGAAGATACCAGAAACTGGAAGGGCATTCCATATTCAAGGATTGAAAGAATCAATATATTGTTTAATGTATGTCCATAGTCAAAGCAATCTACAGATTCAATGTAATCCCTATCAAAATACCAATGACATTCTTCACATAACTAGGAAAAAATATTAAAATTTATATGAAACCACAAAAGAACCGGAATAGCCAAAGCTATCCTGAGCAAAAACAACAAAGTTACAGGAATCACATTACTTGACTTCAAATTACACTACAGCCAGCTATCATAACCAATACATCATAGTGCTGTCAAAAAAACAGGCATGTGGACTAATGTACAGTAGAGAACCTTAAACGATATCATATATCTACATATCTACAGTGAACTCATCTTTGACAAAGATGCCAAGAACATACAGAAAGAATGCTTGGGAAAATAACAGTCTCTTCAATAAATGATGCTAGGAAAACTGGATATCCATATGTAGAAGAGGAAAATATACCCTTATATCTCACCATATATAAAAATCAAAACAAAATGGGTAAAAACATATAGGACCTCAAACTATGAAACTATTAAAATAGAGCACTGGGGATATGATTCGGGACATAAGACCAGGCAAAGATTTTATCACACACCACAAAGGCAAGCAATCAAAGCAAAAATGAACAAGTGAGGTTATCTCAAGTTAAACAACTTCTGTACAGCAAAGAAAACAACCAAACAAGTAAAGAGAGAACCCACAGAGTGGGAGAAAATATTTGCATACTACCTCCCTGACAAAGGATAAGGAGCTCAAACAACTCTACAGAAAAAAAAGCTAATAATTCAATTTAAAAATAGGCAAAAGATCTAAATAGACTTTTCTCAGAGGAAGACATACAAATGGTAAACAGGTATATGAAAAGGTGCTCAACATCACTGATCATCAGATAAATTAAAATAAAAACTACAAGGAGATATTATCTCACCCCAGTTAAAATGGCTTATACCCAAAAGAGAAGCAATAATAAATGCTATTGATGATGTGGAGAATAGGAAATCCTCATATACTCTGGGTGGGAGTGCAGATTAGTACAATTACTATGGTGAACACTTTGGGGATTCCTCAAAAAAACTAAAAATAGAACTATGATATGATCCAGCAATCCCACGGATGGGTGTATACCCCAAAGAGAGAATTCAGTATATCAAAGAGATATCTGTACTCTTACGTTTGTTGCAGTACTATTCGCAATTGGCAAGATTTGGAAACAACCTAGGTGTCCATTAACAGATAAATGGATAAGGAAAATGTACATATACACAATGGAGTTCCATTCAGCCATAAAGAAGAATGAGATTCTGTTATTTGTGACAAAATGGATGAAACTGGAGGTCATTAATAAGCCAGGCACAGAAAAAAAACTTTGAATGTGATTATTACACGTTCTATGTCTGCATCAAAATGTCTCATGTACTCTATTAATATATGCATCTACTAGGCTAGGTACGGTGGCTCACGCCTGTAATCCCAGCATTTTAGGAGGCCAAAGCGGGCGGATAACGAAGTCAGGAGATTGAGACCATCCTGGCTAACACGGTGAAAACCCATGTCTACTAAAAAAATACAAGAAAATAACCGGCTGTTGTGGCGGGTGCCTGTAGTCCCAGCTACTCGGGAGGCTGAAGCAGGAGAATGGTGTGAACCCTAGAGATGGAGCTTGCAGTGAGCTGAGATCGCGCCACTGCACTTCAGCCCAGGTGACAGAGCAAGACTCCATTTCAAAAAAAAAAAAAAAGTATATATGTATGTGTATATATATATATATATATATGTGTGTGTGTATATATATGCATCTACTAATGTACCCCCAAATATTAAACATTAAAAAATAGGAAATCAAACAAAAAATCATTACTCTTATTTTAATTGTAAATGGAATGATGATAAACCAGCAAAATATAAGCCTATGCAATCCTGACATGTATGTAGTACAAACAGAACTCTCATGTACTTTTGGAAGTATAAACTTTAAAAATATTTATATACTTGATCTAGTGATACGGATACTGGCAAATTATTCTATTAATGTAAACATAATGCAACTGTGGGTAATTATCAAAAAGCTGATAAATGCACATATATGGAAATACTTATCATAATCTTATTTGTAATAGCCAGAAAATAGATAAGATAGGAAAAACAAAACACTGTTAAAGTAGTCTTATAAGTGACATATTATGCATAAAATCAACTATTAGGTAATCATTGATAAGCATGTTTATAAAGTACTTTAATTACATAAAAGTATTTATTCTATAGCATTATATTATAATAGAATGGGATAAAATGATACCAAAGACATAAATACTGAAAAAAGCTGTTAAGCATAATGATGTGTAAGAAGGGTTATTTTAGATTTTTTCTTGATACTTCATTAGAGTTTCAAAATATTACTAATATGTAAGAATTGTGGTATATATTAATTGGAAGATTAGAAGGTGAGACATTTGAGGCAGTTGAAATACCTCATGTAAGACTTGAAAGGCTTTATATTAGCTGGACTTGGAAGTTCAATAAAGCAAAATGAAGCATTCTTTCCAGCCATCAAATGGCTACTAAGTAGCCATTAGTCATAGTTAATAGATAGATTTCATCCTGGTGATAACAGACCATGTCAGTTATGTTGAGTTTAAATTTACTGCAGGCGTTGGGAGCAAAAGAAAGATTTTGTCACAGAAATGTTGAGCTAAGATGTACATTATATATCATTTAAAATAGTAAAAAGAAAATTCTACCTGCCACCTCTTACTTTGGGTTTACACTGCACCACACTCAGTACTGCGTGCTTTCTGGGTATCATCTCAATTACATCTTGTAACTTCTGCTTTGACATAGACACACTATTTGAAAATGTTGATATTTTAAATAGATGCTAAAGAATTTCTTTTTCTTAAATTAGGTTCCCATTCCAGGGCATAATACGTAGTATACAGAGGAACTGGAGGTCAAGGGGAAAGAACGAGACATTTGAAATATGAACAAGTAAGAGTTACTAAGTGGTCAAATAAAAATGAGTCCAAAGTTAAGTTAGGTAAAAGATTGGAAGAGATTATTGCAGGAGGTGGGTAGGAAGACTATGGCATCAAGGAGAATGCTCTGACCATAAGATCTGCAAATGCCAGGCAGGAAGAAATTTAACTTTGCAGGGAGAGGTAGACAAGACTAGAAAGAACCTGCTGTGGGGGAATGAGACATCCCTGAGGTCAGTCAACTCTGGGTGGGGTCTTTCATAAAGAGTCGGTCTGCTGGCTCAGGCTAAGGGTCGGTCTAGCCTCAGGTGCTTGTTTGAAAGAGAAAATTTTAACTGAAGTTTGGTTAAGTCAGCTATTTCATCTCGATTGGCCAGTGGGTTCAAGCAGCTCAGCTTATCATTTCTGAGGCAAATAATGGAACATGGAGAATTGTAAATCAAAAATAAAATTCTAAGCACCCTACATGGACTGAATGGACCTTCCTCTTTGCCAAAGAGACCCAAAGAAACCTGAGCAACTAGTTCAGGCTGTGAGGAGAAGTGGGGGTCAGATATGCCTCGCTACACCCTCCTCATTTTAGAGTTTAGGTGTAATTGACGAACATTAACATTAAAAGAGAGACTTTAAGACTGACAAAACAGACTCTTGTGGTATGAAAGGAAAATATCTTGGGCTCCCAAAATCACTACCCTAGAGGAAAATGTCAAGCTGGGACCTGCTTAAAGCAAAGCAGCCTCCCATTCTATTCAAAGTCACTCCTCGGCTCACTGAGATAAACGAATATCTGATTGCCTCCTTTGGAGAGGCTAATCAGAAACTCAAAAGAATGCAACCATTTATCTCTTCTCTACCTATGACCTAGAAGACCCCTCCCTGCTTCTGAGTTGTCCCGCCTTTCCAGACCAAACCAATGTTCATCTTACATATGTTGATTGATGTCTCATGTCTCCCTAAAATGTATAAAACCAAACTGTGCTCTGACCACCTTGGGCACATGTCATCAGGACCTCCTGGGGTGGTGTCATGGGCATGTGTCCTCAACCTTGGCAAAACAAATTTCCTAAATTAACTGAGACCTGTTTCAAAATTTTTGAGGTTTACAGTGGCAATAAGATACTAGTATAACGTCTAGTATAACATCACATTACAGATAAAGAAGGAAATCAACATATTTTACACCAAAATAAGTTTCTTTGCTGTGTTTTGAAATGGTCCTGCAAACCCATCTTTTGTAGGGGAAAACTTGTACCTGTGAAGAATCTTTGTTAATACAACTAGATCTTTGTCTTTCCCAGCCCTCCCAATAGTGAAGGGATTACTGAGAGTCTAGCATCTTTTAAAGATCTAAATAGGAAACATTTGCCATCTAGTGTGTCTAAGGAGGCCATCTATGAGGCTTCATCTGCTTAATAAGAACCTTGGTCTGCACAACCCCTAAACATAATCCAGGCACTCTTTTCTATGGATTCTAGGCCTTTAGGTAGTAACTTAACTCTTTCAACCAATTGCCAATTAGAAAATCTTTCAATCCACCTATGACCCGTAAACCTCCCTTCTTCAAGTTTCCCTGCCTATCCAGCTAAACCAATGTATACTTCATATTATCGATTGATGTCTCATATTTCCATAAAACATATAAAAACAAGCTATAACCCAACCACTTTGTGCACATGTTCTTGAGACCTCTTGATACTGTGTGTTGGGCCATGGTCACTCATACGTGGCTCAGAGTAAACTTCAAATATTTTACAGAATTTGGCTTTTTTTTTTTTTGTCAATAGGATCTATGTCTGGCCTTGTCATAAGACTTCCCTGAGTCTTATCTAAGTCATAAGGGAAGGGTGGTTCTCTGCCATAAGCCATTTCCTGGAATGCAAAAAAGTGTATGGATTTCTTTATCTCTTGCTGTTTTTAGGGTCACTGGACTCTGGTAGAGGTCAACATTGCCAAAGTAATACAATTCTTGAATTTATTAAAAACTAGTCTCTCAAATTCAGTGTAATTTGCGCCAAAAGAGTAAATGAGGGATTGGCATTCCTGAAGTTAGAAACATTTTTTTTTTCTGGTTTATTAAAATCTCTTTTTTTAATTTTAAAATGCAAAGTTTATCATTATTAGAGAAGAATACATTAAATATATTTATATAAACTGTACTCATCCATAGAAACCCAAGGTAAGGATATGATTAGCTACTGACAGAAGTTCAATGAATAAATGTTGACCTAATACTTTGGCATAAACAATACACAACCAACCTGAAAGAGGAATAGGATGGAAAGATGGAGTAAGGGGGTGAAAGAGGAGCCCTCTGTATGGGGACATTCTCTGGATTTGCATTCGTGGAGATGGCAGCACATTTTGCTACACAGTTGGCTCTTCATGTCAATGAGTTCTGCATCCCTGGATTCAACCAACTGTGATTGAAACTATTTTTTTTAATTGCATCAGTACTAAACATGTACAGACTTTTTTCCTTGTCATTTTTCCTGAAGTGATACAATATAACAACTATTTGCATAGTACTTACATTATCTTAGGCATTATAAATGATCTAGAGATGATTTAAAGCAGCGGTCCTCAATCTTTTTCGCACCAGGGACTAGTTTCATGTAAGACAATTTTTCCATGGATGGGGACGGGGGTGCTTTGTGGGGTTCCGGATCAAACTGTTCCACCTCAGATCACCAGGCATTTGTTAGATTCTCTTAAAGAGTGCACAACCTAGATTCCTTGTATGTAGAGTTTACAATAAGTTTGCTCTCCCATGAGAATCTAATGCTGTGGCTGATCTGACAGGAGGCGGAGTTCAGGCAGTAATGCTCAGCTTGCCTACCATTCACTCCCTGCTGCGTGGACAGATTCCTAATAGGCCACAGACTGGGGTTTGGGGACTCTGATGTAAAGTACATGAAAGCGTATGCATAGGTTATAAGCAAATATCATGCTATTTTATATCAGGGACCTGAGAGTTTTTGGAGTTTGGTATCTTCAAAGGGGTCCCAGAACCAGTTTTCCATGGATATGGAGAGATAACTGTATTCTCTTCTAGGTTTTTCACTTTTCTGTTGCCCCTCAACTAACCTATTGCCAGTTTTTGTGTGTTTTCTCTCTGATGCTGTGAGGTCTAAGTAGAGACTGTGTTTTAGAACTTGGATTCTAGAAAAAAATTGTATACTTAAACTTCCATAAAAGTAGCAACTAGAGCACAAATAACTATCTATTTCTCACCACTTACACATAAGGTCCTTAGCTGATGATCACCCCTAATAGTTGAGTGTATAAATTCTGATGATCACCCCTAATAGTTGAGTGTATATTTCCCACAAACAAGGGCATTTTCTGACATAGCTGTGGTACAAGAGTCTAAATCAGAAGATTAACACTGGTACATTACCACCGTTAATCCTCACAACTCATTAAACTTGTACTATGTGAAATGATAATTTCTTTTAGATCCAATTCAGGATCACACATTGCATTTTGTGATCAGGATTTCTAGTTTCTTTCACTCTGGAATCCTTCCTGAGTTTTTGATTTTTATAATTTTGATATTTTTGAAGCTAGAGCATTGACTTTTTTTCTAATTAGCTTCAGATTGTGCAAATTGGGTAAGAATATTTCAGAAGTGGGCCTGAATTCTTCTTCTATCCTATCAAGAGGTGATTTGTTTATAATTCTACTAATGATGTATGCAGGCAATGTGTCTCAACTAAGATTGTCTTTGCTACCTTCTCCACTGTAAAATTACGCTTTTACTCTTTGTAATTAATAAGAGTCTTGTGGGAAGGTGCTTGAAACTATACAAATATCCATTTATTATCACATTTTATTTATACATTACTTTATGTATATCAATATGGACTTACAGCTTCATGTTTGATGCAATGGTTATAACACATTACTGAACTATTTCTGTCAATGCCCCCAGTTTTCTTCCATGTGGCCAATGGGCTTCTTTATTCTGCTTTATGTGCCCTTTGAGTTTCATTCATCTTTCTTTGATCATTCTTTTCTTTCTGGCATTTGAAGATGTTTTGGGGACATTTTATTCTTTCTCTGCTTCAGCTCTGTAATCAGTCACTTTTCCAAGGAGCCCTGGTTCTTTTTAATGAAAAATGGTATTTAGACACCAAGATCTAGGTGCTAGGTTTGCTCATGGCTATTGAAGTGTTGCTGCCCACAGACCTTCTTTGTGGACACAGTTATATATATATACACACACACACACACACACACACACACACACAGTCCTAATTTGCTCAGGCTGTCCTAATAAAATGCGACAGATTGTGTGGCTTACAAGATAGAAATTAGTTTTCTCACAGTACTGAAGCCTGGAAATCTGAGATCAAGGTAGAGGCCCATTTCATCCCTGGTTAGATCTATCTTCCTGGCTTACAGATGGCTGATTTTCTACTGTATCCTCATATGGCAGAGAGAGAGGGAACAAGATTTCTGGCATCACTTTTTATCAGAACATTTAATATTATTGGGTTTGGGCCCCACTTTATGACCTTATTTAACCTTAATAACTTTCTTACTACCAATATAGCCATACTGGGTATTAGGGCTTCATAGTATAAATTTTGGAAAGACACATATGTTTAGTCTGTAACACATATATAGTATGCAAACAGATACACTTAGAATTACTTTTATTCTATATTCATCTAGATATTTATAAACTATGAATTTTACGTTTATTTTTAATTTCAATGTATTATCACAGAGTTCTTTCTCCCTTTCCATATTTGCAAATCTTATCTCCAAAAGAAATCTGGCTTTAATTATTCTTAATACATATTATTTCTTTAATCAATCACTCTCCATGTGATCAGTCTCACCTAGGGACTGTGCTCTCACCAGAATTTATGTCCTCGTTACTATTCCCAAGTCTCTGCAAGTCTCTGACATCCAGGATGTTCTTCAAGAGGTATCAGTTCCAGTGCAGTCCTGTGGCAAGTGCCTGTATGAGTTTGAGACTATAGTAAATTATAATTGCAACTGTGAGTAGCCATTACTACTCACAGCAGTGAGACCCCAGAGAGAGACCTCATCTCTTAAAAAAGAAGTATCAGCTCCTTGATTCAGCATATTTGGATAATTTATTTCAGAAAAATAAAGAGTATTTTGAGCTGAAAGGCATCCTTTCACTTATAGTTTGAGAAAGCTGAGGACCAGAGTCATTAACATGACCCTCAGGCTGGGTTCTAATCAGTGACAGTGTCAGGGCTTCAGTCTCCATCGCTGATACAAATGCTCTGTTCCTTTTAACATGCCATAGCTTCCTCATTCTGATTAGAACACTGAAATGAGAATATTAACAGTTCGTGTGTATGTTTAATACCTCCTGATATCACATGCAAATAATTGTAAAATAACTCATCTACAAAGCCATGTGAGTCATCTTTTAGATTTTTGCCATGTGTGTATGTGTCTTTCTGCTTTCTCTTGTTTCTGTAAATACAACCTGTATTAGAGAGAAAAGTTTATGAGGCCATTAGCTCCTGAGGTAGACGTGTGATGCAATAACTAGTATTCAGTGACAGGAAGAAAATAAATAAATAACATTAACCACTAAATGAATCTTCATGAATATCTTGTCCCTTCCTGAGGGCTTCTGAAGAAAGAAGCCATTGAGATATCTAGGCAGATGATGTTCCAGGGAAAGGAATGGGCACCTGCTCTAACCCTGTGTATTCTTTTTTGAACCTTTCATATAGGTACAATACAAATAAACATATCATTAGTCAATTTCTCTTTTTTTTCTTTGGGATTATATCAGCAAATACATTTTGGTATCAGAGTCACTTGAAGATTTGATACCTAGTCTGTCTTGCTTAGCCTAACAGTTTATAGGATTGTTGCTTCAGTTTATTGAATATATGCTGAACTAATACAATCTAGTTGAAATTTCAGAGAGATATGATCATCCAAGGGTGAACACGTGTTTTTAGAATCTTCTTTGGAACATGGTACATAGTATACATTTAACAGATTTTTGTTATTAGGTAAAATGACCACATTTAAAGAAATAGCTTTTCTTTTATGAGTCTTAAATAAAGGAAGATACCAAATAGTGTCTGTTATTTTAATGTAACTGATCCTGTCTAGTGCTGTCTGCACGAAAGCAAAATTATTCCACTCAAAGCAGTCAGCATGAGCAGAATTTGTGGTTTCATATATTCAATAACTTAATAAAGTTATTGAGCTTATTCAGGTCCTTTATGCTTGGAATATAGTATTGAACAATGCAGACAATGTCCTCCTCATTAACTTTATATTCTAATTGAGGAAACATACAGCAAACTAAATTTTTTAAAAAATCTATTAGCTTGTATTAGTCAGTATTTTCCAGAGAAACAGAACCAACAGGATGTGGATGGATAGATAGAAAGATAGATAGATAGAGACAAAGAAAGGTTTATTTTCAGGAATTGGCTTACACAGTCATGGCAATTCAGGTACAAGTTCACAATATGCACCAGATTGGCAGGTTTTAGACACAGAGAAAGGATTCATAGCCCAAGTCCAAATACCATCTGCTGGAAAATTCCCCCTTACATGGTAGAAAGTCAGTCTTTATCCAATTAAAGCCTTCAATTGACAGGATGAGGCCCACCCCCACGATGGTGGGAAATCTGTTTTACTTAAAGTCTACTAATTTAAATATTAATGTCATCTCAAAAAAACCTTCGTGGAAACATCTAGAATTACGTTTGGCCAAATATCAGGGCACTGTGGCCCAGTCAAGTTGATAGATAAAATTAAGCATCACAGTGGTGTGAAGTGCTAGAGAGAAAAACAGAACAGGGTAAAAACAAAGCTTGTTGGCTGGTGCTATTTTAAGTAGGGTGGGCAGGATAGCCTCTCTAATAAGATAGCCTTTGAGCAAAGACTTGAAGGAAGAAGCCATTGGGTCCTCTAGGTGGATGATATTCAAGTCCAAGTGAGGAAACAGTGTAAGTTCAAATCAGAGTAAGTTCAAGAGTGGGTAGCAGGAGATGGAGTCACAGAGTTGCAGTAGACAAGGCCACTTTAAGAACTTTGGATTTTAGGTTCTGATAAAGAAGTAAGTAACATGATCTGGCTTATCATGTTTTGTGTTCTATTTCCCTTACTAGACTGTAAAATAATTTAGGACATCCAAGCTCAAGGCCTGGCAATTGGATTATTGACTGACTATAGGACTTAATGAATTCATCTACATGACTAAACCTAGGAGGAAACTAATATAACTCTTATTAATGAAGTTACAAATGTATATTTGTAAACCTTTTTTAAAACCTCAAAAATAAAGAAATATTTCTTCATGAGTTTGGCATTTAGATAATCCACACTAAACAAGGTATCTAAAGCCACGGTCTTCAATATGGTAGGCCCCAGTCACACGTGGTCATTGGAAATTTGAAATGTGACTTGTCTGCATTGAGATAAGCTATAAGTATATGCTACCCACCAGATTCCAAATACTTGGTATGAAATAAAATATAGTGTAAATATACCCTTAATTGTATTGATTACTCATTAAAACGATAGTATTTTGAATATGTTAGACTAAATAAATGTATTGTTATAATTAATTTCACATGCTTCTTTTTACTTTTTAAAATGTAGCTACTAGAAAATGTAAAATGACATACGTGGTTTGCAGTTCGGACTTACATAATATTTCTGTTGAACAGTGCTGATATCAATGCTTTAAACAATGTTTCACATGCCACAGATATACATACCTATAAGTTGTGATATTTTGTTTTTGTGATTTATTCTTTTGATTCCCAAACCCTGTTCCTAATTTTCATCTGCAAAGCTGTTACATGTTCTATCAAATTAGTGATCATGATAACTTATCCTTTGCTGCCCCTGAGACAGAGAAAGGCTTTAGACCTGATTTGAAACATTACATATTTGCTCCCAGGCCACGCAAGACATAAAAACAAAAAAAAAAAAAAAAAAAGAAAGAAAGAAAGAAAAAGCAGCTAATAAGCAATGTAAGACAAGAGGAAAAAAATGTATCATAATGGCTTTGAAACTGGCAAGTAAATTATCTGAGAAGAAAGCCTTCTCAGTCTCTCCAGTTGCATGGTAAACTCCCTGAAGGCAAGAACTATGTTACGCTTAATCATTCTTCCATGTGCCTATCAGAATTGTTCAGCACTGCAAGAGCTAACCAACCCAAAATGAGGATGCCAAGGCTTCACACCGTTGCCACTTTGGGGTCCTAAGTTCCTTTCATTGAAGAAGGAATTATTGAGAATATTTTCTTCAAATCTTTTTTTTTTTAATTTTTATTTATTTATTGTTTTTGAGATGCTATCTCACTCTGTTGCCCAGGCTGGAGTGCAGGGGCACAATCTTGGCTCGCCGCAAGCTCCGTCTCCCGGGTTCCCTCCATTCTAGCTGGGACTACAGGCATCCGCCACCACACCCGGCTAATGTTTTGTATTTTTAGTAGAGAGGGGTTTCATGGTGTTAGCCTGGATGGTCTCTATCTCCCAACCTGGTGATCTGTCCGCCTTGGCCTTCCAAAGTGCTGGGATTACAGGCGTGAACCACCATGCCCGGGCTTTAAATCTCAATTTTTTAATAAATCCATCCATTGGGAATTTCACCCATAATTTTCAAGGTCACAGCCAAAACCCTACATTTATTTAGTTGTCAATACTCTTTCATATTCCTATCCACCCCCAAACACCATGGAGTTTGTTTGTTTAAATATGACCCATCCTCTACCAAGCCTCTCCCTTTTCCTTCTTTTGCTCCCTTTACCCTTGCACTTTACCCAACCAAACTCACATTCTCTCATTAAAAAAGCACCCAGACTTCCTCACCTCTTTGCATGAAAACTCCCCTAAAAGCATCACTTTCACTGTGGTGGACAGAGATATGATTGCTTCATCCTTTGCATCCTACCTGCCTGAGGTCTTGGAGTCACAGAAAATATTCATCTCTCCTCACATTTCCAGACACTAATGTTCACACTTAAGTTCAGAACTTTGCAACCATTTTTTACGTGGGATGTTGCAAATTCTTTGCTTTCAAGCAAATGCCTCTAATTTATCTGCCACTGCACAAGCCAAAGTGACCTTTCTAAAATGCAAATCTGATCTGGTTGTTCTGACACTTAAAGCTTATTTCAATAACTTCTATTTCTTTTAGTTTGAAAGGCACATAAATAAACAATTCTTTATTAAGGTTCTCATGTCTTACTATAATTTGTCTCCTACGTCTTACCTACATCTACCCTTTCAGTTAAATGTCACAAGCTATTCTTTTTACTAAGAATAATCTTTCCTTTTCCCCTTAGGTTTCATTGTTCTTATTTATCCTTCAAATCTCAGTTTAGATGATTCTCCAAAGAATCTCTAATGCCACAAAATGGACGTAAGTGATCTCCAATTTCTCATATAAGAACTATGTTGGTAATCATTGTTTATTTTAGAGTCATTTACCACTTTTCTTTTCTAGTAAGTTGTATTTGCTTAGCGCAGAAACCATGTCTATCTTGTCCAGTATTATATTCTCAGGTATACCATACACACGGAGTAGTACAACATTTACACAGAGTATTCATTACTAATATTGGTTAATGATAATAATAAATAAATATTGGTTAAATGAATGAAAAGCATCTTTGAAATATATTATTTTCTAGTTAACAATACAAGACAACAAAACTTCCAAATTACAAGGTGATTTTGTGTATTTTCAGTTATCTGGATTAGGCTAGGCTGTAATAGAATATATAAAATAATAAAATCACAAATTTAGAATTGAAGAAACTCAACTTTGTTTCCCACCTCTGCAACTATCTAGCTGTTTGACCTTGAGCAAGTTGCTTACCACTTCCAAACGTTTTTCCTTTGAATCCAACTTTGTAATCTTGACTATATAGTTGAGTTGAAAGAATTAAATGTGGTGGTATTCAAAAGTGCTTGGTTCAGTGCTTTCTTAGTACAAATTTAACGCTCAGTAATGTAAGCAATTGATCTATGTAGGCTAAATCCTTACAAAATAATGTCCACCATTTGATCGTTCATTTTCCCACGTAAAAATATTTGGAGACTTTACTTTTTTGGTATTCAAACAATTTTGTGAAATTCAGGCAATTTTTACTTACAACGGATATATATTCAATAGAGGATATCATGTGGCTAACGCGTTTATGAAGCATCAATTGATTAACTATTCTTCTTTGCTCTGCACATAGCTCATTAGTTATGGGTACAGGCAGTAAAATTTCCTAAAAAGACTAATAGCCACATTTTTATCAGATAGATATTCTTTTGACTGCCAGTGAGAGAAAAATACCACTAACAATAGTGTATTGATGCCATTCTCTGTGATTCTCTTGGCCTGCCGAAATAAGATCACAGGATGGCTTTCTCAGTTCCGTCTCCTCTGTGTTCAAGGCAGGAAGAAAGAAGATAGCAAAGGATTAGCCATGTTTATCCCTTTTATCAAGAAAGCTAAGGTTTGCAGACAGCCTCAGAATACTTTTCCACAATTGTATGGGCTGGAAAAGTGAATGTTTTATGTTTTCGCCTATATTAGATGTCTACAAGAAAGGAACCATGACAACCTTATATTTTTGATGCAGCATATATTGAATTCTTACAAAGTTCTAGGCCCTATGCTAAACAAATGATTTATCTATTTTCTACCTTCAAAAGAACCCCATGAATTGGAAGCTAATACATCATGCCCATCTTCCCACTGCCTTCCCCTGTCCCTCTCCCCCACCACATTAGGTTCTGAAATTAAGCAATGCATCAGATGACTACTTTATCTTACATTATTTGATAGAACAATAGACCTTAAAACACTAGTATCATGATCTTGAATATTCATTGAGTGCTTCCTTCAGCCCAGAGCTGAGGTTCCAAGGGGTCTAAGTCTTGACTTACAGTGTAAATGGTGAGTCAGGCCATACACACATAGAGAAAGCAGGCATAACAAGGATAAAAGAAAGGTTTAGTGCCTGTTTGGAAAGAAGGTGATAGGTGGAAATTTATGCACATTATTTTGGAAAACTAATTTGGAAACAAGCTCAGGTGTAGAACAGGTATTGAATATAAGATTTTATCAGGTGTGAATGGGGCCTAAAATGCCAAGCTAGATAATATGGACCTCACATTTTAAAGAAGAGGAAATTATTCATGGGCTTTGAGCAAGAGTGAGAAAGTGAAGGAGCGACACTAAAAATAATGCAATAGAAATAATAATCTAGGAGCTGTGTGTTTCCACGCACAAACATTGAAAGGCAAGAGGAGTTAGGGAGAAGGCTGGGAAGGCTGGAAACAGATTTTACTGGAGACTTATATTCTAATGGAGACCTTTTCTGAATTGAGGGCAACCAACACTTGGACATATTTTCAGGTCTTTTCTTTACACAAGAAACACTTTTCAGATATAGCAATACGGTGATATTCCAAATCCAAGGCATGCAACTAACTTTAATACAAAGGAACCACTTCTCTAAAGGAAGTTATTACACAACCCAGTGCAGTATGTTCCACAGTTAGATCAAGGTGAATTCCTCAACAAGAGCTTTTGACTTCAAATAACTTTGCAGACCTTGAATTTTTCAATTTCCTCTGCATTTATGATTTGTCAGATTGGACTAGCAGAAAGGTTATATGTTTAGAACCAAAGATCAGTAGCCTGTGAATCACATAGAAATGGCAAAAAATCTTTATTCAAGTGATGCTTACAAAGCTATTCATGTGCTTTTGCTACAAGAAGGCATTAGCTCAGAAGAAAGCTGTGCACTAGTAAACATTATCATCTGATTGATGAGCTCATTTTCTCTCCAAAGTGTGTATAGCACAATGAATCAGGTAATAAAGAGGTCAGCAACTGCAGGTTTGCACTTAACTACAGTTTATTATATTTTAGAAACGATTCAATATGGTTGTACAATCGGCAGTATAAATCATCTACTTCATATTTCCAGATTCTATTTCAGCCATAGGAAACTGACTTTTTTTTTTTTTTTTTTTTTTTCAATGACTGGTAACTTAAACATCCTTGCATAACATGGTTTTTTTCCTCCGTGAATGAAACTTTCATTATTTGCATATTAAAAACCATTTTGAACAACAGAGATCGATGCTTTGAGTTATATAAGCAGATGTCAATTCTGAAAATGAAAAAATCTTCCCATTGTCCTCATAAATATATATAATTGGGTCTAGGTCAATATTGAATATCACTGCTTTGGAATTAAATATTACCTTTTTATTTTATTTTATTTTTTTGAGATGGAGTCACACTCTGTCACCCAGGCTGGAGTGGGTGATCTTGGCTCACTGCAACCTCGGTCTCCCAGGTTCAAGTGATTCTCCTGCCTCAGCCTCCCGGGTAGCTGGGATTACAGGTATGTGCCACCACATCAGGCTGATCTTTGTATTTTTAGCAGAAACAGGGTTTCACCATGTTGGCCAGGCTGGTCACAAACTCCTGACCTCAAGTGATCGCCTGCCTTGGCCTCCCAAAGTGCTAGGATTACAGGCATGAGCCACCACATCCGGCCTAAATATTACTATTCTTGAAATGCAACATTGTTCCATTGGTTCACACTGTAAATTTAATTTAAGTGTAAATATTCCTCAGAAAACTAAGAGATTGGGATTTGAGAGTGATGAAAATAAAAATAATCATTAATGCATTAATGTAACTTGATTTAATACTGATATGAACTTTAATATAAAAGATAAAGAAAAGCACACAAAAATAAGTCAGAATTAACAGGTAACATGGACAATTATAAGAAGTTTAGCTTATTGACAATAAAATATCAACATTTATTTTATTAATTGTATTGTTTATTAGCAACTGATCAAAGAATTGGTTAGAGTTATTGAAGGCATCCTATGCCCAAGATACTGTGCCCAGCACTTTGCTGAGTGCAAGAAAGAAAAATGAGTCTGGCATGGCCCTTTCTTCAAGGAGTTTATAATTTATAAAGAGAAATAAAACATTGCTAACTGTCAAATAAAATGCTAGTGTTATCAAGCAAATGACAGCTAAAATTCTACAGGCGTTGAGAGAAGGGGAAGGTGAATACTGGCTGGGCCTGGTTTGCCATATTGGCAGCATCAGGAAAGGGTTGAGGCTATTGCTTTGATCAATAACTTAAAAGAAAGCTGTGATTTAGACCTGCACAAAAAGATAGTGCTCTGGAGGATGCCAGGAGAGGCAACTGCAGTGAACAGCTCTTTAGTTAGTGGTTTAATTGAAGGCAAATGCAGAAAAAAAAAAGCTATCAGGATAATAGGCCAAAACCAGATTATGGAGATTTTGAATGTCAAACAGAACTTTATCTATTGGATTAGGAGAAGCTCCTGAATGTTTTACATAGGGAGAATGAAAGAAAATGTGTTCTAGAAAGATGAATGACATGGTTTGTTGGAAATCGGGTGGAATAGAAGGTTAAAACATTTATGAGGAGATTGTGGTAGTACTCTAGACTTTATGAAATAAGGGAGGAGCTGACGGAGTAGAGGACATGGTAGCTAGAAGTCTCGGTATTATAGAAGTGAATTACTTAATGGCTGGTGTGCTGTGGGAGATCTGGGAATATTCTCCATGGTCTTTGGAATAGGAGGCACTGTAGCTCTTCTGGGGCAAAGGAGGACAGCTGTTATTCTTGGACTCATAAAAGGATGCCTTACTCTAGAGATGTGAAAATTCTCTCCCGCCTTCTTTATAGAAGGATATAAATGTTAAGCACTACTCACTAAACTGTGAAAATAATCAGTAACATTTGATGCCTTAATTAAAGACTGAACTGGGATTTTTACTCCTAGAAAAATTACTATAGGAATACGGAATAAAATTACCTTAATTAAGATTTATTTAGAATGGAACCACGCCAGCCCTCAGATTTGTAAATTATCCCAAGACATTTTTAATAACTAATTTACCTTTTGACCTTTAAAAGTTTCCTCAAACTCATTTTCTATTTAATCCACTGCGTATTTCTTGCCTAGATGAACCTGAGGTAGAGAGAAATGTATGTAATTCATAGTTGTAAATTCCAAGATCATGGAAAATATAAGGCGAGGTCAAGAGCTAAATCCTGAAGTCCGGTTTCTGCTGTCCTTCTCTCATTTCACTATTAATGCATAGTCCTCAGTCACGCTTTAAAAAATCATTTCTCATTCAAAATTCATTACATTTTAATTGCAGATTTATTAACAAACTGGCGGCTTTGTATTGATTTCTGCAGGATGTTGTGGAAACTGGGAACAGGCACAGAGCACCTTGTAAGACTGACAGCACTTCACACTAAGTGGCAAGGATGTTGTTACATGCAAACACTTGAAAAAGAGCAGAGCAGAACAAAGCGTTCAGGAGTGGTGTGAGACAGAAAAGGACTACCGGAAAAAGTGAGGAAAGAGAAAATATACAGTTGGGATTCATGGCTTCAATGTTGATAATACATGATTACCTTTGATTTACGGTATACCTTTGATTAATTCTTAGTGCAAATGTCATGCCTATATTCCATGCTAGAGTCTTCTAAAGCAAAAGTGACACCCACAGCATGTTAGAGACTATAATATGCAAACATAATCAAATACTGAGAACCTACTTTAACATTCCCTTGTCTGTACATTCACAGAAGAGGTCTGTTGTGCACATATCCTACCAAATTTCCAGAGAGGGATGAAAACCCTCAATCCCTACTCTATACAAAGCTAAAATATATATTTTATTTGAACATCAAGGTGGTTCATATTTCAGGTTTGATCTCTATATTTAACAATTTTGGATCTGGACAGAGAAAGTAATTATAAGTAAAATATTTCTATATGTCACTCATAGACAGTGGTGATCTCAGAATCAAGGCCCCTGTTCTCACAAGTGTAAGAACACACAATAGGAAAATGGCTTATATTATTTGAAAATACATTAATCATCTCAAAATTTGAAAAAACAAAACAACAACAACAAAAACTTCAATGTGCCTTTAAGGAAACAGCATCTTCTCTGTATTTTGTGCCCAAGATATCCTTAACTTTCTCTTCAGCTTGACTTAACTTTAGACAGGCTTCTTTCTGATGATAAGCCCCTGATGTCCCTTTTCTTTAAAAGCATTTACTTTAGAAACTTTGCAATGGTAAATTCTCTTTCTGTGCTTTTGAGATGTAAATCTCCTACAATTCAGAAATGTCTTTCTGAATAAAAAAGAGATGGGTGCGATCTCTGAGATATAATCATCAAGAAAGACAGGCCCTTGTCTCCTATTCTCTCTCGGAGAGTAGGAGCTTAACTTTGATGGGAAACAACTAGTAAACCCAGGTGGTCTGATCACATTGACTAACCTACCACCCAAGGTCATGCGGTACTTTTCCATTCACACACACCAGCATTAAAAGAAAATCCTACCTTTTTTTCCCCCGTGGAGTTGAGCTCAATCTCCCGCTATTGCAACAGCCATACCCCTATTTTAATAGTCTTGAATGAGGTCTTCCTTGGCATTCTAAACAAATATCCTGTGCAATTTTTATTTTATATTTGTGATAGAAAAAAATATTTAGGTTAGTAAATATGCCACATACAAAATTTAATTACAAGTCTATTTATTTCTGAACCAGACTTTTAAAACAAATACACATTCCTATAGAAAAATCCCTGAAATAACTTACCCCATCAGCATCCTGCTTGGAAAAAAATTTAACATGCAAGATAGAGAACTACATCTTAGTTGAGTAACATTTCATAGATTACTGGTGTCATTGCCAGGTGTGACCATGACAACAGAACGGTATCACTTTCTAAAGAGGCCTCTTGATTTTGCATTCAGGAAAATCTACCCAATCTCTCCTTTCTAAAATCTGCTTCAAACCTCCATGTACACATGCTCTCCATGACCCCTGTGCCATGTTTTATTGTACAGGAAGGTATAGTAACCCAGGTTCAGGTTGTCTACTTAGTGCTACTCATACTTTTGCAGAATACAAATGACCTGGGAACTTGTTAGAAAAGAAGATCTCTGAAGACCAATCTTCAGATAATCTAATTCCACAGTTCTTCAGTGACAATTGGTAATTTTTACAAAGTTCGGTGGGCAATTTTGAAGCAGGCTAACATGGATCACAATTTAACAAATTCCCTTTACACTTCCTGTAAGAAGTAGAAATTTTCAGAACTCAGTCTTTAATAATTGCTCCCAGATTCCTTTAAAAAAAAAATATTGGCCCCAAAGTAACTTTAGCTTCATGGCCCAGCCCAAGTTGCCAGATCACTTACAACCAGGTCCCTGGGTTTCTGTCCCTCTCCAGGAAGGGGAAACAGACAATAAGAAGCTCCTATTTCTGTCTAATTCAAAACTCTTGAAATTCTGCTTTTATTCTGTCTAGTTTATTTCTAAACTCTAAAAGTAAAAGAAGTGATTGGAACAACTTACCAATTTTTTCTTAAAAATACTGAATCTTTTTTAAACAAAACAAAACAAAAAACACTAATTTTCATCTCTGAATGATGCTCAGCCAGAGAACTTTCCTAAATTTCTTTCTCTGATGGAAGTTTTCAAGAAGAAAATAGCTATGTTAGATTCTATTATGCACAGATCAATGCATGAGACTTGATTGAAATGTTGTATTTAAATGAAATTGTTCAAGAAATCACATGGAGACTCATACGATGACAGCCACATTATCTTTTTCTTTTTTTTTTTTGAAAAGTCCATTATTTTATTAATAATCACAGATACCTTTTTCCAAGATGGATTAGGGTAGCATCTGTATGAGATTTCATTATTATAGTTTCATTTATAGAATTAAAGGATTAAATATTTATTTTTTAAATGTACTTTTTGTTCCTTTTCAGAAATTCATAGAATGGTATATATTTGGATAGGCATGTGATTGCTTTAATTTTTTTTTAATACTTTAATTTCTGGGATACATGTGCAGAACCTGCAGGTTTGTTACATAGGTGTACACGTGCAATGGTAGTTTGCTGAACCCATCAACTCGTCATCTACATTGGGTATTTTTAGGTATTTTTCCTAATACTATCCCTCTCCCAGCTCCCCAGCCCCCAACTGGCCCTAATATATGATGTTGTCCTCCCTGTGTCCATGTGTTCTCACCGTTCAGCTCCCACCTATGAGTAAGAACATGCCGTGTTCGGTTTTTTGTTCCTGTGTTACTTTGTTGAGAATGATGGTTTCAGACTTCATCCATTTCCCTGCAAAGGACATGAACTCATCCTCTTTTATGGACAGCCACATTATCTTTCATGTCCACACTTTCATAGACAATTAACACAGGACTTCTAATTTCAAAAGCATTGAAACCAGAGTTACTTACTTTGTCTTCTTACTTCCCAGTGAAACTGCCAGTCTTCTTGACTTTATTTTATATTTAACAGGGAACAAAATACACCAATGATAGCTTCCATATTTGTATATCCCCTAATTTGGCAGGGAATATAAATTTGTATATTATAAAAAATTTATAAGCTCCAGTATAAATTTATATATTAGCTTAAATATTTTTATTTTTACATTCTTAAAGAGTCACATAGACTGAGACTCAACAAAAACTACTATTTATTGCTGCCATTGGCAAAAATAAACATAATACCAGATATAATTCTATAATTCATTGAGTTCTTACTATGTGCCACACACTTGACATTATTGTACTTCTGTAAACCATCTTTTAAGACAGTGTCAATTCCATTTTACTGACAAGAGAACTGAAGATCAAGAAGGTGAAAGAACTTGATCAATTGAAAGTTTATTTTAACTCCTGTCTAATTTTAATGCTGGTATTCTTTCTATGAAATTGCATTGTTTATTTACTTGGAAGGTGGAGATATGTCAAAGCCAGAAAATATTCCAAAATAGAAAGCTATTGTTTGCTCATAAAAATCTTCCCTGTTTTCTATCACCCTTACCAATTACTTTCAACGTAGAACAGCACTCTTACCAATTACTTTCAAAGTAGAACAGCACTTTATAATATTAAAAAAATTTTTTAATCAAATTTTACTGTTTAAAATACCCATCTTCTCCACTTAAGACTGAGTTGTTTTGTGCTTCCTGATAAATTTCTTCTTTTAGCACAGTGCTTAACAAGGAATTGATATTTCATCAATATTTGTTGAAAGTAAAAACAAATGGATGACCACATGTTCTGAGTGTCCTCTATATCCATAGTGTGACTAGGACCATACATCTCAAACACTTGCTCCCCTAAATTTCTGAGTGAAGTTCACTGGGGTGTATAATACCTGGTTCATAAGGTGAACATTTGTAGAAACAACCCTACTGGTTAAGTATTGCTATTCATTCTTCTGAAATAAAGGAACTTTTCAGAAGCCAATATTTATAATCTAGTTTGACCTTCCTTGGATTTTCTTAGCAAGGTATCACAGAATGACTTTACAAAATGGGAGTTGGTGTTCTTTTTTTATTTTTCATGTATTAGCAGTTAAGAATTGGAAAAACACCTCAGGAATGCGCTGCAATTTACACCTACAGTTGGATTTTATGCAATCCCGTTATTTTCCTTCACGGTCATTGACTACACTCTGGAATTAGAAATAGACATATTCCATTAGACTTCTCTTCCTTTTTCTTTTGTTTCTTTGGTTGCTTTCTGCATCCCACTACACAATGGTTTGCCTTGAAATAAGCTTTGGTGGGCAACCTAGAATTTTGGTTTGGATGTCAATAGCTGCAACAGATTCCCTGAAAAAAGAGTTTTGTCATTTGCAATTTGAGAATTTGAATACTCAACTACCAGTATCAGACCATCTTGACTTTGTTATTTTCCCAGGAAATAAAAGTATAAGCAGCACTGTGAACACCTGGAACTGGATGGAAAAGCCCTCAAGGACTTAATGGACATGATTGTTGCTCATATTGGCCACCCATCCTAGCATTTTAGCACCTTTTTTCATCAGTAGAGAGCATCACAAAATCATGGTCTGGAAGAAATTTTAAGAAGTTGTCTAGAAAGAGTGGTCAGAGCTTTACTACATTTACTGAATTAACTTCCCATGTTTGCTAGTTTTACTACCGTAGGAATGTTGCAGTTAAGCAGAAGGTACAATGATTATGAATACAGACTCTATAGCCAGAATTCTTTGGTCCAAATTTGACTCTATCTCATACTAGTTATGCAACTTAATCATTCTGGGCCTCAGCATTCTTATTTTGTAAAATGTATGTAATAATATAAGTACCTGCCCTGTAGATACTTATGTTGATTAAGCTAGTTTAAACATTTAAGGTGACTGGAAGAGTTACTGGAATAGACTAGTCCTGTATAAATATTTGCTTAAAATGTGTGTCTTTATTATGGACTTTATAATTCTATCATTTTATATTTTTATTTCATTAGCAAAAATAAGGATCATATCTTTATTAGCAAACCCTACTTATCTTAACGGTGATATTTTGGGTGATGTAGAGGACAGTCTAGAACATCTGGTAACTTCTGTATCCTGGTAACTCCCAGTAACTGTAATCAAGGTCAAAGAGGAAGCCCTCATTACAACCCCCATGTTTCAGAGGATGTGGCTGAAACCAACATCTCAGATCATTCCCAAAGTCGTAAGAACTGTATAGTAGTAGGATGTGGATTGGAACCCCACACTCTTCTATTCTTATCAATTTTTACCATCAATACAAATCTGTCAAAATACTATATTTCCTTTAGAAATAAAAATAAACAATTTTGTTATGGAGTGAAAAGTTACCAATGGAAAGAGAAGACAGAATATTTCCAGATTAAAACAAACTAAAAACTGTCATCTGCCCTAAAACTGTTGTTGCTTAGGGCGATTATGATAATTGAAATCTGTGACCCTGTATATTTTGGTTCACAGTGTCAACAAATGTTATTTTAGTTCAAACTGCTAGTTAAGTGGACTTTCAGTTGCAAACTCTTCTGCCCACTCTCTGGCCCAAACCACAACGAGGCTAACAAGCACCTGAGACCCTCTCAAGTTTCTCTTGTCTAGCCTGAACTTGGCACTCGTGAGAAAAGATTTCTTGAAGCTTCTGGTAGAGGCACTTGAATAATAATGATTTGATGTGGACAAAGGAAAACCTTCATCTATTCTTCCATTCCTGTGAATGAATAAGATAGCTATGAGCCTCAGGTTACTCTGGGCCAAGCTACGTCAGATCATCATCACTACAAAAAATTCTGGAAGAAAAAAAAAAAAAAAATTCTGGAAGAACGAAATGACACTAAATCCATTTTCAAACTAGCTTCGATTCTATGTTTCTGTTTACCGTAAAACTCAAAGTTGATAACATATTCCTACTGTCTAGCCTATATTTCACAAGTAAAATTACTTAATATAGATCTGGAAGAGAAATGTAACTCCTTTCATAAAAGATTATTCAATATGCATTTAAAACCAGGATTTAACAGGACCTTACTTTGCTACTCTGAAAATTTTTAATTCTTTTAGTCTTTTCTTATGTAACTATTCCCTCATTCTTTTAATAATTTGCTCTTTTCCTCTGGGCTCTCATTAAAGTCTTTGTTTCCTGCTTTATGCGTTGGACTCAAAAGATGAAAGCACGCTTTAATTATGACCTTAATTGCATTACTATTCCTTGGAGAGTTCCTAGAAATATTATATATCTCAGGACCTAGATTTACTTGTTGAAGAAAAAACACACTACATTGCTGGCTGTGGCTGATAATTAATTGAGTCATTTTGCAGATAATTTAAAACCAAAGAAATATTTTCAAACTTTTAATATTTGGAGGTCATTTATGTCTCATTGTTAGTGGTTGAAGTCTACTCTGTTTATCTGTCAGTTTCTACGGTTTGATTTTTTATTAAGAACTTTATCTTGTATTCTAGAATAGTCCAAAAAGTACACCATATCAATAGGTACATATATCAGAAAAACGTTCCTTGGTTATAGGCATCAGAAAATGACTCTGAAAAAGTCAGACAACATATAATTTATTATAATATCAAAGGAGGTTCACAGAATCAACTGAAAACACAAAGTCAACTTGGAAATGAGGAGATACCAAGGCAGAGCTGAAGACTGGAAGCTGCAGCTGTAAAAACATTGTGCCATAGGAAAGCAAAATGGTAGGTTATAACTGCTGGTATGTGCAAAATTAATAGCCAACACTGAGCAACTACTAATTGTTTTGCATCTGTTAGTTTTTTAAAAATCATCACTATGAGTTGTCTGTTATGATTTTCTCCATTTATAAATGAGGAAACTAAGGCAGAATGATGAAGCAGCCTGTCCCATGTGGCGAACAGAGTCAAGCCCAGCAAGCTCATTCTTGCATTATGTAGAACACTGATGCCACTTGTTGTAACAGAAACTCCAAGAATTTTCAGTCATTTTGATCTTTTGCTCGGCATTCAAAATGAATGAAAGGATCATCAGATTAGCCCCAATACCAAGGAGGAAGAGCTAATTTCTCATTTTGAAATTAGGGCACTGCTAGAAAGGGGAAATGGATGTCAGAAAGCCAAAAATAAAAAGGCATGCTATAAGAAGTCCGCCCTTCATCACACTTCACTGAAATGAATATTTGAGATTGTCTTCCTTATTTAATGGGAGAAGGTAAACACACTAATTTATTTTACATAACTACTTTTAGTTTGATTTCAAAAATACATAATTATCTACATTTTGAGTTATCACACAGAGTAAAGATATCTTGACTGAAATATTTTCAGTTTGTAACCATGAAATTACTTTTGTCTGAAATAAAATTATAACTGTGGTAATATAACAGAAGGACGTGCTGTACTAAATGAAGCAGCAAAGGTATTAACAAGTGTGGTGTTAAGAACAGGATGCTTTCTTTCATCAAGTGGAGTCAAGAGGAATCTTATGTCTCAAAAGCAAGCAGAAGTGTTACAAAACGATCTTCTTTCTCCCAGGCAATACAACTGCAAAGCATTGTTCAAGGTCACCATGGGTGCGTACATTTGCAATGTAATGGAATATGCAATTATTCATAAAATGAATTCACTGGTTTTGAAAAATGAAAAACTCCAAATAAATACATGCTCAGTGTTTTAAGGTAAGAATATTATTCAAGTATGTGGCTTATGTTGGCATTGTTTAACTAGGCTGAGGTTTCTTGCTTTTTTTGTTTGCTTCTTTAATGTGATTTGCTAATTTCATGCTTCCAGAATGTCAACAAGGGTAATAAAATAGCAATTTAAGGCCACATTAAAAGCTGAACTAAATGGCACCATTCTACAGAAGACATTAAAACAAAATAACAGCATGTCCTCCTATCAGAAGGCATCTTTGTAGCTTTAATGTAGAGTGGAGAAGAAAGATCTTTATTTTTCCTGCCCCCTACTTTCTGTGCCAGGGATGATGATGTTTGTGGGACTAGAAGGCCTAGCTTGTTGCTGCTAAAATAATTCTTGTGACAAGTAAATTCTTTCTCTTAAAAAAAAAGTTTAAAAAATCACTTTATTAAGATATGATTGGCATTAAGAACCTGTAGATATTTTATGTGTACAACTTGATATGTTTGGATATATTTATACACTTATGAAAGTATCAGATCATCATCCCTATCAATGCCATAAATTTATTCATCACTTTCAAAAGCTTCCTCCTAGAAACTTATTTTTGGAGTTTGTTGTTGGTGTGTGTGTGTGTGTGTGTGTGTGTTTTCTTTTTGTGATAAGAACACAACATAATGGAAACAACTAATATCCATGTATGGTTACATGGATAAAGAAAAGGTGGTAAATATAGACAACAAAATATTATTTCAATCTTTAAAAGGAAGGAAATCCTGCCATTTGCAACAACATGGATGAGCTTGAAGTATATTATGTTAAGATAAATAAACCAGACACAGAAAGACAAATACTGTGTGATATCACTTATATGTGGAATCAATTCTCTTTTCACTTGAATAATTCACATTCTTCTTAGAGTAGGATTGTAAGATTTGACAGTTGATTTGAATACACAAACAGGGCAGCCATGTTGTCTGTATTCTTAATAGGGGCTCACGAGAAGGAAACTCACCTGGATATTAAAGGCTGGTAAACTTAGTCTCTCTCCACCAGTATCAGTAGAGTTGGCAATATTTACATTGTCAATGTTAAGGGCATTGAATCAGGAACTCTTCCCCCGACTCCATCAACCTCTCACCATAAGCATGCCTGGTGAATAAGGTAACACTATTTTTTGATATGCTCCTTTCTTCCCAATTGGTTCCATGTGGATTCTCCACCAATATTCACATTATGCCATTTTCCTATGATATTCTGTGTGAATTTATAAGGTTGTCTTTACATCATCCACCTAAGTAGTGACAAAGTAGAAAAGTCAGTGAAGAATACAAGAAACTTGAGACTGAAGTTCAGAGAAAGATTAAAAACCTACCCAAAAGTGACTTAGAATTTGTTAGTATTGACATTATTTTAAAGCACTTCTTTACTCATGTCTTACTGTCATCTGATAACATGTTGTGTTAGGAAGGCAAGATGTTACTTAACTTCACAGAATATGAAACTAAGAGACTAAGAGAGTTGGGGTCAAATGTAAGATATATTCTACAATCATGACAATAGCTATCAATACAAGCCTTTAGGTGGAATTTTATGTACAGGAAATATGCAGAAACTTCAGCATACTTCTTGGACAAATTGATTTTACTTTTGTACTCTGACTGATGCTAATCCCAAATGCTCTGTTTTTGTGAATATAAGAATTTATTTTTTGGCTGGGTGTGGTGGCTCACGCCTGTAATCCCAGCACTTTGGGAGGTTGAGGTGGGTGGATCACAAGGTCAGGAGTTCAAGACCAGCCTGACTAACATGGTGAAACCCCGTCTTTACTGAAAATACACAAATTAGCTGGGCGTGGTGGTGCGCACCTGTAATCCCAGCTATTCAGGAGACTGAGGCAGGAGAACCGCTTGAACCCGGGAGGCAGAGGTTGCAGTGAGCTGAGATCCTGCACCACTGCACTCCAGCCGGGGTGACAGAGTGAGACTCCATCTCAAAAAACAAAAAAAAAAAAGAAAGAAAGAATTTATTTTTTGTCAATTTTTACATGTCTCAGAAAATGTAAAATCTGTGGAAGGCTTGGTAACATATACAAGAATAACGCACATTTAATTTTGGTAAAATTTTAATCTGTATAGATCTGTCAACCTTAGCCACATTTCATTACTATTCCCAACTCTTGGCCTTTCATTCTATATTTATTACAGATGATTGAAATACATTAATATACAATCCCTATCATGATATTCTCATTATTAATGCTTTTCTAATTAGAATTTAAAAATATAAGAATAACATTAGGTAACCTTTAGTACCTTGGGTAGAATTTTACCAAGTGTTCTGGATAAAAATATGTTCAGGAAAACAATTCAGCATTATAGGAATTAATTGTGCAAATCTCAACCGACCTCTCTGATTGTAAGTGAAATTTACTACAGATCAAAGAGATCCAAAGAAATTCTAGTAATCTAAAAAAACGAATGTAATATTTTGAAAAATAATCACAATAACTACTGGATATTAAATGCTTATTATTAGCTGGCCTTACTTCTTCTCCATTCTAAAGTTTTCTTTCTGGAAAGAGAACTCAATCTTTATTATCATTGGCCTCTACTGTTGCCCTCATTCTGCCCAACGAAAGGTAAAGTGACATCTAATTGGTGATTTGCAAAGTGCAATTGTTTGGCCCAGCTCTGCCCTTTATTTCTCTTGGGAGCAAGTTTACTTCTCAAAATTGGGAGTTTCCATCTGTTATGCCTTGTGCCAAATATTACCTAGGCTCTCATTTGCTCACCACCATGCTGCTCCTGCTCTGCCTGATTGGTGGATAAAATCTGCCTTCTCGTAGGAGACCCATTGGCTCCTGCTCAAAAGTACCTTTCTCCATTGACGTTAAGGATATTTTAGCTTCCTTATCTACTTTTTGCCTTATTTCTTAAAACATTTAGAACCTGGTAGAGAAGAGAGTTGCTATTCATTGAGGTGCTTCTTGAAGACCCAAGGTTTGCAACAGAGAAGAGTATTTTAATCCATGTAATCCATTCCAGAGACCTTGAAAATGTGTTGATTTTCTTTTACAAATGAGAAAGTGGAAGCTCAAGGATTAAAGAGTTCAAGGCCACATGGTAAATGGCTGAGCTTGGGTAGAGCCTGCCTGTCTCTAAGTCCTATACTCCTAAAGCTGCATTCTGCTTTCTAAAGTCACAGAGATGAAAGATTGTTTTTGCACTCTCATCTCGCTGATGAGTAAACAGAGCCAAACAGAAAGAAGTTAATTGTGCAAGGTCATGCAGCTAGGCCTTGACTTCATCAAGGCTTGAAGTCAGGTTCTGTACTTTGTCCTCTTCTGTAAATGTATAATCAGGAAGTAACTTACGCTAAACAGAGTTTTGCCAGGTGTGGCTAAAATCTTTTATGAGAAATCTGATGCCATATTTGCATTTGGCCATAGGACACAGAATCTGGAGAAGAATAATTAAATATTTATTTTCAATTTGGGTTAAAACCAGAAACAGAACATGCCAATAACTGTTTTTAGTAGAGGGCAGGGGCTAAAGAGATTTTAAAAGAGAACAGTCAAGGTTTTATAATTTCTATTATGAAGGTTGAAATAATTATGCAAAATCATGTATCTGCAGAGAATGAACATAAATTTTTTTTGTATTGCTAATTGAATATCAAAATCTATTCTGCTGCTGTTATTTGTTTCACAAGAAGAGATATAATAATGAAATTATTATTTTCTGACTTGACTTGTAAATCCAATACATATGTACTTTTTTGATTGCTACAATTTAGAGTAATCAGTCTGTTTTTCAGTACTTTACAACTCCTCACAAACCTTTAGGTCCACTGGCATTTTTAAGTTTTATACCAAAATATATGCAGTTTGATAGCCTCCTCCATATCTGCATACACACACACACAAACAGAAAGACTGTGTAATTGGTATACTTTTTTTTTTTTTTGAGACAGAATCTTGCTCTGTCACCCAGGTTAGAGTGCAGTGGCATTATTTGGCTCACTGCAACCTCTGCCTCCCGGGTTCAAGGGATTCTCATGGCTCAGCTTCCCAAGTAGCTGGGCTTACAGGCACCCACCACCACGCCAGGCTAATATTTGTATTCTTAGTAGAGATGGGGTTTTGCCATGCTGGCCAGGCTGGTTTTGAACTCCTGACCTCAGGTGATCCAACCCCCTAGGCCTCTCAAAGTGCTGGGATTACAGGCATGAGCTACCGTGCCAGGCCTGGTGTACTTTAAGTACTCTTAATACAATAACCTTCCATGTGTATCATTTAGCTATTACTACTAACTCTCCAAAAAAAACTAGTGTCTTAAATGAACAGGCCTTTATTATTTCTCATCATCTTAGGGACCAGCTCAGCTGACCTCAACAATCTGCTAGGTGATTCACTAAATAGTGTTGCTGATTTTGCCTGTGTTTTCATACACATCTGAGTCTTTGGCCTAGAAAATTTGCCTGTGTTCCATATGTTTTTTCATCATCCAGCAGGCTAGCTCAGTCTTGTTCTCAGCCTAGCTTAAACTTTTTCTAATAGTGATTGCAGAGGAGCAAGAAATAGAAGTATAAATGTGCAAAAGATTTTTCAAGCCTCTGTTGCTTGTCACGTCAGTTAACATCCTATTGGCCAAAGCAAGTCATATGGTTGAGTCAGAGTGAGAGGGGACTACAAAATTACAGGGCAACAGCTGTGGTTACAGAAAGGCCATATTAGGGTTATCCATGCATTCGTCATACCATACAATGTCAGGTAGCTGACTTTTGTAATTTATTGGAAGATCACAGATAAAAAACATTAATAAAATTGTGTATTCTATTGACTGAATCCTGATGGTATTTATAAGCAATTTAATGCCTGTTGGCAACATCATTTTCTTCTTATTGCTGCACATACAACCAACTTGAGCAGGAGCAGGTTGAATATATTGAGTCGTATCACAAGTTGATGTAGTTTAGACATTATCTGGAAGGGGAAGGAAAGGAGGAAGTCAATAAAAAGAAATCTTAAGCCCAGAGGCGTTTTTAGATAAGCATGACTATTTTCTAGTGACTGCTTTTGTTAAACAAATAAAATGACCAACTTTAATACTGGGACCATAAATGTCTTGGATGGTGACTTAGATGTCTTTTGGGTTCTAGACTTCCTTTCCAAAGTTCTGCTTTTAGCCCATTTTTTTGTTTGTTTTTTGAGATGGAGTCTCACTCTGTCACCAGGCTGGAGTGCAGTGGTGTGATCTCGGCTCACTGCCACCTCCACCTGCCATGTTCAAGCAATCCTCCTGCCTCAGCCTCCCAAATAGCTAGGACCATAGGCACGTGCCACCATGCCCAGCTAATTTTTTTGTATTTTTAGTAGAGACGGGGTTTCATCATGTTGGCCAGGATGGTCTCAATTTCTTAACCTTGTGATCCGCCCATCTCGGCCTTCCAAAGTGCTGGGATTATAGGCGTGAGCCACCGCAGCCAGCCCCAAATTTTTTTTAAATGTGCATAAGTTACAGTTGAGATGGATTTAACTCACTCATTTTTGCTTCTTATTCCCTAGTTATATGTTTCCAATCACTTAATGACTTTAATAAATTATCATTTGAAATAATGGTGGTTCTAGATGTAACATTATTAACATAGAAATTAAATGAGAGAAAGCATGTGGGATTTTGAGTATTAATCACAAAAATAATTACATAATATTGAATCCACTGACTTAGGTTTCACTTTATTATGAGCATTTATCTTGACATTTTATTTAACCAGGACTCAGCTTCTGAATTGAGTATATCTGCCTTCATCTACTGTCACTATCATTGTGGGATATTTATATAGAAAAAAATAGATCAGATTGGCAATCAGCAGTGACATTGACTAAATTTATAGACCCAAACCTTTAATGCATGCAACTGTCAACTGATCACATCTGTGTGGTAGAGTTTGGGGGAATCAAGTTGGTAAATATTTGTCCTCTTGACTTAATTGTTGCATAGCATTTGTGGTGTTAATGTTGATAAATTTGAAAGGTATACAAAGTTATGGAAGACATAGCCCCTGCTCTTAGAAACTTACTATGTGGAGAGGAAATAATAATCTAATGCATAAAAGCATGAAAAATGGCATGTGGTGTCTTAGTTTATTTCATGGTGCTGTAGCAGAATATCACAGACTGGGCAATTTATAATGAACAGAAATTTATTTTGCAGACCCTGAATATCTGAGACAGGTCTCGGTTAACTTAGAAAGTTTATTTTGCCAACATTGAGGACATGTGCTCGTGACACAGCCTCAGGAAGTCCTGACGACAGGTGCGCCAGGTGGTCAGAGCACAGTTTGGTTTTATACATTTTTGGGAGACATGAAACATCAATCAACGTCTGTAAGATGAACATTGGTCCAGTTTGGAAAGATGGGACAACTCAAAGCAAAGGCGGGACAACTTGAAGAGGGGAAGGGCCTTCCAGGTCCTAGGTAGATAAGAGAAAAATGGTTGATAGATCATAGGTAGATAAGAGAAAATTGCTTCCAGGTCACAAGTAGATAAGAAAAAAAATCTTTTGAGTTCCCGATTAGCCTCTCCAAAGAAGGCAATCAGATATGCACTGATCTCAGTGAGCAGAGGGGTGACTTTGAATAGAATGGGAGGCAGGTTTGTTCTAAGCAGTTCTCAGCGTGACTTTTCCCTTTAGCTTAGTGATTTGGGGGCCTCAAGATTTCTTTTCTTTCCACAATTGGCTCACAGATCTGGAGGCTAGAGAGTCCACGATCAGGGGACTGGCATTTTGAAAGAGGGTTTTTGCTGTGTCACATCACACAACACATGACATGGCTGAAGGTCTGAGAGAAACAAGGGGAAATCTACTACCACAGTAACTGTATTAGACCATTCAAGAGTGTGGATCTCTCATGATCTAAACATCTCTTAAAGGTCCCACTTCCTAATACTGTGCCAAGGGCCATTACATTTCAATGAGTTTCAGAGAGGACAAGCATTTCAACCATAGCACATGAAATCATACAGATTTGCGTTAAATTCTTAACTCTGACGTTAACTATCTGTTTTAGTCCATGTTCACGCTGCTGATCAAGAACATATCTGAGACTGGGCAATTTACAAAAGCAAGAGGTTTATTGGACTTACTTTATTCCCCGTGTGGCTGGGGAGGCCTCACAATCATGGCACAAGGTGAAAGGCACATCTCCCATGATGGCAGACAGGAGAAGAGAGAATTGTGCAGGGAAACTCCCCTTTTTAAAACCATCAGATCTTGTGAACCTTATTCACTATCATGAGAACAGCATGGGAAAGACCTGTCCCCATCATTTAATTACCTCCCACCAGGTCCCTCTCACAACACGTGGGAATTAAAGATAAGATTTGGGTGGGGAGACAGTCAAACCATATCACTCTCTATGATGTACTGGATCTTACCAAGCCTGAGTTTTTTCCATCTGTTAAGCTGAGATAGGTTTATTGGGAGAATCAAATGTAATAATTGATGTAAAATGCCAAGAACAGGGTCTGCATGTGGTAAGTGCTCAATAAATACTAATATTTAATAACATTAATGAAAAATACAGAAAATATATGTAAGTGATTATAATAAAATGCTGAACACTCATTAAAATAGTAGATTAAATAAGGTTTGTTTAATGCATCCAAAAGTGTAGAAATATTTTAACAAGCAAATAAACTTAATTAAAATGCAATTTTTTAGTTCAGAAATTAAGCTTTGTCTATTTGCAATTTTCCCAGTAGAAGTGCAGAATTGCATATGTTTGCGACTGATGCTTGCATGATGCTGGTTTCTGCTATTTTTTCTCATGGAACCAGTAACAAGAGTAGAGAGCTTCTCTTTTGTGGTAGTTGATATAAAATTGTCTACCAATATATCCCCTCATCTCAATGCTTCCCAAATGTTAATATGCAGAATGAAAACAAACAGCATCATCAAATATGCAAATTCAAAATAACGCAGAGGTTCTGATTCAGGGTACAGCAATGAGATGAAGAAATCTGAATTTCTCATAATCATGATGTGTTACTCTGATGCAAAAAGTTGGGAGCAACACCTTGAAAACCAATGAAAAGTCATCTCTGCTCTAAATGTCAGAGCCAAAGCATCCAGGTTGGAGCGATAAGAGTATTAGCATTTGAAGAAGACAGAGGCTGATTCAAAGTGGTTCCATGTTAAGTGTTTTTCATCTTGGAAAACGTGTGACTGTCTACAGTCCCTTCATTATGGTTTGAAATGCACTTGATGGTGGAGTTGGCAGTCGCTGTATGAAGAAAGGAGATATGTTTGAATGTTTCTGTGTACAATGGATGGGATTAAAATCAGTTGGAGGCTTTGGTGAATACACTGTAACTTAGACAAACCACTTAAACTGAAGAGCACAAAATTAAATTTCCTGTTTTTCCCATCAACACAAAAGTCTTCATAGATTTAAAAATGAAAACTATTTGGAAAATATTGACATAAAAATCTACAGAAGTTTTGTACCTACATAATAATTATCATCAATAACAACACATAGATTAATTTTAAAATTGTTTTCTTAAGATGATTTAATTTCTATGATATGGGAGAACCTGAATACTGAACTATGTACTAGACCTTAAAGTTAACATTACAAGAGAGAATGGCTGCCCTAGGGAGTAGATATATTTCGAGGGCTAAGTAAAAGCTTTTCTATCTTAAAAAATGTATCTTTTCATCCAATGAAAGTTCTGTTATTCCAATAAAATTACAACTTATATGTATAACAACTTTGCCTTAAGTTTGGTAAAATTAACAAGCCCTCAGACTCTTTTATGTTCTTTGATATAAAAGTTGCCTTATCATAATAAGATATAAGTGATCTTGCATAATGTTCTATCCACGAACATTTGTAAAAATGCTTAGTAAACAGAATAATAGCAAAAAATGTAAATGAAATGCTCTCCCCCGATGACACAATTTAGTTCAAAAATATGATGCATGCACATCAAGATAATTTAGAGGCAATTGGGAAAGAAAAATAGGAATTATAGTAAAAACAAACAAGACATATATCTGCTACCTGTCGAGCACTGTTCTAGGTTGTTTAAAATTATTAACTCTAATTCTCAAACAAGTACTGCAAAATAGCTGACTTGGGCTTCATTTTACAGATGATAACTGAGGCTCAGAGATGTCAAATAATTCACCAAAGTTTACACAACTTGAAAATGGCAAAACCAAGATTTAAACTTAAGAATTGCTGCATTCTTTCACAAAAATTCTCAAGAAAGTCTACAGCGTAAAGATCTATAGCATAAAGTATTTATTCAGTATTGTTGCTTCCAATTGCATGCCAGAATGAACAAGAAACAACAAATTGTTTGATCTCATTAAAAGGTAGGGCTGAAAACCAAGATTTGGAACTGCTCATTACATATTAGTTATACTCCTTGACAGTAATCTCTTAACTTAGTCCTAATGAGTCCCTTGCAACATCATCATGCCATTAATTAGTTTAGCAACTCCAGTAGCATGAAGGGATGAATTTCTTGCAGGCCCAACATAAACTTCCTTATGGTTTTTAGTAGTAGTGTCCAGAGAATGAAATTTCTTGATCATCATAGACTTTGTGAAAATCTAACATTATTATCTTTCTCAGCAAATTCTCTGTTACAGCAATATTAATTTAACAGCCAAGCTTTCTTTCCTCCAGAGAAAAGTTTAAAGTAACTTGTGCTTTGCAATTAAATAGGATTTTTACTATTAAAATAATTCAGAATCAGCTAAAAGTGAATTCTGTCAAAGTTCTAGTAAAAATATGCAATAAAGTTAATTTAAAAATAACACTTAAACCAAACCAAGATTGCAGCACCTAATTCCAATAGTTATAATATCTTCTTTAACAATATAACATAAAGCAATATATGTTAATTTATTTAACAAATTAAAGATGAAAAGTGCTCTACATGACTATCCCACTGCAGTAACACTTGCTAAGAAGCATTTTGGGGTAGAGTGTTAAAATATTTAAGTCTTTAATTACAAATCATTTCTCCTAGAGTTATGGGTGGTATAAGTATTAACTAAATAGGGTGCTACAGAGCTGCAAACAGATGGAATCAAATATAGAAGCTACAGAAATAAAGCAACTTACTCTTCCCTGCACTTGTGAAAAACATAATTAAAATTTATTGACTCAAGCAAGTTGCAGGTGAGGGAGAACATACGGAATGAGGCCAATTGAAAAGTAAGAGCAATCTAATAAGACCAAATTCGGTATTTTATCCCATTTATGTTTTTTTCTTCTGGCTTGTTATATTCTTAACCTTTCTGATCTTCATTTTATTTTGTTGCTGCATCTTTGACTCAAATTTGGGACAATTATCTTCCAATTACTTGTTATTCTAAGGCAAATATGACCACATCACCAACTCTGTTTCTCCCAAGTAGGTGCTTCGAAAATGATAACGATTTAGTAAATGGTGGTTACTGTTATTTATTTACGTTTATTTTAATTTTTATTAAAAAGTGGGGAGCAAGATAAAAACAGGTCTCTTAGTGGTAAAAGGCATATCATACAAAAGCTTGTGCATCTCACTCATTGTTGATTTACTTTTGTGCTTTTTCAGCATTCAGTGCTCTAAAGCAGGAAGCCAGAGGGAGTGCTTGAGTAAAGGGAAGCCCAAACTACTGATAGTGAAAAACTTGCGAGAAAGTAGACTAAAAAAGCATTTGAGAGAAAATATAGCACAAAATGGAGCAATTTTCTGAAGAGCCAAATGAGACTGCCCTGTCTATGCCAATAGTTCTCTATGATTATATTTAAATCTTAAGATGATAATTGTGTAACTACAGTCATGGCAAATAAAAAGATCGACCCTTTGTCATGTTCAAACCAAATCATCAATTGCTTTCTTTAAAAATAAACATATAAAAAGGTTTTCATAAAATGGTGTCTCTAAAAGGGCTGAGAAATTTAATTCTGCAAAATATTCATTTCTTGTTGATGCTAGATGAAGAAGACTATGCCGTATATATATTTTTTGTTTCGTTTGTTTTTGTTTTTTGTTTTGAGACAGAGTCTCTCTCTGTTACCCAGGCCAGAGTACAGTGGCATGATTTTGGCTCACTGCAACCCCTGACTCCTGGGTGCAAGAAATTCTCATGCCTCAGCCTCCCAAGTAGCTGGGATTACAGGTGCAGCCCATCATACCTGGCTAATTTTTTTCATTTTTAGTAGAGACTGGGTTTCATCACGTTGGCCAGGCTGGTCTCGAACTCCTGACCTCAGGTGATCCACCCACCTTGGCCTCCCAAAGTGCTGGGATTGCAGGCATGAGTCATTACGCCTGGTCTGTGCTGTATAATTTGACTATTTTCTTTAGGTGTGAGACAGGATATCAAAGCAATTTCAATGAAACTGATTTTAAATTTGCCATCTAAATTAGCCGAGTCCTCATTTTGTGTTCTTTCAAGGAAGAACTGGAAAGATACAGGTGTGTGGCAGAGTATGGTGTAGAGAAATAGCTACAAAACATCCTTTAGGCAAAAGAAGCAGCAGAGGGCAGGAGAAAAGCGTCAATTGGGAAATAGACACGGCCTGCTCACCAGCTTTTGCCAATCACTTACTTACCTTCTTGACCTCAGATGAATGGAATGAGAGAGGGCACCAGATGATTCAAGGTCTCAATCAGCTACAAAATCATAGGAATTTGTGGCAGGAGAAAAATCCATGACTCCTAGAAAAACCTGTGACTTCTGATGGGACAGAAAAGGGATGCAGTTCAATACCAATCCTTCCTTTGATTATACCCGGCCCATTCTACCTGGAAGCTGACTAGCTTTCCTTCATAAACACTTTGTTTGGATTCCCAAATAACCGGAGTTTCTTGTTCTTCCCCAAACATCCCTTAGGGTAACTGGGTATCCCCTGATTCTCCATCTTTTCTTGCAGGCGACAATAAGCCATCTCTATATGTGCCTAGATTCATTGTTTACTGCTACACAGTATTTACAGGTTCATAGAATGATAAATAGGCAGGAAATTAGAATTATATGAATAAACTTCCTAATTCCATAGGCAGGGAAAAAAATAAATTTCAGAGACATTAAGAAAACAACCTAGAGCCACAAAGCAGTTACATATAGTTATCTAAGAAGAAAATCCACATTGCTTAACTTCCAAAACACACCCTGCGTCGCTCTGTAGTTGCTATGTTATCACAGGTTATATCATAGTATTCTTTGTTAAATATTGTATTGAATGTGGGACCTTCTTTTACGCTTTCTCTGTTTAAAAGAATTTTTTCTATATGTATCCATGTCAGGTTTGAGAAAAACCATTTATAACGAGTAGTTCATGAATCTAATTTACACTCAACTCAAAGTACTTTCTGTTTATCACTTTCTAATTTTCCTCTTTGCTCTAAAGCTCATTATGTCACTTTTTATCTTCCCTGAATTACAGTAGGCATCTCATTAACCTACATCCCCATGCAATTGGACTCACCCAGATGTTGAGTATAACTGATATTGGGGTTGGCAGTGGAGGGTGTGTTGTTGGCTGCCACTTGATTTAAGGTGCAAATTTAGGATTTAGCATTATTTTTATTCTGCAAAGACTTATTTAATCTACACTTCTGTTTTTTGGATCAAAAGAAAGATGAAACTCCATACCAGTGACTTTCTAGTAGGCAAAATGATTTTGAATGTGCTCATAAATGGATGAAATAATAGAGTCCAGTGCTCTTATCTAGTTGTCTTGTGTTTATGTCTTCCACAACAGCCATTTATCAAGTACATTTCAGAAAATGTAGAGATGAAAGCACAGCTCTTCCCCTGAAAAAGTTCATATTTAATGAGAGGTAGCTGGAGGGAAAAACAGAAATAGTCACCAAAAATGCCAGCTGCAAAGCTTTAATGCTGAATGGGCTCTCAAGGTGCAACATCTGCAAAGAGATGGGCCCAGATCCAGACTGGAGAAATTGAGGGAGGCTTCCAGAAGGAGTTAATGTCTGAGCCTCTTAGAGAATGTCAAGAAGGGGCGAGCCAAGTGATTCTGTAGAAGGAGGACAGAAGGTAATATACAATTTTTTAAAATCTGGAGCCGAATACATTGGATGTATTTAGGGAAATGTAATAATTTTGGAATGACTGGACTGTAAGAAACTTCCCTAGAAAGGGCAGTGAACAGGCATGCCTAGTTTCTGCAGCTTCCTTTATATAAGCTAAAGAGTTAGACCTTCATGTTGAAATACAAGAAATCCTTGAAAGACTTTAATTGAGAGAATGATGTGATAAGATGTACATTTTAATAAGAAGCTGCTGGCAGCAATATGAAAAATATATTTATATTTCATAATATAAATATATTACATAATGTAAACATAAATATATTACAATCCTTCCTTATATTACAAGGAAGAAAAGATGAGCTCCTGAGTAAAGGCAGCCTCACTAAGAATGGAAAAGGAAGACACCCTGGAAACCAATAAGAAGAGAAAATGGACACTCGAGAGAACGGAGAGTCCTGAAAATGTGAAATTAATCAACCTGGGCCACATACTTAATGAGTACCAGAGCAGCGATTAGAACCAGGTGCCTACCACTCAGTTAAGGAGCATTTTGGTGACATCAGTCTGCATCTCTGAGGCTATGCTTTGACAATGATAACAATTAAATTTAAAATAGATTGACTATTTATAGCAAAAGACTATATTTAAGAGATCCCGTTTTCCTCATTATCCAACACAAGTAAAGGCAGGTGTTTGATTTAAATAGAATAGGATGTTAACAACTCCCTCAATGCCTGAACTTCTCGAAAACAAATTGACATTGGCTGCCCTTGATTTAACCTTAGAGCCGATATCATTTCCCTTCATCAATGAGCAAGGTACGCGCAGATTTCCTGTCTTGTCTCCTCTGGATTTTTTTTCTTAATGAAAAGCAACACAATGCCAACAGATACTGTTGCTATGAGGGAGGCTTCTCACAATTCAAACCCTTATTCCCAAGCAGGGTTTTGGGAAATGGAGAGGAGTAGAAGTCAAGGAGAGGGGTGGGGTAAGTAGCAAATGACTGCCTCTCTGCCTGCCTATTCTTCTTGCCTAGCCAGAAATTATGTCAATGCCGCATCTTCATTGCAAGGATCTGATGGGAGAATGTGTATTAAAGGGCTTTGAGAAACTGTAAATGGGAAAAATCAAAAATTAGCAATTATCGTTCATTTCTCCAAAGTGGAGATGATTTTTAAAGTATTTTACAATGCTTCATTTACAGAGGCAGGACATTTCTTTGCCCAAACTTCAGTTTCCCAAAATGAAATGTGTGTGCCCTTTGGTCTACAGAACACTGTAATCATAGATTTCAAACTGTTGTCAGCTGGCTTAACTCAATTTGCTTGTACACATCTCTTAGATTACTTTTGGTAAATGGTAATTACCAAAAGTTTTGTGGGAGAGAGGGTTAATGACATCCCCCAATCTCCACTACCAGATTATGGTGAATGTCTTCTTTTACACTTAAGTCTTCTATTACACATGTAGGCATTTATTACCTGAACATTAGTAGCAAAGGCCTACCATTAAAACCATTTACAAGAGCAGTTCTAGAGGCTTAAGAAAGTCCTTGCACCTGGAGAGAAATAACAGCGTTCAATGTGTCAGTTGTCATTAGATCTTCACAAAGAGCAAACGAGGACTCACAGCAAGTATGTTCCACAGAAGGTAAGGTCCTGAATGTACGTTAATCCTCAGGTGCACTTACAAAGCAGGGAGGTGCAAAAGTGTGCATTGGTGGCATCATGAAGATAGTGTTGGTAGAATGTCAGAGAAGAAAGTTCTAATTATCCTGTAAGGAGAGGAAGAAGAGATTAGAGCAGAGGACATGGAGTGCCTGACAAGAAGCCCAGGTTTTGAAGGGTAACTTGAAGTTAAATTTACTTGAAGATTTATCTATGAATTTCCATGTTGTTAGCAGTTTTGAGACTAAACAAACTAAGCTATGAGTTCTTGCTTTAGAACAACACCTCTCAGAGCTGTGGAGCATTAACACAATCTTTTGGACGTGATTCCGTTACACTAAGATATTTTTTGGGGAAATTTATTTCTATAAGTTAATTTAAAGTTATATCATATATACTGTAAAATAATCATATAGTATTAGTATATAATAGTATATATGTGTGTGCGTGTATATATATATATCTTTAAATGTGTATATGGGAAACGTAATTCATTGTGACCATGTTATCCATTATCAAATACATCTATATCCTCTCCTGCCTCTGAGCCTGGAGATATGTGGCTCCCAAAACTTGTGACATTCTCTATAGCCCTTGCTTCCCTTTCTCTTTCTCTCTGTATGTTTTTCTAAGACCTATTTATCTTGTTGGTCTCCACCTAAATGCCCCCTACTCAAGGTGCTTTCTCTAATCTCCTACACATGTTAAATTCTGTCATTATATGCTCTTAATGCATCTTCTATTTTTCTATTGGTAATATTTATTATGCTTGTAATTATTAGTCCAGAGACAGACTATTAACTCCTGCGGGAAAGAGTCAATGCCAATCTTCTTCAATACTTTTTTTAGATTTATGAAATTCCTAATATTCTATTGTCTTTTGACTTAAAAACAGCAATTTCATGTGGTTCAAACTCTTACATGACTTAGCACTTAGCAGAGTACCTGTCTGAATGCTAAACACAATTCTACATCTTAAGAGATCTTCATCAAGTATTCATCTGTTAATGAATATGGACAAATGGGACATCCAACATGTTTTACCAACTCTGACTTTATACTAACTGCATTTTTCCCCTGGATCTCATTTTTAAATGATATATTAATCTATTTATGATAAAATGATGCATTATATTATACATGCATTGTTTATGTGATACATCTATGTTACAGCATATATTAAAAGAATAAAAGAGAGATGGAAAATTTAATAGCAAAAGATGCTAGTATTTATGAATAGTGAATTCAACACTCTTCACTTAATTTAGGTGGCTTCATTAAAGTAGAAACATGCCCTATTATCCCAATGCCCCTTTCCTCCCTATTTCCTACTTCTAAATGGAAAGTTGTGGAGACATACATGGTCTGGAGTTGACAGCCTAATTCATCACCCTTAAGCTGCCCCTGGTACTGGGAGAATCAGTATTGACCTACAAGTAGTCATTGCCTTAGAAAAAAATGCTGCTGTGGAAGGTAACCTAGAAATACAAAAGATTTCATGACTGTGAGTGGAAATAGTTTAGTTTGGTTACTATTTAGGACAAGAATTAGCAAACTGTGGCCCATAGACCAAATCCAGCCTACTCCCTGCTTTCGTAAAGTTTTATCAGAACACAGCTCCTCTGATTTATTTGCATGTTACTCATAGCTGCTGAAACACTAAAAGAGCAAAGTTGAGTAGTTGTCACGGAGATAATATTGCCGCAAAGCCAAACATGTTTACTGCTTATCTCTTTATAGAAAAAGTTTGCCAACTCCTGATTTAAGATCCGTGTTTCCTTACATATGTCAAATGATTTAGAAATTACTGCTCAAAAATTAGCAGTATATAGTAACATAGGTAGATAATAACTGAATCATGCAAATAATTGGCATTATTGCATTACTTACTTCAGCAAAGTTATTGCCTATTCCAGCCTAAAGTAATGAAATGAACCCTATGAGAGTTAATTTTATTTTAAGCCTACGCTTAAAGAGGAAAGCATAGTTTGTTCAACATGAAATGACTCATGTCCAAATGCTCATGAACTGATCCACAATATGGCAACCAATTTCAATCACATTTTTCTTCACATTCACATTTTCTGAGTGGGTTGATACAAAGCTAAAAAAACCAAAACTCAGTGTCTGGGTTTAAATGCTCAACTGAACTCCGCGTATCCTCATTTCTTTTGATGAATTGTAAGGGTTGCCGCAGTCAGATTGAAAGAATCATGAATCAACAAAAGCCCTTTATTCTCATGCTTATGGGTCTCTAACTGACATCAAGGTGTTTCCCCATGTATTGCTAAGAAGATGAACTGTGGAGACCAAACAAAACCCGAGCCCTCTCAGGTCCAATCCTGAAGACTGGTTGTCTGTTGCAGATGGTTCACAGCCTTCAATAGGGCCCTGGACACTCTTAGGTCACACCTGGGCTTCGAAACACAGCTTTGAATATAGTAATCCATTTTTTTCCCCAAATAATTTAGAAATCTGTCATTTGCTGTCAACACCTGCCTTTTTTTCCCTCCTACGCTCTGACCAGAGTTGCATTTTTCACACATGTGCTGTATCTCTGTTTCCTCCTTGGTTCCAACTTCTCAGTCCATTTGTTTTTTCTATGGCTAAATAAATTATTTCCTTCACCAACTGTCCATAGGCAAGCATTTACCAATTCCTTACTCACAGCTTCTGCTATGTTACTTGTTTGGTGTATCCTTTAATCATTCATATCTGGTTCTTATTTGTAGATACACACATGTACATACACACACCTATGTGTATATAAAATATACACACACATATGTATATATTACCAGTTATATCCACTGATGCAATCTCTGATCCCATCTATGTGGGTTTAATTTTCCTTGAGGACTTTGTTATTCATTAGAATGTGTTGTATTCTTCCGGTAATACTGGCTTTCTATTTGGCTTAGGTAGAGATAAGTATCTCCATACCATCTTTTTAAAATAGCATATGAAGAAGTTACTAATTAGTACTAATTCTCTACTCATCTAATTTTCTTTATTTTTCTAGATCAGTTTGACCCCATTTCTAAAGCCCTTATAGAAAAAAAATACTTATTAAATCAGCAAACCAAATTGAAGCAATTCTTTATTATATGCAGAAACAAGAGAATTTTTTTTTTGTGTGTTAGGATTTGTTTCATGTTGTTTTTTTGTTTGCTATTTTAAAAATGCAATATACTGGCTAGTTATCCTCAAAGGTATGTACATTAACATAAAATAACAATTCATTGGAAGCTAAGAACAAGTGGAAAATAAAAAATTAAATAACTTCACTTTAATTAAATTTTTAAGCAAATACTTTATTAAGGCTGTAGGTAATACAAAGACTATGAAAACCCTTTACTAGTCTTAGAAACCTGTAATAAAATAATAAGGGTAGTTAAATGGATATAAGCACACTTTTTCAGATATAAGCACGCTTTCTTTCATTTAAAAATAATATCTGTCTCAGTGGAAGTACTAAATACTGAAAGTAGAAGGGGGAGTAAGATACTGTCTTTATTCTTAATGAGTTTTCAGTCTTCTGTTAGGGGAAAGAAAAGTGAACTCCCAGTAGCAATGCAACAATATGAATATTAAAACTGGCATTAATGGAAGTAAATTAATAATCCAGACAGATAATTTAAGCTATTACATTTGTTGATTTTCTTCTGAAATTCCAATGAACAAATCTATAAATTAGCTATTAATAAAAGAAGGCTTAGAAATAGAGGTAAGAAATGCATCAATGATCTATCCAAGTAAATGGAAAGTTTGACCTCTGAGTTAAATTAAAGAACTGTATCAAATAATCCATCTGAGTTTGTGTTGGTTGCAAAAAAATAGAATAATTACCACCAAAATAATGAAAAGGTCAAAACATGTTATAATAAATGAAGTGAGCCCATTCCTGTTGCCAACATCTCTCACATTAATTGGCATTTGTTTTTAAAGGAATACTGTGACATTTACACTTCAATTACATATGATAAGAATACTAACCAAGTTTCAAAACAAACAGAACAGCTAAAAAATTAGAATTCTACACTTGGAACAGAAACAAAAATAGCAAAAGGTTTATATCTAAAATCAAATCTGGATTATTATTATACATACTCAAAAGAGCTAGATTTACCATGAACTCAAGTATCCGAGTCCTGTATAGGATGGCTTTTATAAACTGAACTAATAATTTTTTATTGATAGATTTAGTTTTATGTCAATATAGATAATTTGGAACTGACATCTCCTGTCATACATACTGTATTTGGCATTAAACTGATTTTTTCCAAAGCAGAACTCAGGTTGCTCATTTGTACAATAGATCTTCAGTGGTTTCTCACTGTCTGTTGAATGAAGTTTTGACTCCTTAGCACCAATGTTTAACCTGCCACAAATGTTGAACCTAACTTACCAGCTTCGTTGCTTATTTCTACTTTGTATAAATTTAATAATCTTTAAATTATAAACTTAATATCTGCCAAACTGAGAGTTGCTTCCTCTTTCCAGACCAGAATATAATTTAGGTCATTTATGTCCAATGTTATGAAAATGACCTGAAAAAAAATACAAAAGCTAATCAAAATATTTCACTGTCTTTATATTTCGTTAAATGCAATGCCAAATACTGCACTGGTATTTCTAGCTATTCGCTACAAATGTGAATCATTGAAGAACTAAAGAGAGTTAAACATTGTTTGATAAAGGGCTCCAATGCATAGAGTTTTAACCTCCATAGTACAACACTATTCCAGAACGCCAGGGATAGTGGGTGCTTTGTTCCTTGTATTGCTATGATTGGCTCTCAGTACACATGGAGTCAAAACTCTCTAATATTATTTAAGATGGTGCAGGATTATGTTTTTGCTCATTTTTGTGAAACCACAGAAAATCAAGAAATCATGGGAAATATTTAATAGGGTAATAATGTGGGTTACATAATCATCTCCCTGATTGTGTTCCCAGTCAGTTTCTTGGAAGCAGCATTCAAGTAACCTGTTTAACAACTGAAGAAACTCACCAGGTGTTAATTTCATCTACTTTCATTGAAAAGTAAAAGCACTTACAAGGCTCTGCTGGGGAAAGTGAGGACTGGGAGGAGAAAGATCCATGCAGAAAATTTTCCAGTGTCTGAGTTCAGGTTGCCCTAATAGAATATTATAGACACAGACAGGGTAGATTTTAGATAACAGAGATTTATTTCTCATGGTTCTTGAGGCTGGGAAGATGAAGGTCAAGGTGCTGGAAGATGATTCAATATCTGATGAGAGCCTTCTTCCTGATTCATAGACAGCCATCAGCTCACTGTGTCCTCACATAGAGGAAGAACAGCTAGAGAGCTCTCTGGGGTCTCTTATAAGGGCACCAATCCTATTCACAGGGCACTGCCATCATAACCTAATCATCTCCAAAAAGCCCCACCTTCCAATACCATCACCTGAAGGGCGAGGATTTTAACATATGCATTTCCGGGGGACATAACCTTTCAGTCTGCAGCACCAACATATCAATCAATTTATATCATTTGCAAATGGTTTTCTCTGCTTCCAGCCTTTCTTTAGATAACTTCTTCCATCAGAACTACTTGTTAAATGTAGGTAAATATGTCCATTAAAAAACCCTCATATGATATTCCAAGGGTAAGAGACATTAAAGTCTACTAATTGCTAAGTCTAGTTTGAAATTTTACTTTTATTCTGGCATATATTTCTCATTCCAGTAATTATTTACTATATCAGATAATTATAAGTTTATAGACTTTTTGCAGAGAGAATCCAAACTACATTTAGTTCCAAAATTTTCACTGTAAAAATAAGAAAAATGAGGCCTAATGGAATTAAGTGACTTTCTCAAGATGAAATCCTAGTTGAAGTTTTCATTTCTACATCACGTGAGGTAAACAAACACAGATGCCTTCTCCTGTTATACATGAAGATATGCTTGACATTATAAAATAGTGACAGATATAGAATATAGCCAGCTAAATAAGAAAGAAAGAGAATGCAAAGAAAATACAATAGAAAAAGGGACATAATACAGAGCTATAAGTTCAAAAGATGATTATTTGATGAAAAAGGGGTCTTTTGTATTTGAATATAAAAACTCAATCAGAAACATAAATTATGTGTTTTGATCCTCAAAATTACACAAGATTCAACCTTGACTAGGATTTTGGAATTATTGTTCCTGCCATTGAACAGTATGAGTAAATCCATGTTCTTTAGTCATTGAATCTACAAGAATTTCTGTCTTTGCTTTGGAGTTCTGAATGGAAAATTTTAAAAAATCTCATAAAGAAATAAATCTCAGTTTGCACATAAGTGTCAATTCTAGATATATATTCTTTCTAATGAATGGAAATTACAACTGAAGAAACTAATGTAAAAATAACACTCAGTAAAAGTGCACAAAATCTACCATGTAGGAGTACTGCTACAACCCATGGTTGATGGGAACCTTATAGAAAAACAAACAAACAAACAACAGAAAACAACTCAAGAAAAAAGTGAGCTGGAACCGCCTGTTACTTTTTTCCAGCAGGAGCAGGCTTTGTACTGGCCCCGTGGCAGAGCCCGAGTATGCTACAATGCTCTTTTAGCCCTGTCGTCCACGGAAGGATGTGTTAACCAGCTCAGAAGGGAGTGAGGGTGACTTTTACATCCTGTCCTTTTGGTACCCGGGTTCTTGCCCGGCGTCCAGAAAGAATCAGGTCACACAGACTTGAAGGATGGTGAATGCAGATATTTTATTAAGCAGTGAAAGTGGCTCTCAGTGGAAGGGGAGCTGGAAAGGAGATGGTGTGGGAAGATTATCTTCTCCTGGAGTGGGGAGATAATTTCACCTGGGGATGGCCAAACTCCTCTCCTACCATCCGCAGCTGAACTCCTCTCAACTTTCAGAGGCTTCTTCTCTTCTCTCCTTCTCTGTCATGCCCCGCCGCTCTTTTGGAGCCTGGGGTTTGAAGTTCTTATGGGCACGGGATTGGGGGTGGAGCAGGCCAGGATGGTCTTGGAAAAGGCATCATTCAGGCCTGAAAACAGGAATGCCTGTTTTCATTTAAGGCCGTGGGTCCAGGTTTCTTAAGGATGGAGCCCTTGCCAGGGACCCTGCCCTTCTGCCTTGTGTCCATATCAGTGTGAGCTGTTGAGAGTGAGGGAAGCTGTGTGTGTGTGTGTGTGTGTGTGTGTGTGTGTGTGTGTGTAGGTGTGTATATGAGAACTCTCTGCTAAACCTAAAAAAAATAGTGTATTAAAGAAATACTTAGTAATTTGGGAAGCTGAGGCAGGCAGATTGCTTGAGCCCAGGAGTTCAAGACCAGTCTGTGCAACATGACAAAATCTCATCTCTACGGCCGGGCGCGGTGGCTCAAGCCTGTAATCCCAGCACTTTGGGAGGCCGAGACGGGCGGATCACGAGGTCAGGAGATCGAAAGACGATCCGGGCTAACACGGTGAAACCCCGTCTCTACTAAAAAATACAAAAAAATAGCCGGGCGAGGTGGCGGGCGCCTGTAGTCCCAGCTACTCGGGAGGCTGAGGCAGGAGAATGGCGTAAACCCGGGAGGCGGAGCTTGCAGTGAGCTGAGATCCGGCCACTGCACTCCAGCCTGGGTGACAGAGCAAGACTCCGTCTCAAAAAAAAAAAAAAAAAAAAAAAAAAAAAAAAAAAAAAACTCATCTCTACAAATAAAAAACAATAATAATGCAAAAATTAGCCAGGCACGTTAGCACATGCATGGGGACTCAGCTACTTGGGAAGCTGAAGCAGGAGAACGGATTAAGCTAGGGAGGCAGAGGCTGCCGTGAGCCATAATTGGGCTGCCGCACTTCAGCCTGGGCGACAGAAAGAGACACTGTCCCAAAAACAAACAAACAAGAAAGAAATAAAAGGAAAAATAAATAAATAAATGGATTACACATATAAATCAAGTTGTTAAAAAAGAACAACATAAAATAAAAGGAGGAAACAATAAAGCTATAAAAAGTCAATAAAACATAAAACTTACTGGGCAGATGAACAAAATAAACATTAATTAAAAGTTATTTGGCTAAATTTTCAAAAGAAAAAGGAGAAAATCCAGGAAAAAGAAAAATAAAAACACTTTAAAACTTACCAAAATTGAAAAAGAAATAGAGTGCTGGAATAGAATAGTTACTATTTAGAAAATAAAATGGTAGTGGGTGATCTTCTTTCCCACCAAAACTGAGGTCCATATGCTTTTATTGGTGAGTTATAATAATTTCCAAGAAGAATGAATTTCAATTTACATAGCTTATTCTAGAGAGTAGGAAAACATAAAACAACTATAATGCTTATTTTATAAGGCTAATAAATTATTGGTTTTAAAACTATATAAGAAAAATACATGAAAGGAATTTGAAATCTAACTTTATATATGTACATCATGATAGAAATCCTAAACATCATATTAGCTCTCCAAAAGCAATTCATGTATTTAAATATACTGTCATTTTTAAGTAGAATTTATCTGAGGAGTTAAGAAAGGAAGTTTTTAACATCAGAAAATTTAGCGATGTTGTTTACATTTAATAGAATTATAATATCATCATTATAATATATGAAGAAACAGTATTTCATTCACTTTGGTGCTTACTTATAATATATATAACAATATGAGATTAGAATAAAACATTTTAAAATTGATAATGTTTGCATTCCCAAATCTTAGAGCTGATTTTGAGAATAAACTTTAGATATAACCCCTTAAGTTCTATAATAAAAGAAAGTCTACCAACATCGAAACTTTTAAATTTAGTATTGGGAGGCTTTGAACAAAGCTTTAAGAAAAAGAAAAGGGGATTAGAATTTAAGAATTGTAAAGAAGAAAAAAATATTTTTATTATTTGCACATAGTACAACTATCCAGGTTGAACAAATTACTGAATCAAAAATTGAAGTAAATAATTCAACAATCCTGATAAATGTCACATCACCTTAAACAAATAGAAATTCTTAGAAACAGCAATAGGCTAATTAAAAATTAATAAAAATAGGATAGTATTAACTATGGCAACAAGCCTATAATTCTGTTTATATTTTTTGTCGTTGGTTTTTTTTTTTTTTCTTTTGAGACAGAGTCTCGCTCTGTCACCCAGGCTGGACTGCAGTGGCACGATCTCAGCTCACTGCAAGCTCCGCTTCCTGGGTACACGCCATTCTCCTGTCTCAGCCTCCCGAGGAGCTGGGACTACAGGCGCCCGCCACCACGGCCGGCTGGCTACTTTTTTGTATTTTTAGTAGAGACGGGGTTTCACCGTGTTAGCCAGGATGGTCTCGATCTCCTAACCTCGTGATCCACCTGCCTTGGCCTCCCCAACTGTTTAGATTTAAACAGTTAACTCTATGGTAAAAATTGTAAACTCTCACAAAAGAAGGTATCTCAATCTCCAGGACTAATATAAGTAAACGTTTTATGTGAAGGACGAGATAGGAAATTTTTTAGGCTTTATGAGTCTTTCTTTCAATTCTTTTTGTGTATCTGATCTCTATTGCAACTATTTAGCTTTGAAGGAAAGTAATAGGAAAGTGACCATAGACAATATGTAAACAAATTTAGGTGTGGCTGTACTCAGATAAAACTTGACTTATGGACACTGAAATTACAAATCTATGTATTTTCACATGCCTTAAAATATTTTTCAACCATTTAAAAATATTTTTCAAATTATTAGATTGTGAGCCATATAAAAATAAGCAGCAGGCCAGATTTGATCCATGGACTGAAATCTACCAGCCCTTACTATAAAGTGAGACAACAGTTCTCTTAAAGATAATAATTATCCCCAAGTCAGTGTATAAATTAATTGAAAATTCAATGAATATTCCCTTTGGATATGTTTTCAGATCTCCTCGATAAGTTTACTTACATATTTATGAGGAGAAATCAAGGTCCATGAATAATAAATTCAACTTGAAAAAAAAAAGAGAGATTAAAAAGAGGAAGTTGACTTTCCCTGTGTAGTACACATTACAAAGCCTTAGGGATGAAAACAAGGTAGAGTTGGTAGAAGAACAGATATTTGAACCAATGGAATTTAGATTATTACATAAAAGTAGGGGCACCAGAAATAAATCAGGAAATGATGAAAACATTGGTTTACTATATGGAAAAACACTGGATTATGGACAATGATTAACTCAAGTGGTTTAAATATATATGTAATTGTAATGCTGTTATGAGAATATCTTTATGTTTCAGGGATGGAAAATTAATCAACTTTCAAAAGCACAAGCCATAAAGAAATAAAACGATAATTTTGACTAATCAAAATAAGAACTCCTATCAATCAAAAAATACTATGGAAAAATTAATAGTAGATAAAATTTATTTTAAAAACTATTTGCAATGCCTAAAATTAAAAAAAAAAATCAAAGATATAAGGAAGTTATGAAATCAACAAGAAAAATACATTAATAATGGAAAAATGTGCTAAGGGTATGAAAATGATATTTACATACAAGAAACCCTCTCCCAACAAGTTAAAAAGAGAATGACCAAAAGTTTAAAATCAGCAGAGTGCAGTGGCTGGAGCTTGTAAGCCCAGCTACTCAGGAGGCTGAGGTGTGAGGGTCACTTGAACCCAGAAGTTCCAGGCAGTAGTGAGCTGTGATTGTGCCCCTGGACTCCAGCCTGGGTAACAGAGTGATACTCTGTTTCTAAAAAATTAAACTAAAAGTCATTGGTAATCAGAAAAATGCATATTAAAACATCAATAAGTCTGATTTTATACTTAACAAAGAGGTAAGAGCTTCACCCATGTGTGGATAGGATGATGTGAACTAGAGGAGTTATTACCATGAACAATCTGTCAGTACTGTTACATTAGTGTGCACATATCCTGCTAACTGGCCATTCCGTTCCTAGGTATATATCCCAACGAAATTATTACCTCTTCCATAAGAAGACATTTATGAGGGTGCCCTTTGTTGCATTTTATGTGGCGGTGGGGAGTTGGAGGCAATCTGAATTCCCGTGACTATTAGTTGATTATTAAAAGGTGGATGCGCACCACTGACTATGTCACAGCAATTAAAAGTAGTTGAGCAATTGAATACATAGAAACACGAATAGATCTTTCAAAACAAGTACTTAGGGGGAAAGAGAAGATAGAATAATAAAATCCGTGAGTTAATAACATTCCTATAAATTAAAAATACACACACACACTGAAAGAAATTCATCTTATGATAAAATAATAGAACTATCAAAATCTACTTTAAACGTATTAAAGTGGTTTCCTATATACCGAGGCAGAGACATGAGAATAAATAAATATGCATGTAAATAAAAAATGATGATGCCTTGTATGGAACAAAATTATTAAAGTGTCCTCAACTAAGGATAGCATTAACTCACAGCTTTATTTATGCATTCAATAAGGAATGAAAGAAAGAATTAAAAGAAGAAGAGAGAAGGGGATAGGAAAAGAGATAGGAAGGGAGGGAAGGAACAAACCAAGTAATGTTATACAGTAACAATAACCAATTAATAAATTTAATGGGAAAAGTCCCATTGAAGTTAGCAGCAAAATCAGAAATAAACCTAAGGATGTACAAAACATAAACATGATTTTTGCTAATATTCCTACTACCACACTGATGATATACATCTGAATTCTTTAAAAAGAAAAACAGTACATGGAGAGAAAATACAGGATTAAACACAATAGACATTTAACAATAAATATTTTAACTAAGCATTAAAAAATTTATTTATAGATTCACATGTACTTATTAGAAATAGTACGTAGATCCTGTGTACCACTTGCCTGGTTTCTCAATGGAAACATCTGGTATAACTATAGTATAATATCACAATCAAGATACAAATGATACAGTAAAAATTCCTAACACTGATATCATAAAAATACAGAAGAATTTCATCATCATAAGGATCCCTCCTGTTGCCCTTTTAAAGCAACACCCATCTTTAATTCTTCATCCCCAAGGGCACCATTCTCCATTTCTATAATTTATTTATCTCAAGATATTATTTATTATGGAATCTTTTGCAATTGGCTTTCTTTTTCATTTGTATTTTCCTGGAGATGCATCCAAGATGTTGCATATATCAATAGTTCATTCTTCTTTATTGTTGTCATGTTCCACGGCATGCTAGACCTTTCATATACATTATTATGAAAGCACAAAAGGGCAATTGCTGGGTTGTAAGATAGTTGCATGTTTGGAGTTCCAGAGTGGCTATACCATTTTCCATATCCTTCAGCAGTGTATGAGATCCAGTTCCTCAACATCCTCACCAGCATTTATTGTTGTCCCTATTTTTTAAAAGTCATTCTGACAGATGGGTAGCAATATATCATGTGGTTTTAATTTGCATTTCTCTGTTAGTCATGTTGAAGCACCTTTTTATGTGCTTACTTGCCATCTGTATATTGTTTTTGGTGACACATATGTTTACATATTTTGCCAATTTTCTAATTGGTTTTTTTTAACTGTCAAGTTTTAAAAGGTTTATATATATACTAGATATTAGTCTTTTGGCAGTTTTGTGTTTTGCAAATACTTTCTCTCAGTTTGAGGTTTGGTTTTCCATCTTCTTTACAATAGGATCTTTCACCAATCAAAATTTTTTAACTTTGATTAGTAAACTTTATTAATCTTTAAGTTATTTTTGCTTTGGTGTCAAGTTTTAGAACTCCGCCTAACTCACAAAAATTTTCTAATATGTTTTCTAAATAAAAGTTCTGTATTAGTTTTGACGCTGCTGATAAAGACATACCAGAGACTGGGCAATTTACAAATAAAAAAGAGGTTTAATGGACCTACAGTTCCATGTGGCTGGAAAAGCCTCACGATCATAACAGAAAGTGAAAGGCACATCTCATATGGAAGCAGAAAAGAGATGAGAGCTTGTGCAGGGAAATGCCCATTTTTAAAACTATCAGATCTCATGAGACTTATTCACTATCATGAGAACAGTATGGGAAAGATCCGCTTCCATGATTCAATTACCTCCCACCAGGTTCCTCCCACGACATGTAGGAACTGTGGGAGTTACAATTCAAGATGAGATTTGGGTGGTGACACAGCCAAGGGACAAAGCCAAACTGTATCAAGTTTTATAGTTTTATATTTTATATTAAAGATTGTGAGATGTTTTTGAGATATAGATTTTATACAGATTTAGGTAAGAGTTCTCTCTCTCTCTCTCTCTCTCTTTTTTTTGTCCTATAGATATTTAATTGCTCCAGTACCATTCGTTGAAAGGCTATTCTTCTCCCCATTGGATTGCTTTTGTAACATTGTCTGAAAAAATGTTCTGCATATTTATTTGGGTCTTTCACTGTGTTCTCTATTCTGCTCCACTTGGTTATGTTTCTTCGCTCCTACCAATACCACAGTATCTTGAGTACCATAGTGTCTCAAATCAGATAGCGATTCTTGTTATTTTATTTTTTCAAGACAATTTTAGCTGTTTGAGAGTATGTGCCTTTCCATACAAATTTAAAATGAAGTTGTCCATATATTCAAAATCTTTGCCAGAATTGTATAGAAATTGTATTAAAACTATAGATGAATATGGGAATAATTAATATCTTTACTGTAAGTCTTTCAATTCATGAATATAGTATGTCTTTCTATTTGTGTGGATCTTCTTTTGCTTTAGTTCATCCATATTTTGTAATTGTCAGCATCTGGATTCTGCACATGTATTAACTTGACACTTAAGGAATTCATTTGCTTTGGAGTGATTGTAAATGATATTGTATTTTTAATTTCAGCCCCCCACCTGTTCATATATAGAAATGCAATTAATGTATGTTTGTTGATCTTGCATCTGTGATCTTATCGAGCTCATTATTAATTTTACAAACTTTTTTTGATTTCCTGAATTGTTCTACTTGATCATGTCAGCTCCACAAAAAAAAAAAAAAAGTTTTATTTGCTCCTTTCCACTATGTAGAGTTTAATTCATTTTCTTACCATATTTGTATGAACTCTTCTGTATTGTATTAAATAAGAGTGGTAAGAGCCTACCATATCTTTGTTGTAGTAGGCTGAATAATACTCCCTCCCACCCTCCTGAAGATAACAGCATCTAACTACTGGAACCTGTGAATATGTCACCTTACATGGTACAAAGACATTTTCACATGTGATTAATTTGAGGATGTTGAGATGGAGAGATTATTCTAGATTATTCTGCATGCCTAAGGTAATCATAAATGTCTTTACAACAGCAAGACAGGGAGAGATTTTACTATAGAAAAGGAATGTCAGGGTGATCCAGTGTGAGAAAGACTTAGCTAAGCATTGCTGGCTATGAAGATGTAGGAAAAGTCTGAGCCAAGAGATTCCTGTGACCTCTAGAAGTTGGAAGAAGCATAGAACAGATTATTTTCTGGAGTCTGCAGAATAAATTACTGCTGCTAACCCCTTCATTTTAGCACAGTGAAACTGATATCATATTTTGGAACACCAAAAGAGTAAGATAATATATATTGTTCTAAGCCACAAAATTTGTGGCACTTCACTTTAGCAGTGGTAGAAAACTAATACGCTTCCCTTATTTCCAACGTTATATCATAAACATCCAGTTATTCACTGTTAAGTGTAACATAATCTATAGGGTTCTTTTTTTTTTTTTTTGTAGATGCTGTTTATATAGTTGAGAAAGTTGTCATCAATTTTTAGTTTTCTGAGAGGTTTGTAATTGATACTGTATTAGTCTGTTCTCATGCTTCTAATAAAGACATACCCAAGACTGGGTAACTTATAAAAGGAGTTTATAAGTTATAGACTCATAGTTCCACATGACTGGGGAGGCCTCACAATCATGGTGGAAGGTAAAGGGGAAGCAAGACACATCTTATATGGCAGCAGGAAGGGGGCATCTGCAGGGGAACTGTCCTTTATAAAACCATCAGATCTCCTGAGACTTATTCACTATCACAAGAACAGCATGGGAAACATCCACCCTGGGATTCAATTACCTCCCACTGGTAGGACATGTAGAAATTATGGGAACTACAATTCAAGATGAGATTTGGGTGGGGACACAGCCAAACCATATCAGATACATATTATATTTTTTAATATGTTTTTTTCTGTAGTATTTGATGCATTCATACAATTTGTCATCTTTAGTCTGCTAATATGGTAGACTATACTAGTTGATTTTAGAATATTGAGACAATATTGTATACCTGGAACAAATTCCACTTGGTTTTTGTGAATGGTTATTTTTATTCATTTCTGGATTTAATCACCAATATTTTGATGAGGATTATTATGTCTAAGTTAAAGAAATATATTTGTTTGCACTTTTTCACTTTTTCTGTCTTCCCTTTTTCCTTTTTTACTTTTTTATTTTGCTTCTTTTTTTGAATGAGTTGGTAAGTGTTCCTTCCTGTTCTGTTTTATGGAAGAGATTGTGTAAAGTTGGTGTTAGTTCTTCTTTAATTACTTGATAGTTTCCCTCAGTAAAACACTCTGGGCCTGGAATTTATTTTCAGGAGATTTTAAATTATAAATTTAATTTATTTAGTAATTATAGGAGTATTCAGCTTGTCTCTTTCATTTTGTTTGAATATTGTTAGTTTGTGGGTTTTGAGGAATTGATCCATTTCTTCTAAATTATCAAATTTATGAGCACAGAGTTTCTTACTGTGTTCCTTTATTATTTTGTAATGGCTTCAGGGTTAGTAGTAATACCCCTTGTTTCACTCCTGGTATTGGTGACTTTTTTCATCTTTTTATCTTTGTCAGCCTTGCTGGGGTTTTAATCAATTTTGTTGAATATGCAGAATAAGTTTTTTGCTACATTGATTTTTCTCAATTGCTTTTTCCCTATTGTTTTTCTATCCTCAGTTTCACTGAATCCTGTGTTTGTCTACAATGTCCTTTCTTCTGCTTGTGTTGGATATATTTTGCTATTTGAGATACAAACTCAAATAATTGATTCAAAACATTTCCTTTTTCTTAATGTCAGCATTTAGTATCATAAATTTCTATCTCGACAGTGCTTTTGCGGCTTCTATTTATTTATCTAGATTACATTTTTACTTAGTAAAATATATTTTTTAACTTTCTTTAGATTTACTATTGACATAAATAATTTAGAAGTATATTATGTAATTTTCAAATTTCTAGAGATAGCTCTCTTGTCTTTCTAATATTAGTCTTTAGTTCTATTTTGTTAGAGTCAGATAAAATACTATCTATGATTTCAATTTTAAAAAATTGAGGTTCCTCTTATGGTCCATTATGTGAGTTACTGATATGGTTTGCTTTTCCCCCTTTTGCTTGCAACTTCTTCTCGCAGCCACCATGTGAAGAAGGATGTGTTTGCTTCCCCTTCTGCATAATTGTAAGTTTCCTAAGGCCTCCCCAGCCATGCTGAACTGTGAGTGAATTAAACGTTTTTCCTTTATAAATTACCCAGTCTCAGGTATGTTTTCATTAGCAGCATGAGAACAGACTAATACAGTTACCTTGTTGAATTTTCTCATGGGCACTATATGTGTATATTATTAGATAGAATTTATTAAAATATATACATTGCTATATAAAAGTATTATGTTATGTATTATATAATAAATAATTATATATTATAATTTACATAAAATATATACAATAATGATATATATTATTTTATATTATGTATTATTTTTACAGTTTACTATTATATATTATATCAACTACATAAAATAATAATTTATAAATCTTTAAAAATTTTTAGTTTATAATTATTTTACTATATATTTTATATTTATAAAATATAAAATAATACTTTGTATATTCTATAAAATATAACATAACTTATAATAATTTATATATAAAATACTTATGGCGTCACTCATGCTGAGATTCCAAACAGAATTTGAGTTATTATCTGATCTTTGGAGAAATCAGAAGAGAGAGATAAGAGTATTATTTCCCAAATAGGCCAGTTTCAATTGGGATCTTAATTAAGTTCCCTCTGGTGTAATCTTTACAAAGAAAAAGGTAATCTAAAAAAAACCAGCGTTAACCAATCAGTTATTTCTGTATTGTTCAGTTTCCCTACTTTCACTTAATAAGGAAAGCAACTTCGAGGTTACCAATCCCTTTTTTATTCCTTATTTCTACTTTCTTCAGCCCTTCTCTGTCTATGAAAACAAACTCTTTTGCTTGGCTCATTGGAATATTTATTCTCTTTTTTGGAATAAAATGTTGCCTGATTCTAGAATCACAAATAAAGCCAATTTATATCTTTAAATTTTTGCCATAATTTTGTCCTTTGGTGTATTCACACACACACATATGCACACACACATATATATATGTATTGACACACACACATATACACACACACACATATATATATATATATTTATGTGGATGGGAAATAATTGGGTAGAGTAATACATATATATATATGTAATACATGTATATGTATATACACACACACACACACACAGAGACAGTTCTGACCTGTTTTGAGTTATAACTTTTTTGACTTTATGATGGTTGGAAAACAATGTGCACTTCTCAACTTATGATGGGGTTATGTCCTGATAAACCCATCATAAATTTAAGATATTGGGAACATGACCCCATCATGGTAAGTTGAGCATCTGTATTGTTGGGTGGAATAGTCTATATATGTAAACGAGAATCTGTTTCAATTCTAGTTTCTGCTGATTTTATGTCTAGTAGTTCTATCGATTGTTGAGAGTAGAGCAATAAATGAAATAACATTATTTTAAAAAGTGAACATTGTAATCACTTCATTCTCTAGCCATACACAGCGACTGATGGCAGATAATAATAAGAAAATCCTCAGCCTGCTGCCTCAGGTTCATTTCGTGCCCTGGAATGTAGTGCTAAACTGCACTTCATAATCTTTGGAAAACTTAAAATTCAGCACCAACCAACCAGATACTTAGGTTCCACTTCAGACCTACTGAATTTGATTCACCTGAGATGAAGTGTGCACATTTTCATTTGAGCAGTCTTTACATGTTTCTGATGATCAATTTAGTAAAAAACAAGTACAATTAAATTGAAGTTTTGTAAAAAGATTGAAAACATAATAACCTCTAAAACCTTGCTTCTCAAGGTGTATTCTGTGGATTCATCATCACCAGGGAAGCTATTTGAAATGAAGAATCTCACGTTAATTCTAGAATTACTGAAAGAGACTTCTTACATTAACAGGTTTTAAATGGGATTCTTGCAGCTGTCAACATTTTAGAGACACTGCAGCTGGTTGTCAACATTTTAGAGACACTGAAACTTACCGTCAGAAGATACTGAAAATGTGTCTTGCGGATTTAAATTTAGGACCTGGGGGTCTATGCATCTAACAGGATGCTAGACTCTTCTCAATCCAGCTGTATTTGTCTAGTGCTTTCTACTAAGTTTCTGCCTGTGTCTCCTGAATACCCTCTTAGTTCCATGCTGGAAGAGGAACCTGTCTTTTTGCTAGAACCTGAACTACTTTCTAGAACTCTCTAGAGAGGAGAGATCAACCTACCTGTTACATGTTGCAAAGCAGAGGAATTTTATGGAAGATGAATGTTACTAAATTCAAAGGAAGTCCCTGCCCTGCATATTCTACTACTCAGTTATAATGCACCCATTATAGACTGAAGCTACTCTAATCCGTGTGTCGTTGGTCACTACCTTATAGGTGTTTTCTGTTTGTTTGTTTTGTTTTTTTCACCTCCTGTTTGTTATACTAGTTAATCTCCAGTTGAATTCATAGGTTTTGCTTCATCATTTCCTGCCCTTTAAGATTCTAAAATGTCCTGTGTCCAAATCTTAGTCTCATGACAAGTGACGCTCTGAAATGATACAGGGAACATAATCAAAGAAAACACCTCGGCCGGGCGCGGTGGCTCACGCCTGTAATCCCAGCACTTTGGGAGGCCGAGGCGGGCGGATCACAAGGTCAGGAGATTGAGACCACTGTGAAACCCCGTCTCTACTAAAAATACAAAAAATTAGCCGGGCGCGGTTGTGGGCGCCTGTAGTCCCAGCTACTCGGGAGGCTGAGGCAGGAGAATGGCGTGAACGCGGGAGGCGGAGCTTGCAGTGAGCCGAGATCGCGCCACTGCACTCCAGCCTGGGCGACAGAGCGAGACTCTGTCTCAAAAAAAAAAAAAAAAAAAAAAAAAAAAAAACACCTCTTTGTAGATTCAATAATATAGGTGCCATATGGTTTATTCTGGGTTACAAAGAAACACAGGAAGCCCTTTTGGCCCCCTAGCTAAAGTAATTTCCTTCCTTTATTCTGCCTTATTGTACTGAATAATATTAAGTTTCATGTGACAAATGCTATTATTATCAATAGAAAAGTATTAATGACAACGAGAAATAGTGAACACTTGGAAACCAACTTCAGTTTGTTGCCTAATGGTTCAAAATGTTATCCGGTCAGATGAAAAACTTCATTGACTTTTCATTTCCCAGGAAATTTGGTAGAGCTGAAATAATATAATGGTTTTAAAAAGAGAGAAAAAAGGAAATGGAGGGCAGGTCAAAGGATTGTGTGCATTATTTAAAGACTCTTTCTCTCTGGGATATAAATAATGTCACTGATGTTGTTTCTAGGGTTATGCTGCAGAATTTCCAACAGTGACTAGTTAGGAAGCCCAGGTATTGGAGCAAATTGGGAAATGAATCCCAATTCAAACAAAGTGAGTGGAAGGGCTTATTTGTAACCTGGTCCTACTAACCACAGCATCGAGCTAAGACCGTAATCTCATTCATAAAAACTGTTATCCAATCATCTCAATAAATGTTTGTTTTGTTTTGTATGCTTTCATTTAAATAGACTGTTTGCTACCATGCAGAAGTATTCATATTTTCCAATTCCCAGGCCAACCTCTGGTATGGCTCACAAAACTATTACATTTTAACATAGCATCCATGTATATTGTATCCCCATAATCTATGCACAACTTACGTCTCAAGCATGACACATGAGACACATGGATGTATCCTTAATTATCTTGCTCCCATTTCCTGGACTATCTTTCCTTACACATTTTCATTCATTATTTCTCAAAGTGAGAGAACACATTGTTGAATTAAAGATGTTTCCCATGAGTTCTTCTGGTGGTATTGAGAGAAATGGATATTGAAGAGATGTGAATCCCATAAATCTGTATGAGAGAAGAAACATTTTGTTTTTACCTGTGTTAGTCAACTTGGGCTTCCATAACAAAATAATGTGGCTTAAACAACAGCAATTTATTTTCTCACAGTTCTGGAGACTAGAAATCCAAGATCAAGGTGTCAGAAACATCCAGTGAGGCCTCTCTCCTGGGCGGCTTCCCACCCTGTCCTCACATGGTCTTTCTTCTGTATGCATCTATCTCTGGTGTCTCTTCCTCTTTTTATAAGGACACCAGTCCTATTGAATTAGGACTTCACCCAGATGGCCTCATTTAATTTCAATTATGTCCTTTAAGACTCTATCTCCAAATGCAGTGACATTGAGGGTTAGGGTTCCAACCAGTGAATTTTGAGGGAGCACAAGTCAATCCATAACATGACTTAATATGTCAGAGTATAATTACATTATGTTTTTTTAAATGATTTGGAAGTTATAGTTTCTAAACGAAACATGGGTGTAATCTCAAGCACTTTTCTTCTTACTGTCCTCATTGCACTGGAACCTGTGAAAATTAATCCTAATTTGCTCCCATTTTCAGTGTTACCACCATTCTTCTCAAACATACATAAACACAACAAGCAGGTTCAAGCTTCTTAATTGGATAAACACCAATTAAGTGTATATTTTAAGTGTATATTTTCCTGTCCTGGTTTTTACCTTCAAATATTTAGAGGCTGATGTCTTTGTGCTCAGTGACTGGATGGACATTTTCCTTGGTTCTTGAAATAGGCGAGTGTTAAGCTTCTGAACTGACCACTCTCCTGGGTGCCAAATGAACCATAAAGGGCTAGTCTCGTCTCTGATTTGGGATAACAATTGAGAAACCTGTTTGACTCATGAGTATTCTCTAGGCTCTGTCCACTGTTTTCAGGCCCCAGAATCCTGATTCCTGAGCACCCACCTCTTACTTCACCACATGGAGACTCCGGTCCCCTCTGCCACTACACAGAGCCACTGAAACTTTCCTCTCAAGCTTTCTTGTCTTAATTTGCTCTACCTCATTCATGCCCATTTTCATTGGTAGTCTATTCTACTTCTATAGTACATATTTATTTTATTTTGTTTTGGTTTGTTTTGTTTTTGAGACAGGGTCTCATTTTGTCACACAAGCTTCAGTGCAGTGGTGCAATCTTGGCTCACTGCAACCCTGAACTCCCAGGCTCAAGTGATCCTTCCACCTCAGCCTCCAGAGTAGCTGGGACTACAGGCACATGCCACCATACCCATTTGATTTTTCATATTTTTATATAGAGGCAAGGTTTCATCACGTTTCCCAGGCCGGTCTCAAAACTTGGGTTCAAGTGCTGGGCCTCCCAAAGCTCTGGGATGACAGGCATGAGCCACCGCACCCAGTCGCATACTTATATTTTTCAGACTCCTCATTCTCCTCAATCCCAAAACAAAAAGTAATTGTAATGACATAAATATCACACCATAATCAAAAAGAGACATTAGTGTTGTCTGTAATGTTACTCTTGATCTGAAATTTTAGAGGATGAGGAAAACTGACACTCTATTACCCCAGCAATTCCAAACTTCTGAATTTTATAGATGAAGAAACTAAAGCCCTTCAGTTTCAAAACAAAAACACACCAATCCATGTATGCTCCTGCCAAATATAAGTCTGAATGCATGAGATCCATTCTACTACCTGCTGGATGTTCATTCGTTCTTTCTCAACAAATACAGGCACTATAGTAGGCATTGAGGTAGTTAATGGTGAACAGAGAAAACCATTTCGTTCCTTCCATCATCACTCTCATAGTCTGACTAGACAGAGTAATAATAAGCAAAGAGTGATGTAAATACATGCAAAATGTCAACGGTGGGCACTGCTCTGAAGTATAAATACAACATATGAGAAGCTGTATTCAGAGAATTGGACACACTGGGTACATTGGAGAGAGCTTCCCTGGAAAACTAAAATGTAAAAGATGACACTGATTTAATTAGGTGAATAAGGACAGGAAGAATATTTATACCAGAAGAAATAATCCCTACAAAGATCCTATGCTGAAAGACTGCACAGAACAAATTAGCGTGGAGAGTAACAGGAACAAGAGAGGAGGAGCAAAATGTGGTTGGAGACACAGACACACTGTGTGATACTCTGTGGTATCACACAGTAAAAGCCTTTGGGCCAAGTGAAGTTTTGCTTTATGGCAAAAGCAGCAGGACATCAGTAAAGGGCCCGTCTCACTATCACTGCCGCTTCGGCCCTAAGCCAGTCCCGGTTTCTCTTACCTGTTTATTATTACTCTTTCCTCCTCACTGTTCTTTCCTCCTTGAGCCTCCCAAAGTCTATTCTCAGCAACAGTCAGCGTGATTAGTTTAAACCCAGGTCTGATCATGTTACCTGTCTGCTCACAGCCAATTCCAACATCCTGTCTTTCCCAGAATAGCATCCAAAGTCCATCTGCTGGCCTGAAGGCCCTCCACGATCATATTTACTGCTACTTCTCTAACCACACCTTCTAACTCTGTTTTCCCTCACATACCCTCTCTGTATCGCTGTGAAGCCCCGTAACTGTTCCAGAACATTTCAAGCATGCTCTTGTCCCAGGGTGTTGGCATTTCCTGTCCTCTAGATTGGCCCTCTTCCAGGTAGGCACATGAGTCAGTCTCCCCAAGTGCACAGGTCTTTCTCAGACATGTACTCACCAGGGAGGTCTTCCCTGACTTCCCTGTAGAAAACAGCTACCATCCTGCTTCCATCACTTCCCAGCACCATCCTCAGCTTTATTTTTCTTTCTAGCATTGTCTGCTACCTATCAAGTCTTTTTGTTTCTCTGTTTTGATCAGCCTGCTGCCACAAAAATGAAAGTTCTTTGAGAGCAAGGGCTTGTTTTCTTTCCTGCTTTATGCCTAGTGGGTTGAAAAGTAACTAGTACGTAGTGATCGGTAAATATTTGTTGAATTCACAAATAAATGAAAAAGTGTGGGACATTCATTACCACAATCATTTTGCCCATTAGATATTTTTCATTTTTTGTTCTGAATCAGAATGTTCACTTGTATGCAGAGAATACACAGATATGCCCTGTTGTAAATCAAGATCTAACTCAAGTCCTGTTTACCCTCTAGGACTGCCTTTCAATACTAGCAACCTTGATTTTTAAAATTCCCAATAAACTAATAATCTAAACCAGTAATTTATCTATAATAGCCCAATGTCTTTTCTTGGGTAATTCTCATCTCTTGAACACTATTGTGTAATTTGAAAATATGTACTCAAACTTTTTTCATTTTCTTTTATGTAGAGCTGCCAATGCAATGCTATTTTGTAAGAGGTAAACACACACTTGCTGCTTTCTCATAATAACTACTATTTATCATTCTTAAGCAGAAAAAAAAGCAGTATATGTTCACTTAAAAAGTAGTAACCAGTTTTAGCTGGACATAACTCTTGTATGATAGAGTAGTGGAAATAGACATGGAAAGGAAAGTTAGATGTTTTAATATTGTATTGAAAAATGTAGAATTTTTCTATAGCAATGAGGAGACATTGAGTATTGCAGATCAATGAAAGGGTTTTAGAAAGATAACACACAATACTATTGAGGCAGATTGGTTAGAATACAAAGAGAAGTTGTTTGGCTCAAAGGCCATCAAAGTAGGCCATTCTGAATGAGGCCACTGTCAGTAGGAACAGAAATTTTTTTTAAAATAATATTTTTGATGTTTTTGCTTTTATTCAAGCATTTACTGACTCGGACTGTTGCTGTACTGTGTTAGCCATTAGAGCTTAAAAAAATGAGCTGTAAGTTTCATGGACATGCCTTTAAAATAACTTCATGGCGGAGCAAGATGGCCGAATAGGAGCAGCTCCAGTCTCCAACTCCCAGCACGAGCGACACAGAAGACCGGTGATTTCTGCATTTTCAACTGAGGTACTGCGTTCATCTCACTGGGGAGTGCCGGACGATCGGTGCTGGTCAGCTGCTGCAGCCCAACCAGCGAGAGCTGAAGCAGGGCGAGGCATTGCCTCACCTGGGAAGCGCAAGGGGGAAGGGAGTCCCTTTTCCTAGCCAGGGGAACTGAGACACACAACTCCTGGAAAATCGGGTAACTCCCACCCCAATACTGCACTTTAAGCAAACAGGCACACCAGGAGATCATATCCCACACCTGGCCAGGAGGGTCCCACACCCACGGAGCCTCCCTCATTGCTAGCGCAGCAGTCTGTGATCTACCGGCAAGGCAGCAGCGAGGCTGGGGGAGGGGCGCCCGCCATTGCTGAGGCTTAAGTAGGTAAACAAAGCTGCTGGGAAGCTCGAACTGGGTGGAGCTCACAGCAGCTCAAGGAAACCTGCCTGTCTCTGTAGACTCCACCTCTGGGGACAGGGCACAGTAAACTAAACAAACGCAGCAGACACCTCTGCAGACGCAAACGACTCTGTCTGACAGCTTTGAAGAGAGCAGTGGATCTCCCAACACGGAGGTTGAGATCTGAGAAGGGACAGACTCCCTGCTCAAGTGGGTCCCTGACCCCTGAGTAGCCTAACTGGGAGACATCCCCCACTAGGGGCAGTCTGACACCCCACACCTCACAGGGAGGAGTACACCCCTGAGAGGAAGCTTCCAAAGCAAGAATCAGACAGGTACACTCGCTGTTCAGAAATATTCTATCTTCTGCAGCCTCTGCTGCTGATACCCAGGCAAACAGGGTCTGGAGTGGACCTCAAGCAATCTCCAACAGACCTACAGTTGAGGGTCCTGACTGTTAGAAGGAAAACTATCAAACAGGAAGGACACCTACACCAAAACCCCATCAGTACATCACCATCATCAAAGACCAGAGGTAGATAAAACCACAAAGATGGGGAAAAAGCAGGGCAGAAAAGCTGGAAATTCAAAAAATAAGAGCGCATCTCCCCCGGCAAAGGAGCGCAGCTCATCGCCAGCAACGGATCAAAGCTGGACAGAGAATGACTTTGACGAGATGAGAGAAGAAGGCTTCAGTCCATCAAATTTCTCAGAGCTAAAGGAGGAATTACATACCCAGCGCAAAGAAACTAAAAATCTTGAAAAAAAAGTGGAAGAATTGATGGCTAGAGTAGTTAATGCAGAGAAGGTCCTAAACGAAATGAAAGAGATGAAAACCATGACACGAGAAATACGTGACAAATGCACAAGCTTCAGTAACCGACTCGATCAACTGGAAGAAAGAGTATCAGCGATTGAGGATCAAATGAATGAAATGAAGCAAGAAGAGAAACCAAAAGAAAAAAGAAGAAAAAGAAATGAACAAAGCCTGCAAGAAGTATGGGATTATGTAAAAAGACCAAATCTACGTCTGATTGGGGTGCCTGAAAGTGAGGGTGCCTGAAAGTGCCTGAAAGTTGGAAAACACTCTTCAGGATATCATCCAGGAGAACTTCCCCAACCTAGTAGGGCAGGCCAACATTCAAATCCAGGAAATACAGAGAACGCCACAAAGATACTCCTCGAGAAGAGCAACTCCAAGACACATAATTGCCAGATTCACCAAAGTTGAAATGAAGGAAAAAATCTTAAGGGCAGCCAGAGAGAAAGGTCGGGTTACCCACAAAGGGAAGCCCATCAGACTAACAGCAGATCTCTCAGCAGAAACTCTCCAAGCCAGAAGAGAGTGGGGGCCAATATTCAACATTCTTAAAGAAAAGAATTTTAAACCCAGAATTTCATATCCAGCCAAACTAAGTTTCATAAGTGAAGGAGAAATAAAATCCTTTACAGATAAGCAAATGCTTAGAGATTTTGTCACCACTAGGCCTGCCTTACAAGAGACCCTGAAGGAAGCAATAAACATGGAAAGGAACAACCGGTACCAGCCATTGCAAAAACATGCCAAAATGTAAAGACCATCGAGGCTAGGAAGAAACTGCATCAACTAACGAACAAAATAACCAGTTAATATCATAATGGCAGGATCAAGTTCACACATAACAATATTAACCTTAAATGTAAATGGACTAAATGCTCCAATTAAAAGACACAGACTGGCAAACTGGATAAAGAGTCAAGATCCATCAGTCTGCTGTATTCAGGAGACCCATCTCACACGCAGAGACATACATAGGCTCAAAATAAAGGGATGGAGGAAGATTTACCAAGCAAATGGAGAACAAAAAAAAGCGGGGGTTGCAATACTAGTCTCTGATAAAACAGACTTTAAACCATCAAAGATCAAAAGAGACAAAGAAGCCCATTACATAATGGTAAAGGGATCAATTCAACAGGAAGAGCTAACTATCCTAAATATATATGCACCCAATACAGGAGCACCCAGATTCATCAAGCAAGTCCTTAGAGACTTACAAAGAGACTTAGACTCCCATACAATAATAATGGGAGACTTCAACACTCCACTGTCAACAATAGACAGATCAACGAGACAGAAAGTTAACAAGGATATCCAGGAATTGAACTCATCTCTGCAGCAAGCAGACCTAATAGACATCTATAGAACTCTCCACCCCAAATCAACAGAATATACATTCTTCTCAGCACCACATCATACTTACTCCAAAATTGACCTCGTAATTGGAAGTAAAGCACTGCTCAGCAAATGTACAAGAACAGAAATTATAACAAACTGTCTCTCAGACCACAGTGCAATCAAACTAGAACTCAGGACTAAGAAACTCAATCAAAACCGCTCAACTACATGGAAACTGAACAACCTGCTCCTGAATGACTACTGGGTACATAACGAAATGAAGGCAGAAATAAAGATGTTCTTTGAAACCAATGAGAACAAAGATACAACATACCAGAATCTCTGGGACACATTTAAAGCAGTGTGTAGAGGGAAATTTATAGCACTAAATGCCCACAAGAGAAAGCAGGAAAGATCTAAAATTGACACTCTAACATCGCAATTAAAAGAACTAGAGAAGCAAGAGCAAACACATTCAAAAGCTAGCAGAAGGCAAGAAATAACTAAGATCAGAGCAGAACTGAAGGAGATAGAGACACAAAAAACCCTCCAAAAAATCAATGAATCCAGGAGTTGGTTTTTTGAAAAGATCAACAAAATTGACAGACCACTAGCCAGACTAATAAAGAAGAAAAGAGAGAAGAATCAAATCGACGCAATTAAAAATGATAAAGGGGATATCACCACCGACCCCACAGAAATACAAACTACCATCAGAGAATACTATAAACACCTCTACGCAAATAAACTGGAAAATCTAGAAGAAATGGATAATTTCCTGGACACTTACACTCTTCCAAGACTAAACCAGGAAGAAGTTGAATCCCTGAATAGACCAATAGCAGGCTCTGAAATTGAGGCAACAATTAATAGCCTACCAACCAAAAAAAGTCCAGGACCAGATGGATTCACAGCTGAATTCTACCAGAGGTACAAGGAGGAGTTGGTACCATTCCTTCTGAAACTATTCCAATCAATAGAAAAAGAGGGAATCCTCCCTAACTCATTTTATGAGGCCAACATCATCCTGATACCAAAGCCTGGCAGAGACACAACAAAAAAAGAGAATTTTAGACCAATATCCCTGATGAACATCGATGCAAAAATCCTCAATAAAATACTGGCAAACCGGATTCAGCAACACATCAAAAAGCTTATCCACCATGATCAAGTGGGCTTCATCCCTGGGATGCAAGGCTGGTTCAACATTCGCAAATCAATAAACATAATCCAGCATATAAACAGAACCAAAGACAAGAACCACATGATTATCTCAATAGATGCAGAAAAGGCTTTTGACAAAATTCAACAGCCCTTCATGCTAAAAACGCTCAATAAATTCGGTATTGATGGAACGTACCACAAAATAATAAGAGCTATTTATGACAAACCCATAGCCAATATCATACTGAATGGGCAAAAACTGGAAAAATTCCCTTTGAAAACTGGCACAAGACAGGGATGCCCTCTCTCACCACTCCTATTCAACATAGTGTTGGAAGTTCTGGCTAGGGCAATCAGGCAAGAGAAAGAAATCAAGGGTATTCAGTTAGGAAAAGAAGAAGTCAAATTGTCCCTGTTTGCAGATGACATGATTGTATGTTTAGAAAACCCCATTGTCTCAGCCCAAAATCTCCTTAAGCTGATAAGCAACTTCAGCAAAGTCTCAGGATACAAAATTAATGTGCAAAAATCACAAGCATTCTTATACACCAGTAACAGACAAACAGAGAGCCAAATCAGGAATGAACTTCCATTCACAATTGCTTCAAAGAGAATCAAATACCTAGGAATCCAACTTACAAGGGATGTAAAGGACCTCTTCAAGGAGAACTACAAACCACTGCTCAGTGAAACAAAAGAGGACACAAACAAATGGAAGAACATACCATGCTCATGGATAGGAAGAATCAATATCGTGAAAATGGCCATACTGCCCAAGGTAATTTATAGATTCAATGCCATCCCCATCAAGCTACCAATGAGTTTCTTCACAGAATTGGAAAAAACTGCTTTAAAGTTCATATGGAACCAGAAAAGAGCCCGCATCTCCAAGACAATCCTAAGTCAAAAGAACAAAGCTGGAGGCGTCACGCTACCTGACTTCAAACTATACTACAAGGCTACAGTAACCAAAACAGCATGGTACTGGTACCAAAACAGAGATATAGACCAATGGAACAGAACAGAGTCCTCAGAAATAATACCACACATCTACAGCCATTTGATCTTTGACAAACCTGAGAGAAACAAGAAATGGGGAAAGGATTCCCTATTTAATAAATGGTGCTGGGAAAATTGGCTAGCCATAAGTAGAAAGCTGAAACTGGATCCTTTCCTTACTCCTTATACGAAAATTAATTCAAGATGGATTAGAGACTTAAATGTTAGACCTAATACCATAAAAATCCTAGAGGAAAACCTAGGTGGTACCATTCAGGACATAGGCATGGGCAAAGACTTCATGTCTAAAACATCAAAAGCAACGGCAGCAAAAGCCAAAATTGACAAATGGGATCTCATTAAACTAAAGAGCTTCTGCACAGCAAAAGAAACTACCATCAGAGTGAACAGGCAACCTACAGAATGGGAGAAAATTTTTGCAATCTACCCATCTGACAAAGGGCTAATATCCAGAATCTACAAAGAACTTAAACAAATTTACTAGAATAAAACAAACAACCCCATCAAAAAGTGGGCAAAGGATATGAACAGACATTTCTCAAAAGAAGACATTCATACAGCCAACAGACACATGAAAAAATGCTCATCATCACTGGCCATCAGAGAAATGCAAATCAAAACCACAATGAGATACCATCTCACACCAGTTAGAATGGCAATCATTAAAAAGTCAGGAAACAACAGGTGCTGGAGAGGATGTGGAGAAATAGGAACACTTTTACACTGTTGGTGGGTTTGTAAACTAGTTCAACCATTATGGAAAACAGTATGGCGATTCCTCAAGGATCTAGAACTAGATGTACCATATGACCCAGCCATCCCATTACTGGGTATATACCCAAAGGATTATAAATTATGCTGCTATAACGACACATGCACACGTATGTTTATTGCAGCACTATTCACAATAGCAAAGACTTGGAATCAACCCAAATGTCCATCAGTGACAGATTGGATTAAGAAAATGTGGCACATATACACCATGGAATACTATGCAGCCATAAAAAAGGATGAGTTTGAGTCCTTTGTAGGGACTTGGATGCAGCTGGAATCCATCATTCTTAGCAAACTATCACAAGAACAGAAAACCAAACACCGCATGTTCTCACTCATAGGTGGGAACTGAACAATGAGATCACTCGGACTCAGGAAGTGGAACATCACACACCGGGGCCTATCATGGGGAGGGGGGAGGGGGGAGGGATTGCACTGGGAGTTATACCTGTTGTAAATGACGAGTTGATGGGTGCAGCACAGCAACATGGCACAAGTATACATATGTAACAAACCTGCACGTTATGCACATGTACCCTACAACTTAAAGTATAATAATAATAAATTAATTAAAAAAAAAATTTAAAAAAAAATAACTTCATTATCTACGTTTTTCCTTTCAGTCTAAGAATTCCAGTTCCTATTAACAATGTCATGATGCATATTCATTAAGCCTAACAAAAGTCATACATTTACATTTGCATAACATTTTGCAGTTTAAAAATAGCCTTCATGTGCTTTAATTATGTTATTTGATCTCACAAGAATCCTAGCAGGTAAGCTGAGTAGGAAATTCTCTTCAGTTTTTGATAAGAAACTGTAAGTCAGATTTGGTAAGTCATTGGCCCCAGGTTACACCACCTGTGAATTCAGAATTGAATTCATATATCTAAATTCCAAATAATATGGTTTTCCTTATAATTTCATTCCAAATATATATTACTTTATTTGATTTTATTTTTGAGACAGGGTCTCACTCTCTCTCCCAGGCTGGAGTGCAGTGACACGATCTCGGCTCACTGCAAGCTCTGCCTCTCGAGTTCACGCCATTCTCCTGCCTCAGCCTCCCGAGTAGCTGGGACTACAGGCACCCGCCACCACGCCAGGCTAATTTTTTTGTATTTTTAGTAGTGACGGGGTTTTACCATGTTAGCCAAGATGGTCTCGATCTCCTGACCTTGTGATCCACCTGCCTCGGCCTCCCAAAGTGCTGGGATTATAGGCGTGAGCCACTGCACCCGGCCTCCACATATATTTTTAAAGTTCATGTGAAAGTAATTTTGTATCTGTACTAATTCCACTTTAATTCCTCTCTCCAGAGCCTATGGTTATTGTCTAATTTCATTACTTCTTTTGTTACAGGTTTTATAAGAAATATCAACAGTGCTGTATGTTTTTTTTTTTTTTTTTTGTGATAGAATTGTGAGGCTATAAATACAAAAAACCCCCCCAAAAAAACACAACAAGAAAAGAAAAAACACACAAAGATAAGCTAATAAGCCTTTCTCCTAACAGTGCAAAACTTCTGTCTCAAAAACAAAGAAAGATAGTGTTTTTAGATATATACATTTTATAAATAAAAATATATCATCATTGATTTATGTTTTTAAAGTAAAAATGTAGACTTTAATTTCAGTTTGTGTAAATATTTTAAATTTGTTATTTTGTTTACATAACTTCTCACAATTGGAGAAGCTAAAAATTGAATTAGACAGGATAGTAAAATATTAAATCCTGCTGGAAAACATTAAACCAAAAGCCATAACTCTCATTGTTTTTGCTCTGTGAATTCGCAGTATTAATTAGTTTAGCAGGAAAGCAAAACAAATTATTAGCATGAATCAACTTGAATTTCAGATATTCTGAAAATAAGCATCAGTTCAGTTCATTAGAATGAATTCTTTTTAATGAAAGATATTCCCAGCCTTCAGATTTTGCATCTTAAATATTTTTCTCTAATAAAAGGAACCTCGGTTTCTTGGAAAAATAGCTGATTCTAGGGTTAGGGAAGAAAATACACAAGGTAAACCTCAGGAAACTGGTAGTGTCAGACAGTAGGAAAGTGCTTAGAAAGAAAATACACACACACACACACACGACTGTATATATATCAGAGGGACACAGGAAGCAGCAACATAGATGGAACTGGAGGTCATTATGTTAGTGAAAGAAGCAGGCACAGAAACACAAACATAGTGTGCTTTCACTTGTTTGTTGGATCTAAAAATCAAAACAATTGACCTCATAGAGAGACAGAGCAGAAGGATGGCTACCAGAGGCTGGGAAGTATAGTTGCCGGGGGCAGTGAAGAGGGAGGTGGGGATTGTTAATGGGAAAAAAACAAAAAACAAACCACAGAAAGAGTGAAAGAGACCTAGTATTTCACAGCATGATGAGAGGATTATAGTCAATAATAATTTAATGGTGCTTTAAAAAATAACTAAAGAGTATAATTGTATTGTTTGTAACACAAAGGATAAATGCTTGAGGATATGGATACTCAAATATTTCATATACTACACAAATATATACATATATATGTACTATGTACCCACAAAAGTTAAAATGTAAATAAAAGAACTTCCAATGGACAAAGTTAGGACAATGTGAGCAACAAGATAAATAGCATGGCATTGTCATATAAGCCAAATATAAAATAAATATAGTGACATCATACTATTGTAAATGACCGATTTTTTTTACTTTTTTTAATTACAGCTGTCAACATGCAACATGGGTTAAAAAGTAGATAGGGATGAATATAGGCACACTTTCCTATGATGCTTAGGGACTAAGGAAGGCATTATAATTAAAGCTGGTGATAAGAACACCAGGAGTGATTCACACTGGATGGTGGACACCTATATCTATCTATCAAAGGTAAGTCAGAGAACTGAAAAATTCAAGCTGGAGAAGATGCACCAGGCAGCTAACATGAATGGAAGACTATTAGACATAAATAGTCTTGCCTTGGGAGATGGAGGCTGAGGATGGAAGCTTCCCATGTTCACACACACAATAAGATGAGCTAAAGGTACTCCACCAACCCGCACACTGCCAAATGCTGAACAGGTCTCATGCCATTCAAAGATGAGTATGTGGAAAATACACCTATGCTAGGTCTTTGAAATGATAGTAAACAAAAGTAGATAACAAACATTGTCCAGATATTTCCGCCAAAGAATGTCTCTCTGAAGAGCATGCATCTGAGAGCTATTGGCTAAAAGAAACTGATGAAAACTAGAGAAAATATATGGTTGACTTACTGAATATTGTTGCAATTGAATGTTATCACAGTAAATTCAAGAAATTATAAAGAGATAACAAGAAGCTGAAATTAGACAATCTATCTAGGAAGAATTTTTTAAAAAGAATGAAATGGAGATTAGTATGGAGTAACAGATTTATAAAGTTTATCCATCCACAACAGTAAAAGACATAAGTAAGAGGAAAGAACAAGGTATCAAAGAAGTAAAGAAAAACTTAGAAGAAAACTCCTTTAGAATGTAAATAAAAGCAGTGATTAAATAAGTAGAAATGTAATGATACATCACTAGGACAATTGGATGAGAAATATCATTCAAAAATACACTCAAAACACATTTTTTTTTTTTTTGGAGCTGATGAAAAGCTTTCATGTGAATATTTAAAAACTCACTATAAAAAACTAACACAATGGTAACAATGCCAGTCTGTGACCTAGATAAATTTTTGAATTTTAAGGAAAAAGAAAAAAAAAATCTTTCAAGCATTCAATTAGTAAAAACAAAAAGCCTACAAAGGAATCACATTCAGAATGATTAAGGGTCATAAATTTATAAAGTTGTATCTGCAGAATTTTGAAAGACAGAAGCTAAAAGAAATATATACACAGCTATTCAAGTAAAATATATAATAAAATTATGTAAATGTTTAGAAAATATACCCCCTAAATATGATTCTCAAGACTAGTATTAGAAATTATTCTCCTGCTCACTGAAGTATGCATTTAAAAATCAAGAATGAAAAATTCATAGGATAAAGGAACTCACAATGATTCTGAAAATCATAAAATGCAAATTTCACAAAAGATAATTTTTAAGTTAATGAGTACAAAGACTGTACTTCTAGTGATAAAATAGTATTGAGGCTTGAAGCAAATTACTTAACATTTCTTGTGTCTACCATTTTCATTTGCAAAACATTAACATGTCCCAGTAATATCAAAGTTCGAATTAATATTTTAAAGCCACATGAACATTTTGGCTGTTTTCTCTTTCACACAGTACTTGGGAAAGCTCTGTGATCAGAAGAGTTATGTGTCTTGTAACCCTTACTCAAAATGTCGATGGAAGACTAGACTGTTACTATCTTTGATTGTAAGTTTTCCAGTACAAGCAAGAATATTTTCCTTGATCTCATTTCTATTCAAATGGCAGAACACAGAACAAAGCCACGAAATTTTCTTGATTTTTGGCAAATGAGTTTTCCTTTTATAAAATTGGTTAATATAGCTCTTCCAAGCTGAAAGCTATGTGATGCATTCAGTATCTTCTATGACTGTCTTTTGCCTCACCACTGGTACTTCCCCAGGCTGCTACTTTCTGAATACAATAACAGGAAGTAAAGAAATGGAAAGAAAAAGAAAGAGTGAGCAAGGGAGAGAGGGAAAAAAAGGAAGGAAGGAGAGAAGGAAAGAAAAAGAAGGAAAGAGAGGGAAAGGAAGGAAGTCAAGAAGGAAAGAAGGAAGGAAGGAAGGGAGAGAGAGGGAGAGAAAGAAAGGAAGAGAGAGAGGGAGGGAGAGAAAGAAAGGAAGAAAGAAAGGAAAGAAAGGAAAGAAAGAAAGAAAGAAAGAAAGAAAAGAAAGAAAGAGAAAGAAAGAAAGAGGAGGAAGGAAGGAAAGAAAGAAAATAAAAGAAAGAAAGAGGAAGAGGGAGAGAGAGAAAAGAAACCTTGCTACTTCAATGGTTGTGTTAATCTGATTTTAAAAGACATCTGATATGGTTTGGCTGTGTCCCCACCCAAATCTCATCTTGAATTCCCACATGTTGTGGGAGGGACCTGGTGGGAGATGATTAAATTATGGGGGCAGGTTTTTCTTGTGCTGTTCCCAATGATAGTGAATAAGTGTCACGAGATCTGATGGCTTTATAAGGCAGAGTTTCCCTGCACAAGCTCTCTCTTTGCCTGCTGTCATCCACGTAAGATATGAGCTGCTCCTCGTTGCCTTCTGCCATGATTGTGAGGCTTTGGCTTCCCCAGCCACATGGAACTGTAAGTCCAATAAACCCCTTTTCCTGTATAAATTACCCAGTCTTGGGTATGTCTTTATCAGCAGCATGAAAACAGGACTAATACAGAACCTTTCAAAATATACTGCTTAATCAATCAATTTAGTTAACATATCTATTCTTGAATAATTAATGTAGATTAAAGGCAAGAAAAATTATGTAAATTCTACTCACAGCATTATAGTACAAGCTTCTTTGCTGTCTGTAACAATCACATGAAGTTAGGTTGTTGAAAAGGCTCCATAACTGCAATAGTACTAACTCATAATGAAAAATCCAGGCATTTCAAGATCTTCAGAGAATCAAATAGGGGGTTTAAGAAAAAAAGTAATATGCTATCTTCAAGAAGGATTTCAAGTATGTATAAATGACATATAAATTAATAATTCCCAAGCATTCAGAGGTGACCGTGGAATTGCTAAACTATGTTATTTTCATACTTCTTTATTAATCTCTGAAAGCAATGCTAATTAGGATCAGTCTGATTATATACATATATATATACACACACACACACATATACACACACACATACATGCACACATAAGTATGTATACATATATAGATATACAGATATCTATATCTATATCTATATCTACACACACATATATATGAATGCCAAAGATCTTTTAGCTTATACATATGCTAAAAGAGACTGGAAACTCCTGTCTAACAATATAAGACTAACTTTTTCTAAAGTAGCTCTTGACCTTATTTTGCTAAGTCATTAATCTTTATTTTGGGATGGCTTTTGTTATTGGAGACATTTTTCTACCACTTAAAAATTCACTTATGTACCCTATAGTCCTATAGTGCTTCTACATGAATGCCATTACAGGGGAGAAGATGCTACTACTGCAACTAACACTGCCATTTTCTCATTGTGAGATACATAAAGAGACGATAAGATCTGTTCGCTAGCAAAGTGAGTTCTTGGTGCAGGCTGTGATCCAGAATCAAGTTATTGTGTGTCCTCAAACTGTTAGAGTTTATTCCTCACTCAGATGTGATTTCAAGACCAAGATTTGGGGGCTTTCTGACTTAAGTCAAAACAGTAAGCTGGAAATTTACCTATAATCAGTTCTGGGGTCCATTTTTAAATGCAGGACATATCAGTTACTCAGATGCTAACAAGGCATTTCAGCTATTGACCTGTATATTCCCTCTGTGTTGAATAAGCAAGCTCTTATTTTTGTGCAAGCTCAGACTTTGTGGCTCAAAGTCTGCCCCGTCTCTTTGCCCTGCATGGTTGAAGTTGTATTTTAACACATCTTATTGGACCATTACCAATGCTAGTTTACCAGTATGGGTTTATGTGCAGGTGTGTGCAGGTGTGCAGGGATGGTGGGGGTGGTGGTGTCACGAATTTTCCTCTGACCAGTATAGTTATGATGATTATAATTAGTCTATTGTCATATTTTTAAGATATCTTATAGTATTTAGGGAATGTAGAATCATGGTTGGCCAATTTTCTTAAATGTTTTTTGGGTAGCTTAGCAAATAACAAATGCAGAATAATAACAGCCTCAATTATCTCCCTTCATTCTTCCAACTCTTTCACTTCATCCTCTCCACGCATTTTCATCTTCGTATCCCCACTCCATTTTCAGCTTCCGATGTTTATAGGTGGTCACTTCCTCTGTTACCACCATGCTCAAAAATGCTTACATCAAGAGGACTTAAATCATTCTGGACACAGAGTATTGCCTCTTTCTGTGCTCAGTCATGTTCCTCAAAGTTGTGACTTATATTTTGCTATTGTCTCCATTTTCTACCTACTAATTTCTTTACTACTACTACACTCAACTAATACTTGCTGAGTAATTAATGTTTATCAGCCACAAGGCATCATGGCAAGAAGCTGAAGACAGAGCTGAATGTCACATGAGTTTTTATTCTTTTCAGTAACCAACCTGTTACATTACTTCTCTCCCCAAACTGTTATTTCAAAAGTTGCCAGGCTTCATCTACCACCTAAGATGACATTTCCTTCGTCCTCATCTCGCCTGAAATATGCAGTATTTTACATGGCTAACCATGCTTCTCTCCTTAGAACTTCCTCTTCTCTCATTTTCCAAGGCTACGCTACTCAAAATGCGGTCGGTGTGTTGATGGCTGGTCTGCAAACTCCTTACTGTCAATTCATGATAAGACAGGGAGCTAGTGCCAAAATGTTAGTGAACTTCGTTTAGTTCAGCTCTTCTTTTTTTCCTCTCTCCCTCCCTCCCTCCCTCCCTCCCTCCCTCCCTCCCTCCCTCCCTCCCTCCCTTTCCTTCCTTCCTTCCTTCCTTCCTTCCTTCCTTCCTTCCTTCCTTCCTTCCTTCCTTCCTTCCTTCTTCCCTTCCTTTCTTCCTTCCTGGCATTCATAGTAACAATACTTTCTTGATATAGAAATAAAGAAATTAGTGTTTTGATTTCCTTTTAGCACTTGTGGCACTTGCTTTTTATCTCATCGTGGACTGGCACCCTCAGTAATACTTTTTCTGTTTTAGAATTACTTCTTAATTACTTCACTGTTCCCTTTCTCAGCCTACAATGGTAGCAATAACTATATATTTGTGTATATTATATATTTCATATTTAATATACATATATACACACATTATATATGTGTGTGTATCTATATTTAGACACATACACACACACACACACACACAGTCTACCCTTGAACAACATGTGAGTTAGGGGCACCAACGGCCTGCACAGTTGAAAATTTACATATAACTTTTGATTTAAAAAGGTAAAACTGTAACTACCAATAACCTACCCTTGACCAAAGCCTTACTAATAAATAACAGTTGGTGACAACCTTTTGTATGTTATATATATTCTTTACTGTATTCTTACAATAAACTAAAGAAAAGAAAATGTTAATAAGAAAATCATAAGGAAAAGAAAATATATTCACTACCCATTAAGTGGAATTGGATTATCATGAAGATCTTGTTTCTCATCACCTTCACATTGAGTAGGCTGAGGAGGAGGAGGAAGAGAAGGGGTTGGTCTTCCTCTCTCAAGGGAGGCAGAAAAAAAATGCATATAAGTGGACCCATGCAGTTTAAACCCGTGTTGTTCAAGGGCTACTAGTACGCTTAACTGTTGGTACCTTCTGAGGTTCTGTTCTTAGACCTGAGTACAGGATGAAGTAATGAAAACTCTATCCTTAATGCCTATTTTTTTTCAGACAGGGTCTTACTCTGTCACCTAGTCTGGAGTGTAGTGGCTTGATCATGGCTCACTGAAGCCTCCACCTCCTGGGCTCAAGGGGTCACCCACCTCAGCCTCCTAAGTAGCAGGGGTTATAGGCATATACCACCATGCTAAGTTAATTTTGTTTATTTTTTATAGAAATGGGGTCTTACTATGTTGCCCAGGCTGGTTTTGAACTCCTGGGCTCAAACAATTCTCCCACTTCAGCCTTCCAAAGTGCTAGGATTATAGGCATGAGCCACTGGACACCTAGCCTATACTTGATACCTTGATATCCCTCCTGGTTATTAAAAAAATGTGGGCTGGGCATGTTGGTCCACACTTGTGATCCCAGTACTTTGGTAGACTGAGGCAGGAGGATCAGTTGAGCTCAGGACTTCAAGACCAGCCTGGGTATCACAGTGGGACCCACATCTCTACAAAAAATAAAGTAAAAAATTATCCAGGCATGGTAGTGTGCACCTGTGGTCTCAGCTACTTGGAGGGCTGAGGCAAGAGGATGCCTTGAGCCCAGGAATTTGAGTCTGTAGTTAGCTATTATCATGCCACTGTACTCCAACCTCAGTGACAGGGTGAAACTTGGTGTCAGAAAAAAAAAAGTGTGTGTATACACGGGATGGGATGGGTATATCAGTGTGTATATAAGTCATATGCATAAATAATGCAGACCTGCAAGTTTCCAACCTTTTAAGGGCAGATGCTTGGTCATTAGGCAGACTTCGTTCTAATAAAATCAGGGTTCTTAATGGTCTCTGCTTCCCTGGAACCCCAGCATCTAGTTCCTAAATAATTAATGTGTTCTACATTCAATAATGGATTCCTAGAACATTCTTGGTCATGAGAGATGCCCAATAAGTATTGAATGAGTAAATTAAGGTGTTCTCAGTCTTGATATCTGCTTACAGAATGCCTCCCTCAACTCCACCCTACCTCCAGGGCACTGAAAAAAAATGTTTGTGTCACTATCTTTCGCTTCTCCATTTTAGAGCTCTCACTGAAACAAACAAGTTACCATTTCTAAAGTATGAAAGATCTCAACTAAATATTGTCCTCTTGATGAATATGTTTGTATTTCAAAAAACAAATCAAGAAGCTCTCCCTGAAGAAAATTGGCCATTCTACCTTTTGCGCACCTCTTTAATCTCCACAGCACAGTTGTCTATTAGAAATTGTCATACTGTAATTAAATGTTTTCTTTACATGTCCTATACCCTCCTCCAAGTTTCCATTTCCAGAGGACAGGTTGAATGAAAGACAATTAACTTTTAATTTGGCACCTATGACATGCCAGTTACCTTACTAGCATACATGACCCAATTTCATCTTCTGCCCACTCTCTACGTGAGGCATTATTATCTGTGATGTTTCAGACGCAGAATTTCAGACACAGAGCTTAAGTCATGATTAATTAATGACGGTGGAGTCATGATTCATACCTAGAGTCTTCTGATTCTAAAAGTCCTTAGTTTTTTCTTCTGGCCATCCCTAAAACTCTTCAAAGTTCCTAATAGTTACTTGAACTTCATTATAAATAAATATGGGAAAAATAAACAAACAAAAGCAAACCAGTAACAATCATTTACTACTTAAACCGTCGTAGCCAACCATGGTTGCCTGAGTCTTTTAAATCTCTTGGAGGGCATTTGTTTAGTATATATAAATTGCTAAATTTCATGGAGTGAAGTGTGTATGCGTGTTTGTGTATGTAAGTTGGAATTGGGAACATTTTGATGTAGTAAAGGTCTTCATACCACTCGGATGAAAGATAGAGATGTCTGGTAAACAGACTTTCAAAGTTTTGTAGATTTTGGAATTTTTAGAGTTCCAAAGAGACATTGGCCCTCATACTTTTTCCTAATTTCTATTCTTCTCCAGCTGACATATTTTGATATTTATTTATCCAGCCTAGTCCAGTTTTCACCTTGGTTTTTTGTTCTGGTAAGATTTGGCTTACACCTCCTGTAGTTAATTTCTGGAGTAACAATCTGCTTTGGGGTATAACAATAGCGAATATATAATCTCTAAAGTCTCTGAGAGTCATTGGGGAGGATAGACATCAGTTTGTCTTTGAGCACAGAGCTTTCCTCAGTAGAGAATGGCTATCCAAATAGCTAAACCCTGTTTAAGTCACTCACTGAAGTGTATAGATGGAATGAAGTCTGGGTGTTTACAGAACTTCACTTCTTTGATCCTACAACATCTGATTGCTTCTGGATAGATATATGTGAGTTAACTGAAGTGTAGAGTGAATTTATCTACAAAAGAAAAGTCATTAACTTTTAAGTTAGAACCCAGAATGATATATTGACTCTTCAATATTTTATTTGAGAATATGATAAATCCACTGCTCAAGTCATGCTAAATATTCTATCAAAAAGTATACTTTGATTCTAATTAGAGTTTTATTTCAGGTAGAAGAAAAAAAATAAGAGATGACGTCTTAAAAGTTTTGAATACGTAAAACATAAGGTTTTATTATTCCAAAGAGAAACATTCTATTATGCAAATATATTAATTCAGTTGCTGGTATGGAGACTTTAAATAGAAATAAAGTTTAAATAAGGATTTCATGTTGCGCAATTGCTGAGTGAAATAATCAGCTATTTGTTATTGCTTAGATTACATGTTGGTTTTAAAAGAATCTTCTTTTAATATATATTAGTTTGTGCAAATCATCTACTATGACTACAGATTTTTCCAGTTGCTCTAGAAATAGAAATTATCATTCAGAGATAAAGTCTGCAAACAAGCAGAAACATTGCATCTGAAAATGGGTTTAACCTAGTGTGTTTACTTTAAAGAACCGAAATTGCTTACGTCAGTTGATGTAGAAGAACAGTATAAAATGTCCTAAGGTCTTTGCTATTCACGCATGTGTAAGCACAGATTCCATTTTATGCCCGTGAATTTCAGAAAAAAATGTGTGTGTATGTATATGTACTTGCGCATATATACATATATGTATTTAAAGTGACAGAGATTGATATAGACATATGGATACATGCAAAGTGAGGGAAAGGAGAGATGAATCATTGACTTAACAAAATGAAAATCTCTAGCAATGACCAATCTATTTTTATGAATCTGTATGTTTTCAAGAACACATTTTGACATCTTTATGCTTTGCTAAAACTTCAGGACATTTTTAAGCCTTGAAATATCAGTGCCACACTGTAGCAGACATTTTTTATGCATTTTTGGCCACTCGGTATATTTGAGCATCCTTCCTATGTTTGGATAACTTCTTCCATGTAAGTCCACACCTCTCCAAAGTAAATGTCATATACATGTCATTCTCATGCTTCTTCCAGCTATTTGTACCTGCATAAGCTCACCCTACCAGACCATTCTTGGGCAAAGAGAGGCACAGTGAAGTGGACACTGCACAGCTTCCCCTCTGAAAAGCAGAAGTAGACAACTTACTGTGCATTAGAGAGGTCAATGGTCCATCCATCAGATCCCAGGATTGATGTAGTGGTCAGTGCAGCAATAGTGAGGTTTCTAATGGGACTGTCCCAATATGATTTGGATGTTGCTTCTGTTGTCCAGCCTAGAAATTCTGTGAGTATCCTTATATCTTTGAAAATCCCTTCCATCCTACTAGAGTAGGTTTTTTATTTTATTGTAAAAGCCATGACTGGCATGCTGCCCAAACGCTTGTACCCTCTAACCTATTTAAGAACCCCACTTAAAGATTTTCCCTTCCCTCTGTCTCTTCATCAACTTTTCTCCTCTTTTATCTGAATCATTCCCAGCAGCACACGCACATGCTATTGTTCTCTCATCTTAAAAACTCCCTCTGTCTTATCATACTTTCACTTCAAGCCACTGTCTTGGTTATTTCTTTCCTTTTTCAGCAAAAACCCTAGTAGTGTTATATATACACACTCTCTCCAATTTATTACTCCCATTCTCTCTTGAACTTGCTTCAATCAAGCTTTTCCACTGAAACTGCCTTTTTTTTCAAAGTCCCCAGTGACCTCCACATCACTAAGCCGACCTCCGCGTTGTTAAACCATCTTTAGTTCTTACCTTGCCTCACCTATCAGCAGCACACCCTGCGATAAAATTGATCACTCTCTCCTCGAAATACTTGCTTAGCTGCCAGGACAGCATACTCTCCTAGTTTTCCTCCTACTTCTCTGCTGCTCTTTGGCCTTTTTTTCTTTTTCTTAATTTTGAAGTACCCCAGTGCTTAAATCTTGTATCTCTTTTCTTTTATATCTATACTCACCTAACCTCATGGCTTTCAATGCTAACAGGCTCATTCCTTTCTCTTGAACTCCAGGCTTGCATAGCCACCTACCTACTCAACATCTCGACTTGGAAGTCTAATAGACATTTCAAAAATATTATGCCTAAAATTGAGCTTTTGATCTCCCCGACCATTTGGAGCCCTACTCCTCTCAGTTTTCCTTATCTTCATAACAAGCAACTTAATTCTTTCCATTGAGTAGGTCAAATATTAGTGCCATCTTTCATTCTTGTATGTCCTCTGTATATCACGTCTAATCCACTAGGAAATCTGTTCCAGGCCACCTTCAGAATATTCTCAGGCTCTGATGCATCTTCATTACCTCCACATTTATCTCTCTGGCCCAAACTATCGCCTTTCATTTGTTTACTGCAGTAGACTTCTAGTAGGTTTCTCTTCTTAATTCTTGCCCCTTTCCCATCATCTATTCCTAAGACAGGAGCATCATGATATTTTGTTTGTTTGTTTGTTTTTGTTGTTCTGAGTTGGAGTCTCACTCCATCGCCCAGGCTGTAATGCAGTGGTGCAATCTTGGCTCACTGCAACCTCTCCCACCCGGGTTCAAAGAATTCTGCTGCCTCAGTCTCCCCAGTAGCTGGGATTACAGGAGTGCAACACCACGCCTGGCTAATTTTTGTATTTTTAGTAGAGACGGGGTTTCACTGTGTTGACCAGGCTGGTCTCAAACTCCTGACTTCAAATGATCCACCCAGCTTGGCCTCCCAAAGCGCTGGGATTACAGGTGTGGGCCACTATGCTGGCCGCATCATGAGTTTTAAATGTAGGTGAAAGCACCTTATATCTCTGCTCAAATGGTTCCAAAGCCAAAGTCCTTACAATGATCCATTTGCTCAAATATTTTCTGGCCTTATTACTTTTCTGATCTCATCTCTGGGTGATTTCTCCTTAGTCATTTGGGTTGTGCCAGTGACCCTCTTTGATGATCCTAGAACACACCAGAAGCAGTCTCACCACAGGGACCGTGACTCTGTTTTTTGGCTTCTTGCCTTTTCCCCAGATGTCAGCACATGTGTTATCTTATCTTCTTATTGCTTTTATTTGCATTTACCCTTCTTAATGAATCCTTTCTTGTCACCCTAATCAAAATTACAACCCATTTATATATATATAACATTTTATATATAATATTTATATATAATATATATAATATTTATAATTTATCATATACAATAAAATATAATTATATATTATATATAAAATATTATATATATAATATTAGTACTTAGTATTTATAAAAATCCAACAATCCACTAGCACGTGGCTGTGTAACAATAAGGCTCTTTGTATGACTGGCAAACAGTAGGTGCTTAGGATGACCAACTCTTCTCAGTTTGCTTGAGACTTGTCTAGTTTTAGTACTGAAAGTTTTGTGTCCCAGGAAACATTTCAGATCCAGGAAAACTGACACAGTTGGTCACACAAACTCTGTAAATATTTGTTAAATGACAGGATGAGAACAGAGGTGAAAGTATGCACTCTAAGTAATTATTAAACCTATAGTGTATTTAATCTCTAGCTTTCTAGATGACACAATCATCTGGAAGAAAGGATATAATCACATCCAATCATACAATGGAAAAGTGCAGGCATTTCCACAATCATCATAAAGTGCCATTTAAGAAATCTCTCTAAATGTATAACAACTATTATTAGATCCATACACTCAAGTCTTATCTACAACTCTATTATAAAGGATACTTTATAAAAATGCTTATCCTTATGACTGACAGCAAATTTATAAAAATATTGAATATAACTGTAAAATATACACATTGGAGAGATTCAACCACATTATTACTTACTGTATGGTCATGAGTAAATGCAAACAAAATATTGACTTTACTGAACTAAATCATGTTTCCAGTTAATAGCTGTGTGTGACTTCAATGATGAGCTGAAGTCCATCCCTTAGGCATAAATCTTTCTGGGGTACCTAAGTAAGCTCACGTGGTTATTATAGGCTCATATAATTATTATAGTAATTATTTGTAATGCTATATAAACAACAATTATACTTTATAAAATGTTAAATGCTGTATAATACTTATCATAATACTTACATATTATATAGCATTTAACATTTTTAATATATTAAGTATTATATGGCATTTAACATTTTTATAATATAACATAATTTCTTTGTATATTGATAATGCACAACCATTGATAAAATATGAATACCAATTTCAATATGAATATTACAAGCTTTTTTGAAAAGTCAGCTTAAATGTTTTAAACATAAGCATCCAAATAAACAAACGTTAATAAACAGAACACAAAGAAATGAGAGTTAAGGGTTAAGTTCCCCAAAACAAACTCCTTTTAGGGTGCCTCCCTGCAAAGTTCCTTGGGAAATGGACTACATCTGAGTTCAGTTCGTCTGGGTAAAGTGTGGAGTGATAACTCATGCCAACTGGATCTGCCATGTAATATAGTTTCAACTGAACTGTGATCATGCTGAAAGGGACCGGCGTTCTATCAGCCAGACTTGTAATAAGATAGAGATGCAGACCAAGGCTCTGACACATGTCAATCACTGTGGGGGAGAAGCTCAATGAAAAGTTTCTCACTAGAATCAGCTATCTGGCCCTGCTAGATCCCTGTGAGCTGCCTCTCAGAACTTCAGTGGAGATCTAGAATGCCTGTGAGTGCTTATCTCTGAGCCTTACCGCCGGTAAAGGCCTTGCGTGTGCATTGTGGAGCTCTACACTTTTGTTGGCTTGGCCACTGGTACAGAGAGTTATTCATCTGGTCCAGCACCTATCGGGACCTGGGCCTTCTGGATATGAGCCAAGAGATCAGAGACCAGTGGCTCATCCTGAGGGTGGGAGAAATTTGCTTGGGGTGGCATAGCCAGTTATGCTCAGGGAACAACCTGACTGATCATTGACTAACCATGAAAGCTAGATCTTTAAAACAAAGAAATGTAAAACCTGGAGAGATTAGGATACCCAAGATAATGACTCATAGCTTTATTAATGACCCTGAAGTCAAGAGGTCATCCAAGAGAAGGTGAACACCACCATGGGAATGGCTGACGTGGGCTCCTTTACAAATAATTTTTGAAAATGATAATGAATGGAGCATTCAAAGCATGTTGAATGTTCTTACTTGAACAGAGTTAAGAAATAGGCTACTTTTATGACCCTCACCCTGTGATGGGGTCAGTCTGAGAAGGCATAGCGTCTTTTAGGTTCTGTGAGTACTCACTAATTGCAAACCAGGAGGTAGATGGCCTAAAGTTTACTGCCCTATATGAGGTCCTCCAGGTGAGGCAGATAACCCATGGGGTTCCCGAAACTGCCAGGTAAGCCCCTCAACTGGGTATTCTCTTCTTTCCCTACTAGAACATTCTCCACACTTCTCTTCCGTGTCCAGCATCCAGGAGTAGGATCCTTTCAGATTGCCTCTCCCTGATGTCCTTGCCTGCTGTTTCCAGGTATGCTCATCCAGTGAAAAGCAGCAGAAGCACACAGGAGGGTAAGGGGAGGCAGAAAAGGATTATTTCTTCCCTATTCCTTTCCTGCATCAAGATTACACCTCTGGCAAGAACTAAATCATTATATGAGAAAAACTCCAGCTTCCAAAGTCCTATTCTCACCAGACTCTGGTAATTCTATCTCCTTACATTGTCTCTTCTGCCTTGAGGTGGTAATGCCTTCCCTCTGTTGTTAATTCTTTGGTACCCTACTGTCTTTTTTTGTTCCTTTAATGCTGCCCATACTTCAGTAAACTAGTCTTTTATTAATAATTCTGATTGTTTTCTGTAGAAAGACAAAAGATGAATAACTCCATTGTTTCCTCTTGTTAATACATTTTAATCTTTACCCCTTGCATATTAGGCTGAAAGGAGTGTACTATTGGGATTTATCGTGGTCACAGGAATTAGATTGATTAGTGTAAAGTAAATTATAGTGGAAAAACAAAACATTCCAACAAAATGCATTACCAGAAATGTATGAGTATTAATGAATAAAATACCTATTTCTGCTTCCATTACAAAAAGCACACGATAACCTTACAAAATTTTACCATGGAATATGAATGAATAATAAAGGTCAGTTTTGTTATGTAGAATGGTTTTGGTCATTGTAGATATTTATCACAGGCTAAACAATGCAGTCTGATGAGCATCGTGAGACTTTGCTAAGGCTCAGATAGATGCACTCCCATGGGAATAGGCGAATTAGACAGCAAAAAGTCAGTCAATGTGTAAACTGATCTGGAAATGAAATTTCCTACAAGTGTCAAACATTCAAAGCAGAATAGGAAAAGTAGTATCGTGCTGACAGAAAGCACTAGTAAAACTGCCATCATCAGAGATCAGAAAAAAAATGCAGTGCTACAGGACTACAGGAATGTAAGTTTAACATTGACCATTGCTTTTATGAAAATGAATGAGCCAATAATGCATTACTTTCTGAGAGCCCAATAAGCACTGAATAAAAGAGCATTAACTATTCGCATTAGAGCCTATGAAATATGCTTTCACATGATGCTTGCCGTTTGCTTCTGTCATAGGTTCATCCAAAGTTATTAAATTTTAAAATTGCACTAGGACTTTTTATATGTAGTACATTTATAGCCTCTGATTTATATAGCACTTTTCTTCCATAGTGCCATTATATCCTCATTCTCCAATTCAATTGTGCTTATGGTTAAATATAGCAAGCAATATATGCGTGTGCATTAAATATATATATAATGTTATATAAGTTTTTCTTGATCTTTATATACCATATTTCCTGAAATTTTGCAGTAGGTCAGAATGCAATTTCAAGATGACTTGCAATATGGAATGGTATTTACATCCACAGGAATTTGGTATGTTTCAAGATTGTCTCTAAATAGCAATCATTCTGAAGTAGGCGGTCTAATCTGTATGAAATCCCATTCTCTGTGTATTTAACTTACATAAAGTCAACTATATATGCCTTAGAAAGAGATGCAGAAAATAAATGTATTAAAATTAAAATTGGTCATGCCATTCTGCCTGCTGTTTCTCTATCTCCCTGAGTGAAGCTGAGTTAAGCAAATCAAATTGCCTTTCTTTAATTCATCCCAATTTCATCATCACTCTCATAAGGTGAGAATCTTAACTGGATAACTAGGTGTTGAGAGTTTAAAGATGCTTTATTTATTTATTTATTTATTTATTTATTTAAGAGACAAAGTCTCACTCTGTAGCTCAGGCTGGAGTGCAGTAGAACAATCATGACGCACTGCAGCCTTGAACTGCTGGATTCAAGTGATCCTCCCACCTCAGCTTCCTGAGTAGCTAGGACTACAGGCATGTGCCACTATGCCACCCTCCTAACAATACATATTTTTTTTATATAGCACATACATTAATCTTAATCCAGCTACTCCACCTGACATTAAACCAAGGAAAAAATGATCTAATCCCAGCCTAAGGAAAAACTGCTGTTGGACTCACTGCATTGAGAGATAGTACGTCAGTCTCCAACAGGATTTTCTAAGGAATATTCCAGGTTTAATTTCACCAAGATATAATGATTCCCTTGTCATAGACTTTAGACACTTGCCCTCTGGTAGAGTGGGACTGCATCAATGAGTAATAATAAAGAAAATGGCCGTTTCTGCGTAAGTTTCAAAAAGTATAACTTTATGAAATTTTAAAATGGAATATGGATGAATGAATAAAGGTCAGTTTTGTCACCTAGAATGGTTTCTAGTCATAGCAGGTAGTCATCACATGCTAAACAATGCGGCCTGATGACCATAAAATCAGTATAAAAGGAGGAGTTCATGTCCTTTGTAGGGATGTGGATGAAGCTGGAAACCATCATTCTGAGCAAACTGTTGCAAGGACAGAAAACCAAACACCGCATGTTCTCACTCATAGGTGGGAGTTGAACAATGAGAACACTTGGACACAGGGTGGGGACCATCACACACCGGGGACTGTCATGGAGTATGGGGAGAGGGGAGGGATAACATTAGGACATATACCTAATGTAAATGACGAGTTAATGGGTGCAGCACACCAACATGGCACATGTATACAAACCTGCACGTTGTGCACATGTACCCTAGAAATTAAAGTATAATAATAAAGAAAAAATCAGTATAAAATCTCTGTAACATTCTTAGTGGTGACAACAACTCTTAGATTCAGGTTTTCCACTGCCTTGGACCACACTGAGGAGAGATTTAAACAGAAATAGGCCACTCAGAATAAAGCAACTATTCAAAAGAGGGAGGCAGGAAGTTACAACCTGTGTTGGAGAGTGCTGGGTAGAGAATTGGCCTTGAGGTGAATGTGCCGTGAGTGGGATGATTGTGTGAACCTTCATTAGGATGGCAGATTCTGCTAGTAATTTCTCAAATCTTTTGAAAACAGCACTTAGACTAATCACCCCCGCATTATTAAAACAAGGAGTTGTAAAAATGGAAGACGTTCTACCGCTTAGAAGCTATTCAAATTTGCATTAACTTTGAAGCCTGGTCATTTAATATATGCCCATATAACAAATTAGGGAAAAATGTTTTTGTTCAACAAAAAGAGTCCTTAACAGCAAGAAATGCTTGTCACCAGAGGGCGCCGGTGAGCAAGTTTCAAATATGTCACCCCGTCCCCCCCAACAATGGCGAATGGAAGAAAGGAAGGGAAGTAAGTTTTCCTATTCCTGCTCTATATGATTTCTCATAACCACCATCATAGAAAACGTCTCTTATTTTTTCAAAAACCAATTGTTGCTAACTGATATTTTCATTTGAGTTGGCATGTTAGAAAGCAGCTTTAGATTTCAATTCCAGTTTCACAACGGAATAGTTGAGTGTGAGTGAGCTAGTAATTTCTTTTTATGGGCAAAATGGATGTAATGATAATGCTGTCTCAAATTATTTTTGCCAGAACTAAACTGTTTGGCAGTGATAATAACTAATGTTTGCATATCCTCAGAGTTTAATTAGCTTATCTTTGCATGCGTCATCTACATTATGAAACACTGAAAGATAACAAGTCTTTCCTAAAAATGAACTGATTAAAGAAGAGTAATAATATTGGAAGTTTTTAATTTCAGCTCTTTCTGTAAAATTAGTTGAGTATTGTCTAATACCAGAAGCACTTTTCAAAAGTGAAGTATTCAGCTTCTCCTTGAAGCTTGATATTTGTAGGCTGTGAAAATGGTGTGGACTCTTCAGACTTTTCCAAAATGACTCCAGATTTCTTGAAGGAGGAAAATGGCTGTTGTATGAGAAATAAGGAGGATAAGGGAGAAACATGGAGGGACAGACAAAAACGGTACTCCTGGGAGCTGTTCATCCAGATATGCAAGAAAAAGAAATGGACTCTATTCTATTTCCAGAATCCACTGTGATTTGTTTATTAGCTGACGCCCGTGGAATTTTCATTCTGAGATATTATTTCCTGGGCTCTCAGCACTTTCCCTCTTTTAGTTACATCAACAACCTGACGCTATAATGTGCTCATGTTGTATATTAACACATGTTGGAGTTCTATTACACTGGAGCAAAACCTTGTAAGCCATTTATTCAGGTCTCCAATTAGTAAAACATTTAATAAGAAAAAATTGTTATGAGAGACATACATAGCTGGTTTTAACCATGTGACTGCACAAAAGAAAATCTAAAACGAGAATACTTTTATTCTACTTATTCGTCTTGTCACTTTGATCCTTTGTTAAATTATTGGGAAGAGAAAGTCCACCCAGGGCCAAGGATATAGATGTGAGCATAGAGTTTCTCATTTTTGTTATTACTATTTTTCTTTTCCTTCTTTAACTTTAGGTCCCATACTGTGCCTATTAGTGATTTCATGGAACACAAATCTTTCTGAGGGGAAACTTTTCTAAAAACAGAATTCAGTTTCTTTTTATTCTGTCTTTCAATATACAATAGCTATTAAATCCGCCTACTGCTATCAGAACCTTTCTGCACCCCGGAATCGGCTGTCTCATCATGACTTCCTGTCCCTTGTCTTATTCACTTGTTTCTAAGACCAGCCTGAGCAATAGTTTTGAGCTCATTTTTCTTTTTCTTTACTCAGGTAGACAGCTGCCTTTTAGCCCTTACATAATTTTATTATTTCTTGTATGTGAAAGAAATTGTCACTGATAAAAAGGAAGGAGAGATGAATATACTGTCCCTTTGCTATAGAGAAAAAAATGCAAGGGAAATAGTACATCATTTTAATTTATATCCTTTTTTTGAAGTTTGGCTTTTAGATCTAGTTTGATCAGGGGCAAGTCACTTTTTAGGGATGTCACATAAGATTTTTAACTTTATTATAATAGAAGTAATAATAACAATAATAATCTCTGCATATATTCTAGACAAAAATTTGTTACATGAGAGAAAAAATCCACAAATGAAATAATGAGGACTCAGAGATAACTTCATAATTTATAGGTTTATTAGTCCATTAATTGATTGATTAATCTGACAAATATTTATGAAACATGTAGTATGTCCAAGGTGTATATATATACATATATATGTGTGTGTGTGTGTATATACACACACATATATATATGTGTATATATATATTTTTGGAGACAGAGTCTCGCTCTGTAGCCCAGGCTGGAGTGCAGAGGCGCGATCTCTGCTCACTGCAAGCTCCGCCTTCCGGGTTCCCGCCATTCTCCTGCCTCAGCCTCCCGAGTAGCTGGGACTACAGGCGCCCGCCACGGCGCCTGGCTAAGTTTTTGTATTTTTAATAGAGACGGAGTTTCACCGTGTTAGCCAGGATGGTCTTCATCTCCTGACCTCGTGATCCGCCCGTCTAGGCCTTCCAAAGTACTGGGATTACAGGCGTGAGCCACCGCGCCCGGCCGTCCAAGGTATATTTTGTTTCAAAAATTCCTAACCAGTAACCAGTCAAATAGGGGAAGAGAGAAAAGCCAATATTTAGGGAATAATACACAGTTTAATTAAATCATGTATTCTTTCATTCCAAAGCTATTTCCTGAATTCCTATGACATGACTCACATATATTTAGCAAAAGAGGATTAGATTTTACAAAGAGGGAACTCATGGAGAATGTATTGAAAGAAGTGAGAATATAGGAAGAGAAACCAATTTGAGAAGCTGAAGGGTGCCTACACCTTTTGTGGGGACTTAGGTTTATCTAATTGAGAGGGAGGACTGTTTACGAAAAAAAAAAAAAAAAAAAAAAGCCAAATTATGTCCATAAGTAAATAGCTATTTTCACGTAGGGAAAAATCACAATAAATTATTAATACAAATTTTTAAAAGTTGACATATACTAGAAATATCATTTAATTTTTTAACAATGACACACTTTATATGAATTAACTTACTGGTTACTTCTCTGTAATTTTTTTCCTTCAATCTAGCTATATTTTCTTTCAATTACTCTTCATTTGACATTTCTCTATAGGGAAAAGTGAGATATTTTAGTATTAATTGTCATGATGAACATTTGTTTGGCTTTTTACTTTTCATTTTTATTTTATATTTTACTCTTATTTTGGATTCAGAAGGTACATATGTAGGTTTGTTATGTGGGTATATTGTGTGATGCTGAGATTTGGGGTATGGATGATCCTGTCACCCAGGGAGTGAATATAGCACCCAATAGGTAGTTTTTCAGCCCTCACCAAGCTCTCTCCTTCTCTCACTAATAGTCCTCGCTATCTATTGCTTTAATCTTTGTGTCCATGTATACTCAATGTTTAGCTCCCACCTATAAATGAGAACATGTAGTATTTGATTTTCTGTTCTTACATTAATTCATGTAGGATAATGGCCTCCAGTTGCATCCATGTTGCTGCAAATGACATGATTTCATTATTTTTTATGGCTGTATTTATGGTGTGTGTAACTTTTTTTTATATACAATCCACTGATGGTGGGCATCTTGATTGATTGCATGTCTTTCCTTTTGTGAGTACTGCTGCAATGGACATACAAGTACAAGTGTCTTTTTGGAAGAACAATTTATTTTCCTTTGGATATATACCCAGTACTGGAATTGCTGGGTTGAATGGTAATTCTCTTTCAAGTTGTTTGAGAAATCTCCAAACTGCTTTTCACAAGGACTGAACTAGTTTGCATTTCCATCAACAGTATATAAATATTCTCTTTTCTCCATGGCCTCACCAGCATCTGTTATTTTCTAATTTTTTCATGATCACCATTCTGATTGGTGTGAGATTATATCTCATTGTGGTTTTGATTTGCATTTCTCTGATGATTAGTGATGATATGCATTTTTTTCATATGTTTCTTGGCCACTTGTATGTCCTCTTTTGAGAGTTGTCTGTTCATGTCCTTTGCCAATTTTTAAATTTGATTATTTGCTGTTTACTTGTACATTTTAAGTTCTTTGTAGATTCTGGATATTAGACCTTTGTTGGATGCAGGGTGCAAATATTTTCTTCCATTATACAGGTTGTCAGTTATTCTATTGATTATTATTAGTTTTTGGTATGCAGAAGCTCTTTAATTAGGTTCCACTTTTCAATTGTTGTTTTTATTGCAATTTCTTTTGTGGACTTACCCATAAATTCTTTCCCAAAGTTGATGCTGAGAAGAGAATTTTCTAGGTTTTTTTCTTGGATTTTTATAGTTTGATGTTTTACACTTAAATTTTAAATCCATCTTGAGTTAATTCTTTGTACATGGTGAAAGACAGGAGTCCAGTTTTATACTTATGCATATGTCTAGCCAGTTATCCCAGCACAATTTATGGAATAGGGAGTCCTTTCCATATTGCTTGTTTTTGTCAACTTTATGGAAGATCAGATCACTGTAGCTGTGCAGCTTTTGTTCTAGATTCTCTATTCTATTTCCTTGGTCTATGTATCTGTTTTGTACCAGTACCATGCTGTTTTGTTTACTGTATCCCTATAGTATAGTTTAAAGCCAAGTAATGTGACACCTCTGGCTTTGTTCATTTTGCTTAGGATCACTTTGGCTATTCAGGCTCTTTTTTGTTTCCATATAAATTGTAGAACAGTTTTTACAAATTATGTGAAAATTGATGTTGGTACTTTGATAGGAGCATTGTTGAATCTGTAAAATGCTGCGGGCAGTATGGACATTTTAACAGCATTGATTCCCTTATTCCAAGAGCATAAAACATTTTTCCATGTATTTGTGTCATCTCTGATTTCTTTCAGAAGTGTTTTGTCATTCTCCTTGTAGATATCTTTCATCTCCTTAGATAGATGTATTCCTAGGTATTATATTTTTGTGTGCCTATTGTAAATGGGATTGTGTTTCTGATTTGGCTCTCAACTAGAATGTTTCTAGTGTATAAAAATGCCACTGATTTTTGTACATTGATTTTATATCCCAAGACTTTCCTGAAGTTGTTTATTTGTTCTAAGGACCATTTGGGAGAGTCTTTATGGTTTTCTAGATATAACATCATACAGTCAATAAAGAGACATAATTTAACTTCTTTTCCTATTTCAATGCCTTTTATTTCTTTCTCCTCCCTGATTGCTTTGGCTAAGACTTCCACTACTATGTTAAATAGGAGTGATGAGAGCAGGAATTCTTGTCTTGTTCCAGTTCTCAAGAGGAATGCTTCCAGTTTTTGCCCATTCTGTATGATGCTGGCTAAAGGTTTGTTGTAGATGGAGCTCATTATTTCCTGACATATTCTTTTGATGTCTATCTGTTGAGGGTTTTTATCAGGAAGGGATATTGAATTTTACTGAAGACTTTTTCTGCATCTATTGAAGGGATCATATGATTTTTGTTTTTGATTCTGTTTAGGTGGTAAATCATATTTATTGATATACATATATTTAATCAACTTTATCCCAGGAATGAAGCCTATTTCATCACAGTGAATAAACTTTCTGATATTGCTACTGGATTTGGTTTGCTTGTATTTTTTTGAGTATTTTTGCATCTATGTTCCTCAGTGACACTGGTCTCAATTTTTCATTTTTCATTGTGTCTCTGTTGGATTTTGGTATTGGGATGATGCTGGCTTCATAAAATGAGTTAGAAACGAGCTCCTCCTTCTCTATCATTTGAGACATTTTCAGTAGGATTAGTGCTAGTTCTTTTTGTAGGTCTGGTAAAATTTGGCTGTTAATCTGTCTTGTCCAGGTCTATTTTAGGTTGATAGGTTCTTTATTACTGATTCAATTTCAGAAGTTGATATTGGTCCTTTCAGGTTTTAACTTTCTTCCTGGTTCAATCTTGGGAATTTGTGCGTTTCCAGTAATTTATTCATTTCCTCTAGAATTTCTAATTTGTGTGTGTAGAGGTGTTTGTAATAGTCACTGAAGATTTTTAGTATTTCTGTGGAATAGGTTGTAATGTCATTGTCATTTCTGATTGAACTTATTTGGATCTTCTCTGTTTTTTTTTCTTTGTTAATCTAGAAGAGTGGTGTAGCTAATGGTCTAGTAATCTTGTTTGTTCTTTTGAAAAAAACAATTATTTGTTTCACTGATCTTCTTTATGAATTTTTGCATCTCAATTTCCTTCAGTTCTTCTCTGATTTTAGTTATTTCTTTTCTTCTGCTGCCTTTGGGATGATTTGATCTTTATTATTTCCACTTCCTCTAGGTAAAATATTAGATTGTTAATTGGAGATTTTTCTAACTTTGCAGTAGAGTTATTATTAGGAGCAAGTTCTTTAATTTCCGTGTTTCTGTCTAGTTTTGAGAAACCTTCTTAGTATTGATTTCTATTTTTATTGCACTGTGGTTCAAGAGTGTATTTGGTATGATTTTGATTTTATTGAATTTATTGAAACTTGCTTTAGGACTGACCATGTGGTTGATTTTAGAATATGTTACATGTAAGCATGAGAAGAATGTATATTCTGTGGTTGTTAGGCGAAGTATTCTGTAGATATCTATTGCATCCAATTGGTTGAGTGTAAAGTTTAAATTCACAATTTCTTTGTTAGTTTTTTGCCTGAATGATCTGTCTAATTCTGTTAATGGAGTGTTTAAATTCCCCACTATTATTGTGTGACTGTCTGAATCTCTTCATTGATCGGGAATAACTTGTTTTATGAATCTGGTTGCTCCCATATTGGGTGCAAATATATTCAGGATAGTTAAGTCTTCTTGTTGAACTGAACACTCTATCATTATGAAATATCCTTCCTTATCTTTCCTGATGGTCATTGGTTTAAAGACCATTTTATCTAGCATATGAAAGGGATTCCAGCTTTTTTTTTTTTTTTTTTTTTCATTTGCATAGTACATCTTACTCCATACCTTTACTGGGAGCCTGTGTGTAGCATTAAATGTGAGATGGGTCTTTTGAAGACAGTAGATAATCAGGTCTTGTCTGTCTTTTCCTTTTATTTATTTATTTATTTTTTTGAGATAGAGTTTCACTCTTGTTGCCCAAGCTGGAGTGCAATGGTGCATCTCAGCTCACTGCAACCTCCGCCTCCTGAGTTCAAGCAATTCTCCTGCTTCAGCCTCCTGAGTGACTGGGATTACAGGCAGGTACCACCACACCTGGCTAATTTTTTTGTATTTTTAGTAGAGACAGGGTTTCACCATTTTAGCCAGGCTGGTCTCGAACTCCTAACCTCAGGTGATCTGCCCGCTTTGACCTCCCAAAGTGCTGACCCAGGTCTTGTCTTTTAATCCAGCTTGCCACTCTTTGTCTTTTAAGTAGGGGTGATTAGACCGTTTATATTCAGGGTTAGTACTGGTAATGTGAGATTTTTGATCCTATCATCATGTAACAACATGGTTGTTTTGTATGACTTGATTACGAAAATGTTTTATATTGTCTGTGGGCTCTGTATTAAGCATGTTTTGTGGTAGCAGACTCATTTTTTTTGTTTACATGTTTAGCACTCACTTAATGACTGCTTTTAAGGCTGATTTTGTGGTAATGAATTCCCTTAGTGTTTGCTTATATGAGGAGTATTTTATATCTTCTTCGCCTATGAAGCTTAGTTTGGCAGAATATGAAATTCTTGGTTGGAATTTCTTTTCTTTGAGGATCCTGAAAATAGACGCCCCAACTCTTCTTTTTTTATGGTTTCTGCTGAGAGGTTCACTGCAAACCTGATGGGGTTCCCTGTGTAAATGACATTTCTGTCTAGTTACTTTTCAGGTTTTATCTTTCATATTCATCTTGATTAATCTGACAATTACAAGCCTGGGGGATAGTCATCTTGTGTCTCCCAGGGGTTCTCTCTATTTCTTGAATTTACATGCCAATCTCTCTAGCAACGCTGGGGAGCTTTTCATGGACTATATCCTCAAATACACTTTCCAAGTTGCTTACTCTTTCCTCCTCTCTCAGAAATGCCAATGAGTCATATATTTGGTCTGTTTACATAATCTCATGTTTCTCAGCCATTTTGTTAATTTATTTAAATTATATTTTCTTTATTTTTATCTGACTGAGTTGATTCGAAGAAGCAGCTATCAATCTTTGAGATTCTTCTCTCAGGTTGGCCTATTCTGCTTATAATGCTTCTCACTGTACTAAGAAATTATCCTAGTACATTTCTCAATTATAGGAGTTAACTTGATTCTTTTTTAAAATGGCTATTCTGTCTTTCAGCTCTTGCATCATTTTACTGGACCTTTGCATTCCTTGGATTGGATTTCAACTTTCTCTTCAATCTCGATAGCTCCCTTCCTTGACATCCAGATTCTGAATTTTAGATGTCTGTCATTTTGGTAATTTCAGTCTGGTTAAGAATCATTGCTGGGGCGCTAGTGTCTCATTTGGAGGTAAGGGGACCTCTGACTTTTTGAATTGCTAAAGTTCTTGCTCTGATTAACATTCCTCTGAGAGGGCTGGTGTTCCTTTAACTGTAGTATAAGTTAAATGTAGTCAGTTGGCTTCATTTCTGGGTGCTTTCATTAGGCCAAGGCCACGTATACAATCGTTATTTGTTGCTGGATTCTTGCCTTAAGTTTCACAGGTGCTAAATACTGGCAAAATATTTTTGGTGTTGTAAGTTGGGCTTTAATCCAGTAGATGGCACTGAAGAGTGATGGCCAAGAGATAGGCTTCAGCTAGCTGTGTGTCTCTTTTGTATTTCAACATGTTCACAGTGGGTTCTGTGGTGGGGTTGGGGAGAGATATGACTCCCCTCACCAGATTTACTCCTGGGCCTTCGAACAGCCCTCTCCAATCAGTGGGGCTGTGCCTGCATTTCCCTTGATTGGTGTTCCCGGCCATGGGGCTCCCTGAGGCAGACAGCACAGCCAGCAGATAGGGTATCCACTTCCTTCACTGCCTATATGGAGGGAGGCATGTCCCATCCTACACTGGTCCATGAACCCTGGTGTCTCCAGTCCTCTCAGTATTCTGAGATTTGGGGCACCTTTCCCACTCAGGCACCACTAGGCCAGCAACACTTGCTTGGCTGGGAGCAGTAGGGGCAAAGGCAGTCTCATGATCTGCCGTTTAGGCATTTTCTGAAGAAACACAGAGCTGTGCACAGCCGCAGGGTTCAGGCAGGGGTGGAGCCACTGGTCTGGAAGCTCAACCTGGCAAGATCTGCCTGGCTAGGGGCAATGGGGGCAAAGGGGTCACGTGATCTGCAGTCCAGGTGGTTCCTGAGGGAACACAGCACTGTGCCTGCCATCGGAACTCAGGCAGAGATGGGACAACAGCACTGGAAGTCCATGCTAGGTAGCCTTGCCTGGCTTCAGTGTGTGGGGGCCAGTGGGGGTGACACGGTCTGCAGTCTGGGAGGTTCCCAGGGGAACATAATGCTGTGCCTATCTGTAGCATTCAGGTAGGGTGGAGGTTGTCATGTTGGAAGCCAAGCAGAGAATTGTCTGGCAAGAAGGAGTGGGACAGTCTGACTGCTCCCCTGGTACCATGAGTGTGGCGTCATTGGGCATCATGGAAGCTGGTGCTAGGCTGCTCAGGCATCCAGGTCCTGTGGGGCTTTCTGTGGTCTTAAGTAATGCCTCTCTGAAAGAAAACCCAGGAGGATTTCTGTATCAGTCCAGAGACGTGGGTGTCTCAGAGAGATTCTTCCATTCCCAGAATTGCAAAGGTTCCTGTTGGAGGAGCTCTTACTCTACTACCCTTTGCCTGTGTTAGGGAGCTTCTCCTGGCTCCTCGCTGGTCCCAGGTGTGTGGCTGCTCAGATTTACTCTTACCTGTCCTCCATGGGTCTCCTCTCTTGCTTGATGGATTCTGACATGGTTAGAGAATCCACTTGAAGAGTCAGTATTTACTCGCCACTTTATTTTCTTTCTGTGAGTGCTGCACACACTAGCTGTCAGCCATTTTAAAGAGAAACTTTGCTTTGTTTTTAGGTTGACAATTTATAAAAGTTAGTTTAAGCTTTGTAGTTCTTTATTGGTAGTGGCATAAAAATATTTTATGCTTGATGTAAAATTTAGTGAAAACCTTATCACATTTTTTCATGAATAAGTACTAAAAAATTGTAGCTTTTTACATTTTCTTGTGCAGAGGCTATTTAAGTTATTGTTATTCATTAATCTATTTGTCTTTGTTGTCTCTGCTATAACGGTCTGTTTTGTGTTTCATGTACTATTCACCAATAGCTATATTTAGTGCTCACCTCCTCCTTGCTAGATTAAAAAAATGTCTGTGCATACATCAAACCAAGCAACTTAGAAATGCAATGAGAGAATTGAAGGAGAATGGGACAGTGTTTCTAACAGACTGTGGTTCATGTAGCTAACATATTCTGCAGATTTTACATAAATATGTGAGCACCTTGTCATGTTCCTTCCCAATGCCTTGAAAGGAGCCCATGAAAGTGAGAGGTTCTGTTTTACAAAAATCTGCCCATGGTTTGGAGCTGCCACAGTCAAGAGAAACCCATATGCATTTAAATAAAGACAATGGCAGAAAGAGTACACATTTGAGGAATATTAAGGAGGCAAAATCTATAATTAGTTTCATGATGGAGATGAATATTGCCATTTCTATATATGGTAATATCTGTTCTTCTTTCTTATTTATTACCAATTGACATTAATACAGGTCTGTGAATACCTGTAACAGTTAAGTTTGAAGACTAGTCTCTTGGATCCACAAGAGGCTGAAGGGGAATAATTATAATCTAAGCAAACTCTGGAGCCAAAAGCTAAACAGGAAAGTCAAGATGTTATCATTGTCTCGGCCACCAGACAGCAAGAATGCCTTGAGGAGTAATATGACTTCTCATCTTAAATTTATAATCAATTAATGTACAGCTAGGTCATTCTAAATGGTACCATCACTAATGAAGGCTGCAATCTATTGGGATCCATAAATTATAAATACAATCTATAGAGGTTCCCTGAAACCAGAGGAAATAGTGCCTGATCTTTCTAGGGACCATCTGGTCAGGAAGCACAGAAGAGGTAAAGTGTGTACTGAATTGTAAAACACTCCAAGCGTTTGGCCATTTGGTAAAATAAGGGGAAATTTGAGGAGGGAAGATGAATTAAGCAAGGTTTCATCAAGTGTTCCAATAGCTATGTTATCCGTTAGAGATCGCTGGTAGAATTTTCTATTCCTGCGATACAGTAGATTAGATGCTTCCCAATGAAGTTCGGAAACACTGGTCAAGTTTAAAATTAAAATTAAAATGTATTACTGTCCTGGAACAAGAGGCCATGGAAAAAAAAAATAATAAAATGGAGCTGGAAGATGCAAAGAAACAGTGACCCTAAACCCCATAGTGGATATAGAAATCCCTGTGACTATGTCGCAAGCTGGTGGAATGTCATTCCTATGCAATTTGGAATTGGAATGATTCCTAGTAAATTTGAAGGCGTGTATTCTCTATGGTGCAGCAATTACACACCTAGATACGGTTTCATCAATTTTGAGTTACATTTTTTCATAGTTTAATATGTCTGAAGTTAAAATGCAATTCCGATATATTTTAATTGAAAACTTTTTTCTTTCAATTAAAATATTTTGTGCATGATTTTGTGCAAAATAATGGTCTGTATTGTATTACTGATAACCTCTTAGCCTAGCCTTGATGAAGTATCACGTACATACCCTAGAGAAACTCTTGTATGTTTTTGTCAATGTATTATAAAATGTTCATTGTAGTGTTTGCCTAACAGAAACCTGTAAACAATCCAATTGCCCGTCAGTGACAAAAAGAATAAACACATTGTGTTATATTTAAAGTAGCAGATGTGAATGAATATACTTTAGTTACACATGTCAGCATAGAGGCATCTGAAATATCCATTGTTCAAAAGTCACAGAAGAATACACACAGAGTAATTTATTAAATACAACAAATCATTAAAGTTAAATGATACATATATGGATGGTAGCACTATAAATAAAACCAAAAACATTATTAGTACAGTATCCAGGAGCATAGAGATAATGAAACAATTAGGAAGCTCACCCAGAGTGCTTCTTATTTCATGATAATTAGTCTTTTTCTTAAGGTGAGTGGTGGGCAGATGGGTTTATGCATTTTATTATTCTCTAAAATATGATTAATTTATTCTTTCCTACATACGACAAATTTCAAATGAAACTATTAAATTAAATATACAGAAAAGGTCCACCTGATGTAAACTTGAAGAGATTTGACCTTAACCTCTCAACAATTATTTCAAGCGAAGAAGACCCAGAAGTTTCGTATGAAATACCATTGTAAGAACTGCAGTCACTTTGTGTTCTGGGCTATCTAGAATACGTACACCTGGGCCAGATAGCCCACTGAAGCCCCATAATGATCTTTCAATATTGTCAAGGGTTATTAGTACTATGCCCATTTGAAAACACAAAAACAGAGGCACACCATTATTATGGTTGACACCTAAATTTTTTTAATTAATTAATGGAAGAGCTGGAGTAAAATGCATCTCCCCAACCACAAACCCAGGTTACACAACTCTGCATGCTTATAAGGCCAGAAAATTTGGATATAGATGACATTGTTAGGTGGTCTGCAGATGTTTGAAACAGGAGTGAATGCATATGTGTGTGTGTGTTTATATATACTATAGATATAGGATACTTGCAGTTTTCAAACAGCATTATTTAATTTTACCTGTATTTCTTTCTAAATTATATTGTAGTTACAAAACAAAACAAATGCAATCAAAATTCAGTCTTTCACTTAATAATTTTGAGTTCCTACTATAATCCCCAGGGCATAATGGATGGAAGGGGTTACTCTCTTAATAAAACACCAGCTCTGGCTATTCAATAGGGAAAATGTGTACTTCAATTTCTGTTAAGACCAGACAAAAATTTATAACTGCCAGGAGAATAAAACTGGTACATTGCTTTTAAAGAACAGCTTTTATTTTTACTGGATGTTTTAAGGATGAGCAGGATGAAACTGACACCTTAAGGAATGTGACATACAGAAAAGTGCACAAGGGTAGAAAGAGTTGTGAAGAGTTGTGCATGAACACATAAAAAAGCAGCTTATCTTTGACCCACCTGTACTAGGTATGGTTGTTTCACATCTGGAGAACAACACAGAAGGCAATTGTGAGTAAATTTTTTGAGCTTTATTAAGGTATAATTGAAAAAGAGAAAGTATATATATTTGTGGTATACATTTGATATTTGATATATGTCTACATTGTGAAATGATTAATCCAAGCTAGTTAACATATTCATCACCTCATCTACTTACTGTGTGTGTGGTAAAAACATGTAAAATTTACTCAGCAATTTTTAAGTATCTTTTTTGATTAACTATAGTCACCATGCTGTACAGTAGATCTCTAGAATTTATTCATTCTGTCCAGATGAAAGTTTGTACCATCTGAAGAACATCTTTCCATCCCCACCCCTGTGTGTCAGCTGCTGGCAACCACCATTCTACTCTCCGCTTTTATGAGTTCAACTTTTTTGGTTTCCACATATAAGTGAGATCATGTGGTTTTTTGTCTTTCTGTGCTTGGCTTACTTTATTTACCATAATGTCGTTCAGGTTCATCCATGTTTTCAACAAATGGAAGAATTTTCTCCTCTTTTAAGGCTGAATAGTATTCACACGTGTGCACGTGTGTGTATTACATTTTCTTTATCCATTTATCCATTGATGGACACAGGTTATGTTCACATCTTGACTATTGTGAATAATGTTACAATGACCATGGGAGTGCAGATATCTTTTCAAGATACTGATTTTATTCTTGTGGGTATATACTCGGAAGTAAGATTGCTGGATTTTATGGTACTTCTATATTTATTTTCATTTAGCATTCCCTATACTGTTTTCCCCTTGCATTAAGAGTTAGCCCACTCTATGTGAGTGAGAGGAGAATATTCAATAGAATGGGATTATAAATAGTGGGGAGATAAGATTAAAAACACAGATCACACATATGATGAGAACCAAAAACATTAAATTAATATAATACACCAAAAAAGATGTTAATAAAAGTTGTGACAATAGATTAGTGGAACCAGTTCTAAAATGCTCACGTGGCAAACAGAGTGTATGCTTTTCTTACAAGATGAGATTAAAGGGTCAATTGTTCATAGTTTTACAAAAAAGGTATGCAGAATGCACCCTACTCTGTCTCAAAAAGAAAAAAAAAAGAAAAAACATTTTGCTCCTGCAAATTCCCTACTCTTTCTGTCTCTATACAGCTACTAAAGAGCCTCTGAGCAAATTTTATATATTATAACTAAATAGTGTTTATCCTAATGTTACTTTAATTTTTTGGTTTTGTTTTGTTTTGAGACAGAGTCTCACATTGTCACCCAGGTTGGAGTGCAGTGGCATGATCCCTACCCACTGTAACCTCCCAGATTCAAGAGATTCTTGTGCCTCAGCCTACTGAGTAGCTGATAAGACCAAGCCCAGGTAATTTTTGTATTTTTAGTAGAAACAGGGGTTCACCATGTTGCCCAGGCTGGTCTGGAGCTCACAACTTCAGGTGTTCCGCTCACTTGGCCTCCCAAAGTGCTGGGAATATAGGCATGAGCCACAGCGCCCAGCTGTTATTTTACTTTTAAGGAGACTTTTGATATTTAAATTATTTTTTTCTAGTGCTTGTTTTATTTATTTAATGCCAGTTAATTTCCCCTTGAGATATTCCTTCTAAAGTCCCAGTGGGATAAAGCAATGTCCAGGTTTAGTTCCATGTTGAAAAGTCAATGCAGAATTAGTTTTAATTTTATCCTAAACTCCATAGCAGGAGATTCCCTCCTGTACAAGTTCATTTTCACATTGCTGTAAAGAAGTACCTGAGACTGTGTAATTTATAAAGAAAAGAGGTTTAATTGACTCACAGTTCCGCATGGTTGGGGAGGCCTCAGGAAACTTACAATCATCATGGAAGGTGAAGGGGAAGTAAGATATGTCTTACATGGTGGCAGGAGAGAGAGAGAAGGAGAAGGGAACTGCCAAACACTTTTAAACCATCAGGTAGCAGGAGAACAAACTCACTATCACAAGAACAGTGGGGGGAATTCACCCCCATGATCTAATCACCTCCCACCCAGTCCCTCGCTTTACACATGGGGATTACAATTCGAGATATGATTTGGTTGGGGACACGGAGCCAAACGATATCACCTTGCTATCATTATACTATCAAAATCTTTTGTGAAAGAGTTTCTCCCGTTAAATGTGATAAATAAAGGACTTCAACAACTCTGAGCCACTCTCTTTCCTAAGCACAGTTGAAGCTACTCCGGGAATCTCTTTTCTTCTTTACCAGGGACAAACTCATAGCACCTACATTTTCGTGCTATAATTAGAAGCATTAAGACTGACTGACTCCCAGGGGTTTTGTAAGCATTAATGACAACCAGGATCTCTTTGGACATTAACTTATCATTATGCAGCTTATTGTTATGATTATTGTTATATTATGTGTTATGATTTACTGATACTTTTAAGAGAGGCTTTTGGGACGTCCAGGCTAATTTAGTTTGACCTTCTCTTTATTATACCACCAACAACTTTTTGATCTTCATCTGTAGGTAATCCATTGCTATTCCAACACAGCTGCTGCAAATTAGTTTTATGAAAATGAAGGTTTTAAAATGTAAATGCAAAATGTAAACAGCTGGAATGTAAAATGGTACAGTCACTTTGGAAGACAGTTTGGCAGTACCTCCAAGGATTACATATAGAGTTTCTATATGACCCAGCAGTTTTGCTCCTAAATATACACATAAGAGAAATAAAAACACATCTACAAGAAAACGTATATAGGAATTAACAGCAGCAACATTCACAATAACCAAAATGTAGAAACAATTCAAATGCCCATCAACTGTGGAAAGGATAAACAAATGTGGCATATCCATTCAATGGGCTATTATTTGGCAATAAAAATACTGATACACTGATACTGAACACCGATATCAGTGTTCAGTACATCAGCACTGAACCATAAAAAGTACAAACTGTGTAATTCCATTTATAGGAAGTGTTTAGAACAGGTCCACAGGTAGAAATAGAAAGTGTAGTGGTTGACTAGGGCTAAGGGTGAAGGGAATGACTGTCCACCTCCCTGAGAGGGTACAAAGTGTCTTTTTGTAGGCAATGAAAACATTCTAAAATTAGACTGTGGTGATGATTGCACAATTCCATGAATATACTAGAAACCACAAAAATGGAAGAATTTTGTGGTAAGTGAATTATATTTCAATTAAATAAATTTTTAAAATGTGGCCATCACAAGGCAAGCATCAATTGGGACGTTTGCACCATCAAATATCTTTTTGGTTTTATCTGTTCTCTGAGTAGCTTCACACTAAGTGAATCTAAGAACACAGGTATTTATTCTATTTTGCTAATGAACTATTAGATTTGCTTTCATAAATAAGGCGTTTTGTCACTCTTCCATGCTTCTTTCCAAAGTCCCCATCACGAAAGTTCAAGAACAGTTCATTTCTCTAAAATGGAATTAATATCAGAAAGTATTTGTGTATTTGGTAGTATTTCTACTACATACAGACATCTCTTTAAAGTTTAGAAAACTAGGGTAAAAAACCTATTTATTTCTGTTCAGAACTTGACAGACTTTATCCAATGGCTTATACCAATGCTATATTTTGAGAAACTATTAGATAATAGAGCTTCTGTTCTGTTTCTTTTCTTCTGACTCCAACTTCCTCTGAGTTTTATTGCTGACCAACAGCAGTCTCTATAGTTTTAAAACTGAATACTGTGAGTCAGCACAGCTCTGTGTCCTTGCAGGAGATCCTTCTAGGAAATTCAGTTTTCTCAAGTTTTTTTTTAATCGACCCAGCTCTATCCTTCAGAGTAACGATAAAATAAAATCCAGTGCAGGGCAATAGGTTTTGAAGAAACAGGCACAGAAACCTCCCTTTTTCCTTCTTAGATTTTGGAAACAAAAATTGGATATGGGGAGAAATAACTGTGATATTCTGGGGGCACAACTAATCAAATAAATTCTTCTTATAGGAGCTGACCCTTGTGCAAGACAGGAGGACCTGCAGTGTTTGAAAACACCTCATCGGTTTTTTCTTAAAATGTTTTTTGTTAGCTACTGTTTAAACCATATGAAATCTAGTTGCATGGATTTTCACTTAACACTGTCCAACTTACAATAGCGAAATGACGTCAACCATAAAAATGAAATAGATCAAGCTTACTTCTTAGTGGACATTCTTTCTAATATAAACTTTTAACTAACACTTTTGGTCCATGTGAAGAAAAAAAGCGCCAAAGTATAGTATTAAGTTCTTAACTTCTTAGAAATAAGAAAGATTGGTCTATTTTTCTTTTCTTTCTTTCTTTCTATTTTTTTTTTTTTTTTTTTTTGAGACAGAGTCTTGCTCTGTTGGCTAGGCTGGAGTGCAGTGGCACTTCAAACTCCATCTCCTGGGCTCAAGTGATTCTCCTGCCTCAGCCTCCCGAGTAACTGGGATTGCAGGCATGTGCTGCCATGCTGGGCTAATTTTTGTATTTTTAGTAGAGATGGGGTTTCACCATGTTGGGAAGACTGGTCTCGAACTCCTGACCTCAGGTAATCTTCCCGCCTCGGCCTCCCAAAGTGCTGGGATTATAAGCATGAGCCACCATGCCTGGCCAGATTTCTATTTTTCTATCCCATAGATTATTATTCTATTTTGTGGCTTAGAAATCACCAATTTAAGATTTTTGGTTCATTGAGCAGAAGGCCGTATTGTTCCCAGTTCTGTATTAAAAAAGTTCACTGGCATAAATTTTATTATTGTTCACAATGATTTTATTCACCACCTTTCCAAGTATCTTACACTCAAAATACTGCTGTATAACTTTCAGAACTTTTCTATGGGAAAAGCACTCTTCTGTGTCCCAGTAATGTCAGCACTGTCCATGTAACATGTGTAAGCCAATTCAATGAGCACAAAGTTATATATGCAGCAACTTTAAGAGCCATCTCGCTATCTTGGAATTTCTCTTTTGCCTCTGACATAAGAACCATGGAGTGGAATAGGCTAAGGAGCTGTTTTAGGACAAAGAATCAAAATCTAACCAAGGAATACTTCCTACTCCCAGGACTGAAAGGCTTTCAAACATGTGCACAGCAGGATTTCAGAATTGCTTTGGACCAGTACCCAACTGTATGCCTCCCATGATCTACCTTAGTACATAAGAATGCTAATTTATTCTCACTTTCATCCACCATTCTAAGTTGTGGGTTTTTGTGGTAAAAGGAAGATGTATTAATCTGTTCTCACACTGCTATAAAGAAATACCTGAGATTGGGTAATTTATAAAAGAAAGAGGTTTGACTCAGTTCCACATGGTTGGGAGGCCTCAGAAAACTCACAATCATGGTGGAAGGGAAAGGGAGAACAAGGACCTTCTTCATGTGGTGGCAGGAGAGAGAATTGCAAGCAGGGGAAATGCCAGATGCTTATAAAACCATCAGATTTCCCGATAACTCACTTGCTATCATGAGAACAACATGGGGGAAACCGCCCCCATGATCCAATAACCTCCCACCAGGTTTCTCTCTTAACAACTGGGAATTATAATTAATGATGAGATTTGAGTGGGAGCACACAGATAAACTGTATCAGAAGAGATAGTTTAGCTTTATGGCTCTTTAATCCCTAAATGAACAGAAGCCTTATCTACATTTGATGTAGGGACTTCCACAAGAGTCTGAACTTTGAGCCTAATGTCACAATTGGATGAGGTCTTTGAGATGTCTTCCTTCAAGAACAAATGAATGCCTTTTGCATCCAAGAGGGGAGGAATCTTTGTGACACAAAAGGTGGGACTATGGGAGATTGCATTATTATTATTATTATTTTCATTTACTTTCTGCCATCCCTGTGAGAGGATAATTAATATACCCTCAGCTGACACCATGTGAATTATAGCATCTTCCTGTTAAGTGATTATACTTCCCAACTACTGACATCAGACTTGGCCATCAGCTTGCTTTGGTCTGTACAATATAAGTGGAAATGATGGGAAATATGCCTGAGAAGACCTTTACAATCATCGCAATGGTCCTCTCTCTCTCTCTCTCTCTCTCTCTGTATGTGTGTGTCTCTCTCTCTCTCTCACTATCTCTCTCTCTTTCTCTCTGTATGTGTGTCTCTCTCTCCTTCCCTCCACCTTCTTTCACCTTTTTTCTCCTTTATCTGTTCTTTCTTCCACAAGAATGACATATCCACATGTGGACTGCTCCTTCAGCCTGGCTCTTTTTGATTTGATTTGATTTTAATATATTAGAGATAAAGTCTTGCTCTGTCACCCAGGGTAGAGTGCAGTGGTGTGATCAAAGCTCACTATAATCTCAAACTCCTGAGTTTACATGATCCTCTCACTACAGCCTTCCCAGTAGCTAGATCTACCAGTGCACACCATCACATTCAGCTAATTTTTTTTTTAACTTTTAAGTTCAGGGTTACATGTGCAGGTTTGTTACATGGGTAAGCTTGTGACATGGGAGTTTGTTGTACAGATTATTTCATCACCCAGGTATTAAGCCTAGTACTCATTAATTATTTTTCCTGATCCTCTCCCTCCTTCCACCCTCCACCCTCTAATAGGCCCAGTGTGTGTTGTTTCCCTCTATGTGTCCATGTGTTCTCATCATTTAGCTCATACTTATAAGTAAGAACATGCCGTATTTTGTTTGCTGTTCCTGCATTAGTTTGCTAAGGATAATGTTAGTGTTCCCGCAAAGGACATGATCTCGTTCTTTTTTATGGCTGCACAGTATTCAGCTAATTATTTTATTTTTAAATTATTTTGTAGAGACAGAGTCTCACTATGTTGCCCAGGCTGGTCTTAAAATCCTGCGCTCAAGCAATTCTCTCACCTTGGCCTTCCAAAGCTCTGGGATTACAGATGTGAGCCATCATGCCTGGCCTGGCCTGGCTCTTTAAATAAAAACAGTATGAATCCAGGTCACAGGAACATGAAGCTATGTAACAGTGGTAATACATAAACTTTTATAGTGTAAGTCATTAAAATTTGGGGGTTGTTCTTCATTGTAGCATACCCTAAAGGAAGCTGAAATGATATACCCATTAAAATATAAAATAAACCAAAAGTGATAAAAAGATTTGTAAATTAAACTTTAGTAAAAACCCACATCCAACACCAGGTATAAATTTCTGTAATTAATTTTATGAGTATTGAAGGTGGAGTAAGTACGAACTCTTGCATAGGTCATCCTTCAGCTTCCAAAGCAAAATAATATAGGCAATCCCAGAGAAGGGAGGAGAAAGACCCTTGCTTTATTCTTTACCGCACCTTCATCCCACTTTGTTATCCTATTGGAGGTGGGGAATAAACTCATGAGAAAAATACAGTTGCTTATTCCAACTTTGTGGGAATTGCCCTCTAAACCATCCAGTGCCAGAATCACACACATGTTCATACATAGGCTCTTTACCTAATCCTGTTTTACCCTAGTTCTATAAACACATGCACACACACACAAAGGCACTTAAAAAGAGGGGTTGCATATGTACACACAAGCATGTGTACACAAAATTATATTTATAAGCTTTTTTGATTGGCATCATATTATTCTAAAACTTGCTTATTTCACTTAATTCATCGGAAACTTTTTATTAAAAACATATTTTGATCTCTTCATTTGAAGATCTGTTAAAATACACACACAAAAAAGTTCTTATTAGAATGTTCCATAAAAGCACAGCGTGATGAAATGTAGTTTGACCTCAATTAATTTGTCCTGGGCTGAACTCTGTCCCCTCCAAATTTGTATGTAGAAGTTCTAATTACATCAGGATGTAACCTGATGTAAGGATATTAGGGTGGATCTTAATCCAATAGGACTGGTGTCCTTATAAAAAGGGATGACTTGTACACAGAGATATGAGCAGAAGGAAAATGATTTTAAACACAGGGAAAAGGCAGCTATCTACAAGCTCGAGAGGCCAGGAACAGGTCTTTTCCTCACAGCTCTGAAGAAATCAACTTTGCCCACATCTTGAGTCTTCTGCATTCCAGAATTATAAGGCACTACACTTACGTTGTTTAAGCAACCTAGTAAATGTAGTATTTTGCTACAACAGTTCTAGCAAACTAATACATATATAAAATATTAGAACAAATAGACCAAAAATATCAGAGTAGTTAATTACCACTGTTCTCACTTTATCTTCCCTCCCTGCCCCTTCTTCATTTTTCTTCTTCTTGCCATCACTATATTACTGTAACTTTCTGTCTAACTGTGTAAAATAATTTGATATTCAAAATGTGTTATAGCACTTACAACACACATATTTGTGCAGGCTCTTTTACTCTGTGGAATACCTCCTACCCCTTATAAATAATTTCTGCTTATCATTTAAACACATGTCAGGAGACTTTTCCTCCTAGAAACCTTCCTTATATTCCACAAATTAGTTAAATGACCCTCAAGAAGAAAAGCCTCCATGATATGGTTTGACTGTGTCCCCACCCAAATCTCATCAGGAATTTTGGCTCCCATAATTCCCACATGTGTGGGAGGGACCTGGTGGGAGATAACTGAATCACAGGAGCAGTTCCCCCATACTATTCTCATGGTAGTGAATAAGTCTCATGAGATCTGATGGTTTCATAAGGGAAAACCGCTTTCGCTTGGCTCTCTTATTTCTCTCTTGTCTGCTGCCGTGTAAGACGTGCCTTTCATCTTCCACCATGATTGTGAGGCCTCCTCAGCCATGTGAAATTGTGAGTCCATTAAACCTTTTTCTTCATAAATTACTCTGTTTTGAGTATGTCTTTATCAGCAGCATGAAAACAAACTGATACACTCCACCTACAAAACTCCATCACACTGTTCAATACATTACTTTTATATTAATTTTTTGTGCAGATTTCCTAGAGGGCAGAAACTGTATTTTTATTTATGTAACACTGAAACTTTCATATTATCTGATGCTTAAAAACTTAGTACACATGTTTTGAAAAAATACGTTTGCATTAGGAAATATCTTGACGTAGAATACATTATAATTAAGTAAACCAAGAGAAAGACAAAAAAGGCTTAAAAAGTTGACATAAGCAAGGTACAAGATAGATATAAACACTTACTGAATGTAAAAGAAAGTATTTTTCACAAGCTATTTTAGTAATGTAAGATTTAAGAATCAAAAAGTTATTAACTGGCTTTTTGATGCTGAGGAAGCATTTATTACTTAATGAAGGACATTGCAGCTCCTCCATCCAAAACTACTAGGCCAGCCAAGAAGAAGAAAATGATCTGAAAACACAATGATCAGGAAACAAGGAAAGGTCTTTTCCAGACTGAACACACAGTTTAAGCTGTAAGAGGATTTAAGACACGACTAAACTCCATTGTCTCAAAAAAGACCTTCAAATACTTAATTAATTTTTCATTTGTTTTACAGCTCTGGCAGATGTTGCCTTTTTAAATAGATTAGTTCATCACTGAGGTGCCAGAGGAAAAAATTCTTTTGTTAGATTTTGAATTAATATACTTGACATGACATAGAAAATATGATTTGTTCAAATCAGAATGTTCTGGTTATTCTACCTCATAATATTCATTTTAATATGTGCTGATTTAAATATAAACAAAGATATTTAAATTTATTTTTAGGAAGAGAAAGGGCTTAGTATTACAAGAGTGGGTTTCAATTTATTAATAACTAGTCATTTTCCAAATAGATCTCTGGCCTCAGGTGAATATTTTCACTGACCATGTCATATATATTTTGCATCTACTAATTATCAAAGTAAAAACTAGATACAATTGGCTTTGAACTTAAATGTGCTGGATGAAAAGAAATAATGAGAAATAGAGGAAATGTGACTAAGTCATGGTTTTGGCAACAACCACTAAAGATCTCTGAGCGTCTGATAAGCACCATACCCTAAAGCTACAATCTTAATGATTTGTCATATAAAATGATAACCATGTGACTTATTCTGGAAAGGTCAGTGAGTGGTTGGCAGTCTTACATACATCCCACCCTACCCAATTATCTCTTAATGCCAGATAAGGTCAAATTTAAATTTAAAGTGCTAAATAGGATAAATGACAGCATTGTATAATGATATAAGGCACAATTCAGGATAAAAATAAAACAATAAATTTGTCCTCACCAAGCAAAATATTAGCTTCTTTTTTTTTTTTAACTTTGAGTTTAGGTTCAGGTATATATGTTTTGGCTTGTTACATAGGTAAACTCGTGTCATGAGCATTTGTTATACAGATTATTTTGTCACCCAGGTACTAAGCCTAGTACCCAATAGTTAAAATACCAGCTTACTCTCTGAAGCAAAACTATGGTAAATAAGTAATGAAATTGAAAAAATATAAAAATAGTAATTTCATATTTTTACTGAGAAAAAAATGGCAAGAAGTAGAGGAAGCTGCATAACATTATCAACAAACTTACTTAAAAAATTAGAATTTACTCAGAAAGAATATCTTAACAGACCAAACAGAAAATAAAATAATTTAATGCAGAAATTTTACAATAACTTCTTCTAAATAAATAACAATAAACTGATAAAAGTTTACAGAAACTCCTAACTACTTCAAAACTAAGTAAGATATAGCTATAAAATCACCGGATTAAAAGAGAATTTAAATTTATGTTAACAACTATTAAAAATTAATGGAAAGAATACTCTTCTCAAATAACCTGTGGACTGTAATAAAGGCTGTAATTAAAGAAAAATGTATAGCCTTAATTGCCATCAATGTTGAAAAAAGGAGTTTTAAGATAAGGAATATTAATTTTTATCTTAAGAAAATAAATAAATATAATAAAAGGAAGTTAAGGTACCTGATATTGGTAATAGAACAAAAAGAATAAAAGGAAATAACATAAAAATCTTAAAACATGAAAAATCATAGCAATATTAAATAAGTTTAAAATGCAGTTATTTCAAAATATTGATAAAATAATTCACTTTTTGTAATTAACAATAAACTAAGGTAAAAAATAATTTTTAAAAATTATGGAAGGTAAATGATACATAATCACAGATATAGAAAAATTTTATGATATGAGAATATTATATGTGACTCTATGAAAATATATTTGAAAACTTATGTTATTGAAACAGTTAATATTTGAGGTAAATAGAAATTAATAGAATGGGCTCAAGAATATGAATATATTGAATACATTAACTATAATGTAAACTATAAAAAAAGCGACCGAATTGCTAACATCGAAAAAGACACAAATGGTGATTTCACATTTTAAAGACTCATCAGATAATTTTGGTGCTATTTAAACTTTGTAAAAAATAGAACCCCAGAAAGTTTCCCATGCTTTATTTATGAATCAAGCATGATCTTTATATGACTATCTGATGTACAACAAAAGAGACAACACACTGATAATTTGAAGAAATTTTAAGTAATAACCTGGCATAGTGACTACAGCAATATGTTAAATAATAAATAAAATAATCAAGTTGTGAATTTATTCCAAAAATGCAAGGATGGTTTAATACTGAGATTATATTAACATAGCAAGTCACATCATCATAAGAAAAATCGCCCATTGTTAGAAGAAGAGATGCTTACGTTAGGCATTTGACAAATTTTAGCAACCTTATTTTCTAATAAAATATTGAATTAAAAGATAATACAACAATTTTAATGTGCTAAGCAACAATAAGATAATGTAGTCATGAAGATTAAATAGATACACAATATAAAAGCACACAAGAGGAAATGAATGTAGGCAAATGTTAGTTATTTGAAAAACTGATGAAAATACACCATATCTGATTACACTGATCAAGGAAAAAAGTATAAGAGGCACAAGTAAATATTATAATTGAAAAAAAAGACATAACAAGAACAAAAGCAGTGATTAAAATGTTAAGAGAATACCATTACACGCCTAGTTCAACAGTTTAAAAAATTTAGATGAAATCAGCAAAGCCCTAAAACTAGTAAAAAAATGAAAGTAGTTAAAATTATTTCAACAATGAAGATATCAAAACAAGAAAGGTTTCCAAGGAACAGATCCTTCCAAACCTATAAAAACCATTTCAGAGAACAGAAACAAGGGAAATACACTCAGTGCCAATTACTTGATTGCTTGCTAGTTAGCTTTATTTTACTTCTCATTCACTGGGGCTGGCTAACTGCAAGCTACATTTCTCAAGCTTCCTTGCTGGCAACCATGAGCTTAGGTTCTGCCAATGGGCAACACTCCTGGGTATGAGATGCTTTTGACAACACCTTCCATGGCAACAGACGTATGTAATTGTGAGCTCCCCAATAAACTGTGAGCAATTGTTTGTTGCCAGAAGTATCTGTAATTATTTTAGCAGCTGTAGCAGGTATGTGGGTTCCTGAATTACTCTTGGGAAATGAAGATAAGGGCTGTCAATAGCAGTCTTAACTACCACAGTATTATGAACATTAAGTGTGTTTGTGTTTGAAGGCCTAAGCTTACAGATGATAGAAGCTTTCTGATGATGGTTAGTTAATTTCAAATTCTTACTTTTAAATATTTCCCAGTGTCACCCTTCAGTTTGTTACTCCAGTTTTACCAATCTTTTGTGACCAAGTTTCTGAGTTAAATATCTCTCTGCTTAAAATATATAAATATCTGTTTTTCTCATTGAACTTTGAAAAATAGTTTTCCAACTCATTTGATAAGATCAACATAATCCATATAACAAAAGTAGTCAAAGATACTGCCTGAAAGGAAAATTATATTTCCATTTCTTTAATTAAATGATTAAAATTCATAACAAAAATTAAAAAAAATAAATCCAGGGCTTATGCAACCAAATTATATTTTAACCAAAGGAGATTTAACAAAGTGGACTACAAATGGTTTAATGATAAAATAATCCATAAATATAATATATAAATTCTTAGATTAAAAATACATTATTTATTACTTGAAGAACTGATAAAATTCTAAATAAATTAATATTAACATTTATATATTGATTTACAATTAGAATTAAACTTTCTTTTCTGTTAAGGGTATGTATGGAAACCTAAATCAAAGATTATCTTGAAAGAGTAAATATTAGAGTCATCTTTTTTAAAGTCTGATATATGACTACAATGAATGTTTTACAACAGTAAAAAACATATGAATTTACATGTATAGGCTATAATTTATTAAATTATTATTAAAATATTAAAGAAAAAAGCTGAAGAAAATAATGTATAGCACACTGCATGTTAAATGCTTTTTTTTTGTAATTTAAGAAATAAAAAGAACAAAAAAGTATCATTTGGATAAGATAAATCTACATTAAGGAGAAACAAGAGGATGTTGTGTACAAGATTTTAAATGCTAATAAGGAAAGAAATAAAACTTATGCTGAACATGCCTTCCCTTCCCCAAATCAGAGAAATGCAACTTAGATTAACCACACTATATTCATTTACACCTATCAGTTTAACTGAAATAAAAAAAATAGCAAAATATATTACTGGCTTGTGAAAATATAAGTTGTTACAAACTTCTTGAAATATAATCTGTCAGTATTTATTTTAGTATGTAAATAACAAATAAAATAGTATACCCATCAATGAATCAATTTAGACCCAAGAAAGATAAAAACCAATAAAATGTAAGGATTCGCATATGTTTATCAACATCATGTTTGTACCATCAATCCTTGAAACAATGGTACTGCTCATTAGTAGGCTAATGGTTATAAATATTAGGCCCAGTCAAACCATCGAATGCACCTATTAAGAGAACAAATTTGATCTATTGAAATGACTTAGAGAGATTTCTAATATGTGAACAAAACAAAGATTGAGGGGATGGAGTTTCTTTAGAAATTTAGATAAATAGATTTTGTATGCTTAGACTTTGCTGAAGTTGCTTATCAGCTTAAGGAGATTTTGGGCTGAGACGATGGAGTTTTCTAAATATAGAATAATGTCATCTGCAAACAGAGATAATTTGACTTCCTCTCCTCCTATTTGAATACCCTTTATTCCTTTCTCTTGCCTGATTATCCTGGTCAGAATTTCCAATACTGCGTTGAATAGGAGTAGTGAGAGAGAGCATCTTTATCTTGTACTGATTATTTTCAAAGGGAATGCTTCCAGTTTCTGCCCATTCAGTATGATATCGGCTGTGGGTTTGTCATAAATAGCTATTATTATTTTGAGATACATTCCATCAATACCTAGTTTATTGAGCATTCTTAGCATAAAGGGGTGTTGAATTTTATTGAAGGCCTTTTTCTCAGCAAACTAACACAGAAACAGAAAACCAAGCACTGCATGTTCTCACTCATAAGTGGAAGTTGAACAATGAGACATATGAACACAGTGAGGGGAACATCACACACCAGGGCCTGTTGGGGGGTGGGGAGCTAGGGGAGTGATAACATTAGGACAAATACCTAACGTAAATGACAGGTTGATGGGTGCAGCAAACCACCATGGCTTGTGTATACCTATGTAACAAAACTGCATATTCTGCACATGTATCCCATAACTTAAAGTATAATACGAAAAAACAAATTTAGATAAATAGATTGATAGGTAGATAGATGATAGATAGATAGATAGATAGATAGATAGATAGATAGATAGATAGAAAAGAGATAGACTGTAAGGATAAATCCCAATAATTGGTTTTGCCAACTTTTGCATTTGTCAATGAATACCATAAATAGAAAACATGACAACTTTCAGAAATTTATAAATCACACTTTTCTCTATCAAATACAGTCTTCTACAGTGATGTATTTGATCAAAACAAACCATCAGCAGAGTTTGCTAATCTGGAAACTGATATAGAGGGAGTGTTATGGAAATGTTTGGGCAGTAATTCATCAGGCTAGTTGAAAAAATAAAGGAGTAAATGTTTACACTTCCCAAAATGAATTGACAGACTAGAGTACAGATTGCGGGGAGCATCTGAGAAGCTTGCAGATTCCAGTGTGTCCCACTTGGACCCAAGTCAATTCCATGGCTATCGTAAAATAGGTAACATATACAAGAAAAGTAGGAGTCCTTTTATTTTTATTATGATTTCTTCAAAGGTTTGAAGTGTCTACATTTTGTTCTGTAATAAACAATGTTTTCCAGGCCTAAAATTATACATTTTATTTTCTAAGACTATTTCTATTTCTCAGCTCCCAAAAAAATACTGACATTCAAAACCATTCTTCAGGAGTCTGAGATGTGAGAGTAGAGATGTAAGTGTAATGGTTATGGAAATGTGAGGTATGGATTAGAATGACTGGACAATCAACATGATGTTTATTAGAGGCTCTCAGGCCAGCATAAAGGTATACCTTTGTTTGGTACAAATAAGACACAACTAGACAGAAGTCATAGAATTAGTTTTATCCATAGCACATAAATGGAGTTTATCCCCTAAGGGGCATATATAAGCTTTCCATTCTTCACATCAACCAAGGAGAGATGTTTAACCTACATAAAATAAAAAGCCTAGAGAAATTGAAAGTAGAAAAAAATAAGACAGATAACACAATATTTCTACTTCCTTGTTGGTGTCTTTGTCTAAGAAGGAATTAAATTGGATAGAATTTTTTTTGGCAGTAAACTGTAAACACTCTACACAAATGATTTCTTTAAAAGAGAGAAATAATTGACACAGTATGATAAAACAGCAATATTTCGAGATTTTTAAAAAAGTTTATCTGGTTACTTAATGATGCTATAAAGTAGCATTATTAAGCTTCCTTTCATCTCTCTGTTCTACAATTCTGCTTCCTCAACCAAAGGCAGGTTCTCTCTGTGGTTGTGAGTCAACAGCCAGCAACAATCAAGGCTACTGAAATTCTTATTCATGTTGAACAGGAACAAAATTTTTCTTCTCCAAATCACAGAACAAAAATCTTGACCTACACTTGTATTAGATAAGACTAGACTAGATTTCCTCTTCTGAACCAATTACTGTGGCAAATTTTGTTTTAGTTGCCAAGTTCTGTTTCCTCTCTATCTTGTGTTTTCCTCAGTAGTAACACTCATCACATGTATCTATTAATCTATGGTAATTTTACTCCCACAGTGTATGGCCTAACATCTTGTATTCAATAGATACTCATCAAAATTTAAGACTGAGTGAAATAATCAATGAATGAATCCATGAATGAAAGCAAGCAAAAATAAACGTATACCATAAATAGTGACAGGTGCTATGGCTTGAATGTTTGTGTACCCTTCAAAATTCTTGGATGTTTGTGTACCCTTGAATATTCCCATTGCAATAATATTAAGAGGTGACTCAGTCATAAAAATGAAGCCCTCATAAATGGGATTAGAAACCTTATAAAAGGAGCTGAAGGGTGCATCCTAGGTCCTTTCCCCCTTTCCACTCTGCGAGGGCACGATATTCAAGGTACCATTTTGGAAGCAAAGACTGTGTCCTCACCTGATACCAAACCTGCTGATATCTAAATCTTGGACATCTAAGCCTCCAGAACTCTGAGAAATAAATTTGTGTTATTTATAAATTACCCAGTCCATATTTTAATAGCAGCAGGAAAAACTAAAATAGAAGTTGGTACAGAGAAGTGAGGTATTGCTACAACAAATACCTAAAAGTATAGAAGCAATTTTAGAACTATGAGTGAAGGTTGAAAGAGTTCAGAAGTGAATGCTTTAAAAAAAAGCCTACATTGAGGTTGCAGTGAGCCAAGATCATGCCACTGCACTCCAGCCTGGGCGACAGACCAAGACTCTGTCTCAAAAAAAAAAAAAAAAAAAAAAAAGAAGAAGAAAAAGAAAAGAAAAGAAAAGCCCATATTACCATGAATTGAATGTTAAGAGCATTTCTGGTGTGGATGCAGAAGAAAAGGAGAACTGTAGGTAGAGTCTGAACTTTTTTTTTTTTTTTTTTTTTTTTCCTTTTTGAGACAGAGTCTCACTCTGTCGCCCAGGCTTGAGTGCAGTGGCACGATCTCGGCTCACTGCAACCTCCACCTCTCAGGTTCAACTGCTTCTCCTGCCTCAGCTTCCTGAGTAGCTGGGACTACAGGTGCATGCCACCATGCCCGGCTTTTTTTTTTCTCTGTATTTTTAGTAGAGATGGGGTTTCACTGTGTTAGCCAGGATGGTCTCCATCTTCTGACCTCACGATCTGTCCACCTCAGTCTCTCAAAGTGCTGGGATTACAGGCATGAGCCACTGTGCCTGGCCCTGAACTTTCTTAAAGATAGTCTAAGTGATTGGGATCAAAATGTTGGTGAAAGTATAGACAATGAAGGCAATTTTGATGAAGTCTCAGAGGAAAATTAGGAATAAAAAAGTGGAAAATGGAGAAAAGGCCAATTTGATTAAATTATGTTTGTGTCCCATGATTTGTGGAAGACAGAATTTAAGAGTGATGAAGCAGGATACTTGTTGTAAAAACATCTAAGCAAGGTGTTGAGGGTACAGTGTGGCATCTCTTGACTGCTTATACTAAAAAGCAAGAAGAGATGAACAAATTAACCATAAAGTTTATAATTAGAAGAGAAGCAGAACTTGGAGATCTCAAAAATTCTTAGGCTGGCTATGCTTGTAAAGAATAAAAAGGCAGCCAGGTGAGGTGGCTCACGCCTGTAATCCCAGCACTTTGAGAGGCTGAGGCAGGTGGATCACAAGGTCAGGAGATCAAGACCATCCTGGATAACACGGTGAAACCCCGTCTCTACTAAAAATACAAAAAATTAGCCAGGCGTGGTGGTAGACACCTGTAGTCCCAGCTACTGGGGAGGCTGAGGCAGAAGAATGGTGTGAACCCGGGAGGTGGAGCTTGCAGCAAGCTGAGATCCTGCCATTGCACTCCAGCCTGGGCAACAGAGTGAGACTCCATCTCAAATAATAATAATAATAATAATAATAATCATAGTAAATAAAAAGGCATGGTCAAGAGAGAATGCCAAGAAACTGGCAAAATAAGCATCTGATAAGGAGATTAGCATGGGTATAAGGAAGCCAGATACTGTTCACAAGACAATGAAAGAATGATGTCACAGTCATGTCAGAGATCTTCAAGATTGCCACTTTCATCACAGGACAAGAGTGTTGGGAGCTTGAGGACAAAAAGTTTCAAGGAGGGACCCATGGCACCCCTGGGACCTTGGGTTTCATTGGTTCACTGCCTAGTGCTGCCATAAATCTCTGCTTCCTGAATTCTGCTACGGTGCTCTTTGTCCATTCTAGCTGTGGTTTGACCAGGCCCAAGTGTAGCTCAGGCCAAAGTGCCAAAAGGTACTGGGGTAAATTTTGGCAGTCACCACATGGTGTTAACTGTGCAGGCACATAGAATGCCTGAGCTGTAGAGGTACAGCTGAGTCCATCTGGATTTCAAAGGATGCCTCAGAGAGCCTTGGGCCCCAGGGAGAGAACTACCACAAAGGCAGGGTTGCTGCACGGAGTCCCCATTAGGGCAATGCTGAGTGGAGCCATGGAGGCAGAGCCACCCCAGAGACCCCAGAATGGGGCAGCCATTAGAGTGCAACAGCAGCCAGAGAGAGATGCAGGTACCTGACTCCAAGGCATGAAGGCTGCACCCAGCATCGCCATGGAATGGGGCTTCTTGGGGCCTTTGGGGCCCAACATTGTCTTAGTATGTCTAGAAGGCAGGGAATAAAGTCAAAGAAGGTTATTCTTAAGATTTAATGTTGACCTTGTTGGGTTTTGGATTACTCCAGGACCTATTATCCTTTTCTTCTTTTCTATTTTCTCTTCTTTGGAAGGGCAATATCTATCCTATGCTTGTACAACCATTGTATTTTGGAAGCACATAACTTGCTTAATTTCATAGGTCCACAGATGAAGACTAATTTGCTTCAATGATTGTACCTTGAGTGTCGCCCATATCTTATTATTTAGATGATATTTAGATGAGACTTCAGAGCTTAGGTTTTAAAGTTAAAGTGAGAACAGTTAAGACTTTTGGGGCTATGGGATGAAATGAAGCTATTTTTTGTGTGAGAAGAACATGAGTTTTAGGGAGCTGGGGTGGAATGCTATGGTTAGAATATTTGTGTTCCCTCCAAAATTCATGTTCAAACTTAATTTCCAATATGTTAAGAGGCTGGGCCTTTGAAAGGTGATTAAGTCATAAGGATTGTTTATTAGTCAATTTTCATGCTGCTGAGAAAAACATACCCAAGACTGGGTCATTTATGAAGAAAAAGAGGTTTAGTGAATTCACAGTTCCATGTGGCTGTGGAGGCCTCACAATCATGGTGGAAGGCAAAAGGCACATCTTACATGGTGGCAGACAAGAAAGAATGATAGCCAAGTGAAAAGATAAACCCCTTATAAAAACATCAGATCTCATGAGGCATATTCACTACCCTGAGAACAGTAAAGAAACTGCCACGAAGATTCAGTTATCTCCCATTGGGTCCCTCCCACAACACATGGGAATTATGAGAGCTACAATTCCAGATGACCTTTGGATGGGGTGACAGCCAAACCATATTAGGTGGACCCCTCATGAATGAGATTAACAAGCTTAGAAAGAGGTTGAAGAAAGACTCCCAACCTCCCCGTCATTCCCTTCCATTTCTTCTGCCATGTAAGGATACGGTGAGAAAGCACCATCCTGAAAGCAGAGAGCAACTTTTGCCAGACACTGAATTTGCTGGTGCCTAGATCTTGAACTTCCCCAGTATCCAGAATTGTGATAAATAAATTTGTGTTGTTTATAAATTACACAGGATAAGGTATTTTGTTACAGAAGCAAGAATGATGTAAAAGAACAAGCTAGGGATAGAAATAAGAGACTTTATTTTGACTTCTAAAATGGAACTCTCTCCTTCACATTTCACACAAAATATTCAGAAAATAATTCTTGTTTACTAATTATGGTAAAATAAGCACATCACAATAAATTGTCTTTATCAGTGTTATAAGCATGCATGGTTTCTAAAAGATCATTGGCGTGAAAAGGGGAAATTAATTCAGCTCCCAGTCTAAGGAGTGGGGGAAAGACACAATTCTGTTTTATTAACCATTAAGTTCAGTCAGCATTATTGTTCAAGTACCATAAAGTTTTTATTAGTAGGTGTTGGTGCTCAACCTCTTTTAGCTCCTACTTTGTCTTAAAGGAAAAAGATTATAGATTTGTTCTAAAAGATATTAAACTTCTTTGGGAATTATCCTAATATAAAGCTTCTATAAAGTAACTGTTACTACCTTGTTGGCCTAAGATCTTCAACGACATTTGTTCAGAGAAGTCATCTTCAACTGGAGGTGATTTTGCACCAACGTTTCCATGCAGCCTAAGGGCATTTGATAATGTCTAGAGACACTTTGGGCTATCCTATCTTGTGAGAAGGGGGTGCTATTAGCATCTCATCAGCAGAAGCCAAGGATAAGACTGAATGTCCTACCATGATGGCCTATCCCCTTACAACAAAAATTTATCTGACCCCAAATGCTAGTAGAGCCAAAGTTGTGAAATCCTGGTTTAGATGCATTATAGTCCTTCATCTCGTAATATTAATATGCTTATATTCATTTAAAGGGAAGAACAGAAAGGTGGTTAGAGGTGAATAGAGAGGAATAGAAAGTCAGCAAAGGGTATTTGGTGGCATACTGGAAAAGGAAGGTATTGGTTCTTAATGTAGGCATTGCCCACAAGGAGATTGATGGAACTTTTTTCCTTGTTATTAATAGATGGTATAAGGGAAGTTGAACAAAAATATTCTGCTCAAAAAGTTCTCCACAATTGGTATTTTGTTGTATTTCAATCTATAATATTACTATTATGGATTAAGGTGTATCACCCCAAATTCATATGTTGACTTCCTAACCCCCAGCACCTCATAAAGCACCATTAGGTGGAGATAGGTTCTTCACAGATGTAATCAAGTTAATAAGAGGTCATTAAGGTGGGCCCCAATCCAATATGACTTCCCCTTATAAACAGGGGAAATTTGTAGCAACACATATAGAAGGAAAACAATGTGCAGAGACCCAGAGAAAATAGAAAACACAGATTTTGAAGCCAAGAAAAGAAGCCTTTAACAGATCCTTCCTTCAACAGCCCCCAGCACATTCTGCCAATGTTTTGAATTTGAGCATCTAGCCTCCAGATCTGTGAGATAATTAATTTTTTTAAGCCATCCAATTTTTGGTGCTTTGTTACTGCAGCTGTAGCAAATCAAGTCAATTATCAAGGCAATCTTTCACATGAAAGACTTTCAACTTCAGGATTCTTTGGCTAAAATATGAATATTCTTGAATGGGCAGCATATGCCATTATTGGTCATTAATACCTTTGTGAAACATAGCCTGTTTGATTGCTTTTAATGTGGTTACTAACTGGAAGGGAAAAAATAATATTTGACTACTAGAAGAAAGAGGTACTTTCTGGACATGCTAAGGGAAGAGATCAGACCTAGCAAGAGAAATACCAGCAAGAGAAAGCTGAGCTGGAGAAGATGGCCCGGGGAGTGTGATGAGGGGTAGTGGCAAAGGAAAACCTGGTGCATTTCAGATGGATTTCCCCTGCAGAAGCAGAGATGAAAAGGGAAGAGAATGCACTCCAGAGTTAAACTTGAATTTATGTCCTTGTTTGACCACATGTTAAATTTGTAAATATGCATTAAGTGTCTTAACCCTTCTGATTTTCAAGTTCAATGGAAATAATGGTCTTTGATGTAGGGCAGCTTCTCTATTAGCCACAGTGGCTCGGGTTTGTGGGAATTTCAGGAACCAATGAAAATATTGTAATTTCTTTTAAAATCAGGAGAAAGCAGAACTAAATATTTAGGTGAAATGATGTTTTAATATATATTAACATATTTGACTTCATACAATATAATCATAAAATAAAAATTAAGTTTTTTTATGGTGGAAGTAAAGTTATAATGGGGCCATAATTTGAGACTGGGAAACAAGGTTAGATAAGATACTATGCCAACCACTTGGTACATACTGGGGATAGATCTTGATCTTGAGTATCCTTTCTCACTAATCTCTATATAGTTTGTATGTATTTTGTATCTGCTCAGGTTTTCAGTTTTAAGGTTATTATGTGTCAAGCACTATTACTATTGTATGCGGCTTTCATGCATGGACTCCTTCAAATCTCACAATACCTCTATGAGAGGATATTAACATCTTTCCTTTTTTACAGATTAGAAAACTGAAATGTGGAGAATTTTAGTAACTTTCCCAGGTTCACACAGTTAGTGGCAAGGCTAGACTTTGAAGTAGGAAATTGAAAGCCCTTAACTGTTAGGCAAATCTTCCTCTCCAGTGGTGCTTGTTTTACCTCCCCTCAAAGTCCTGCTGGAATTTTTCTGTTGAAAATGTTTCATTGGTCAGATTCAGATTTTAGTCACATGCAGGTGCTGCTGGTGGATATAGATTACTTCTGCTTAAATTATTTACACTTATTCATAACTCAGACCTTGTTAAACAATAATGGAAAGACCATAGAACAAAACTGCCATGCATACATGATCTGGAGTCATTTTTATACTATAAACACATAATATGATACACCATCTGCATTGCATCACTCTTCTGATCTGGTTATTGATAACATCACCAAGACCTGATCCATTACTACATGCATTAGCAAGACCATGTTGGCCATATGGCTTACTGCAACATCTGGATTGTTCTATCATGGGATCAACTATGAGGCCAAACAACAGTATCACAAATCAGACATTACCGTATGTAAAATGTTTTCTGTGCCAAAGAATTCCATTTTTTTTCCAGATGTGTCATCGAGGAAATTTGAGAACTGAATTTCACAGTAAGTTATGAGTTTAAAATTGGATTCCCTAAATTAAAATTTCCTAGTTTTTAGTCCAAATTCCAGGATAACGAAGTACATTAATATCTGTTGGCTTACAGGATTTTTTTTTTTTTTTTTTTTTTTTTTTTTTTTTTTTTTTTTTTTTTGGAGACAGAGTCTTGCTCTATTGCCCAGGCTGGAGTGCAATGGTGCGATCTTGGCTCACTGCAACCTCCACCTCCCAGGTTCAAGTGATTCTCCTGCCTCAGCCTCCCGAGTAGCTGGGATTACAGGCACCCACCACCATGTCCGGCTAATTTTTGTATTTTTAGTTGGGATGGGGTTTCACGGTGTTGGCCGGGCGGCTTGCATTCTTATGGAATAAGCAACATTTCCAGTTGAGTTCTGTTCAGATTTAAACCTGACCAAGGTTAGTTTTAAGACCATGGAATTATTATTTAATTGTTAAGAATATCTTAAGAGTTTATCATGTGCAAGACCGTACGCTAAGAAATTCTAATGGTCATTAAGAAATATAAGAGAAGTCATTAAGTCACATAAGAGAAAAATCAAAATGTGGGTAATTAACTTATGTGGTAAATTGAGCCACAAACTAAGATAGGTAATTCTGCCAAACTCAGGAATCCTAAATTGGCAGCATTTGGATTTGAACCAAGGTAGATGATAATTCAGATTTCTTGATAATTCAAATCCCATATGCTTAAACACTAAAGATCATATGGCTTATAAAGTACCTACAGGCTTCCCTTTCTTCTTTCTCCCTCTTTTTCTTCCTCTTGGTTCTTCTTCTCCTTCTACTTCATAGAAAATAAAATTATGAAGTCTTAATATGATGTCATTAAAAGAAATAAGCGTGCTTTATTTTGGGAGTGAGAATAATAACTGAGACAAGCAACTGAAGGAGGAGAGACTGTAATTTCAGATAGACCTGGCTTAAAATGTTAGTGACTAAAATGAATTATTTCCTAATTATTTTTGGTTTAGAAATTGTTTGGAAGCTTCAGGTGAGGTTGCCAACCACAGACCTGTGAAATCTAGCAATATCTAAGCTAATCATTTGTCCATTTCTCTTTAAACTGTAACTTTTAATATCTATGTATGTAGATTCTTATATAGATAACAATGTTATAACCTCCTTTGTGGAGGGATAATCACATCACATCAAAATATTCATTTATTCCTAAGCATTCCTCATTAAAGAGAAAGTGAAGAAAAATACGATGTGACCAGGAGATGATATAAAAATATCACCTTCAAATTTAAAAAAGTGAGGGTAGGGTGTATGAGTAACTTCCACAGGAAAGCGATCATGAAAGAGAGGAACTCATCTACATATAAACTGCACTAATTTATATTTTAAATTTATTTGAAAAACTGGCTCATGTCATTCACATGATGATCCTGTTTGATATTGTAGCAGAAACACACCGTAACTGTGGACTACCTCCTCTCTATCTCCCAACTGCTCTCCTGGAAGGAGACTAGCTAAATACATTCCACAATGACATACTTATAACAAGCAGAGCATGATTTATAATAAAATATAGCAAGCAAATCTTAAGAAGAATTGGAGAAATCTATGGCTCCTCTCCCCCAGCCGGTACTCATAATGACAAAGGCAAATATAATGCTGTGAATTCAAAAGTGAGAAGATAAAGCTTTCAGAAATGTAAATGCTTATTTGCAGTACACTTTCTGCTTTTACACAACATAATTTCTTTTTCTCCAAACGAGATGAAAAACAGAATGAAGTTTTTCAGCATGATTCACATAGCATTTGCGAGACTGAACTTGTCAATATGGATTTAGAACATTTACAACATTTTCTAACACTCATTGTTGGACTATTCTGCCAGCATGATCATGAATTTTTTAAGAAGAAAACAATCCTTTGCATTTTTGCTGCTCTTCAACTGCCATGTTGGCCTTTGATTATTGCCTTACACACATAATGAAGATTAAAAATGGGAAATGCCCCAGTAGTAGGCTTTGATTAGAAAGTTCGCACAGTATTACAATATATAATCTGAGAGGAGAGAAAAAGAGCCAAGGATCGGAGCTTTTTATTTCTACATAATTTTAAATCAGGAGAAATCTAAGTATAATTGACCTAAAACATAGCCATGCATAATTTTTGTATTAAAGAAGCAAGATTAAAAACCCATGCAGGATACAAGAAAATGTCTCAGTATATAACAATGTTTTCTTTAAAAAATAGAAAAATATATTTGATTAGAATAAAAATATTTCCTCTCTTGAATGAGTAATGGCTGAATCATTCAGGATAATCATCCACAATACTCGGTTCTTCTTTTTTTTTCAAGTACATTTTTCCATATTACAAAAGCACGATTAATTTTATGAGACAAAATATGTTTTCACATTGATCATCAGTAGCCACATTTTCCAATTATATGGATAATGAGTTCAGGAGCAATGACCCAGAAAATGGACAGAAGACCCTGGTCCAAACTAATGTTAACAGTATTTTGGTGTTTTGAGAAAGAAAATAAAAGATTCTGGATCTAATGATGATAGATTTTTGCTGTTAATTAATCAGATCGCCTCAAAATGGAGTTCAGCAGGTGGAAATAATTACCCGTTAATTGTCTCCTGTTTATTTCTCTTTGGAGATATAAATCCAGTTACTGCACTCATTTTACAGTATTTACTAAAAAGCTAAAAACAAATAAATCATAAACACAGATGTTGTGGTAACAATATTCGTGTTTGCCTTCTGAGACAACACAAACAATAAAATAACAATTTTCCCTTTGAAATAAAATATTGGTTAGCAGGTGCATGAATTTGCCTTTAATAAAAATATTTTTCTTTTATTTTAATATCTTTAAGTAGCTGACATGAAACAGAGAGAGGACTCCTCAAAGTTTCGATTTGATGAGAAGCCTATACCTTAGAAATATAACTTTATTTGCAATGTCTAACTCTATTATTTAGAACAAAAACACTCTTACCATATGAATATGTCATTTAGATACTTGAGTATTTTGTGTATCAGATAAAAATCCCAACTCTGGAATTTACTATCTGTAAATTCTGTAATTTACTATCTGTAAATTCTGTAATTTACTATCTGTAAATGTGTTCTCATGTATAATAATAGCAATTCCTAAGGTTATAAAGCATTAATGCATTTAAAGTCCTAAGATAATCCTTGATACTTAATAAATCTTTAATGAAAACCTTTCTTTGTGCTACTACTATTATTATTTACTAATACTAGAATAGTTTCAGGTAATAATCTTACTGTTTTAAAATTGGCTTATTAGCTGAATCCTTAATATTTTCTGAAGAATTAACATTTTCTTAGAATCTGACACTCAACTAAGATACAGCGATATATGTATATACATAAAAGAACAGTGATGAAGTTTTCTTTTTTATCTTATGTATAACCATGACCTATTTCTCACTGGAATACATATAGTATATATTATCTCCAATATTTAGTAGGATTGTTTACTTCATCAGAAACAAGTTTATGTCACAAATGCCTTAGCTAAAACTCGACGCACAAGCACACAGAAAAAATACCGAGGGTATCATCAGATTTCTATAGTACAAATAATGGAAAGAAGTGAGATTTTTGTCTTCATTTTATGCTTTCACCTGTAACTCACATTGTGTGTGTGTGTGCGCGTGTGTGTGTGTGTGTGTGTGTCTATCTGTGTGTCTGTAAAATGATCAATGGTTCATGTTTGTGGTGGCTAAAAGTTTCAGGGAAAATATATGAAAGGAGTAAAAAGCTTCTCTTCAGTTTTTTAAAGAATTTCTTACTTTTTTCAGCAAAACAAACATTAAATCAATTTATCACATCTACCACCAAAACCATTATCTCTACACATCTTCAACAGTTATTAAATGTTACTATATGATGATACCAAATATAAAATAACACATTTTAGTAATAATAAACAATATAAAATTAGTAATATGAAAGATCTATATTTGTATCTAAATTTTTAGCATCAACATCATAAAAACCTGAAATTCACCTTGATGTCGACCAGATATTTCTTACAAGATTAGAGGAACAAATAATAATAAATTTCAGGGAAATTTATGCCACGTCCTCTATAATTCACCATTTTCTTTTTTAAAATTTGAAACAATTCATTTTTCTATTTGGGATTAAGGTGTAAGATCAGAGATTTGATCTCAGTAGGAAAACCTGTATATAACTTGATTTATATATTGATCGTTTTTGAGCCTGCTGCTCCGATCTATTCTGGTTGCTTGCTGGTGGAAGTATACATTTATTCTCCTGGTTGTTCTCAATCAGCAATCTCCTGTGTTGGATTTTGTTCCCTGGATAACTTCTCTTCTCGTTTCTTAGTGTGATTTCACTTTGCAGAATCAGAGTCTCTAGCAGCTTTCAAAGAAAGGGCACATTCGAGTAAAACTTCAAAAGATGCTTTCTGTCTAAAAATGTTTTGATGCTAACATAATTTATTCACAGTTTAGTCAGGTATATTATCTCCCCACTGAATTTTAAAGGAATTCAATTACTACTTTCTGGCTTCCAGTCTTTTTATTGAGAAACTGGATGCCATTCTGAAATGCATTGCTTTTTATGAGACTTGTTCCTAATCCTTTTCCCACACTGGAAGCTCCTAGTATCATTTTAAAAGTAAGTATTCATATTCTCACATTTTACAATACGCCTCTATGAGGAAACCTTTTTTTTCGTTGTGTTAGGAACTTGGCGGGTCTTTACAATTTAGAGACTTGTGTAATTCAGTTCTTGGAAATTACTTGTATGACTCATTAAAATAAGTTTCTTTTAGTGAAACACTGGACTTTCCTCATGGATCCTTCAATTATCAAACTTGTCTTCTATTGTCTCTGCCTTTTGTATTAGTTTATTTATGGGGAACTTTTTTATTAATAAGGATATAATTCATTTGTAAAGACCACAAAAGTAATTTTTTTTCTTTCTTTCTTTATTTTTGAGACACGGTCCGGCTCTGGACTCAAGTGATCCTTCTGCAGCCCTACCTCAACCTCCCAAAGTTCTGGGATTACAGGCCTAAGCCACCACACAGCGGTGAGTTCTTTGAATAGCACTGTTTTTAAGGGCATTGATCATATATTTTTATAAAGCTTTCTTCTACTTTCTCTGTTGTTTCTGATTTTTTTTTTTCTATTTGTATCTCTGTCATTTTGTAGGCTTTCTTCGGTTGACTATATTTAAGAGAGATTCACTGAAAGGTGGTTTGATATTTGTGTGAAAGCATTTTCACTTCCTTGCAAGGTGATCCACTGATCAGTTGCATTCTTTGCAAATCTCCCACAAGTATGGCAAATGGCGCTTTCCATTTTTCCAGAAGAAAGTTCTTCAGTCATCCGCCTGTAGGTATCCGATTGAGGGCAAACATTGTTTGGAGTAGCTCATCATTCAGGCTATTGAAAAATTCAATTCCCCTTCTTTCTGGTTCTAACCTCTGCTTTATTGTGTCAGCTATTCCCAAGTTCCCATTCCTCAAGGTTTTATTTTTCTACAAAACAACAACAACAACAAAAAAACTTCTGGTATCCTCCAAAGGTGGGCAAGAGGTGGCCACGTAGCTTTAGGAGTCTTTGTGTGGTAGGGAGAGTTAAGGGACAAATCTTTACACAGCTTTGAACTCATTCCCATGTTTTCAGGGCTGTGAATCATTTTTACATTTACTGTTCTGAGTCCTCCAAATTTACAGCCTTTCCATTATTTTTCAGGAAGAAGCAACATGCTTCTGCACAAACTTTGATTTCAATTTCTTCTTCTCTATTAAGTCACATAGCATTCTTACAGCTGATTTCCATCCTCACAAAATTATTGATGTGTCTCATTTGCTGTTGTCACATTTTCTATTCTCTTTTGGTTTATATGTTTATGTATCTAAAATTTTATTTTTTTGTAATTTAGGGGAGTTTCTTACAGCAGCCAACGTAAGCAGCTGTGTTGAATCTGTCATATTTTATTCCTGTCTTAAAATATTGGTCTTCACGAAGTTTAAGAAACACACACATACAGAAATTCTAATAGCATCTTTCATAATGTTTCTGCACCAGGAAAGGGCAGATTAATGTCCTGATTTGGGGGTCAAGACAAATGATCCTAATAACAATGACTGCCCTTAAGGCACTCTAGTAGCACTATTTAAATGTGGCATACAAAGGGCAGGATTACTGCTAATTAAACCTTTGACAAAAATCAAATTATAATTCTGAGCTTCAGAGTGTCTGGATTAAAATCCAAAAGAAGCAGCTAAACCAATTTGCTATGAGTGTTTCTATGAGCATTGGAATGTTTGCCTGTGAAGTCTCAGCTTTCACGCATACCTAGTTTGTGAATTTGGGGGCTGCATAAACAGGTGTCATGTCAGTTGCTTCATTTGCAAAATAAATACTGTTAATGTGATAACTACTTATAGGGGTGTTTTGGGGATTAAATGAGATAAGGCATAGAAAGCATTTAGCATGGGGATAGAACATCATAATGAGCTCAGTAAACTCTGGCTGACCTACTCATATTCATAAATTCTAGTTTTTCTGCTCTTGCTTGAATGTCCGCATACAACACCCCTACTCAATCTGTATAACTCTGAACATCGCATAACTAAGTCCTGCTCTTCCCAGACAGTGAGGATCACATAACCTGTGATTTTCTCATGTTGTGCTGAGGGTTCCATTACACAAGGCAAAACTTTGTAACTGACGCTTACTTTTCAACTTTGTATTTGTTTTAGTTCTTATAATTAGATATCTATTTTTCTTATTATATTGATGTTTAATTCAAATTTGAGTATGATTTTTACTTATGCCACTTTTAGTTCATTTGTAAAAACATAAATATGATAAACACATAAAATCCTACCTATTCTTTGAAATAGCTCTGTGATACTTTCTCTTCCGTGGATCCTTGCTATAACTACAATCAATCTTTTTTCTTTTGAACTCCTACCAGATTTATTTCCATTTTATCGATTTTAACATATGTATCATAATATTGACTAAAGGTTCAATTTAATGATTTTTTAGTGACTTCAAAGAGTTGCACAAGCAATGCTGCAATTCAGTTTCAGAACATTTCTGCTACTCCAATACATAGCCCCTACTCCTGTCCTCCCTGCCCCTAGGCCTTAAGTAACCACCAATTTTCTTTCTTTCTCTAAAGATTTGCCTTCTCTGGATGTTTTACATAAGTTGATTTACATACTATGTGGTATTTTATGACTGAATTTCTTCAGTTATATAATATTTTTGCTGTTTATCCATGTAGAAGTAGGTATCAGTCAGTACTCTGTTCTTTTTGTTACTGACCAAGCTCCATTGTATGGATATATCACATTGTTCTTGTCCATTCACTGCTTGATGGATTTTGGTTGTTTCCACTTTTGTGTGGAATATGAATAATGCCTCTTTGTGTGGATCTATGTTTTAGTTTTTATTGGGAGAATGCCTATGAATCCAAAGAAAACTTTGTATATTTCTTCTCTGTACCATGTATTATGCTCTATTTTAGAATGATTATTTTTGGGTCTGTCTCTACCTATCCAGTCCCCTGAAAATGGCTGTTGCATAATGTCCTGTTCTCCTCCATTTTTTTAAAATGATGTGTCCTTTTTTCTTATCTGTCCCCAACATGTAATTATAATTTCTTCTTGAATGATTGAAGTATCTTTATCTTCAACCTCCCTTTTGTAGTCTGGTTTTGGAGAACACTTGTTTAGATATTAAATAAAACCTAAAATTTTGGCTGTTAGAATATTCATATTGTGTTTTATATAGGCTTTCTGCAATCGTGATTTTAAAAGGATCATGATCTTTAGGAAGTAGATAATATATTAAGCCTAAAATAAAATGTTTAAAGAAGTTTCTTTAAGAAATAAACTTTGAAACCATTCATATTTTATTTTATTTTCCATTTCATCTTACACTGTAATTAACAAAACATTCTCAGGAAGCAAAATGAATTAAGAGACATCTACTTAGACTGTCTCGTGTGTGGTAAAGTAAAAAACTGTTTCTTTAATCTATTACTTTTTATTTTTTTCATTTTAATATTTAAAAACAGTGCCTAAAGCAACCTTCTTTAAAGTGGTAATAGTTTTAAACTCAGCAGTTGTTCTTGCCTTTTTCCTTACACAAAGCTAGAAGAAAAGCTATTTTTAACTGCAATTGTGTGCAAATTTGATGTTGGTGGACTTGGTGGAAACATCCATTGTATAAAAATAAAGCATACCTGGGTGGGATATTAGAAAGGTTGTAATTTCATCTTCAGTTTCCCACTTGCAATTTATGACTTCAAGAACCTCAATGGAAATTACAGCTTGAAGCCCTTATGGTGCACTTTATTGTCTATTCTTAAAGCTTGAGGAGGTGAGAGAGCTAAATTCATGGCAAGAAGCCCACATTTGTTCAACTGATGCTGAAAAAATAAAATTTCTAAGTACATAATTTATTAAAAGAACCTAATAATATTCCTCCATTTTTTTTTTTTTTTTGGTCTATTTTCCTTTTTCAGTTTCTTCAATCTCAAGTTGAAATTAGAAAGAGTTCATTTTGATTTGCAGGGTGTATTACTTACAGAGAGAAGAGCAATGCATATTCTAATTTTTTAACCACCAAATTAGATACCCTAAAACTGGAACTGGTTTTACACCTTCCTGTAAAATGTTTTAATGAGTACAGTTTGAGGAACAACTACTCATTAGAAAGAGATGGGAAAGCAATGTTGGTCCAGAGTCATCCTGATACTTACAGGTGCTTCCTGTTTAACTTAAAGCTTTGGCACAATTTTTCAAATGGTAAAGCTATGTGAGAGCCTTATTACTTCATTTCATTCCTATTCAATGAAAAATAACTTTGTTTTACTAAAGATAACTAAGGATACTCTGAGAAGTCTGAGACCTTAGGGTACATATCAGTTACCTATTATATGAATCCCAATATAAAGTAGATATTATTTAGGCCAAGATCAGAAAATGAGTTCTTTGAAAAGTGAAAATTGCAGTGGATGCCACCATATAGATGGTTCATGGATCTTTAAATGGCAGAAAATCTACATTTTTTTCTGTATCTAAGTGTCTTAGGCTGCTTGGCTGCTGAAACAAATTATGGTAGGTGGAATATCACAAAATCAACAGGACGTTTATTTCCCATAGTTCTGGAGGCTGGAAAGTCCAACATCAAGGTGCTGGCAGAGTCCCTGTCTGGTTAGGACCTGCCTTCTCGTTCATAATCTCACATGGTGAAAGGAATGAGTGGCTTCTCTTCTGAGGGCACTAATCCTTTTCATAAAGCTTCACTCTCATAACCTAATCACCTCTCAGAGACTCCAACACCTAATACCATCACATTGGGGACTGGGTTTCAACATATGAATTTTGGAAAGACAGGCACATGTAGTCTATAGCAGTAAGCTTATCCAAGATTTGATTATAAATTAAGAGATATCTTTCTCATTTTTTCTCAGAGTGAAACCTAACTAGATCTTAAGAATTTCTCAAAAGTGTAATGTCATCAAGGATACTGCAATATGGACATGTACACACAGAAATTATGATAGTGTGAGTTGATATAATCTGTATGGAAAGTAATAGAGAAATTTTCATATTTGTATTAAGAATTTAAGTAATATTCTGGCAATATAGTCAAATAAATAATTTAAGGTATGTTTATTATTAAAAGTTCTAACTAAAAATGTTTGTGGGCCATCCATGGTGGCTCATGGAGCCTTGGAACTCTGAGAGGCTGGGACAGGAAGAACAAATTGCTTGCACCCAATAGTTTGAGATCAGCCTGGGCAACATAAAGAGACCTCTGTCTCTGTTAAATAATAATAAGAATAAAAATAAAATTATGTTTCTATGGTAATGTTTATTTTGGAGAAATAAAAAGTAATTTAAATATTCCAAATCAGAAATATGATTCCTAAGATACAGCACATTTACTGAGGGTGTTATAATGACCTATCCACTATTAAAAAAATAATTGTAAATGTGATATAATTGCATAGGAATTTCTTATAAACTTTTAGGTTAAAAAATAGGATATAACACTGGGCATACAGTAAAATTACAAGCTTATAGAATATGGATGAAGGAGAAATTGGCATAAATGCGAGCTATGGTTTCATCATAGTGGTTTGACTATTCTTCATTTATTTTATTTATCTACTATTTTTAATGAATTTCTCATACCCATACACATTCATCTTATTAGCTGAACATAAAACAACCATACGAATTTATTCGATTTAAAGTTGACTTAAAACCTGCTCTATTGAATTATTCTTCTCTGCCCTTTGTTTAATTCTCAGAAAGATCACATTGCTTTTCTGGTCACTGTCAGGTATTAAAAAGGCCAGTTCAATCTAATAACACAAGCATCAGTCTTTCATGCAATTAAAAATTCTTCCCCAACAGATAGTCCAGAAAAAGGCTCAGAAACCTGCTGTGGGGGTAGAAAAGAGATATATCCTAAGATATTTCTTCAGCTTATTCCTAGCTCCTTCTTTCCTGCTTATTGCACTGGCTGCCTAATTTTTCTCCAGAGATGGAGTGGGGGTAGGGAGGTTTAGTAAGCAGCTGAAAAGGTTTTTAGTTTTCCCATCATAAACCAGTTATATTCTTTAGAAGATATCCTCTGGATATAAGAAGCCCAAATGCTTCATTTTATTTTCTTATTGGAAGACTTAGAGGTTCCTCATATGATATTATGTTTGGGATATTCTAAGTATCTTTCCCTGTAATGAGTCAAGCAATCTCTAATAGACCATTTATGATTATCTTCCTACTGAGCTTCTGTATCTAAAGGTGCACACTTCCAGCATCTTTATATTGAAGCTCTCTGGCTTCTGGCAGCAAGCTCTCTTGACCAAGTTATTGTGTAAGACAGGATAAGCCTGGGTGACCTCGATGGATACCCTTGAATCTCAAGAGGAGGTTTGCAGGGTTTCCTTTTGGGCAGTGGAATTAAACCTTGTTCCTCATAAAACCCTTTCTACTTACTATGTGCCATTGTCTGAATATTTAAATCCCCTCAAAATCCATACATTGAAATTCTTACCCTCAGATGATGGTACTAGGAAATAGGAATTTTGGTAGCTGATTAGGCCATGGAGGCAGAGCCTCATGAACGGGAGTAGTGCCTTTATAAAAGAGAGACCACTTGGTTCCTCTGACTCCAAGTGAGGTTAGAGTGAGGAGATGACTGTCTATGAGAGCCCTCATCAGACACAGAATATACTGATTTCATCTTGGACTTCCTAGGCTCCAGAACTGGCAGAAATACATTTCTGTTGTTTATAAGCCAAACAGTCTATGGTATTTTTTATAGCAGCCCAAATGGACTTAGACACCTTGCATACAGACAGGCCTTCTCACTTTCAATACCCTCTTCAAAAATCTAGGGGAAATATGCCTTCTATGGTGTGACAGTTCAGCCCCTGCGACAGAGATATTGTGGCAAAGTTAAGAGTGCAGGAACTTTAATGAATGGTAACATGAAAGTTTGGCCAACCCAGTGGGGAGAAAGGAAGCAAGGCTGCACATTGCAACAGTCAGCAGTTGGGCAGAAATGGCCAGGCCCTAGTACCTTGAGCATGCTCAGTCTTTTCTAGGAGCTGACCTGCGAGAGCATATTCTTAGTTCAGATACAGTGTGTTCCAAAGGTGGTTCCATTTGTGACTGACAACTAACCACTCTCATAGCAGCTGAAGGAAAAATTCTTTCTTAAAGGGAGATCTGTGTGGTTCAACTTCATGTTTGCTCCCATATAGGGAAGAATTGCTAGTACACGGAAAACTATCAAAAGAAATTGTCTCCCTAATTGTTCCTCCTGCCAAACTCCTTTTCTCTTATATACACAGAAGAACAGTGATAGACTTAGATGGGTTGGAAGGTTTTTTGGGGGGTCACCCTTAGTGAGTTCATCATAAATTATCTAACACGTTTCTTTCGAATATGTATGTTCTTCATACCATTTTAGCTTTGAGGGCCCAGCTGAAATTCTGAAACAACTAAAAATTCCTATTAAAGACTCAGCTCAAAATTAAGCTCTACTGTGGAGTTCTTGACTTTTCTAGGCAGACTTTGATTTTTCAAACCTTCTGCTTGGCATCTCAGTTCACAGTAGTGTTCTCAGAGATAGACATTTATTTGGCCAATCCACCATGAACTTTCATACTGTCATTTACTTGAGTGGTTTAAGATTTTTACTTTAAGATGAAATCAGATTTTGACATGATTTGGCTGTGTCCCCACCCAAATCTCATCCTAAAATGTAATCCTCATAATCTTCACAGGTCAAGGGAGGAACCCAATGGGAGGTGATTGGATAATGGGATCATTTTTCTCCTTGCTGTTCTTGTGATAGTAGTGAGTTCTTACAAGATCTGATGGTTTCGTAAGGGACTCTTCCTCCTTCATGCTACACACCTGTCTCTCTCTTGCCTGCCACCATGTAAGACATGCCTCTTCCCCTTCTGCCATGATTGTAAGTTTCCTGAGGCATCCCCAGCTCTGTGGAATTGTGAGTCAATTAAATCTCTTTTCTTTATAAATTACCCAGTCTCAGGTATGTCTTTGTAGCAGTGTGAAAACTGACTGATACAGATTTCCAAGACTGATTCACACTAACCAAGATCACAGAAATGTAATGGTATTACCTACGCGGTGTCACATTGGGTAAGGGGACGTGTGAGAAATGCTAGCTAGCTTCCCCTTACTGTCTGCGTCTATTAGTTCAAAGGAACGCCACCAGAGAAATGCAAAAGCTTTTCCTAAATGTGAGATTAAAAAAGGAAATTACAATACATAGAAATATATTAAAAATGTATAGTAGACAGGAGGACTGCATGAGTTCAGGACTTCAAGACTGCAGTGAGCTATGATTGCGATTGCACCACTGCACTCCAACCTGGGCAACAGAATGAGAGCTTGTCTCAAATAAATTATGTATAGTAAATACCATTCTCCATATGGGCTTCACAAAGACATCAGTCCTTCTCTGGACACATATCTGATCCTTTGCTTTGTCCCTTTCTTGAGATTTGCAATTTACTGTCAAAGTTTCAGTGGCAGATATGGTCAACTGGTACTTAGAACAAATTCCTACATCCTCCTAATAGGCCTTTGTGAAATATGCTTTTCTCAAACTCCCTTGCAACTACAGTTCTGGATATGAATTAGGACCTGTAACTTAGGTACATTGATGAAAGCTGTAGAAAATTTAGTAAGAGAAGGGATCATCTTCCTGCTGCTTTCAGTGCTTTCATCTGGCAAGCAAGGTTATGGAGACATGGTGTTTCTGCCAATGTCACCTAAGAGCATTGAATGATAGTTGTAAAAGGTGGTGGAGTTGACCTAGAAGTTCTAGGGATAGTGTGGCAACAGCACCTAACAGCATCTTCCCAATCTTGTTTCCAGTCCCTACATTAAATCTGGACTGGTGGCAGCCTCCAATTTCCACAACTTCTAGAGACACTGAAGCAGCAGTTGCTCCCCAGGGAGTCAGCTCTGCTATGTCCTCATAGTCTTTTCTGGAGGTCCAGACTAGAAGCCACTCATCATTACAGTTATTTCATCGTGTCTCAAATACGATATTCTCTAATTATCTATACCTAAAAAGAACTCAGTATTGTTGTGTTGTTTGGCTTTGTTTTTCACTGTTTCTGGATGCCTCATCATTTGCAAACGTGTACTGCATCAATGCACAACTTCTTTTTTTTTTTTTTTTTTTTTTTTTGAGACGGAGTCTCGCTCTGTCGCCCAGGCTGGGGTGCAGTGGCCGGATCTCAGCTCCCTGCAAGCTCCGTCTCCCGGGTTCACGCCATTCTCCTGCCTCAGCCTCCCGAGTAGCTGGGACTACAGGCGCCTGCCACCTCGCCCGGCTAGTTTTTTGTGTTTTTTAGTAGAGACGGGGTTTCACCGTGTTAGCCAGGTTGGTCTCGATCTCCTGACCTCGTGATCCGCCCGTCTCGGCCTCCCAAAGTGCTGGGATTACAGGCGTGAGCCACCGCGCCTGGCCAATGCACAACTTCTTTAGGAAAACCACAGATACTTCATTGTTCCTAGGATATCACTAATCTCTGTAAGTAAAATTAGTTGATATGAAGATTACCCACTATTGCAAATTAAACCCCCAGGACTCAGGAACTTGGAAGCAGAAAGCAGTTTTTCGCTTGATTATTTGTATGAACAACAAAAGTATTCGTTTAAAAGTAAATTTTAATAGTACATAGCCAGTACAATGGCTTCCTATGTATTCTGGTCAGTACTTGGGAAGCCATTCTATCCCTAGAAAGTTGCTCCAAGTCATAGCATCACAATAAGAACAAGTCCGCTGAATTAATAACAAGTTTAACAGCAAAAGAGTAAAATAACCTTATTCATTAACAGTATTTCTTTTCACGTTAACCTTTCAAAAAAAAGAAAAAAAAAAGAAAGTTTCTGGAATAAACTTCTCCCTACTGTGTTTATCATTCTGCCTTAATATGGAGGCTTAATTATTCTGCATACAATGTATCATTATTTGGGAGAAGAAGCTATCAATGTTTATATCCCCACTTAAAGCACATTCAGCTCTGCCTACTGCATCACTGCTTGTCCTCTTGCCCCAGTTCCATAGCTTGTTAGGTAAAAGGTGAGGCAGCGGCAAAACCACTGTTTACAATGGAGCATTGCAGTTTAACAATATTTAATCTGTTGTTGCTCCCTTTCCTTCTTTTCTCACTCTAAATTCCCCGGGGTCATTGATTATGAAATGAGCTAGACTCATTGGCAGACCCCAGTGAAATAGCAGAGGATTGTACTCTGAAATAGGAAAATTTACTGAAGAAATAAAATGTTTTCTCGTTTACATACTAGGACATATAAGTACTCATGAACAAACATTATATTATTTCCCTTGACATTTAACTTGACCACATTGGAGCCTGTTGTTTTTATAGTGATTTTAATTAAAAGTGAGGTGCAGGAATGCCTATCTGGCTTTTCTATTACTAATTGGAAGAAAGAGGATCTGAACAACTTTCCAAGGTTTTTCGTTTAAAAAAAAAAAAAAAAAAAAAAAAAAAATATATATATATATATATATGTAAACAAAAATGAAACTGCTGTCTTACCCGTAACATTCATGTTGCACTGTGGACCACAGAGCTCTCTTTCCTAAGTATTGTTGCCATTGTTTTTCCATCTGTGGCTCTGTTCGTCTTTTTCGTTCAATTATTATTCATCTTCCTTTTTTAATTAAGATTTTTTCATCAATTCAGACTCCAATAAATTGTATATTAATCTTTTACTGTGTGTCCTTGCTAAACTTGCTTATTGGTTCTTATAGTTTGTTGTAGATGTCTTAGGATTTTGTGCATTACAAGATCATGTCGCCTGTGAATATAAACAGTTTCACTTCTGTCTTTTCAGTGGATGCTTTTACTTCTTGTACTTGCCTGATATCATGGGCCAGAATCCTCAGTCCAAAATTGAATAGAATTAGTAATCATGGACATCCTTACCTTGCTCCTAGTCAGAGAAGGAAAGTATTTATTGTTCACCAGTAAATACAGTATTATATTATTTGTAGGTTTATGTAGATGCCTGTTATTAGGTTGAAGAAGTTCCCATCTATTCTGTGTGCATTGAAGGTTATTTTTTTTTAATAAATGAGCATTGGATTTTTTTCATATGCTTTTTCCTGAGACTGTTGATATATCTATGTGGTTTTTGCCTCTTATTCTATGATCAGGGTATATTACATCATCAACTGATTTTGCATGTCAAACAAATCTTTTGTTAGTTGGATAAATCTCATTAATACATGATGTATATTATCTTGCATATTGCTGGATTCAGTTTGCTAACAGTTTTCTAGGATCTTTGTGTGTACATTCACTTACTAGATTTTCAGCAAATATTTGTTGAATAGATAAATGTAAAGGAAAAGTGGATGCTAGCTTGAGGTATAACGTTACAGAACTGGGAAATACAAACACACAATACAGCAGAGAGTGCATGGACTAATGATTATGAGTTATTAGCATGCTTACATGAAATGCAGCACATGTACTACTTCAATACCCCAAAATATTAGAAATATACTTTTTATATTCTCCAGCACACTCACTAACAACAGACAGAGCCACCCTTAAGCAAAGAATAATCTTCCTCTGAAGTTGAAATATAGAGCTACTTTGCAGGTGTAATCAATTTGCTTTGTTCTATTTACATACTGTTACTTGCAACAGTCACAGGTTTCTCTTTCCTAACGTCTCTCTACCCATGGTGGATACCACCTAAAGTAGAAAAACAAACACACGAGAAAGGACTGTTTTATTTTCAGTTAAATCTGACATGCTCTCTGAAATTTCATTTAACAATTTGTTCCAGGTGGGATTCAAGAATGGATATTAAAGTTAGGAGGTGAAGGTTTGATAAGGAATGAGGAATAATGGTAGAGCTTTGTCCCACAAAATACTAATCCATTATTCAGGAAAAAGATGGTGACCAAATATGGAGAAACATTATGACACCCACTCGATCAGAGTAAACATCAGAAGAAATGAGACAGGTTAACATTCTGTGCTTCCTGACATGATGTACAGAAAAGAGCAGTGCATATTTGGTGGTCTTTCTGCCAAACATAAATAGCCTGGGAAGCATGAGGAAGTCCTGAATGGATGCATGTTGAGGGACAGCAGATAGAAGGAAGGGCCTACACTCTTTTAAACTGCCAGAATAATAAAAGGTAGAGAAAAGACTACAGAACCATTCAATTTAAGGAGATGTCACAATTAAATTCACTGTGATACTGTGGTTCAGATCCTGCGTGAGAAACAAAAATAGTGTCATTATTTTTACTCTTGGCAATATTTAATGGGGTTCTCCATATTAATGATAATGTTGAGTGTTGTAACAATGTTGATTTGCTGAATTGGGTGGCTGCATTGTGATGATACAAATGGTTGTCCTTCTTTTGAGTAAAAGACACAAAAGCAGTTAGAGGTGATGGGCATTATATTTGTAATATATATCTGCAGATAAATAGATAAACAGAAAAAGAGAGAGAGAGAGAGAAAGAGGTGAGAGATATAGAAAGAGGTAAGAGGTTGATCAATGGATCAAATGTAAATGGTTAACAATCGAGGAATCTGGATGAATAGAATTATTTTGTGCTGTTCTTTCAACTTTCCTATAAGTTTGACATTGCTTAAAAATAAAAAGTAATTTGATCAACGTTTATTGAGCATTCACTAGGTGCCAGAAAAGAAATGTGAAGTTGAAGCATAGTTTTTGTACTCAACAAGCAAAGCATGTCCGCAAGAGATAGTGCTGTTGCAAATACGCGTCCTCACCTGGAGCCTCCAACTTCATCACTCGCAGGCACCTTCCTCCCTTTGCAGACACCCACAGCCCAGGTTGAAGGGTTCTTGCTGTCCTGTAGTGCGTCAAGCCTAAGGCTTTTTCTTCCTGGTGCATTTATTAAAAAGTGTCAATTTATCACAAGAACAGAAAACCAAACACCGCATGTTCTCACTCATAGGTGGGAACTGAACAATGAGATCACTTGGACTCGGGAAGGGGAACATCATACACTGGGGCCTATCATGGGGAGGGGGGAGGGGGGAGGGGGGAGGGATTGCATTGGGAGTTATACCTGATGTAAATGATGTGTTGATGGGTGCAGCACAGCAACATGGCACAAGTATACATATGTAACAAACCTGCACGTTATGCACATGTACCCTAGAACTTAAAGTATAATAAAAAAGAAAAAGAAAAAAAAAAAAGTGTCAGTTAACTGTGTCATCGTTGATCTGTCCTGAAGAAGGAAAACTTGGAGCCTCAAGAAGCAAATAGAATACCTGTCTCATTAAAAGGTCCTCTACACAGAGCTTAATGATACCTAAGTTTTCTAGAGATTCCCGTCTATGGTTTTAAAAGCAGTGTCATTAAATCCAGGTGTATGTATGTTCTATGTATGTGAAAATATATGACTAGATTGAGATATATATGGATTTCAAATATATATCAAATATATATGTAGTATATATATTTCACAGATATATTTCATATTTTTTCTTTGAATTTTAACAACAAAAATTCCAGAAACTACCAAGTTCTGGAAAAGTGATTGTAAATGTAGAAACCTTGTAGAAAGCCATCTTCCTAAATAAGTGAGATGGGGCAGGGTGAAAAAGGTTCTCTCAGTTTGTATCTTCTGGAATGTTTTCAAACCATGCCAGAGGATGCTAGAGCTTGATGGCCAGAGTGGTCTGCACTTTTTCACGCGAGATCTACTAATTGCCCAAGAGAAAACACAAAATACAAGAAAATGCTTTCTGCTGTAGCACCATAGGACAGACATATTTTGACTGAGAAAAGAAAAGCGAAGACCTAGAAAAAACTCTTGTTGTTCAGTGTCATCTAAAAGTAATGGTAGATAAGATGCCAGAGTGATAGAAATATTTGGAGTCAGAGGAAGAAAAGAATATGAATATATTCACTGAATATGGAAGATGAAGGGGCATTAAAAAACATGCTTTGGGTGGTTCAAATATTTTGGCTAGGTTTGTTCTCAGTAGCAGTCAATTATAAAAGGTCAGCAACCTTTTATAACCCCAGGAATAATTCTTATAAGTGAGGAAATTCAAAATATATGAAAAGAATTTAGGGCCCTTTTTTTTAAAAGAACACAATAGAAACACACATCCAAGAGCGAAGGGTTCTCAAGTGTTTGTGACTTTAATCTTGAACCTGTTTCTAAAGATAGTCAGTTACAAACCAGGTTTCAGTCTTTCCCCTTGTTTTGCCTTCTTTCTTATCTTTTACCTCTCTGTCTTTTTTTTCTTTTTTTCTTTTTTTTTTTTTTTTTTTGAGACAGAGTCTTGCTCTGTCACCTAGGCTGGAGTGCAGTGGTGTGATCTTGGCTCACTACACCCTCTGCTTCTCGGGTTCAAGTAATTTTCCTGCCTCAGCCCCCTGAGGACCTTGGATTACAGGTATGTGCCACCACACTGGGCTGATTTTTGTATTTTTGGTAGAGATGGGGTTTCAGCATGTTGGCCAGGCTGGTCTTGAACTCCTGACCTCAGGTGATCTACCTGCCTCTGCCTCCCAAAGTGCTGGGATTACAGGCCTGAGCCACTGCCCTGGCCTATTTTTTTCTCCTTTTTCCTGAACTCCCCTTTTTCTTCCTATATTCCTTCTTACAATGTAATGAATTATTGTAAAGTTGAGATGGCACTCCAGGGTTTGAAAACAAACATGCAATTTGTTATCAATACTTACAGACCCAAGGTTTAGAAAATATCATGTTTAACAATAGGTAAAAAATTATAATCTGAATGTTAAATAAATACTTCCTACTGGTTTGGAAACACTTATTTTAACTAGTATTAAATAATACAATACATGTGAAAAGCGTTCTATATGTATTGCTAGAATTGTTTTCTTATTTTTTTACCCATGTCTAAGATTTAGGTAAGCATGAGAATGCCAGCTAATTCATTCTTCCACCGGTACATAAACATGCTGAAAATCCCTTTAGTATTTTTCTTCCAAATGGATATATGGGGATTTTGGCAGAAATTACTCAAGCATACCTGTGGTTCATGATTGTAACTATTTAGTGAGTTTATGAACCAGAAATGAACTGATTCGTTGGACTTGGCAATATATATACATATACACACACACACACACACACATACACATATATATACACACATATATATACTGATTAGTTGGATTTGGCAATACATATGTGTATATATGTGTATATATATGTGTGTATTATATGTGTATATATATATTGCCAAGTCCAACTATTCAGTTGTATGTATATATATACACATACAGCTGCTGTTGCTACTATATATATATATATATATACAGTGTGTGTGTGTGTGTGTATGTGTATGTGTGAATATGATAGAATATCACTCCTACAACCATGCCAGGTTATATGACAAAATGAATTTCACACATATAACTAAAGGTCCCCATTAGTTGCCTTTGACTTCATCAAAATGCAGATTATCCTGCGTGGGTTTGACCTAATTCCTTAAGGTCTTTATCATTTTTTCACTTGCTTAAAAGAAAGTGAAGAGTCATGTTTTGAGAGGAAGAGGCCATGTGGCAAAGACCTGAGAGAGGCTTCTAGGAGCCAAGAGTGTCCCCTGGTTAAGAGCCAACGAGAACACAGGAACTTCAGTCACACAGCTGTCAAAAAGGAGTTCTGCAAGAACCAGTGAACTTGGAAGAGAATCCCAAGCCCCTAGCACCATCACAGCCCCAGCTGACACCTTGATGTCAGCCTGGTGATTCCTCTGAACAGAAGACAGCTCATCCTGGCATTGATACCTAGACTGCTTCTCTGTGTTTCTAATGTGGTAATCATGCCCTATATTCATTGTGAACATGAAAAGCATAATGCAAGGCTTTTGGTGCCATCTGAAGTTTCAAGTAAAGACTGCGTATGTTTTTCATAACAAGAAATGCCCTAGTTTTCAAAGTTATCACACTACATTGCTATCCTGCAATACAATAGTATGTATTAACTATCAAAAAGTAATACAGATCTTATTAGGAATTGTAGACAACACTTTGAAACTTGAACTAAGCTTTGAAGGAGGTTAATACTTTGCTGAAAAAAAATCCATTTGCCTGTTTCCAAAATGCAGAAACCACGTTTGGTGTATGACCGCTAACATCACAGGCTTGGAATGTGACTCATCCATTTGCTCAGCTATTTTCCTCTTCATAAATTTCCAGGAAACATGACCTAATTTATTGTTATGATTATTGTAATACCATGCAAATGAAAGATACATTTCAAGCGGAAATGGTCCTTAGTAGACTTAATGAGACAATGCAAACACTGAATTGTATGTACTTGGATACATATCATTTAGGAAGCAACATTATATGGCTACCATAGGTAGATTCAATTGAATTCACATGACTTCAACCCTGGCTATATCTATAAACTTTGACACATGACTTTAAAATCTTACCATTGGTGGTAGAGTATATGTATTTTCCCACCATGTGAATGTGGAGTTTGCCATGAGACTTATTTTGACCAATGTCATCTGGGCCCAAGTGACAATGTGTCAGTTTGAGCCTAAGCTTAAACAACATCATGTTCTCAGGTTTTGGTTTTGTTTTTTGATTTGTTTTGTTTTTTTATTCAGATGAAGTCTTGTTCTTGTTCACTCCAGTCGCCCGGACTGGAGTGCAATGGCGTGATCTTGGCTCACTGCAACCTCTGCCTCCTGGACTCAATTGATTCTCCTGCCTCAGCCTCCCGAGTAGCTGGGATTACAGGCACCTGCCGCCATGCCAAACTAGTTTTTGTGTTTTTAGTAGAGATGGGATTTCACCATATTGGCCAGGCTGGTCTCGAACTCCTGGCTTCAGGTGATCTGCATGCCTCAGCCTCCCAAAGTGCTAGGATTACAGGAGTGAGCCACTGTGCCTGGCCATATCTTGTGTTTCTGTTAACTTCAAAAGAAAAACATGACCTGGGGAATTTGTTCTCAGAAGAATGAGAGCACTAGGAAGCAGAAACCACTGAATTGACCTGAAACCACTGTCAATTTGATTGATCAGTCCAATCAAAACTGGCCTTGATCAGCCAAATCCAGCTGACTCGAAGAGCCACAGACAGAGAAGCAGGGCCATCTCACCTAACCTAGGAATACCAAGCATGTGAAATGATGGTAATCTCTTATTTCTTCTGTTGTGAAGCAATTTAATACTTTAAAAAAAAATGAGTTTAACGCTCATAAGTAACTAAGGCATTTCAAAAAGTCCTTTTGTATTAGATTAAAAGACACCACTCTCTTTTTTGTTTTTTTGTTTGTTTTTTTGATAACAAAGTCAACCAAGTATCTGAGCCTACTGACTTTAGAAATCAATCCATGAACTAAATTCTGACACACAAGTCACTCTGCCACTAGACTACCAGTGTCCTTAATGGTCCTTTTCTCATCTTGCTCCTCCTTGGCCATGCCACTCCCAATATTTAAGTTGGAGGAAGAAACTCAATGAGAAAAGTAAGAAGAAGCTTACTATTCTGTTTTCATAAACACGTTTATTTTCTAAGAGGAATTGTATATCAATGTTGATTTCCTATTATTTTAAAAAGATGATTTTAGCTATGTCACTGCAGTCATTTAACAAGAGGAGCTGAGTACAGGGTAAAAAAGAGGTATAGATTTAACCTGAGAAAACTGACTAAAAAAAACAAGAAGAGGTTAAGGAAATGAATAAAATGACATTATGTAAAGAAGAAATTGTAATCTTTCTATTATCTATCTATGTATTTTTCTTAGTCTGTAATTAGATTAATTTCTCATCTCTGAGAAGTTATAGACTATATAGACTGTGAGTTATCCCATGACTGAAACAAAACATGAATTTTATGCCATCTTATTTTTCGTATAAGACATTTACCAATTGATATTTGATTGCATATCATTATCCCTCTTAAATGTAAGAGTCTCATTTTCTCTTTTACATTCCAGTTTTATTTGTGCCAACAGCCTTTACTTCTCATGTGTGACTGCTATTCAACCGGTCTTTCCTTGCTTCTTCTTCTGTTACGTATTTTGTTTTTGGTTTTACCTTATGAAAAGTTAGCATAAATTCACATTTAAAATAAAATAATAAATGCCTATGAACCTACCACTCAGTCCCAACAGCATCTGAGCCACAGCCGGTCTGGTACTATCTACACATCCAGTCATTTGTTTCACTTCTTACATGATTCGGAATAAAATTCCAGGCATTAGTATTTAAACAAAATCCCTTTTAGCAAAAGGTGTTTTACAGAGAGTCTTTATAAAAATGACTACTCATCTTTTTTTTTTTTTAAGAAACAGAAAGTGTACACTAATAATTATAACTCCACTGTCCACCTGAGATGTATTCTGTAATTTTAAGACTAGCATGGCAACATTTAAGGCACAAAATAAAATGACTTCAAAAATAACGGGACGCATACATTTCTTGCTAGAACATGCAGAACATTTTACCTTTAGATTATACTAGACTACACTATCTCCATATTGAACAGTACTAGCAACTCAGGTTCAAATGATTGTTTGAAAAAAAAAAAACTGAGTTAAGTTAGAAGTGGACTAAAGCTGGAACCATGAGAAAAGAAAATATGAAAATACACACTGTGTTTTCTTTTCAAAGTCCTGGTTGATAGAAAAAAAAAATTGTGGTTTCCTTGGACCTAAGTAACAATGAATTGATTATTTTCTGTTAAGTAGAAATGATATTCAAATAGATGCAGGCATAAGAACTATATACATGTATAAATGTTGTTTCATAAATGATGTCTGTCAACCTACACTAAATAAGATGGTTCCTCCTCACTCGCTTTCAATTAGATGTTCTCTTTTCTTTTAACTATTTTATTGAGTTATAATTCTGACATTTCCTATAAATGGAATTGTATGTTACGAAGCCTTATGTGTCTGGCTTCTTCCACTGAGCATGATGTTTCTAAGGTTTATTCATGTTGTAATCCATATCAGTTAGGTATTCATTTTTAATTGCCAAGTACTATTCTATTGTATTACTATATCACTTTTTTAAATCCATTTGATCAGTTGATGAAAATTTTGCTTCCACTTTGGTTATTTTGAATAATGCTACTGTGAACACTGGTGTACAAGGTTTTGTGTGGGCATATGTTTCATTTCTCATAGAGTGAATTGCTGTGTTTAAAATTTTGAGACATTATTTTCCAAAGCAACTGAACCATTTTACATCCCTCCCAGCAACTTATAATAGTTCCAATTTCTCCAGCTCTTCAGCAACATTGGTTGCTGTTTAGCTTTTTAATTATAGACATCCTAGTGAGTATGAAGTGGCATCTCATCATGGTTTTGACATAAATTTCCCTTATCACTAATAATGTTGCTATGGTTTGAATTTCTGTTCCCTTTAAAACCTATGTTGAAATTTAATCCTCAATGTGGCAGTATTGAGAGGTAGGGCCTTTAAGAGGGCTCTGCCCTCATGAATGGATTAATACATATATGGATTAATGGGTTAATGAATGTAATGGGTTAATGGATTAACAGGCTATCACAGGAGTGGGACTGTTGCCTTTATAAAAAAAGATACCCCAGCCAGCACAACCAGCCCCCTCACATGAGACTTGAGACGGTCTTGTGCTGCCTGGGACTCTGCAGAGAGTCTCCACCAACAAGAAGACTCAGGTGATTGCAGCTCCTTATCCTTAGGCTTCTCAGCCTCCATAACTATAAGAAATAAAATCCTTTTCTATATAAATTTCCCATTTCAGGTATTCTAAGCAACAGAAAACTAAGCGAGATATTCAGCATCTATTCATATATCTAAGAGTGATTTATGTATCTTTAATTAATGTCTGTGAAAATCTTTTGCCCATTTTAAAAACGGACTTGTCTTTTGTCTTTTTATTACTGAATTTACTACTAAATTTAAGGAGTTCTTTATGTATTCTAGATTCAAGTTCTTATCAGATTTGTAAATATTTACTGCCATTTTTTGTGTCTTAACTTTCCGTATGCTATTGTTTGCAGTACAAAAATTTTCCATATTTATTGATCTCAATTTGTCTATTGTTTCCTTTTGTCACTTGTACTTCTTTTTGCCTTACTTAAGAAACTATTGTTTAACCCATGCTTGAAAAGATGTTTTTCTCAGTTTTTTTTTCCAGAAAGTGTTATGGTTTTAACCCTTATATTTAGTTTTTTGATTCATTTTGAGTTGATTTTTCTTTTGTTGTGAGATAGCACTCCACCTTCATTCTTTTGTTAAATTTACTCCTATGTATTGTATTATTTTTATGCTATTTTAAATGCAATGATATGTGTAAATTCATTTTCTGAATGTTTACTAGTAGTTCATTTCTACTGATTTTTGTATATTACTCTTGTGTCTTGCAACCTTGCTAAATGTTTTTCTTTAGAGCTCATACTTTTGTTTGTGTGGTGAGCGGGCAGGGGTTATTTGAACTTTTATTTACAAGATTATGTCATCTCTAAATAAATATTGTTTTACTTCTTCCTTCTTAGTTTAGAGCCCTTTTATTTCATGTTTTTTGCCCAATTTCCCAGCTAAATCTCATAATGCAATGTTGATTAGAAATGGCAAGAGTGAACATTCTTGTTTTATTACTGATCTTATGGAGAAACCTTTCAGCCATTTATCATTAAGTATGATGTATACTAAAGATTTTACCAGGGTAAGAAAGTTCTTTTCTACTCTTAATAAGTTGAATATTTTTATCATGAAAGGGTGTTCGATTTTGTCACATATTTCTCTGTGTTTGTGAGATAATACTGTGTGTTGTTTTTCCCTTTGTTTTATTAATATGGATTTATATTTGTTGTCTCATGATCCTGGAATAGATCCCCTGTGCTCATGGTATATAATTTTTTAATATATTGCTGAATCTGGTCTTCTAGAATTTTTTTGAGGATTTGTATATGAATATACATAAGAGATGGAAGTCTACAATGTTCTTTGTGATTTCTTTATCTTTTTTTTTTAAATCAAAGTAATATTCGCCTCATAAAATGCATTGGGAAGTGTGTCTTTATCTTCTACTTTTTGCGAGAGTTTGTGCAGGATTGGTGATAGTTTTTTAAATATTTGATAAAAATTCACCCATGAAGTCATCTGGTCCTGGGCTTTTCTTTGTAAGACGTTTGTTGTTGTTATTGCTTACTAAATCAATCTCTTACTCTTGTTACAAATTTATTTAGATTTTAATTTCTTTTTGAACCAATTTCAGTAGTTTTTATTTTTATGGATTGTCCATTTCATTTAGATTATCTAATTTATTGAGTATTGCCTGATAATCCTTTTATCTTTCTAAGATCAGTAGTAACCTTCTCTTTTCATTTCTGATTTTATTATTTTATTAATTCAAGTCTTTTCTCCTTTTTCTTTTCTTTTCTTTTTTTCTTTTCCTTTTTCTTTTTCTTTTTCTTTTTTTTTTTTGAGATGGAATCTCACTCTGTAACCCAGGTTGGAGTGCTGCAGTGGTGTGATCTCCACTCAGTTCATCCTCCTCCTCCCAGGTTCAAGCAATTCTTCCTGCCTCAGCCTTCCAAGTGTCTGAGATTACAGGTGCCCACTACCACGCCTGGTTAATTTTTGTGTTTTCTAATATAGATGGAATTTTGCCATGTTGACCAGGCTGGTCTTGAACTCCTGACTTCAGGTTATCCTCCTGTCTCGGCCTTTCAAAGTGCTGGGATTACAGGCATGAGCCACTGCACCCAACCTCTCTTTTTTCTTGATCAGTCTAGTTAATGGTCTAGATCAACTTTGTTGAACTTTTCAAAAAAATCCAACTTTTAATTTTATTGATTTTCTCTATTTTCATTACTTGTTTTACTAATCTTCACCTTAATCTTTATTATTTTATCCTCTGCTTGCTTTGAAATGTACTTTTCTTTTTCTAGTTTACTTTTATTTATTTATTGAGATGGTATTTTGTTCTTGTTACCCAGGTTGGAGTGCAGTGGCGCAATCTCAGCTCACTGCAACTTCCGCCTCCCAGGTTCAAGTGATTCTTCTGCCTCAGCCTCCCCAGTAGCTGGGATTACAGGTGCCTGCCACCACGCCCAACTAATTTTTTGCATTTTTAGTAGAGTGACGGAATTTCATCATGTTGGCTAGGCTGATCTCAAACTCCTGGCCTCAAGATAATCCGCCCGCCTTGGCCTCCCGAGGTACAGGGATTGTAGGCATGAGCCACCACACCCAGTCTCTAGTTTATTAATGCAGAAGCTTGGCTTATTCTTCCATGAAATTTCTTATTTTTTAATGTGGGTGTCTACAGATAAAAATTCCCTCTGATTATTAATTTATATACATTCATTAAGTTTTAGTACATTATGTTTTAATTTTCTTTAGTGTCAAATTATTTTCAAATTTTCCTTCTCAGTTCTTTCACCCATTGGTCATCAATGAGCATGTTGTTCAATTTCTATATAATTGTGAATTTCCAAAATGTCCTTCTGTTATTGATTTCTAATTTGAATCTACTGTGGAAGAAGAACATAGTTTGTTAAGTTTATTGAGACCTATTTTACAGCATGGCATAAGTTTATCTTGAAGATTGTTCCATGTATGCTTGGAAAGAATGTGTATTTTGCTGCTGTTGGGTAGTGTGTTCTTTAGATATCTTATAGTATTGTTTTAATTGTCTTGTAGTATTGCTCAGATCTTCCATTTCTTTGTTCATCTTCCACCTAGTCATTCCGTCCATTACTGAAAGTGGGATATTGACCCTCCAACTATTATTACTGAATTGTCTGTTTTTCCTTTTAATTATGTCAGTTTTTGCTTCATGTCATTTCAGGGTGTTTTTAGGTGTGTGGATGTTTATATTCATCATGCCTTCTTGATGGATTCACTTTTTTATCAATATCATGATTTTTATGCCTTTTAATCCTGTAAGTATAGTGCCCTTTAGTTCTTTGAATGTATGTATAGCTGCTTTTCAGCCTTTGCTAAGGCTATCATCTTATTTCCTTCAAAGGCAGTTTCTATTTCCTGGTTTTTGTTTGTTTGTTTTTTTCTTTATTTTTGTTTTCCCTCTCCTCCTTCCCCATATATGAATTTTACTTTCTTGTTTCTTTGAATGCCTCATAAATTTTTGTTGAAATTCTATAGACTGATCCTCACACCCTACCAGAGAGTACTGTTGCTGCCCACTTGGCAATTTGTTTACATATTTAGTGACTTCGCTGAAATAATTCCGTAGTTTTTTTCCCATCAAAATGTGCATCCTCTAATACCCCTGCATACATTGTTCACTCTTGTTTTCATCTTTTAATCTAGCTGCCTAGAGGTCACCCTATACCAGCATAGGTCACTTACTGATCAAATATTGTACCTAATCTTTCTTAGTCAGTTAGATATGTACCTTTTAGCATTGGATATATATGTGGCTTGTATGCTGCGCTCTTGTTTCGGGGAGTTTACATGTTTGTTTTTGCCCACATTTTGCCAAGGAATTTTAGGTTGGTTCTTCCCTCTCTGATCTCTCCCAAAGGCCTGCAGCCTACATCATATATACAATCTTCTACGATGCCAAGGATGTGTGCAATTTTATTTTTAAGCCTAGTTTCCTAGGAGGTATCTTTGAGTCAGAGAGACCTATTTTTTAGCCAGTGTTTGGTTAGAGGTTGTTTTTAAGCCCCTTTTGCCACTGAAACTTCCATCCTGTGTTGATAGGTGCAGTTTGGTTAATACTGTCATGTCAGCGCCGTGTCCTACCGTGATTGCTCCTGAGTGGGTGACAACCTAGACAAGTGCACAGTCATCAAGACCCTCAAAGTTGACTGTGATACAGGAGGGCTCTCCTTGGCTGCCTCTTCTTCTGTTTCTCTCTATTAAACTTCTGGCTATTCTTCCATGTTGCTTGTATCCTGGAATTACCAATCTCCTTTAATTGCCTTCCACCAATATCTCCATTGTTTTCAACAATGCCTTAAGGAATGAGTTTCTCCACTCCCTGTTTAAATAAAGTCAGTCCTTTTAGCCAGTGTCCTGGAGCTCCTTATTCCTAAAGACAGTGTTTCAACTTGGGGAAAATCCTTGGGCCACTGCTTAAAGCTGGGGCTGGAAACTTTTTTTGAAGTGAAATCCTTGCTCCATGTTGGGCACATAGTGGAAGGAATGTCTGCCTCTCGCATATGGAATCTCCACCCTAAAGGTTGGCCTGAGTGTGGATGATCAGAGACTCAGTATTACTGGTCTGCTGTCCATGGAGTAAAGTTCTCACCCTGTGACTGGAGACTGGGGAAAGAGGGGGGTGATGAGAAACAACAGTCTGCCTCTCCTGGTGTGAAACTATAATCTCAGACTCGAAGCTGGGAGAATGAGGACCTCCATGCCTTCCTGGCTGTACATGCTTTGAGTGGAGCTTCTGTAACACAGAGCTGGGCTGGAGCACAAGTTAGGAAGCAGGTTACCAAGATTTAGTAGATTGTTTTTAAAAGAATATTTCTCCATTTAGACAATTTGTACTTTTCAAGATGGTGTATTAGTTAGTTTTCATGCTGTTGATAAAGACATACCAGAGACTGGGCAATTTACAAAAGAAAGAGGTTTATTGAACTGACAGTTCCACATGACTGGGGAGGCCTCGCAATCATGAAGGGAAGACAAACAGGAGCAAGTCACATCTTACATGAATGGCAGCAGCAAAGAGAGAGCTTGTGCAGAGAAGCTCCCGTTTTTAAAACCATCAGATCTCATTAGACCCATTCGCTATCAAAAGAACAGCATGGGAAAGACCTGCCCCCATTATTCAATCATCTCTTCATCTGCCATCAAGTTGCTCCCACAACACTGGGAATTATGGGAGCTACAAGATGAGATTTGGGTGGGGACACAGAGCCAAACCATATCAGATTTTTTTTTGAATCTTCATTATTTGAATTGGCATTTTGGTGGGTAGAGGATATTCCAAGCTCCATACTTACAATTCCTACTTTCTGAATATCTTTAAAAAAAAAACTGCATTGAAAAAGACACTCAACTGGTCATTTCAGTTTTCTCTATTGTTATCCCAACTACACCCCCTCAAACCAACACCACCATTTCACTACTGTAAGCCATGTACCACTCTCTCCATAAGCTTCATTGGCAAGCTGAATCTTTACTATACACGCAATATCCAATATAAGGCCTAAGCCCATCACTTATGATCCAGAGCAATATCTGTCCTTTTCCTCGGCTTTAACTGCTGCATGCTTCAATCAACCCAACACCACTGTGTGGCCTGCACAACTTCTACCATTTTCTTGATTAGCCTTTGCTTTAGGAATAGCAATGAAAATCATTACATTAAAGATTCCAATGGCATAACTCTTTAAACAAGTCTACCACTTTCCCCAAATAGTCTAACCTAAAAAAATAAGCATCACTATTCAAAGTCTTTGAGTTCCTCTATCCATCTGCTTCCCTCCCATGCTTAAACTGCCACAATACTATGAATTGCTCACTTAAAATAAACCCTTCACATATTTTTTTCTGTCTTCTATCTGTCAGCATTTAGAAGGTTAATGGCATATTTTTCTTCCTTCAGAAGAGTATTATATACTGATTCTCTCCATGAATCCCTCTAGATACATCTTCATTTGACTATTCTCATTTCAGCAGCCTCTCCTGTGTATGTTCATATCTCTGTAAGTAGTTGAGTACATTTAATATATTTACTATCTTTAATTTTTGTGCTGTAATGAACAAATGTACTTTTTTGCTTTAGGACTTTGACACTCTAGGAATATGATTGTACCTATGCATTTTTGTGCCTAATGCACAATTAGCAGCATTATGATATATCTTAAGTTGATTGTTTAATATTTGAATATCTAGGTAGAACACATTGGAGAAAAGAATAGAAAATTTTGCTGTGCTATTTCTCAGAAGTAATTTGGTTTCTAATCTTCGGAAACATCAGTATATAAAAGAAAGGTGGTATGCTGTTAAACTCTAGTCTCGGCAGAATTTATATCAAGTTCATATTAATGACTTTTATGGATGATTTATACATATATTACATCTAGTTGTCTGACTTTGGGAAAGTTATTTAATAGTATTAGCCTGTATTTTCACATCTGTAAAATAAAATTCTGAACACAGTGTTTCTAAAGGCCCCCTCTGTGCTAAAATTGTCTCCTTTCTGTACTTTAGAAAGTCACCAATTTTGGTTGGCCATAATTAACTTGCTGATGTCAGAACCTGGCATGGTTGATAGTGGGATTTTGTCACTGCCAAGTTCCATCCCTGTGGTTATGTGTCCTCAGGACCAGACCGTATTTGGAGGTTTTCAGTATAGCTTGTTCATAAGTGGCTACCCTATCTCTTAGGGCAGGCAAGACCCCTCTGTCAACAACTCCCACTTCTCTTAATATGTAAACTGGTTTCAGGGTCCAAAAATTCTGGAAAAAATAAATTAAAAAATAAAAATAGAAAAATCTAAAGATCAGGCATATTCTACCCTATTCAAAGAGAGTTTGTTTCATACATTAAAACTTTTAACACGTAACAATTTTCTTATCTAACCTCACCCACCCCACATACACATTTTCCACCACATAAAATTTTTTCAGGATATTCAAGGCTGCTATTATCCAGCTTGAAATTAGGAGTGGAGGGGGAGATCAAGAAGACTGAAGCCAAGAGCAACACTGAAACTAATAAGGAATCTCAATTTGTCAAGTCAGTATAACGGTTTGCCAAACAAAGTTTTAAATGATTTAAATACCCCAGTGTGTATTATAGACCAGTTCCTGAGTTATGTTAACCTACACGTTGACAACTTTTGTGGATTTTCACATACTAATTTTCAAATTCATTAAAGAGAACTAAAAATATCTATAGGTATCTTTTCATTCTTTACAGGCAAGTTACAGAATTATTTTCCTGATAACGCATATGACTTGGTAACCACATCAAGCCAAAACATATCTACCATATTAGTGTCCCTATTGGGTTACGCTGAAAATGTTCTGCTTATAACACTCAATAAACAATCTCATATGTGTACCATAAACCTTTGTTATATGTGCCAGGCTGAGAAAGAGCAGAGGAGCTCTGTGGAAGGTCTTTGAGTTCCAAGTCATTTGCTCACAGTTCAGTGGGAGGATGAACAAGACTGTTGGGGGGAGGGGATTAATGACTTCAACAATGTTACTTGCCCCAGAGACTCATAGTGCTATGTGCCAGTTTGAGCTACAAGGTGAGAGACCAGAAATTACAGCAGGCAGCCACATTCAAGCAGGTAATGAGTGCGTTGCATATGGTCCATTATTCACTATGATAGTGCATTGTTATGATTTGTAAGCTGCTTTATTAGGTGTCAATCTTATAGTACTTAAAGACACAATTTTTAAAAAGGTCTTTATTTTGATTCATCCTGCACTTATTGATAAATACTGGGAATAACAATTATTTAGCTTTGGAACGAGACCCCTACTCAATGCAGAAAGGGTTTTGCATACTGAGGTTGAATTACTTGGGAGTTAAGAACTTCTAGATCAATTTGGCACATCATGTGGAAATATGGTGATACTCACAGAACACTTAATCCTTGATCCTTAAGGGTTCTGTTAGTATGACCATATTTGTCATTTTTCCACTTAATAAAGTGGAGAAATGAGATACTTCCAAGGGTTTGTATTGGGATAATAAAATCTGAGACATAGTTTGTTTTCGGTAAATTTGTAAATAGTCAAGGGCATAGTCTACCTCCATGCTACACATATTTGTAAGCACCAATTATCTAGAAGTCATTCCAATTGCTATAAACTACTCATGATTTTGATATTAAAAGGGAACCACAATTTATTTTAGACTTACTATGAGCAAGAAACCTTTCTTACCAAGTTACAAGTATAATCTCTTACCGACCCTATGAGATAAATGCTATAATGTTTTCTCTTTAACAGGTAAGTGAGTTGAGACACAGAGGATTTAATTAATATATTTTTCATCATGCAACTAATATATACTGGAAAATAGCTTTCATGTCTCTGAAATATATGGATTGCATGTATGCAATAATATATGATGAATATTATATGGGGGATATAGACCATGATATATTAAATATACATTAGATATGATGTTATATATGATATAAAATATTTATCATATTTAATGATGTAATTATGTTACATATATTATACATAAAATAATGTATTTATGTTTTTATGTATGTAATATACACAGAAATATATAAATATTCGAGTATATACATATACACGTGTGTGTGTAGGTATATATGTATGTGTATGCATGAATACATGTGTATATGTTTGTGTGTGTATATCCACACACAAACACACACATATATATACAGAGAGAGATATGGAGAGTAAGCAAGAGATAATCACTTCATTTATGGAGACAAAATACTGACATTTGGATGTATAAAATTGAGATGGGCATTGAAAGGAATTACATGGAGGACATTAGATAAGCAGAGGAAAATTCCAATGTGGTCAGGTTGTAAGAAAAATAAAATCAACATGGTATGGCAGTGGAAGAGAAAGAATGCCTCAAGTTAGGCAAAAAAAAAGTGATCACCTAAACAGGTTACTGAGTTTTCCAGCCTCCTAGAAGCATACAGTGCCTCTCAAAATCTTCTCTAGTTTATCAACCACCCAGTAAAAGAGACTTGATTAAATTTTTATTTGCCAACTTATAATGAAGAAATTTTAGAGTTTTTATATGTCTCAGAGGCATCCAGTCTGCAATATCTCCAAAGAAATAAATTAATTGATTTATTCAACTGCTTAGTGAATATCAAAACACAAAATACATATAGGGAATTCTAAAATAAAGACATGATCTAGTTTTTTATATCTTATGGTAATTATATTTACACAAAGAAAATAACAGTCATAAAAGCTGAGATAATGTTGAGTAAGAGTCCAGAATGTGGCATGGAGGACCTGGCATATGAGTGAGATGTCAACAACCCTTCAGACACTAGAGCATAGTGAAGAACATAGGAAAAGAAGAGGGCTTGACCCCTGTGGTACATGTCACACAATAATGGTCATAGCACCGGGCGCGGTTGCTCAAGCCTGTAATCCCAGCATTTTGGGAGGCCAAGTCGGGCGGATCACAAGGTCAGGAGTTTGAGACCAGACGGACCAATTTGATGAAACCCCATCTCTCCTAAAAATACAAAAATTAGCCAAGCATGGTGGTGCTCACCTGTAGTCCCAGCTGCTCGGGAGGCTGAGGCAGAAGAATTACTTGAAACCTGGAGGCGGAGGTTGCAGTGAGCTGAGGCTGCGCCACTGCATTCCACTCCAGTCTGGCGACAGAGTGAGACTCCATCTGAACAACAAAACAAAACAAAACAAAACAAAATTGGTCATAGCAGGGGAGGTGAAAGTACAGTAACAAGGACAAGACATGGCCCAGGGAAGTTTACCTGACATGTAGGCATACAGAATTTCTGGAGGAGAATTAATTGAAATTGCTATAATTAGCAATAATTTCTTCTGGTATTAAATGGGAATCTTCCTCTATGAAATATACCTATGAATCTTTACTATGCTCTCTGGAGTTACACTGGATAAATAAATGCCCTTTCCAAATATTTATGAAGAGCTATCACAGTGTGTTGCAATCTGAAATCAAGGAAGCTCCCCTTCAATTTCTCATTTCTTTTTTGCTTCTCTCATTCCCTAGTCTAAATGATCTCTTACACTCCGGCAAGCATTCATGTACCCCATTTCTCCTGATTTCTGAATTCATTTTCTCCTTACAATAGAAAAATATTTAATGTTATTAATTATATTCACAACAAAACTCAGTTGCAATTGCACAGGAATTTTAAGGAAATAATAACGCAGGCCCCTATCTTCTTCACATACTTTAGCTTTATGTCACTTCAAGGAGTTAACACAATGCGAAACTCTAAATTTCTTGTAAATATTTCCATTTTGTGAGTTTAACTCTATCTGCAACAGAGGAACATCAGAATTGGATGGGAGTTTATGTTAAAAAAAAAAAAAAACAGGAAACTTCATCACAAAAATTGTATTAGTCAGAGTAGGTTAACTATTCAACAGACATTTTCCAAATATTAATAGTGTGAGAAAATAAAAGTTTATTTCTCATTCAAGTCAGAATCCAATATAGTTGGCTGGGGAGACAAGATTCTAGTGGGTATACAGGAACCCAAGATTTTTCAATATTTTGCTCTCTATTATCTTCTAGTGCTTTAGAATTATTTGCATGTTTCTCTGTATCCAAACTGGAAACAGTTTTTTTGAGTAGCATCCATCATTTCCATTCATATTCCATTACCAAGAACTCAGTCACACATTCTCACTTATCCAGAAAAAAAGAGATCAGGAAACCATTTGGCTGTATGCCCAGGAAAGAGAGAAATAAGTTTGGAATCTTTGTCCCAGAAGCTTAGGTAATACTAGGCAGACATATATAGGTAAAATAAAATAAAGGCTAAGTATATAGGGTTCCTGATCCAGAATCAGTGACACATGTATAAGAGTACCATATATGTTACTGACTCTGATAGTGTTGAAATATAAAGAAGTAAGACTTATCATTCATAACATTATGACAGAAAAGCCGCCTTGTTTAGAACTGCCTCCTTAGCATCTGTGTCTACTTTGGTACATTGTGGAATCTCAATGAGTTTGCCAAATTAACTTGTGTACAATATAGAGCTAACAAAATTAAAACATGGATCTATATGGGCTGGCTATGACACGATAAAATCTTTTGATATTCATGCTTATTATTTACCTTTATGGCTAATTATGATATAGGCTATAAAGTTGAAGAAGAATCCTAAATACTGCATAAATTAACATTCTATAAGGTTTGTTTGATTGCAACAATAAACTGTAAAAATGTGCTAAGTCTTTCTACTTTGATTGCCTGTAGACTACTCTTGGTTGGACAGTGCAGTAGATAAAACCTAGCAAAGTCAACAGAGATTTAATTAAGTCCAGTGTGCTATACAGAAAGTGCTTTTGAACTGATTGCTTTGCACCTACCAGTCACAGATACTATGTGAGAAGAAACAAAAAGGAAGAAAATTGCTAAACATTTTCACCTACCCACATTTTGCTTAAGGATGGTCTAGGTGGCTCTTTCTCAGGTTCTTTTCGTATATTGGTCAAAACTTGATGTCAATATAGTCCCACAAAAATTGGCAAAATTTAGTTTCCATAGAATAAAACAAATTCTGAAAGGTGAGAGTCCTTCCTATAGGAAAAATATTCTGGAATGTTACCAACTTCATATATTTCTCTCAAAAATACAACATGTTTTTATTGTGGTTAAATCAAATAGTTTGAATAATGGTTTTATTTTACCTTTTCAAGACAGTTACTGTCACAGGAAAGACAATGAGGAAATTTGCTATGCATGAGGAAGGTAAATTATGAAATAGTGTATATGTGTCTAATGTTATATTTTGTGAACATGCAAAATATTCTTTATCACAATACAATAATATATGTCACACAACAGCACACAGAATATTATATTTTATAAATATTCAAATATAAATATGTATTTATGAAGTTGAACCATGTGAAACTGATGACTTTTTTAACCTATGAAATTGATAATTTCCTACGATTCAACCACACACACATGCACATACACACACATACACACAGAAACACACATGCAGATCCAATTTATTATCTCACAACATATCTTTTCATCAGAAATATCCCAGCCAGAAGGATTCATTAAACTCAAATTAGTAGTAAGGAAAGACAGACTCTTAAAATTAGACTAATGTTATGCTGACAGGGCTCTTTTGAAGCAGCTCTTTTTCCACTGAACTTGTGCAAGGGCCAAATTCACCGTCAATAAGCTATTTCTAACCGATTATGTGTTTTTAAAATTTCTTTTAACTTTCTGTGTCATTACTAGCTGACTCAGAAATACCACTAATGGTACAGTAAATTTATCCAAAAATTTCCATAATAACTGCTATTTGGTTAGAGATTTGTGACAGATTTTCAGGGGAAAAATCCTTTAGAGTTATTAAGTAATGCCACAATCATTCTGAGTAATTTCAGAGACCTTTTAGTCACACCTACCAGTTAGACTGTGAGATAGGGAAAAAGGAAATTGGCTAAACTAATTCTCAACTACCAGAGACAATGCTGTTTCCCAGACTTGAAGACGGTGATGAACTGCTTCTGAAGGAAAAGTTTTAGAGAAGAGCTTCCTTAACAAAATGTCGCACAGGATTTCTAGGGCTGATAGAATACACATTTTAAAACAAGCGATATGTTTAATACCTTCTTTGTTCCCCTGATTTATCATTTGTGTTAAAATATTCCTTCAAATTTTATTTACTCTCAGCTGCCTAATCTCATGGGCAGTCGCCAGTGAGGGATAATTTGAGCAAACCTAGGACATGAATCATGGAATGGAATCTGCGGATCAGTGACTGATCGCTTTCCCTCAGGACTGATTGTGCCGTCCTCATTATGCTCATTTGTTGTACAGCAAGGTATACTGTGAGTAATGGATTTCATCAAAGGCCCAGACAGAAAAAGAAATCCACACGTTCTCAGAATTGCAGTCTAAATGCTTCCTTTTTTAGCTTATTTTCTTTGCTAAATGTCTTTACCAAGACTTTTTTCCCACTGTATTTACTTGCAAAATGCGGAGTTTAGCTGTCCACACACACTGTGATCTGTGGTTTGACTGCAGTCATTGCCCGTACTTTTGTTTCTATTCTGTATTTTCCTGTTTCAACCCATAGTATATTTTAAAGTTGGATTTTGTAGTAGATCTGGCATCTCAGAGGAATCTTGAAAAACTGAGCATTCCGTAGGATAGATCAACCAGTAGATTCCATGCTCCAGCCCTTTAAATATTTCTTGCATGAACACTTAACTTTCCTATCCCTTTCCCACTTTATCATGTTTTCCAGCCAACATGACTATCCTGATTACATCAAGTCTCTGTTTACTTTGTGCCCACACCTATGTAACTGATAGGGATTGGAGAAAAACTTTATTTTAAAATTATGACTACAACTCTCAACTGGGCCTTCTACAATATCAAGCAATCCTACTAACGTTTTCTGATCAAATGGCCCTTCTCGACACTGAGATAATTATTTTGCATTTTCTCTTATTTCCTCTTCTCAAATATTTTTCTATTTATTTCATTCTTGAGAGAATAGAAGCCCCAGAGAGAAGTATCTCATACCCCCATCACTAAATCTACTTAGCGGATAGTTATCTATCTTGGGGCAGTCTGTTTATTTTCCATCACAATAGACGAACTTTTTTACTTCTATTAAAACCATTCCGCATTGAAATTCATTACGTATTTTCTCTTGCTCTTTCCAGGAATTTGTTACTAAAAGTATATTATTTCTCCATTGTGTCTTAAGTCTTTACTCTTGCTTGGATCATTCTCTCCAGTCTAAAATCTCTTTAAGCAAACAGACAAACAAACAAAAATGATTGTCTCCTTGTTTTTATGTTTTCTGGCGTCTTGACCCTTTCCCTTTTCCTCTTTAGGGTAAAAGTGACTGAAAAATTTGCCTAGCACCACTATTTCTACTTTCCTTTCCGCTTTTGGGCTTTAACATGCCAACATGCTCTCCGACTAAATGCCACCATGCCTAAACCAATAGGCAAGTTGAAGCCTTTATCCCAGTCTCATCTTCAGTTGCACCAACTCTTACTTACCCAGTTTCTAATTGATACAGCCAGGTAATATAAAATTGATGATGCAGTTTTAATTTAGAAATAATTTTTACAATTTTACTGTTGTTAAATTTACTTGAAAATACTTTTTATTCCATTGGTGGACCAATAATGAATTTCTTGGCATCAAACAATTAGACAGTTTAGTCGACAGTGGGTGCTGGATTCCAATTTTTACCTTGAGTGGGTCTTTTACTTCTGGAAGAAATGCATTTTTAGACAGGAATTAATTACCGTCTACTTATGGATTCTTGATAAGGAGACCTCGAGAATATCTAAACGTTTGGGAAGAAAAGTGTCTTTACTAGTAATGTGAAAGATGAATAACTTCCCTGAAAATGTCACTCATTTTAGGTATAGGAAAGTGCCATTTTACTTGTGTATAATTTCGTAGTCAAAATATTTCTTAGTAACTTTGGGAGGCCGAGGCGGGTGGATCACGAGGTCAGGAGATCGAGACCATCCTGGCTAACGTGGTGAAACCCCGTCTCTACTAAAAATACAAAAAAACTAGCCGGGCGTGGTGGCGGGCGCCTGTAGTCCCAGCTACTCTGGAGGCTGAGGCAGGAGAATGGCATGAACCTGGGAGGCGGAGCTTGCAGTGAGCTGAGATCGGGCCACTGCACTCCAGCCTGGGCCACACAGTGAGACTCCATCTCAAAAAAAAAAAAAAAAAATTTCTTAGTCAAATAATTTATTTTGGTATTTACAACTACAATTAGCAAAAACTGAACAAACTAGTAAAAAAGCTTGGTGTCACAGAATTTTGATCTTAATTCTAGAGTCTCTTGAGTCTTGAACAATGTGAATAAGGTTATTAATGTTAAAGGAATAAAAATTGGAATTCAACATTGCCAATTTAGATTCTAATTCTCAGTTATTTAAATTATGTTGCATATTTGCATATTTTATTTTGTTTAGAATTTTCTAAATGGACTCATTCTACAACTTACTTTTTTCTTAAATCAACTTAGGGTTTGAGGGTTTTTAATTATTTATTTTTAAATTTTGAAAATAGATGCACAACAATTGATATATTAAACATCCATCTTACCACTACATAAAGTTAAAATGATACTACCATTTTATCATATTAAGGCATTTTTTAATAAAATGATTATGTGCCCATAAAATGTAAGGTTTTTATCCTCTCAACAAGTGAGAAGCTCATATTCACTATATTTAATACTTAAAAGAAGTTTAGTAATTTACATAAAATGTATATGGTATATCTTACCATATATACATTACAGTGCAACTCTTTCACTAAAAAATATTTTTTAGTTCTTATCATGTTACTTCATTTAGTCCTTTTGTAGTACTGCACTATATAAAAATTAATATTTATTGCTCTTGTCATTTACAACTACCTCATTTCCAGTGTTCCACTGTCTCAATGTTCTATTCATCTTAGAGACCACAGATTGTACTACAAAGAGGTTATAATAAATAAGAGAAAAAAACGTGAAACAATAAAAATGATTGAAATAACATGATAGAAGATGATCCACTAGGCAACTACGGACAAAAAGAACAGTAGGATTGCATTCTGAAAATCTGCCAAAACAAAATTTGAAGGAAAAATATGACACAGAAGAAAAAGAAAAGTAATATATAATATTACAAGAAATACTATGACAAGAGGACATATCTATCATTGATAACCTTTTACAATATATCATATAACAAGAAGTATATAAGTAGTCATATTCAGTTGATGAGTCAGGTACACAAATATAAACAGAAACATTGAAGATCTAAAAATAGAATTGCTGAATTCAAGATATCATACATAAAAACTAAAATTGTTCTTTTCAAGTGCACGTGGACTATTAAGGAAACTATGTTTAAGGTGACAAAAACAGCCTCAATGAACATTATAAAATCAATTTCATAGAAATGACATATATGAAGTATATTACAATAAAAGAGTCAATGTAATTTTAATATATAATGAAACTATATTACAAATGTTTGAAAAGACATGGAAAGCAAAAAAAAAAATTCAAAATAATAGAGGTCAAAAACAACAAATAAATTTAATAGAATTGAAAGTTGGCTCCTATAAAGTATATACATATGCTTAATCATACCTCTAATAAAACTGATCAAGAAAAAAAGAAGATAATGTATAGATTTTAAATGGATAATAACTGTAAATACAATAAACACTGAGCATTATAAAATACTATAATGTGCTTCAGAATGTAGTGAAATAGCTAAATTTATAGAAAATATTAAATTTGTCAGAAGAAATAAATAATGTAATAACAAAAGATTATAAAAACTTTTAAATGTGTCAAAAATACCCAGTTCCAAAGGATATTGAAGTTGAGTTCTATTATACTTTTAAAGAACACTTTATTCCTGCATCAAAAAAGTTGTTACAATAAAAAAGTTAGAAACAGCAAAAGCCACTCAGTTTATTTTGTGAAGGCAATGGAATGATACCTTCTAAGTCAGAAAACTCCCATTTTACTTTTGAACAAATTAGTTAAATGGCAAAATTCATAAACACAATATTAAATATTCAAATCCAATTATACATCATGATCAAATAGGCTTATGCAAGAAATTCAAGAATGTGCCAAACAGAAGTGCTGTCAATGTAATTCAGTGCATTAACTAATGGAAAAAGGTCATAATTTTCAAAACCAATGAGTAAATTCATTCAACCAAATTTAACCATTATTTATTTAAAAAGACCTTAGTACACTAGAAGTAGAAGGGATTTTTAAAATATACATTATAAATTAAAACCCGTAAAATATTTTACATAATGGGGGAACCTTCAGATGCCTAACTTCATTCTCAAGAATGGAGAAGAATGCCCAGCATCAGTGCTGTTAGTTACTACTAGACATGCTAGACAATGCTACTATAAAGAAAAAGAAATGCTAGTAACAGGTATAAGTGCTGAATGGAAAGAGAAAAAATGGCATAATATGCAAATATCTTATTATCATCTACTTTTAAAAATGAGTATAATTAAAAATTTATTGTAACTCATAAGATAGTTCAGCAATTTGATCACTCAACTTACAGAGTGTCAATAGTGACATCATCGAATGCCAATGGAGAAATACACAAACAAGATGGCATTTACAATTAGTACAAACCAATGAAAGTAATTAATGATTAACTAAATATGCATTAATCTCTATAGAGAAAAACTTTAAGTCCCAAATAAAGGGCAAAGTAAATGAATAAATGGAAAGAACCTGCTTGCTCATAGATAAGACAACTCAATTAAAACAGAGGCCAATTCTCCCCATGCTAATGTATAAATATAAACTGATTCAACCAAAATATCAGTTGAAAGTTTAATTAATAGATATAATTATACTAAAATGTAAAATGTAATAAAAGTCAACAAATAATTGAATAAACTCAAAAGAAAAGACATAAATGGAGCTTGCCCTGCCAGATATTGATATTTCAATGTTGTCAAAAATTACATCCAATGACTGGGCATGATGACTCATGTCTGTAATCCCTGCATTTTGAGAGGCAAAGGCGGGAAGACTGTTTGAAGCCAGGGGTTCAAGAAGTTTAGGTTATGTTAAATTACCAAACCTAAGAATAATTGGTACTCCCAAGGAAGAAGAAAAATCTAAAAGTTTGGAAAACTTGTTTGAGGGAATAATTTCATTAGTAAATCAAATGTGCTCTAAAAGGAGTATCTAGGGATACCTAATTCCTTCAGGACCTAAGTAATTGTGATAGAGATTCCTGTTGGCCACTTAATATACCAGTCAGGAGCACAGGTTCCTGCATGTTGGCTTGTGAGATCCACAAAGCCATCAGGCATTGCTGTTTGGGTCAACAGAACCATGAAAAATTGTAAGTAGGTTGTATATAAAATACATATGTGAAATGAAACCCGACTATAGACCATATAGACCATATAAAGAGTAGTCTGCAGGCCTTTCCTGCTGTGGTGGCTTCATTTATTGTAATGCAAACATAAAAAACCACTTTGTAAACCTGTTTGGTAATGCTTTTTAGGCTTTGGAATAAATATTTTAGCAGGAATTAGCTCTAAAAATAATGCTTGTATTTAATTAAAAAAAAAATAAGTACTTAATGCTAGCCTCTCAAGAAAGTTAACAGTGAGTATACAGCTTGCACAAATATTTGTTGACATTTATCATTCACCATAGAAACGACTTGCTATGTCACTGATTACATGAAGACTAGTAGATAGTAATCTGCAGAAGAAACATTAGACTCTATTGCAAAAGCTAGTAGTTGATATAAGAATACTGAACCCAGAGATACATATGAGTACAGAAAGTGCAGGCACTTTTCACTCTATAAAACATGACATTTCGTTTAGATCTAATTGTGTTTTCATTCACAGATTTCATTCACTTTATAATTTAAGTTTATGTGTGAAAAATGAAGAAATAGCTACTATGGTGCTGTGTCCAATGACAGAAAAATATTTTAGAAGATCTAATTTATTCCATATTTACATCTGTGTAATAGATGCTTTAAAGAGAAAGTCAGTTAATTCCAAAAAGTTTTATTTTAATTTTTTTCAGTTAAAGATATCAAAGCAAACCTTTTATAGTTTATTCTGTCAAAACTAAATTAACTGACATTACTTTGAATGTTATAAACTTAGTTCAGAAGTTAAAATATTGAGAAATGTATTTATGAACTTGGAGAAATAAAAAAAGTTAAATACATTCAGATAAAATGAAAACATAAGCATAGCAAAATATTTTATTACAAATATTTAAAAATTAAGACCAGGCATGGTGGTTCATGCCTGTAATCCCAGTATTTTGGGAGACGGGCGGATCACGTGAGGACAGGAGTTCAAGACCAGCCTGGCCAACATGGTGAAACCCCGTCTCAACTAAAAACACAAAAATTAGCTGAGCAGGGTGGTAGAGGCCTGTAACCCCAGCTACTAGGGAGGCTGAGGTAGGAGAATCGCTTGAACCTGGGAGGTGGAGGTTGTAGTGAGCCAAGATAGTGCCATTGCACTACAGCCTGGACAACAAGAGCAAAATTTCATCTAATAAATAAATAAATAAGTAATACAAATTGAAAAATAATTTAAAATGTTTAAAGAATACATTTCAAACTGTATCAATGTATTTGGGATGCAAATAACAGAAAAAACCATAGTATTTGGAGTCCATATAAAATATTTATGGATCTTTAAGATAAAAACACAAAACAAAGTATAACAATGGGCATTTTATAATAAAGGAAAAAGGCATGGCTTATAGAATAGGAAAACACAACCTTGTACACAGTCAATTATTTACAAATTGAATCACAATGAAACTTTATTTTATTCCTACCATATTAAAAATAAATGAAAAAGGCTGAAACATCAAGAGTTAGTTAGGCCATGAAGAAATTTTTGACAATATGTACCAGTTGGAATATATAAAAATATTTAGAATTGACTTTTTTTTTTTTTTTTTTTTTGGAGACGGAGTCTGGCTTTGTCACCCAGGCTGGAGTGCGGTGGCGCGATCTCTGCTCACGCAAGCTCCGCCGCCTCCCGGGTTAACGCCATTCACCTGCCTCAGCCTCCCTAGAAGCTGGGACTACAGGTGCCCGCCACCACGCCCGGCTAATTTTTTTATATTTTCAGTGGAGACGGGGTTTCACCGTGTTCGCCAGGCTGGTCTCCATCTCCTGACCTCGTGATCCGCACGCCTCGGCCTCCCAAAGTGCTGGGATTACAGGCGTGAGCCACCGCGCCCGGCCAAGAATTGAGTTGTTTTTATGAAAAGGTTCTATGGTCTATCAATCGAAGAACAGATAAACAAATTGTAGTGAATTAATAAAATACTATAAAGTTTTGAAAATAAATAAATTAAAACCATATGTAGCAACATACATTTCACCAGTGTAATGTTTAGCAAAATAAACAAGTCATGGAAGGACACATAAGCAAGTTATAGAAGGATATATTTTAAATATATATAATGAGACATTGTAGTAAATATTTGTACAAAGAAAAAAACAAGCAACAGAATGCAAGCACAAAATTCATAATGGTGGATTCGTCTGCCGTGACTACAAGAGATGACATCAAGGAGATAGGTGGATGGAATCTTAATAGATATGGCACCATTCTATATTCAAAATTAGACATATGAGTATTTACTATAATACTCTTTATGTATTTTATGAGATATTATACATCATCTCTTTAATATTTTAAATATTTCTTAAAAGTTTTATTGTACAAATAAGAATTTGGGTACATGTACAAATTCAACATAAGTGATAATCCTTGCATTGACATAAAACTATCTCCCAACTGCCAAAGTAAGAAGCATGTCAACATTTTGAGCCTGAAAAAGACAATAAATAAAGAATACAAAAGACCGGAATATATACAGTTGAAATGTCAATTCATGTCAATTAGTGAGCAAGAACATTTTGCAGAGGAATTATCTGTGGTCAACCAATGATGAGATATAATGAGAAAAAATAAGATATAGGAAGGGCGTATATAAATAAGTAAAAACATGCACATAATGAGTCTCAAAAAGAAAAAAAACATATATAATATACATGTGCATATAAAGACATAAAATATTTGAATAAATTATAACTAAATTTCTCTTAAAATCAAATAAAGAATACTTAGCAATTAGCATTTCCCATGTACCAGGCACTGAGACCTTTTCCCAAGTGAATTGATTTAACACTCAGAAATTCATATGAGAAAACTATTATTATTGACTACGTTTTACATAAGAGGCAAGGGAAGAAGACAGAAAGTCATACATTGGGTCGTGATTGCAGCACAGTTTGAACTAAGGCAGTCTACTTTGAGCCAGTTCTGTTAACCATGGTAAATTCTCTAAAAATACATCGCCAATCTCCTAAGAAATAAGAATCAATGCATATTTGCATATTTTTTAACTTGATGAAGGTTGTTGAACAAAATATACAGCAAATATAAAATTTTCTGTAGAAACTTTAGATACATTTTCTTTAAGATTAGTGGCAAGACAAGTTGACTTGTATCACCAGTTTTTAATATTTTACTGGAACTCCCCCAATACAATAACACAAGAAAGAGAAAAAGAAAAGAGGTGTAAAGATTGGAAAGGGAGATATAAAATTATCAATATGGGCAGACAGTGTGATTCTTTACACAGAAAAAAACACCAGAAGTCAGAAATCATTCCAAGTATATGATATTTTAACAAGATCCTCAGATTCATGTACAGCTTTGAAAAAGTTATAATTCTCTATAATCACAATAATCATCTTATAAATACATAATATATAATTTAGAGTTGGAACAAAAAACATCAAATGTATCATAATTGACATATAATGCATAGTGTATATGTGGGGAATAAAAATTAACACAAAAATTATGTACAAATGAAGATACACATGTTTATGAATGCAGAAAATTAATTGTGTGAAGCTGTCAATTCCCCCACAATAAACGTATGGATTCACATTGTCAGCAATATTCTGCCTAGTTTTTATAAATTGAATAAAATCTTTTTAAATTTATACAAAAGAATCAAGATTTTTAATAGCACAGATACATATCATAATATGCCAAAAACACATTATAAAAAATGTAAAGTACTCCTGAAGGAGCTGAAAAATAGAACCAGAAAATGATTAAAGATCTCTTAGGATTATGTATAATGGTAAATTGATATCTGATAAGGCAGCACCACAGTAAAGGGAGATAAAGTATAAACTGTTAGGAAACAAATGTTATTGGGAAAACTGGCTCAAAATATAAAAAATAAAATCAAACTACATACTTATCTTGTTATCTATTATCATGCACTCTATTTGGATTCAACTTAAACATGGATGTTATAGCGACAAAATTAATATAAGTAATATATGTGTATGTATATATATGTATTTTTTAATAGAAGAAAATGTATGTGTATATTGTTGTGACCCTTGGGTATAGACAATTTCTTCAAAAAATCTAAAAGGCATAAATCATAAAGAAAAAATTTGATGTGTATATGATTCTATCCAAAATAAGAATTTCTATTCACATATGGTTAATATAGACCTTAATGTAGCATGAGACCCCAAATATCCTTTTAACAATAAATATTGTGTAAGGCTCTCCTTTCTATGCTTACAAAAATGGATACTATAACTCCATATCAAATAAAAGTATATTACTGTAATATAAGGTGAAGTAAAATAATTTAAATTTATCATGTTCTGTTCAGTATTTGAAATGGTAAATTGTTTGTCAAGGCTATATTAGCATCTATATATAGAATTACTATGACTTCAAAGCTACAAATGTTAATTTATGAAGGGAAGTTTCAATGTATATTCAAATACCAAGAGGTTCATTAGTGTCCATGATTTGATTTTCAAAAATGATCAACAATTTTTGGTAAGGTTCCCCACAATGCCTTCATAAATTTGTATTGTAGGTACATTTCTGGGGAAAACAGTATATATGAAAAACTATTCAAAATTACTTTGTGGTATATTTAAAATGGAATTGAGTTTTAGGATCAAATAATTCTAAGTATTTTATAGTCAAATAATTACTTAGTGAGACATATCAAAGTTTTGTAGAAAATCTAGTTTCCCTGGTTCTAACGCACAACATGCCAAGATAAATCCCCTCAATCACCGAGATAACACAAAATGTCTCCCCATATTTCCAAAATTCCGAGGGGAAAAATCCCCCTCCTTTGGGAATCACTACCTTAGACTGAGTTAACTAACAAACGATAGATTGGAAAATGCCATCTCCCACCTTAAAACTCACATATATTTTATATTTAAGGCTATATGAAACCTTCCTGAAAATGAATAATAAATTTTAAGAAACCAAAAACAATGTGCGAAAATTAAAAACATTCCTTTATACCAATAATAGGCAAGCAGACAGCCAAATCATTAATGGACTCTTATTCACAATCACTAAAACATGACTAAAATACCTAGGAATACAGCTAACAAGGGATGTGAAGGAACTCTTCAAGAACCACATTCCACAGCTCAAGGAAATAAGAGATGACACAAACAAATGGAAAACCATTCCATCCTCGTGGATAGGAAGAATCCATATCATTAAAATGACCATACTACCCAAAGTAATTTATAGATTCAATGCTATTCCCATCAAACTACCATTGACATTCTTCACAGAATTAGAATAAAACTATTTTAAATTTCATATGGAATCAGAAAAGATCCTGTACAACCAACACAATTCTAAGCAAAAAGAACAAAGCTGGATGTGTCATGCTAACTGGCTTCAAACTATACTACAAGGATATAGTAACCAAAACAGCATGGTAATGTTACCAAAACAGACATGACCAATGGAGCAGAACAGAGACCTCAGAAATAACACCACACATCTAAAGCCATCTGATCTTCGACAAATCTGACAAAAGCAAGCGATGGGGAAAGGATCTCCTATTCAGTAAATGGTGCTGGGAAAACTGGCTAGCCATATGCAGAAAACTGAAACTAGACCCCTATCTTATACTTTATACAAAAATTAACTCAAAACGGAATAAAGACTTAAATGTAAAACCCAAAAACGTAATAACCCTAGAAGAAAACCTAGGCAATACCGTTCAGGACATAGGCATAGGCAAAGACTTCATAACTAAAATGTCAAAAGCAATGGCAACAAAAGCCAAAATTGACAAATGGGATCTAAGTAAACAGCTTCTGCACAGCAAAAGAAATTATCATCATAGTGAACAGGCAACCTACACAATGGGAGAAAATTTTTGCAATCTACCCATCTGACAAAGGTCTAATATCCAGAATTTACAAGGGAGTTAAACATATTTACAAGAAAAAAACAAACAACCCCATCAAAAAGTGAGCAAAGAATATGAACAGACACTTCTCAAAAGAAGACATTTATGAGGCCAACAAACATATGAAAAATGCTCAGCATCACTGATCATCAGAGAAATGCAAATCAAAACCACAATGAGTTACCACCTCATGCCAATCAGAATGGGGATTATCAAAAAGTCAGGAAACAATAGATGCTGGTGAGGCTGTGGAGAAATAGGAAAACTTTTACACTGTTGGTGGGAATGTAAATCAGTTCAACCATTATGGAAGACAGTATGGCGATTCCCCATGGATCTAGAAGCAGAAATATCATATGATCCAGCAATCCCATTACTGGGTATATACCCAAAATAATATAAATCATTCTACTCTAAAGACACATGCACATGTATGTTTCTTCCAGCCTATTTACAATAGCAAAAATGTGGAACCAACACAAATGCCCACCAATGATAGACTTGATAAATAAAATGTGGTACATATACACATGTAAAACTATGCAGCCATAAAAAGGAATGAGGTCATGTCCTTTGCATGGACATGGATGAAGCTGGAAGCCATCATTCTTAGCAAACTAACACAAGAATAGAAAACCAAACACCACATGTTCTCACTCATAAGTGGGAGTTGAACTTTGAGAACAGATGGACACAGAGAGGGGAACAACACACACCAGAGCCTGTTGCGGTGCAGGGTTGGGGGTGGCGAGGGGAAGGAAGTTAGAGGAGGGGTCAATAGGTGCAGCAAACCACCATGGCACACGTATACCTATGTAACAAACCTGCACCTTCTGCACATGTATCCAGTTTTTCTTTTTTTTAAGAAATAAAGAAAACCGTACATATTCTAATTTCTCAGAAGGTGAAAACTGAATGGATAAGAGGATAAGAAATGTCAAACTCATTAGTGATCAGAAAAATGCAAATGAAAGTCAACAACGAAAGCTAGCCTTGCACATCTGATTGGTGTAAAGTAAAAATTAGATTAGCTAACTGTTGAGAAAAGTATACATAAGCAGGGAATATTGAGCTCTGCTAGTTGACTGTAGCTTAGTACAGATCTTCTAAAGAGCTATGTGTCAGTAATTAGCCAAATTAACTATGAACTTGCTCTATGATTCAAAAATTATAGTCCCTAAAGGGACAGAAAGAACAAACATGTCACAAGATCCGTGTTTCCTGTTTGATGGCATTGGATTTTCCTAGGACATAGGAGGCAAAGACCTTTTCTAAATGGGAGGTGACAATATATTTGAGGCATGTTGAGGAAGTATAAATAATCATAGTCATTGTGGCCAGTGAGAAGGATTTTATTCAGAAAAACAGACAGATTTCTTTCAGAGGAATCATTTTTCCCGATTCCATTCTTTATTTTATCTAGCAGATTGGCACATTTGGTGTACTTCAGATTGTCTGAGATGGCAGGATATTTAAGACTACCAGCTAAGGTCTGATATGTGAAAATAATTTGAAATCTGGAAATAGTACAGGGAGGAAATAAATTCCTGGATGGCAGATCAGGGAGAGCTTAAGAGAGGAGATAATAATGTCTGCCCTCACAGTTGATTAGGCATATAAGAAGAAAAGACAATTCAGTACAAGGAAGGAGGAGAAGCAAAGACTGGAAAATGAAAAACAGCATAAAATGTTCATGAAATCTGCTGTTTAATGTAACTAGAGCACGAAATGCTAGATTTGGGAACACAAGGATAACAAAAAAGAAGAGAAAATCGGTGCTTTCTCAGGCAGATTGTATGCTGTAACTCTAACTACGTAAGTGTCTGCATCATTATGAGTCCATAGAGTTATGTATATCTATCTGTCTGACCATCTATCTTTCTATCTAGCTGTCTATTTCTTAATGACAATTTATCTCCATGACACTGTGTTTTAAATGAATAACATTACCTTGAATTTTTTGTTTTAGTATTCCTAAAAACAAAATAATCCAAATTATTAGGATGTAAATTACAAATCAAATGCAAGAAAAGATTTAGTATGGAATCAGAGAACAGAGAAGGACAACGTTGCTCTAGAAATAGTCTCTTAAACGTTGTTTTTCAATATTTACAAAAGCCTCTGCTTCGCAATCCTTTTGTGCTCTTGAAATATGCTGAATCCTATTAAAAATGCATATATATTGATGCATTTTATTTTCCACTGCCACTTATATGACCCCATTCATTGTAATTTATAAATTTTGCAAGGGAATGATATGCCAAAATGCGTAAAGTGAGCTAAATTGTATCTTTACCCAAACTGCAATTTATTTTACCAATTAAATAATTTTATTGGACAAAATACATGGAATAATTCATAAGCCAATAAAATTATGAGAATACAAAATGTGATCAGCATAATTATATAACTTCATTGGAATATAGTTTCTAATATTTTCTAATCCACTGAGAATTACTGGGTTTTATTTTCAGTTATAAACATTAATGTTTTAAATTTGCCAGTATGTTATGTGAATGCTATTTAATACTTGGCTAACGTAAAAGGCATCCCACCAAAATTTGTTTCATTGGAGATTGTTAATGAAGACCACCAAACTACAGAGAAACAAATACGCTGACATTCTTCTAGGAATAAACTTTCCTCAAGAGTTCTGTTTCATATTAGCATCAGTACCATCATGAGAATGGACTTACCTCTAATTACAAGGAAAAGGTTGGGAAGGGAACATTTTTCACCCATCGAGTTAAGTACCAGAAGAAAAGCAAAGTCTTTCTCTCAAATATTATAGGTAAACATTTTAGCTGCTTTTAATTTAATCTCATATGTCAAATAAACTTTGAGATTTCCATCCAGGAATGTGCATTGCCTATGGAGTTGGCCACGAGGTGGTGGTGAGGAGGAGCTCAGCAAAGAGAGTCTATAAACGCAGGTTTCTCCCCCAGGTCTCTCTCTGATGTGTTTTAAAGTCATTTTTACTGCTTTGGAGCCTCAGTATTGTCATATAGGAGTTAAAATAGTTCTGTGGATTTCACCCTGATTTAATCAGAAATGCTCTTTATGCATTTTGTGTACAGACTTCTCTCTAAATGTTGTTTTGAAATAGATCTCCCCTAAAAAAGAAAAAGGTGAGTGGAAAATAGGTTCTATGAGGGGTTTCCTGTTCTAATATCATTAGAACTTCTGAACACTACAGCTTTCCCTATGCTGGATTTTGATTGGTTCTATTCTCTGTTAAATTCCTTATCATGAAACAGAAATACAGTGATTTGTTCTGTGACTCAGCTGTGGAAGTACAGGCAACCATGGGGATATAGTGGTAGGTTCGTGTGGTTGTTTGGGCAGATAAAATCTTCAATACCAATCTATAGGGAAGCTAGGCATGCACAGTAAGACAAAAAACCAAAACAAACTATTTTTGAAGATCCAGATGGTTAGATAAATTTTCAGATCTTAAAAGTCAATAGGTCCCAGTGACCAGGTCAAAACTCTCTAACAAAGGATATTGACATGAAAATGAGGGCCCAAGTTCTGGAGAAACTAGGCAAGTTAATAATATAATAACTCAAGGACATAAAGATGGAGCAAGTACAGAGTTTTAAATTTGTGCCACATGCCAGGTTTATTATAACACAAAGAAAAATGAGATTCAAAGTTCCTATTGTTGGGTTGCAACACAAAACTAACTATGTAATTCTATTCCTATAGAATAAGGAGGCAAAAAAAATATTGGGAAACAGTTACTGGTCTCTGCCAGAGTTCCTGTGATGGTTTATTTTATGTGTTAACTTGACTGGGCTAAGGGACACCCAGGCTGACATAACATTGTTGCTAGTTATGTCTGCAAGATTGATATTTGAATCAGTAGACTGAGCAAAGAAGATGCAACCTCATTAATGTGAGTGGGCATCATGCAATACCTTGAGGGTATAAACAGAGCAAAAAAGGTTCGGAAAGAATACATTTGCTTGCTGTTTGACTTGGGACTTTTTTTTTTCTTGCCATCAGGCATCATCCTCCTGATTTTCAAACCTTTAGACACAAACTGAATTACTTCACTGGCTTTCCTGTTCTTCAGTTTGCAGACACCAAGCACATAGTGGGACTTCTTAATCACCATAATTGTGTGAGCCAATTTCGATCAAGTCCTATAATAATTTCCTTGTATTTATGTTTTTATATGAGAAGACTTATATTGGGTATATATTCTCTTTCTCTGAGAACCCCTGACTAATACAGATAACTGTATGTAGTTGCAGGTCAGTGGTTTCAGACCTAGAAAAGAATTGTGCAACGTGTGGGAACAGGAACAGTGCAAACACACTTGACCAACAGCAAGGATGTATCTCATCTTCCTCACCTTATGAAAAATCCAATGCAACATGCATCTTGACTTTTTGTATGTTCTTCCAGTAAGCATAATTATTTATACAATACAGTGGATATAAGCATGCATGTTCATGTATGTGTCTGTCGAAGTTTCTCTGAGAACATACTACCAGGTAATAATTCTCATATGTAAAAACAAAACCAAAAAAACTGTGATCTAAGGCAAAATAGCAGCTACATAGTTTTTCACTAATAGCAACATTAGTAATGACTTTCTTAAAGTCTCACTTTTCACTACAGAACAAATAGAATAAACACCCATTCAGAACCTGATGTGTATATGATAAAGGATTTTTATATCTCCAAAGGAATCACACCCATACACAATGTGAACACAGGTGCATGCATATATTTAGAAAAAAAACTTCAGTTTTCTATAAAACCATTCCCTTGTATTCTTGACATCAATAATAATTTTGAAAAGAATACATTATTTATCAGTAGAATCACCAGTTATTTCCATCAGAAAAGAAACATTATTTCTATCATGTGCCATTCAACATCAGGATCACTTATTTTCTATACATCTACAAAATTACCTATACGTTTTCCTCTACCTATAGTTAAACTAGGGTTCCATAAGCGTAGTGCTCAGGACTCTGGCAACCACTTGGGCATCCAAATCTTGACTCTATCTCAATCTCCAATTCGAATTTTCTGGGAAAATTTGAAATTTAAACACTGGAAATTTGAAAATCTGAAATTTGCAATGGTGTGCTTTGCCACACACCCATAAACACTACTTAGCAAAATGTGTCCATAATTGTCTTCCCACCAAGGCCTGTTGCCTGGATTTATTTACCAATACAGAATTCTTTCCAAATAACACATTGCATATATAAGCATGAATAATTATTTATTGTAACTATTCTTCATGAATAATATAAAGGGGTGGGGGGATGAGAAGCAGAGTGATGACTTCCAATTAACAGAAAAAGGTAAGCGAATCTAAAAACTAATTAGCAGCACAGATGACTCTCACAGAAAGAAGAGACTTGTAGAAAAACTGTATAATGAAGGTCACTAAAGGAAGTGCACTAAAAGTTGACTTCCAGCTTTCCAGTATTTCCATAATCAAATGAACATCTTCTTTCTCAGTGTGTTTTGCTGTCAAGAAGTCAAAAACTTAGAATAATTTTTATGTGCTTTTTTTAATCTTAGATTTTATTTTTAATTGGTACATAATAATTGTACATATTTATGGGTACGGTATGATGTCGATACATGTATACCTTGTGTAAAAATCAAATTAGGGCATTTCGCTTACCCATGACCTCAAATATTCATTATTTTGCGGTGAGAACTTTCACATTCTCTTGTAATATTGTTAACTATGTTCATCTGACTGTGCAATAGAACACCAGAACTTATTTCTCTTATCTATCTGTAATTTTGTACCCATTGAACAATCTTTCCCCATTCCTTCCTACTCCCTACTCTTCTCAGCCACTGGTAAGCATTACTCTACTCTGTGATTCTATGAGATCAGCTTTTTAAAATTTCACGAATGAGTGACATCATGCTGTACTCGTTTTTCTGTTCTTGTATTTTCAGTTAACACAAGGTCATCAGAGTTTATCCATGTTACCATAAATGACAGGATTTCATTTATTTTTATTGCTCATTAGTATTTCTTTGTTATTATATATATATATATCACATTTTCTTTATCTGTTCATCTGTTGATAGACACTTGTGTTGATTTCATATCTTTGCTATGAAGAATAATGTTGCAATGAACATGAGGGCAGACATCTCTTTGACATACTGATTTCATTTCTTTTGGATACATACACAGTAGTGGGATTGCTGGCTCATATGATAGTTCTATTTTCAACTTTTTGAGGGACCTCCATACTACTTTTCATAATGCCAACATTAATTTACATTCCCAACAGTGTATAAGGGTTCCTATTTCTCAACATCCATGCTAACATTTGTTTTTTTCTTTTAATATATGTATTTTTTGTAGTAGCCATTCTAACTAAGGTGAGATGATATTTCATTGTGGCTTTGATTTGCACTTCCCTGATTATTAATGATGTTCAGCATTTTTTATATACCTATTGGATTTTTGTATGTGTTTCTTGAAGAAATATTTATTCAGGTATTTTGCCCATTTAAAAATAAGATTGTTTTTTGCTATAGAAGTGTTTGAGTTCCTTATATGTTCTAGATGTTATCCTTGCCAGGTGCATAATTTGCAAGTATTTTCTCTGATTCTGCAAGTTGTCTGTTTAGACAAAGATTATTTTCCTTGTTGTGCAAAAGCTTTTTAGTTTGATTTAACCCCATTTTTCTTTTTTTGCTTTTGCTGCCTGTACTTTTGAGTTTTTATCCAAAGAATTATTGCCCAGGCCAATTTCATGAAGCATTTTCCTTATGTTTTCTTTTATTATTATTATTATTATTATTATTATTATTATACGTTAAGTTCTAGGGTACATGTGCACAACGTGCAGGTTTGTTACATGTGTATACATGTGCCATGTTGGTGTGCTGCACCCATTAACTCGTCATTTACATTAGATATATCTCCTAATGCTATCTATCCCTCCCCCCTCCCCCCTCCCCACAATAGGTCCCGGTGTGTGATGTTCCCCTTCCTGTGTCCAAGTGATCTCATTGTTCAGTTCTCACCTATAAGTGAGAACATGCGGTGTTTGGTTTTCTGTTGTTGCAATAGTTTGCTGAGAATGATGGTTTCCAGCTGCATCCATGTCCCTAGAAAGGACACGAACTCATCCTTTTTTATGGCTGCGTAGTATTCCATGGTGTATATGTGCCACACTTTCTTAATCCAGTAGTTTTATAGATTCAGATCTTACATTTAAATCTTTAATCCATTTTGAGTTGACTTTTGTATTTGGTAACAGACAATGATCTTTTATTCTTCTGCATGTTGATATCCAATTTTTACAGCACCATTTTTGAGGAGACTATTCTTTCCCCAATGTGTGTTCTTGGTATCTTTGTTAAAAATCAATTGGCTACAGTGACTTTATATCTGTGTCCTTTATTCTGTTACATTTTTCTGTGTCCATTTCTTATGCTAGTATCATGGTGTTTTGGTTACTAAAATAGAAATTCTTTCAAACCATTCTATGAGGCCGGTATCACCCTAATACCAAAATCAGAGAAAGACATAACAAAAAAGAAAATATAGGCCAATATCCCTGACAAACATTAATGCAAAAATCTTTGACAAAATGCTAGAAAAACTAATTCAATAGCACATTAGATGATCATTTACCATGATTGAGTGAGATTCGTCAAGGACGGATCAGCATATGCAAATCAATAAACATGAAATATCATTTCAACAGAATCAACTACAAAAGCATATAATCTTTTCAATAAATGCAGGAAAAGCATTGATAAAAATCAACTTCACTTCATAATAAAAACTCTCAATAAATTAGCTGTAGAATTAACACACCTCAACACAATAAAAGCCATATATGACAAATTCACAGCTAACATCATACTGAATGGGAAATAGTTAAAAGCTTTCCTTTAAGATCTGGAACAATATAAGGATGGCTACTTTCACCTTTTATTTAACGTAGTTCTAGCCAGAGCAATTAGTCAAGAGAAAGAAATAAAGGGCATCAAAATTAGAAAGGAGGAAGTCAAATTATCCTTCTTTACTGATGACCTGATCTTATATATAGAAAACTCTAAAGAATCTAACAAAAAACTTTAGAACTAATGAATGAATTCAGTAAAGTTGTAGGATACAAAGCCTACATGCAAAAATCAGTAGTGTTTCTATATGCTAATAGCAAACTATATAAAAAATAAATCAAGAAAGTAAATCAACCCCATTTATAATAGCCCCCAAATAATACCTAGGAATAAATTTAGCCAAGGAGGTGAACGATCTCAATAATAAAATGTATAAAACATTGATGAAGAAATTGAAGAGGACATGAATAAATGGAAAGATATCCTATCTTCATGGAATAGATGAACTGATATGGTTAAAAAGTCCATACTACACAAAGCGATCTACAGATTTTATGTAATCCCTATCAAAATACTAATGACATTCTTCACGGAAATAGAAAAAATAATCCTAAAATTTATATGGAACTGCAAAAGATCTCCAATGGTCAAATATGTCCTGATCAAAATGAACAAAGCAACTTAGAGCCATTTTTAAAAGAAGTTTATGATGGAGAAATGCTAAGTCTTTCATACTTCCTTGTTAGGGAAAAATAGGCATGCACATATCACCCCCCACCGCCCCCCCCCCCAACACACACCACACTAGATGCTTGGCATTGTTTCTTAGTTGCTTTAACTATATGTTTCTGGGTAAGAAGGGTCTCTATCCTTGGGACATTTGAAATGTCCCTGTTTTCCAAATGTCCATAGACTTGCCTTGGGGATATGATTTGAAATCATTAGCCTCCATGACACACCTCTCATTTTTGTCTTTTTAAAAATCTTAATACACTCTAATTAACAACAGACTGTTCTAGTTAGTAACACAAATTACATTCTGAGACTCAAAGAAAGGTTTTGTGTTTGTTTTGCTTTAAATTCTTAAGAATATTTCACATGGATTATGTAAATTAATAGCATACTAATTTGTATAGAAATTGTTGCTGCTGTTACTTAATGCTATGTTCTCAAGTATCATGGCAGTCTGTGTTACTGTCACTGCTTATTTAGAAATATTTTTTCCAAGGGAGACTGCAACCCAGTGAAGGCAGAATTGTGTCACTCATTCACTTTTTAGTGACAATGTCTAGCACAATGCCATTGTAGAGTCACAAAAATATTTGCTGTGTGAGGTATTAATTATGTGACATTGAAAAAGCATGAGAATACTGCACAAGCAAAGTACGCACAGAACAAAAGTTATACACAAAGTCTATAATTCTCTGCATAGGAATGAAGCAATTCCTAATAAGAAAAAGGAAATCATTGAGACTTCCAAATTTGGGGACCACCCTCATGACCTTTGACACTTATTGAAATGTATTGATTCTGAAAATTATTGTGCTTTATTTTAGTGAAGATGGACAAGAGGTCCCTGCCTTTACTCCCACCTGCCAGTGCAGGATCCACAAATATCTGCTCCACATAATAACTCCGGTTATATTTGTTGAAAGAATGAAAATGCGCTCAGTTAATTTTTATTTAGTGAGTCTGAAATCATAAATTTAGAATGACTCCTCTGCAATAGTAATTCTTAAAATGTATGTACAGAATGGTATTTCCTTGAGCTGCTTCTGAAACAAATTAACAAGGACAACAATAACAACAAAAGAGCCGAAGTGGAGACCAAGTTTGGAGGATGTCATCTACTATGAATCCACTCTGAGAGAGTCAATGTGAACATACATAAAAAAGTTGACATTTTCTGAATGCGTAATGTATACTAGGCACTCCTTTAAAGATTTTGTATGTTTCATCTGATTTAATCTTTACATTAATATTATATGTTCACATTTTATAAATAAGTCATCTGGAATACTGTGAGATAGAGTATCCCTGTCCAAACTGCCACACTACAGTGAATGCCACAGCTGGATTTAAGCCAGACTCATGTAAGGGAGGAGGTCTTTAACTTTTGCTCTGCTGTCTCCTACATAAAGCTATACAAGACTATGGAAATTGATTTGCTTGACCCAGAATTTTCTTAGCTTTTTTTGACAGTAGGGTCCAATTAACTTTTCTTCTTCAAAAATGGCTTCTTTAACATTTTCAGTCACAGGAAATACATATCTCTTAAATAACCGTACTTACTTGTTTAAGTTCCTTTGTGAGATACATGAAAAGAAGCAGTTTGCATCAAAACCATTGAAAACCTATTATGTGAAATACCTATTATTTGAAATAAGTTATACCTTGCTTTGTAGCCTAGTATAGAATCAATTTTGTAAGTATCTAATGAATATGGAGAAAAATGTGTACTTCTAATTTTTGAATATAAAATCAAGGATACAGAATTATGTGTATGTTAATTGGATTAAATATTAATGTTTCTGTCTTTTTATTTTTTATTTTTTAATTTATTTTTACTTTTAGTTCTGGGGCACACGTGCAGTGTGTGCAGGTTTGTTACACAGGTAATCATGTGCCATAGTGGGTTGCTACACCTATCAACCAAGCACCTATGTATTAAGCATAGTATGCATTAGCTATTTTTCTAATACTCTCCCTCCTCCTGCCACACCCTCCAACAGGACCCAGTGTGTGTTTTTCACCTCCCTGTGTCCATGTGATGTCATTGTTCAGCTGTTTGGTTTTCTATTCCTGTGTTAGTTTGCTGAGAATAATGGCTTCTAACTTTATTTATGTTACTGTAAAGGACATGATCTCATTTCTTTTTATGGCTGCATTGTATTCCATGGTGTATGTGTGCCACATTTTCTTTATCCAGTCTATCATTGATGGGACTACAAGCGCCCGCCACCACACCCGGCTAATTTTTTTGTATTTTTAGTAGAGACGGGATTTCACCTTGTTAACCAGAGGTCAGGAGTTTGAGATCAGCCTGGCTAACGAGGTAAAATGCCTTCTCTACCAAAAATATAAAAAATTAGCTAGGCGTGGTGGTGCACGACTGTAATCCCAGCTACACGGGACCCTGAGGCAGGAGATCGCTTGAACCTGGGAGGCAGAGGTTGCAGTGAGCTGATACCACGCCACTGCAGTCCAAGCTGGGTGATAGAGTGAGACTCCACCAAAAAAAAAAAGAAGAAAGAAAGAAAGAGAAAGAAAGAGAGAGAGAGAGAGAAAAGAAAAGAAAGAAAGAGAGAAAGAGAGAAAGAAAGAAAAAGAAAAAAAAAAGAAAGAAAGAAAGAAAGAAAGAAAGAAAGAAAGAAAGAAAAGAAAGAAAGAGAAATAAAGAAAGAAAAGAGAGAGAGAGAGAGAGAGAGAGGGAGGGAGGGAGGGAAAGGAAAGGAAAACATATGCCCATAGTATTTGCCTCCAGAAGAAATAAATCTCATTCAAAAATAGTACTTTAAATCAGGATAGCCTCATTTAGGCAGGACCAGCTGATTACTTACCAATCTCAGTGACTTCACGCAAAGAAAGTGTAACTCCTTTCACAACATGAAAGTGTGACTCCCTTTTTCAACTTGCCGGGAAAGAAAGTCCATAGAAATTTCTTTTTCATTCAATTATACTTTATACTTGTAATATAAGTCATTTAATATAGATTGCATTGAGTAAGACTATTCATATTGACCAAAGTGGCTTGGAATTGGAGTCTTCAATATACCTCAAAAGTAAAAATGGCTACTGTGAATATGATTTCAGTCAACTCTTATCAGTAAATTTTCAATTAATAAAATATTATTAAAATTATCTGGATTAGAAAAGGTGTGAGAAAAGCATAGAAAATTTGGATATAGAAAAGTCATGATAGAGAGACTAATGAACTTTAGAATTTTTTAGCTTAAATTAATGAATCATCATTAAAAATTATTATACTCCATTCAAAATATATACAATGATGAAAAAATGATTTCATTAAAATTGAGTTAGTTTTATAAAATAACTAAATAGATGCAAGTGTTAGCCTAAATCAATAAGGAAAGCAAAGGCAAATTAATAAATAGACCTTAACCAATTTCTTAATTATTTAGAAAAAAGTCAATGTAGATCTTCATCTTTCACTTCATGAAAGTAATATAGGCCAGGCGCAATGGCTCATGCCTATAATCCTAGAACTTTGGGAGGCCAAGATAGGAGGATCACTTAAGCTCAGGAGTTCAAGACCAGTCTGACCAACATGGTGAAACCTCGTCTCTACTAAAAATACAAAAATTAACTGGACGTGGTGGCACACTCCTGTGATCCCAGTTACCTGGGAGGCTGAGGCAGGAGAATCGCTTGAATCCAGGAGGTGGAGGTTGCAGTGAGCTGAGATAGAACCATTGCACTCCAGCCTGGGCAACAAGAGCAAGACTCCATCTCAAAAAAAAAAAAAAAAAAAAAAAGAAATATAAACTACTACACATAGATCGACCATATGACATTAGATGAATTAAAAATTATCTCTAAATGTAAAAATATTAGAGGGATCACTGGTAAAGATTTTCTAATATTATACTTATTATCAGATGCATCAAATGATACATACAAAGATTTTAACAAACAAAAAGTTTTCAAGACTGTGCCCTTATAACATTACCAAACTTAAAATGAAAATACCAAGAAGTAAAGACAAATGTAATAAATTTAAAAATATATAAAGTATTATAAATAAAGCATTCTTATAAATTGATGTGAAGCATTATCATCTCAATAATATATGGGTAAAGTTTGAACAAACAATTAACAAAAATTTGGATAAAGGTAATATAAATAGCTAATGTTAATAATTAGGATTATATATGAGTATAGGGTTATTAGCTAATGAATAGGTTCAATACATGTTGGGAAGCACAATAAAACTCCGGTATATTTTGACAATACAAATGTCTATTTTGGTCTCTTAAATTATAAATGCTCAAAAATAATAATACTCGAAGAAAGTGCATGATATATTAATATGGGCAATTAAATGAGCATAAGACCATGTGTATATGCCTGAAAGTTGTTCATCCCATTTGTGTAAAAATTCTACGGCTATGAATCTAATCAAAGAACATAATTTAAAATATAAAAAATTTGATTTACAAAAACATTTATTTTCATTATAATTATAAAAATTTGAACTAAAAATGATTTAGAATTATTAAATTATAGTATTGAATCCACAAAATGGAATATTAGGTAATCATTAAAATTGTAAGATTTTTCAAATTGCAGAATTAAAAAAAAATGCAACTGGGAAAAAAACACTATAAGCCATTGTACCCACTGTGATTCTAATTTGAAAAATATTAACTATACACAGGAAACATGTAAAATGAAAACCGTTTAACTGAGGTTAATTGTTTTTTCATTATAAATTTTAATGTTGTTATACTTAGCAATTTACCGTTGTGTCTTTTCAATAGAAGACGTAACACTTTTCTAATCTTTAAGTGGAGCTGAGAATTAAGAGTAATATTTCAGACTTAGTTTTTGTAACATATTTAAGAGTGGTCATAAATTTGCTATCATTTTCATTTTCTCCATTATCCTCATAGTATAGCCTAAGAATATATTAGCTTATTTAAAATTGTTTAATCCTATACATATATCTTAGTTTGTAATAAATTGAACAGTGTCTTCTTGCCTTTTTGCTTTGTTTTGCTTTGTGTCTACATTTTCTTCCAATGTTGTCAATTATTGAGTTGTAAGTAGTCTTTTTTTTTTTTTTTTGGTACATACCTAATCACTAAGTGGGCCAGTGATTCCCCACTGCATTATTTCTAATATCGTGTCATAAGTGATATCAAGACAGAATAAAATTATTAGTTTCTCAGGAAGCTCAAAATCCATATAAAAATGCTCTAGGAATTTGATCACAGTGTAGTGAACCATGAAAGAGTAACTACATAGAAAGTCATGAGAGATTTAATTTAAACAGTGTGGACCATAAGTGGTAAGAGAACTCCTTCGTCTATTTTCCCATCCAATCCAAAGATCCCATTTATAATGGCCTTTCCAGATAGCATAAAAAATGTCATGTCTTCCACTGTAACATAAAGCAACCGATCTCATTGAAGGAAAGGTCTACAAAAAAGCTTATTCTCATGTCACTGATTTACCCCCAAGCACTCTTCCTTCTTAGATAAGACTTAACAATTTTTAAAAAAATGTTTGAGATACCATCTTCCACTGTGTCTATCCCTGCATCTTAACTTTCTGAGGTTATACAAAACGCCTAGAATTTCCCTAATTCCATCCTGCTTTGCTTTCCTTCTCTGGCAGCTTCTTTGCCCCTTCTCATTTTCTCAAGTCCCTATGACTGCCTTTTCTTTCTTCAAATTTCACTCTGCATATAACCAGAGCTGCTGTTTCTGGAAAACCCAGTTGTATTAATACAACACTTTTGCATGCACCTCATTTAGAGGTGGTTTTGAGATAATAGAGGGAATCCACATCCCAGTTAGGAGCAGGAAACAATTTAAAGTTGAATATTAGTTTACCTCTCCCTTAAAATTATCTTGCTACCTTGCTGTGACAAATTTGTCACTGGATTTTCCACTACAATCTCATGAGCATGTCTTTCTCTGGAAACCATTCTCACTTACTATGACTCCATAACTTTTCACCATCTGTCTTCTTCCCTCAGGTCCATGGATCTCCCAAAATTATATTTCATGATCCACCTGCAGAAAACAGCAATGCAAGAGTATCTTTCATGATGTTCTTAACAGATATCTTCCTTTTTCAAACACCAGCAGTCTCTAGAGGCAGAAATCTATTCTATTTCATTCCATAGGAAATGCTGATTATAACACTAATTTTCTTTCTAGTTAGACTTATATGGAATCTAACATGCTACCCTGTAACTTTCCCTATGATTCAAGCTGTATATTCTGATAAGTATGGACTGTATTTGTTGTCTCTTCTATTCAAGACATATTTGGTTATGGAATGAAGTTTCTCCCCTATCTCTAGCCCTTAGATTTTTTTCAAACTAAATACTCCTTGAATGTCAAAGAACCTCCATTTTTTTTTTTCACTTATTTCATATTTTCTGGAATGCTCCACAGTTAGGTTTCATTAAACCACAATAAACACAAATAAAAGCAATAGTCAGATAAATGCTGCTGGCATGGACAAGAGTGGAACTAAGTCTACAATTAAGGAATGTGTAGATTTAATTCGAATGAAACCAGAGAAAGTTCTAGACCTTTCATGTGTCTGTATGAGCACAATGAGTAGAATTGCTAGATTTAACAAATAAAAATAAAAGACATCCAATTAACTTTCAATTTCAGATAAACACTCAATTCCAGATAAATACTTAAACACAGGTAGTTTAAGTATGTCTCATGCCTATGTTTGACCTGGCAATCATAAATGTGAAAAGCCTGTCTTTTTAGTAACTAGGTAAGTCCAGATGAACTAGTACAAGCAGAAAAGATTATGGGTTTATATTATGGAGAGAAAAATTTTAACCAGTCGTTTCTCAGAAGAGATTAATCATGAGATATTAGAAGTTTTAGAAAGCACAATTAATTCCTGCTCCTTAATTTGACATGAAAATAGTCAAGAAACCAAACTGAAATCAAAATAGGAGTTTGATAATGCAATTTACACCATTGTCAAATTGGACTAAAATTATATGGGCCTTTGAAGTAGAGTTATGTTGGTCAAGAATCATCTGCTTATATACAGAAAAAATAAAAATAAAAACAAAAAGCCCTCAAATTAAATTAAATTGGTTTAAATAAAAAAAAGAATGCATTGACTCATTCTATTGAAAAGCATAAAGATAGCGTTTGTTAGTGCTTAGATATTATACTCCAATTTGAATCATCTCCTGTATCTGTTTTATGTGTTTCTTTGTTCATTAATCTCATTAAGCCAATATTTTTTGCCTGTGGTGAAAAAGTAGCCAGCAGAAACTTCAAGCTTGTATTCTTTTCTTTAAGCAAGTTCAGCAGAAAAAGAGATTGATTCTTCTGCTTGTTTTTTCCAGGAAAATTCCAGAATTGAAATGTCATGGGTCTATACTTTCTCTGACTGAAACTAGTGACTATCTCTAGGGAATGGAACAAGCTAATTAGCTAGGCCTAGCCCTGAAGCAAATTTGGAGATGGTCACACCTGAGCTCGTGGACTGAAACTGAGGAGGGGAGGACTCTAAGTATAAATTAGAGGAGGGATCGCAGATTCTGCAGCGACAAAAACAACAGATGTTTACTATTAGGGGCAACATGTTGCTACCAATCTTATAGATGTGGTGGCTTCAGGATGAAGAAGAAATCTTGTCCGTCCACTGTGCCTCATGTATGGGGTGCCCTAAAAACCCAAACTTCTTCATTTGCATTAGGCGTACATGAAAAAAACACTTCGTTTTTCAGTGGTTGGTGCAGCCCTTGAAAAAATCTATCCTATTAAAGAGCTTTAAAAAGAAAATGAATAAGAGGTCCAAATATAACATCTCAAAAATCAGATGAGACAGTGTTCTTTCCATGAGAAAGACCTAGTACCAGCTTGCAGGGGACGGGTAGCAGAGGGAGTTTCTCTGTTCACTCACACAAAAAAATTTAAAAGTCCCAGCTGAAGTTAGACATATATCAGTATCACTTCCTTCTGCTATATTTTATCCTAAGTAGAGCAAGACAGAAACTAGACTCTAAACTCAGGCCTGAGCCACAGACCCAGCAATCCTAGAAGAAGGCCTTGGGGACAAGAATGGCCAGGCCTACCTACCATGGGAAGCATGGAGTTATGTCTGGCTTGCCAAAGAGGTTAAATATAGCCAGAAGCAGCTTAAACACAGAGCACTGGGAGGGATCAAGTGACAGAGACCACAGGCATGAAGTGATTTGTTTCATGTTAAAAACCAGATGTTTAATTACTTGACATTTCCAGTCATTTACTTAATTTGAGTCTCTCATAAGTCTCTTAAGGTAAATGATGGAGACTAAAAGTCCACCTCTTTAAAATCAATGAGTAAAATCCTCATGTAGGGCTAGAATTAAGATCAGAGTTATTCATGGGGGTGATTCACCACTCTATAGAATATAGTAACTTCTGCAGGTTTTGGGGGGCATTCCTTAAGGACAAATTTTAACCATATTTAAAACAATCAAGGTACGTATTAGCTAGTATTTTCATCCCCTTCAAAACAATGTATCATCTATTCCAGCTTGGGAGTTTAATTGATTAACAATATTGGTGGGATTTTCATTGTTTTCTTTAAACATAGAACACCATGCTTTGGAGTACTTAAGATTTTTACCCCACCTTATTTTAAAATAATTAATCAGTAAGAGTTGCTGTAAAAACATAACCAAGAAAAGAAAGGGAGCAATTCTGTACTAAAATCATTAACACCATAGGAGATGGGGTAGGGAGTTGACTTGAAAAGGCTACTATGCGGCAAAGAAGAGTACTAAAAAAAATAGAGTGTAACATCTGGCTTTCCAATTTCTACCCTGCAATCTGGACAAGTTACTACTTTCCTGAGCTTCTATTTTTCTATTTGCGTGTTGAGGAGGATGATGCCATTATTTTTACAAGGATATGGTGATGTACACAAAATGTAATTATTAACTGTAATGCACTAATGATCCTTAGAAATCAGCAGAATTTGAATCTTCAACCTATTTGCCCAGGAAAAGTATTTTTCACTTTTTTTTTATTTGCTCCATTATCATAATTCACTTAAACCGCCCTAGAATGGAGAAACAGTTTTGTCCGTTTGAATAGAAAATGCATTCTTCCTCTCAGGGATGGATGTCATTTGGTCATGTTTTTGAAGACTGAGTCTCCTCTGAATTCAAGAATAGGAGAGGTAAATGTTCTGATGCTGATATGTGCTCAAGATTTAATAAGACTTTGGGTTCTTCTTGTTGAATAGCCATGGAAGACTTCCAAATAACAAGTGAAACTCTCAGGCTGGAGGCATGAATAGATACATGCGTTAAGTCAGACAGGCTCGATAGAAAAGAAGGAAGAAAGATCAGGAAGCTGCAGAAACATGGGGAGCCTCACTCAGAAAATCGTTCTCAGAAGACAGCTGTCCAGGAGGAGCCAGTAGAATCCTGGGCCAGAGAAAGTTTACTGCAAGGGTAATTGGTTGTATGCTCAGTTTCGCTGCCTGGAGCCCTCACTAGCTGGCTGTGCTGTTTGTACATAAATAGAAAATTAACATCACCTGAACTAAGAACTTGGGTCAGTCAACCATCAAACCTTTACATGAATAAGGACTTCTATTTGCTTGCACTGAGCCTCTTCACTGTCAGCTGCTAAGTAGGAACCATATGGCGAAAGCCAGACTTGCTACATTTGACAATTGCCAGCTACCCCATGAAGGAGCCTCCCTACGATGCTCCAGCATGACCATTAATGCACCACACTCGTTGCCCTGAGAGGTAGCTGAGTTGGGCAGAGGAAAGTAAACCTCTTTATTACCACAATAATTACAATTAACATTAGTTACTAAAGATGATGTGGGAAGTTTTACCAGAAACCCTGAGCTAAGAATACTAACAGCAAGTAAACTCAAAATTTAACGGTGGGCCTCCTAGAAAGCAAGGAAAAAATTATTTTATACATCCCCTTTACATAATAATAATTACATGAAGTGAGATGATTTTTCTAGTGATTGTATACATCTGCATATTAGAAGAATTTAATATCAAAGTGAACAATTTCTATGGGAATAGTTGCATAAAAGAAGCAGAATATTCTTCATGGAACACATTTAAAAATTCTCCATTCTTAATGAAAAGCTAAGAGAAAAGTATCAGAAAATTATAGGTCCAGGGAAATATTTATAAAAGGAACTGAAAAAAATTAAGGTATTGAAATATTTGATTTTTCAGAATTTTTTCAGACACAATCTTTATGTGTCTGGGTAAAATGGGCAAAAGAAAATAACATTACGGTATTAAAATATTTGATTTTTCAGAAAATTTTTTTAAGTCACAATCTTTATGTGTCTGGGTAAAATGGGTGTGTATGTAAAAATCATTCTCATCTGTGGAGAAGAAGAAAGTTCCTCCTACTCTTCTTTTGTTATTTTATATACAACTTGTCAATGTATCAAGTGTCCTTCAAGTCCCAAATATATTGAGTGCCAACAAAAATGAAGACGCCTTTTCACAGCTGAGGCTTTAAGTAAGCAAGAGCCAGTTAGAGGTACTTTGGGGACTTTCTAAGGCAGATTTGTTCTTCAGGAAACACTGGATACTGACATTTGAAATAAAGTGACATTTCTTCAGCTTTGTGGCATCAAATAAGTATGCATTGAGTTGAGCCTGCATTTCCATAGCTTTCTTCACATTGCAAGCAGTAGGGAAACTGGAACTACAGAGAATTCATTTAAAGAAAAAGAAACCAGACAAATATTGCGTATTCTTATACCTAAGAGGAGTTTCATTTCTCTCCTCTACTCTCTACTACATAGTTGGAATCCAGCTGCCATTACAGACAGAAAAACACCACCCGTGGAAACAGAATAAAAAATGTGAGGCCCAACATCGCAAGTGCCCAGCCCTTCTACACTTGCAGGAAATTGATCATGATTACACGCATCTGATCTTAATGGATCGTCCCGGCTCTGAGCCCCAGGGAGAACAGCCAAAAGAGGAGAGGAAAAGGCAGCTCAGGATTTCTGCCAAAATGCCAAAATGCCCTGAGGAAGAAATTGTTTCCTCAAGTTAAATCTGCAGATGATTTTAGCCTTGTGTCATGGGCGAAAAATAAGTCCATTATGTTAATATCTAATTCCATATATGCCTCTGGGTAGTGGTATTCTAACCAAAGCTAGTTCCCAAGTTTTCATTTCATATCCTCAGAAAGTTAACATTGTTTTAAATTCCATTTGGATGATCATGCAAAGGACAATGAAAAATCCATCAAGCATTCAAAAGAAAAAACAGGATCCATAAAAGCAGTTGTGAATCCAGGTTACATAAACTCATCAGCTAATTCCAAGAAATGTTAGATGCCATGAAAAAAGTTTGTATTTTTCAAGCCAAGGTTAATTTTACCAATTAAGTGATTGTCACTATCTTAAGAAAGATGGATGTTTCCAGAATGAGGAGGACATGCTATGTGAATTCTTTCCGCATTATGAACTAAAATGGATTTGTTGTTGTTCTTTTATAGTATCTCTGTTCTTCATTTTGGCTTGGAGATAGAGGGCAACAATGTTCACATTATATATTCCTTCACTATTCCTTTCTCTGTATGGTATGAGTAGAGGCATATAAATTATATTAACACAGGCTCCAGTTTGAGCAATTTTGCCTGGGAACACTTAAAAATAAAATAAAATAACATCCTTTTACAAAAAAGAACTACTCTTTTGCTAAAGAAAATAATTAGAAGTAATGGCTGTACAAGAAAATGCCTTTGGTTATAACCCAGATGGAAAAAGTGGTTCAAAGTTCTTTTGTGTTCTGCATATGACAGTAATAGGAATTTAGACTTCTTTCCTGATTCTGAGAAAAGTGTGTTGGAAACCGGAAAGAAAAAATGAGGGAAAGGATCTTGAGTTATAATGGGGTATGAATGTTCTAGTGGCAGCTGGGGCTAGAGAAGGACAAGACTGTAAGAAGTTTCTTGTGGTGGGAACTAAATCAAAGTTTCTCTAAGAGCGAATATTTTTGTGATATTTACCTTAAAGTTTTAGGTTGTTTATGCTCTATTCTCCATTGTCTCCAAATGTTCATTAAATATCAGTCGTAAATTATGGACTGTGTCCTGGAGCTTTGTGAGCTAAGGGAAAAGGACAAGACATTTTGGCTCTAGAGGCGACTAGCAGCAAAGTTGGGGGAGGCAGCGAAGGGATAAAGTAGTAGCTATTATTTCTACAGTGAATTTGTTTGATGTGGATATATATTATGTACTGTTCTTCAAATGAGACGCATAGAGTCACAAGACAAGGTCAGACTGCAGGGTAAATATACAGGCAGTAAGCTAGAGAGATAATTTCCAGCTTGATATTCTCCCCTAAATCATGAAGAGCCAGCCCTTCAGATAATATTCTCTGGGAAAATCTAATTCCCTCCCATGTACTTTCCTAAACTTAAAGCACAAAGAATTGTATCTCTCAAATCACTGGTTCAAACATAGGCCAGGCTACTAAAAGTATGCTTTGAAAGAGATCCTATTTTCTGATTTGGTCTTAGTGGAAGAGTGTGCATATCCCATCCGAATTCATCATCTGACTCCCTTGCTTAAGGAACAGTTACTATGGTCAGTAACTCTAGAGTTTTCTACCAGGGAAAAGAGTCTCAGTTCATGGGATTAAGATCATTGTGGAAGATTATATGAACAGAGTGATATGTTTTTATTGATGCGGGTTATATACATGTAAACTACATTTGGCTCTTCATTAGTATTCATTTTGTAGGTATTCTTACTTATTCTATTTCCACAAATTTCTGATATCAACAAAAATATGCAGATATTGTATCAATATAAATAAATACGTAATTATTTTCAGCAGACTGAAACATTTCCAAATAGAATTTAGGGAATTTATAGAAGGAAGGCTGATAGATTTACAATATTTTAATATTTCAGGTAGTACAGTACGTTTTAAATAGACATTAAGATATATAGGAAAAACAGCAGATCAGATCAATGTATTGTGGTACTTGATATGGTAATTCTTTGAATTTTGCTTTTAGAAACAAATAGGGTTTAATAGTAGACATTAATATTATTAACCACCAACGTTAGATAGTATTTATGTAGATTCATCCTGTCTGGCAATTCCACCGTAGGCTTTCTGAAGCTATGGTGATTCATTGTTATATGAATATATACGAAAAAGAAATCTCTTTAATATTTTGTGACAGACTATATTGCAGAATTTAGTATTTACATTTGTAGTAGCATCTTTATTGAGCTTGCAGTAATTCTCTTAATTGTACCAACCTGCAATAGCAGTGACTTCTGGAAGTCTTGTTTATGCAATTATTTCAACCTTTCCAGCCACAGTTACAGAGACCTTGAAATATGCTCCTCACTTTTGCTTAAACTGGTTCAAGTTTGCTAACATTGAACATTTTCACTAATTGGCAGCAGGTGTGGAATCATTTATAGCAACTCAATTTCTAAGGCTTATAAAAGAATAATGCATTTAGATTAAGAAAACAGGCATTCAACGAGAAAAAAAAATATTTGCAACAAAACTGGCCTCTAAAAGAAGATACGGAGGGAAATTAAGGGGAACTCATATGAGATCATTTCTATATTTGAGTGAATGTGAAAGCAACACATCTTCTATTTCATCTTATTCAAAGACATAATCCAGCTTGGACCTGCATTAAACATGTATATGAACTGAAGCAGGTCCAAGAGAGGATGGACGGATGGAGACCTTTGTTGTCTCTTCTGAAGAGCCTGGAAAATCTGAACCGTATATAAGACTAACCTTTTATCCAACTATTTGCAATGTTCTTTCTGATCATTTCAGGAGTCCTTAACCTGAAGCCACATAGCAAAGTCTATATTCAAGGCAAATATAATATCTGACAGTTCTGGAATGTTCTTTCTTCTCTCCAGGATTTGCATGGGTATTTTCTATGCCTAGAGTATTTTCCTCCCAATTGCCTCACCTCTTTACCTAGCTAACCCTATTTTTGCTGGGCACAGAGTAGGCCTACCATTAATACACAAAAAAATTAAGAAGCTCCATTTAGAAATACATCACTAGTTGTCTTTAGTCTTGCCTGTCACAATGGCTCATTCACTGTCCTCAGCTAGTCATTTCTGCAGAAAATTCTGTTTCTCAACAGAATTCAGTTTAATCGCTATCTTTTTTTTTTTTTTTTTTTTTTTTTTTTTTTTTTTTTTTTGTAATTACAGCTATCACTTGGCTATAGTAGTTCTTTTTTTCTTTTTTTTTTGACGGAGTCTTGCACTGTCGCCTGGGCTGGAGTGCAACGACACGATCTCGGCTCACTGCAACCTCCCGAGTTCAAGTGATTCTCCTGCCTCAGCCTGCCAAGTAGCTGAGATTGCAGGTGTGTACCCCACATCTAGCTAATTTTTTGTATTTTTAGTAGTAAAGGGGTTTCACCGTGTTAACCAGGATGGTCTTCATCTCCTGACCTGGTGATCTGCCCGCCTCGGCCTTCCAAAGCGCTGGGATTATAGGCGTGAGCCACTGCACCCAGCCTCACTTGGCTATAGTTCTTAAATCCCAGTTGTGATGCTTATTATAATTGTTTATCAACATGGCTTTCTTTCTTTTTAGCTCCTGTAAGGTAAGTTTTTGTATCCCATCACCCAGCAAGATGTTATACACACACACACACACACACACACACACACACACACATATATATTTATAATAACCTAAAACACATATATATAACACATGCATATATGATGGTGACACTCATATATATAACATATTATACAAAACATATACATAAAACATACGTTAGAGAAAAAACATGTGTGAGTGTGTGTCAGGTAGTTGTATTCTACATACTCAACATTTGTTAATTGAATTAAATTGATGCTAAGAAATTATATTAGCTTATTTTTTATTGCCAAAATATTGCTATTAGTTATCTTTTCCTGAGTAACAAATTACTTGAAACATACCAGCTTAAAACAATAAATGTTAATTATATGAAACAGTTTCCTTGTGTCAGGAATTCTGCATTCGTTTAGCAGAATGGTTCTGGTTCAGTTTCTCATGAAATTGTATTAAAGATGCCTGTTAAGAAAGCAGACATTTGAAGGTTTGACTAGGGTGGAAGATCTTCCAGGATAGCTTCCTTAACAGGTTGGCAAGTTGGCATTGGCTACTGGTGGGAGGCCTCAGTTCCTTCTCATGGCGGCTTCTCCATACAATTACTTGTGAGTGTTCAGGGCCCGGTAGCCAGCTTTGATGCTAGCCTCTTTTAAAATGAATGATACTAGGGAAAACAAAGGAGATGTCACAATATCTATGACCTAGCCTAGGAAGTCACACACCATAATGTCTGCAATATTTTATTAGTTACACAGGTCAGTCCTATTCATGGTGAAAGGGACCAACCACATCATGGTACGGATAGCCAGGTGGCAACTGCTGTGGATCATCTTGGAGCTTGACCATCACAATACGTTCCCACGGTAAGTTGTGGGGAGAATGTTTTTAAAAAATACCCTCCCAACTCAATTAATAGTCACTGCTGTTAAATATTCAGAACCTATTGTCCAATTTTCTGATTGTAATAAGACAATACTGAAAGCAATACATGTAAAGAGTACTGCCGTAGGACAAAATATTTGGTCAGCAGGTTATTGTTGACTTTATGCCATGTGTAGGTGCCAATTAACTGTGTGTGTATGTGTGTATGTGTCCTCATGCTCAGATACCTCTGCTACACAATAGGAACTATCCCACTGTGTAACTCACCAATCACTTTCTCTTGACTTTTCAAAAGATATGTAACTAAATGGATTTATAGCCTCTTCCTCCCAAACTCTCCACGTATGTAAAGAGAGGTTATTAAGTATCTTTGATACTTTTTAATTGATTTGTTTTATATATAAAATACAACACACAGACGCACAGACACACACACACACATATCTATAAAATAATCTCTTTTTTTCTTATGTAGGCCACACAAGAAAGAGGCTACTCTAGTACTGGGAATAAAAGAAAAAAACTAGGAAACAATTTTATCGGTTTAATGTTTAGCTTTATATTTAATAGGAAAAAATAGATATCTCTTTATTTTTAGCAGGAAGTAGGTTACTGAAAGGAACATTTGGCTTGAAACCAGAAACATATGCCTGTTTATTATTCCTAACTTACCACTAGTTATATTTTGTGGGTACTTTTTAAAAAATATTTCTGTGTGCAGTTTTTCACTATCTTCATAATCCTGGGAAAATATCCCTTGTCTGGGTTAGCAAATTTGACTCCTCTATGATTGTACTGGAGTTTTGAGGAATAAACTATGGCCATTGCTATGTGGTTTAAAGTATCAATGCATCTTAATTCTAACAACGAAATGACAAAATAAAAATACCGTCAACTACAAATTTCAGGTACAATTAGAAAATTAAGTAAATAAAGTAATAATTAAAAATACCTTTGTAATTTCATGAAATTTCTATGAAAACGTTTTAAAGCTAAGGCTCTTTACCACACAAACTTATGCTATTTTTAAAAAAATAAGTTTCAAAACCATGATATAAACAGCACATGCAAATAACTCTGCTTTAAAAATGCATGTTTTTGCAATTTGCTAAGGAAAGTTTTTTAAAGTGTCTGAAAGTAATATACTGCATGAGCACTAACTTTTAAACTTGAAGAGTGAATCACACTGAATTACAATGGATGGTGCTTTTTTGGATACAATTTAGAATAAACATAGATGATAGATTTTCATAAAAGTTATGTTTATAGCCTTTGGATCAGTAATCAGATGGAACAATTCTCATTCTTACAAAATAGCGATCACTTTGGTGATAGAGAGCAAAATTAACATCATGTACTCTGTTTTTTGATTAAAAATAAAGTCTCTTTCTTCTCTCACATTTAAAAAGAGAAAAATTAAACCTCACAATTACTTCCTAGGGTGTTATCAGTATATGGTAAAGTGAAACAATTACAAGCAATAGTAATATATAATGTTAAATGCAAGTGCAAACAAAATCTTGGTGCATACTGGACAACTAATAAACATTTGTTGAAAAAAATCAATAACATTTTTTTCGAAAGCCATTTGGCAAGAAGTTAACACCTGATGTTTTATTTGCAACTTTAAAATAACTTATAAATTCAATGTTTAATAAGAACAAATATTAACTGCTTTGATAATAGTATATAATTATTTTGCAAATTAAGCCTTAGAGAGCAATTTAAGTTGTTGTTTGATTGTTTGTTGATGAATGACCTACTTATTTTCTTTCATTTTGTTCCTCTGAGAAGAGGATGGTAGAGAATTGAAGAGAATGTAGTAATGAGTGACAGCTCATCATCAAGCCTGTTCTTTTCTTACTGGCCCCGAAGTTGGACTTTTGCAAACTCCCTTGCAATTAGGTGTGATCATGTATCTGAGCCCAGCCAAGGAAATGTTAGAGGTTAGTTCATTGTCTGCTGTGCCTAGGACTGACTCAAAACATCTTTCACAGTCCCTCCTACATGCCCTATCTGTCTTCACAAGTTTAGTCATCTTAGAAACCACATGTTGAGGAAGACAAAACCAAAGGTGAGATCTGGCCTTGGAATATCCACTTGAAGGAGTGGGTACCCACCAACCAAAAGTGCAATTTTAGATTTCATTTGGGTGAGGTGAGAAATAAACATATTGTGTTAAGCCTGTAAGATTTAGGGTTTGATTTGTTAGAGCAATGAGAGCAATGAGCAATTCCCTGACCAAATGGTGTGAGTTATTTTATTTTAGATCTAAAAGTAAGTTAGTACAAATCCACAATCATGCTTTGAGTTATTCTGAACAAGATTTTTTTTTTTTTTGCCTAATTCAAATTAAGCTTATGAAGATCTGTAAAGTTTAGTGACGGGTGGATATTGGTTGGAATGAAACAGAATGGGAAAACATGGCCTTGCTCTTATGGTCACATACGGGTTAATACGAATATTTTGAAATATGACAGAAACTCATGTTTATAGCATTTTCTCCTCTTTAAATGAGACCAAAAATAATATGGAAGTGGGAGACTCACGGTCCTTTTTAGCATCCTCAAAATAACAGACTCCCTTTAATTTTATACATACTTTTGTTCTGTATGTTGAGAGGCTTAAACATGTAGATGGGAAAAAATGATGAAGGCCTGTGTGTACATGGAGTACCTGCCGCAAGAAAGAAAAGTGACAGAAGGAAAGTGACCTAAAATATCTCAAAAATGTGGATATTTTCTCCTGTATTTTGAGAACATTGTGAAAATCATAGCTTATTACACTGCAACTAACTCAGCGATGCATACACCTACTCAGGTTATATATATATATACAAGAATGAAAGCACCGAACTGAGGTAAGAGTGTTTGTATCTACAACGTCTTCCAGTTATTTTTTTCTTTTATGTTTTGTAAGAGACTAGGCTGCTGCTTCCACAAACCTTCTTTATTCCCTGTGTCTTCTTTGTTATCAAACTTCAGTTTTGTTCATATATGAAGTGAAAAGTTCTTAATCTGATGGAGAATAGGCCCATTCCTTTTTTCTATCAGACCAATGAGGTATTAAGAAGTCAGCTGGGGGGATTCTGGGGAAGATTTTCCCCTTCTGATGAAAGGATAACTCGTGCCGAGAAAACCTCTGCTGAACATCCTTCCTCTTTCTTCTTTGATTGAAGTGAAAAGAACACAAGGTTTGGAGCTGTTACAGCCAACTAGGAAGCATGATAGAAAGGTCAAGAGAACATGTCAGTGCTGTGTCTATTTGGAAATAATGCTAGCAATGGCTAATCTTAGGATTTCCGGTATTTTGAGAGAAACCCTGTATTTTAACACCACTGCAGCAGATGTGATGGGTGCCCTTCCATGCTCTCTACCACTATGCAGTATCCTGTTCTACTTTCCAACTGACAACACATTTATTTCCCTAAGTCATTTCTCAGTCCTCTAGATACCCAGTTAGCACAAATGCCACCCAGATAGCACAAATGCCCAGGGAACATTGTCATCCCTGCCTCTAAGAACAGGCCTAATGACAGAAAGCAGTTGGTATATAAATACTTCAGCTCCATCCCTGGAGTGGAATATCATGGTTTGCACTAGTGCCCAGAGTTTCTCAGCACGGCTAAGCTCCAGATAGCTGCAGTGGTATTATTGCCTGATAACAACCCTTACTGGCTGACTTCCCATCCTGGTCTCACTTCCTCACTCTTTTATTGGTGTTTTCTGGGATCACTCCAAAATAAACTAACTGTATTCTAACCCTTGCTTCAGGGTTTGCTTCTGAGAAAATCCAAAGGAAGGCAGCCTTTATGAATTTTCTGTTACTGGGAAAAGATACACATTTCCAATATGATTTTCTTCTTGAAGATATAAAGGATCATTCTAACAATTGATATTATTAATTATAATGCAGGGTGTTAGATTTTCTTTTCCTCATGTTCTTTCAGTGTGATTTGATCTTAACTGTGTCTTTGATTTATAATTATATACATATCTGTTTATCAATATAAGTAAACATTTTGTTTAAAATGGTATTTGGCTAGCATCCCCAGTGAAAACTTCCTTATTGCCCACTAAAATACCTTTGAAAGAAAAAACATCAACTAAGAAAAAGGGAAATTAGAAAAAAAAAAATATAAAGAAAATAACATTAGGGTTTAGTACTGGCAGCTTAACACCTAACTCTTGAAAGAATTGTCACTTATTACATAGTAGATGAAAATAAATTTTAAAAAATGAAATTAATGGAAAGTGTTGCCTAGGGCTGCCATAACAAATAACCACAAATTTACCAGTTGAAAGCAACATAAGTTTATTCCCTCGCAGTTTGGGAGATCAGAAGCCCTAAATCAAGGTGCTGGGAGTGTTGGGTCTTTTTTGGAGGCTCTGCAGGAGAATCTGTCCTCTGTCCTTCTCCTATCTTCCAGTGGTTGCCAGAGATCCTTGGTGTTCCTTGCTTTACATTTCTACCTCTTTCTTTGCACAGTCTTCCACTGTGTGTCACTGTGTCTCAAATCTCACTCTCCTTACTTTTCAGAACACACCAGTAATCGGATTTGGGGCCTGCCCTAAATTCAGAATAATGTCATCTTGAAATTTTCAACATTATTACAGTTGCAAAGATTCTTTCCAAATAAGGTCATATTCAGCAGTACTGGGAGTTAAGACTTGGACTTAACTTTTTTGGGTAGACAACTCAACCCACCACAATGATTAAGAGCAAAGAGAGATACATGGAAAAACTAAACCTCCAGTAGCAGAACCTAAAGGTGAATCCAAGGCAGAAAACAGCTAAATAAGATAGGTTGAGAGATGACATCAGTGAGTATGATGAATAGGAGAAGTGCTCCCAAAGGAAGGGAAAAGGATAGAGTTCAGATGTGATAAAGAAGTAATGGAAAGCCAGTCTTCGAATTATAAGAGGATCTGAAGAAGCTCAAGGAGAATACAACCTTTTAAAACAGAAACAATACTCAAGGACATAACCGAAGAAGAATTTTCAGAATAGACGAAAAAGACAATTAACTGAAACTACACTAATTGAAATGCTTCATTAAGATTCAGAGAAAATAATCTTGAGATACCCCTATGTCCTTTCATTAGAAGTGAGAAGAAAATCTTCTCTAACTGTCTGTCCACATTCACAAAAACAAAACACTAAAAGCAAAATACAATTCAAGCCGGCCTTGTGTTTTTTTCTGTAACGTATGAATTGCCACTAAAAGACAATTTCAATATGTGAGGGACAAATTATATAAGTCAGTGGTCCTGGCCTTTTTGGCACCAGGGACCTCTTTTTGGGGAAGATAATTTTTCCATGGACCAGGGGTGTTGGGGATGATGGTTTCCGAATGACACTGTCCCACTTCAGATCATCAGGCATTAGTTATGTTGTCATAAGGAGCATGCAACCTAGATCCCTCACATGCTCATTTCACAATAGGGTTCACGCTTTTATGAGAATCTAATGCTGCCGCTGATCTGACAGGAGGCAGTGCTCACGCGGTAATGTGAGTGATGGGGAGAGGTTGTAAATACAGATGAAGTTTCCGTTGTCTACCGCTCACCTCCTGCTGTGTGGCCCAGTTCCTAATAGACCAGAGACCTGTACCAGTCCACATCCTGGGGATTGGAGACTCCTTCTACAACCAAATACTTTTCCTGCCATCCGAGTTGCATACTTACTGTAAAGAAATTAAAAGAACCTCATGATAATGATAATAATTAAATAGTGTCAAACATGGCAATCACCTGGTAATCACCATGTGTTAAACACATATACGCTCTCTAATAGCACAAAATTAAAGAGATTAAGTAGTTAAATATAAAAGGATTTTAAAAAGTAAAAATAAAACCGAGGAAAATATAACATAAAATGTATTTAATCTCATACAGAAAACTTCTACAGATTAAGTATAATTGAAGAAATCAAAAGAAACGTTAAAGCCGACCACTATCAAAAAATTAGAGTATTTATCAAAAATCATATAAACAAAAGTGAAAGATAAATTGGAGAATAAGTTTTCTACTCACTAAAACAAGTGATTAAAAACCAAAATTAAAAATAAGTATATGTAAATTATAAAAAATTAAACTCCATCAGAAAACACTTACTTCAGCCTAAAGTAATTCAAATAAATAGAAATAAAATCAAAGTGGCCTGAATTATTATTCAGAATGTAATGTTTTAAAAAACAGCATAAGGGTACAATTTTATCAGATGGAAAATAGTTAAGAGACAATAGGGTGAGATCACCTAGGAATTATCATACTGCTGTAGTGTAAATTGATAAAGATTTTCCATAAAGGGATATAGTAACATACAGAAAAATACTTTAAATATTGACATTAAAAAATGACTCAATTTTATGTCTAGGAATTTATTCTGTGGACATAAGCAGAAACAGATGAAGACTAGTTGCTGAGATGTTGATTGCCACGCATTTTTGTAATAGCAAACTACTTGAAAAGAAAAAAAAAGAAATCTGTGGTGTATCAAATGAAGAGTTTTCTTCTTGTCTTTATATTTTTATGTATTTTTCTTGTTTCCAACCAGTGGCTATCATCATTTTAATTGGATGAATATAAAGTGTGTTTTCTTTATCCTGTTGTTGAAAGTTAATATAGGAAAACTGATATATTTTATCTATTTTAATCATATATTAGTTATTATCCTCACCACGTGACGTATATTATCTGAATTAATCATCACAATAACATAATGTTAAGATACTCATTGGAATAACAAAATATAGGTCAGAATATTGAAGTCTTTGAACCTGATTTTGCATCTGAATCTGTATGATTCCACATTTCCAGGCAGTTTCCCACTGAATCCTGGAATGAATGTTGGCAAAAGGAAGGCACTTGCACCTATTTAATCTCGCCCACCTCCTCCAACCTATTCCAGGGAAATTCTCGGGGGAGGTGGTAGGGACCTTGAGCTACATGCCTGACAGGATGCTTAGTACTGCTCATTTCTCAGAGAAAAAGCTTTCAGGTGTTAAAAGTGACCCCCTTTGCTACTCCAGATGGCATTGTTCAATTGCAGCCAATCTATATTTAAAGAAAAGTAAGGGGCACCTGTAGGCTAACCAAAATGTTTTATAGCATTCATGGAAAGCCAACAACCCTATGAATATCAGGAAAAAAAAAATAGTAGCCAATGACTAAGAGAATACTTAAACATGAGAAATGATCATCTCTTCTTATGTAATCCCTAAAATATTTTCTTCAGTTATAGTTCCATATTTGATTATAATAGATCCTATATGATTCACAATATTCCACCCAGATGCACTCTACTCTCCTCCTTCTTTACAGAGAAAAATATATGGCAATGAAAACACGTGTTGACAAGTCATTCGAATTTATATCATCAAAAGTGGCTCCTAGACTATGTTCATGAGGCAGGAATCATTTGCTACACTATTTACTGAAATGTCTTTATTGTTTAGAAAGGATCTTAGGACACACTAAGTGCTTGCTAAATATTGGTTGAATAAAGGAGTGACAGTAAGAAAGAGAAACAAAATAATGGATAAAAGGACATTCGAAAAATGTATGTGCACTCATGTATTCACCAAATATTCGTTAATTGCATAACATATGTGGGACAATCAAGAATGCGTGAACTAAGGGAACCTATGAGAAATAATACTCCCACCTGAAGGAATGAATATTCTAGTACTTATTTTCATAGCTACTGATGAAACATGGAAAGAGACATTGTTAAATAGATTATTAAACTTCCTTGACACTTCCCTGAGACATGAGAATATTTTTAAAATACACCTCAAAGTTAAGCCTCAATATTTTAAAGACATAATTTTTAGGAAATTCATGGGACAAATAATTCATGTGTTTTGTGCAAACTAGCTGAAATTTTTACTCTTGTATTAATAGTTTCATAATTATTTCCTCCAGTAAGTTCTTTTTTTTAAATTTATTTATTATTATTATACTTTAAGTTTTAGGGTACATGTGCATAACGTGCAGGTTTGTTACATATGTATACTTGTGCCATGTTGCTGTGCTGCACCCATCAACTCGTTAGCACCCATCAACTCGTCATTTACATCAGGTATAACTCCCAATGCCATCCCTCCCCCCTCCCCGCTCCCCATGATAGGCCCCGGTGTGTGATGTTCCCCTTCCCGAGTCCAAGTGATCTCATTGTTCAGTTCCCACCTATGAGTGAGAACATGCGGTGTTTGGTTTTCTGTTCTTGTGATAGTTTGCTAAGAATGATGGTTTCCAACTGCATCCATGTCCCTACAAGGACACAAACTCATCCTTTTTTATGGCTGCATAGTATTCCATGGTGTATATGTGCCACATTTTCTTAATCCAATCTGTCACTGATGGACATTTGGGTTGGTTCCAAGTCTTTGCTATTGTTAATAGTGCCGCAATAAACATACGTGTGCATGTGTCTTTATAGCAGCCCTATTCAACATAGTGTTGGAAGTTCTGGCTAGGGCAATTAGGCAAGAGAAAGAAATCAAGGGTATTCAGTTAGGAAAAGAAGAAGTCAAATTGTCCCTGTTTGCAGATGACATGATTGTATATTTAGAAAACCCCATTGTCTCAGCCCAAAATCTCCTTAAGCTGATAAGCAACTTCAGCAAAGTCTCAGGATACAAAATTAATGTGCAAAAATCACAAGCATTCTTATACACCAGTAACAGACAAACAGAGAGCCAAATCAGGAATGAACTTCCATTCACAATTGCTTCAAAGAGAATAAAATACCTAGGAATCCAACTTACAAGGGATGTAAAGGACCTCTTCAAGGAGAACTACAAACCACTGCTCAGTGAAATCAAAGAGGACACAAACAAATGGAAGAACATACCACGCTCATGGATAGGAAGAATCAATATCGTGAAAATGGCCATACTGCCCAAGGTAATTTATAGATTCAATGCCATCCCCATCAAACTACCAATGAGTTTCTTCACAGAATTGGAAAAAACTGCTTTAAAGTTCATATGGAACCAAAAAAGAGCCCGCATCTCCAAGACAATCCTAAGTCAAAAGAACAAAGCTGGAGGCATCACGCTACCTGACTTCAAACTATACTACAAGGCTACAGTAACCAAAACAGCATGGTACTGGTACCAAAACAGAGATATAGACCAATGGAACAGAACAGAGTCCTCAGAAATAATACCACACATCTACAGCCATCTGATCTTTGACAAACCTGAGAGAAACAAGAAATGGGGAAAGGATTCCCTATTTAATAAATGGTGCTGGGAAAATTGGCTAGCCATAAGTAGAAAGCTGAAACTGGATCCTTTCCTTACTCCTTATACAAAAATTAATTCAAGATGGATTAGAGACTTAAATGTTAGACCTAATACCATAAAAATCCTAGAGGAAAACCTAGGTAGTACCATTCAGGACATAGGCATGGGCAAAGACTTCATGTCTAAAACACCAAAAGCAACGGCAGCAAAAGCCAAAATTGACAAATGGGATCTAATTAAACTAAAGAGCTTCTGCACAGCAAAAGAAACTACCATCAGAGTGAACAGGCAACCTACAGAATGGGAGAAAATTTTTGCAATCCTCCAGTAAGTTCTTAATTGAGACTGTTTTTCAAACAGTAACATTTATTAATTATAGGAGAAATTTAGAGTATCAGGACTTTTAATAGACCTTTCTACAGTAAAAGTCAATTTTTTCCCAGCTATAAAATATTTCACTTTAATGTTGACTGTTATAACCCTACAATGAAGGTAGTTATAACTCCATGTTCAGGACTTGTCAATCTACTAAGAAACCAGGCTATATTTAATGTGGTCATCTCACTACAAGAACAAGAAGATTGGATTGACAAGGAAAAGACACCACTTTCAAACAATGTGAAATGGATTCCACCCTCCTTGTCTTGTGAATGAGTGGACAGAGTTGTCTTAGTCAAAAAGGGCAGGCGTTGTCCCCATTTCATCTTTGACAGTGAAGAAAAGTGACAAGAAAAGTGATGAAAAACACATGAAAAGTAAATTGCCATAAATTGGAGTCTCCTTGAATGGAAAGTTTCCTGTAATAAGAATGTCTACTTGGAATAATAAGCCATTGAACCTGGAAGGGGAAGAAGAGAGCATGGCACTTTTGGGAACAAGTCAACTAAATGTAATCCACTGAACCAAAAGATAGACATTTCCAGCAGGGGCTTATCCAGACCTGCTGTTTGTCTCTCTAGGTGATGACTGTCATTGATGTCACAGGATGAATATTTCTTTTGTCTTAACCTGAAGGCTATCTTCATAATACCATTGGGAAGATACAGTCAGGGAATGTATATGTGTGTGGTGTGTGTGTGTGTGTGTGTGTGTGTGTGTGTGTGTGTGTGTATATATATATATATATATATATGGAACCAGTTGCCACAGCCTGTAACCAGCAAAATGGCACAAATGATGAACAAGTCTGTTGCTTCAACTTCCTTTAACCATGAGCCCTATTTTATTACCTGTGACATATCATTTTTGGGGGGGGGGCTGACAAGGTATACATAAAGGCAAATTCACTAGTTTCACATTTCCTGAAGAGAGTCCTCAAAGCATAGCTTTTAAAAAATGGCAGAAGTTGATAGTTTGGGTAAGTGACTACATTAAGCACAGCATCAGTAACGGTGAGGGAATGAAATTGGTGTGGTGTGGTGCTGTGCTGTACCATTTGTCTAACTTGAAAGGCACCTTTCAGATATAAATACTCTGGTCAAAACTGGCCTACAGAGTCAGGAAGATGATGCATATTACTGCAATATTTTTCTACATAAACCAACTAGCAATCTTGATTACGGGGGATATAATTCTTTGACTTTTTCATACCGATCTTTTAAAGTCCTGATAGCATGCACTTTTCTAGAATATATCCTATTACACACACAAACTTTCTATTTAGAAAAGCTTACAAAGAAATGCTTATGACTTTCAATCATTTACTGTCATTTTTAGGGTTGGAAGAATTAATATCAAATAGAAGTACCTTCAACATATCCAATGAGATACACCAAGTTGGAAAAATAATGAATGAGGCAAGCTGTTTAAACTATAATGTGACCCTGGAGGGCATAAGCTACTCTCTGGTAATAGTTAACACAATTATATTAGGTAGAAATGCATACATTTATAGTCTTTGAAATAGTAGTAAATCTTAGCTGTGAAAAAGGAAAGCTCAAGGATTATTATATTTATAGGTGATGAATCTTGCTAAAAAAAATGGACCTCCAAAGAATCACCTTATTGAATTGTAGAAATTAATTTGCTGTTTTGTATGCTATGGCCAAAGGAGTCTGACAAAGATACAGCCATTTTATTAGCGGTTAATGTAGGGAAGGAGATGGAGAGGAGAATAAGGTATTTGATATATAGTAGAGAATGTTCTTTGTAGTATAATGTCCAAAAAATCATTTGGAAGAAGGTAATTACAATTGTTTATATCTGCTTTTTCCTCTATGGATAAAGGTTAGCAAGCAATCCACACAGATTTGTTAAACAAACATATTTATCCACGTATTTATTTAAAACTCATGAAATATCTATATGTGTCATTCACTGTTCCAGGCACTACAGATATAGCATGAACAAAAGGAGGAAGTCTCTGTCCTCATGTAGGTGTCATTCTAGAACAAAGAGACAGATATTTTAAAAACAAGCAAAATAGAATCCATCAGCATAGCAATGAGTGCTGTAGAGAAAAATATTAAGCAAGAAAGGGGATACAGAGAGCAGTGTTGGGGAAGAATAATATTTTTAGTCTTTAGTATAGTCCTCACAGATAAGGTAACATTCCTGCAGTGACACAAATAAATCAATGAGATGCCAAAAGCCACGTGGCTCCCTGGGCCATTCCATTGAACTATGAAGGAAACCAGTCTGTTACAGTCTCCAAAGAGACTTTCATTTTAACTTGATGTATGTGGCTCGACTTATAGTGATAATGACCCTGCCATGCTGGGGGGAGACAACTGAGGATTTGTGTTCTCTTCAAGGAAGAATAACCTGGTATCACGATCACACGTGATATGTTACGCCAGCATCACTTGTCTCAAAGATTTTGCCTACAAAAATGAAGGATGTTTTGTCTTCTGAGGTGATTGCAGTAAACATCATCAAAGCTTGTAATCTAAATCATCACCTTTCCTGAGTTTTTTTTTTTTTTTTTTTTTTTTTTGAAGAAAAAATACCAAGTACAGTTATTTATTTATTTATTTATTTATTTATTTGAGATGGAGGCTCTCTCTGTTGCCAGACTGGAGTGCAGTGGCGCGATCTCGACTCAATACAACCTCCACCTCCCGGGTTCAAGTGATTCTCCTGCCTCAGCCTCCCGAGTAGCTGGGATTACAGGCATGCACCACCCACATCCAGCTAATTTTTATATTGTTAGTAGAGACAGGGTTTCTCCATATTGGCCAGGATGGTCTTGATCTGTTGACCTCTTGATCTGCCTGCCTCGACTTCCCAAAGTGCTGGGATTATAGGCATGAGCCACCATGCCCAGCCACAGTGTTCTCTCTCTCTCTCTCTCTTTTTTTTTTTAAATAGAAGGTAGCTTGTTTTTGAGACTAGATACTGCTGCCTTTCTAAAATATGTTTTAAAAAGCGTCACTTTCTTCACAATCAGAACAGATAATTTAGTTATGAGAAGAAAATAGTGAGTTTATCATATAACTCAAAGTTTGACAGATATATTCACACAGCACAATGTGAGTATGTGATAAGCCAGGGAGAATTTGAGGGCTTTTCTTAAGAAACATTTGGTTTGTATAAAGAAAGTTGAGAAAAAAAATTACTAGCTTTATTCTCCTTGAATAAATATTTCTTTACTGAATATAAAGGAACAGTCATTGAAATTGAAGTGACAGCAATTTTATACAGTTAGGTGAGCTTTATCAGAGATTTTTTCCAGTGGAAATCTTGATGCGGCAAAGACATGAATGTCGTATCCAGTAATGTTCACTGCAAATTCTACTAATGATAGTGATTTTCGTAAAATGTGATTTCACTGATTGGTTCAAAAGGATTCAGAGTGGAATGTGTGAATTTCTAATGTAGTTAATTAGTAGTTTGGACAATTAGTGAACATAAAAATGTAGATCCTTGGGCAGGTTCTATATATGATAGAAGTTGCATGCATTTTGTGCATTAGACCACCACCAGGATCAACATAAATGTAAATGGTAATATGAATATGACTATTTAATATATATGGTTATTTCTATAAGCTCCTTGAACTAAAGCTATTCCGTGAAAATAACTTAGCTGGTAAATTTTGTAAAAATATATAATTCTTGTGTAACATTAGGATGACTACAGAATTAATATTAATTGTAATTACATTTTTCCTATTCTATATTTGTTAGCAAAATTGAATTTCAGTGGCTCACTTATTCAGCAATTTTGTGTTTTGAGGATATTGGTTGAAGAAAGATGAATAGATGTTGCAATATACTTAATTTAGGTCCTGTAGAAACATTCTCTGAGATTGAGAGCTGTATATGGGAATTTTACTGGGAGGTGCTTCCAGGAGAGAGCTAAAACATGGAGAAACAGTAATTCCATAGTGGAAAAACCTGGCAGATGCTAGTTTCAGCAAATGACCAAGGTCAATGTCACCACTGGTAAGTTCTGCAGATATCATGTACCCCTCAGAAGATCCAGTGAGAAGAGCACTTCCCCTCGGAGGTAATTTTGTTCCATTGATTAACCCCAGACTGATTATGAGGAAATATTAAACACAAATTGAGAAAAGTACTACAAAATACTCGGCCATAGCTCGTTAAAATTGTTGAGTTCATTAAAAACAAAGAAAACCTGAGAAATCATCACAGATTAGAGGAGACTAAAGAGACAGGATGACTAAATGCAATGTGATATCCTAGATTAGATCTTGGAAGAACAAAGTAACACCAGTGAGAAACACTGAGATCTAAATAAAGTCTTTAGGTCCATTTAACCATGCTATACATTGGTTAAGATAAAGACACATAAATGATGTTCAATGGGTATGAAGTTTCAGTTATACTAGTGGAATAAATTCTAGAGATCTGCTGTACAACATAGTACCTGTCATGAACAAGGTGATATGGTACATTTCAAAATTTGTGAGGTGGATAGATCGTCTGCTACATATTCTTATCAACCTCCCTCCTCCCCGTCCACCCCAAAATAAACAACAAAAATAACACAAGGGAACTTTGGGAGGTGTTGGATATATCTGTTTCCTTGATTGAGAGGATGGTATCATGGGTGTGTGCATATGTTCAAAGTCATCAAACTGCACACATTAAACAGGTACAGTTATCTGTACATCAATTATACCTTTAAAAAGCTGTTAAAAAACAGTTATATAAATGTCAATTGTATATAAATCCCCCCAAAGGTGAGAGAAATTGGGTTGGACCATGGAAAGCAAACAAATTCCAATTGCAGTTGAGGCTTCAGCTGATTCTATGGGCAGCTCTCGGGCTGAGTGACCCTTTGGAGTTATTACAAAAAGAGGGAGGGGGTCTGGGCCTTTGTGTCCTTGCCTCAGTCAGTCATTTGCCAATGCTGACCCCTGGGATGCGCCATCATCTTGGACAACTCAACACATGGCTCAACTATCAACATTCAGCAGCTGACATGCTCATCAGCTTAAGGAAGGAACTAGCCTTGAAAAGAGAACCTGGACAGGGGAAACACCCTCATCTGACAATACTCATTTCTTGGTCTTGAGTTGCTACCAAATAACCTTCATTAACATTTGACTTCTCTTTGCCTAGGTGTCTGTCTGTAAAAAATAGGTCCTATCTGGAAAAAACCAGACTCTATCTTTCTCTTAAAACACCAAGCTGATTTATATATTCAAGAACTTTTTCTCTTCTCCAAGTCTCTATGGAGCAAAATGAAATGTCCAGAGAATTAAATGATAAATAGTTTGATGAAACTGAATGGTAATATCAATAAAAATGTGTGTATATGTGTATGTGTGTGTACACATATGCATAAAATAAGTCCGATTCCAAGGTTAAATAGATATTCTGTAAACTCTACAGTTCCTTTGGGGATAGTGGAGAATGCTCATAGAGAAGTTTTAGGAAAGTTGCTAAGGGCACTTATCTCTAACTAGCATAAAGGAAGACAGTTGAATGCAGTGAAGAAAGCAGAATAAGGATATTATTTTTAAAATTTACACTGGGATTATGGAAATATTTATATTCGAATATCATCTTGTGATTCACATTATTTTTGAAAGTCCTATCAATGGAGTTTTAAGAATTCTTTTAGATATTTTGTTTTTTTAATACTTGACAATACTTTATCTTTTTCATACAAATACTAAACTTAAATGTGAATACATTAACTGTTTTAAAATAATTGCTCCTTTTGTAATACTGAGAATATTTTCAGTTATTAATTTTAATTAAAGAAAGGATTTTAGAATTGTGCATCTTTGTGTTTACACTATGTGATGATATATCAAAACATTAGGAAACAACATCCCTAGGTTTCTTTGGTGGAAATTAATATTCTTGTCTCCACAGACATATTCCACCAATTCTAAAAGTTCCTTGATCATTTTACAAACCAACTAGTAGATTGTAAGGGAACAATAGCCTTTCGAACATAGGATTATAAACTGATGGCTGCATTTCTCGGACTTGAATCACTGCCAAACAATCTTTCATCTACATTTGGTGTTCCTATCAGCAAAACATAGATTCTATCTTTCTCCTAAAGAATCAAGCTAAGGTAGTTGAGAGATTTGAGAATTTCCTTTAGCTCCTAGGAGAAAACATTTTAGAAATAACTTGTCATCGACTTCTACATCAGTGATTATTAAACTAGGGCTCATGGATCTGAGTGCCTTAGTAGCGTGTCAGGGTAACGTCTGAACCCCCTGAATAATGCATTTTGTGTGAATGGAAACATTTGCCTGGGGGTAGGAATCAACAGTTTTTACTAAATTCTTAACTTGATTTCTGCCCCTCAAATTTTAAGGCCACTGTCCTCTACACAGTATGTTTTTCAGATATCCAAACCAGATGCTCCTTGTCTGAAATGCTGTCTTTGGCAAGGAATCTGCAGAAGAATCAAAGGTCACACATAAGACAAATTTTACTCCTTGAGTTTGATGGAATACACTTCTTCTTAGCCAAGTCTTCTTCTCCCTGGAGTCTTGTTACCCTCCAAGGAAGAACCTTCAAATGGAAACAAAAGTCTTTTTTTCTGAGGTCATCTTTTGTTCTTCACTTATGGTTCTGCCCTTGAATGAATGTAAAGACATTTTGATTATATGTCTCCACTGTTTGCACCCTTCTCTTAATTATTTCACGACTTAAATAAAGGTCCGTGTTCACACCATAGCAGTCCTTTCTTTCTTTCCCAGTTCACATCTGGGCAGCATTTGAGTTTAGAGCAGCATTCATTTTCAAGAGGGCCCCAAACGTATCTACTTACGGCGATTATCAAAGCATCATTTGGGACTTACCTCTCCCACACCTCTGAACACTGCCCTGAATTTTTACTAGACTATGACGAGTCCCTAATCTTATCAGTGACCCCTGTCTCCACCCAGGTGGCCTCTTTTTAGATGGAACTTCCAGCCATAATTAGACACAGCTGTGTGGTGCCTGTGTCTGCCCTGTAAGATAAGCCTCACGGGAAGGGCAGTGTCTCCACACCACTGTCATCCCTAAAGGGTGAAGTGCATGTCTACCCCAGCAGCCTTTAGGAACACAAGGGGTAAAGAAACTCCTGATATGAAGGAAAGGTTTGCTATAACGTTTGTTTTTCTCTCCTAATTTATCGCTCAGCCTTGGGCCAGACAGCAGTTTAAAGAATGCAGGTTGGTGGAGAACTTTATGAAGGCTAAGAGCACGCATTACAATCACAAAATTTTCAAGGCTCACAAAGCTTGCATAATTATACTGGCTGCTGAGGCCTTCCGGCACTTTTCAGCTATAATGGCAATCTGGCTAATTTCCCACTGGCTTAATCTATAACTTCAAAGACTCCTAAAGCAGTTACAATTATTCTGTTTGCTTTTCAGGTGACCTACACCATTGGTATTGAGCGGCCAAGTTCTCAGGTTGATTAATTAGAAGAGTTCAGTTTTAATTTAGGAATTTTATTCTAAATATTTTTCTTTCTAAAAATAATCTCTAGTTGACACAGTAGCAAAACACTTCTCAAGAGTCACTTTTGCAAGGTAGAGGACAGTTGAAGACCAACTGTTGTTCAATTTTATTTTAACTGCAACTTCTTCTTGAGATGTCAAATAATATATGTTCAGAATATAAAGCTTGGAAAATACACAAAGAACATAAAGAAGAAATATGAAGTCATCAACTACTCCACTGCTCAGCCATAACCACTATTAATATTTTCTTGTATTCAATAATTAATTCAGTAGATGCCAAGTAGGCGACCAGGCACTGTGACAGACTAGGTGTTGAGGATCACTTAGTGATTTTTTTTTAAAGTATATTTTTGGCCAGGCACGGTGGCTCATTCCTGTAATCACAGCACTTTGGGAAGCCGGGGTGGGTGGATCACCTGAGGTCAGGAGTTCAAGACCAGCCTTGCCAACATGGATAAACTCTGTCTCTACTAAAAATACAAAAATTAGCCAGGCGTGGTGGTGCGTGCCTGTAATCCCAGCTACTCGGGAGGCTGAGGCAAGACAATTGCTTGAACCCAGGAGGCAGAGGTTGCAGTGAGCCGAGATGGTGCCATTGCACCCCAGCCTGGGTAGCACAGTGAGACTAAGTCTAAAAAAAAAAAAAAAAAAAAAAAAAAAACCACTATATTTTTACATATACATAAATATATTACATATCCATTTTCTTCATATTCTTTTCCTCTTTTAAAAAGTCAAGTTAGAATCGTGGGTGTCTTTTATATTCTGCCATTGTTTTTTGTTCGTTTGTTTGTTTGTTTTTCTCTACTTTATTCCATGACGTTCCCCATGCAGTTGCACATTTTTTAAAAGCATTATTTGAATGACTGTGTAATATCTCATCCTATGGGTTATTATAATTTAGACAATTCCTCATTCTTGGGCCTTTACTTTATACATGAAATGAAATGAAATGAACCCTGGTCATCTTTCTCCTCCTGTATTTTAACCCTTTCCTCACTTTGAAACTTCTCATGTTTACCTCCTCTGAAATTTTGATTCTCAACTTCTTTTCCATGTTTTCTGCCTATGCTTTCCTTTTTCATAAAAAATAAAAAATAAAAAATTTTGACTCCTCTTAAGGCATTAGGGGGAAAAAGTAGAAAAATACTGGAGAGCTTTCCTTCGAATGCGAAGTGGAAGATGATAATTTGATTTTGCTTAATATAACTCCTATAAACTATAATAGATTTTTCAAAATAAAGTATGTCGTGTTCAGTACATCATAGCTATTTATTAAATGGTTAATATTGCCAATAAAGATAAATTATACCAAGTCCCTAACATAAAACACAAATATGAATTAATGTGTGAGTTTTGTAGTACATATCCATACTGACATAAATAAATGATCGAGTAAATGAAGGGTTAATAAATAAGAGAAAAGGAACAAATCTTTTTTACAAAAGAACTGCAAATAATACGTGTGAAATGGAAGTGAAAAATGGAGTATCATCATTAAACCAGCATGTAATAATTCTTCCAGGCAATTGATGTATGATAAAAATCAGTGGGCAAAGGTTAAAGAGAAACAGGATATTTACCTAGCCTCAATGCATTTTATCCAAAATATTTATTACTTACTCTGGTGGTTTTAACATTTGACTATGGATTCTTTCACACTCCTCCTTCCAGAAGGAGAAACTTAACTCCTCTGCCCTTGAGTATAGACTAGATTTAAAAACTGAAATCTAAGGAATAGATTATGGAAAGAGAAACTTAGTGACTGTTTAGGATACCATCAGACAGCACATTATCCAAGTGATCAAGGTTAACCTCAATAATAAGTCATATTGTTGTCACCCTCCGACTGATACGCGATGAGAGAGGCAACTTACTCTCAGCGAAATAGTGTCCCTCAACACGTATAATCCTTGTCCAATCATGAAAACACATCAGACAAACCAAAATTAAGAGACACTGTATAAAATAAAGGACCAAGGCTCTTCACAAGTGTCAAGGTCATGAAAGACCAAACAAACAAACAAACAAAAAAGAGCACGAAATTCTCAGTTTGGTGGAGATTGAGGAAACACATTGTGACAAAGTGTTATGCTAGATTGCATCATGGACAAGAAAAAAGACATTAGTGCAAAATCTGATGAATTCTGAAATAAACCTGTAGTTTAGTTAATAAACATTCTATCATTGTTGATTTCTTAGGTTTCATGAATATGTCATGATTATGTAAAATGATAATATTAGCTGTAGCTGGGTGAAGACATAAATGAACTCTGTATTACTGTTGTGATTCTTGTCAATCTAAAATTATTTCAAAATATAAATGTTTTCAATAGTATCCTCATTGTTTATTAAAATTTGTTCATAAAGCTGTCAAGTGTGTTTAAATACTGTAGAGAGTTTGTTAACAATTCAATGAGGTTGAGCATATGTAAGAGATTATAATTATCAACATATTGTCCTGCCATCTGATTGAACTAAGCTGGAGCATCGTGCCTCCTAATCTGCTCCGTTATGATTTAGGGATTGTTTTCTGCTTTTCTTACTTTTGGTTTGTTTTTGTAGATTAGGGAAATACAACCATTGAGTCCTCTCAAATAATTCGTTCTAATAAGCTCTTTGATCCTGTCATATTAAAGCCTACAAGCAAAGTTGATGCTTAGTGCTATGTCCCAGAGGACTTACTTCAAACGACTCAGAACAACAAAGGAACAGATTATTTTACTTTTTTCCCTTTTTGGTATAGTCAGGCTGTTAGTACTATGTCTTGCAAGTTTCAGCAAGTAGATTTTTGAGAGTGGAACTCCAAAAGTCAGAGTATAAGAAATGAGAATTACTCATTGCTACTGTTCAATAACTTGATACAGTTTCTTATAAAAATGAGTGATTTATATATTTCCTAATTTTGCAAACTATGAAGATTTTATCAACATGTTAACAGTAAAGAGACGTAAATAGAAGGTGTTACATAAAACTAATTAGCATTTTTGAGATTATATCGAGCATCAAAATTGACTTTCTCATTCTCAGATCCTTCTCTGTGAAAAGGATAAGTAATTTTGAGTGTGGCTTACTTAATCTTTAATTACAATGAGAAATAAGAAGAGGACATTTTCAATCTTAAATTGGGAAGAATCACATAAATCTCTAACATCTTTCTACTAACTTTGATATTTGACCAAAAGGAAAAATTTATTTGCTTTTAACTATAAGGAAGTATCACTGAAAAGTGTTCAGAATCTTGTCAAGACTTCTTTTAGCCATTTGTTTATTTTATTTATAAGCATTATTTTTATGAAATGTTAATTTTATTTATATATGTGTGTGTGTATGTATGTGTGTGTGTGTGTGTGTGTATATATATATATATATATATATATATATATATTTTTTTTTTTTTTTTTTTTTGAGACAGAGTTTCGCTCTTGTTGCCCAGGCTGGAGTGCAGTGGCGCAATCTCAGTTCACTGCAACTTCTGCCTTATGGGTTCAAGTGATTCTCCTGCCTCAGACTCCCGAGTAGCTGGGATTACAGGTGCCTGCCACCACGCCCGGCCAATTTTTTGTATTTTTAGTAGAGACGGGGTTTCACCATGTTAGCCAGGATGGTCTCGATCTCTTGACCTTGTGATCCGCCCGCCTCGGCCTCCCAAAGTGCTGGAATTACAGGCATGAGCCACTGTGCCCGGACGAAATGTTAATTTTAAAACAGAACAAATGTTATCATTTTGGTTTTGCCACGTACTATATATAAGTTCCTGGAGGAATTTACATAACCACCTCATGCCTCAGTTTTCTTGCTCCTGAAATATAAATTATGCAATTTTCAGTCACAGAGGATTATTGGAATAAAACATGTAAATGATAAGTAGCTGCTTAATAAATATCAGTATGCATACTCCCTAAGGACTAATTATTTTCTATATATTCCTTTCAAGTTAAAATGTGGAAAACGATAATTTGCAATTCTATAAAAATAACATTTAATACAAATAATATATTAGAGAAAAAACGTATTGTTTTAAATATCTAGTGTTATCAACAAATGTATGTACATACTCTAGTGTGAGATTTGCTTCAGACTCCCAGGCTGAAAGTTTACATGGCTACATTTCAACTTTATATTTAACAACAGAGAAATTCCTCTCCATGTCTGGGCAGTTACCCTCATTTTAAGCCTTCCCAAGGTATGCTTGGATGTTGAAGATTGCAGACCCTATATGGGCAAGACCACCAGCTCTGAAGCCAGCCAAAAATGAAACCACATTGTTGCTTCACCTCTCCTTTGAGAAAGTTACTAAGCCTTTGGTAGAGTAGTTCTTGTTCGCAAAACAAGCCCTTAGGGTACTGCTGTGATGTGTAATGAAATTAAATTATGTGAAATAACTAGTGTAAACTATGTATCATTGTAAACACGTAACAACTGTTAGTTCTCCTGCACTCATTCATTTATGAAACAAATGTTCACTTAAAGTGTTTTAGTATCCATATAACCCATTAGATGAATTTCTGGGACAACTCCCACATATAATAGAATAAGTCTCTGTGTCCTTGGGCCATGCTGAGGTAGGCTTATTAAAATAGGTGTTTATTAAATATTTTAGAAAATAAAGGCAGGGAAGACGTACAATAATAAAGGAATTAAATAGTGTCAATATATGAAATCAAAGCAGAAATAATTTATACTAGTTCATTCTCACATTGCTATAAAGAACTACCTGGGGCTTGGTAATTTATGGAGAAAAGAGGGTTAATTGACTAACAGTTCTGCAGGTTGTAAAGGAGGCATGGCTGGAGAAGACTCAAGAAACTTACAATCATGGAGGAAGGCAAAGAAAGGCACGATCTTCATATGGCGAGCTAGAGCAGGAGGAAGAGAGAGGGCAAAGGGGGAAGCACACACACTTTCGAACAACCAGATCTCCTGCTAACCCTATCACAAGAACTGCCAGGAGGAAGTTTGCCCCCATGATTCAATGACCTCCGACCAGGTCCCTCCTTCAAAACCGGAAATTATAATTTGACGTGAGATTTGGGTAGAGACTCAGAGGCAACCATATCAGTATTGCTTAGTAAGCAAGGAAGAACTATAATTATAAGGCATACTATCTCTGAACAAAGAAAATGATGATTTTATACAGTGTTTGGGGAAGTACAGAGTTCAAGGATCTGCAGGCTTTTAGAAGCAGTAGTGTTGAGAGACTGGTTGACCTTTCAGACCCTTACAAGCATGGCCACTGGAGCCAGGGGGTTGCTGATTTGCTGTCTGATTAAGGAAGACAAGTTGTTACTGAAAGACTGAGAAGGTTTAAAAGCAGTTCTGATGAAGACTTGGATTCAAGACCAAAGAAAAGGTAATCTATCTTACTTCTTTCTTGAACTTGGAGGATAGAAATTGCTTATTCTTAATAAGAGAGTTCTTCAAGATTTGCAAATACTTCAAATTCAGCTGTTAACTGAACATCTCCTGCTACTTGTCCATATGTACATCATGCCTTTTAGCCACATCGACTGAGACTTTTCCTAAAATCATGCCCTTATGTGTATGCACATTCCAGGTACCCATTCCTTATCATCCTTCCTCCATGTGGTAAATTGCCAATCATTCTTTACAGCTCAGTTCCAATGTCATGACATTTGTGAAGCTTCCCCCAGCCACACATACTTGCTAATTGAAGTATTCTCTGATCATTCCTCCACCCACCTCCCAGCCTAGACAGTGATTAAACCTTCTTTCCTTGAGTTCACATACAACCTTGAAACAACTCTAGTCAATCATTTCTCACTGCATATTGTAGTTATGTTATTATGTGTGTATTTGTCTTCCTCTCTGCATGCTAATTACCACGAAGGCAGGCTTTGTTTTGCACATTAAAAAAAAATCTATTGCCTGGTTTCCTGTCTGTAGGTAGGTACTCAATAAATGTCTACATGGATAATAAATGTATCATTTCACTTCTGGGCAGTAATTCAGTGATTTATTTTCATCTTTATTTCATTTCTATTTAGTGAGAGAAGGATGAGATTAAATGATTTTCTCAAGTTTACACTTTTAGAAGTGGCAAAGCTCGCAAATCCAAATTGCAAGTGTCGTTATCTTTCGTTTCCCCAATATAAAGTGAAATCATGGAATAATATAGAGCAGCTTCTCTCGATAGAGGACTCAAGACAACCACTAAGAATCTTTCCCACAAGCAGTGAGGAAAATGCAGCAGTACAAGCAGTATATTCTGTCAGTGTCAATGGCCATAAGAAAGCCTCAACACCATGGTCAGAAGGAGATATTTCCAGAGGGAGGTTTCCAACATGCATAAACTATAGCAAGTTGCATAGTTGACAACATTTCTCCTCCATGAGACTACTACCCTCCTAGGGTAAGGTAAACTGAGAAGCTTCAACAACAGACCTTTGTTATTATTATGAATGTATTATTAATATAGTTCCACAACCCTGGTGACTGCCAGAAATCTGAAATTAAGGTATTGAGGAGTTTGAGTCCCTTTGAGGGCTGTGAGGGTGAATCTGTTCCACGCCTTTTACTTAGCTTTTGGTGGTTTCTGGCTTCTTTGGGGTTCCTTGACTATGGCAGCCTAACTACAGTCTTCACGCGGTATTCTTCCTGTGTGTCCAAATGTCCCCCTTGTATGAAGTCACCAGTCACATTGGGTTAGGAGTCCAGGTGACTCCAGTAGGGACTCATCCTAACTTAACCAGTTCCATCTATTATAATACAACAATTCTATTTGCAAATAAGGTGACATTCTGCAGTACTGGAGATTAGAACGTCAATGTATGAATTTGAGGAAGACCTAAGTCAACTCAACAGAAGCCAGAGCTCTTCAAGGAAGACCAGACAGTCTTCAAAAGAGAGATTTTGCAAAGAAGCAGAAGAATATAGTGTATGTTAGAAGGTAGGCAATGAGAGTGGAGGGATTTGTGTCAATCACCTTTGCTATAAAGGTAGTCTCTTGGCATGAGAGGAAACTAGACTGGGGTGGAAACCAGGAGACCTCCAATAATTTCTGTAACTGCTTCGAGTCTCTATGCAAGTACCTGAGGCGTTCATCAGGGTTGTGGAAACTACATTAATAACACATTAATTATAATAACAAACATTACATACAGCTTGCCAAACATCGTTTTAAACACATTGTTTATTTCAATGTTTAGAATTCTTAATACAACTTTATGAAGTAGCTACTGTGTTTGATCTGTATTGCAGGTGATTAAAGTGGCTCATCAACAGATTAAATAGTTTGCCCTGGATCACACAGTTTGTAAAATCCAGATCATAATTTGAATTCAGGCAACTGGGATTCAGTATATGTGCCATATTGCCTGATACTTAGACATACATCATTTACTTCCTTTTCCTTTCTTCCCTTTTCTTCCTGTCTCTTCCTTTGATTTTAATTATTTTCCTTTCTCTTCTCTTTCCTCCCTTTTTCCTCCCTCTCTCCCTTCCTTCCTTCCTTTCTTCCTCCCTCCCTTCCCTTCCTTTCTTTCTCCCTCCCTCCCTCCCTTTCTTCCTTCCTTCCTTCCTTCTTTCCTTCCTTCCTTCCTTCCTCCCTCCCTCCCTCCCTCCTTCCCTTCCTTCCTTCCTTTCCTGTCTTCCTTCTTTCCTTTCCTGTCTTCCTGCCTTTATCTGCCTGCCTGCCTGTTGGCCTTACTATAAATTTGCAAGGAGTGAAACCAAAAATTAAAAATAAATATTGAGCTTTGTTTCCTTGATATTTCCTTTATCACCAAAAAACTTATTTTTTTTTCTTGCTCATGCACATTCAAGTTAACTATTCAATAAATGTAAAGTGGATTATTGTTGTATTTCCAAGAATGGAGGTAGGGTATGTTTGATTTCATATACTGGCCTGTTCTGACTCTATCAATTGCTTTGACCTGTCAAACTCTACCCTTAACCCCTAGGGGTAAGTGGGAAACTAAATTTATACTTTCTACTTCAATATCCAAATCCAGGGTCCTTCCTGCCACATGACTGTCAGAGCAAAAGCATCAGGAAATTCTAAATCTAGTTTGTCTCCACAGCTTATATGCAGCTGTCATTATAAATAAAGTCTAGTGTCACTCTCATCGAACTTGAAATTTAACACGTGCTTTTGCCACTCAATGAGGGATTTCCTCTAACACACTTACTACGTAAATCTACTGTTCTCCAGTGGTTTTACTTTGGTATTATACTACTATAAAAGCACATTTGGGGACAAAGTATTAATGATATAAAAGAGTAATAATGAGCCTTAAAAATAAGGCTGAAAATTCCACAGAAACAGAATCGTTTTTTATGACACTTGCCATTTTTATCTCCCAAACCAGAATTATTACTCAAAAATTAGACATCTAGATGAAAAATATCTGGAATGGAAAAATAAGATAAAGTTAACTGTTTGAGGCCTAAAATTTATTTCAAAGCCTTTGTTAATAAAGATGAAGATTTTTGTAAAGATAACATTTATGTAATATATTCCTTTTTACATTTTGTGATATACTCTTTTTATAAGACTTCCCAATTAATTTGCAATTTAAAATGACATGCAGACATATTTTAGTAGCAGAAAGTTCCCCTATCTGGGATAAATAAGAAAGACATAAATAGATTTGTTTATTTCATACTTCATGCATCATAGTCATCAAATATGTGCATGAAAAACTTTTAATGTCTTCTACCCCTTTAATTTTTACCGTATTCAGCCAATATTAAGTGCTAATTTGAATTACTTTATATATATAGATCTATCTATCTAGTGCATATATAAACATTATATATACCATATATGTATGGCATCAATATTGCAGTGTTTAGCATATGAACCTCGCATCATAGTTCCAGGAGATGTTTTAGAAGTTTATCTATCTACAGTGTTTTCAGTCAAAATTTAATTTCATATCTTAAAAAATTAAGTTTTTTTATTGAAATCTAAAATCACAAGCACTAGCATCGAGCTAGTGTCTTCATAATCCATGAGTATTCAAGACTGCAAAAAAGCATAGATTAGTCACATTCTTGATGGCAAGCCACAGGAACTGAATACTGATTTCTCAGACAACCAGGGAATGTATTAGAATGTCAGGTAATCATTTAATTGATAGGACAATGGAAGGGTAAGCTTGGTAAAATGACAAAAGGCAAGATTTTGCACTAGAAGTTAGGTAGTAAGAACAACGGCCAAGGTCATGTTTTAAGAAGACTCTGGTCCTTCTTTTGCTCCTTGAGGATTCACTATCCTTAGAGAAAATGCGTGATTGCCTAAGCCCAAGTTAAAAAAAAAAAGAATAAATTGACCTACAGAGTTTTTGTAGTGGGAATAGGTACTTCCCCACCTAAAATAGTCACAATAATAAATTATTCTTCAAGAAAGAACAAAATGAATTAAGAAAGTGTGAATAAGAAAAGAAGGACAATTCAAAAGTGACTAATATCCAATATGATATAATGCGTGTGTGTGTGTGTGTGTGTGTGTGTGTGATGGTCTTCTCTGCTAATAAAAATAATATCAGCCTGCTCATATAAAAAGTATAACTATACAAATGCTTTAAAATCCAATCTCTAAAGACTCAAAGGCATCAAAATGCCACATAAAGTGTGTGTTTAGACTCAGGAGATGAAAATTGGACTATACCACCTCTAACCTATTACACAGAGCATGTGATTTTGCTGCTTGATCTTTAGTTCCTTTTGTTGGAAAATGAGATTTCTATAAAACTGACAACATAAAATGTTGTGAGATGAGAATATTTTATATAAAAGTCATTTCCAAAATACAGAACACCACACATAAAGTTAGTTTCTCATTATTCAGATTCCTTTGGGTCTAACGAGGGAACCTGATTTTTCTTTTTTTTTCTCTTAAGAATAGATCTTCTGTGCTTGCTCATTTCACACCAGAAAAACTCCCAAACAGGCCTCTGAAGACTATGAAACGTTTTCCTTTGGCTAAGAGAGAAGTGTCAGTAGAACTGAAGAAGCAGTCATAAAATTATTTTTTTAAGTGGAAACAATTATCTTAACTAGTGAAGAAAGTCAGCTTCATGATTTTAGCCCTAAGCAAAGGTATGGCTCAGTCATTTTTATTTACGCCTTTAAAAAGCCTCCTCATTTTGTCCTTTTTGTGACTTTTTTTCAATTAGCTTGGATATATTTTATACCGCCCTGCAAGGAATTTTATAAATTGTGTATTATTTTTCTTTTTCAAATAAAAGGGTTTATAAGTCCCAGATTTCTCCCACTCCATGTGGCCATTATTAGTCTTCCCTGGGGGCTTTTTTACCCCCTGCCCTCCAACGTGAGGCTTAACGGGGATGGTTCTTGCAGTCATAATTGAAAATTAACGATGAGAAGCAGTCCCAAACCACACCATTCCCTTTTTCCCTCCTCAGTCCAAAAAGTGTACAATGCAGATTTTATTTCAGGGACTGGAGAGGTGATTAATCGTCATGGGGTCTTGACACTGGCTTCAGATAAGTGGCGCAGTCTGGCAGTAACACAAATATGTGGACACCATTCCCATTAATCTCTGAACACCACATGGAAAGGCAAAAGTCTTTGTGAGGCCTCCATAAAGGGAGTTATTATTACGAGGCCAAATTTTCTAAAAAGAAAGACTAATTTGTAGCCTCTGTGAACCTATCCAAGAGCAGAGGAATTCCTACACTCTACTTATTATAAGGGGACTTTTTCTCCAAATAAGAAGATGTAAATGGAGTGTGAGGGTGAAAATCAGAAAACAGAAGTATGAGGGAACTGACAATGAAATGCACAGAATCATTACTACCGGTCTGTGAGAACTATGAGGCTGGCCAGGAACGTGCTTTTGGATTGCTACAGCTGAAGCACACAAATGGCCCCTAATGTATGCTGAGTGAATAGAGAAATGGAACATTGGCATTTTGTTAGGATGCAATACTCACATTTAGTTGTTTATAACTGCAAATAAGATAAATGAAATAATATTAATGTTATCATTGATATTCTGATCTTTGTACTCTTATTACACAATTTCTGCTATCTATAATGTTATGATGATGATAATAATGTTAAACAATGCCCTGTTCATCCACCTGGAAACTCCAAATGCATTGTCTTTCAGGTTGACTCATAATTCCCTTTCTAAATGAAGTCTGTTACCTCTTATTTATTGTTGTTACTGCATGGAGTTGTTCATTTATTTACAGAAGTTGCAATTATATTTTTAGATACTTTGATTACCCTAAGAGTTTCTTGAGACACAAATCATGAAAAGTTTTTTGTTTGTTTGTTTGTTTTTACCATCAGTGGTGTCGCATCTATCAGGTGCTCAATAAATGTTTGTTGAATGTTTCCTTCTTCCTCTGACTTAGTTGTCTGTCTGTAGGAGAAAGTGTCTCCAAATTGTTAAATATATAGTTTTTGTGTGATCTTTTCTGGATAAGACATTTCTATTCCTTAGTGAGAGGTAGATGCTTATCTCGGGGACTATATAAACGTTGTCATTCCCTTTTATCCTTGTGTAAACATGACACCCTCTCTCACAGTAGCGCATATCGGCTTTGTTGAGTTTGAGATGGCATAAAATTATTCTTGTTTAACTCTGGATTGTTCAAAGAGGATAACTAGACACAGTCTCATCGTTTCATAGGCAAGCAGTATTTAATCTGTTTTTTAAAATATATTTATTTCTAAATACTATTCATATTTATTTATACTATGAAAAGACACTATTTTACTAACTATTCAGTAATCTAAACCTTCTATGTTACTTAAATAAACTTTGAAAATTAACAGCAAGTGGTATTATTCTTTTTTTTTTTTTTTTTTTTTTTTTTTTGAGACGGAGTCTCGCTCTGTCGCCCAGGCTGGAGTGCAGTGGCCGGATCTCAGCTCACTGCAAGCTCCGCCTCCCGGGTTCACGCCATTCTCCTGCCTCAGCCTCCCGCGTAGTTGGGACTACAGGCGCCCGCCACCTCGACCGGCTAGTTTTTTTTTTTTTTTTTTTTGTATTTTTTAGTAGAGACGGGGTTTCACCATGTTAGCCACGATGGTCTGGATCTCATGACCTCGTGATCCGCCCGTCTCGGCCTCCCAAAGTGCTGGGATTACAGGCTTGAGCCACCGTGCCTGGCAGTATTATTCTATTTTATAAACTTTGTTCTTTGAAATATTTCAAATGAAATATATTCTAATGAATATAGAAGAGTCATAAAACATATATTTTAAAAATATTAATAAAATAAAAGCCCCCTAAGCATCAACCAAGGTAAGCATATGAGTTATGTTCATGATTCTGAACCCTTCTTTCCCAGTAAGAGTAATCATTGCCTTGACTTTTGTGATAATCATTACTTTGATTTATTTTATGTTATCACCTCTACATATATCTATATACTATGTATTATTTTAAATAGCTAGGTCTGGGGCCTCATATAAATACAGTCAGTTGTGTGCATTCTCATGTTACTTATTTCTTTTCCTCATCAATATAAATTCAATCTATGTTGGCAGCTGTAGCTTAATTCAGCCATTTTAATTGTTATTTATAATTGTATTACTAGACTCTATTTTATTTATCTATTTTATTTTATTTCACATTTAAGTTATTTATTTTGGGCTATTTCAAGCAATGATCTTCTAAAAATCCTTTTAAATGTCTGCTGACATATATACAGTTTTTGTTTTTGTTTTTTTAAGGGCATATATGGAGGGATGAAAAGCATATATTTAGCTTTCTTAGGTCATGTTAAAAATGTTTTTCCAAAGTAGTTTTTCTAATTAACTTCCTTCCAGCACTCTACGAGTGTTTCCATTATTTAAGCTCTTCACCAACACTTTCAGCTACCACAATTTATGTTTTTGCATATTAGTAGCTGTATAATAATATAAAGGTCTTAAACTGTAGTCCCATGATTATTGACTTTTATTATATTTTATGTTTATTTTTGCTATTTGGTTTTTCATTTTAGTGAAGCATCTTTTAAAATATTTTGCTTATGTTTCTCTGATAAATTAAGTTGTATTTTAAATTCAACTTTTAGTTCTTGATCTTATGCATAAATATCATTAATTTTTGTGTATTGACTTTGTATAATACCTCCTTGTTATAGTAACTTACAAATTCTAAAAGTTTTCAGTTTTTGTTAGATTCCCTACAATAGAACTAAGATATTCTACATTTGCAGACAGCAAGGTGGCAGTGTCTTGATTGTTTTACTTTCTAGTCATGTGTCTTATATTTTTTACAGCCTTATTGAAATGGCTAGGTCCTCCAGGACAATGTTGAATATCACCAATAAGTATTACCTTAGTCATAAAATGTATTAGATGTCCTTTATCAGTTTTAGGAAGTTCCATTTTATTTCTAATTTGATAAGAGTTTTTTATGAAGAATAGGTTTTGAATTTTTCCAAGTGATTTTTTGTATTAGCATAACTGTATTTCTCTTTTTTCTTAAAATTACAATTACATTATTGATTTTAGAGAAAAACAACATTGCACACCTTAGATATCGTCATAGTGCCGTTTATTGCTTCTGCATTAATGGATTCAATTTGCTCATATTTCATGAAAGATTTTCTTCTTTATTTAGGAGGAATATAGTTTATAGTTTGCTTTTGTTTTTCAAGACAATGTTGTGTTTGGATTTGGTGTCAGGACAATGCTATTTGGGAAGTGTTTCTTCCTATTCTATTTCCTAGAAGACATTGTGTAGAATTGGTGTTATTTCTTCTTAAATAACCAGTATATTCACCAATAAACTTTCTTTCCTGGAGTCTTCTCTATCAGAAGCCTTTAAACTACAAATTAAATTTATTTAATAGTCATAGAACTATTCAGGATATGCCATCTTGCACACATTTTGGTAGTTTATATGTTGTGACGACTTTTTTTCTAATTTATATTGATGAATCTATGTAACCAGAGTTATTTTCGTATTTGCTTATTATCTTTTTAAAACCTACGGAGTCTGTAGTAAAATTCCTATTTTTATTGTTAATACTAGAGCTGGAAAGTGATTTCTCTCTGTTTTTTTTTTTTTTGAAAGTGTATTTTACAATTGGTATTATTCTTCTCAAAGGTCTGCAGGAATTTATTCACCACTGATGTCATCTGAGTCTTTATTTTGTTATTGTTTTTGTTTGTGGTGATGTTTTTGCTTTTCAAGTCAATATTGCTAATTGTTTCTCAAACATTTCATGTTTTACATGTTGATCTTTTTAATGATTATATAATCAGGAGTGATGGTAATTTTTAATTTCAGATCTTGATATTTTTTGTGCATTCCTTTTTCCTGATGAGACTAACTTTATTGATCCGTTCAAAGAACCAGATTTTGTTTTCACTGATTCTGTTGTTTTGCTGTTTTTCAATTCATTGACATTTAGCTCATATTTTTATTATTTACTTCTGTCTACATAATTGGTTTTAATTTCTCTCTTTTTTTTGTACTAACTTCCTAATGTGGGAGCATAGATCATTAATTGTACACATTTTTCTCATTAAATATGATCACTTAAAGGTATGTATACAGTTTCTTTTTACTTTCTCTTTTTTTTTTATTTTTAACAAAGTATCTCTCTCTGTTGGCCAGGCTGGAGTGCAGTGGCACCATCTCAGCTCATTGCAATCTCCACCTCCTGGGTTCAAGTAATTCTCCTGCTTCAGCCTCCTGAGTAGTAGCTGGGATTACAGGCACATGCCACCACGCCCAGCTAATTTGTGTGTTTTTTGTAGAAATGGGCTTGCACCATGTTAGCCAGGCTAGTCTCGCACTCCTGACCTCAGTGATCCACCTTCCACCCGCCCTGGCTTCCCAGAGTTACTGGGATTACAGGAGTCAGCCACCACGCCCAGCCTGTCTACATTTTCATCTGTGCTTTGCTTTAGCTGTTTCCCATAAAGTTTGATAAGTTTTATTTTCATTATCATTTATTTTAAAGCAGTTTCTAATTGCTAATGTTTCACTCGTGGGTCTTTAAGCATGTGTTGCTCTATTTTGAAATAATTTTAACTTTTCTCGTCATAACTTTAACAATTTTATCTTTTTCTGTCCTTTTTTATTTGTGTTACTAAGTTAGCCGTCATTTTGTATGTGTGTGTGTGGTTTTCCTCAGTGTAAATCTACCTTTTTCTCCGATCATTTTTAATACATATTTTTTTACTTTCTGTTTTTAACAGCTTGACTAGTGCCATGGCTTAATGTCCTCTCCAAAACTCATGTTGAAATTTAATTGCTAATATAACGGTATTGGGAGGTAGAACCTCTAAGAGGTGATGAAGCAATGAAGGGTCCATCTTCACAAGTGGTTTAATACCATTATCTCGAAAACGGCTTAGTTATCCTGGGAGTGGGCTTCTGATAAGAAGACAAGTTTGGCCCAGTTCTCTCTGCCTCAGGTGCTAGCTTGCCCTTCCACTATGTTATGACTCGGTAAGAAGCCTCTTGCCAGATGTTGGTGCCATAATCTTGGACTTCCCAGTCTACAGAACTGTGAGCCAGATAAATTTCTTTTTATTACAAATTATCCAGTCTATGGTATTTTGTTATAGCAGCAGAAAATGAATCAAGACAACAGTGATGTTCCTATATGTGGTTTTCTTATACTTACTTGGTTTATATTTTTCCTGCTTTACTTTGGCATTTTATTGAGTAATATATCTAAAAGATTTATGGAAGTATATGGAGACACTCCTTTCTCTTTGTTATAGCTGCATCATAATCAACTGTATGTGACATTAGACCTTAGCTAAAAGTTTCCTTATTGATAGACATATGGATAATTTTGAATCCTAGCCTATTAAATCTACTAATTTATTGAATAAACATTATATAGATTCTTGCATGTTTTCTAATTTATCCCTGGAAAAATTCCTACAGCTGATCGAAAGGTAAATGCACTTTTGTTTGATATGGCTACATTTCTTCCTAGATAGATTTTGCTATATTCTGTTCCTATCACCAGTGTATGAGAGTATCTATTTTTCCACAGCCACACCAACAAAAATGTCACCAAATTTTAATTTGTTTTACCTTGGAGATAAGAAATTCTATCTTATTGCCACTGCTCTTATAAATCAAGTGATTGAATATGTATGCATTTGTATCCATATATTTTTCCTATCTTAATAATGCAATGAAAACTGATACTGTCCTGTGTTTTGTTTTATTTATTAAGATTTTCTTGCTGTTTCTGGTCCTTTGACTCTCATATACATTTTGAATCTTTAACAATATTTACACATACACACACACACAGAACTTGGATTCTAACTGAGATTCAGAAGATCAATTTGAGGAGAATTTACATATTTACAAAATTGACTTCAATTTTTAATCATGATGTGTATCTTTTCTTTTTGAGATTTTAATTTTCCTCTTCCTTGGAGTTTTTAGTTTAGAGATTTGCACATATTTTCAATGTATATTTATATTACCTTGAACCTAGGGACTTTGTAAACTTATTAACTCTAATATGTTGGGTATATTATTTTACATTTTCTGTGTATGCAAATGTGTCATATGCAAATAGTTGCTGTCCAGTTTGTTCCTTTCTATTGATAACATTTTTTACTCTCGTCTGCTGTGCTAAATATAAATTGCTGTAAACTTTACTCTTGATTCATTTATAAATTACAAAAATATTATATAATTATTATTGATTAAATTTATTATATCAGTTAAAATATTGATATTAATACTAGTATCACATAAGAATGATAACTTCCATGATTTATCTAATAGGAAAGAGCTTTTTATTTCTAGTTTGTTACTAAGATTCATTTCAGCATTTGTTGAATTTTATTTTCAACATCTTTTTAGATTATCAACTTTGAATTTATTTACTTTTTCTATTAATTCTTAGCTTACACTATTATTTCAAATGTTAAACCAATCCTTAATTACATAAATAAGCCCAATTCAGCGTGATTATAATTTTTGTAATGTAACACTGCATTAAATTTGTTATTTGTAGAGCATATATTTTTCTGAGAAAGCTTGACCACTTTGTTTTCTTTTCTTAGTCACATTTTTGTACCAAATGTATGTTCGCCTAAAAAAAATGCGTTCAAACATATGCCATCTTTTAAAAATATCTTAAATATTTTTCTACCATAATTTTTATTCCTAATAATTTTAGAAAAACTCACAGTAAAATATTGTAGCTCTAGATATTTCTTTGTCAAAATATTTATATTTACAAATTTATTTTTGAAATAGATACGGGACATTTTATTTTTTTAGTTTTTTTGGTCAATTGCCACAGTTTTTCTTATGAATAGGTCTATTTCATCTGAATAAAATTTTATTATCAGAGAGATTCTCATAATATGCTCCCATAATTAATGGCTTTAAAGTCTACAGTGATGTTTCTTATTTTCACACCTATGTGTCTGCCTTTGGAAATTTGAAGTTTTTGTCTTCTCTCTTTGATTCTTAATTATCTTTACTTGGAGTCCACATTTTTATTAGCCATTTTCAAAGATCTTTATTTGGTTTTTGTTTGTTTGTTTGTTTGTTTTATGGAATCTATTGTAATTTGGTTTTAATTACTTTATCTTCCCTTGTTTTTTCCTTCTATTGGATTTGAGGTCTTTTTTTTAATGGTCTAGCTTCTTGAGTTAGAAGCTCAAATCAGTGGTTTATTTTCAGCTTTTCTTTTTTTTTCTTATATATTTACTTAAGGCTCATTATTTTCTATTAAGCATGACATTAACATCATCCCACAAATTTGATATATCGTTTTAAAATTACAGTCAAAACACTTCCTAATTTCCATTGTGGTTATTTTCCTGTAAAAGTTGTTTTAAATTGCAGACTCATCTTTAAAATAGCAAATATTACATTATTTTTTATTTATTCTTTTTAGGTATTGCTTTCTGACTTAATTCCACTCTGATCATTGAATACATTTTAAATTATTTTAGCCCTTTACAACTTGTTTGGACTTGCTTTGTGTCCTAGCATACTGTCTATATTGATAAACAGTTCATATAAATTTCAAAAGAATGTGTAGTCTTTCATTATTTGGTCTAGTATATTATGTCGATCAGTTAATTGTTATTCAAATGATCAATATTCATAAGGATTTACTTCATTTGCTTAGTCTATTAAATATTTAAAGGGATTGCTAGTCTTCCATTCCACTGTGACTGTGAATTCTGTAGTTTTGTCTTTTAGCTTTATCAATTGTTCCTTTACATATTTGATGCTATGTAATTAGAGACACACACATTTAGAATTTTTGTATCTTTCTGGAAAAATGACCTTTATATTATTATGAGACAGATATCTTTCTTTGTAGTATTGGCTCTTGCCTTAAGTCTATTTTGTCTGACACTGATGTATGTGTACCAGTTCTTAAAGGTTACTGTTTGTGTGTTAATGCTTTTTTATTATCCTCTCATTTCTTATGAGAGGCACTGAAAAGGATGTCCTTTGTAGGTAATATTTTTTCTTTGATGATTTTTATTTTACTCTGACAGTTTTAATTTTAATTGTATTATTGGGTTTACTAATATATACTATAACGTTTACTATATTTGTCTTTATATATCTACCTTACAAAACTTATTTTAAATTTTCTACCTGTTTTACTTTAATTTTCTTTTATTATCACCTTTGTTTGTGCTCTTTTGCTGTGGAATGTTTATGCTATCACAGCCTTGAACCTTGATTTCACACATTCTATTTTTTATGTGTAGAACTTGCTGGGATTTTATCTCAGTGCTATGTGATCCTATTTCCTGTGATACTGTTACTCTACTCTTTAATACTATTATATTCCCTGCATTCATTATCTTTTTTTTGTCATTTCTTCCCAATTTTCCATGTTTCTTCCCAAGATCATTTTCCTTTACTGGAAGAACTCACTTCAGTATTACTTTTGTATGGACACATCTTTTCTCTCTAGGTCCTTTTTTTTCTCTTAATAATTGCTTTATAGAAATTTTATTTTGATGTTCCTATGCACACATCCATAGGTTTTATTTTTACTTATTCCACCTCTTCATATTGGCCCAATGTCACACATCAGTTTTGGAAGAGTCTCAGCCATTATCTCGTCTAAATTTACTTGTACCTCATTCTCTTTCTGTTCTTCTGGGACACAAGGTAAACAAGACTTTTCAGATGTGTTTCTCATGCTCTATTCTGTTGTCTGAATTCTTTTATAATGTCCATGAATCCACTTGCCTGTTTTCTATACCCCTGTCATTCTCTTAACCAATTTTCTTTCCTATTGTGTCCTGTCTTCTGTTAAACCCACCTATTTAATTGTAAATTGGTATCATGATATTTTTAATTCTAGATCTCCTATATCATTTTTCAAGGATTCCCTTTCTCCAGTGAGTTATCTTTTTCTCTCTTTCCTCACACATATTAACCACAGTTAATTCAAAGTCAGTGCCTGAAATCCATAATTACTCAAATACCTCTGGATCCGTTTCTGTTGTTTGCTTTTCAACCCGATCATTGGTGTGTTTGCACGTGTATGTGTGCACAACTGATGCACACTAGATAGAAAAAATATAGTGTATCTAGATACTATTAATTCTCTATAAACTTTACCCATATCCTCTACCAGGCATATAAAGTGGCACCATGTGGCCTAAATTCAGTGACAGCGTTAGCTGACTGTAGCCCAGTGTGTGGTTTCCCAAGACTTCCTCTACTTCCACTTCTCATTCTCTTAGAGTGTAGCTCTCCTGAGTTCCCAGCTTAAAGCCTGGGTCTTATATTCTGATTATGTTATTTGCGTGTTTGTTTCTCTTTGACACCATGACACAACCGTGTCTTTTCTTGATCATAATGGGAAGGCCTGAAGTGTTTTCCTTTTAAGTAAAGTGCTTGTTTATTGATTAAGATATATACTTTATCATGTTAATAATGTGTCCATTAAGTACTGTTTTATTGAGTGTAGTTTTATCATGATGTGTGCTGAATTTTGGCAAATGCCTTCTCTACATCTTTGTAGTAATCATATAATTTTTCTTTTATACTCTGTTTATATGGCCTTATTTATGGCCGTATTTATGGGCTTTCTACCATTGAACCACACTTGCATTACTGAAATTAACTATAGTTGTTTATCTTGTATTGTTTTTTATGTGCTATTAGATTCTATTTGCTGGTGTAATATTTACAAATTTTGCATTAATATTTATAACTAAAATATATTTGTAATTTAGCAATTTTGTGCAATGTATAAAATGAATGTTATATGCATAGTATAAATCAAATTTAGAGGTTGTTGTTTTTCAATGCTCTGAAACAATTTATGAAGCATTTAAATTACCTGATCTTTAAAAACTTGGTAAAGTTCCTAGATGATGTAAATTGGGATTGTTGCTTTTGGGAAAGGGGCTCTTTAACTACTTTCTATATTTCCTCTAGGATAATTATTCTGCTTATATTTTCTATATATTGAGTTTAGTTTTGGTAAGCTTTCCAAAAAAATTATTTATTTAAGGTAGATTTTATTTTTTCTTTGGAGAGTGTGACAGAATTTATGAGTAAACTAGATTTAGCACTTATTCACTACTCTTTTAGTGCGTATCAGTTTTCTAACTCATTTATTTCTATCTTTATTAATATTTCTATCTTTATTAATATTTCCATCATCTTTATTTTTATTTACTTTATCATTTTTTCTAGGTTTTAGAAATAGTTAATTTATTTAATTTTGTCTCATTTTTATTGATATAGTTATTTAATAGTATACTATGATTTTTTACTCACAAAAATTTTTTACTCACTAAAACTGTTTTAGACATATGCCACAAAATCTTTTGAAACCTATTTTTATCAACCTTATTTTCAACTCCACAGTCACTTTATATTTACCCTTTGAGTCAGCATCATTTAATTTTTTATTACATTGTTTCAATATGAAAAGGCATTTTCCTCTGATTTTTTTGAAATTAATTTCTAGATTTTTAAATTATTATCAGAGAATGCTATTTTTATTATTTCTATACTTTGGAATTTATTGAGGTTTTTCTTTTGAGAAATCACTTAAATTATATTTTCTCAAAAAAATATTATTCAGCTATTCATTTAGATGAATGTTCCACATGCACATTAAGTAAAGGTACAATGGCAAAGACTGCAATGACTTTTGCATCAACCTAATCTATTGTCTGGTTTTGGCAATCATAGTATATCTTTAATTGCATGACAGACATTTCTCTAAAAGAAGACAGAAACTGAAGTAAGTAACATTTACCTCCAGAATGGGGCACCTAGCTTTTAGTGCCATGCCACAAAACAGAAGCCAAACGGATTTCATTTCTCATGGAGCTAGGTCTGACTGACTTGTGCTGCAGATTTGGTTGATTTCATTAAAATAAGTTGAGGGGTGAATCAGGACCTTCCTCGTAACTGGGACGAGAATCTGAAAGCTGGTTGGCAAAGGCACCTGTGCTTCATTAATGATATTGTGCTGCCTAGGATTGCTCTGGATCTTGCTGTTCTCTCCATGAAGAGTTCCAATAGCTCTCCATGCCCGTCTTGTTTGCTCTTTCAATCTTGAAGTGTTGCCTCACCCCTGGACCTTCTGAGGATAACAGCCTGAGCTTCTGTGACAATCTGGATGTCTCCCAGCTCTTATTTGCTGAACTTTCAAAGTGGGAGGAAAAGAGGATCTCAGTCTTTGAGCCCTACTTTAAGCATCAACTCCTAAGGACATCTAATAGATTTCATGTAGATCTGCTGTGTTTGCGGACTGTGGATATTTTGAACTCACTGCATGCCCTGTATATCACTAGGTGCTCTTTCTCGACTGTCTTGTGGTCATTAATATTTCAGTAGAAGAGAGCCTCATTTCTCCCTCCCCTGTCTATGGAAGATTCCTCCTTTTGCAATTGCAGCAGGGATGGAAGCAAAATTAATTTACTTTCTCTGGTGAAGGACTTCTCACTTTTTTGAAATTTAGTTCACTAGGCATCTTCACGTGCACAGCTCTAAAATTATCCAGTTTATTTTGGTTGTTATGGTGAGAATGACTGTCTCTTTTTACTTCCTAGATCTAAACTGGGTTCCCCTTGTTTTGTTTTTGTTTTAATTTTTAACCATTCCATTTTATTTTTCTCACTCTTATATATTTCCTTAAGCTTTTATATGTGATCATGTTTTATTACTGTACTCTCTTTTCCAATTTTAGTGTTATTTCTTAAATAATTAAAAAAAGTAATCCATTCCTAAATTTTATCAACTACCTTTGTAAATATTTTTTTATTCTAATCACATAATTTCTGAGCTTTTCTAATTTTGATTTATCCTATAAATTATTTTAATTTTTTCTTTTTCACTTGAAATATTAGAGTATCATCTTTGTTGTGGGTGTTTACATTGGGCATAACTTCGTAGTCTGGAGAAGTATTATTATTCTGAATTATTTTTGCCTTTTAATGTTGCATAAGATTTAAATGCAAAAATTATTACACAGAGCTTAAGCGTTATCATTTTGTGCTGTCATGTATAAGTGGGATTAGTTTTCTTTCTTCTTAGACAGATAGAGAGGTCAGGGTAGATTATCTTACTTCATAGCTCTAGAGTTCTCTCATCTACTGATTTTGAGAAGTGTTAAAAAAAAACACATTTCTTAGACATTTCAAAACCTTGTGTCTGTTTTCCTCTGCTTTTCCATCTGGATTTTATCTTTTCTTTATTGTCTCTGTCCTACTAAAATGGAATTATACTCCCAGGAGTCTTTTTTTTTTTAACTCAATCTGTGGCTTTACCCTGAAATGAAATAACCATTATCTGGTTTCAAAATCTATAGGGCTCATATTATCTCACATTATAAACCTATACCATGGCCCTTCACAATTTCTTCTTTATTGTTGCTATTTTTGTTATTTATATTTAAATTGTACAACATGATATTTTGATAGACATAAGAAAATGATTACTGTAGTAAAGCAGTTAACATTTCCATCTTTCTACATATTTACCTCCCAATGTTTCGTACTAAGAGTACCTAAAATCTGTTCCCTTTCCTGTATACAATATGTTATTTCTTATATACAATATATTATTAACTCTTCTCTTTATGCTAGACATTATTTCTCTAGATGTATTCATCCTACACAACTGTAACTATGTACACTTTAACCTATTCATTCCCTGACTTCTCACTATTGGTAACCACCATTCTATACCCTGTTTCTATATATTTAACTATTTTTTTTAGATTTCATATTTGAGAGAGGTTGTATAGTATTTTTTTCTTTCTGTGTCTGGCTCATTTCACTTAACATAATGTCCTCTGGTTTCATCCATATTGTCACAAGTAGTAGAATTTCTCTTTTTAAGGCTGAATAATATCTCATTATATGTCTATGTATGTGTGTGTATATATGTAATCACCATAATTCGTCTGTCCATTCATCACACCATAGACACATAGATTGTTTCTATGTATTGACTATTAGAAATGATGCTGCAAGGGACTTGGGAGTACATATATCCCTTTAAGGTGCAGATTTTATTTTCTTTGAGTTATACCCAAAAGAGAGACTGCTTGATCTTACAATAGTCTTATTATTAATTTTTTGAGAACCTCCATACTGTTTTTAATAATGGTTGCACCTATTTACATTTCCATCAGCTGTTTACAAGGACTTTCTTTTCTCCACATCCTCATCAACACTCTAATCACTTGTCTTTATGATAAGTCATCCTAATATGTGCGAGGTGGTACCTCATTGTGGATTTTATTTTCAAGCTATGCAAATTAATCAATGAGATACCCCACACTAGCAGAATGAAAGGTAGAAACCACATGTTCATTTTAATACATACAGAAACAGTACTGGACAAATTAACATGCTTTTTTGATTAAAGGCTCTCAACAATTTATGTATAGAAGGAAATTCCCTCAACATAATAAAAGCCACTTATGAAAGATCACAACTAACAGTATAATCAATGGGGAAAAAAACTGAAAGCTTTTCCACTAAGACCGGGTACTAGACAAGGATGTCTACTCTTGCCTATTCTAGTCAACATAGTTCCTAAGTACTAACAAGTGCAAGCAGACAATAACATAAAAGCACTTAAATCAGGAAAATGTAAAATTATTTCTATTTGCAGATGATATGATCCTATATGCAGAAAATCTTAAAAACTTTATACACACAATAAAACTGTTAGAACTAGTAAATAAATTCGTTACAGCTGTAGAATATTAAATCAATGTACAAAAATAAGTTGACTTACTTTACAACAATAATTATCTATTTGGAAAAGAAATCAAGAAAACAATCTCATTTACAAGATCATTAAGAAGAATAAATTATTTAGGAATAAAATTAACCAGGAAAGCTCTATACACTGGAAATTTTAAAATATTGATGAAATTGAAGAAGACACAAATAAATGGAAACATTTAGAATTCATGGATTAGAAGAATTTGTATCATTCAAATGTCCATATTACCCAAAGCAGATTCAATTCAATTTCTATGAAAATTCAAATGACATTCTTCACACAAATAGAAAAAAAAAAATCTAAAATATATATAGAAGCACAAAAGAACCCCGGTAGCCAAAGCAATCTTGAGAAAGAAAACAAAGTTGGAGGCATCACACTTCCTTATTTCAAATTACATTACAAAGCTGTAATAATCAAAACAGGATGGTGCTAGAATAAAAATAGAAACATAGACTAATGGAACAGAATATAGAGCCCAGAAATAATTTCAAATAAATGTAGTCAACTAATTTTAGACAAGGGCACCAAAAATAAACAGTGGAAAAACTATGGTCTCTTTAATAAGCTGTTTGGAAAAAGTGAATATCCACATGTAAAAAAAAAATGGAACTGGACCATTGTCATATATAAAACACTAAAAAATCAATTGAAAACAAATTAAAGACCTAAATGTAAGACCTTATCTCATGAAGCTGTTAGAAGTAAACATAGGCAAATAGCTTCTGGACATTGACCTTGGCAAGAATTTTTTTAATATCACACCAAAAGATCAAGCAACATAAGCAAAAACTAAGAAGTGGAACTTCATCAAACTAAAACATTTCCACACAACAAAAGAAATTAATAAAATTAAAAGACAGCCTACAGATTGAGAGAAATTATTTATGAACCATATATCTGTGAAGTGGTTAAAATTAAAATAATCTGCCTGCTGCTGTCACCACTGCCAGTACACCCAGACATCTTTTGGGGGCCTGGCAATTGACCCTTTCCGCCCGACCCTGCTGGCATACACTTGCATGCCTTTTGGGGACCTAAGGGTGGGCCAGTCCCAATCACTGCCACTGCTGGTGCAAACTGCCCTGGAGTCTAAGTTCATCCTGTCTGGAGCCACCAGTGTAAAATTCACCTGGTGAATTCACTTTCAGACTGAAAGTGAAGAGACTGAAAATATATTCCACACAAATGGAAACCGATAATGTAATTATGTCAGAAAAAAAATAGACTTTAAGTGAAAAAAAAATAACAAAGACACAAATAAGGTCATCATATAATGATAAAGGGGGCACCCACCACCAAGCCTGGCTAATTTTTTTGTATTTTTAGCAGAGATGGGGTTTCACCGTGTTAGCCAGGATGGTCTCCATCTCCTGACCCCATGATCCACCTGCCTTGGCCTCCCAAAGTGCTGGGATTACAGGCGTGACCACCGCGCCCGGCCACGCCAGGCTAATTTTAAGCTTTTTGTAGAGGCAAGGTCAATTCAACAAAAGAATATAACAATGTGAATATATATGAAGCCAACATTAAGGCATCCACTTATATAAAGGAAATATTATTAGTGATAAAGACTGAGATAGACCCCTAAACTGTAAAGTTGAGGACCTCAACACTCCACTTTCAGCATCATCTTGATAGAAAATCAGCAAAGAAACATAAAATATCCTGCAATGTAAAGCAAATAGACCTAAAAGATATTTACAAAATATTTTATCTGACAGCTGCAGGACACACATTCTCTTGAGCACATGGAACATTTCTCCAGGCTAGACCACAAGTTAGGCCACAGAAACAAGTCTCAGCAAATTTTTTAAAAATCAGAATCACATGAAATATTTTTTTAAACACAATGGAATAAAACTGGAAACCTTAACAAGAGGGATATTGGAACTCTAAAAATATATGGAAATTAAACGACATACTTCTAAACAACCATGGTTCATCCAAGAAATTAAGAACAAGATGAAAAAATTATTTAAAGAGATGAAAATGGAACCACAACATACCAAAACCTATGGAATATAGCAAAAACAGTGCTAAGAGGTGAGTTTGTATCAATAAAGTTCTACAGCAAAAAAGTAGAAAGATTTTATATGTGGAAAAATCTGAAGAATCCATCAAAATATCTTAGAACTGATAATAGATTAAGAAAAGTTTCAGGATACAGAATCAACATACAAAAATTGATAGCATTTTGTATACCAATAACAAATGTATGTGATTATTTTATGCCAGTTAAAGAATAAAATAGAAAAAATTCCCTTAATTGTTATAGAACCACAAAAGACCTTGGAGGGCAATAAATGTAGGAGGCATCACACTGCCAGACTTCAAAATATATTATAACTCTATAGTAACCCAAATGTTATGGTATTGGTATAGAGACAGACACATAGATCCATGAGCAATATAGAAAACCTGGAAATAAATGCAGATATTTACAGTCAACTGATTTTTTTGACAAAGGCACCAAGAACATCTACTGGGGGAAGGACACCCTCTTCAATAAATGGTTCTAGAAAAGCTGAATATCCGTTTACAGTGGAATGACATTAGACTTTGATCTCTCATCATATAAAAAATCAACTCAATATAAATTGGACTTAAACATAAGACCCAAAACTATTAGGCTTAAACATAAGACCCGAAACATAAAACCCAAAACTATAGAAGAAAACATAGTGGAAACACTTCAGAACATTAATCTTGGCAAAGATTTTATGGCTAAGACTTCAAAAGCACAGACAACCAAAAATATATATAGATGTGTGACTATATTAAACTTGAAAGTTTCTGCACAGCAAAGGAAACAATCAATAATGTGAACAGACAACCTGTAGATTTTGAGGAAATATTTGCTAATTACTTATTGGACAAGGGACTAATATTAATGTATACAAGGAACTCCAACAACACAACAGAAGAGATACCCAAATAATCCTATTAAACACTGAAAAAAGAATCTGAGTAGACATATCTCAAAGATGACATACAAAAAAACAGGTATTTGAAAAGCATGTTAAACAGCAAGGGAATGTATAGCAAAATCAAAATGAGATCATCTCCCTCCAGGTAGAATGGCTTTTATCAAAAAGACAAAAAATAACAAATGCTGCTGAAAATGCGGAAAAAAGATAACTCTTATGCATTGTTGGTGGGTATGTAAATTAGTACAAATTTTGGAAAACAGCATAGTGGTTTCTCAAAACAGCAAAAAAAAAAAAAAAAAAAAAAAGGAACTATAATACAATCTGGCAACTCCACTGCTGGATATATATTCAAAGACAAGAAAAATCAGTATGCCAAAGAGGTATCTGCACCCCCATGTGTACTGCAGCACTATTCACAATAGCCAAGATAAGGAATCAACCTGAGTGTGCCAAGGCTGGAAAGGTTGGGTGGGTGGGTTGTGCGGAGAACACAGAAAGGTTGACTTTGGCTACAAACATAAAGGTGGATAGAAAGAATAGGTCCTAGTGTTCAACAGCACAGTAAGGTGACTACAGTTAACAATACTTTATTGCATATCTCAAAATAACTAGAAGAGAAGATTTATAATGCTCCCTCCAGAAAGAAATAACTGTTTGAGGTAATGGAAATTCTAAATACTCTGGTTTAATCATCGCATATTGTATTCATGTATCGAAATATCATGTGTAGCCCATAAATATTTGCATTTATTATTTATCAATTAGAAAGAAAAAAAATCCAAAGTATATAAGGTTCTCACACAACTCAATAGTTAAAAAAAAAGAAAAAAGAATAAATAACCCAATTTTAAAACTGGGCAGAGTAATTGAGTAGCGATTTATCTTAAAAAGACATAAAAACATCACTAATTGTACTGGCTTTAACTTTGTAATAAAGCTGAGTTATTTATCAGGATGGTTTAGCACCAATTTTACCTGAAAATAAGCATGGAAACTAATGTGCCTTGATAAAGAACCATTTTATATTCTGTGCCATACTTCCCTTCCTTCAAATACAGTTTAAGAACTAGAACCCTGATTAAATTCTCAGACCTCAGGCCCTGTCTATAAACATCATCTTGTTTATTCATTCAACACATGTCTATTGATATCTCCTCTGTGCAGGTAGGTGCTTGTTTTTGTGAATACAAAGCCAAATGTATAGTAATCAGCTCCTTCCGGGTACTTGACCAGGAAGTCTACTTGGTCAATTTGTCTTAAGACTCCTATGTTCTTCTCTGTATATATGGGTCAAAGGGAATGTCCTAAATTATGGTTTTGACCACATTATATTCTGAAAATAAGCCTGTAATGTTTACCCATCTCCAATAAAGAAATATGCTTTTAAATCAATATTCTAAACCCTCTTCTATCTCTTCCTTGTCTTGCTGTATGATTCTGTTTTTGCAAACAGGACACTCCATTCCAACTGTTACTTAGTATCAGTAACTACAGTAACTATTGTTTAGGAGTTTTCTTCTTAAACTCTCAAAGTCGTTCCACATTTAATTCTGATAAGAAAAAATCTGACTCATTCATTTACATAACAAATATTTATTGCATATCTACTAAGTGCTACTGACTTGTCAGATTGTCAGATAATGGGTACCCATTGGTGCCCAAGAAAATGAGCACCATCCGCAATGTCACAGAATATATTGTGAAAGACAGTTATTGTTAACTTAGTACAACTATCATACATGTTACAAAGGTAAAATGCATGAAAATAGTTTTTAAAAACTAAAAAAATCGAGTAATAGAATTTTTTTCATGAGAAATTGACATTCGAACTGAAATCCAATGAGTAAAATTTGCCTGGGGACGTGGAATATAGCTGTGCAAGCACAGAGAGAAATCTCTGTGAATTTTCTCAAATGGGAAATTAACTAAGGGAACTGACAATTTTCAATACAATATTGTTTCTTTTTTGAATAGGGTACTTTTTAGACTAGTTTTTTTTTTTAATTTTTTATTATACTTTAAGTTCTAGGGTACACGTGCACAACGTGCAGGTTTGTTACATATGTATAATTGTGCCATGTTGGTGTGCTGCACCCATTAACTTGTCATTTACATTAGGTATATCACCTAATGCTATCCCTCCCCTCTTCCCCCCACCCTACAACAGGCCCCAGTGTGTGATGTTCCCCTTCCTGTGTCCAAGTGTTCTCATTGTTCAATTCCCACCTATGAGTGAGAACATGTGGTGTTTGGTTTTCTGTTCTTGCGATAGTTTGCTGAGAATGGTGGTTTCCAGCTTCATCCATGTGCCTACAAATGACATGAACTCGTCGTTTTTTATGGCTGCATAGTATTCCATGGTTTATATGTGCCACATTTTCTTAATCCAGTCTGTCACTGATGGACATTTGGTTTGGTTCCAAGTTTTTGCTATTGTGAATAGTGCCACAATAAACATACATATGCGTGTGTCTTTATAGCAGCATGATTTATAATCTTTGGGTATATACCCAGTAATGGGATGGCTGGGTCAAATGGTATTTCTAGTCCTAGATCCTTGAGGAATCGCCACACTGCCTTCCACAATGGTTGAACTAGGTTACAGTCCCACCAACAGTGTAAAAGTGTTCCTATTTCTCCACATCCTCTCCAGCACCTGTTGTTTCCTGATTTTTTAATGATTGCCATTCTAACTGGTGTGAGATGGTATGTCATTGTGGTTTTTATTTGCATTTCTCTGATGGCTAGTGATGATAAGCATTTTTTCATGTGTCTGTTGGCTGCATAAATGTCTTCTTTTGAGAAATGTCTGTTCATATCCTTGGCCCGCTTTTTGATGGGGTCATTTTTTTCTTGTAAGTTTGTTTGAGTTCTTTGTAGGTTCTAGATATTAGCTCTTCGTCAGATGAGTAGATTGCAAAAATTTTCTCCCATTCTGTAGGTTGCCTGTTCACTCTGATGGTAGTTTTTTTTGCTGTGCAGAAGCTCTTTAGTTTAATTAGATCCCATTTTTCAATTTTCGCTTTTGTTGCCATTGCTTTTGGTGTTTTAAACATGAAGTCCTTGCCCATGCCTATGTCCTGAATGGTATTGCCTAGGTTTTCTTCTAGGGTTTTTATGGTTTTAGGTCTAACATTTAAGTCACTAATGCATCTTGAATTAATTTTTGTATAAGGTGTCAGGCAGGGATCCATTTTCAGCTTTCTACTTATGGCTAGCCAGTTTTCCCAGCACCATTTATTAAATAGGGAATCATTTCCTCATTTCTTGTTTTTGTCAGGTTTGTCAAGGATCAGAGGGTTGTAGATGTGTGGTATTATTTCTGAGGACTATGTTCTGTTCCATTGGCCTATATCTCTGTATTGGTACCAATACCATGCTGTTTTGGTTACTGTAGCCTTGTAGTATAGTTTGAAGTCAGGTAGCGTGATGCCTCCAGCTTTGTTCTTTTGGCTTAGGACTGTCTTGGCAATGCGGGCTCTTTTTTGGTTCCATATGAACTTTAAAGTAGTTTTTTCCTATTCTGTGAAGAAAATCATTGGTAGCTTAATGGGGATGGTATTGAATCTATAAATTACCTTGGGCAGTATGGCCATTTCACAATATTGATTCTTCCTATCCATAAGCATGGAATGTTCTTCCATTTGTTTGTGCCCTCTTTTATTTCATTGAGCAGTGGTTTGTAGTTCTCCTTGAAGAGGTCCTTCACATCCCTTGTAAGTTGGATTCCTAGGTATTTTATTCTCTTTGAAGCAATTATGAACGGGAGTTCACTCATGATTTGGCTCTCTGTTTGTGTGTTATTGGTCTATAAGAATGCTAGTGACTTTTGCACATTGATTTTGTATCCTGAGACTTTGCTGAAGTTGCTTATCAGCTTAAGGAGATTTTGGGCTGAGATGATGGGGTTTTCTAAATATACAATCATGTCATCTGCATACAGGGACAATTTGACTTCCTCTTTTCCTAATTGAATACCCTTTATTTCTTTCCCTTGCCTGATTGCTCTGGCCAGAACTTCCAACACTATATGAATAGGAGTGGTGAGAGAGGGCATTCCTGTCTTTTGCCAGTTTTCAAGGGTAGTGCTTCCAGTTTTTGCTCATTCTGTATGATATTGGCTGTGGATTTGTCATAAATAGCTCATTATTTTGAGATACGTTCCATCAATACCGAATTTATTCAGAGTTTTTAGCATGAAGGGCTCTTGAATTTTGTAAAAGGCCTTTTCTGCATCTGTTGAGATAATTATGTGGTTTTTGTCTTTGGTTCTGTTTATATGCTGGATTACATTTATCGATTTGCATATGTTGAACCAGCCTTGCATCCCAGGGATGAAGCCCGCTTGATCATGGTGGATAAGCTTTTTGATGTGCTGCTGGATTCGGTTTGCCAGTATTTTATTGAGGATTTTTGCATCGATGTTCTTTAGGGATATTGATCTAAAATTCTCTTTTTTTGCTGTGTCTTTGCCAGGCTTTGGTATCAGGATGATGTTGGCCTCATAAAATGAGTTAGGTTGGATTCCTTCTTTTTCTATTGATTGGAATAATTTCAGAAGGAATGGTAGCAGCTCCTCCTTGTACCTCTGGTAGAATTTGGCTGTGAATCCGTCTGGTCCAGGCCTTGTTTTGGTTGGTAGGGTATTAATCATTGCCTCAATTTCAGAGCCTGTTATTGGTCTACTCAGGGACTCAACTTCTTCCTGGTTTAGTCTTGGGAGAGTGTATGTGTCCAGGAATGTATCCATTTCTTCTAGGTTTTCTAGTTTATTTGCCTAGAGGTGTTTATAGTATTCTCTGATGGTAGTTTGTATTTCTGTGGGGCGGGTGGTGATATCTCCTTTATTATTTTTTATTGCATCTATTTAATTCTTCTCTCTTTTCTTCTTTATTAGTCTTGCTAGTGGTCTATCAATTTTGTTGATCTTTTCAAAAAACCAATTCCTGCATTCATTGATATTTTGAAGTGTTTTTTGTGTCTCTATCTCCCTCAGTTCTGCTCTGATCTTAGTTATTTCTTGCCTTTTGCTAGTTTTTGAATGTGTTTGCTTTTGCTTCTCTAGTTCTTTTAATTGTGATGTCAGGGTGTCAATTTTATATCTTTCCTGCTTTCTCTTGTGAGCATTTAGTGCTATAAATTTCCCTCTACACCCTGCTTCTACTGTGTCCCAGAGATTCTGGTATGTTGTATCTTTGTTCTCATTGGTTTCAAAGAACATCTTTATTTCTGCCTTCATTTTGTTATGTACCCAATAGTCATTCAGGAGCAGGTTATTCAGTTTCCATGTAGTTGAGCGGTTTTGATTGAGTTTCCTAATCCTGAGTTCTTGTTTGATTGCACTGTGGTCTGAGAGACAGTTTGTTATAATTTCTGTTCTTTAACATTTGCTGAGGAGTGCTTTACTTCCAACTATGTGGTCAATTTTGGAGTAAGTGTGATATGGTGCTGAGAAGAATGTATATTCTGTTGATTTGGGGTGGAGAGTTCTATAGATGTCTATTAGGTTTGCTTGGTGCAGAGTTGAGTTCAATTCCTGGATATCCTTGTTAAATTTCTGTCTTGTTAATCTGTCTAATGTTGACAATGGGCTGTTAAACTCTCCCATTATTATTGTGTGGGAGTCAAAGTCTCTTTGTAAGTCTCTAAGGACTGCTTTATGAATCTAGGTGCTCCTGTATTGGGTGCATATATATTTAGGATAGTAGCTCTTCTTGTTGAATTGATCCCTTTACCATTATGTAATGGCCTTCTTTGTCTCTTTTGATCTTCGTTGGTTTAAAGTCTGTTTTATTGGAAACTAGGATTGCAACCCCTGCCGTTTTTTGTTTTCCATTTGCTTGGTAGATCTTCCTCCATCCCTTTATTTTGAGCCTACATGCATCTCTGCATGTGAGATGCGTCTCCTGGACACAGCAAATTGATGGATCTTGACTCTTTATCCAATTTGCCAGTCTGTGTCTTTTAATTGGAGCATTTAGCTCATTTACATTTAAGGTTAATATTGTTATGTGTGAACTTGATCCTGTCATAGTGATATTAGCTGGTTATTTTGCTCATTAGTTGATGCAGTTTCTTCCTAGCATCGATGGTCTTAACATTTTGGCATGTTTTTGCAATGGCTGGTACTGGTTGTTCCTTTCCATGTTCAGGGCTTCCTTCAGGAGCTCTTGTAGGGCAGGCCTGGTGGTGACAAAATCTCTCAGCATTTGCTTGTCTGTAAAGGATTTTATTTCTCCTTCACTTATGAAACTTAGACTGGCAGGATTTGCTATCCTCAAATCTCAATGGCTTAACACAAGAAACACGTCTTTTTCCCTCAGGTAACATATACCACTTCAGGACATTCATCTAGGCAAAGATTTTATGTAAAATTAAAAACACAAAATATACATATTTTATTGGAGAACTGTGTGTGTAGTGGTTAAGGAGAAACCAGAAGCAGCCACTGAAAAAAATATTCATGTTGATGTGTGTTCCTGTGATTACCACAGCAGAAGGACAGCAGAGCACACCTGGCATTTGGTTACTTCAGGCTCCCCAGTGGAAGTGATATATCTGCTTATATTTGCTAAAGCATGTCATAAATCCATGCCTAACGTCAAAGGGGCAGAGACTTACAAGCTTATTCTGTGTTTAGAAGGAGGAGGAGGTTTGTGAATGCTCCTAATGACTATGAAAATAAACATTAGTATACTCTCTTCACAGAAAATAGAATATATTTATTAAGCAGCCACATTTAATTACACTGACACTAAATTAATAATTTATGCTGGGGCCTGTTTGTGGGCATAGAACTGTATAATCCTACATGAAAAATGAATGTGTACATCAAATATAAATGTGTGCGTGTGTGTGTGTGTGTAATGATGGACTATGGCTTGATTTTTTCCCCCTCGTTGGATGAGGAAGAAAAGTTGAATGTGTGTTATTCATTAGTATATTCTAATTCTAATTCTATTGGGCAATCTATTATTGGCAGTAGTTTTCAGCTGGCAGAAATGATCTACTAACATACTAGGCATTTACTACCTTTGTCTCCAAGACGAACATCACTGTCTTGTGATATGGCTCAACTGAGGTTTATTTTACTACTTTTAGACAAGGCAGTGGGGGTGATGCTCATAATAATCAAAATAAAATTCCGCTTAATGAAGGCATTACTACCCCATTAATCTGTGAAACTTCTTACTGAATCTATCCCTTAAGCAATAGGATGTGAAGTTTGATGACCTATCCAAGCCAATCCTCTTATTCAAAACCTTGTGGTGGCAATAAAAAAAAATGCCATCAGGTAGTTTACCTCACTTACTTCTTATAACAAAACTGTGAAGGCATTATTAACAGTAATCAGTAAAAACCAAATTTCAACACACCCTGTCTGACTACAAAGACATTTTATCCATTACATCAATTTGATTTTTTTTCGGTTTGAATAAAGGTTGATGATTAATTAAATAAATCAAATTATTATTATCAGATTATAACCTAAGAGGTATTACCCATTCCCCTAAACCCTTTCAAGTTGCTTAAAACCCTTTCAGTTTATGAAAAACTGAAAGAAACTCATTAGTAGATAATAGATTCTGGCTGAGTGGACATGTAGTTTATCATTTCAGTGTGTGTGTGTGGGTGTGTGGGTGTACATGTCTGTTTCAATTTTCATGTCTCATGATTTAATATGCAGTCACATTAGTAACTGTGCTAGAGACACTAATCGGTGAAGAGCCAAAACTTTAAAAAAAAAAAGATTTTTCCGAAAAAGACATCACAAAATTATCACCATAGAAGATGAAATACAAATGAAAGCATTCCTCCTTTTTTATTTGAAAATAGTGAATACAGAATAAAATTACATCAGAATTGAAAATGATTTAGCATCATTTCTAATTCAACCTCTCCTACGTCAGAGAAGGAAAAAATAAGTTTCATTGGAAGAACCAAATTTGACAGAGAAGACTGACTTCCTCAGTGATGTACAGTAGCCTTGTGTAAGAACAGCTTGATAATGTTTCCATCTAGAACTGAAGAGTCCCAGTGAGTTAACAGTAGGTCACATACATCTGTGTATACCAAATTATGGGACTTTAAGTGTTTCTTGGTTTAGCTAAAGCCTTCAGGATTCTGAGACCATATACCCCAGCTTTGTTATTACTTCAAAAGAAAAATTCATTTTATCTTTCGTGAATAACAAATACATACTTCCGCCCAAGTACATTTAGAATTACTGAGCACAAACATAAAGTGTTTCATCAACTCAAATATACTTGTAATTAATTAGAAAAAGCTCAAACCACCTATAGCTAAATAAAATTGTGGACTTGCAGTGGTTTTCTGACCCGTATCCATCAAAATGTCAAAAGGATATTAGTAGACAGCAGGCATGCAACTTGGAAATAATAGGGCAACTATTAATCTCTTACTCTGCTTGATTCTGCTTTGGGCAAATGGGACACAAACCATATATAAGCCCAGAATGAGAAACATTGATATACAAAGATCGATGTATTTGACTTCTGTTTGATTCCTTGGGGGAACTCTTTCTGTTTCTTCTCGAAATACACTGTGGTCAGCTTCTTAATCATCTGGTACTCAGTGACTCTGTTTACCTCAGGATCCTGTAGTGGCAAAAATATAGACATTGAAGTCAATATTCCTAAAATCACAGTCCAGCTTTCAAACTAGCTCTTGAGAATTAAAAATGTCTAAGACCCACTCTTTTCATAAATTAAATGAAGGGAATAGTCAGTATCTATCTCCCAAAGTGTCCACGATAACTAAATACGATATATGTAAAGAATATAAGAAGTAGTCAATACCTGAAAGTACGTCATTATTTATTATTGATAAATCCTTATTTAAGGCTCATGTTACATGAAACTGTGGCATACCCAGAAGTGAAGAAAAACAAAACAAAACTTTGCTTACTGAGACATGTCTAGAAGAAAAGGGAAAATAGGAACGTAATTTAAAAAGTAAAGAAGTGTCTCGCTGAGTGGACAGAGTATGCCTTAGGGTCTATTGCGAGAACCACAATTTTGCTAAAGGCGACACCTCCTAGCTACAAATGCCAGAGTCCCTGCCGGTGAGCAAATCAAAGTAGAAAACTCTGCCTTTCGTGGGTGCTGAATCTGCTAGTAATTCCTTAGGTAGTAGCTCTATGTTATTAAATGTAGAAATAAAGTTAAATGATGCGGAATCATAGATTACTTCCTTTGGATATGGATCAGCTTTGAGGATTTAAATTCCATATATATATATATATATTTTTTTTCCAGATTAACATGCTGAAGTCTTTATATTCCCCTCAACTGGCTTTTCGAATTGTTTTGAGAACTCATTTGGATGTGTCAGAAGGCAAAGAAAGCATGCATTTAGGAATTCATAGGAAGCGAAATCAGTTTCTGTACCCCAGGTTTCTTATAAAAATGTTCCTTTTTAAATAATTGATATGCTCCCTCTTTGACTACACGTACTCGGACAGAAACTATATTATGATGTAGTCTTTGGCATTTGCGTTTTATTATTCAATAAATTCTTACTTATTCATAGGTATATGTATGTATATATGCGTGAGTATAATATATATATATGCAATTCAGAATTTAAACATTAGACATTCCTGTATGAAACTAATGCAATACTTATTCTATAAGTAAATGCCATTGAGTCAATAAAAATCTGTGAATGGTAAATACACAAAAGGGAAATATTTCAAACTGAGTGGAAAAAATACTTAGATTTAAAAGGGTAGCTATGTAGCAGGACAACTAATCCAAGGAATTGGAGTCATACACAAGAAACATTCAAGACAAGCAAAAATAATAGCGTTTCAAAAGTAAAATAGCAGAAGCAAATATCTGCTATATATTGTGTTTTACATATTTTATATTCACCTCATCGTACATCAGATAGCTAGACATTATCTCCCTTTTACAGAAGAAGAAAAGAAGGCCCAGGTACTTTGAATATTACACAATTGGACTGCTAGAATAAATATTCATTATTAGAGTACAGATATTTCTATAGTGAAGTTAATGATTTTCATTTGAATGTTTGTTTTCTACCTACACCTAGAGGTCTCAATCCTCTTGGATTCAACATGTTAAAAATTTAACTTCATTGATGTATAATTTAAGTAATATAAATTGCGTCCATTTAACCTGTACGATTACATAACTTTTGAAAGATGTACATGCTTGTAAAACAACTATTGCCATTAACATAGAGATTTTCCTCACATCTGAAAGATTTTTCATGCTCGTTTGCAATCCATCACCCTCTTCATTATCAGAGAAAACCCACTGATAAGCTATCTGATATTATATATTGGTGTGAATTTTATAAAATTTTATAAAAATGGAATGAGACTATATTCTATTTGGTATGGTTTCTTTCACTCAACATAGTGATATTGAGACACATCCATGTTGTTGCATGTGTTACTAGTTTGACAATTTTTGCCATACAATAATATTACATTGTATAAATATGCTCTATGCTGTTTATCCAGTCAACTTTTAGAAATTTGGATTGTTTCTCATGTTTGGTTATTGTGAATAATGCTGCTATGCACATTCATGAAAATCTTTGTGTGATCATATGTTTTTGTTTTTCTTTAGTGAAAAGAAAAATACCTAGGAGTTGAATGGACTGTTCTTAAATTAATATATGTTTAACTTTTGGAGAAACTTCCAAAGAGTTTTCAAAATTCATCGCATCATTTTATACTCCCTCCAGCAACATATGAGAGTTTCTATTCCTACACATTCAGGCGAGTCCTTGGTGTTATCAGTTTTTAAATTATTAGCCACTCAGTACTCACAGAGGACTATCTCACTGTGGTTTCAATTTGCATACCCTAATAACTAATGATGTTGAGAATCTTTTTATTTGCTTATTCATAATTCATATATATTCTTTGTGAAATGCCAAATCAGCGTTTTACACATTTTTCAAAATTGAATTGATTATCTTTTCATTTGTCAGTGTTCTTTATATATTTTGGATAAACCCTTTTGTTAATGTATTGTATTTTCTCCAAGTCTGTCTTTTAACAGTGTATGTTTTCTCTTGTTTCTTTACAACAGCAAAATATTTTAATTTTGAAAATATCAGTGATTACTTTTTATAATTAATTTGATATATCATGTCTAGGAAACTTCTCTAACATAATGTTTTTCTTTAGAAATTCAGTTAAGTTTGCTTTTACATTTAGATTTTTTTTTCTATTTTATGTCCAGTTTTTGTGTGTAAAGCAATGGACTTCCTCCTCCTTCTCCTTTCTTCTCCTTTCTTCTCTTCCTTCTCCTCCTCCTTCCCCTTCTGTTTCTTCTTTTTCTAAAATACAGATTAGTTGCTTCAGAACTATTTGTTAAAAAGGCTTTCCATTCTCCATTGGATTGTCTTGGCACCTTTGTCAAAGCTTGATTGACCATATAGGCTTGAATCTATTTCTGGATTCTTTATCTTTATGCTTATGACACATTATTTTGATTATTGAAGCTTTATAATTAATCTTTGAAATAAGATTAATAATCTTCCAAGCATGTACTTCATTTTAAAAACTACCTTCACCTAGTCTGTATTCTTTGCATTTACTCATATTTTGGTATCAACTTACAAATTTAATCCCAACATACTATTAGGATATGATTAAGGTTTTGGTGACTTACAGATGAATTTAAATAAAATTGATATCTTAATATTGAATTTTTAGACATACACACGTACACATTTCTAGTGGTATTACATTTTCTAAGCAACATTTTGAAGTTTTCAGAGTAGGAGAGCCTTTCAGGATTATACATCACTTGGTAAATTCTTATTACTAAGAATCTTGTGTTTTCTTATGCCTTTATAATTGAAATTTTCTTTTAAATATATTGTTTAATTGTTTGCTGCTTGTATATTGAAGTTTTAACTATAGTGCAGTGCAGCCAACTGTGACCTGCCTTCAGGATAAAGCTGAACAAATGAGAAACTCGTTCTTTCCAAATTGTAACAACCTTCTGAAGGTAGCCTACTTTTGTTCACTCACTTTTTTTTGTAAGCTTATCTAAGCGAAAAAAAAAAAAAATGTGCTTTTAGTAGTTTACTCCACTATGCCAGTACAGAATTCTTGCAATGATAGCTTTTTATAATTAGCAAATAGAAAATATTTTTAAAGTATTTGGGAAAAAAGAACATTTAATTTAGTTACAGAAAATGAATTTCACAAATAATACTGTTACCTATTCACTTAAAAAACAAGCAAATTTTGTCATACCTTAGTGATTAAACAAAAGACACATAAAAAAATAAGTATACAAATTAGTTGAATGATTCTACTTCTGTCTAGGATGTATATGCTTGAAAGACAACTGTTTCCCCCTTAACAGTGAGGAAAGACCAGATAATATAACGTTTCTTAATTGTTTCAGAGAGGTGAGATAACGGAGCTATTGCTTATCCTGAAATGTAAAGCAAGGTAGGTGTCTCCAAGGAGAGCAAGGCCAGAAGTTCTGACTCACTGTGGCAGAGCACAGAAAGAGGACCCCCTGTATGATCTGGAAAAAGAATTTAGGTGAGATAGGTAATGTGTTGCTAATGTCCAAGTGTGGGCTATCATGAAAGTATAGAACTGCCGACCTGAAAGCCACCCATAGGCTCTTTTCCATGAATCCCCACTGAGTACCCACACACACACACACAAAATGTAGGGAATGGGGCCAGCAACTGGAGAAAGCCTCCTTCAGTGGTAAATGCTTAGAGAAGGGGAGGAGCTGCTGCTGCAGGAATGACATGTGTCCCAGTCAGCCCTCCTCCTGAAGTCTTCTAGGAAACAAAAACTTCAAAGTGCTTGGGAAAGTTTCAGTGTGGCTAACAGAGGGGTAAAAGGAGAAATTCTCCATCCCTGGATGGGGTAGAGGGCAGCAGAGAATCATCCCAGGTCCAGAAATTTGAGTGATCTCCTGTCCTGGGAAGAAAGGCAGAAATCAGTCTACTACACAAGTCTCATCAAAGATATGAGGCAGTTTGACAACCACAGGGAAGAAAAAAGTCTCACCCTAGAAACCCAGGAGCTCAGGGCGTGCCTAAGACAGAAGCTGGACCAGAATTCCAGACTTTCTGCTCCTAGCACCAGGCTAATGAGCTTGTCCTCACACACCTATTGCCGCAAAGGGTCAAGAGCAAAAGGAGCAGGTATGCAGCGAAGACCTAAAGCCATGGGTGGTGGATTACTCCCTCCTCACCCCTCACCACCTCTAAGTACAAAATTACAATGGGGAAATTGGAATCCAGGAGTGCGATGAAGACAACTGCATTAGTTACCTACTGCTGCAAAACACATTATCCCAAAACTTAGCGGCTTTAAACAATACACATTTATTATCACACAGATTCTGTGAATCAGAAATTCAAGAGTTACTTGACTTAGAGCTTTCAGCTTAGAGTCTCATAAAGTTATAATCAAATGCATTTTGTGCCTGCAGTCTCCTAAACCTTTGACTGGTGCTGTAATTTACTCCTTTTGCAGGATATATCAAATATTATTAAAAATCAAATATATTTCCATATTCTGTCAACAAAAAAATGGAAAGTTAAATGAAGCAGTGCTATTTACAATGAAACCCTTAGACATGAATTGAACAATATGAGTTCAAGATCTGAATACTGAAAAGTTTAACGTTAAACAAAACAAAACAAACCGAGAAAACCTAAATCCAAGGAGAGATAGAATGAATTGAAAGACCCAGTATTGTTGAGATATCCATTTTCCACAAACTAGCCTATACATTCAACACAATCTCAATCAAAAAAAAAAAAAAAAAAAAAAAAAAAAAAGCTGAACTTTTAAAGATAGACTGGCTGAGTCTGAGTCTTCTGTGGTAAAATAAAGGAAACAGAAGAGTCAAAACAATTTCGACAAGAAGAACAAAGTTGGAGGACTCATACTAGCTGAGTCCAAGGCTTACTATAAAGGCACAGTAATCCAGAGAGTATAGTCTTGTCAAAAAGATGCATATCTAGATGCCCAATAAAGACTACAAACAGACACACATATATATGGCCAATTTATTCTGGACAAAGGTGCAAGGCAATTCTAAGGTGAAATAATAATGTTTTCTAAAACTGATTCTAGAACAATTGAATGTCCAAATAAAAATAAATGATCTTAAACCCATATTTCCTACCTGAAAGACCTAATTTTAAGCCCTAAAATATAAAATTACTACAGTCAACCATTGAATAAAAATCTTTTTGATCTTAGAGAAGACTTAGACACAATACCCAAAGCATAGACTACAAATAAAAAACTTTATAAATTTGATTTTATCAAAATTTAAAACCTTTATTCAATTGGCATTGCTAAGAAAATAAAAAGAAAAGCCATAAATTAGAACAAAATTTTGTAGGACAAATATTTAATAAGCCATTTGTATCTAGAATATATTAAGAAATCTCAACAAGCAATACTAAGAAACCACCCAGTAAAAGATTGGACACATTTTTGAACAGACAGTTCACAAATGAAGATGTATAGCACAAATGAACACATGAAAAAGTGCTTCACATTATTAGTCGTTAGGCAAATTCAAATTAAAACCACAATGTGATATACTACATGTCAATTAGAAGCAATTAAAAAAATCCTGATTAAATCAAGAGCTGGTGGGGATGCAAATTAAATGGTACTCTCGTAGACTGTTAGTTGGAATGTCAAATGATACTGCTTCTTTGCAAAACAATTTACCAGTTTTTTATAAAGTTAAATATATGCTTATCATAAAACCCAGCAATTTTACTCTGAGGTCATCATTATTCAACATAAATAAAAATTGATGTTCATATAAACATACACACACACACACAAATTGAATAGGAATGTTGATAGAGGCTTTATTTATAGTTATCTCAAACCAAAACCAACTCAAATGTTCTTCATTGGATGAAGGGATAAACAGCTGAGAGGCATCCATTTAATGAAATACTCTTCAGTATTAAGAATGAATAAACTACTGGTACACACTTTTTGTGTATTAGAATGCATCATACGTGTATTGTGAGGAAGATCAGATCTCCAAAGAAGTAGAGGAAGAATTTGGGGTGTTGATGGAATGGTTCCAAATCTCAATTGCTGCCTACACAGCTGTATGTGTTTGTCAGAATTCATAGAAAAAGTTTGAATGTTATTGTATTAAATTATACCTTAATAAACTTGACTTCCTATGAAAAACCTGAATGGAGTGAACTAGAAAATAATACACATTTCAATATTTCAATACTCAGCATGACACTGGGGGCTATAATTACATAGTCAGATTCTTTTGTTTATGTAGTGTGGAACAAATGCAGTGATATAGGTATGATGTATTGACAACTCAAACACGACAGGTAATGTTCCTGTTAGAAATGTGAATTTCTGAAATATGAACCATTCTCACAAACTTTAAAACAAAAGTACAACATTCTCACATCTAGTCACATTTTATATGGTAGTAACATTTCTAGAAATCTCACTGTATATTACAGCCATATAACAATATTCAGTGTTGATATGAAAATGTAATTTGATTTTAGGCTCAGAAAAATCAAATGAGTATCCTATTGTGATTTACAGCAGGGAATTTCAGGCCAGATTTCTTGAGAGAAAATCTTGGCTTTGCTACTTCCTCACTCTGTGATATTGGGCAAATTGTTTAAATATCTGTGTGCCTCGATTTTCTCATTTGTAAAATGGAAATGGTAATATCAATCTAGTGTACTAAATTATACCTTAAAAGCTTGACTTCCAGTGAAAAACGTGAAGGGAGTGAACTAGAAAATAATAAACATTTCAATATTTCAATACTCAGCGTGATACTGGGAGCTTATAGTTACATAGTCAGATTGTTAGTTTTGTGCAGTGTGGAACAATGCAGAGATACAGGTATGAGGTATTGACAACTCAAATACCACATCCGCGCAATGCACATAACATACATGCAGATATACAACCAGCATGTATCATATGCCTATTGTGTGTGCATCAGCATGTATCTTATGTGTGTTTTGTACCTCCCCATGAATCTAGTTGTATTTTATGAAGATTAAATGACTTATCTTTGTAAAATACTTAGAATTCTTTGCCCATAATAGGTGCTAGAAAAGCATTTTCAGAGCAATTTGGTTCTTGGTGACAAACTTACGTGTGTTTTTTCAAGTCTGATTACAGGCAGTTAGAAAGGCTTTACCTGGAAAGTCTTACAGGGGAAAATTGCCCTCTTCACACCAGAATAGGGGCACAGCCAGTGCACCGCAGCCCCTGGAGGGAGCTAAGGCCAAGTCTCAGGCCCGCTGGCTGGTCATGCTCTTACACATGTTGTCCTAGTGCCTTCTTTCCTAGATCTGTTCATCTGAGGCCTCTGTCCCAGTCTCCTTATAGGGGAGGAGGAAAACATCTTGATGACACTTTTCCCCATTCTGACTTAGTCCCAATCTCAGAGTTTATAAAACCACCGGAGCGTTTTGTTCTGGCCTCCCTCAGCAGTAAGTTGGCCTCCACATCTCTGCTGGTCCACCTGACCCTTAACCTGCATGCCATTCTGTGGGTGAAAATGAAACAGAGGGTCTGTGCTTTTCCAGGTTTGAGACCCTTGCTTGTGCTCTTGCAGCAAGTAAGAGTTTCCTCTTTTATTTTTGGCTTGTGGCTTTAAGCCACGGCTCAACATCTGATGGCTCAGCTCTCTTCCAGCTCAGGTGAGTTCCTGATATTATCGTGGTTAATAGTTATTATAATTACTGTTATTACCATGTAGAATTAAACGTGTATAATAAAACTGTTTGTTTTGTTAATGGGCATATCTGGCCAGATGTTTGAATGTCCTGCAGAATACTGAAAATACATTTACTGTACTGGACTGTCCCTTGCATTGCAGTAAATAAGTGTTTGTAGCCTATACCCATTAAATGCTAGGAACATGCTTGAATCATGGTGACTATGAAAAACACTTTGATCTTACTTGCAAAATGTCCCCAGGAGGAGCAGTGCTCACCTTTGAGAACCAGCACACTACACTGTTAACTCTACTCAAAAAAGGCTCTGATTCTCGCTGGTTCCTTCCTGGGAATATGGAAAAAGAACACCATGGGTGTTAGGCTATATCCCATCTTTCTACACTAGTTAGGTAAGCTCTCACAGAGATTTCCATATTTGTACATTACCATTGTCTATTACTCTGATATATGGTGAATTTTTGAGTTGGTATTTACAAACATCTCTGTTCTTGAAAATAACATAATGTCACCGTTATCAGCACTTAACATTTAAATTTCTTGTAAATATTACTAAGAATATAAATTGCACATCTACTCACATATTTACTTTCTGCAACCATGGGTAACCTGTAGCTTCTTTAGCAGTTATAAAAGGCATTGATTTTTATTTTCTTCCAGATGTACTTTGGCTGGAGTTCCTCATTTAATAGTTAAAAGTGTATATTTTACACAGCAATGAAGACAAAAACAATGGCAGTGGTTGAAATGGGTCAAACAAACAAGAAGATGACTTGAACACTGAAACAGAAATGAAATTACCATGAAATTACTCATGTATTTTGGAAGAGAAACACACATTCATTTTCCTTCCCAGGAGGTTTCCAGTGGGCTTTAGGTGAATACTAATTTGGGAAATAAATATACTTTTGGTTTTTTGCAGAATTTGGAAAACAATTTTTCCATACACTAGGAAGCGTTAATTATGTCTGAAATAGGCCATATTAAAATTATTACCATGGTCAATTGGTCTTCAGCAAATTTCACTGAAATACTTTTTCTAAAATTGGAATGGCTTTTATTTATCCCAGGGAACACAAGCCTGAGAATCAGAGCAGCTAAATCTCAGTCCAGGCCTTGCTCTAAATGAGCTCACTGTCTTATCTAGAGCAAGATATGAGTCATTCAGTCACCAACAAACCAGGAAGGAGTGCCTCCTAAACACAGCCTAAAGATAACAAATCAGGTCAAAGAAATTCTATTATTAAGAAATTGATAATTGCAAAGATTATATAACTATATAATACATGGCATATGTTACTAAATAATGGAAAGCATAAATGTTCTAAGAGTAATATCAAATAAATGATATAGAAGTTGAGTAGTATAAGTAATTAGTTTTTCCAAAAGCCAAAAAAGATAATGGTAGAGGTGATATATTTCCCAGCGCGGCAACTTTAGAAAAGCAAAACCACATCGAAGGCAAAACAAACAAAGCAAACCAAACAAAAAACAAAACAAGCAAACAAACAAAAAGATTATAATTCATCAATTTTATCAAGGTACAGCATTTACAAAGTGAGTTCTTTGGACTACTTTTTCAAAGGTTATTTCCTGTAAACAAAAAGGGAAGATGGGACGTTAAGTGTGAAATCATTAGATATATGCCCACTTTTTGGACCATTTCAACACACATTTACTCGTTATTTTATTTTTTGAGACAGGTCTCACTCTGTCACTCAGGCTGAAGTGCAGTGGCATCATCATGCCTCACTGCAACCTCCGCTTCCTGAGCTCGAGTGATCCTCCCATCTCACCTCCTGAGTGGCTGGGAATACAGGCACGTGCCACAATGCCTGGCTAATTTTTGTATTTTTTGTAGAGACAGGGTTTTACCATCTTGCCCAGGCTTGTCTTGAACTCCTGGGCTCAAGCAATCCACCTGCCTCAGTCTCCCCAAGTGCTGGGTATAGGTGAGAGCCACTATGCCTGCCTACATTTATTTTTTAAAAGCTCTGAGACTTGGATGGAGCTGGAGGCCATTATCCTCAGCAAAGGCCGAACACAGAAACAGAAGAACAAATACTGTATCTTCTCACTTATAAATGAGAGCTGAATGATGAAACCACGTGAGCACATAGAGGGGAACAACACACACTGGGGTCTATCAGAGGGTGGAGGTTGCGAAAAGGGAAAGGATTAAGGAAACTAACTAATGGGTACTAGGCTGAGTATTTGGCAAATGAAATAATCTGTACAACAAACCCTCATGACACAAGATGACCTATGTGACAAACCTGCACACGTTCCCCCGAACTTTAAATAAAACTTAAAACAGCTCTGAGAAATTAAACAGTTATAAAATTTTAATTTATGTGAAGCATTAAAATTATAACATGCATTTTCATATTCCAGGTACCTACCTGCTTCCTTAGTGCTACAAAGAATGCTTAGTGGAGTATGATAATTTTAGGGGAGTGTGAGTTAATAAAAGATGATGGAGACAAGAACTACTTTAGAAGTGAGAATAACCTGACTGGTTTACTGATTAGATGTTAGAGGGGAAAATGAGAGAAAAATAAGTCACAAATATGTGATTCCTAAAGGAAATGACTGAGTAAATCTTGCCATTGATCATGTAGTAAGTCTTAGAAGTAAAAGGACTCATTTAGAGAAAGATTTTTTCTGCATATTTAAAATCAAGTTGCAATTGTCTACATATTCTTTGATACCCTGCCCTTCAGAAAGTAGAGCAAGTTTCTTCCCCTTGAGTGTGGAATGAACTTTCTCAATCTTAATAAATGGAGAATGGGGAATTTTTAAAAAGTAACTTGATGTAGAGAGACCTGGTAGAAACCAGCTAATCCATGTGACCAAGGCTAACATTGCTCATAAGCCGTGTTGATATCATGTACCTGCTAATTTTACTCACTGAGAACATTTCTCTGCTGTGATATTCTTCAGCAAATGCCAGATTCTCAGTTAAGTCATAAGATAACATTAGGCAATCCAAAATTGAGGCATTTTCTAAAAAATACCTGACTAGACTATTCAGAAATGTCAAGGTAACGAAAAAAAAGGAAAGACTGAAAAATTGCCACAAATCAGAAAAGGCTAAGGAGACATGACCACTAAATTCAATAAAAGCAAAAATATTATTCTGGTTCGGATTCTGGAACAGAAAAGAGACATTAGTGTTTTTTTTTTGTTTTTTTTTGGTTGTTTTTTTTTTAAAAAAGGACAATCACTGGTGAAATCAGAATACAGTGTTTAGTTAATAATATTGTATCAATGTTAATTTCTTAGTCTTGAAAAATGTATCATAGTAATGTAGGATATTAATACTGGGAGAGGCTTGGTGAATGGATATATGGGAACTCTATACTACATAGCACCTTTCGGTAGGTCTAAAGTTCTTTCCAAATAAAAAGTTTCAGAATGATAAATAAATACTTGTAGAAATAGATTGTAAGTATTGAATTATATGTAACTTAATCTTTAACTCCATGCTAATATAAATAAATTAATTAATTAAAATTTTTTTTTGTGTCAAAGGATATTTGCACATCCTCAAATTCCTCTCCAAAGAATAAACTTAATAATTGCAAAAGGTAAAATAGTAATTTTATATTAGAGAAGCCTGGAAGATACCTTCTTAATTAGGTGATCAAAGTTAACCTCCTTGGAAATGGGGCAAATCAATATCGTCTTCCAGGTGATAGGATGCAGTGAAAACATGAGATCCCTTTCTTCCTTCTGTGGTATTCTATCCAAACATGCATAATCTAAACCTCATTGGAAAACAACACGAACAAAAACAAATGGAGGGATGTCTTCAGGGCCCAGGAAGTCAGGTAAATAAGTGTAAGGCAATTGAAAGCAGGAGGGATGCAACAAACTGGACAGTGAGTAACTTGCTTAAAGGAATTCAAATTCAATTAAAGAAATTTAGGGGGTGAAATTAATCCTCTGATGGAATCAAGACTAGCAATAGCCAATGTTTATCGCGAACTTACTCTGTGTCAGGCAACACAGTGGAGAGGTTCTAGTGTGGATTATGGAAATAGATTTCTGGGCCTGAGTCCTGGCTTTACTCCCTGTTATGGGTGAGACTGATCACAACATTACACCTCTCTGAGCCTCAGTTGCCTCACTTGAAAAATGGAAATAATAATAACTTCTGTCTTATAGGATTTTTCTGCGGATTCAAAGGATGAGCACATGGAAAATACATAAAATAGTGCCTGGCATGTGGAATATAACCCCTCCTCCCGAAAAAACGACGACAAAACAAAATAACAGACAAAAAACAACCTGCTGTATTCATTTACAAATGAAGAAATTAATGTACAGAAAGTTTCAGGAAATAGTTCAAGGTTACTCTGATGATTAGTATCGGGCTACTAATTGGACCAAAACAAGGTAAGACCATATCTTGATTTCTACTGTCTTTTAAATGCTGCTGTCTTCCATAGATATCAAAACTTATTATATGAAAAACACTACATTATAACACAAAAATTATTCAAAAATAGACTCTGTTCTCAGTGAGTTTGTAGTCCCCTAGAAGGAATAAGATACACCAGTGAACAAGGACACTGACAGTCACATAATACAGGAAGAGATGCTTCATGTGTAGAAATGATAGGAGGTCAATTTGAGTTGCAGGTAAAGAATCTATTCATGAAGAAGTGGGATTGGAACTGGCCCTTGACATGTTTGTGTGCGTGTGTGTGTGTGTGTGTGTGTGTGTAACCTACTCAAATATATATAAAACATTGTGAACTCTTATGTGTACCCTACTCATATATATATATGCTCATATATATATATACACACATATATATACACATATATATACACAAACATATATAAATAGGTTATGTATTTCTAATTCTCTGGTTATTAACAAGAGATGCTTCTGGTATGGAAATGATAGGAGGCCAATTTGAGTTGAAGATAAATAATCTATTCATGAAGGAATGGCATTGGATATGGCCCTTGACACATGTATGTGTGTATGTGTGTGTGTATGTGTGTGTGTGCATAATATGTAGGTTGTAATGAATGAGTGTTGTAGAATTCATCTGTTCCAATTCCCATATTTCTCAGGGCAAAATTGGTTAATAATTAAAGAATCTATTATTTATCAATTTATCCTGAATGCTAAATTCAAGATCTATATTGGTGCTTTAACTTCAAAACTTCACCTCATTGTCTAAATTCTGGGAGTTCGGTTAGTGTAGTATACAGTCACAAGTTGATACTCCTGGGAAGGAATTCAATTTGTTTTTAATTATGAAACTGAAATATGTTTATTGTATAAAAATGAACTGCAATTAATTGCACTGACCACAATTAAAAATGAAATCACCCATAATGTCATTGTCCCAGAGATGATAGCTCATTATTCCTCAAGATATTTTTCTAGATTTTTCTCTCTCAGCGTTGCTGTTATCTGTTTGTTTAAAAATGTCTATTTAGAAAAAAGATATATATAATAAAGATATATGTATATTTACATATAAACATATATTTAGACTATATATATTACAAAAGATAACATCTCTTTCATAAAATTGGTTTCATATTCCACATAATACTTTCCAAAGTATTTTTAACTTAATATGTACTTCATCTAATTGACTATTCATACAGTATGCCTTTCAAAGGCTGATAGGATAGGAAGAAAATTATATTCCAGGGATATCCACTTCCTAAAAACACTTTAGGGATGCCAGACTCTTTAGAACTGTTTGCTTCTTAGTCTTATTGACTTGGAAAGAGCAGATGACGTGACTCCGGAGCTCATTGAATAGCACACATTGAATGAATTATATTCCATTTAGTCTTCTCCAAAGGTGCTCATCTTTTGGGGAAAAAAAAAAGCTGACATTAAATTTTGTAAAAACTTGTGACTATATATCCTTGTTTGTCCGTATTCTTTCACCCATGTCAGATGTGTGATTGAAAGCTGCTTAATTTATCTTTATTCACCTCAGATAAACCCATTAGCTGCCATCACTCACCAGTGGGATTAGGTCACTGCTGAGTTCAAACTAGAAAGAAATATTTAGCAAAGTGAGAGGACTTGGGTGTAATCCTAGAAGGCACGTAAACCAGAGTCATTAAAGTAACAAGAGGAACATTGTGAAAAATATTCTTTCCTTTAGCAGGACTGAAGTCAATGTATTCGATATTTACTTCTTTCTAAATTCAACGATTTATGTGTCATCACCTCATATTGCCAGAGTTTCCAGGTGGTTCCATTGTTGTCTGTCTTATTCAAAAGGGACACCATGCTTGTTGCACTTGTTCAATATATTTATTAAAATTGTAGTCATGTAGGTTAATATTTGCTGAAGACCTAAAATGTAACAATGATCCTGTATAATTAAATTAAATTAATTTATTTATTTGTTTATTGAAATGGAGTTTTGCTCTGTCACCCAGGCTAGAGTGCAGTGGCACGATCTCAGCTCACTGCAATCTGTGCCTCCTAGGTTCAAGCGACTCTCTTGCCTCAGCCTCCCGAGTAGTTGGGATGACAGGCGTGTGCCACCATACCTGATTAATTTTTGTATTTTTAGTAGAGACAGGGTCTTACCATGTTGGCCAGGCTAGTCTCGAACTCCTGACCTCAAGAGTCTGCCCGCCTCTGACTCCCAGATTCTAAAAGATTAGATTAAAAGGTTAACGGAAGAAGTGTGTGTACGTGTGCACGCGGACGTGTGTATGTATATAATTACATATACAATTGTATAGATTTTGACTTAGAATTTATATAACAATTAAAGTAGCTAGTTACACACTTTTTATTTTCCACTTGTAATAATGAAAAGATATTTTACTTCTCAGAAAATACTCGAGTTCTGTTAGAGCCAGGTCAACATGAAATAAATCTCTTTTTATTTTGGTTTTTAAAGGGAAATATTGCACTTTAATGATGTATGAGTCTACACATAATGTAATATTGAAATAGATGTAGTTTTAACAAACATCGGAATAATGTTAAAAGCCAGTGAATCTGAATTTTAGCTTGGTCCTTCCAAACAAGCATTTTATCACTGAAGTGCCTAGAAACACACAATGTCTCAGGTTTTTAATAGTGACTCACTTCTTCTTTTAAATTTCCCAATTTGATTTAAAAAAAAAAATCAAAAAACTCAGTACTTGCTCAATAAATAGGTGTTAAATGGATGAAAGAATCAATGAATTGCTAGAGTCTAAGAAGATCTTTCCTTTAAACTCCTTCCTGGAATATGAAATCCCTCTTCTACTTATTTAACAAGTACAGTTTTCTGTTTTATAAAGAGAGAATCCTGGATTCACAAGTTTTTCAACTTGAAGAAATATGGGTGTGGTCTTACACTTATAGGCACACAAAAGGTATCTGCAAAGTAAGTGAACAAGCCTAAATATTCACACCCTAAAATGTAAGGGGAAAAACAGTAATGGTACTTTCATTTTACAAAACAGGATATAATGCCAAGCAAATGTCAACTATGTATAATATGGCATTGTTTGTTTAATTAATGTTCCTGAGAAGTGCCCCCACCTTACTATTTTAGTTTCACGTATTACTTTGAGACAAGGAAGTAATTGACATATTATATTTTGTAAGTATATAAACAAATAGTAAAACTGCCAAACTATGGTTAGTCTATTGAAAACTGTAGGTAGTGATTTTCTTTTCATTCTTAAAAATATTTCTGAAAAACCAAGAGTTCACACTCTTTCAGTAAATTTCATATTATTTATGTCATTATATATACATTACATTCATAAGTCTGCAAAAATGATAATATATTAGTTTTATTTAATTTAGTTCTTCCCTCCCCAGCCTTTTCTTGTGGCGTATTGTAATGGACTTATTATTAAAATAAGAAAGCTGATTATAATAGAATATTGTTATTACAGAAAAAATAACTTTGATAATGTGTTTTGGATCTCCAAAATTAACACATAATTCTTAAAATAATTTCTCTAAGCCTTCCTACTTTTCAAATGAAATATTGGGGACTTAATATACAATTACGTTTCCATAATATAATACTAAAAATGTGAATTTTTATATCACTGGCAAGATATCAAAAAATAAACTAGAGAAACATTGAGATATTAAAGAACAGGATGGTATACTGATACATATAATAGTTTCTGATATACACCTACATGTACATATCTAAGAATATTCAGCAGTTGGAGAGATAGCTAGGACTAGAATAAACGTTCTAAAGCAAGGTCAGCATGGCACCTACTATGTAAAACATTTTTTGGAACACAACCACGCTCATCTATTTACATTTTGTCTATGGCTGATCTCAAGTAACAACAGTAGAGTTGAATAGCTGCAACAGAAACTCTATGATTCACAAAGCTAAAATCGTTTGCTATATGACTCTTTACAGAATAAGTTTGCTAATCCACGGTCCAGATGAGTGATTCTCAAAGCCTAGTCTGCAGACCAGTAGCATCATGATAAGCTGGAAATTTCTTAATGCAAATTATTGGGCTGTGCCTAAGACATGCTGAATCAGTATCTCTGAGGGAGGGACCCAGCAGCTTGTATTTTACCAAGTGCCCCATTGGATTCTGATGCATGATTATGTTTGAAAATTATGGTTCCATAGTAAACAACATGTGTAAGAAATGGGCAAGACAGCCAAGTCAGGGAGATATCTGTGACTCAGAGTCCATGGCTCTGACTAACCCCACAGGGCTGATATAAATCACATGTGCCAGGTCAGAAATTATTAATGGATGCAAAATTAAGATGCAACTGAGGACAAATACATGGCACCAATCTGGCCTTCCTTCACACTTCCAGTGTTCCTAAACCTTCTACAAGCCACCACTATGTCTGGCCCTGGCCCTGGCCACTGCAAAAACCATCGAATTGGTCTTTTCTCTTTATTCTATCCTCTACCTAACAATCCAGTTACTGTTTTGAAATATAAGCTAGCCATATTCAAAATCCTCCAAAATCAACTCATATAATTAAAATTTAAAAAATAAAATTTCCTTTGTATCTTCTTCCCACCCAAGCCAAAGCTTTAGGCTTTCTGTTCACTCTAGTGAGAACACCTTCTCAAAGATATACTCACTATTATATCATAAATATACCTTTCTTATATACTGAACTCTTCTCACATGACTCTTCTGTGTAAAAGTCTTCCCTGACTTTCCTATCTAAAATAGCGACCACTTTAAATGGATGAATCATATGGTCGGTGATATATCGCAATAAATCTATTAAAAAGAAAAACTAAAGGTGAAGGCTTTCTACAAAATACAATGTTTCATGGGATTATGTTCATATTTATACCATAAAATTAAATCAGATAACACCTTAACTGTTCATAGCACAGCCCCTGAGTTCTAGTAAGAGCTCAAAATTATTTACTATTGGACTTTATTATGGATATCATATAGTATTATGTTATTACAAAATATTTTCTATTATGGCCATCATATAATCATACAATAATTATGATGTCAGCCTCATTTAAGCTGAATCTTAGGGACATTTGTTGGTTAAAAGATTACTTAAATAGAAATAAGAGAAAGAGATCAAATCAGGTTGGTAGCAAGGAATCTCTATATATGTTTTTCAAATGGTCCACTAATTTAAAAATTAGACAATGCACTTTTTGTTCACTGAAATATTTTAGGTCAGTCATTTTAGATATAGAAAAGAGATACAATTTGTTTAATAGCCTTTGGTTATAACCTGCTGTATAAAATATTTGGATCTTCTTAATCTTTTTGTATTGCAACAATACTCTTCCCCACTCCCAATTAACATGTACCATTATCATGACATACATACTTCACTTATACTCAATGATTTTAAATAATCATAGATATGTACTCATTTTTATAATAAATAGATCTAATATAAATTAAAATGCTATTATGATATTATCATTCAAGTCTCTCAAGTTGGAACAAACACTTTGTTTTCATGCTTTACTACTCCTATTCTTAGAAATGTGTAGTAAATCTCTTATGAAAAACAAAATGTGTTTTGTTAGTTTGGTGTCCTTCTCTGGTACTCTGAACATAACAGTTTTACTCTACACTTAAGCTTCTATTGTATAATGTAACTGCTTCCGTATTACTCTGGGGAAAGAAAGTGTCACAGGATACAAGTGAAGCCCCAGTCAATGCAGTTATTTTGAAAAAACATACAAACTATGGAAGTTACAAAACTGCTTTTGTACGCTTAAAAACTGATCTCACATGAGGATAGCATTTTTGAAAGATAGCTTCCTGTTGAGTCTCCTCGAAGAACGTCTACTTTCAAGTAATAACTCAATGACTTACCTTAGAACAGAAGACACAAATTTTATTTTCTGTCTCCTACACGCTGTATTTAATTCTGTTTCTTGTTGTCATTAGTTTTGTATGTTGATATTCTCGTATTTATCATGAGTAAGCAGAAATATTAGGAGAGCAAACCATGTAATTATCACAATGACATCAGCAATAAATAGATAATAAATGATAAACTTGAGAGACAGAAAAGAAAACTGAAAACTAAAGCATAATGATGTGACAGAGGTGTTTATCCCACCAGCATAGTCATCATCAAGATCATGGAGCCAGTGGCTGTATATTAATGCAACAAACACAAATCTTTCTTATCCCATCCCCAAAAGTCACCTAACCAGAGAAAATTGTACTATTATTATAAGAAACGTATATTGATTGCTTAATTTATTTTGCTTAGCCCTTTCCATACGTTATCTTATGTAATCCTTACAACAGACATAAAATAAGAGCACCATCCCCATTCAACAAGTGCTGAAGTGTAGAGGACTACATGCTCGCAAAGGAGATGTTCCCGATAAGTCCTGCTCTTGCAAACAAAGCAGGACGTTTCTTCTCTGCAAACAGGAAGAACGAAAGAGTCAGCCGCAAACAGCAGACTCTGGGAACTGGTTAATGTTTAAGCATCTTGAAAACTCAGAAAGTTAGGGAAAGGTCAGAAAAACAACTCATGACATAAAAACAACTTGTGTCATAAAAACAACTCGTGTCTTGTGACGTAGTAAAATTCCACAAGCGTGTATAAAATAAAGCAGAGTGTGCTGCTCGGAGCGGCCGCCATGTTTGTCTTGTCCTGTGTTGTCTTGTGTGTTCGTTTCTTTGTTTAGGAAACACGTGGACCCCAACACTGAAGTGTGATTAGGGAGGTGAAATAACTTGCCTCAGACTTCATCCTTACTAACTGGAGAGGCAAGAATTAAAACCCAGATTTGTCTGACTCCAAGTCATTGTTTCTTTTTTGTCCATAGTTATTAAGTGATATCATCTTTTCAGTAGTCTTAGGGATCTTTAATGACTACAAAAATAGAAACAACAAAAACTAGCTGAGTTCTTAATTGCATTTTGCCAAATTATTTCTGAAGATCCTGCTGTTAGAAATTCTGAAAATGTCAATCAGTGATAATTATTTCATATACAGCCCAAATTATTCTCAATTGATGGGGGACAAATGACTTTTAAATAAAAGCAAATGAATAGATCATTTAGACCGCACCTACATAAGTAAAATAAAGAGCATTGCCACTTTATTCAACAAATATAAGGTGACAAAAAGAAACTTGTTCTTCTAATTGTATTCCGAAAACATTTTATTTAAATCAAACACTGATGTGATTGCCTTTCACTTCCTAGAGTGTAGACAAAATAGCTGAATGCAATGAGCGAGTTTTTATAAAACTGTGTAACATATTGGAGGAAATAATTTGGCAAAGTGAGAAATATCTAAGGATATGCTGAGACCAATCACTTGTAAAGAAAAACACCACTTAATGTATTCTTAGAGGTAAGGATTTCTGTAAATGATAAATGTTTTTCTTCCTTAGGGCTGTTGATACTACTAAACATACTTTCAGCATGATAGAAACTTCCACCTGGTTTTTAACAAAGCAACAGTTGGCTTTGGTTTGGCCTTCCCTTCTTGTCTAACTTCCTCACAGAACATGGACAATGGTGTACAAGGTTGGGGGAGAAGTTTATGATTCTGCAGGAGCAAAGCCTACTATGACCTGAACTCCTGGCCTTTTCTAATTAGTTCTATAATCCTACCAATGAAGGAGGAAAGCCTAAGCATTTTCAACTATTTATAGAAAAGAATTGAATTAAAAATATTTGGGGCTCAAATTGCACAGAAAATATAGTTAACATGAACATATATGCAATCCAAACATCAGTGTGCACATAAAATATCCAAAAGACAGTGAGATAGAGAGGAAAGATGACCTGTACTTGCAAGCCCCTTATGAATTTGCAGCATATGTAAGCTTGGGCAAGTAACTTTCCTTCTCTAGCTTCACTTTTCTCCTGCAAATTGGGGATGATCATCAATATCATGTTGATGTTTTGCTGTGAACATTATATAAATTATATACACACAGGGACCACCACGATGTCTGACACAGACTTCATCTTCTGCTAGATGACTTAGACGAAAGATACACAGGCCAATTATTACTTCCTGGAGACATTTATTAAAGTACTAAACTTACTCTGAGAATGACTTTCACTTTATGTCCTGATGGTTCATTTCCCTTTTTTTTCCTTCCTTCTTTCCTTCTTTCCTTCCTTCCTTCCTTCCCTCTTTCTTGCTTCCTTTCTTTTTTTTTTTTTTTTTTGATACAATATCTTTTGTGTGTGTGTGTGTGTGTGTGTGTGTGTGTGAGAGAGAGAGAGAGATGGAGTCTCGTTCTGTGGCCCAAGCTGCAGTGCGGTGGCATGATCTCAGCTCACTGCCACCCTCCGTCTCCTGGGTTCAAGTGATTCTCAAGCCTCAGCCTCCGGAGTAGCTGGTATTTCAGTATCTTGATGCAGCATCTTGGTGCAGTGTTATGCTGGGATTCATTACAAAAAATACTTCTTAGAGTAGGACTATGAATAGAAATGAAGCCTTTCTGATAACTTTCGGATGATTTTAGGAATCCAGGCTTAATAAAATTGGTCCTGGAATTGGGACCTGATTGGAAATGAATAAAAGAGCCTCATTAAATCGGCTGTGTCCCTTGTGTAGCTAAATTATGTATTGGACAGCCAAAGAGGTGATGTGTCCTTTAACGTCAAAACAAAAGGTGAAAAAAGTAGTTAAAAATTTCCTAAATGCCTACTCAGTCTATGTATATTTATATAGAAAATAAGAAACTGCTGATGAAATAAAGAAAAAAATGAAAGAGAAAGAAAAAGAAAGAAAGAGAGAGGGAGGGAGGGAGGGAGGAAGGAAGGAAGGAAGGAAGGAAGGAAGGAAGGAAGGAAGGAAGGAAGGAAGGAAGGAAGGAAGGAAGGGAGGAAGGAGAAGGAAAGAGAAGAAAGGGGGAGGGAAGAAAAGAGAGAAGGGGGAAGGAGAAAGAGAACCAAACTCACAGATCATCACGAAATTGGCAAGTGGCAAAACGATTCAGGAAGATCATGCAGTTGAATTGATGACTGAACACATTTTGTGACTGAGTCAATGTTGCTCCTACTATTTCCCCACTCCTGCAGAGAGAGACTGGCGGATGGGTAACAGGAACTGCTCTCTCAGCTTGTTTCAGCCAACAGCCAGTATTTCCTGCAAGATGAAGCCTGGTAGGGATCTAACAGGCTAAGCGTGATGGCCAGCCAGACTGTGTGTGAAGTCATTGCCTGAGGATAAATGAGGGGAGGCAACAACCTCCACAACAACACAGTAGTGGCAGCTTGTTCATCACAAGCTGTACCACAACAGATGCAGTGGTAATTAAATTTGGGGTGTGGATCTCAGGCAATCACTTTCAAATAGGCTGTCAAATTTAAATAGAACTACCTCAAGAGTTTCTGCCTGGCCGTCTGCATTGGGAGGGGGTTTTATTTATCAAGACCCAGCAGCCAGATTGCTTTTAGTATGAAGCTTATGGATTCTCATAAGTTTTTTCTGCTTAATTACTTGCCTATTTTACTACAATGACTACTGTGGACTGTGTGCTTTGGAACTGACAAAGCCTTTTGCCCACTATAGTTATTTCCTGATTAAAAATAGGCCATCCACTGTTATGTGCAAGTTATGTTCATTCACAATAAATATATTTTGTCTTGCATGACCACAGACATTTTCAGTGATTATTCCAGAAAGACTGTGATATTGATAGGATGTATATTATAACTAGGATAAAGGTGGGTAGATACATTCAGAACAGTGAAATATCTCATGAGTGAGTAGAAAACAAACTTCTATTCTAGTAATTGTTGAACTAGGCCATACTGTTTTTTGAGTTCATTTCTTTTTGAAAAAAATATATAACCTTGCCACCAGTAGATTTTGATATCCAAAATAATACCTCAGAGTAATCATTTACAGGAGAAACTCTGAGATGGAATTTTCTATTGCTGTCTACTCAGTAAGCTTTGATGATAAGCCTACTACAATAAATACTAAACATTCACTTCATTATTATTCTTTTTCCAAATTGGCAGAAAGCCAGCCCTAGATGATATTCCACTTAAATTTCCAACGTTTGCATAGAATAATATTTGTAATAAATCAGATTATCAATCTTGGTCAGATAATTCACTGCCTAAAAACATAAAGCTCCCCAAGGGTCTGAAAGCCAGTAAATCCTAGGTGGAAAATTATCTCATTAATTCTAAACCCAAGTCTACATGAGACAAATGTTTCCAAACTCTACTTTGCAGTCCAAACATTCCTGGATCCTCCCATGGATGTTGAGATTCCCTCCCCTTTCACCTCCTTTTCATCTTTCATCTGTCAGTAATGTGCATACCCATGGGCAAACACATGCAAACAATTGATGTTCATGCATAGGGAAGGGCTTAATCTAGACTGCAGAGTTAACTACTAAGAAATTAAAATAATGAAAAGCTCTATCCTATATGAAACATAGAAGCACTAATTAAATAATATGTAAGCACCCAAGACCAATTATACAAGTAGACAGAGTTAATGATGTAATATAATGGTGAGCTGGAATTAGTTCTGATCTAAAAAATCTTCCCTCATTTGATCATTATTGGTACCTAATTTATTTAAATGAAGAAGAATTAAAATTTAATGCAAATATAGTTGAGAGTTGCCCTTACTGAATTGGCAAATGTTTACTAAACACTTAACTGTGCAATGAGCAAGATGCTATAAAAACCATGTGTAAAATACAGGCCTGGATCAGAGCTAGTCCACAATCCTTTTGCAAAGAGAAGGCTCACATGCAGTAAATAATGAAAAGCAGAGTGTGACCAAGGATTAAAACTGATTCCTATATAAATCCTATATAAAAAGATACAATGTGTATCCTTTAAGAAAAGTCTTGTGGAATCTATTTTGGAAATAATGGTTGATAAAGAGGATATGTCTGGTTGAAAGATTATCATGAAGGCAACAGATAGGCAAAATCAAAAGAGTCCAAAATAATCCAGGGCCTATGGTCACTGAATTTATGTAAAAGAAAAGTCCGGGAGAGAGCCTGAGAAATGGTTTAAATTTGATTCAGCAGTAAGAACATAGCTTTAATAGAATTGTGTCTGGGGTTTCTGGTTAGTGAGGAGAGCCATGAGTCATTTTGATAAGCATAGCTACCATAAGAGTTTTAAGAAATAAGGCTGTAATCCATCAAGGAGAGAGATTAATATGGTTTGGCTTTGTGTCCCCACCCAAATTTCATCTTGAATTGTAATCCCCGTGTGTCCAGGAAGAGACCTGGTGGGAGGTGACTAGATCATGTTTCCCCTTCACTCTCTCTCTCTCTCTCTCTCTCTCTCGCCACCTTGTGGAGAAGGTGCTTGCTTCTCCTAAACTTTCTGCAAAAATTGCAACTATGCTGAGGGCTCCGCAACCATGTCAAAGTGTGAGTCAATTAAACCTCTTTCCTTTATGAATTACCCAGTCTCAGGTAGTATCTTCATAGCAGTGAGAGAATGTACTAATACAGGGATCATTTGATGACAGACATGATGAAATGAAGAGACAGATGATATTATAAGAAGTGAAACACCAAGCAGAACAGAGAGACCTGTGCAGAAAACTGCCAACAGTCTTAAGGTGAAAATATCCCCGAAATGAGAGATATCTTTTGTCAATACTTCATGTCAAATAAGCTTGGTAATTTTAGTCATTTATTAAACATCTAACCAACACTGGGCAAATTACTTCAATTGTTTTCTAGAAGACGTAGGGCAAAGAGGCAGACATGTAGAGTCCACAAAATAACTATAACTACCAAGGAAGGGAGAATTCTGAGAAGACAAAAACACGACTTACGAAAGAGCCTAACAAATTGTTCACAGGATTTCACACATTGCCCAGCAATGGCCAGCTCTGAGGAAAATGATGTTTGTAGCTTCTTTCCTGTTAGAAGAGTCAGACTCAGTTTAAGACAAAATTAGGTATACACCTACCTACCCTGTAAAATGAATACAAATAATTCAAGAGTGTAGCTAATGAAAATATTCCCACAGAAACAATGTAGAAAGCAAACTATGCTTTAAATCACAGCAGAAAGAACATGCCTTTGAAACTTTAGATAATTAATTTTATGAGTCAACCTTTATTGAATTCCTATAATGCTCTGGGTTCTTTCCAGTTTTCTCAGAACCTGAGTTGGATGTAGCCTGTATACAGTGTTTGTGTTAATAATCTTTTGAGAAATAAAATTGCATTATGAACCTGGAGCACACAGTTGGAAACATTGGTGAATAATATATTCATGTATTTACTGATTGATATGGTTTGGCTCTGTGTCCCCATCCAAATTTTGTCTTGTAGCTCCCGTAATTCCCACGTGTTGTGGGAGGGAACTGGTGGGAGATCATTGAATCATGGGGGTGGGTCTTCCCCATGCTGTTCTCAGATAGTGAGTAAGTCTCACAGATCTGATGCTTTTAAAAATGGGAGTTTCCTTGCACATGCTCTCTCTCCTTGCTCACCACCATCCAAGATATGACTTGCTCACCACCATCCAAGATATGACTTGCTCACCACCATCCGAGATATGACCTGCTCCTCCTTGTTTTCCACCAGGATTGTGAGGATTCCCTGGCCATGTGGAACAGTAAGTTCATTAAACCTCTTTCTTTTGTAAATTTCCCAGTCTCGCGTATGTCTTTATCAGTAGATTGAAAATGAACTAATACACTGATCAAAGCCCTCACTTCTTCCATCTCAGGGCTAATTTTTTACAAGTGTTGAGGCATATGTGTTTTTTTCTGTTCCTTTAAGCTGTCCTTTTAACTTATTGGTTTCTTAATTCAGTGATTCTCATAATGTGTCTGGGATGAACAGGATCAATTTCACTTGAGAATTTATTAAAGTTGTAACTTCTAAGGCTTCACTCAGGCCAAATGAGTCAGAACTTCAGGGGGATAGAGTCCGGTGATTTATGTTTTAAGGAGCTTTCCAGGCGATTTTGACACATACTCTGAAGTTTGAGAAGTATTGCATCACGGCCCAAGGCATGGTGGACTCCCAACTTGCTCTCCTTTTACCGTTTAATATTTGTAATCTCTAGGTCTACACATGCTGCTTCATATTTATATGGACTAGGATTTGTTAAGAATAATTGTATATATATTGTACATTAACATAATTGGTGTATTTGTATATGTATGTTGTCTTTTTGTGTTTTGTTTTGTTTTTAGGTGGATTCTCACTCTGTCACCCAGGCTGGAGTGCAGTGGCGTGATCTCAGCTCACTGCAACCTCCACCTCCCGGGTTCAAGCGATTCTTCTGCCTCAGCCTCCCAGGTAGCTGTGACTACAGGCACGTGGCATCGAGCCTGGCTAATTTTTTGTATTTTTAGTAGAGACAGGGTTTCACTGCATTAGCTAGGATGGCCTCAATCTGACCTCGTGATCTGCCTGCCTCGGCCTCCCAAAGTGCTGGGATTACAGGTGTGAGCCACCGCGCCCGGCCATACATGTATGTTGTCTTTCCACAGTGAGTTTATGGGCTTTTTGTAGACTGAGACTGTCTCCTACTTTGACATACATTGGTGGTTCTCAACTTGTTTTTGTGCCTCAGCAGACATTTGCCAATGTCTGAAGAAGTTTTTCATTGTCATCATGGAGGTAGATGCAACTGGCATGTGGTGGGTAGTGTTCGGTGGTGCTTCTAAACGTGCTACAATAAGCAGGATCCTGCTCCACCTCAATAAAATTATCTGGCCCTAAATGTTAATAGTGCCGAGACTGAGAAACGCTTATGAAATCTACACTGCTTAGTACAGAACTAAGCATGTATTTTGGTGCTAACCATGTTATAACCTTTAATGTAAGACTTCTATTTTAGAAAAAGATCCAAGAGTCAACTTATGTCCTTTTCTGCATTTATTATTTTAGTCATGTATCTGCTGGCCATTAATGGAAAGAGGAGCTTGGACTTGTTGGTATGTACTTGGGAATAGAATTGGAGCATACCCTTTCTGCGTTTGTCTTGGTTCAACATTTTCAAAAAAGAACAAAATATCCTCAGTAAAATTTCCTCAAAACAAAGTTATCTACTGCAAAAGAAGCAGATACAATGTATAGAACAAATAAGGAATAATACACTAGTGTCACATGATCTTATTGGTCAATATACATTATATAATTACACAAAGTTTTATGTAGTGTATTGAAGATAGAAATCTTTGCTAATAATAACGAATTTCATTTGAAAATTTTCAGCCTAGGCTCTTTTCATGCATGTGTGTGTAAATGTCACTTAAAAAGAGTTATATATTATATATAGTAGACATCTAGATGTTTACTAAATGTAAAATTTTCCCAATGATTAGCATGCCTGATTAGCAGGGTAATTTTGCTTATTGCCCTTAGAAATACAGAAATGATTTGATTTGTAATAATCTGTCCATGCATCATCTCATCTGCAGGTAATTTAGATGCTTCTACAGCTAAGATGGCCCAAGTATCAATGGCTGTCATACTTTTTCACAAAGATGCCTGTTTTACTTCCACTTCTAGGAAGGAGTCTAAAAGGAGAAAGATTGGAAAGAAGATCTAGCTGTACTTAGTAACTGACTGAATGCAAGGGTTAACTGGAAGAGAACATAAATCAAGATGACATCTAGGTATCTGATTTGGAAATCTAAATACAAGATTTTGAAATTCCCTGGCAGAGAAACATGAAAGAGAAGATAGCAAATAAGTGAAGCCATTCCTTAAATTAACAAAAATACACATATGGATTACAGTCTTATTTTCCTTATTACCAGGCTTCCTGTTTTTGGCTAAACATTCCCCAAAGAGAGGAAGTAGAGGAGACAGGAGACAATGAAATGAAATGTGAAAATATTATTCAAAATTTAAAATACAATTTTGAAAAAGATGCCAGCATCCTCAACAACAGCCTACACTTGCATCCACATGAATGAAAGATAAATGCCTCAGGCTGGTTGCTGCTGGGCTTCTGATCATGGGTGTGCCTGCAGGAAAACCTGTGTATTTCAGCACTGTTTATGAGTCATCATGGGCAAAAAGGACACCCAATCCTACCTAAGACATTTTCAGATCTCAGCTTTAAGAACAACTCATTTTCTCATAACAATGGATGAAGAAGACAAGAACCCCGAGAGTGTTGCTGTCACAGTCTCTACTGTGAACTTGCATGAGGCATATCAGATTGTAGAAAGGGTGTCTACGTCCGTATTATCTAGAGCTATATTTATATCTTTATCTAGATATCTATAGGTAGACAAAATAACGAAGACACTTCCACTTTTACGGGTATTAGAATTCATAACCAACATACTTAAAACTTCACCTTTATTAAACAGGCAAAACTGCTTTTTCTTAAGGACTCGAAATTCCCCTATTTTTGTCTTTTGGAGTCAGATATTTTGAATAAATCAAGGAGTTCTCATCACTTTCTCAACATTTCAGGTGATCTGCTTTCAGGAAGACAGACATTGGAGTAAGGTACTGTTATCTTCTACTAACCCCTATGTGAGGGTACCCATGTTTTCTTGTAGCAACTTATCCACAAGTGTCTGCATCCAACTTATACCAACTCCCCTGGGAAAGAAGTTTTCCTATTGTTATTATGTAAAATGTTTATTTATGATGAATCTTTTACACAGGTTGTATTTTATGATGTGGCAGCATCTCATTGTGAAGCAAATATAAGCAATCGAATAACAGCAGACCACATCAGACTAAAAATCAAAACATGGCACAGAGGAAGGAAGCCTGTCACACTTTTTAAAGAATAAAAAAAAAATAAAATGTTCTGGCAGTTTCCAGTTCGAACAGTATTGCACAACTGTTTCACAAAGGAATTCTGCCAAAATAGTATCTTTAGTTTATTTTGAACCCTAGCCGTTCTCTTCAACCACACAGTTTATTACAAATAGAACACCATGTCTAGAAGGGACAGGATATCCTGATGGCCTATGCACTGTAAATTACTAAAATCCAGACACCATTTCTGCAAATGATACATTGTGCAAATGCAAATGTCATATTAGACTTTCAAATCCAATGATAATTTGACAAACAAAATCAGCCACAACATTGTGAGGTGCCAAAGTTGATTCCTATCTCTTGTAACTGCCTTATGCCTCAATTTGCTCACGGAGCACTGGCAACATATCCTTTTTGAAAAGACGTTAATAATGAGAAACATAGTTATCCAGTCAAGACTGTGAGACAGGCAGAAATGTTTCAAGTGCTTCCACTGGGTTTAAATGTCTTGATTTCTAGGGAGTTCATTCACTCTAGCTTAGGGTGAACGAACCCTCAGCACTGTTGACATTTAGTGGCAGATAACTTCTTTTTGCCTGAGCTGTCCTATGCATTGTAGGAGATCCAGCTGTACCCCTAGCCTCTATCCACTAGATACCAATAGTGCTCCTCTGGGTATAACAACCAAAATGTCTGCAGATACTGCCAAAGATCCCCCGGGGGACAAAAGTGCCCCAGGCTGAGCATTGCAGTTTATTGTAAAAAGAAAACAAAAACAGTACCCACACAGTTTGAAAAGTCTTTGCAGGCTAGCTACTGTCCGCATCCTACTTTCTAACCCGAAGTTAGGACCAATATTTCTTTGTTAAGAATGGGAAAGAGTGAGGGAGGTTGTTCTAGAAATTGGCATGTCATTTCTCAAATAAGTCTCCTATTTGTCAGGAAGCACTTTCTCTTTGCCTAGGTTGAGGGTCAGAAAAATGAAATACAGAATGATATGAATGCAGGGCCACAGCAGAATCATATGCTCCTCATGTAATCTCACATTTTGCAGGAAAACACATGTTCATGGTGAACGACTCAGCCCAGCTTTGCTGCCCTATTTCCATCTAGAATTTTCACCCCCATATCTCTCTATAGGTTTCCAAACTTATTCCCTCTTCTGCTTTTCTACCCATTTATGTATTGATGGGAACCTCTTTGTGGTAAAAACTTCCCAAACGAGTGGGGACCATGCTATGAGAACATGTATTTGCTATGAAGGAGACTAGACAAAAAGCTGGACTTTCTCAGTTTTAAATATAAATAAACAGCTTTTCTGTTTTACTCTTTTATTCAGTCAGCAAATATCCATTAAGTGCTACTCTATGACAGGAATTGTACTAGAAAATTTCAGAGACAAATTTTTTACCAATAAAAATGACTGCGATACACATCGTGTTTTTTTGTTTAAAAATCTGCTATTTTATATTTATCCTTTATATGATAAATAATTTAATATTATCAGCACGTAATAATAAACATAAAAAAATCTTGACTATTTTCTCAAGCTGAAACTTTGTACTACATTTTTGTATAGGTGATTCCAATATGGTTGGTTTGGTCATACATGTTTTAAGATTATGGCTGGGCGTGGTGGCTCAAGCCTGTAATCCCAGCACTTTGGGAGGCCAAGACGGGCGGATCACGAGGTCAGGAGATCGAGACCATCCTGGCTAACACGGTGAAACCCGTCTCTACTAAAAAATACAAAAAAAAAAAAAAAAAACAACTAGCTGGGCGTGGTGGCGGGCGCCTGTAGTCCCAGCTACTCGGGAGGCTGAGGCAGGAGAATGGCGTAAACCTGGGAGGCGGAGCTTGCAGTGAGCTGAGATCTGGTCACTGCACTCCAGCCTGGGCGACAGAGCGAGACTTCGTCTCAAAAAAAAAAAACAAAAAAGATTCTAAGATGTAATCACTATTTTTGCCTTAATCCCTATCCTTTTTTAAAAAGCAATTAAAAGGAAGAAATCTATGTCCAAGTTCACATGTTCAAGTTGCTTTGGGGACATTTTCATCAATCATACCTTCAGTGTATCTGAGAAAGGTTAGCAACTCTTGTTCAGAAAATTACAGCACTAATATCTTAAGCGACTTGGGTACATTGCCCACAACCATATATATCGTCACATAATCAACTGACCAACTAGAATTCTACGGTGAACACTGTGGGAGGCAAGTCAGTCCAAGGCCATTTTCCTCTACATTCCCTTACGTGCCTCACTTCATTCCAGCTTTCTCGCTCTCTCCCAAGTACTTTTCCATGTGTTGCGTTCTGCTTACTTACAACTTCCTCTTCAACTTTTTTCAATTTCAACCACGGCCATGTGAAATTTACATTTATATATTTTTTCGTACGAACATCTTATCACAGTAGTATATCCATGGTCCTATTGTGGGTAAAAGCAAATGCTGAAAAGCTGACAAAAATAGTCATGTTACACTACTATAGTTTGTACATGTTTTCAGACTCACTATTTCTAGTTCATACGGGTAGCCTCATTTTAAAGGGGTGAGGTAAAAAGGATCTTGAAGATAGTAGTTTATAAGAAAATAAAAAGCTCCCTCAGGGAATGATGACTTTCCGTGTCTGTTATATAAAGCAGTATTCATTTCTTAACCTTAAGTGAGTGATTATTTCTCTGTCTTTACAATAAATTCACAAGCTCAACACATAATCTTTTACCAAATTGTTTGCCAATTTTATTTCTGGAAATCTAGGAAGATTTCTGAGATCCAAGGTGGATTCTGTGCATTCAATTAATTTTTCTCTAAGAAGAGCATCTTCTGGTTAAAATTCTCTGATATCTCTCATTTCTAGAGCTGTCACTGTTAGATTGCGTTGTTCACTCAAGTTTTGATAATCATTTGTCAATCCTGTAATTATTAAGTGTCACAATGCTTATGATCAGCCCAATACATTTGCTGAAATTAATCATATCCAAATTAATGACAATGGCATAATTAGACATACACCTTACTGCATTAACAGTCCCTTAGGCAGCTCACTTATCTAAGTTGGAAGGACCAATAGAAAGGAAAATTAATCCCAATTTTAAGTTGTCCTATATTACAGCACTTGGATAAGGTTTAATAGGTATCAATGATGATACATTTGAGCAGTGAAACTATCAGAAACCCTTTTTTAAAAACTAACCTCACCAAAATGAAGGAAGGAAAAATTCAAGAGAGATTTGAAATTTCAAAGGAAATCCTTTTTTCTCAAAATTCTTGCTTATTTCCTGTTCTTGACCATACTTATTAAAGTTGTAAATGCTCTGTGTTAGAAATGTATGAAGGTGTCATATGTTTATGTTTTTAAGTAGATTTTCATTATAATCCAGATCATCGATAGTGATATGTCCAGATTTATTATGGTGAAAATGAAATATCTTCCCAGCTCTTGATCTTTTTTCTTCCTGTTTTCTTTCCTTCCTTTCTTCCTTTTTTCTTTGTTTTCCTTTCTTTCTTCTGTATCTCTGCCTCTATCAGAATATTAGATACATTTATTTTATATGAATTTAGGAATAATTATAATAGTGAGCCTTGCTTTCTCTCTAAAGAATAGGGTTTGGGCTGTGCGTAGCAGCTTACATTTTTTACCCTAGCACGTTGGCAGCCCAAGGCGGGAGGATCAAGAATTCAAGACCAGCCTGGGCAACATAGCAAGACTGTCTGTACACAAATTACAAAATTTAGCCAGGCATGGTGGCATGAACCTGTAAGTCCTAGCTACTTGGGAGAGTGAGGCAGGAGGATTGCTTGACACCAGGAATTCAAGATTGTAGTATGCTCTAATTGCACCACTGTACTCCAGCCTAGGTAAGAGAGTGAGACTCTACCTCCAAAAATCAAAGAAAACAAACTAGAATAGGGTTTCAGTTTATTTTTCCAGATTACTACTCCTTTGCGTTGGCTCAGAAACTTTTGTTGCTCTCTTATAAAAGGCATAAGAAGTTAATATATAGTTTCAGTAGACATTTATTGAATGATTTTTATGTGCCTCAAACTTCCTTTAGTATTCAACATTCATTCAGCAACAGTATGCAATAAACACTATAATGATCTTTGCTTTACAGATAAGGAAATTGAGGCATAAAGGAGAGATAACTTGTCCAAATTGTACATAGCTGTCAAGTAGTAAAACTGAAATAATACCTCATTTCTACATAACTTTGAAGTATGTTTTCTTAACTGCTATACTTTGAGACCTGAAGAATTCGTCTTTTGCAAGTTCATGCAGATTATGAACAATGAAACGACAATTTCAATACAGATATTTGGACTCCAAAGCCAGTGATTTTCATCACCATAATACCTTGCTCCAGGAAAATTATGTTTGCTGATACAAAATAATACGTGTGGAAGCTGTATGTGATGCCTACAATTGCACTTTTTGGTTATCGCACCTGCATTTTTCAAAGTAGAAACCACAGGATCTATTTATTTTTAATGTGTAGTCAAGATTTATATTCTACTTTCATGTAAAATCATCATTTTAATAATATAACTAGTTTTTTTTTCCCAATATTAATAGGGTGAGGGGAAGCTTAAGAGACTGACACATGATATCCGCAATATTTTTTCTATAAAATGTGTAATTCCATAACAATTAGAAAAATTTAGCAGAAATTATTATTTTATATCTTCATGGCTTGTGCCTTCTTTTTTGTATCTTGGGGAAAATGGTGGTTCCCTTGAGAACTGGAGACAGGCCATCAGTCAATCAAAACCACTGACTCTCGGATCCTGCAGCATCCTTAGGTGCTGACCTAGTCCGACTGTGTTCCCATCCACTGCCTTCATTTGCTATCATTCCTCTCTGGGTTCCAGCCCAGTGAGATATGGCAGAATAGCACAACAAGCCCAGGAAGCCAGAAGGATTGGAAAGAAAATACAAACCTACCTCTTATTACCTGTGTGACCTTGAGCAAGCTTATTCATGTTTCTCAGGCTCCATATCCTAATTTATAAAACTGAAATGTTCGCTCCTATCTACGAGGTTGTTTTGAAGAGCAAATGAGCACAGTTCTGGCAATATGGTAAGAACTCAATTCATGCCATGTTATCTTCTCCCCTCCTTCCACTTCATTTATATCCCATTTGGTATGCTATCTGTACCAGTGCCATATGCAGACACATGTCCTTCCCAGACCCTGAAGGAATATGATTCATTCTCTCTAATTATGTCCTCCTAGCGCTGTGTGCGTAACTCTACAATGGCATTATATTGTCTTAGAGTTATTCGTTATGTGTCTCTTTTGTCCACTAGTCCATGAGCTTAATGAAAAAGAAAGCTTAGCTCTTTGTAAGTTGTATCTCGATCATTTACAACAGTTCACGGGACATGGCAGCCAAAACATAAGTATTTGCTAAATGAAAATGAGGTCATTTACCTTTCTTAGTCTTGGTTTTCTTATGATTAAAATTACATCATGGATCTGGCCTTTTAACTTTACAGGATTTCAATGAGAGTCAAATGAGACATTATTATAAATAATAAAATAATTCAAAATATTCAGTTATAATAACACCTAATTGGGCATTCAATACAGAAAATTTCAAAGTGGCATACTATTCATTGTCACAATATGCACTTATGCTATTCTGTCTTATATGATGTAGTATGTTAGGTACAGAGCTAAATTTGAGCTCATACCTCTTACAGTGGTCGTCCATTCCATAAGATCAACCTTCAGTTATCCCAAATACATTTTTGTTTTTGGAGAAATTCTGCCATCAGTAAGATATTCATTGTTTTATGCAAGACCATTGTCTCATGTAAATAAATAAATTAAGAAGACCTAAAAGGATATTTTTTGAAGTCCTATGGCATTTTCATTTTTCAAGTGCTTGATTAATTTTAGGAGGTAACTCCAAACATTTTTTTAATGCACATCAATTTGTGCAACTGTCTGAGACTAAAAACACAAGAGAACATTTATTGCCCCTGTGGAAGATAAGGGTACAGGTGGGTTTATGAACCAGATAGAGTGTCTAAAGACCAAAAAGAAAACTGAACAATGGAATATGTTTGCTTCCTTATCCAAACCAATTGTTAGCACTTGCCCCAAACCGTTAAATACTCTCTGTGGACAGTTCTACCTCAGGAAGTATATAGACTATCCTCACAACTTTGAAAGCAAAATCTTCCCTCACTGAGGCTGCTCTTTCTTATCATTCAAGTTTTCCATGAAATATCTTTTCAGAGAAATCTTTCTGATCACCCTACCTAGTATATATCTACCTCATTGTTAGAATTCATTTGCTCACTCTCTGTCACTCCTTGGAATCAATCTCTCTCTCTCTCTCTCTCTTTTCCTTCCTTCCTTCCTTCCTTCCTTCCTTCCTTCCTTCCTTCCTTCCTTCCTTCCTTCCTTCCTTCCTTCCTTCCTTTCTCTTCCTCACTTTATTTTCCTTCTTTTTCTTTCTTTCTTCCCACAATAATATAAGAACTATGTGAACATCAGCCCTGCCTTTTGTTCATTTCTGAACTAATAATAACGTGAAGAGTGTCTGGCATATGTAGATGCCAAAAAGTAGTTGTCGAAAAAGAAATGGGTCGGGTGCAGTGGCTCACGCCTCTAATCCTAGCTTTGGGAGGCCGAAGCGGTTGGATTGCCTGAGCTCAGGAGTTCAAACCAGAGTGGGCAACACAGTAAAACCCCGTTTCTACTAAAATACAAAATATTAGCTGGGCGTGGCAGTGTGCGCTTCTAGTTCCAGCTACTTCGGAGGCTAAGGCAAGAGAATTGCTTGAAACCGCCAGGGAGGCAGAGGTTGTAGTGAGCTGAGATTGCACCACTGCACTCCAGCCTGGGCGACAGAGCAAGACTCTGTCTCAAAAAAAAAAAAAAAAAAAAAAAAAAAAAAAAAGGAGAAAAGAAATAAGTGATGAATAAGTGAATGAAAGAGTTTCATTGAGTGAAAAATAGAGGCGAAAAGAGTTGTTTCTGCAACCTTCATTTAAAACTCATTCATAGCTGGGTAAATATCAAAGTCAAGCTGTTTCTTCTCTTGGTAGTGAGGTTTGTGCAAAGTAGCATGTTACTCTTAATCTTGCCAGTCCTCCTTTGTGAAAAACTTTAAGATCATCGACAAATATCCTTAGGCAGATCTACCTGACCTGTGTCTTAAAAAAAGGCTTCTTAGTACAATTTTGAAATCGTATTTTCAAACTTTATTTCTCCTTAGAAAAGTACATTTATGCAAACAGAGACACTAATATAAATATTTTGATGTTTTGCCTCCCTTTTTTTTCCCTAAAAGCGTTATGGAAGGAATCCAGCAAAGCATAGAAATGTGGCATTGTTTGAGTTATAATTTTAGGTTTCCTGATCTAATTGTCAATTATGTTATTGCCAGAATGACATTCATTTGAAGGTGAACCCAGAAGACCATTCAGATAAACTAGAAGAAATGCATTATGGGTTATTCTTACACTTATACACACACACACTCACACACACACATCCAATGACAATATGTTTTCAAAATTAATCAGAAATAAAATGGAAGTAATACATAGTATGACTCCTACTTAAATATTTTTAAAATATGGAGTTTTCTAACCAATCTTAAGTCTTTTCAAATAGTAAGTTTTGTATTTTCATGTATATATAATTTGAGCCTACCCCTTTTTCCTTCAATGAAGAGAAGGGCAAGCCATGTAACTCTTAGTTGAGCTCTCTTCTTCATCTTTTGGTATAGCTGGACTTGTCTTCTTAGAACCTCAGTACTAGCCCTTTTGCTGGATCAGAGCCCTAGCCAGATGGTTGCTATTACCTACGATTGTTTTTAAAAGGCAGCAGTTACCATGTGGATGGAAATATTCCAGGGCTGTTCTCAGAGAGCTATGCAGCCACGTTCATTACCAAGGAATGAAAATACCAAGTTTAACTTTATTTGTCCCATAGTAGATTGTAGAAAGTTGCTTTAGTCACAGACCTCAGCCTGCATCTCCACATGGAGGGGCCTCTGGTTATGAATTGTGCAGTCCTGCAGGTCCAATATCAGGTGAGGTAGTGGATGCAGAAAGTCACAGGTTGCTACCTATGTGTTAGGGCTAAGGAAAAAGAAGGTCTGTCAAGTCTCATGAGAGATGTTACCTTTTATTGTAAGGAGGTCCCAGATGCTTCATATATTTTATCCTATTTTCACTACTTTTTCTACTACTGCTATTAACACAAACACCATCACCACAATTATATGTGTCCACTTTGTACAAGATATTGTTCCAGGACATTTGTGTGCATTTATTTGCACTTTAATTCCCCCTAAAACAAACAAGGCAGATAATTGCACAATTGATGGATGAGGAAACCGCGAGTTTCATATACAGCCAATGAAGTGTAGACATAGAGCTAGGACTTCAGTCCAGTAAACTAGCACCCAAAGACTGATGTTCCCCCACCAATGTATTCCATTTGTACACAAGGTCCTACAAATAATGCCGTGCTTTGCCTTCCAAATTTCCAATCTTCTCTAGTTGATACAAATGTAATATTCTAAAATGGACATATTGATATCACACTTCCAGGAAATAATTCCAAGATGATCTTTGAGTTTTCCTGCGTTTATCACTGTTTGCAGTTTTCTTTTCTAACACATGGATTATATACCTCTGCTCTCTTAGAGGAAAAAACACACACACCAAACAAAACAAAACAAAACAGTCAATTGCATTTTCTGGGCATCAACTAAAGGGAATAAAGAGGTTATTTTCACCTTTATGAGCAGAAGATGGTCAGGATCTCAGATTCTCCTATTTGCATACGCAAGAAGGTATTCAAGCTATGTTTGTCAGCATTGACCCACTCAAGCCCTGTAAATCTGACCAAGCATCACACAGTCAAGTTCGAAGAGAATCAGTAGAGAGAAAACTTTGAGGATGGAAAAAAAATCAAAAGTGACACATTTGTGATGAATTAATTTTGAATGAGGATAGAGATACTGATAAGGTAAAATGTATCAGAAAGAAATTAAAGTAATTGCCTTGAAGTTCCTTGATGATGGGACAATTCCAAGGTGTACTATCCATGCTTTTATTTATTACTGAGTAGTCGGGAGGAAAAAAACGTTTAAGCATTTTACTAGCAAAAGAACTCTTCCAGAGTAGAACATTTTGTGAAAATAGCCAACAAGTAAATGTAGGCAGCATAATATTTTGGGGAATAATTTTATGGCACTACAGGTACTGTTATCTGAGACATCCAGCAGGAAACTCAGCAGTCAGCAAGAGATCTCCCACATTTTTGCACATAGGCTGAAATGTGGTCTCCAACAAAATGACAGAGGGATGTCTAGCCAGGTATTATGCCGCCATTTGCTTAGAAATTTTAAGTTTGAACCTTGACACATTTCTTTCCTAGATGAGTTCATAAAGAGAAATTACAGTCATGGCAGCAATGCTTGTCTTTTGAAATACTGCCCTTGTGTAAATAGGTTTTTTATATGGCAAGAATTTAAAGAATTTTAGATTGTTTCTTTTCTTTGAAATACCTTATCCTATTGCCGGTAGGCAGTAGTTAATATTGCATATTCTGTTTCTATGAGGGGAAATTATTAAAGTTAATGAATCTACCTAGATCCTTAGGCTTCATTGCACACACACACGTGCACACACACACACACACTTCATCAGAAATAAATATGATAGAGACTCTCCCCTTGCATTTGAAATCTCATTTCCTTGATTTTCCAAGAAAATTTCTATTGTAATAAATATGGTAATGTGGAAGAGTAGAATAGAAAAATAAAAATGGCATGCCCTCATCTAAATTTATATTTTAATGTATTTAAAAATTGAAAAGGATGTCCTTGTTTTGTTGAGTTTCTGTAAGGATGCAGTCACTAGGCACACCTTACTGTTTATAAAAACATTAAAGTAGATCTATTTGAAGAGGTTATATCTCAGTCTGTGAACTCAGTTTTCGTATGTGTTATTGGGATAGGGTGGAGTGGTGGAAGAGGTCCAGACACCTGGATATTCTGTTGTGTCCTCTTCTGAAATACCTGTAACAGAAACACATCTAAAGAGATGCCTAAGGAATTTAGGACACTCCATTCTCTCTTTTCCTAAAGAGAGGAGAGCGGGAAGACCAATCTTTAGGTGGATAAGTCGTTCATTACCTTGTTAACTCTACTTACTGGATCACATTTAAATTTCTACTTTTCTCTTTTAGGGGGTAAAGGTGGTTGATGACGATTGAGTCACTTGACTGGCTCTGATATCTTTTATTAAGTCAGCCTAAAGAATCTGTCACCTCTCTTCAGAATGTGGGGGATAGTGATCTCTATTATTTTTCCATCTTTGTGGTATCTACGGAAATCTGAGACACAAGACGCTTAGCCTCAAAGCTGATGGAAGGTAAAATAGTCCATATATTGTGGGCTTTATCTTGTTCCTCATTTCTAGCAGACTAAATTTTATTGCCAGCTAAGTTCTGTTAACATATTTTTTATTCCCTATACAGAAAGCCATGAAATAGTTGGCAAAAGATTAATTTATATCACCCCTTTGAAAGGCAATGAATGAAGAAGAGAGAAAATTTCTAAAAGTAGGAAATAATACTTTCTGGGCCATTGGTCAGGATTTTGCAATTTTCAGTTATTTCAGTTATTGTATAGAAAAGTGTTGAATGTAGGCACATTATAAGTAAGTTTTAGTGTATTTAATGGATCTGAAAACCCCTTGAATTCCATTTATGCACTCTTCCATTAGGATTTTAAGATTCTAATTGTGTTCCCACAATGAGTTATTCTATATCAGTCGCTGACAGTTGACAATCAGTGTGGCTTAGAAAAGAACATTTTTTACCTATCAAATTAGGCTTTGTATATTTAATAATTGCTACATGAAAGACCCTGACAAAAGTAATTTGATCACAATGTGGATTTCCAGAATCTGCTTCTCATTATAAAACATTTCCAGAGGCCAGTAGGCGAAGTACTGGGGATTTGCAGTGCAATAGATAAGCAACAGGTTCAAAAGTCTATATTTTAAAGTTGCCTGGAGAATTCTATATTCCTTTTAATATAATATTCTTTAGATCTTTCTGTTCACATAGATTGCCTGAGATGCACAGTTGCATAGGCAGTAGAAAAATTGTATTGTTTTTTTCCGTTGTGATGTATTGTGGCTGACTGGCATGATTCAGAAAAGCAAGGTTATTCTTAGCAGCCTTCTGAAAGCAATGGGTAGTAAGTACATTTAGGTAGTGAAATTTTCCCAAGCTTGAACTCACAAAATATGATGACCTTTACCTTCCAAATACTTATTTTAAATGTCATAATCAGGTTCTTAATTATGTAGATTAAAAATATAGATCTATACCAACCACAAATCCTGACTCTAGGAAGTAGACCATCAAGTGCAATGTAAACAAAATTTCAAAATAAGGATACTAAAAAGTACAAAGTTAATGTTGTCTCACAGGACTTTCAGGCAAATACATTCAGACAGAAAAGAGCAGCTTTATCTAATACTTCCCAGGGGAACAAAGATGAATGTTTTTGAAGTCTAATATAAAAGACAAATATTTTTAAAACATTACTGACTAGACAGTTTCAGAGAAAGGTGGACAATTGCAAAGCAATCACTAAAATTATATTTAATGAGACAGGAATAACAAAAATCAGGATAATTTCAATGTATCAGACAATGGTTAATATTTCCCAGTATCTCTGGAATGCAGTTCATCATTCAAGGAAGAATATCAACAAGAAGTTGTTGACTGAATAACTGCATGACTTTTCTCTTGCTGGGTTGAGTGTCTTGGAGGCGAGGTCCACTTACTCATATTCTTTTGTGGCCCAGCATCTGCTGAGGGAGAGAAAAGTACATTAACACACTGAAAGAGTGACATAGGCCTGCTTGAGATGTCTGCAGAAGCAAATAGAAAAGAAGGGAAAAGCTGATACAACAGTTCCGTTAAGATGGCAAGCATTCGTAAAATTGAGAATGAAAAAATAGGAGGCACTCGGAAAACCTTGCACATTGACAGGTAAAAGTACAAAGTTTAGCTTTTAGATGATGAAAATTGTGATACTAAGGGGAATAAAAAGATGTTGGAAGATGTCTCCACAGTTTGGATGGTCATCAAACTGTTGTTTTCCTGAATTTGTTTATATTATTCTATAGTAATGCACACAAAATCCATCCAAGTAATCTCTGATTCTAAACACCGAGCATGTTCAGAAAAAATAAAATAAAATCTTAGTATGCACAATAAGGTAACCTGAGAGCAAACATCTGGTTTCCAACTTTATCTTCTGGTTTCTTTCTTATACTTTAACCTAAATAGAATAATACTAAAATGCACACAAGCAAACACAAACAAGCTTACTGGTTTATAAAAGTCTAGATATATGCATGTGGCTTCTATTGTCATCATTAAGAACATTCTGCCTATAACATGTAGAATATCAGACATATAAAATTATTTAAGGCTCGTTTGCTAGGAATGTCTGTTGACTCTGATTGCTAGTTAATGTCATGACTCATTTATAAGTGAGAATTGCTTATTTATATCATTGAAAGAGGGCAACACTTTGTATGAATACTTTCTCAGAATTAAGATAGGGCCAGTGATATGAGAGACAGCAGAAAAATAAGAGCATTGCATTATCTATATTTCTTTATTTAATACAACTTGAAGAGCTAGGTATGTTGTAAAATTGAAGCAATATCGTGCTGTCTGCCAAGCTAGCCTTCAAAAAGATTATTGGGGAATAGGCCGGTTCTAGTAAAATTAAACTTGGGAAACCATATGGTCTCTACACTTCAATGCCTCAACTATCGCTATTCCTTTTACCTATAATCTCATTTTCTTCACACTTCTATCCTAGCAGTTGGCAGCCTAGTGTTCTTTCCATCTTTGGCCTCAGTATGTGCTCCATTGCAAAGCATTTCCTGGTACCTATATGGACAATAAATATTTGTGCATACACATATGCTAAAAACAATGAACTTCATTACCCCCGAAGCCCCTTTCAAAAATTATCTTCAATTAACTGGTACTATATTTTATTTATCCGTGTTGGCATGAGGGGGTGAGAGCCATACTCAATATCTAACAAAATGTCTGGCACATATGAAGCATGTATTCAATAGTTATTTATTGGAAAACTATGCAAAGGAAATAGTAAGGGTTTAAATGTAGTTCTACCTGAATAAATATTCCAGCTCTATCACTTAAAGTTATGTGCCCTTTTATTTAAAGTGAGGATATAATATTTATTTTTTGGAGAATTTAGAGATAATTAATTGCTGAAAGACATGTATACATACTACATATGTGTGTATATACATAATTTATATATATGTATCCCAAATTATTTGTTATAGCACTGGGATATATGTTCAATTATACTTAAATCAGAATTTTTATTATTTTCTTTCCATAGTTTTTCACTTAATAAACATTAACTAATTGCCTTCTATGTGCAAGGCATTGTGTAAGGTAGGTGACATATTTGCCATAATTGAGGTTTGCATCATTAATTATTTGAGAATTAACATGTACATATGCAGCATATGCATATAATTATCCTCAGTTAATTACAATCCTCAATTAATTAATATGTAATTAATTATATATAAATATATTAATCTATAATTAATTAATATATAATTAACATATATACTTTATTAATATATATCCTCAATTAATTAATATACATACACATACTCTGAATTATCTTATATATATGGAAGTTCCATGCATAGAGAATATTACTCAAATAATTCCTCTATGTTTCATATGATATTATGCAGCTCAAGTAAAAAGAAACAAAACATTAAAATGTATCTTCAAATTAAAGTGTGGCTTTGTATTATTTTAGTTTTCTATTAAGGGCATTTATTCTCATGTAACCTTGAAAAATCTATCCCAATTCTTTTCATTATTAGTGTGATTTAATGAGACAATTACTGAGCTAATTTTCCACAATGACAAAAAACCTACTCTGTTTTTTCAATTTACTTTAAAAAATACCACAAGCAAAGCATAACTCTCTCTAGCTTGTTTATCTAGGGCTCTGGTGAACAAAATTCAATTGGAAAGCAGGAAGAGAATATAAAAGTGGACTTCACTTGGAGCATAGATCTCAGAGTGTGCAGTGAGTACTGAAATGGAAGGTAACAATGTTGTCATATAATGCTTAGTGACCATGACCTGTGACCAGCATTTGTTTTGAAGTCTTCCCGTGTCTTAACTCATTCAATCCTAACAAAACTCTCATGCAGTAAATGTTATAATTATTCCCATTATTAGAGACTTGTATAAATTAGAAAACTGAGGCAAACTCGCTGTGGTCACATAGCTGGTAAATGGCAGAGCTGAAATTTGAAACACAGAGATTCACTAGGACAACCTGCTTCTCTGCTGCAGTCTTATGATTTTAACAAATGGACAATTTCACCAAAATAGACACTTTCCTAGAAAAACAATTATTAAAAGAAAAATAAGTAGCAAATCGTTTTAAAACAATACCGTGGTAACACGGATGAGAGAGGATGAGAAAGAAAGATAATCTGCCCAGGGAAAAAAAAATAGGGCCCAGACAGCTTTGCAGCATGGTTCTAGAAAATGCCTATATGTGATGGCTAATATTGAGTGTCAACTTGATTGGATTGAAGGATGCAAAGTATTGTTCCTGGGTGTGTCTGTGAGGGTGCTGCCAAAGGAGATTAACATTTGAGTTAGTGGATTGGGAAAGGCAGCACTCTCCTCAATCTGAGTGGGTACCATCTAATCAACTGCCAGTGCAATCAGAATAAAAGCAGGTAGAAGAATGTGGAAAGACTAGACTAAGACTTCTGGCCTCCATCTTTTTCCCATGCTGGATACTTCCCGTCCTCAAACATCAGACTCCACGTTCTTCAACTTTTGGGCTCTTGGATTTACACCAGTGATATAGGGGCTCTAGGGCCCTTGGCCACAGACTGAAGGCTGTACTGTCAGCTTCCCTATTTTTGAGGTTTTGAGACTCAGACTGACTTCCTGGTTCCTCAGCTTGCCGACAGCCTATTGTCGGACTTTACCTTGTGATCGTGTGAGTCGTCTCCTAACAAGCTCCCTTTCATATATACATCCATCCTATTAGTTCTGTCTCTCTAGAGAACTCTGACTAATACACTATAGAATAATTTTCTTATAATGTAAGCATTCTTCCAGATCTTTTACAGGTTTGAGAAATAGCCTAGGTAATTGAATGAAGCTAGCATAATTCTCATATAAATTCAGACAAGATCACAAAGACACATACATACATAGACATGAAGCACACACACAGGCATGTGCTAGGTTTTATACACAAATTTATAGGTCCCATCCCTGTGAGTTGTGATGCAAAAGTTCCAAATAAAAGACAAGAGAGTAGAATTTGAAAGCCTGTTAAACTGAAAATCTAAAAAGTTTACATGTCCCTATAACAGATGTGAATTTGCCCCCGCGGTATTCAAGAGTGTGAATAATCTCATGTCTTTAGTTTTCTAAATCAAATTAAAGCTGACTCCACATTCCACTCAGTCATCATCAGCCACTTCTTCTGCTCCCCAAATCCCAAGGTATCACATCGAAAGCCTAGTGATGACATGTTCTGAGATCAGGAATGGCTCCAATCCTTTCATCTTGGTGGACTCCATTTTTCCTCTTGCACTATGTGTTTTTAAGCATACTAGCCTTAGGCTTCATCTAAACATGGATGTTCCAGGCAGCTAAGCCATATCTTCCTGCCATTTAGTCACTCATAGCCTGTGTTCAGAACACCCCATCAGGACCCTAAGGATTTTGGTGCTTGGTGAATTTATGTTCCATATGCCACATCCATCCATGCTTCTGTATCTTCCCTTGTGTGGAAAGTAGGTTCCACCTCTGAATAAAAACCATTGAACTTCATTTCTTCCTCCATCCATTGACCACAGTGTATCTGGCCATTCCTCTATTGCTATCTCCTAACAGTCTTTCTTCAGCGTTAAGGATCCACTCTGGTTTTATTTCTTGATGATTTCTACTGTAGAAGTCACACCTCAGTAGGTATTTTCTTTGACTCAGTCCGTGAAACAGGAAGAAGGTTTTGGACTGGTGGATGGAAGTGTGAAGATGGAAATTACTATAACTTAGAGTTCTAGACTTGCTCTGTTTTCTAGAATGGGGAGAAAGAAAAAGGACAATTGGCTTTTGAAACCTTTCCCCCCTACAACAGCAAGAACACATAAAAAATTAGGCTGGTTTCGGTGACTCACGCCGATAATCCCAGCACTTTGGGAGGCCAAGGTGGGCGGATAACCTGAGGTCAGGAGTTCCAGACGAGCCTGGCCAATATGGCAAAACCCTGTATCTCTTAAAATACAAAAATTAGCCTGGTGTGGTGGCATGCACCTGTAATCCCAGCTACTTGGGAGGCTGAGGCAGGAGAATTGCTTTTACCCAGGAGGCAGAGGTTACAGTGAGCCGACACCTTACCACTGAACACTCCAGCCTGGATGACAGAGTAAGACTCTATCTCAAATAATAATAATAATAATAATAGTAGATTTTCCTAACACACTAGAAATAAATAGTTTAGTTTTAGTAAAGACATTAATATAGTATATCACATCAATATGTGAAATATACAATAATCATATGATTTCTAAATAGATATTCAATAAAAAGGCCTTAGAATCTAACACCTGTTTTTGGAAAAGGCCTAAAAAATAGAATTGAACATGTGAAAACCATGTTAAATTAAAACCCAACACCACCATTAGTGGTGAAACACTACAGACAATCTAGCTTAATGATGCTGCTATTATTAACTCTCTTAACTCTGTTATTATTAAAGCTGCTATTATTAACTATAATAGCTATTAACTTATTAACTATTATAACTAGATTGCATCACAACTCACAGGGATGGGACCTATAAATTTGCATAAAAAACCTTTTATATGCATGTGTATGTGCTTCCTGTCTATGTATATATGTGTCTTTCTGTTATATTGTCTGAGTTTCTATAATGCTGTTATTATTAAGCTAGATTTGTCTGCAGTGTTTCACTACTAATCATGGCGTTGGTTTTATACAATGGTTAATATAGTATATAATGGTTTAATATATATAATGTTTAATAGACTAAGATGTAAAAGAAATCACTGCAGGGGTTGGTGATGGCACTGGATCATTGTGGTCCTGGAATACCACAAACATAAACAGACAATGCAGTGACTTTAAATTCATAGAGATGTAAGTCTTCCTACATGAAAAGATATGCAGTGCAGGCTTCATGGATATGTGGCCTCTGCAGTGACACAGGGCCTCGAGCTTAGAAGGACTTGTGCTTAGATTAATGCTCTTCTGTTGCCATCTTGAAATACTTGATTATTTTTGAACAAGGGGCTCCACACTTTCCCTTTGCACAGGGGTCCACAAATGATGCACCATGTCCTGGACCCTTGCTTAATATTGGAGACCTGAAAGGCTGTGATAATCTTCCCTGAATAGCAGCTGAAATGGAGGTACTATTCCAGGACATTCTTACTAATCTAGACATTCTTAAAATCTGGGTCTGCCCTTTACTTAACATTGGTCTAGGAATTGGAATATTAAAACCTCATGGACAGAGAAAGCAGGGTCACTAATATTAGAAGTGGCACTGAGCTAAGTGATCTCAGCAAAGAGTAAAAATAAAGCTATTTATAAAGCTCCAGACAATTATCCTTGAAAATAAAATTGTGTCAGGAAACTCCATGACTTTCTAAGTATAAAAAATGTGACAAAGAATCAAGGTACATGTTACCTTGCACAATGTAAACAAAGAAATAACAAAGAAACATATAGAGGAGTTGGCTAGATACAAATGAAAGCATTCTTTCAAAATTTATGAAATGTTGAAATTCAAACAAAAATTATGCAACTAAACATACTGTAAAATATCACACAGGCATTGTGCACATACACTACAGATGGCTAATATTTCAGCAATAGTAACATGTATCTAGAACTAACAAATACGCATAATTCAAGGCAGCAAATGCCATTGTACAAATATGCTGTCATAGTATGAACCATAGGTTTGGTAATTAAACAGGGTCCAATTCTAGACCCATCAATTTCTAGCTGTGGAATCTTTAATTTATTTGTACCTCAATATCTTTATCTATGAAATGGGGTACATATTCCTTCTTATGATTGCTGTTGTGGGGATCAAGAGATATAATACAAGGAAAATATTTACCATGGTGACATAATGAACACTTGGTAAATGTTATCTGCTGTATAACAACTAATATTATTGTTGTTACTGATATTATTATTAGTTTCATAAGAAAATGATCATATATGTGATGAAAGGTATATTTTCAAATATGTGACTGTAAATTTACTTATTTTATTTTATTTTCTAAACAAAATATTCCATATATCTAAGAAAGTTACATGCTTTATGACACTTATACAAATAAAAAAGTTGTAGCTTTAAAAATCATCTTCAAATAATACACTATTCAGATACAAATATACAAAATTTATTTTAATATATAAAAGTAATATATTAAAGGTTATATATTTTAATATACAATAATATACAAAGGAGTCTTCATTGGTACCTATAAATCTATAAACTTTAAATATGGATAAGAGGAAAGACATTAAATAAATTAATCAAAGATGATGATTTCTTACGAGTAAGGTATGTAATTTTTGTTTTATTGGTTTTACTCTCTTGATTAAAAAATCTAAGTGAGCTTAAAAACATTCTACTTGAAAATAAAAATATTTTTGAAATAACCTTATACATTGTAAAAAGGGCTCACCTGCACATAGGTATTCGAGATATTTTTAGAATTAAAAAAAGGCCCTCCTTTGAAAGTAATATTCAGAGAAGATTACTGAAAGTAGAATTATTTGGGAGAGTGAGTAGTTCTAATAAAACTCAGGAATAGTATCTTCAAGATACTGAGTAATTGTGAGAATCCAAAAGTACTGTCTATTACATTTAAACTCAGTAGAGAAAATTGGAAGTATGTTAAATTAGTTTAATATAGTAAAATAAGTATAGTTTTAAATTATTACTGATTTTAAAAACAAGTCTCTGCATTGTGTGCTAGTTTGAAGTTCTGCTAAACCTTTCATGATACATATTCTTGGTTTGGCCTTAAAATATACATATCACTTAGTGTTAAAATGTGGAATGTGGAGCAGTCACACAGATGGTGAAGCACTGAGCAATCTTTCAAAGGGAAAAAGTTATAAACACAAGTACCAGGCTATTGCAGGGGTCATCAAATGATGATATTTAAAAGAAAATGTGTGAGTTTATGGAGAATTTTGTTTCTCACAGAAAGGTTTTCATGCCTCCTACTCTTGTCATCTATATCAAAACTTATAGGACAGTAAGCTAGTTTAGTTTTCTGCTTAAGAGAGTCTGTGTTAAAATCAGTTATTAATTTAAATTCTTGTTCTTCCACTTAGTAGCCCTATAACTTCAGGCATGCTATGTGAACTTATCCAGCCTAGCCTTTTGTTTTTTATTCTTTAAAATAAATACACAAAATGTACTTACTTGAATAGAATAATAATTAAAATAATAGGGTATATATAAAACACTTAACACAATACTTTTTACAAAGATTATTATGATAATATTGGTAATGTTGATCATTACAATAAGGAGAAAAATGACCAAAGGAATATCCAATTAAGTGTGAACTATAGTAATGATCTCAGAAGTATCATTCTGTAAGTCAGAAAATCTGTTATATTTCTTTATAAGCGCTAATAATTTTAATGAATGCATATTCGTAACATGTATGTATACATAAATATATATATTATACATATATACATTTCAGCTAATAACAACAATGTGAACATTATTTGCAAAATTCTGTGTATGCCAAATCTTAGAAAAGCAAATGTATTGGTAGCATTGTTATCATGATTGTCTAATTTTCTCTATCTACCCTAAAATTTCTATTGCAGCTCTGTGGCAAATGCTTTCCAGAATCTGTCAATGTTAAGATTTAAGTTGATATAAGCAATGGCAAACTGGTAACTCTGGAAAGATCCAGATTAGAATATAATCCTGCTTTCTGTAACAATTTCGTAAGCACTAGCTGGGCATAGCATATTTCTGTACTACTTTTCCATTCTAGTCATTAATGAGAACATGATCTCAATTATAATAAACATACAATCAAAACTGATAAGAAACTTTCTCACAACAATGGTCAATGTGCCAAAGTAGGTCACTTTTTCTCAGCTAGTGTTGACCCATTAAGATATCATTTATTTGTTGCAGTAAGTAAAATCCAAATATAACTTAGTACATCACTTGTAGGAAATAAAATTTCTCCCCCTCACAACCTTCCCCTTTGATAAAGAAAACCTGGGCTTTCTAGAAAGATATCAAAAGCTCACACAATAATAACAAAAAATGAAGTTGACATTGTATTACCTAATGTATCATTACAAAGCAGATTAAAATAATGGATGTTCACAAACGGAAGCTCCTACAAGGATGCAATGTGTTATTTTCCACTGAGAATTGGTAATCTCACTTTTCCTAGATTTATTTCTCAAGTATAACATTTCCTTTTTACGCCTTCTATATTATGTGATTTGCGAGCTTTAGGAATTCTGTAACAACCAGTAATAAAACATAATACAAGATCAAAGCCATTCTGATATATTGTACTCTTTTATGTTAAATAAGAACAAGCATGAATCACATCAGATTTTATCAATCTTTGATGTGCAGGAGATTCACAATTTGGAGAGCCAAAAAACCCACTGAAACATTAGTGGCTTTGAAAGTACAATTGAGACCCATTATAGCTCATTGTTACCAGCAGATTCACATCATAAAGGCCAAGTTGTGTCATTTCACTCCAAACAACCAAATATTTGTAAAAGTTTATTTTATTTTTTGAGAGTGAAATCTCTATGTTATATGAGAGAATGTTTTTCCTGTTTTCAAAGCTCCTGTTGTCAATGATTTTGGAAAAACAGATTGTTTTTCTAAACACACAGAGGAAATTCATTTTCTCTTGCATTACTTCTGAAGAAGGCAGAATAGGAGGTCAATAGTAGCTGTGATCCTAAGTAGTTGTCTTATTCTTTTAATCCCAATTTATAGATTAGCCAATATATACTGTCTAGTTACCAAAATAAAATAGTTTTCTCTGAATAGACTTACGTAGAAAGATGACAGAACTAGATTGTTGAGTATACTAAAGCAAGTAGCAACACAATTAGTTTCATAAGAAAATGATCATATATGTGATGAAAGGTATATTTTTGTTTATCTTGTGACCCTGTGTATGTGTTATGGGCACAAGAATGAATGGCAACACTACTCCAAATTGTCAATTCACAACATTTGCCTTTAGAGACTGAATTTAGAATTGGAGGATGGACACTTTTCGTATTTATTTTGTACACTTCACTATACAAAATGGAATTTTAGATAAACATGCATTTCTTTTTAAATTAAAACATAAATAGTAAAAGCATTGAACCTCTAATTATTTCTAATACTATTTTTAGACTCTGCCTAATATTGATGATCAGAGAAGGCTGCACAGAAAAGTCTGTTTATTTCATCCAAAGAGGATAGAAGATTGTGACTTTTATCCTGTTTAGCACAAAGAGGTTCTGAAAAAATCATTCCAGAAATGAATGATTGATAACCAAGGTGATGGAATATTAATGAGGAATAAAGGTTCATGCAGAGAAAATATTTGAAAGTACCACTGTGATAAGGAAAGCTTGAATTGCACAAAAGATGTAACAAAATGCAGCAGGTGGTGCAGAAGTCAGGGGAAGTGATTAGAGACGAGACTGTTAGAATCTTAAGCACAGAACTCTATGTTAGGTGTTTTAACACACATTGTCACAATTAAAGGAATTGCTGAGCATCAATCAAAGAGAATTGAAGACTTACGAGATTGAATTCATAGTGAAGCAGGCTGAAACATCATTGCGTAATATTATTCCAACAGTGCTTATCAGACTAAGCGTAAGCAAAGAGGAAAGACATGGAAGGGGTGATCTGGATAAAAACAGCCATACAATATAGGACAGCTTGCAACGGTAACTTAAAGGTAGGAGAGGCCTAGACCACTAAGGGCCAACTGGCCTAAGAAAAGGCATCAACTGGACTCAATTGTACATATGAAATGATGAAAAAGATCATAAGTGGAAAAGTTGCAGCTAGTGAGAAGTTGCCAAAAATTGGATCTAGTCATTGAGATATATTTGTGATGGATTCACCTTGACTGGTTGTACTGATCATAAAGTGATTTCCAAGTAGCAAAGCAGATCATGGCTTCAAAAAAAAAATCTATATATTAATAATAATTTCAAATTGAGGTCAACAAAAATATTATTAAATGAGAAAGACAACCCAATGACAATAAAGGATTATAAAAGGATACTATAAATAAAGGACTGATTTCAGAATATTTAGGAATGAGGAATCCATATGATAATAGAAAACGGCAGCAAGGACTGTGGTAAGGGAGTGTTATAGAGCCGTCATCTGATACCGAGAGAGGTTGGGAGCTTTAACAGAGAAGTGGCAGGAATGAGAATAACTGGAACAGAGTATCAGCAAGATATGCATCCTGAGTTAATGGACACGAGTAGTATAAATCTTAACTTTCTCAATTTTTGCTGTATTTCTTATTTTATTGATTTCTGCTCTTATACCAATTATTGTCTTTCTTATTTTGAGTTTACTTAGCTCTTTTCTAGCTGCTTATAATGCTACCTCAGACCACTGATTTTAGACTTTCATTCTTTTCTTACATGACCATTTAAAGCTGTAAATTTATTTCAAAGTATTGCTATAGGGGCATGTCAAAATTTTACTTTTATTCAAGATGAAATATTTTCAATTTCCTCTTATGGTAACTTTGAATCATAAATTAAGTGTCCTTTTAAAATTTTCCTAGTATTAATGGATTTTATAGATAACTGTTTGCAATTTGTTCCTAATTTAATTTTCTCACAGGAGGAGAATACACTATGTATGATTTCAATATTTTCATAAACATCTAGACTTTTTTAAAGGCTCAGCATGACATCTAATATGAATATAATGTATACTTGCACATTGGAAAGGAATGTGTACCTTGCAGAAGTGGCATATAATATCTTATTAAAATAAATTAGTTCAGATGGTTAGTAGTGCTGTTAACATCACCTGTCTTTACTGATTTTTGCCTAATTTTTATAGATTACTAATATGGTGTAAAAATATGCAACTATAATTGTGAAATTGTTTGTTGTTCCCTTTAAGTTATACAATTTTTGCTTCATGTGTTTGAAGCTCTCTGATTAGATGAATACACATTTATAACTCTTGCGTCTTCTTAGGGCACTGACTCCTTTATTACTGTGAAATGTTGCACCTTATCCCTAGTAATTATCTTTTCTTACAGCGTATTTTATCTAAAATTAACATAATTGCTACAGTATTCATACATTTATAGTTTATTATATCACATATATGATAGATATGTGATATATGTATATATGTACATATATAATGTATATCATACATACATATATATCATATATACATATATGTCTATATCATACATATAGATATATAATGTATATATAATGTATATATACACAATATATAATGTATATTATATAATATAAATTATATATATAATATGTATGTATATATATACACACACACACACACACACTTTAGTTTAAACGTATCTGTGCCTTTATATTTGAAGACATCTCTCTTAGTCAGAGTGTAGTTGGGTCTTGTTTTTCATCTATTCTGAAAAATCTGTGCCTTTTGGTTTAAGTGTTTGGTCTATTAACATTTAATATGATTACTGATATAGTTGAATTTAGGTCTACCATTTATCATTTGCTTTTTGCTCCCCTCCCACTTGCTGCCAATCTCCACCCACTTTTCTTGTTCCTATGTTTTTCCTGTCCTACTCTTAGATTATTCAGATTATTGTTGAGCCTATGAGAGAAATGAAAATCCCCAGGCTGTATTCCATTATGGCTTGAAAAACAAGCTCAGTAAGAGCTAAGTTATTTTATAGCTCTTTTCTTTCTTCTAATTATTAACTTAATTTTGAGGTGAAAAATATAAAATTTTTAATGTGTTGTTCATGTTTAAAGAAAACTTGGCCAGGCGTTGAGGCTCACACCTGTAATTCCATAACTTTGGGAGGCCAAGGCCAAAGGACCAGGTGAGCCCTGGAGTTTGAGACCAGGCTGGGCAATATGGCGAAACCCCATCTCTACTAAAAATACAAAAAATTAGCTGGGTGGCATGTGCCTGTCATCCCAGCTATCCAGTAGCCTGAGGTGGGAGGATTACCTGAGCCTGGGAAGTCAAGACTGCTGTGGGTCATGATGGTGCACTTCTGTCTCGGTAACAGAGGGAGACTCTATCTCAAACAAAACAAAACAAAACAAAACAAAACAAAACAAAAACAAAAATACTTCCAGTTTTCTGAGAGAGAGATAAAGGGGCTTAATGAGAAACTCATGAATGCTTCATAGTCTAGTTCTAATCCCACTTGTCAGACCAATCATTCCTGTCCTCACAAAGTACCCACTGCCCCAGCGCCTTCTTCCTCCCCAACTTCCCACCTTCCCACCCTCCAAAGATCATCACAGTTCTGAGTCTTGACTTTGTGCTTTCCTGCATTTAAATTCCCTTCTCCTTCTTGACTGCACAATGAATTTGTGGTTGTTTTTTTTTTTATGATCCACCTTGCACATTTTGTCCTCTTCCACAACCACTGCTCTGTCCTTATCATAGCAGAGAAAGGCCTTCATTCAAGAGTCCACAAATGTGGAAAACTTTGTTATAATAGAAAACTGTATCACAATTAGTATATTTTATTATAATATATTATGTACTACTAGTAGTACCTGTTTGTCCCTTTTATAAGCGTATGGAAACAGAGCTCTTTTCTTGTGATTTTCTATTTCTTCTACATCTAGAGTACCTGCAGTCAGTCAACGAAATAGCCAGAATAAAATACTCCATTGTAGATGAAGGATAAGCCAGGATTTGCTTATACTAGAAACAATAGGTATGGTGTGGATGAAAATGTTAACACCATGGCAGTGAAGTGGGACATAGTGAGGGGGCTGCATATGAAGGTTTGGGTAGAGAGATCTAGCCCTTGAGTAAAAATGGAGCATATTGGGATAGATAGTGGTAGGGAGGATGCTAGTGTTGACTTCAAGGATATGATTCTATTTTCTGATCAGTTATGACTTCTTGGGCTTACGGCTCATGCAAGAGCCGTGACTGGCCACTACACAATATAATGTGTGGTAGTGTCCAAGGGAGAAATAAAGGTGTGTTACCTCTGCTGACATTCCAATGTATCCTAACTTTCTCAGATAAACCCATATTTCCAAGCCACTCCACAGAACTGCTATTTTTCCTATGCATTAGGAACAAGGACTTTCTGAGCAAAATGTTAGCTTACCTTATAAAATTTTGCTTTCTTCAAGAAGTAATTATAAACTAAAAGTAGAGTAATATAATCATTTGTTTATGTATGAAAATCAGGCAGTGTCTGCAAGAGACTATTTTCCCCTTCAGGGTGTCTCTGACTTCCTTTCAGACTAGATTTTTAAATGCATACCCATTTTTATTGTGTCTTATCTGTTTGTGTTGTATAGGTATCTCTGGGTAGAGGTGTCAAATTTGCATTTTTTTTCAGAGCCCCAAATTCTTACACCTGGCCTGAAACATAATTCTTTCTTAACATCCAGAGGGAAGTATCACAAAGGACCACTGAATGCTACAGCAACATTTCAGAAAAACTCTGTAGATGTTGGCTGATTCTAAACTTCTATTCATAGAAGAGGACTATACAAATTTCCTCTTTTAATATTTTCATTTTGGTTCTCTTTCATTTTTGTCTCTGCAAAATACACCCATATATTTTCTCCTTCTTCCAATGTCGTCCTCTGTCCCTGTTTTTCTTGCTCACATCAAAACTAATATGTTTGGTATCTGTATGCTGAATTTTAATCTGTGTCCTTCAACCACACTTACACTTCTAATATTGCCATGTGTTGTTCCTTCTTTGGAATTCAGCTTCGAAAGCCCTATAGCGACAGATGACTGACCTCTCCAAATCCTTCACTAGCCTGTGTGTTACATAAACCACCTCCTCACCCAGGAAACCACAGGTGTGAGAGATGATGTGTCTGTTGTTTGGGGGTTGTATTTTTTTCTGTTTCTAGAGCTCTTACAATTGAGTACTTCATTGCTATAACCCAGCAGGAACTCATAAACACCCACATAGAGCATTTAAATCAATCTGAGAGAACAAGGCTCCCAACTGTAACTTTTCTAAACTTAAAATATATTGTTACAGGCTACAAGAAATCTACTGCATTCCCTATATAGTTTTATGCGTGTCACAGAAGTTAAGTGTCTCCTGACTCTGCCGGTGGGTAAATCCTCTAGGCCAGTGCCAAAATCTTGTAATGCAGCAGATGGCAGACATAGCAGACAATAGCTTTCAATGACGGATGCAGGCTGGTTCCCTAACCTTTCATCACCAGAAATCACTCCCATTGTTTAACTCTGCATCTGCAGCCTATTTGCATGGGAGAGTTGATTCACTGAATGTTTATGATGTGTTGAGCTGGAGTGAGACAGACATCACTCAGATTTTTCTCCGATGACCATTCCAACTACTATGTAAGGTCACTGCTTTTAGGTGGTAGTATTATTGTTATTATTTTTCTATCGTTATTCCCTAATGCACTTTGAAATATAAATCCTCAAATTTGAACCCCTAAACATAAAGTCATTTTATCTAACTTCCTCTGAACTTGTGATCTTACAGCTGTTGGGTAAATCCACCGTAGCCAGTATCACAGTAATCACAGTGTATCCTGAAAGCTTGTGCTCAATTTTCATTCTTCCTGTAGGAAATATAATGAGAACCTGAACCAGCAAGTGAATTCGATTGTGCTACCTTGGGAAAAGTCTTGTTGGAAACACATACCCAACAGGGGAATCAGTCACTTGGAGAAATGGATTGAGTGTCTCCATTTCTGACTTTGCTACTGACCCCATAGCAATCTCAGGCCAATCACTTCAATATCTTCCCTCCAACTTTCTTTTTACCAAATAGACACACAATTATTTATTATTTTTATCATATGCTGGAGACAAGTTAGGTGCTTTTATTTCACCAAATGATCTGGCAATACCAAATGCCCTTTGGTGGAAATATGCTACATTACAGCTATGTTAGTAGAGTTATGACTGGAAATAATGCCCCTCAGTAAGGTGCAGATAGATGGGGAAATACAATCATAGAGATATAGCCATCCTTTAAATCAAGAGATTCTCTGGATCTATACTGATAACAATATGGCAATCAAGGCCGATGTATAGGACCCCAGAACAAGAAATTGAGAGTGTCTGACAAATGAATGATTTTGTGTTATGTAGCTTCAAAGCCCCAGTATATAGAACCAAACCCTCATGTTTCTTTTTAATATCAAATTGGTGTTGCAGGCTAATAAATTATCACAAAATGAACAACCATATCCATACCAGTAACATCCTGTTACTGGTAATCCCAGTAACAGGAATAATCAGCACCCTTAGAAAAGCCTCCTTGGGAAATTCCATAATCATTACCAATATCTTTAACTGCATCCCAAAACATAAATGGCTGATAAATGGAATCCTATCGTTTGTCGCTTTTGTGTGTGGCTTTTGCCATGGTTGTGCAATTCATCCTTGTTATTGCATATAACAGTAAATTATTACTTTAAAAAATTTGGATTCCAATTAAGTATTTAAAAATGAATTACCATTTTATTTTTGAACATTTCACTTTTTAAATTATTTAGAGCTTATTTTTTCTGGACATAAGTACATGAGTTTCCGTTAGGTACATACATAGTTATCAAACTGGATCACGATGTATGTACATGTTCAACTTTATACTGCCAAGTAGATTCCCTAAGTAATTGGACTCATTTATGCTAGACTAACAAAGTATAAGTGTCACAATTATTCCTAATTTTGGAGAAACTCATTATTGCCAAACTTTTAAATATTACTTTTCTGGGTGGGTGTTTAGTCATAATACATGGTAGTTTTCATTTTCTTATTTATTTATTTATTTATTTATTTATTTATTTATTAGATGGAGTCTCTTTCTGTCACCTAGGCTGGAGTACACTGGCACAATCTTAGCTCTCTGCAACCTCCACCTCCCATGTTCAAGCGATTCTTCTGCCTCAGCCTCCTGAGTAGCTGGGACTACAGATGTGCACCACCACACCTGGCTAATTTTTTGTATTTTTAGTAGAGACGGGGTTTCACCGTGTTAGCCAGGATGATCTCAATCTCCTGACCTCGTGATCCACCCACCTCCCAAAATGCTGGGATTACAGGCGTAAGCCAATGTGCCCAGCCCCTCATTTTCATTTTTGATGATGAATAGCTAGCTTTTGGCTCTGTTGGTTATCATTTTGTGTATTTTTCCTATGTAACTAATTTGTCTATAATATTCATTATTTCCTTTTCTACCTCCTATTTGAATTCATTGTAATGTTCTTTTTCTAACTTCTTAAGAGAGATTCTTGATTTTCAGCATTTCTTTATGGATATTATATATGTACCTAAGACAATCATTTGCATCTAAGAACAGTTTAATTGAATTGCACAAATTTTGAAATATTGCCTTTTAACATTGTGAATCAGAACAAGAAGTTTTGTAATTTTTTCTTTAGCCTATGGTTTGTTTAGAAGGGGTCTATTTTTTCTTACTTCCAATATTTAAGAACTTTTAAATTATCTTTTTGTTATTTCATTCCATTCAGCTTAGGCAACATTGTCTTCATGATTTCAATCTTTTGAAATTTGTCAAGAATTGCCTTATGGCTGAAGAAAAATTCCAATTTGATAAATACCCTATGTATAGTTTTAAAGTTCACATGAACTTGTGTAGAATGTTGTCAAGTGTCTCTTAGTCATTTTGTTAATTGTGGTGTTCTAATATTCTATATGCTTACTGATTTTGTCTTCTTGTTCTGTCTATTACGGAGAATATTAAATTATAGCACTAAAATGATGTCATCTTTTTAGATGCCATTTCTAGGAAACTTAGTCAACCTATCATGGACTAAAAATGTCCTTTTTCTAAGTTTTCTTAAAAGATTTGTTGAAGTTTTAACCCTAGGTAACCTGATTAAATGGGATCTTCACAGATGTAATCAAGTAAAGATGAGATTATTAGGGTGGGCCCGAATCAAATGTGGCTGGTATCTTTCTAAGAGGAAATTGCTATGGGAAGACACTGACATACAGAAAGAACAGCCATATGAAGGTGGAGGCAGAGATTATAGAGTTATGTGGCCACAAGCCAAGGAACTCATGTGGCTACCAGAAGTTGGAAGAGACAAGGAAGGATTCGCCTCTAAAGACTTCAGAGGAAGCATTGCTCTGCCAGTAACTCCATTTCAGACTTGTAGCATACATAACTGTGGAAGAATAAATGTCTCTTGTTTTAAACCATCTAATTGAGATGCTCTGTTATGGAAAGCCTAGGAAATGAGTAAATTTACATATAGATTTGGGAGTATGCATTGGAAATTGTAAATTCACTAAGTCATACGTATTGCATGGATTTGAGAAAATATAGAAAAAGCGAAGGTTAAATAAATACATTTGTGAAACTCCTGCTTGAAATTCTAAATTTTGAGCAATTGCAATGAAGAATTAGAGAGTAGATAATAGCAACTACTGTGTAAAAGAATAATGATAATTATAATAAATGACTTAAACAGATTCAGGAAAATACATAAATCTTAGATCCTCTTCTGGCTAAGAATGTTTTCAACCATGCTGTAGGTATACTAGTCTATTAATTTTGGTTTGTTAAAACTGAAATATGTGTTTAGATTAACAGCTTAACAACTTGCATCTGGCTTGTTTCATTGTATATATTTTGTAATTTCAGTGGTTTTCTCTATATTTCCAGTTGTCAGTGCTTCCACAAAACCAGATGGACAAAATTGACAATTGAGTCAGGATCTTGGTGCTCAGAATAAATAGATCACTGGAGAAGCAGCTTCACAAAATGAGACCAGAGTAAATACTCTAACTATATTGCTATATCGCATATTACAAGCTGAAACTCCAGGCTGCATGAATTGAGTAGAATTAACAAATAATTGAATGTATTAATAAACATTTAGACTCCTTTACAGAAAGTTAGTGGTCATGCAGGTATTTTTGAATTTTGAAAATGTCCAACTCATTTTGCTTTGCTCTTCAGATACATTCAGAAGAAAGACTATATAAAAATAGACATCTTGTCTTTAATAACTAAAAGGCATACTCAGGTTTTAATATTAACTTTTTTTGGAGAGTAAGTTATTTTTTGAAAGATTATTTGACTTCTTTTTCTTCCTTTTCTTGTTTTCCTTTCTTTCCATTTATTTTCTTTAATATACTTCTTTCTTGTTTTCCTCATTGATTTCTTTCTCCTGTTTTTGCCAAGTACATTTTAGATGAACATAGACCCTAGGTTTAGTCTTACACAAAATATGTTGAGACGAGAGCAGGTGATTATTTTAAGTTGACCATTAATCAACAAGAAATCAAATGACACTTTTGTGCAGAACCAGATAAATTATTTTTGTACAATGACATTCTCAAACAGAAATGTTGCATACTTGAATCTAAGACAATTTAATCACTGTAGCTTTTAATGACAAGGCCTCAACCTCCTCCCATTTGATTATGTTAGTGTACATTTCTTTGCTATCTTTACCTTCTCTTTTCTTTGAGAAAAAAAGACAGTGATAGTCTTAAATGGTATTAGTGCTGCAGTTGTTACTAATTAAAAAGTTAGAGATTAGGAAGATGAGTTGTTTTACACAATGAGAGTTAAATTATGAAAACAATCAAAAACATGTAAAAAGACTGGCTGGGAGTGGTGGCTCTGGCTTGTAATCCCAGCACTTACAAAGTCTGAAGTGGGAGGATCACTTGAGCCAGGAGTTCAAGACCAGTCTGGCCAACATGGTGAAACCCCATCTCTAGTAAAAATACAAAACTTAGCAAGATATGGTGGCACCCACCTGTAATTCCAGCTACTCAGGTGGCTGAGGCAAGAGAATCACTTGAGCCTGGGAGGCGGAGGTTGCAGTGAGATGAGACCGCACCACTGCACTCTAGCCTGGGTGACAGAGCAAGACTCTAATTTTAATTAGAATCAAGGAGGATAGGAGAGATAAAGAAAAAAAAATAAAAGATATCGAAAGACAGATATTTCCCTATTTTCATCAGTGGAAGACAAATGGCTCCTAAGTCACCATGATTGGAATAACCTTTCTAGAAAATATGATTAAATAAAAAGGACATATTTATATGTATGATAATTGGTCTCCCCCTCAAAAAATAAAAAAAGGCAGGGAAAATAATATAGATTACAAAAGCAAATGATGTTGATTTTCACCCAAATGCTGCCTGTCGGTAATAAAGTCTACCTACAATTTTACATCAAATATAGGGAGCAATAAGGACATTTTAGCCAAAAATGCTTGAGCATTTGTGGTCCCATAGGAAAGGCCACAAATGCAAGAACGATGCGTCAAGATATCTTCACTTGATGCCATCAAGCAATGCATTCGTGGAATGCTGCTTCTTCCTCTTTGTCTTACTCCATGCTGGGCAAGAAACTATAAAAGTTCACTATGAAAATCATCCCAATTTGCATCCCACACAAAATGACATCTGAAGAGAGAATGTAACGATCAGGCTGACAAGAGCATTCTAGGTATGACCACAACATTTTTTTTCCATAGAAACTTATACATATATTTATGCGTGCAAAAATTCTGATTCCTCAAGGATGTAGAACCAGAAATACCATTTGACCCAGCAATCCAAACAGCCCAAAGGATTATAAATTATTCTACTGTAAAGACACATGCACAAGTATGTTTATTGCAGCATTATTCACAATAACAAAGACTTGGAACCAACCCAAACGCCCAGCAATGATAGACTGGATAAAGAAAATGTGGCACATATACACCACAGAATACTATGCAGCCATAAAAAGGGATGAGTTCATGTCTTTTGCAGGGACATGGATGAAGCCGGAAGCCATCATTCTCAGCAAACTAACACAGCAACAGAAAACCAAACACCACATGTTCTCACTCATAAGTGTGAGTTGAACAATGAGAACACATGGACACAGGGAGGGGAACATCACACACCAGGGTGTGACAAGGGGTGGGGGACTAGGGAAGAGATAACATTAGGAGAAATACCTAATGTAGATGATGGGTTGGTGGTTGCAGCAAACCACCATTGCACGTGTATACCTATGTAACAAACCAGCACAGTCTGCAAACATACCCCAGAACTTGAAAGTATAATAAAAAAAAAAATTTCCATTCTGTATGTCTGTACAAAAACCACAACATAAAATGATTTTAATAATTTAGACCATAAACCACAGATAGATTGCATTGCTTTGCAAATTATAGGAATTTAATAAATATTTTTATATAAAAGTGATGACTGATTAATTGAAGTATTTGTTATCTTCTTTATTTTACCAAGTGCTAGAGTGACTTCTAGGGAAAGTAAGTTATTACTTTGTAGGAGGGATGGGAAATGAGATCAACCTCTTGAATTACCTACCAGACGTTATGCTATTATTCATTTAATCACTGCAGCTTTTAATGACAAGGCCTCAACCTTCTCCTATTTGATTATGTTAGTGTACATTTCTTTGCTATGTTTACCTTCTATTTTCTTTGAGAAAAAAAGACAATGATGGTCTTAAATGGTAATAGTGCTGCAGTTGTTACTAATTAAAAAGTTAGCGATTAGGAAGATGAGTTGGACATATTATGAATAATATGTTCACACATACTATTACACAAAGTCTCATATCACACTAGGTGTTGATATCTTTTTTATAGATGAAAAATAAAATAACTGAAACCTGGAGATGTTAAGGAGTCAACAAGAATACTAAATTACCCATCCAGAGTTCAAAAGGAAGTCAAGCTGACTGTAAAAATCATGTGCTTTCCACCACAGCACATTTATGGTTATATTAAAGCTATGATCTGCAGAATGTGGTATGCCTATCCTGAGGGATACAATAAAAGTTTCCAAGTAGTGTGTGGGCATAGATAATTTTGAGAATGTTCCTTTCCAATCCTTAATTTCTTTTTTTTTTTTTCTTAACCTAAAAGTGAGAATACATCTGCATTTTGTGGTATCGTATTCATTCTCCTCCACTCATTCCTGTTTCAAAATAGCCCCCTTTCCCACTTACAAAAATACACCTCTGAGCATTCTTAATTCTTACTAGTGTGCATTGCTTTGGAGTATACAAGTCTCTGTTCTCCAAACAGTTCAAATATAATTCTCCATTAATCAAGGTGCCATGAACCCACAGTAGACCCCATGTCTTTCCTGTTTTATATGTATTTCTGTTAATGGTGAAAAATGACATTAGAAATTGAATTTTTTCACAAGTTATAATACCATGAATTCAGATATAGCATATGTTTGACAACTGGAGTGAGAATTTCCCCTAAATATTAAAAAATGAATGATTTTGTTCCATAGAAAGAACTTGTGAAAACCAACTAAAAGGAGCATTGGAAAACATGTTAAAGACAGTGGTATTATATTTCATTCAGGAAACCAAATCATGAGAAGGCATTTGAATTTTGCATATTTTACAAATTCCAAATATTTAAAAGTGATTGCAAGTCTGTTTTGAAATACCAGTCTGTTTCTCATCATTTACTCTCTGTATTTTGGTTATTCTCACTAATGAATGAATAGATTCTCCTCTTCATCACAAATATCTTGTGTGCATCTGATGGTCAAAGAGTTCAGTTAAAATATATTTAAATCACATAATAAGATGAAAACACATTACCAATGTTATTGCATTGACAAGTGGATATCGAAGTACTAGGAGATACCAAAGATTTCTGAGTGTGCATAGTTAAATATGAAGCTTCTAAATAAAAGAGTAATGAGTGTCATTAATAACCATGACTTTGGTCTTAGTAATTTTTTTTTTGGTGGTACACCTTATGGAAATAATGAAAGTAAACAACCAACTTCCTGGTCTTTGTGTAAATTGGTGTTTCAATAAGAATCAAGGAGGATAGAATAGAGTTTCAAGCTAATAGTTTACTAAATGTAAAGTTTGACACCTGATAGTGATATTTTGCATATAATTTGTAACAAATTTAGTTAAACATCATTTATGTGAATAAGCTTTTTGATGCTTTTACATACAAAGATGTGAAATAGAAATATAATTAATAACCTATATATTCTAGTGTGAGCAACAAATAATCCTCGTCCAGGGATCCAGGAACTACCTGGTGAAAAAAATAATCCATCTCACTAAAAAATGCATTACTAACAAATTCACTAACCTTTAATGCCTAATAATTATGTAATACAATTTATAAAATGTTATTTTAACCAATTTTTTACTAGTGATACAATCCAGAAGATTTTTTAAAAATTTACATAGTCACAAGAACTCTGTAAACAAATTAAACCTATGACCAGGCTGAAGGGCCACTTACGAACAGGGCAATCTACCACACTCTCTGTCACACCCCTCTGGGAATCAACCTATTGTTTCGTTTTATACCATCAATAACTTTATTTCTTTATGAAGATGAAGTATCCATGGCATAGAGAAGTTAAAGAAACTTGGCCCAAGTCACTGTTATGGATTGAACTGTGTTCCTCTTAAATCCATTTATTAAAACTCTAAGACTCAATGTGACTGTACTGGGAGATAGGCCTTTAAGGTGGTACGTTAAGGTGGTAACTGAGGTTAAATGTGGTCAAAATATGGGGCCCTAATCCAACTGACTGGTGTCTTTATAGAAAGAGAGACACCCGGACACTAGGGATGCATACACTCAGGGAAGAGGCTAGATGGAGACACAATTAGATGGTCATCTGCAAGCCAAGGTAAGAGACCTCAAGAAACACCAAATTTCCTGGCACCTTGATCTTGGACTTCCACCATCTGAAATCATGAGAAAATAGATTGCTGTTGTTTAAGGCACCCAGTCCGTGGTATTTTTAATGGCATCCTAGCTGATTAACATGAACTCATGTGGTAAGAGGCAGAGGAAACGCTAAGTCATTTATTAATAATTCCAAACTTTGTTCCTCAGTACTAGCAAATATTTTGCAATCACTGAAGCACTTGTCAAATGCATATTTTCTCCTCATATTAACTAGCAAAATAAGTCTCACATAAACTTATCCACAAACTTGTTAGTAGTTTGACCCAAATGCCCACCTATTAAGTGACAAGGCCCAGATTTGAACCCGGGCAAACAGATTTTTAACTACTTCATTGCAATTACCTCAGACATTAGTGTACCTAATTTATATTTTTCCCCTGAAGTTAAAAATCGGTGGTATGTTTAGAGTTAACCTTCTGGGCTAAATTCCTGCTGTTTTAAAACATTCTTTTTTCAACAACTCCCTGAGTATTCAAAGAAGAGAGTATCAGAGTTAAAGTTTTGATATAAAAATACAATTATTTTATCATTGATATTTTTCATGACCTTACTATCACTCTTCAAGCCCTGAAAATTCTCCTGAAAACTGAGTAGACATTATTGCAGGTTTTCATGGTACCCATAATGTTGTAAAATTATTGAAAATTTAAATCATAAATGTGTAAAATTCCAACATTCCTGTTAAATGACTAAGACTAGTTAAATCAAGTCTCATTCAGAGAAAAAATATAACAATCAAATGTGAATGATTGAGCTGGTAATTAAAGACCTCCACTGTGTCCAACTTTTTTAACACCTGAAAGCAAATTATTCTCTAATTTAGCATTAATGCTGACAAAAGATGGCATAAAGTTGTTCACATTAGACAGGCCAACTGCTGGGGGAAAAAAAAAAAAAAAAAAAAAAAAACAGTTCAAGTATTTTCTAGCACCAAAAGACCAGAGAGACAATTTACAGATTCTCATACAGGATAATCAACCTTGTTTCTTTCTTGGCTGTTGCCTAACTACAAGATATTCTTCTCTATTCATTTAAAAAACAAAAGAGAGACTATAGTTTGCAATACAAAATCAAACATAATTTAATGTCAGTGAACTAACTAATTACTGTATTTACTATTTCAAGTTGCACTTTTTCACCATACTCTAGATGGGCTTAATTAAATCTCTTTAAGTGAGATGGGTTCATGGTCTGAAATCTTATCAATTCAAGAGTCAGGCCAAGGGCCGTGCCTAGTTATTTTCTGCTGCACTCAAGTAACAATGAAGTCAGTGCGTAAAAGCAAAGTTAAAGAAACACCATGAAATCAATAAGGATCTGAAGTTTTAATTTAGTGAAAGAGTTAATTTCATATTGACCTTCATGGGATTCCCCTGCTAGAATCCTTCTCCTTAGTGGCTATCTTCCAATGAATATGACTAGCCATGCATACCCATTTCCCACTCTATCCACAGCTCCGCTAAGGGACAACAGCTGTCCTGTGCTCCAAACCTGAAACAGCCTGGTGGGTGATGACAAGAGATCGAGACAATATGAACTAGGAGTTGAGGTGAGAGCGTGATTCGTGAAAGAAAACTAGACTTGGGCCTCAACAATAAGAAGCCTTCAAGGGTTTCTTTTTGTTTATGCAGCTGCTTGTTTATTTGGTTTTTGCTTGTGCATCTGTATTTTGTATTGAGAAGCCATTGACAGATTCTCCTGGCTTGCATGAAGTTTATGCAGGAGCTCCACACACTTCCTGAAGCCATTTAGGCTGACTTTCATATCCACTGGTGTGAAATAAAAGTAAGGCTAAACAGATTATTTGAGGTTGGTTTATTTGTTTAAAATATATGATAAGCACATTCAATCTGTATGTTGTTGGTTCCTCACTTTTGCCCTTATAGTCCAGTTATGCGCTTGGCAACTATAGGGATTGCTTAGGTCATGTGGCTCCTGGGACAGGCTTGGCCTGGGAGATTAGAGGCAGTCAGGCTGGCAAAGCTCAGACATTTTCTCCATGTAGTTGCCAGTAGTAACTCTTGGCTTCAGCATTCCTCCCTAGCTTCCTTTAGGGGAAGGCCAACTGGCTACAAGAGCATATTGTGAAGCTATCTTTAGGAACAGGTTTCCTCAGGAAGATTAATAGCACCAAAAGGATTACTCTGCATGCTGGAATTAGGTAACTAAGAGACTGAAGTAAGGAGAAGTAGTGCAAAAAGCTTAGACCAGGGATTTGCAAACTGCAGCCTGTTATTTGTAGAGGGTATGAGCTACGCATGTGCGCGTGCGCGTGCGCACATACACACACACACACACACACACACACACACCCCCCCCAAAACAATGGCAATAACAAAGAATATGCCTGGATGTGGCTAGCAAAGCCTAAAATATTTTCTATCTGGCCATTTACAGAAAAGGTTTGCCAACCCCTGGCCTAGAAGCACTATTAATAATCACCATTATGAGTTGCAAATAAAGAGAAACTACTTCTGGATAATTTAACAGAATTCTTACCCAGATCATGTAACTTATAGTTACTTTGGGAGGTTGGTAGACCAGTTTGCAGGCTCCAGATTAGAGAAATTTCTATTAATAATGAGGCCATAGAGTAGAGCCATGAAGACACTGCTTTTGTCATTGTGATGCACAGACCACAGCCTGTCCCACCAACGTTATCAATGGTTGGACGCTGTTACTGGGACTGCTAAGCTGCTATTGCTGGAAATGGGACTTAGGGACTACTGCTTCCAGCACAGTCACTAAAATGGACTGCCCATGGTCCCCAATCCTTCACAACTGGCATCTGATTGAGTAACTCTGATGGATTGCATGATGGGTGGATCCTCAGTCATCTTTCTGTGTTCACACTGTATGGGTAGCCAGGAAAATCATAAGTGCTCTATGTATTATCTATAATTGTTATTGTAGTTCTTTTCATTCCAGGAGCTCAAGGGGTAATTTGGTGCCTTCATAATGCCACATGCAAGCCAATGATTTAGCAGGGCCTGGTCCATAAGCGGTAAGCAAAAACAAGTTAGTCAAAAAAGAAAAGGGATTAGATGTACAGAAGGAAACACAGATTCCATGAGCAACTACTCTACGCCCCCGAGAGAGGCCTGCCAGACGATAGTTGTCATAAGGTTTAGGTTTCCTGTTCCTCAATTTCCATGAGATTAACATTTATTTTTTGGTTAGATTTTTTTATATGCACTGGTGTGAATAAGGTATATTTACAGCCCGGTAAATGTAAATTGGAAACACTTTCCTGTTTGGGAATGCCCATCCACCTCCCATGTCACTTAGGAATTGTATGGCTACAAGTAACAGAAACACATCTCAGATTAATTTAAAAAGATATTAGAAGTCTCCTGAAACCCAAAGGTAGAAAAGATAGGATCCTAAAGAGTAGCTCCATTAGGATTTTGTCTTCCTGTTACTACCTTTGGTTTATTTTATACCTCAATTCAATTTCTTTGTTCAGTATAGACAGGCTTAAGCAAAAAACCAAAACAACACACACACACACACACACACACACACACACAACATGCAATAAACTTTGTGGACATCATGACAAATATTTACCTCTGGCCTTTAACTTTCACTGTTTTAGCCACAGAAAAAGAATAAAAAATATTTTATCTGTCTGAAGTCTAAAATCTTAGCGAAAAGACTCACTGATCTAACATTCATATCCATACCTACAACTGTCAAGTATGGCCAAGGCTGTGGCTTCTATCATTGGCATGATTTGAGGCTAGCGTTCTTTCTTGTACACACAGAAAAAAGTACACAATATAGCTCCTATTTCTAGGAACACATAACGTAATAGAAACTCAATTATGTAATTATAACACAGCAGTAAGTGCCATAATTAAGTGATATGCTTATGCACAGCTTCGCACACCCAGCAAGAAACAGGAGAGACAAAATTAAGAATTTGTCTTTGACTGGATGCCATACTCTTCTTATAAGTGATATATGGTCCAAATAAGCCAGATATCTCTTTCCAATCACTATGAGGATTTTAACTTAAAATTTATAAAGGCAAAATCACACGTGTAACTCGAGACTGTCTGATTCCACACTTTACGATGACCGACTACCAGTTTATTAATACACATTTGTGTGTAATGACGTAATTACATTCAGAAGGACTCAGAAAAAGACTTCTCATACTCTTTCTGCAAGAACCATGTGAAAACATGAGTCCAAATGTCATTAAAAGAATTGTCTCTGCAGTGGTATTTTTCCGGATTTCTTTTCTTAAATTGTCCAACATTTGTGTTCCTTCTCTGGCCGGCTGTGTCTACTGACTTTACTGTGGTATTGGCAGAAAGAACACCTTCAGGATTAGGGTGCAATGCAACAAGAGATTCTGCCTTGGAAAACAGTGTTGGCAGACTTACAGTTCTCTGCGTGATATTGAGCATCCTTTCTGGCAACAGTAGCTCATGGCATTTTCTGTTTAACCATTCTGTGCCTACTCAGGATAGTACAGAAAGAAGGGAGCTACTGGTTCAACAGTGTACAGAGACATCTCAGAAGAGATGGCATTTGAACTATAATGAAATAAATTCAGAATCATATAGCTATTTTAACAGTTACTGAGATGCCAATGTATTGGCCAATGCTGTATTCTTTTATATCGTGCTGTCGTCCTACATTATTTGTTGCATCTGAAAAGCAAACAGTTAACTGAACTAGCTGGTACAGATCTGTGGTTGAGGACAATGAAGATCTAACAAAGTCTTAAATTCTGCAGCAAATATCCTGAAGTATAGGAAAACCTGGCATTATAGTTCTAAACTTGACTCTCGGTTGGTTTTGATTCAAATTGTGTAGATAACCTTTTGATCTAGCGATTTTAAAATATAATTGTTTTCCTGATCAAATATCAAAAAATAGTGCATTTACATCAATTGGAGAAGCAGAAAAAATAGGAAAAGAAAAAAAAATGGATGATGTAGATAAAGCTGAGTAGGAAGAGAGACAGATGCAAGGAAACGTCACATTTATCAGAACTCACGGAATCTTTGATAGTCTTTTGTAGTCAGAATTGTATGTTCTGAGACCTCAGCATACCAATTAAAGATGACTTTTGAGTAGTTTGCACTTTTTCTCCTAATTTTTCTAGAGGACAAAGTTTAGGATTATAGTATAACCCTATGTAGGAAGCAGGAATTTCTTCTTGGATGACTTTGCTGCTTTGACATAGACAAACCCTTGACCAACAAGAAAGGCCACCTCTTTTATTCAACAGTCAGTTTAAGTCTTGTATGTTGTATCTCATACCACATACAGATGGTATGAATGGTGATGTAATCAATAATCCAAAAAATGTTGAGTCTACAATGCATGCAAAACAAAATAACTTATTTCGCACAAACTAATAAAGCAGGGAGTGTCTCATGGAAGTTTTGTATAGGAATGGAGGCTTATTGAGCCTAGGCTTCCATTATTCCCCATGAAACACTCCCCTATATATTAACAGACACAGACCCCATATAAGCCAAAATGAAATCATATGATACAATACCTTGAAATTTATATATAATGTATATAAAGATGTAATGACCTTATACAAAGACATAACTTTAATCACCTTATACAAAATGATACTTGCTTACAAATCTTAGGATAAAACATGAAGTCAGCAATGAGAGTTCAATGAATCCAGTTAGAGCTCAGGTCCTTGTTAAGCCATATGAGAAAGGAATCTTTTTTATTATTATTATGGGCAGAAGAATTGAGCAGAACAACCTCAGTCAACGTAGGGATGGTTTGTCTTTTATTTTGCTCTACACAATAGTGTCTCTGCAAGGCCATCGTTGAGATAAAGAATTAGGAAGATACAAAAATAGTGGGATCTCAGAAAAATACCTTATGGCTATAAGATTTAATTCTATCTCAACCATTAGCCTTCCTAGTGCTTAAAATTCTCCAAAGTACAGCGTTTTTTTTTTCAGTCAATAAAGTTGTAACAACGTCAAAAATTTTCATACACACTATAATTCTAATGATCAGGTTAATTCTATAGATATTAGATGTAGATACATATGCACACACACACATATATACACACACCCACACATGCACTCTTAAAAATATTGGCCTATAACTAAATTGGTTTATCACCAAAGCTCCCACTCATAGGATGGTGGGATAAAAATAATTAAATTTTCAATTCGAAAACTCTTATATAATAAATACATCTTGTTTTAAAATATGTTATAAGTCAGATAATAATAAAACATCTTCAATTGATACCCACTCATCCAGTAACTCTCTCCCAATTTGTGATGGTTAATACCGAATGTCAACTTGATTGGATTGAAGGATACAAAGTATTGATTCTAGGTGTGTCTGTGAGTGTGTTGCCAAAGGAGATTAACATTTGAGTCAGTGGATTGAGAAAGGAAGACCTACCTTTAATCTGGGTGGGTACAATCTAATGAGTTTCCAGCACAGCTAGAATATAAGCAGGTGGAAAAATGTGAAAAGAGAGATTGGTCTAGGCTCCCAGCCTACATCTTTCTCCCATGCTTAATGCTTCCTGCCCTCAAACATCAGACTCCAAGTTCTTCAGTTTTGAGGCTTGTACTGGCTCTCCTTGCTCCTCAGCTTGCAGACAGCCTATTGTGGGACCTTACAATTGTGTGAGTTAATGCTTAATAAACTCCTTATCCTTAATAAGGACATATATATAGGTCATATATACATATATACCATACATATAAATATATATATGGGGATATATATTTTATATATTCTATGATATATAAGATATATCATATATGATAGATAAGATAGATATATCATATATATGATAGATAAGATAGAGATATATGATATAGCTCATATTATATGATAAGATAGATATATGAGCTATATCATATATCTTATATATTTCATATAAAAATATATATTCTATAGATATTAGATGTAGATACATATGCACACACACACATATATACACACACCCACACATGCACTCTTAAAAATATTGGCCTATAACTAAATTGGTTTATCACCAAAGCTCCCACTCATAGGATGGTGGGATAAAAATAATTAAATTTTCAATTCGAAAACTCTTATATAATAAATACATCTTGTTTTAAAATATGTTATAAGTCAGATAATAATAAAACATCTTCAATTGATACCCATATATCATATATATTTCATATAAAAATATATAAGATATATATTTTATATATAAGATATATCATATATGATCTATATTTTATATATATGATATAAATATATATGATATGTGTATATATATCTCCTATCAGTTGCATCCCTCTAAGAGAACCCTGACTAATACAGATTTTGGTATCAGGAGTGGTTGTAGAGGGACAGAATATTAACAATGGAGTTCTTTCATTGGTTTGGAGGTTTCTAGAGTTGGTTGTTTAATATAATTCGACCACAAAATGCTAAGGATTCTATTTCTAATAATATGGAGAACACTGATAGTCCTTGGTGTGAACCATTTAGAGAGTTATGCAAAATAAATGCATTTGACGTTCCCAACTCATTGCCCCTGAGAGGCAAGGAGTTTAATGACTACACATAATACCTTTGATCGTATGTTGAAAACCAAGGAACATAATGAAGCTAGTTGGTTGCTCCTAAGTTCAGTGGACCACATGATGAAAGAAAATGATGAACTCAGGGATTCTATCTCCTGGCTTCAGAAGCAGATACTGAGCCTCTTCAGAAGCAGATATTGAGCCTCAAATCTGCTATGATTGCCCTGTGTGAGAGTCTTATCTTCCTGTAGAGAAAGAGCTAAAATTGTCCTGTAGAGAAAGAGCTAAAATTGTGGAAAAACAGACACAAGCTCTTGTCATGTAAGTGCCTGACCTGCAATGAAAGGTGCATGCGCAGCCTCACCAGGTGACTACTGTTATAATGTGAGTATTGACTGGAAAAGAATGGGGCCCTACAACTTGGAATGGGGATGTGTGGGAGGACCCTGATGAAGTTGGGGACACTGAGTTTATAAACTCTAATTTTTTTTTTTTTTTTTTTTTTTTTTTTTACCAAAGGAAACAGCTTTCCCATCCACAGTAGTGGCAACATCCCCTCCACAACCCATGCTGCCATCAGCCTTTCCACCTTTTTCTGAGGAGATAAGCCCTGCACTGCCTGTGGCAACAGTCATGGCCTCCCTTGAGGCAGTTTCCAGGCAAGATAATGTTGATTCTCCTCAAGAGCCACCACCAACACCCCTGTTTGCTTCCAGACCTATAACTAGACTAAAGTCCCAGTGAGCCTCCAGTGGTGAGGTTGAGAGTGTGACCCATGAGGAGGTGCACTGTAGTTGAAATGAACTGCTTGAGTTTTCTAATTTATATAAACAGAAATCTGGACAACAAGCATGGGAATGGATATTAAGGGTGTAGGATAATGGTGGAAGGAACACAGAGTTGGGTCAGGCTGAATTTATTGATTTGGGCTTACTACGTAGGGACTCTACATCTAATGTTGCAGCTCAGGGAGTTTAAAAAGGTTCTAATAGTTTACTGGCTTGGTTGGATGACATATGAATTAAAAGATGACCTGCTGTGAGTGAGTTGGAAATGCCTGATGTCCCTTGGTTTAATGTAGAGGAAGGGATTCAAAGGCTTAGGGAGATTTGGATGGTGGAGTGGATTAGTCACTTTAGACCTATTATTCCCAGATGGGAGAGTCCAGAAGATACACCCTTGACCAATGCTTTCCAAAATAGATTTGTGAAGGCAGCATCTGCATCTTTAAAGAGCCCTGCAATTGCCCTTCTCTGTATGTCAGATCTAACAATTGGAACCACAGTCACTCAACTACAAAATTTAAATACAATGAGAATAATTGGATCCCAAGTGACAGGGACCAAATGGTGGCACTCAACCATCAGAAATAAATCTGACTAAAATTCAGGGACCTTCTACCTTGGTAAAATGTCTAGGGACACAGTGGTGTGAGGCCTGTTGAGATATTCCTTCTAAAGTGAAGGATAAGTTGCTGCATTTGGTCCCTCCTATTACCAAGAAAGAGGCACAATGCCTAATGGGCCTAAATGGATTTTGGAGGGAACACATTCCTCATTTGGGTGTGTCACTCCAGCCCATTTATCAAGTGACCTGAAAGGCTGCCAATTTTGAGTGGGGTCCAGAACAGGAGAAGGCTCTGCAACAGGTCCAGGCTGCTGTGCAAGCTGCTCTGCCCCTTGGGCTACATGACCCAACAGATCCAGTGGTGCTTGACGTGTCAGTGGCAGATAGGGATGCTGATTGGAGCCTTTGGCAAGTCCCGACAGGCAAATCACAGTGGAGGCCTCTAGGATTTTGGAGCAAGTTCCTGCCATCTTCTGCAGATAACTACTCCCCTTGAGAGACAGCTCTTGGACTGTTACTGAGCCTTGGTGGAAACGGAATGTTTGACTATGGGTCATCAAGTCACCATGCAACCAGAACTGCTTATCATGAACTAGATGCTTTCTAACCCATCTAGTGGGTCAGGTACAGCAGCATTACATCATCAAATGCAAGTGGTATATATGTGATTGAGCTTGAGCAGGTCCTGAAGGTACAAATAAATTACATGAGGAAGTGGCTCAAACGCCCATGGTCTCCACTTCTGCCACCCTGCCTTCTGTCCCACAGCCTGCACCGACGACCTCATGGGGAGATCCCTATGACCAGTTGACAGAGGAAGATAAGACTAGGGCCTGCTTCATAGATTGTTCTGCATGATATGCCAGCATCACTCAAAGTGAACAGATACAACACTACAACTTTCTAGGACATCCCTTTCTAGTCCTTTCTAGGACATCCCTGAAGAACCATGGTGAAGGGAAATCTTCCTAATGGTGGAACTTTGAGCAGCGCACCTAGCTGTGCACTTTGCATGGATAGAGAAATGGCCAGATGTGTGATTATATATTGATTTGTGGGCTGTAGCCAGTGGTTTGTCTGAATTGTCAGGGACTTGGAAGAAGCATGTTAGGAAAATCAGTGACAAAGAAATTTGGGGAAGAGGTATGTAGATAGACCTCTCTGAGTGGTCAAAAACTGTGAAGATATTTGTATCCCATGTGAGTGCTCACCAACAGGTGACCTCAGCAGAGGAGAGTTTTAATAATCAAGTGGATAGGATGACCCATTCTGTGGACATCACTCAGCCTGTTTTCCCAGCCACTCCTGTCATCGCCCAGTGGACCCATGAACAAAGTGGCCATGATGGCAGAGATGGAGGCTATGCATAGGCTCAGCAACATGGACTTCCACTCACACCAAGGTTGACCTGGCTATGGCCACTGCTGAGTGCCCAATTTGCCAGCAGTAGAGACCAACAACCTGGTGGCAGGTTGATTACACTGGACCTCTTTCATCATGGAAAGGGCAGAGTTTTGTTCTCACTGGAATAGACACTTGTTCCAGATATGGGTTTGCCTATTCTGCAGACAATACTTCTGCCAAGACTACCATCCATGGATGCACAGAATACCTTATCCGCTGTCATGGTGTTACACACACCATTGCCTCTGACCAAAGCACTCACTTTACGGTTAAAGAAGTGCAGCTATGGGCTCATGCTCATGAAACTCACTGGTCTTACTAGGTTCCCCATTATCTTGAAGCAGCGGAATTGATAGAACAGTGGAAAGGCCTTTTTAAGTCACAATTACGATGCCAAGTAGGCGACAATATTTTGCAGGACTGGGACAAAGTTCTCCAAAAGGCCGTGTATGCTCTGAATCAGCATCCAATATATGGTACTCTTTCTCACATAGCTAGGATTCACGGGTCCAGGAATCAAGGAGTGGAAGTGGAAGTGGTACCACCTACCCTCACCTTAGTAAACCACTAGCAAAATGTTTGCATCCTGTTCCTGCAAGATTATGTTCTGCTGGTCTAGGGTTATTAGCTCCAGAGGGAGGAATGCTGCCACCAGGAGACACATCCATGATTCCATCAAATGGGAAGTTAAGATTGCCATCTCATCTGGACACTCTGGGCTCCTCCTACCTTTAAACCAACAGTCTAAGAAGGGAGTTACAGTGCTGACTGGGATGATTGACCCAGACTATCAAGATGAAATCAGCCTACTATTCCATAACGAAGGTAAGGAAGAGTACACATGGAATACAGGAAATCCATTAGGTCATCTCTTAGGGTTACCATTCCCTGTGATTAAGGTCAATGAGAAACTACAACATCCCAATCCAGGCAGGACTACAAATGACCAAGACTCTTTGGGAATGAAGGTTTGGGTCACTCCACCAGGAAAAAAACCATGACCTACTGAGGTGGTTGCTGAAGGCAAAGGGAATATAGAATGGGTACTAGAAGAAGGTGGTCATCAATACCAGCTATGGCTATGTGATCAGCTGCAAAAATGAGAACAGTAATAGTCATGAGTATTTCCTCCTTCTTTTGTGTAAAGATATGTTTGCGTGTGTATACATGTTTACTAAGAAAATATCTTCATTTTATTTCCTTTCTCATAAGATTTACTGTGACATAAGATTTACTGACTTCACGTCAACATTTCAGTATTGTTAACTTTATGTAATAGTATTTGAGTTGGGGATTGGTGTGTTTTCAGTTGTACAAAGGATAGTTGTATTATGTTAGGTGTAATTATGACCTTATTATTTTCTTTCTTTGAAGATTAAGTATAATCTCAGGAGATGTGCATGGGTTCAAGTTGGCAAGGGGTGGACTTGTGATGGTAATTACTGAGTGTCAACTTGATTGGATTGAAGGATACAAAGTATTGACCATAGGTGTGTCTGTGAGTGTGTTGCCAAAGGAGATTAACAATTGAGTCAGTGGGCTGGAAAATGCAGACCCGTCCTTAAGCTGAGTGGGCACAATCTAATCAGCTGCCAGCACAGCTAGAATAAAAGCAGGCACAAAGATTCGAGAAAAGACTGGCCTAACCTCCCAGCCTACATCTTTCTCCCAGGCTGGATACCTCCTGCCCTTGAACGTTGGACTCTAAGTTCTTCACTTTTGGAACTCAGAGTGGTTCTCCTTATTCCTCAGCCTGCAGATGGCCTATTACTGGACCTTGTGATTGTATGAGTTAATACTTAATAAACTCATATATATGTATACATATATATATAAGCACACACACATATATATTCCACTAGTTCTGTCCCTCTAGAGTACTCTGAGTAATACAGCACCACTCTCCCTTTCAAAGAAAGATGATTTGCCATGTACATAGTTAATACTAAAATGCTTGGTAAGTAACATAGTTTGGCTGTGTTCCCACCCAAATCTCATCTTGAATTGTAGCTCCCATGATTTCCATATGTTGTGGGAGGGACCTGGTAGGAGGTAATTGAATCATGGGGTGGGTCTTTCCCATACTATTCTCATGATAATGAATATGTCTCATGAGATCTGATGTTTTTATAAAGGGGAGTTTCCCTGCACAAGTTCTCTTCTCTTGTCTGCCACTATGTAAGATGTGCCTTTCACCTTCTGCCATGATTTTTTGGCCTCCCCAGCCATGTGGAACTTTAAGTCCATTAAACCTCTTTCTTTTGTAAATTGCCCAGTCTCAGGTATGTCTTTATCAGCAGCATGAAAACAGACTAATACAGTAACCAAAGACATAAACATAAAATTTCCTTTGCAATTTTTTTCGGAGGCTTACCATATGGTTACTAACAGCATCACAAATTATTTTTGGATATCCAAAAATGTTCACATCAATCAATCAATATTTTATTATTATAAAAAAACTGAATATTAAATGATTTCACCTACAAAAGGCATACATATTTATGTCTTTATCAAATTTCTCCTTGGCAGTGAAAATCCTCTGAAAGATGAAGGTAAAATGCTATATGCTTTAGGTAACCATCATGAACAAATTTCTGGTTAGTAGACTTTATGCTCCACCTCCACCCTGGATAAAGTAAAAAATAGGAAATAAAAAGAAATTCTTTCCCTCTCCAAAAGCTACAATACTGAGAAACTGTTAAGGATGTGTTAATGTATTCTTTGGTTTCCTTTCTCTGCCTTCAGTGTAATGAACATAGTTGTTTTCTTGTCCACCTGGGCCCATTGTCAAGGATCTCTTCCCACACAGCCATGGATGCACTGAGCTGTAACTTATTGAGCACAGTTGTATTTGCAATACAAGTATAATCAGTTGTGATCCATTCTTGTATGAAAAATGCTATAAAATGATATTGTAATATGTGCTTCATTAAGCACAATAGCCATTTTCAAGTGTAAATTCAAAACATTTTCCATTATGAGTTATTAGGCCTCCAGATTAGGCCCTCTTTGGAACAGGCTTATAAGGTTCATAGTTGTATCTGTGCTTATTGGAATAATCTAGCACATTAGGGGTTTCAAATTTATTCTGTAAAATCAAAAAAACAGCTTCACTAATGTCATTTCTATTATGCTTGGAATGTTGCCTGAACTAAAGTGTCACGGGACTAGTCAGCCTCCACAAGTTTTGGCATTTACCCTTTCTTCCTGGATTTCACCAGCTATAAACTGACAGACTACTCTGGGGAAAATGTACATTTTGGAATTGGTAAACAGACAGTAACCATTGCTCTCCCCACATTCAGTTTGAACATTGAAACAAAGTTATGATAACTGTTTGAATGAACTTTGATTTATTTTTTTGAGTTGACAGCCACAGATTAATATCCACCCTAGTAGCCATAGGGAGAGACTGATTAGGAAAAATATTTATTTTCCTTCTCTATAATCTATACACCTATGGGAACTCATTCACTGTGAGTAAATGTTTTTAACTACCTGTAATTCATACAAAGTTCTCAAGCCTAATCTCAGGTGTCAGCTCTTTCCTGACCTCTTGGTCTGAAGATCAAATTCCTAATAAAATGTTCACTTTTATGATCCCTTCCAAATGGAGCTTATCATCATTTTCCTAATATCCACACAGTTCAGTGTGCAAAGAAAACAAGGTCTATCTTCTGTTGAAACTCAGAGGGCTCCAAGTATAAATGGGATATGGGTGCAAGAGAGGAGGGGTGGGGATGGGAGATGGACCGTGGGTGTGGAAGATCTCTGAGAAAGCTTGCAACAGGATGCCAGGAGGTGGTGGATACTGGGTTTAATGTTTCTGTGTTATCTCTATGCTCTGACTGTCTAAAACATTGATATGGTTTATTATGCCTGCTAACTGGGCATCTTTCTCTATCCTAAACACTGAATCTCATATGTAGGGTCTTCAATGTATCCTTTATCAGCATCATCGGCCTGCCACATACATGATGCCTGAGCTCCGGCCACAAAATGAGCATCCTAAAGAAGTTCAACTCTTCTTGTGCTGGAAAACTAAATGGATCTCTTGGCCCTTATGCAATTCTTACTTTCTTCTTTTTATGTCCATTTATAGAAACAAATACATAATAAATACAGCCATATTTTAATGAATATCAGCCACATGATTTATGATTTTTTTGGACAACACTTTTTATGAATACCCAGTTTATCCTTATCTGGACACCATGTACCATGCTCAGTAGGAGAACCAAATTGTATGTTAGCTGGGTCCTCAGAGTGCCAGCTATCCCTTCTCTCTGGACTACTTGTCTCAATCCTTAAATCAAAGGGAGGAAGGGAGAACATGAATCAGATTGGAAGGAAAGGGTTGATCTCAGAAGAAAGGTAAGGATCATTAAGGGTATTCTGGAAGTAAAATGTGGACATCTACCTGAAATAATTCTAATTTGGAGATAGAATTATTAAAGAAAGTTATCATGAATGGAGAAGCAATTAAGGGCACTGTCTCAGAATAAACAGATTCTTTCCTTTTAGATTTACTGTTTCCTCTAAAGCTCTCCCACACCATGCCCATCACCACCACTCATGGCCAGGATGCTTTTCCTAAAATAGAAATCTGACCGTATCATCCCCATTTAAAATGCTTTTCTGGTTCTCCACCCTCTTTAGGATAAATTCTATGATGTCCCTTGGCATGTAAACATTCTGTGATTTGTCTATTACCTCTACCATACTCTAACCTGAACCAGCCTTCTCACTCACCATCTCCCAATTCACACACTCCTTTCTTCTTTTTATTGCAAACCACATGCAGTAGCTTGAAAGTGTCATAATATGCAATCCATGCCTGTACCTTTTCATACAAGGCAATCTCTCTCCCCCAAATGATTCCTCTGATTTTCTTATGGCAGCCTCCTCTTCCCAAAGCACCATCTCCTCCAGGAAGCCTTGAGTGACTTGTTACAGGCTAAGGAAGGAGTTCACTCAGTATTTGTCACAGCATTTTTTTGTTTCCCTCTATTATAGTACTGATTATCTTCTATGATATACTTTTTGCATACTTGCACCCCATTAGAATATGAGCACCTTGTAAGCACATAGTATGTTTTCTATATTTTTCTGTCTTAATGCATGGCACTATTGGGACGTAATAAACTGAATTAAAAGAGTAAATATCTATCAAAGTCCAGATGTTCACACCAATCCTGTTGTTTCTAATGCTGTACGTAGGAAAGGGGCCCACACGCTCTCCAATAAGAGCCTAGGCTATTGGCCTGATTGAGATACCATCTTATTCATTATTCAATCCTTCATGCTTTTTTTATCTTATATCATTTTGGTGGGTAGGGGCTATGTTTACAAATCATGTTATAATTTTTTATTACTTTACTACTTAGCACAGAATCTAGAAATTTATAGTAATAAAGCAAATCATTTGAGGCACTATAAAGTGTGTTAAGATATTAATTTTACATAATCCTTCTGCCTTTTCTCTTGCAATGGTCTTTTTGGTCTCTCCCTATCAAGCATCAATATATTTTTTGCCAGATATTTTTCCTTCATCATCCACCCTCTTAACTAGTAGTCAAAATTGGAACTGTAATGCCCCAAAAATAGCAAATGATTAGTATAATGAAAACAAGGTGTTAAAGGAAAGAAGTAGTCTTTCTCTTTCCAAATAACAATGTTATTCATTTTCGGCAATACTAGAGAGTTCGTAAATCTAAACTCCCTATATTCTCTCCACTTATGATAATATTTATGTGCTTCAAAAATTCAATATTGGAGCCATAGAGTCATTTTTTTTTTATTTCTGAAACAGAGATATTTATTTTGTTTTCTTGTTGTTCAAATACGGAACGAAATAATAACCTTGACTCCATCAACATCACTTAGAAACACTACCCCAAACAGAAGATAGACTTTAAATAGTTCTGCAATTAATTTATCTTTGTTCTAAAAGAAAAAAAGTATTTCATGTAACTTTACGTATACAAAATTATCTGATGCAGTGAGCGTATTGTTTCTGGTCGCCTAGTTTTTGTCATCAATCATAAGACCTATCTCTTACTGGATCTGCCATATGCCTTAACAAACATATAATAGTTTATGTGGGTAAATAAAAAGATACGTGAACTCAGAAAAGAGGATATATCACTGTGTTTAAAAGTAAAAAAATTTCAAGAAAGTAAAAACATAAAAAGCCTAAATCTCAAATAGAACAATGCAGAGGGAATTCAGATCCTTCTGTGGACTAATGGCAAACACATCTGTCTCTGTACTTTTGTGGCTCTCCTATTACTAATCTAACACTTAAATTAGTATTCGCTTATCCTTGGAATAAAAATAGCACGCAGATCAGAAGATAACTCTACACTTTAGTGTATTCAGTATTTCAAGGACAATACTGATTAAGAATTAATCTTACTATAAAGCAAATAAGAAGAAAGAAAGGAGATGTTTCATAGTAAAACTTAAAGTAAGTGGAACACAGATTAAGGCTACTCCATGATCCACAAGACACTTAATATGCATAAGAGAGTCACCAGTGGAAGATTCCTCAATTCCTAAATGACACACTAGCCCCTTTTATGGGGCCTTAATTCTTTAGAAACGTATATGTGTACTAACCAAAAAATCATTCACAAAATCAATATTCTTCTGGTCAATAATTAAAAGTTTGTTTTAAATGAAATTTTAAAATATAACAAAATATTAATACATGGTACAGGTTTTAGAAATCAGCCTTCTCTTCACTGATGACCTAGTTTAATCCAGGAATATGAAGTAATGTATGGAAGATTGTGCATCTATTTAACACTAAACATGGGTTAACATTCAGGTTGCATGACTTTCAAGCCAGCGTGTCACTACATTGTTTTCCTTTTAGCAAGATCCACAAACAGACAAATGCTTTCCCCTTCTTATCCACGTCGTGCTGATTAAGCCAGTTTCTGACGACTATGCATACTAGCAGCAGGTGGATAGTTGTAGACATACGAAAAAAATGACTTCACCGAAAGAAACAGTCCAGTCGACCTTAAAAACTTTTAAAGCTTCCAAAGTTATCACTTTTTTTACTTATATACCATTTTTCATATTTGGATTTCTATCTTATTATTTTCTAGTTCTATACACTATTTCACATTATACACATTTAAATATATGTATGCACATATATATACTCATTGTACGTATATGTATAATGAGAAATGGTAAATACATGTGTGTGTATGTGTGTGCACAGAGGTATGCATATGTGTATGTGAGTGTGTGTGTGTGTATATATATATATATATATATAGTCCATGAAGTCAATATTGTCTCATTCAACAATAACTGAAGAATATATTATAATTATGGACAAAAAATAGCACTGTAATATTTTAACAAAACCTATTTTTCAATCATAGCATACATATCTTAAAAACTAAATAAATCATGAACATATAGCCTGATTAATTTTCACAAAGCAAATGCATTCATGTAAATAACACCCCGTTCAAGATACTGTTGTATTTTTACACCTGTAAATACATCCTATTTATATTTAACTTTCTAAGTGAAATTGCATTTTATGATCGCATCAGAGTGTTCTTGAAGAGGATTGACAAAGTCCTAAATTGTTTGAATAATCAAGCCTGCATTCAGCCTTTGATTACTAATTGGGTTATTTAAAAGCTTTCGGTTAAGACTGAACAAAAATCATGTATTTAAATCAGTTAAAAACTTACTTTTAAAAAATGTCCCACTTCTTCATTTAATAAATAATCATAGTAGGCAGTTGCAATCCTATGTAATTTCTATCTAGAAATATTTATTTTGCCTGAGTATATGTGGTACTGTGCTAGTAACTTTAATTTCATAGTATACATTGCACTTCTTGATCTCTTTATTACAATTTCTTAACTCTGCAAAAGTAAGGAGATCAGAATGTTAGATATTATCCAAGAGTTATTAATTAGATACTAATTGCCTTTACAGGAGAGTCATCACCAAACTTTTGACTCTAATGTAGCATTCAATTAAATTTATTTCAGTAACTTCACGTATGTCTGCCTTCTGAACTACCTGAGACTTCCTATTAATAATGAATGCATTAATTTCCTACTCATGTTAGAGAAAAGATCTTCCACCATCCCACTTATCTCTTCTTACTAAAGTGGAGATTTGGAATGTTAAGAACAATCCATGCTGCAGAAAGTAGTCCTGGAATTTGCCAGTTAATGGTACATGGGAAACATGGAAAAACCACAGAGGTTCCCTACACAGTCACCTAAAGAACCTCTTGTTTACATAACAAGCTTTACTTAGAGAGACAGCCAAGTTGGCAGGTCTCACAAAACAGGGAGGATGATTCTTTTATTAGAATTATCACTTTTTTGCAGTGCATTTATTCATTCATCATACATCTGCTACAGATGTGTCTAGATGAAAGGAGGAGCTTAATTAAGATTTACTGAACAAACACCGTGAGAAAAGCTATTGTACTGCCATGCTGCTTTGCAGAGAAATTTGATCCTTGCTTCCCTCCATATCCAGTGAAAACTCCACATGAACGTATGTAGTTGTTCTTGGCTTCCTTGATCGTGTTTTGAGGGACAGTTGCTGAGCCACAATACAAGTGTATTTCCCTCTGGTTTTTATTCTATATTATGCACTATCACCTTGACTATTTTATTTCACCATGAGAAATACTCAAAGATGAAGGTAAAGTGGATGTGAAGACTCAGATAAAACTCCACTCCAACTGAGCAGGCCAGTTCAGGTGTTTCCTGGTCCTAGGACTTTGCAGACATGGAAACACTTTTCTGGAGAACCCATTATCCTCTTTAACTCAAAATCCTAAAACACTCTGATGTGAACCTTATGCTCCAAAAGCATTGTGAATACCTATATCCATTGTAATTGTTATTGTAATTAAGAAAAAATATTTAGACTATATTATACATTTCTTAAAAGAAGGGATGGTATATTCTGCTTATACTCAACAAGTCTGTATTGAATGAATTGCCATCTGCTTTTCATAGACTTGTTCAAATCCCAAGTTATCCAGGAGGACTTCCTTATTTCACCCTTACTTGCATCAACATCTCTTTCCATATACTGCTAGCAGTGCTTTTCTATATTATGTGACTATCTCTATGTGTTTCTGTTGTGAAAGGAAAATAAATCCTGGGGCCCCAAAATTACTAAGCTGAAGGCAAAAGTTCGGCTGGGAACTGCTTGGGCAAACTTGCCTCCTATTCTCTTCAAGGTCACTCCTCTGCTCACTGAGATAAATGCATATCTGATTGCCTACTTTGGAGAGGCTAATCAGAAACTCAAAAAAAAGTAACAATTTGTCTCTTATCTACTTATGACCTGGAAACTCTCTCCCACTTCCAGTTGTCCTGCCTTTCCAGATCAAACCAAAGTTCATCTTACATGTATTGATTGATGTCTCATATCTCCCTAAAATGTGTAAAATCAAGCTGTACTCAGACCACCTTGGGCACATGTCATCAGGACCTCCTGAGGCTGTGTCACAGGCACATGTCCTTAACTTTGGCAAAATAAACTTCCTAAATTAGGTGAGATCTGTCTCAGGTTTTTTGAGTTCATACTATTCTCCCTTACTAGATTTGAAGATCCTTAATGGTAGGGATTTTAACTGATTTATATAGGCATGTTTTTTTCTATTATATTCCTATATAATTAATGGGTATTCATTAAATCTATGTTGAACCACATCTACATCCATTGGCCCTTATGTGTTCATTTAAGTCAAACAGGCAGCATATCCTCCACTGAAAACTATGGATATATAGTAAAAATGGTTCCAGAGGAAATCGATGTAAAATATTTTATTTCAAATACAATGACTGTTTTGAAATAGTGTTTTAAAATTACCAAATGAATCTGTATTAGTCCGTTTTCACACTGCTAAAAAGAACTGCCCAAGACTGTATAACTTATGAACGACAGAGGTTTAACTGACTCACAGTTCAGCTTGGCTGGGGTGGCCTCAGGAAACTTACAATCATGGTAGAAGGCGAAGGGGAAGCAAGGCACCTTCTTCACAAGGTGGCAGGAAGGAGAATAAATGCAGGAGGAACTACCAAACGTTTGTAAAACCATCAGTTCTCATGAGAACTCACTCACTATCACAAGAACAGCATGGGAGAAACTGCCCCCATGATCCAATTACCTCCACCTGGTCTCTCCCTGGACATGTGGGAATTATAATTTGAGATGAGATTTTGGTGGGGACATAGAGCCAAACCATATCGGATCTAAATTTTGTTTGGCATTGAGATGGTAAGATGTTGTTAATAATAGTGTTTTAATTTATGATGGTATGTCATTAAATAGAATTTCAAGTGTTCAAGGCTGAGAGCTATGTGTCAGCATCAGTCTTACATTGGAGGATAGTTTACAGGTACAAAGCAATTAAAGAATAATCAGACCTTATTTGCCAGATGTAATCTGCAGTGGTTAGCAAGGTTAGTAGTCAACAGTAGGGATGAAATAGAACGCTTGCTATAGCATGCAGCACATACCATTTATATTCTTCAAGAGCAAAGCATAAAGAGTAAAACCTTGCAACAAAGCCACTGTGGAAATAGTCCATTATTACATCAGTATAAAATCAAGTCACTGTGTAAAATCGCATACCAACTTGAAAACTAAAATTGTCTTTGTTTTTTTTGGAATTCCCAATACATATCTATATGTATAGAGTTCATATGTATAGGAACCCTAAAGAGTAGACAAAAGGCATGGAGCTCTAAGCCAGCGGGCTTGAATTTTCTCCACCATAATTTTTAAGACACTTTGTCCTTTAAATTTCCAAAGTAACTTTCTAGCTTTATCTTTCATTTCTAAAACTATGTTTCTGCCTTGTTAATAAAAAAATGATATATTAAGGCCATTTGTTAAACAGATATCATTTAAAAACTTATGATTTGCCACTTCAGGAAAAATTGTAATGACAAATCATCATAAAATTAGAGGTGAGAAGGTTTCAACTCCAGAGTTGTTGTTTTTTTGATACAATAATTCTGTACAGACTTCAAAAAGAGCAAATCAATGTTACAAACTATTTATATTATGCAATATATTTTGTAAGTATAGTGTGAGAATAACTGAAAACAGCACAGTACACTGGAAATATCACAATTCTTTCAAAACTTCCTTTCAATTATGAACATTATGGACATATGCATTGCCTTTGTCCTTCAAATTCTGTTACTGTGTTTAATGGAAGAAACATCTTTAAAGCAAAGAGAAAAAGAAAGTAGAAATTTAAATAAAAGTATGGACTACTACTTTTTCCACATACCAGGAAATGTATAATTTAGGCCGGGCACAGTGACTCACACCCATAATTCTAGCAATTTGGGGGGCTGAGGTGGGCAGATCATCTGAGGTTAGGAATTCGAGACCAGCCTGGCCAACATGGTGAAACCCCATCTCTACTAAAAATACAAAAAAAAAAAAAAAAAAAAAAAAAGAATTAGCCAGGCATGGTTGTGGGCACCTGTAATCCCAGCTACTTGGAAGCCTGAGGCAGGAGAATTGCTTGAACCCTGGAGGCGGAGGGTTCAGTGAGCTAAGATGGTGCCACTTCACTCCTGCCTGGGTGACAGAGCCAGACTCTGTCTCAAAAACAAAAGTATAAAACTAATACCTCGATTTACAATTCTATTATTTTGGAAGACCAATACACAAAAATACCTAAAGCTATCCAAAAAAGCTAAAATATGATGGATCGAATTATGAAATATAAGCAAATCCTTAAACGTACTGTTTAGCATGAATGACAAAATGCAAAGCCAGAGATGCAGGCAGCACTGAGTATTGAGCTGATTGATTGCTGTATTTAGTAATCATGTATAAGTCAATATGTAAGTAATGAAGAAGGAATATTAACTAGATAGAAGAGTAATATTTCATTCTATTTAAAAAGGTATTTTAAGTATATAGTAATAAATTTTTAATCAAGGGAACAAATGGTAGCCAAAATGTTCTGAGATTTTGATACTATAGGAGGGTAAAGATAATTTTATATTTTGATACACTAAACATGCCTTTTTATAAACCATAGCAGAGTGAAGAGCAGAATGACAATAGTTAAGTTAGAAAGGAGAAAATAATATAAGGTAAGTGGGATCCACAACATAAAATAAGATCATATTTTAATATGATATATCATGCATTATATTACATATAATAAGCCAAATATATTATATAAAATACTAAAATGATCAACTATATTAAAAAACAATTATACTCTGTTCACTAGTAACACACTATAGTATTATATATACAGATAAATTATAAGTAAAATGATAATAAAAGACCAAAAACACAAATTGGAAAATAGAAAATATTTCACACTAAACTAAAATGACAATATATAAACTTACGGGATGTTGTTCTAGCAGAATAAGAGAGGAAGTTATGTGATTGCTTATATTACAAAAAATTAAGACAGCAAATTGAAAGCGTAGATATCTCTAGAGGTATTTCCTGTATCAGAGAAACCCAGCACATTTTTGGCTGACACAGCAAAAATCAAATTCTAAGTTTATTATGTAATCTGCTAATTTGAAATTAGTCTCATCAAGTCTCTTTTGTAAAAATTCAGCTATTAATTTTTTTTTTAAAAAAAGGACTGTAAGAAGTGACAGTAGCCTATATTTGAGAATGTATTTGGATGACTCTGAGAATCTAAGCCCTGAAGGCCTGCTGAGTGATGCTGGCCAGAAGCAGAAGCCTGTCCATCTGTGCCTGATGAGACTCTTCTTGCTTTGCTTGAATGACCTTGCCTAAGGGGTTAGCCAGCAATGGGAAGCAAATGTCCTCAAGTCCCTTCCCCGTTGCCTCCACACCTATGACAAGAATTATATCCCAGAGTTGGTGGAGGACGGGGTTACAAAGTCTAACAGAAAGCTTAACCCAACAATGGCAAAATTCTGATAACTTAAATTGGCAAAAATGTGAAACTTATTTGTTTCACATGAATACATTCTAAGGAGGCCAAACCAGGTACAGAGGAATAGCTTCCAATCAGGATGGGAAGTATTGATAAAGATGCAATTAATGGAGAAGAAGGATCCTCAAAACAGTGAGGATTGGCTCTAATTGTTTACTTGGTTGATTACTGACTTTTTTTCTTAAAGATGTCTAATACTAAATAAGGTTGAGAAAAACGTTTCTTTAGGATTCTATGGAAGAAAGTTGGGAAGCATTTGCAATTTTTTATTCACTGAACTACTTACTACAAACAACCCTTTCGCAGTCTACTGAACCTGCTCTATCCAACCTTACTAACATCTAATTTGGGATTACTCTGCCTTTCTTTCAATTGACCTATCACCTTTTGACACTAAGAAAATGTTTGTTTTGCAACATTTTTAGCATAGTTGGAATTCCGTGTTGGGACTGGATGAATAGTTTTGTAGGAGGTAAACAAATATACACAATCTTCAAAGGGTCTGGCTATAAATGAAGTTAAGAACCACGAGCAGTGGGAACATATACATTTAGGGTTAGTACTAAATATGGATAGAGATCTTAAAATTCTGCGTTCTTAAAATCTAGATAATAATTAGCATTAACATTTAGGAAGTAAACAGTAATTTTGGATTAAATATATGAACAAGCTTAACAGAGATAGTGCTTCTTTCACTGGTCATAAGAAACGTTAATTAGTAAGAACAATCCAATTCCAGCAGGTTAGGCTTATGTATCTGATTAAAAATAAATAAATATGGCCGAGTGTGGTGGCTCAGGCCGGTAACACCAGCATTTCGGGAGGCCAAGGCGGGCGGATCACAACGTCAGGAGATCGAGACCAACCTGGCTAACACGGTGAAACCCTGTCTCTACTAAAAATACAAAAAATTAGCCAGGTGTGTTGGTGGGCTCCTGCAGACCCAGCTACTCCGGAAGCTGAGGCAGGAGAATGGCCTGAATCCGGAGGCGGAGCTTGCAGTGAGCCAAGATCGCACCAGTGTACTCCACCCTGGGCGACAGAGCGAGACTTCGTCTCAGAAAAAAAAAAAAAAAAAAATAAAATAAATAAATAAATAAATAAATAAATAAAGTAGTGAACTATTCTCCAATCATTTGTTGACTTCTCCAGTCATAGACTTTGGTTGATCTCATTCAGGGAGCTCTTTCATGTTGGTGTGTTAGAAACAGTCTCTCTATAGCATTCATATCTACTAGAGAATAAGAATAACATTTGGAAAACTACTTCACTTTTGAAAACTGGATACTTCTTTCTTGATTAAAAAAATAAGTTGTTTATTTAAATAAACCAACCAACAAACAAAAAAAGAGCTACTACATTTTAATAGTGTAGAAAGTCATGAGATATTTCTCAATCCAAGGTAAAATATGTAGGTATATAAAATATAATTCTTCATTCTTGAATTGTTACTATTTAAATTCATTATGATTTTATTGATATGAGTACCTTTAAAAGCAGAAGGCTAAACCGCACAAGGTAATAACTTGAAAATAAGTAATACCTTAAGCATAAGAATATTTATTACTGGAGATTTTAAAATTGTACCACCTTGGGCTGGAATAACTTATGGTGGTTATAATTCAATTTATAATAGGCATCAATTTGTTTTCAAAAGCTAAGATGTAAAATCAAGAGACTGGAAAGTGAGAATGAATTCATAATGAGTAGTTATGCCCTCATCTGGAAATGGCATAAATAAAAATAAATGAAATAAATGACCTTTCCTATTTGCATATTTAAAGATTAACTAGAAACAGACTGTTTTGAATTATTTCCATTTAAATAAATTGTATAACCTGAGAAGTTTGCATTTTAGATCCCTCTATTTTATAAGAAGAATCACAGCATGAGATGTATTTTATTCACATAGTATGTTATATACTCCTGAGTAAAGCCACAATTTCGTAACTCAGTTACAGCCCAAGTGAGCATTAATAGTACCTTTAAGTATGTCCTTGCATTCTTGCGAACTGCCATGTTCACCCATTTTCCAAATAGCCAAACTCTTGTTATTTAGTAGGTGCACCAGGAGAATGCCACCTATAATCATTTGCATATTCAATTGCTTTTTGTGCCAAAACTCCTGACAAAGGGAAGCATTTGACATTTACACTGTTGTTAGCTTATCAAATTGAGAAAAATAAGCCAAATAAAACTTGCCAAATTTTTTACAAGCCTCAAAGCTAAATGCATGTTGAAAAAAATTTATGCAAAATGTCAGAAATGGTGACTAGGGATATTTCTGTATTCTCAAATTGCATTAAAATTACTACCAGGGTAGAAGTGAAGGAAAGGATCAAAAGAAAATCTGTAAATACCTAGGAAAACTACATGTACCATGAATTGTGAGGAAGTTATTCAGAAACAAATACCTACAAAATTAGTCTGATGGAGAAGTCAGAGGAAAGAAATTGTAACCCCAAATTCACACCCGTCAGTGAATCCAGATGTAAGAGTTTTTCTGTTCATGGGGAAAAATTTCAAGCCTAGGGGAAGGAGGCACAGGAAGTATAATCAAATCATAGGAAAATTTCAAAGTAATTAATTAAAGTCTCCTATGAAAGAGATGAGCAGACTTCCTTGAATGAGCTTCAGATCTCTGCAACAGTCAGGAAGTAAAACAAACAAAACAAGCAAAAAACAAAGCAAGCTAAAGTAAAATGTCAGCTTGGAGTAAAAGAGAGAAGAATACTTAAATTGTTTGCTTGCTCCTCTCCCAGAAAGCTAAAAGACATTCTGACAGTCACAATATTAGACTCCGTTCCTTGTAAGATATGTCTATTGTAGAAAGAGATGAATCCCCAGTTCCAATTCCCCCATCTCTTTTAATTACACTTTTAAAAGTCCAGCCTTTGATGAATCAAGGGTATTTTTGGAAACCATTATCTTTTAAAAAACTGGTATTTAAAATTTTTGCACATATTGCCCGGGAAAAATTTTGAAGATCTAAGTATTTCCTCACAATCTTACAAACGAATATCTAATTTTTTGTATGACTTACAAAGATTATAATTTCATATATAATATAAATTTTATACTTTTAAATAATATGGTTATATCACCCTTTTATGCTCATCTGATGAAATGTAATTGTAAAAATCGTATACCAGTATTCATGTATTTAAAAATACATTAAGAAGTTTTACTTTCATTACGGGAAATTTTAAATAATTTCTTTTCTCCTGACATTGTATTTCCATTCCACTCTTCTTGAAGAATTTTATGCCAGTGCAGTATATTCTTGTGCTTAAAGTATTATGTATACCTCTATCATATGTCTCTGCAACAATTACAATATACGTGTGTATATATGTATGTATGTATGTGCATGTACATATATAGAAATCTATTCATTGCAATTTTCTCTAATAATAAAGTTCTGAATATTTTACAATAATCTTCTAGATTTAACTTCAGTATTTATAGTGTATAATTTTTGAAAACGATTTAAATATTTATTCAAGTTTTAATAAAATTATTGTTTGGAATGGAGTCCTGAATAAATTTTAGGATGGTGATAGAAATATCTTCCTTTTGTAAAGTAGGTAAAAACAGTTTCTTTTGAAAGGGAGGAGGGAAAAGAGAATGTCAGATGCCTTCAATGCGGGCCCATTGTCAGTCAGATCAATTTTGGAAAATCATGTACCTCAGTTAACCAAGATGTGGTTTTCTTTCTTCTTCTTCTTTTATTTTTTATTTTTAAATTATACTTTAAGCTCTGGAATACATGTGCAGAACGTGCAGGTTTGTTACATAGATATACACATGCCATGGTGGTTTGTTTCACCCATCAACCCATCATCTATATTAGGTATTTCTCCTAATGCTATTTTCTACCCTAGCCCCCAACTCCCGACAGGCCCCGGTGTGTGATGTTCCCCTCCCTGTGTCCATGTATTCTTATTGTTCAACTCCCACTTTTGAGTGAGAACATGCGGTGTTTGATTTTCTATTCCTGTGTTAGTTTGCTGACAATGATGGTTTCCAGCTTCATCTATGTCCCTGCAAAGGACATGAACTCATCCTTTTTGATGGCTGCATAGTATTCCATGGTGTTTATGTGCCATGCTTTCTTTATCCAATCTATCATTGATGTGGGTTTCACAATTGCATATCTCCTGAAATATTTCCGTGTACTCACATTTGTGCATGTATTGCACTTTTAGGTCTACTATTTTAACATGTCAAAAGTATAGGCATTTTTTTTTTCAAAAATACAACCAAAAACTTTCTGAAAAATACAGTTTGGTTAATAGAGAGTGGCTACCTAGGATAGAGGCAATTTTGTCATACTGAGCTTGTATAAAAGGCTACTCTTAGAGATATAACATTATCAATTAAAAAAATATTTAAAGCAGTGCTGATAACATGTATTTGAAAGGTTCATGGTGTTTTATATCGTAATTAATAAGGGTATATCATTTTGTTGAGAATTCTTTTATTTCTCTAAATTATAATGTTGTCTTAATCTAGAAGGAGTGGTTTCTTCATTAACAACACCATTGGTTATGTAATTTACTTATGCAAAAATATTTATTTCAACCTACTAGGTAAAAAGCAAAGGTTTTACAACTAACTGATAAAAGTGATTACCTCTGGGAAACAGATTTAAGAGCATGTTGGCATGGTATTATGCAGAATAGAATTTCAACGTTTACTTCACAGAATTTTTTAATGAAGAGATTAAAATTACTGAACTCAATGTTTTGAAATATCTGTAAATATGAAATGCCTACAGTGAGTTAATCAGCATATGTATTATATCACAGAGTTATCATTTTGTGGTGAGAACAATTAAAATCTACTCTCTTAGCAATTTTCAAGAATACATCCTCTTGTTACTAATTAAAGTCACCGTGTTATACAATAGATTTCTTGAACTTAATCCTCCCATCTAACTGAAATTTTTTTTATTGTTTGCTCAACAACTCCCCCTCTCCATCATCAAGCCCCTGGCAACCACCAAGCTATTGTCTATCTCTGTGAGTCTCACATTTTTAGATTCCACATGTAAGTGAAATCAAGTAGTATTTGTCTTTCTCTGCTTTATCTCACTTAACGTAATATTCTCCAGGTTCATCCACATTGTTCCAAATGACAGGATTTCCTTTTTTTAAAAAGACTAAATAATATTACATTGAGCATATATACCACATTTTCTGTATCCATTCATCCATTGATAGACATTTAGGTTGATTCCGTATTTTGGCTATTGTGAATAATGCCTCAATGAACATGGGAATGTAGATACCTCTTTGACATACTAATATCTTTACCTTTGGCTCCATAGGCAGTACTGGGATTTCTGGATTAGATGGTAGTTCTATTTGTCATTTTTTGAGACGTCTTCATACTGTTTTCCATAATGGCTGTACTAACTTGCAATCTTACTGGTAACATACAAGGGTTCTCTTTTCTCCACATCCATGTCAGCACTTGTTATTTTTCCTTTTAGTGTTTTTTTGATAATAGCTATTATAACAGGTGTGAGGTATTATAGTATTATTGCTGTGGTTTTCATTTGAATTTCTCTCATTAATAGTGACGTTGGGCATTTTTTAATATATGCCTGTTGATCATTTATTTGTATGTCTTTTTTGGAGAAATATCTATTCAGGTCCTTTGCCCATTTGAAAGTCAGTGAATGTTTTCAAATTCTTTTAATAAGAATTGTATATGCAAAAACTCAGAGGTAATTAACCTTTTCAAATATAGTTATTCATCCCAATTCTGTATGTGCCTCAATTTTTTGTTATTAATATCATGACAGTAAATTCTCAAATTGTTGCTGTTATATGTAGTAAGTTGATCAAGTTTACATATTTTATTCTAATGTAGAGATATACCTTTGACAATATTTTTGGCATAAAATAATGTCGCTTTGTTTTGTAATTTACAGTTTTTTAAAGCTGTGGTAAAATAGTCAAACCTGGAGAAGAAATAAAATTATATCGTATTACAGTAGAATAGGAAACGACCAGTTCACACCAGTAATTAGTTTGTAAGCAAAGGCTGAATTTCTTTGACATTATAGGAAAGAGCCTGCATATCACATTAAGTCATAGAGCAGGGTTTGGCCTGGGGTCTGTGGAGCATTTTTTATATATATAATTGGAGAAACAACTGTAATGCACCACATGTGTTCAGTGGAGTGTTGGAAGTTACAACAGAAACTATTTCTCTGGTTAAATTAAGAGAAGAGAATATTACTAACTTCTGGTTGTACAGCTTTCTGGAAAGTTTTGTGGTTAGTGGGCTAGTTCTGCAATCAGCTTGCTTAGCAAATTTGGAATATTTGTATTTTTCATAAAAAGACAGGGAAATATAATATTTGAAATGTTTTCACAAATAGAAATGTCAGCTAAAATGACTTTTCCCAACAGTAGTGGTGCTAGGATTGTGTTTTTCTTTTCTAATTCTTGTTTTAAAAAATAATATCTTATATTCCCCCATGAATTAAATGGGGACCACAAAAATAAAAGAAATATATATTATTGTAGAGTATTTTTATCTCTAGTTAAATGTGTTATTGGAAAAAACTTATAAATTTTATAAAATGCACATTCAACACTTATTGAAATCACATATGTATATATACAACATTTTCTTTCTTTTTTTTTTTTTTTGGAGATGGAGTTTTGCACTGTTGCCAGGGCTGGAATGCAATGGCGCAATCTTGGCTCACTAAAACCTCTGCCTTCTGGGTTCAAGCAATTCTCATGCCTCAGCCTCCTGCGTAGCTGAAATGACAGGCGCCCACCACCATGCCCGGCTAATTTTTTGTACTTTTAGTAGAGACAGGGTTTCACTATGTTGGTCAGGCTGGTCTCGAACTCCTGACCTCATCATCTGCCCACCTCAGCCTCCCAAAGTGCTGGGATTATAGGCGTGAGCCTCCATGCCCGGCTTATACAAACATTTTCTTTGTATAAACTCTGTATGTGTTTCTTTCTTTCATTCTTTTTCTTTGTTGTTGTTGTTGTTTTCATCTAGTTTATGGTATTAATAGACTTACTTACATGGAACACATCCTTGCATTCCCAAATGATTATTTAATAAACCGTTAATATTAATGGATTGATTATAAAGGTCATCTTTAAGCAGCTATTATGTTGGTTTAGAGTTTGGTTTCTGACTTCACATTTCCCAGTTGGTATGCTAGGTTCTTCCTTTACCAGCCATATGGATTTAATCAAACTGTTTATCCTCACTGTGCCTCAATTTCTTTATCTGTTAAAATGAGAGCAATAATAATATCCTACATATTTATTATGATGCTTTAAAATGACACATATAAACAGAAAGATAGCTCAGTCCTTAAAAAATCATGTCTGAATTCTGAAATAAGAGAGGTACAGCAATACATTAAACAATAATAAAAATAAGTTTACCAAATGGCTGACAATGATTCATCAGAGTTCCCACTGATAAAAGACAGTGCCTTTAAAATTCACAAATACATGCATGCACACATGTACACAAGCACACATGTGTGTGCACACATACATGCAATGACTGCAAACACTCGCTAGTGCCCTTCGGGTGGCCCCTCAGTAGTGGCATGTTCAGGGGATGGAGTCATTTCTGATTTGGGTTGGAATAGACAGAAATAGGAAATAAGCAAGGGGGTGTGAGAGAGTAATGGCACAGGTAATAGTTCCCTTAGAAAAAGATTTAGTCAAACAATCCTAGAACTATGGAGAAAAACTGTAATAGAAGAATTTTCACAATCAAAATTATATCACATGCTTTTGTCACAGTGATGTTTTTACCTTCCTTTTATTTCTGAGATGTTAGTTGAATAAAAAAAAAAATAATGACTTACATTTGCACTCACAGGCTGTACCTCTGGGAATAAGCATACTTGCCTGCTAGTTCTGAACTGAACTAGCGTCATTTGCATCACGAGCCTGGCCAGCCCGGTTGCTAAAGCTCTGTTCATGGTCATTTCACAGGGGACTCCTCCTGGCTCCATTCTTCCTCTATTTGATACTTACCTTTTAGCTGGTCTCTCACTTGGGGCCCAAAAATTACTTTTGTCTTTATCTATTGACTTTCATTCTCTTGGTTTGTCCCAAAGCACAGTCTTAAGACTATGACATCATAGATTTAAGTCTCTATATCCTTTCAATGGTGAAGGATGGGAGAAGAGGTGGAAATGGGCACTCTCCAGGCATGAGAGATTGGAAAGCTTGCGGAGCTCACTCCAACGTTGCTTCAAAATGTATTCCAGGGTTCACTGTGATGTTTTAATTACAGATCATACTAGAAAATTTAGCATTGGTTTTCCTCTGTATTTATGGTTAATAAAGAAAATGTACACGTACCTGCACACACACACACACACACATAAACATACATATTATATTGGAATTGCATGTCCCTCTTCAATAGATACTTCCCAATAGTAACTAGAAAAGCTACTGAATGATCACAAATATTTATTAGGCAATTATTAAGTGTTTAACATGCAACAGTCCAACAAGGTACCCACTATGATTCAAGAAACCTACCCTATATTCTTAAATAATTATGGCTCCTTAAAAAATCTTAATACCATTTTTCATTTGAAAAAGTAGGGAGAAACATGAAGAAGAAATCTTCCACTTTCAACCAAGTGGCAATGAAACATAAAAATCAATGGATTTTTCCCACAGCTACAAATATGAATCACCTGAGCCACTCTCATTTTTTTCCACTACACAATACAGAATTATATTCTTGGGTGAAAGCAGCTGTTACCCTATCACTGCTCAAATCAATATCGACTCTGTGTCTGTGAACCCTCTGGCTAAAAATGTATATCAAAGATGCTATAAGCAAGAAAGAATCATTTTTATCGTGTTTCCTTGACTTCTCTACTCTCCCTCTTTTAGTTTATAAATAAAAGTCAAGGCACTGGGATTTTCCTCAAAGCTTCAGCATTGAAACACTTGTTTAGTGCAGTTTATGACCTCATATTATTCTTGAAAAATACTGGCCTTTAAAAAATAAATCAACATTTTTGCCCAACTCAGTCAACTATTCGGAGATAAAAATCCGTCAGAAGAATACACACTTGAAGTGAATTTGTCCTAGTTAGCAATATAACATTTCAAGAAAGTTATGAGGAAATTATTCCTAATAAATTTAGGTGTAAATAATTTAGTCAATGGTGAGTATACCTTGGAGGTTACAGTTACGTTTCTGATTTTTAAATATTTTACAGCTACAGAATAGATAACTGTTTTTCTAAAACAAATATATCTCATTTTCTTATTTTACATTTTTACATAGAGTGACACAGATGCATAGTTTAGATATCTATCCGTTCCAAATTTCAAGTTGAAATTTGATCCCCAAAGTTGGAAGTAGGGTCTAGTGGAGATTTTTGGGTCTTGGGGGTGAATCGCTCCTGAAGAGATGAATGACCACCCTGGGGAGCGGGTGAGTGAGTTATTACACTGTTAGTTTCCCCTCCATTGCTGCTTCTCTTTCCATGTGATCTCTGAATACATCAGCTCCTCCTCACCGTCTGCCATGAGTAGCAGCAGCCTGAAGCCCTCACCAGAAGCAGAGGGTGTGCCATGCTTCTTGTATAGCCTGCAGAACCATGAGCCACATACTTTTTTTTTTTTTTTTTTTTTTGAGACCGAGTTTCACTCTTGTTGCCCAGGATGGAGTGCAGCGGCACGATCTCGGCTCACGGCAACCGCGGCCTCCTGGGTTCAAGCGATTCTCCTGCCTCAGCCGTCCTGAGTAGCTGGGATTGCAGGCGTGGGCCACCATGCCCGGCTAATTTTGTATTTTCAAGAGAGTCGGGGTTTCCCCATGTTGGTCAGTCTGGTCTCTAACTCCCGACCTCAGATGATTTCCCGGACTCGGCCTCCCAAAGTGCTGGGATTGCAGGCCTGAGCCACAGCGTCCGGCCTCTTTTGTTTATAAATTACCCAGCATCAGGTATTCCTTTATAGAAACACAAAAATGAACAAAGATGCAAAGCTTTATTGTGTCATTCACAGCAAAAACTAGGAATACAAAGATTTGCATCTGTTACTGATGATTAATAACCACTGAGAACACATATGATGACTTCAAGCAAACAGGAAAAAATAAACCTTAATGGCAAGTTTGATAAATTTTTCCCAGAAATTTTAAATTCAGAGAACTAATGTTTAGGAACATGCACATATTAACTTATTGATTTATTTTTTTAATTTCCTCATTGTAGTTTAATGCTAAATTTTATTCAGAAACCCGCCATATGTCTGTAAATAACTTCTTAAATTAGTCTTTTAAATTAATATATTGTTTTATAAGTCTTTTCTGACTGTGATGTAAGTCAAATGCAAGTATTTCGGATAACTGCAGGTCCTATTAAATAGCCAAGAGCTAATAAAAATGTTATGAGGCTTAACACACCTCTGACTTGTATATCCTCATCTCTCTCACTAGATTTTGGTGGCCTTAAATTAAATGAAGAATAAAATAAAAATAGAGAGAAAGAGGGAGAAAGGGAGAGAAAGAAAGACACATCAAGGATTGAGAGAGATAGAATGTGTATGTGTTTGAGTTTACATTTGGGAGGTAGAAAATTTCTTCTCACCAAGTTTTAAGCCAACTTAAATAGTGGAACAATTTGTAAATTATGAAATTCAAATAAAGTAAAAGTTTTAATATTAGTTCAGAGAAGTAGTTTTCATGAACAATGCACTCAAATAATATTAATTTTATTTTGAGGTTTTCTGGAGGTTTTTCATTTAAGATGATGTTATGAGATGGTATTTTTCAGCTCTCCAACTTAGCCACAAACCCAAATGAAGACAGATTAAAATAAAATAAATAAACACATGAGCTAAAGTAGAAGAAAGAGGAGGAACTGGAAGATAAGGAGAAGAAAGAGAAAATGATAGAGAATAAGAGGAAGGAGGAAAGAAGGAGGAAAGACTTGGAATCAACCCAAATGTCCATCAGTGACAGATTGGATTAAGAAAATGTGGCACATATACACCATGGAATACTATGCAGCCATAAAAAAGGATGAGTTTATGTCCTTTGTAGGGACATGGATGCAGCTGGAAACCATCATTCTTAGCAAACTATCACAAGAACAGAAAACCAAACACCGCATGTTCTCACTCATAGGTGGGAACTGAACGATGAGATCACTTGGACTCGAGAAGGGGAACATCACACACTGGGGCCTATCATGGGGAGGGGGGAGGGGGGAGGGATTGCATTGGGAGTTATACCTGATGTAAATGACGAGTTGATGGGTGCTGACGAGTTGATGGGTGCAGTACAGCAACATGGCACAAGTATACATATGTAACAAACCTGCATGTTATGCACATGTACCCTAGAACTTAAAGTATAATAATAATAAAAAATTAAAAAATTAAAAAAATAAAAATAAAAAAATTTAAAAAAAAAGAAAAGAAGAAAGGAAGCATGTAAGTCTTAAATTGGAAAAAGAGTTCAAAGCTGGAATAATCAACAACTACTATGGGTTTAGACTTGCTAAAGAACTGGGCTTGAAAAGTTGGCACCCATCCTGATGTAAAGAGAAGAGATGTCATTTTTATGGCTGGGAAGTGGAATTTAATTTCCTTCAGATACCCCGATTATACATATGGTTTCTATAGATTGTTAGAAAGTAGTTCTAAAAGTGCCACTTCACGGCCCAGAGAATGAGAGAGAAAGTTTGCTAGTCGACTGTGGATCTGTGTGAGTGTGTGTGTGTGTGTGTGTGTGTGTAGAGGGAGTATTACTTGTTTCATGATATTGGGAAACGAAGTGCACACCTCTGCCAGAGGGGGATGTGAGTTTCTATAGAGACATACCTCATTTCATTGTGTTTTGCTTTATGGTGCTTCATGGATATTGTGTTTCTTTACAAACTGAAGGTTGGTGGCACCCCTGAGCGAGGCATGTCTATCAGCACCAACAGTTTGTGCTCTCTTTGTGTCTCTGTCACATTTTAAAAATTCTCACAGTTTTTCAGACTTTTTCATTATGATTATACCTGTTACGATGATGTGGGATCCGTGATGTTTGATGTTACTAGTATAACTGTTTTGGGGAACACAAAACACATCCATATAAGACAGAATACTTAATAAACTTGATGTGTGTATGCTGACTGCTCCACTGACCAGTCATTCCCCATCTCTCTGTCTCTTACCTCAGGCCTCCCTATTCCCTGAGGCAAAATGATATTAAAATCAGGCCAGTTAATAGGTCTACAATGGAGTATATGTGTTCAAGTGAAAGAAAGAGTTTCAAATTTTTCACTTTAAATCAAAAGCTAGAAATCATTAAGCTTAGTGAAGAAGACATGTAGAAAGACAAGACTGGCCAAAAGCTAGACCTCTTGTGCTAAAAGTTAGCCAATTTGTGAATATAAAGGAAAAGGTATTGAAGGAAATTGAAAGTGTTACTCCAGTGAACACACAAATGACAAGCAAGTAAAATAGCCTTGTTGCTGATATGGAAAAAGTTTTAGTAGTTTGGATAAAAGAATGAAACAGCCCACAACATTCCTCCCTTAAGCGAAAGCCTAATCCAGAGCAAGACCCTAAATCTCTGAAATTCTATAAAGGCTCAAAGAGGTAAGAAAGCTTCAGAATAAAAATTTAAAGCTAGCAGAGGTGGGTTCCTGAGGTTTAAGTAAATAAGTCATTTTCATAACATAAAAGTGCAAGGTAAAGCAGCAAGTGCTGATGTGGAGACTGCTGCAAGTTATCCAGAAGATCTAGATAAGAATGGTGATGAAAGTGGCTGCACTCGATGACAGATTTTCAAGTTAGATAAAAGAGCTTTATATTGGAAGAAGATACCATATAGTAGGTTTATAGCTAGAAAGAAGTAAATACCTGTCTTCAAAGAAGTAAATACCAGGCTTCAAGAAGTAAATATGTGGCTTCCAAGTTTCAAAGGACAGGCTGACTCTCTTGCCAGCATTAGAAGTGGAGTCACATCTTTAGGCCCCACTTCTAATTCTAACTAAGATATGACTGAATTGCTGCAATCAATATAAAACTTGAATGAATGAGGAGTTGCTTCTTAAAGATTAGCCAAAAAAGTAGTATTTTTTTTTTTGAGACGGAATCTACCCCTTGTGAACACACTGGGAACATTGCTGAAAAGACAACAAAGGATTTGGAATATTATGTAAGCATGTTTGATAAAGCAGCAACAGGATTTGAGAAGATGAACCCCAAATTTGAAAGAAGTTCTACTGTGGCTAAAATGCTATCAAACAGCATTTCATGCTACAGAGAAATTATTCATGAAAGGAAGAGTCAATCAATGTGCAAACTTTTCTGTTCTCTTATTGTGAGACATTGGCAGAGCCACCCCAACTTTCAGCAGCCATCACTATAATCATTCAGTGGTTATCAGCATCAAGACAAAACCCTTAAACAGTAAGAAATTACAACTTGCTGAAGTTTTGGGTGGTTGTTAGCATTTCTTGGCAATAAAGTTTTCAAATTAAGATACGTACATGTTTTAGAATAGTGCTGACACAGGATCCTTAGGGTGTTCCTTCATCAGCCAGAAACCTCTGTGGCCGGTGGCACCTCTGCTTGGGTTTTGCTGGCACCCACTGAGCTCATTCCACCCCCTTGGCCCAGCAGGCTGCATTCAGCTTGTGCTACCAGCATGGATCTGATGCCTGCCAAGGGTGAGCCAGGAGCGGAGTGGCTAGGGGTATGTGAGCGAGCAAGTGTGGGTTCTGACCCCTGCATATAGCCAAGCTGCAGCTAGGCAGGCAGCTCCAGTTGCCAGCATAGGCACCAGCTCTGTGCAAGGTTGTGGCTGGACCAGACATACTGCCAGAGGCAAGGGGAACACAATGTTACCTGAAAGCTCTGAGATTCCAGAAACTGCAGAGCTCCAAAGAGGGTTTTACAGCATGTCAGAGTCATAGTTCCGGGAGACCCAAGTTCTGGGCTCCCAGAAGGGCTGCAGCTCTTCTCTCCTTCTCATTACCCACAACATGCCAAGCAGAGGGTGTGTTTCAGCATTGTTTGTGTTACCATTCTTTCAGTCCTCCCATTCAGGACTTGTCTCATGTCCAGGAAGAATGAGGTATGCAGACAACTGGGGGGTGAGCAAGATGGAGAGGAGCTTCACTGAGTGACAGATCAGCTCTCAGGAGACCTGAAGTGGGAGCTGCTTTCCACAGGCAGGTCGTCCTGATGAGTGTAGAAACCTGAAGTGAATAACTTATCCACCGGCAAATCATCCTAACAAGCGTAGAGGAGACCTGAAGTCTATGGCTCCTTTCAGCAGGTAGGTTGTCCTGAAGAGTGTCTGAGTCTGGCTGAGTCTAGAATTTTTCTTGGCTCAGAAGGGAGGAAGTGCATGCTGATTGGTCCATGGGCAGCCATGGGTTAGCCTGGAAAAAACACCATAAGTTCTCACTCCTGGTTGTGGTCGTGGTCTCCACCCAGAACTGGCAGTCTGGCCCCAAGGCTTCTGGCCACCTTTGGCTTGAAGGTGGGATTTCACAAGGGACCCATCCCTTCCTGCCTAGGAACCTGTCTGCCTTCTACCATCATCAACATGTCAACTATGGTGCCCAAGCTGTTTGCACTGAGGGGCACCTGCAGGATCATGCTGAGCCACCCTTAGCCCACTGTCCTCCCTCCCATGCTTGTCAGTAATCAAAGTCTGGAGGGGACCAAGGCAGCAGGGGGCTGGCATGTCAGCATCACTCTGAGCTTGTGAACACCTGGCCAGGTCATGGCAGTGTCTGGGCTCAGCTGCAACTTTGATCTGCACTGGAACAGGCACTGAAAGCCAGGAGAGGCCAGAGAGCAGGAGCAGGCACTTCAAGCCTGCAGGGGCAGGGGGCTTCCCAGGCCCCCAAGGGCACAGGGATGCCCAAGTCCAGACCCACTGCTGGGCATCTATAGCTGTGCCCAGGATCTTGGGGCTCCCACCCCATCAACTCAGTAAAGGATAAGGATCCTGCCTGTTCCTGGCCCCCACCAGCTCTGTGTGGTGCATGGCCCCAGCTGAGCCTCCCGGATGAAGCTGGCATCCTCACAGCAGCCACTCCAGATGTGCCACCACTGCCATCAGTACTATTGCACACCTAATAGACTATAGTATAGTATAAATATAACTTTTATATGCATTCGGAAACCAAAAAATATGTGTGACTTATTTTATTGTGATACTCACTTTTTTTGGAATGGTCTACAACCAAACCTGTGATGCCTCCAAGATGTGCTATACTATGTGAGTACATGGGTATCATCTAAATGAAAATAAATAAATAAATAGATAATGGATAATTGATAGAATTAGATAGATAGATGATAGATAGATAGATAGATAGATAGATAGATAGATAGATAGACAGATAGATAGATATAAAGATTTACTCATAATCTAGGAAAAAAGTAAGAAATAAATATTGTTGGGCTGCACGCGGTGACTCACATGTATAATCCCAGCACTTTGAGAGGCTGAGGCAGGCGAATCACCTGATTTCAGGAGTTCGAAATCAGCCTGGCCAAGACCGTGAAACTCCGTCTCTACCAAAAATACAAAAAATTGCCAGGCGTGGTGGTGTGCACCTGCAGTCCCAGCTACTTGGGAGACTGAGGCAGGATAATTGCTTAAATCCTGGAAGCAGAGGTTGCAATGAGCCAAAACCATGCCATTGCACTCCAGCTTGGGTGATAGAGCAAGACTTCATCTCAAAAAAACAAAAGAAAGAAATATACATTGTCTAAAGGCATGCCCACTAATGGCAGATGTAAGCATATGAAAACAGCAGTCAAGGTGAGCCCATGATTTTATAAAAATAAACATAATTTGATATCATAATCGTTAGCAGATTAAATAAATAGAAAAATTTATTCTGCAAAGGCTTGAAATAACAGAAAAATCTTTAAAAGTTTAAAAATATAGTAAAATAATATGTTTAAAATTATTATAAGCAAATACTATAAATGAAAACAAACAAACTATAACTTTTTACACATTAAAAATAGAGTCTTTAGTATTGAAACTGAATGGGCGGTGAAAACATCATTTCAAACACAAAGGAGAAGATAAAATTTATTACACAGGAGCTATGTGTCTGTGTAATATTTTCCAGAATGCAAGACAGTTATAAACAGAAGATATGAAAAAAGAAATGAGTAGACCTGGAGAATAAATTATAAGATCCAACATATATCTGTTAGGAATTTAAGAATAAGAGAATAGAGAGAATAGTTAAGAAATAATACTCAAAGAAATATACAATGAGAAAACAAAAGAAGTGGTAGGTCTCATACCCTGAGATTAAATAAACTTACCACTTTAAGAACTACAGAGGAAGAAAATTCACAATCCACATCTAGACATTTTGGAATGAAACTAAAAATACCAAAAATAAAACAAAATAAAAATCCTAACTGACATCAAAGAGAAAAGTGGATGATTATCAAACTACACAGATTTATCATTAGCAAAAATGTTGACGTCAAAGACTCAGTTATTTTCTGCCTAACGAAAAATGAGATGGTTAACTATTACAAATAATACTTGAAAAAAATACTAAAGGCTTGCTATGACTTTAATGTGTTCCCTTCAGAATTTAGGTATTAAGACTTGATGGCCAATGTGATGACATTAAGACATGGGATTTTTATGAAGTGATTAGGTCATTAAGATTCCCTTCCTCATGGATAGAATTAAGACCCTGGTGAAAAAAGCTTCATTCAGTGTTGGACTGCCTACACCTCCCGCCTTCTGCCTTGTGAAGACATGGCTTTCCTTTCCTTGACAGCAAGGTGCCGTCTTGGAAGCTGAGAGCAGCCCTTGTCAAATAACCAAACTTGATCTTGCACTTCTCAACCTGTAGAACTATGAGAAATAAATTTCTATTATATATAAATTGCCCAGTGGCAGGTACTCTGTTACAGCAGCACAAAACAGACTAAAAGCTTCAACTTCAGAAAGTGGGGAAATAAATCCAGAAGAAAAGAAAAGATATAAAATACAATTTTGGACAAAAAAATTATTAAACAATAATGAATGTAAGTAACCATTCATGGTAATATACAAATCATTTTAAAAATCACAATTAATTTCCAGTGGATAAAGAATCCAACGCAACTAAAACACCTAACAAAAATGACTTGGGTGATGGGAGCGAATATAATATTTACAGTGTTTCCACAAAACTTATTTTGTTCTGGAGAAACTTAGAGATATTAACAACTTTTGAACTTTGTTTCAAGTGTACTTGTCAAAGATTTAATGGTAACTAATTAAGTAGAATGTGTAACACACAATTTATTAGCTGTGAAGTGTGTATTAAGAAACTAAATAATTTGACCAATAAGTGACCAAAGTTAATAGAAATAACTAAAGGAGGCATTTGAAATATTCCATCTAAAAATCGAGCAATCAAAATACATAGGTAAAACTATATAAATGGTTAGAATAATTGTAAGTAGATAAAAGCTATTTTAAGTAGATAAAAGTTATTTTATCTATTTTATACAATTTTATAAATTATTTTTCTAATCTTCAGGAAATAAGTTTTGATATATATGTATATCATATATATTCCTGAAGATTAGAGAAATAGTTCATAATAATTAATTCATAACAACATATATATAGTATCTTAATCAAGCAAAAATAAGTAAAGCTCTTGGCAAATTTCAACCTCACTTTTTACATCACAGTTTTAAATTTATTAATATTTTATTTAGATTTTTGCAATTATATATATTAAAAAGATTTATAATTTTTATTTTACTGTCCTTTCTAGGTTTTGACATAAAGATTATTTTAAAGTAATATAAACAGATGAGAATTATTTTCTCTTTTTATATTAGACAAATGATTTTGTAATTAATTAATTTTCCTTTCTTAAACATCAGAAGAATTTGCCAGTGAAATCACCTGAATATGGAGATTACTGTGGCATTTTAAAATAAAAATGGCTTCAATATTTTTAACATAGGTAATACTGTTAACGATTTGCCTATTTATTCTTTCAGTTTTTGTGTCTTTTAAAAATGTGTTTGCTTCATTCAAATTATTAGATTAATAGACATAATTTTTAAAATATTCTCTTTTTATTTCTAATGTCTTTAAGATATGCAATTATGTCTCTTTTTAATTTCTGATAGTAGAAATTTGTTAACTTTTTGGTTTTCTTCTTGATTTAATTTGCAAAGTTTATATTTAATTAATTCTTTTTAAGAAATCAAATTTTGGTGTTGATTTCCTCTACTGTATATTTGCTTTTAAATTCAGTAATGTTTACTTTTCTATTTATTATTTCCTTTCTTTCTTTTTTTTAAAACCAATCTGTCTTTAAGCTCGTCCAGTATCACTTTACCTTCAACTACTCCACAAAAATAACTCTTGACAAGTTCTACAAGACCTCCACTTTGCTCCTAAATCTCTTGTCATTTCCTGAGTGATAGGGGTGCTAGTAGCATGTTACACAGAGCTCCTAAATCCTTGGAAATTTCCTGAGTGATCACATCTTTTGTTCTATGAGGTGACTCTTGGCAGGTTCCTGGATAGCTTCGGATGGGGACTGGTTACCAAGGAGAGGAGGACATGATTAGAAGCTTGGAACTTTCAGTACCACACTGCACCTGTCCCTGCCTTCAGAGAAGAGAGGGGCACTGAAGATTATATTAATAATTCATCATATATACATGATGAAGCTTACAAGAAAATCCATAAACTATGTGGTTTAGACAGATTCTAGACTGGGGTGAATACAACCATGTGTGCCAGAAGGGTGGCAGCCCCCAAACTCCATGGGGACAGAAGCTCCTGCATGCAGGGCACCTCTGGACCTCACTCTATGAACCTCTTCATTTGGCTCTGTTTTTATTTTTTATAATATTCTTTACAATAAACAGGTAAATGTAAGTAAATGTTTCCATGAGTTTTATGAACCATTTTAGCAAATTATTGAACCAGAGGGTGGGGTGTGTGGGAACCCCCAACTTTATAGCCAAGTTGGACAGAAGTATGACTATCTTGAGGACCCAATACTTGCAACTGGCATCTGAAGAGAAAATTGTCTTTTAGGACAATGTTATTCATCCTGTGTAGTTTGATATTAAATCCAGGTACTAACTGTTAGAATCCAATTAAATTACAGGACATTCAATTGGAGTCTGGAGAGTGAGAGAACTGGGTGTTACGGGGAGAAAATACTCATACATTTGGTGTCAACAGTTTTGTGAGTAGAGAAAAAGTTTTCTTTTACTAGTTCATAGAACATAATATTTGTATATTGGCATTAAATACTGTGATCTTGATCTTGAACTTATTTGTTTTAACAGTTTTTGTTACTTTTCTTGGAATTTTTACATACAATATCAGGTCATATGATAATAAAGGCAATCTTAGGTTTGCCTTTTCAATCTGAATCCCTTCTATTTCATCATCTTTTATTGCTGCTGCCCATTTGTCTGTTTGCCCAATTGCACTGCCTGGATTTCCAGGCCTGTGTTAATATCTGTTGATGTCCTTTTTTCCCCTAGTGATAGAATTAATAGTTACCTCATGGAATGGGAGGTTATGAGAACAGACATCCTTGCCTTTTTCTGATTTTAAAAGGAATTATACGGTCTTTCACTAAACTTATGAGGATAGTTGTACAATTTTTGTAGATATCCTTTATCAGTTTAAGGAAGACTCCTTGTATTCTTGGTTTGCTAAATATTATAATAAAAAGTCATGCTGAACACTGGGCTTTTCAGATAACATTTTGCAGCATTTTATATCCTGATTCCTTTTATCAGAGTAGATGTTTGTTTCTTTTTTGCTTTTTAAATTTGCAATTGACATTTATTAATTGTACATATTTATGGAGTTCAGTGTAATGTGTGGTACAGGTATACAATTGTAATGATCAAATCAGGGTAATTAAAATATCAATCACTACAAATTGATTATTTATTTGTGTTGGGAACATTCAAAGTTTACTCTGCCATCTATTTGAAAATACACAATAAATTGTCATTAATATAGTCCTCCTAAAGGGCTATAAAACACTACCTTTCCTTTTTAAAAATTTGTTTAGCAACTTGTTTGGACTAATTTGCGGTTTGTGCGGTGGCTGATGTCTCTGCTCTGTTTTTTTGTTTTGTTTTGTTTTGTTTTTTAATTTAATTTGTGTTTTTATGTTTAAAGTTGGCTTCTTTTTGGAAGTTCTTAAATCAATATGGCTTAGTCATATCCAATGCTGGTTTAGAGGTTGTACTTAAACAGCAGTAGAGGCTGTACTTACCGGGGTATTAAGCAGAGCTTTCAAATTTTGCCAATGGATCGATGCAGTTTGGTGAATACATTCAATGTTTGGTAGTTTAAAAGTGTATCCCAGATGATAGTTTTAAGGAGAATTCAGTAGCTCATTAGCACCCCTGCAGTCTCTCCTGTAGGCACACATCACTGTGTATGCAGACTTTCTGGCAGTGAAGCCTCACGCCATGCCCTGCACTTTGAGGTTGAACTTTTGGAACACAGAGCTGGGATGGGGCAGAATAGAGCAGCCCCAGACAGCAATTCCACAGTACTCCACTATTTTTATTGAGGCTCAGTAGGTTTTCTTAAATTCGTGTATCTTATTTATCATATAATATCTGTCAATTTCCAGAAGACTTAAATGGTTATCTTTGAAAATTTGTCCATTTTGTCATTGCTTTTGGGGAAAAGAATTTGTCAATTTTTTCAATTTGCCATTCTAGAAATCTTATATTATTCTTTTAAAGTTGTTTTAGACTGATACTGTATTTTTATCTATTGTTTCCTGTTATGAAATGGAAGTATTCTTTGTAATTTATCAGTCATATTTAAATTCAAACTGTTGTGTACATTGTAGCACCTACATTGGCAATAGTATTTTGTTTTATAACAAGATATATTTAATTTAATCTAATAAAAATATATTTACGTTCATTTTTTTCTCACACACTTTGTATATAGAAATATGCCCAAACTCCTTTGGCTTAATTTCAAGATAACTTCACAGTTTCTTTGGCTAAAAATGTCCAATTTCTCTTAATCAAAAAATGTACAGAGGACATCTATATAAACAATATATATAAGACAATTCATCAGACTATCCAAATTCGGAGTATTAAGATAGATATCACAGTTCTTCAATGAAAACTGGAATTTTTGGGGCGGAGCAAGATGGCTGAATAGGAGCAGCTCCAGTCTCCAACTCCCAGCGCGAGTGACACAGAAGACTGGTGATTTCTGCATTTTCAACTGAGGTACTGGGTTCATCTCACTGGGGAGTGCCGGACGATCGGTGCCGGTCAGCTGCTGCAGCCCGACCAGCAAGAGCTGAAGCAGGGCAAGGCATTGCCTCACCTGGGAAGCGCAAGGGGGAAGGGAGTCCCTTTTCCTAGCCAGGGGAACTGAGACACACAACACCTGGAAAATCAGGTAACTCCCACCCCAATACTGCGCTTTAAGCAAACAGGCACACCAGGAGATCATATCCCACACCTGGCCGGGAGGGTCCCACACCCACGGAGCCTCCCTCATTGCTAGCGCAGCAGTCTGTGATCTACCGGCAAGGCAGCAGTGAGGCTGGGGGAGGGGCGCCCGCCATTGCTGAGGCTTAAGTAGGTAAACAAAGCTGCTGGGAAGCTCGAACTGGGTGGAGCTCACAGCAGCTCAAGGAAACCTGCCTGTCTCTGTAGACTCCACCTCTGGGGACAGGGCACAGTAAACAATAACAAACGCAGCAGAAATCTCTGCAGACCCAAATGACTCTGTCTGACAGCTTTGAAGAGAGCAGTGGATCTCCCAACACGGAGGTTGAGATCTGAGAAGGGAGAGAATCCCTGCTCAAGTGGGTCCCTGACCCCTGAGTAGCCTAACTGGGAGACATCCCCCACTAGGGGCAGTCTGACACCCCACACCTCACAGGGAGGAGTACACCCCTGAGAGGAAGCTTCCAAAGCAAGAATCAGACAGGTACACTCGCTGTTCAGAAATATTCTATCTTCTGCAGCCTCTGCTGCTGATACCCAGGCAAACAGGGTCTGGAGTGGACCTCAAGCAATCTCCAACAGACCTACAGCTGAGGGTCCTGACTGTTAGAAGGAAAACTATCAAACAGGAAGGACACCTACACCAAAACCCCATCAGTACATCACCATCATCAAAGACCAGAGGCAGATAAAACCACAAAGATGGGGAAAAAGCAGGGCAGAAAAGCTGGAAATTCAAAAAATAAGAGCGCATCTCCCCCGGCAAAGGAGCGCAGCTCATCGCCAGCAACGGATCAAAGCTGGACGGAGAATGACTTTGACGAGATGAGAGAAGAAGGCTTCAGTCCATCAAATTTCTCAGAGCTAAAGGAGGAATTACGTACCCAGCGCAAAGAAACTAAAAATCTTGAAAAAAAAGTGGAAGAATTGATGGCTAGAGTAATTAATGCAGAGAAGGTCCTAAACGAAATGAAAGAGATGAAAACCATGACACGAGAAATACGTGACAAATGCACAAGCTTCAGTAACCGACTCGATCAACTGGAAGAAAGAGTATCAGCGATTGAGGATCAAATGAATGAAATGAAGCGAGAAGAGAAACCAAAAGAAAAAGAAGAAAAAGAAATGAACAAAGCCTGCAAGAAGTATGGGATTATGTAAAAAGACCAAATCTACGTCTGATTGGGGTGCCTGAAAGTGAGGGGGAAAATGGAACCAAGTTGGAAAACACTCTTCAGGATATCATCCAGGAGAACTTCCCCAACCTAGTAGGGCAGGCCAACATTCAAATCCAGGAAATACAGAGAATGCCACAAAGATACTCCTCGAGAAGAGCAACTCCAAGACACATAATTGCCAGATTCACCAAAGTTGAAATGAAGGAAAAAATCTTAAGAGCAGCCAGAGAGAAAGGTCGGGTTACCCACAAAGGGAAGCCCATCAGACTAACAGCAGATCTCTCGGCAGAAACTCTACAAGCCAGAAGAGAGTGGGGGCCAATATTCAACATTCTTAAAGAAAAGAATTTTAAACCCAGAATTTCATATCCAGCCAAACTAAGTTTCATAAGTGAAGGAGAAATAAAATCCTTTACAGATAAGCAAATGCTTAGAGATTTTGTCACCACTAGGCCTGCCTTACAAGAGACCCTGAAGGAAGCACTAAACATGGAAAGTAACAACCGGTACCAGCCATTGCAAAAACATGCCAAAATGTAAAGACCATGGAGGCTAGGAAGAAACAGCATCAACTAACGAGCAAAATAACCAGTTAATATCATAATGGCAGGATCAAGTTCACACATAACAATATTAACCTTAAATGTAAATGGACTAAATGCTCCAATTAAAACACACAGACTGGCAAACTGGATAAAGAGTCAAGACCCATCAGTCTGCTGTATTCAGGAGACCCATCTCACACGCAGAGACATACATAGGCTCAAAATAAAGGGATGGAGGAAGATTTACCAAGCAAATGGAGAACAAAAAAAGCAGGGGTTGCAATACTAGTCTCTGATAAAACAGACTTTAAACCATCAAAGATCAAAAGAGACAAAGAAGGCCATTACATAATGGTAAAGGGATCAATTCAACAGGAAGAGCTAACTATCCTAAATATATATGCACCCAATACAGGAGCACCCAGATTCATCAAGCAAGTCCTTAGAGACTTACAAAGAGACTTAGACTCCCATACAATAATAATGGGAGACTTCAACACTCCACTGTCAACATTAGACAGATCAACGAGACAGAAAGTTAACAAGGATATCCAGGAATTGAACTCATCTCTGCAGCAAGCAGACCTAATAGACATCTATAGAACTCTCCACCCCAAATCAACAGAATATACATTCTTCTCAGCACCACATCATACTTACTCCAAAATTGACCACGTAATTGGAAGTAAAGCACTCCTCAGCAAATGTACAAGAACAGAAATTATAACAAACTGTCTCTCAGACCACAGTGCAATCAAACTAGAACTCAGGACTAAGAAACTCAATCAAAACCGCTCAACTACATGGAAACTGAACAACCTGCTCCTGAATGACTACTGGGTACATAACGAAATGAAGGCAGAAATAAAGATGTTCTTTGAAACCAATGAGAACAAAGATACAACATACCAGAATCTCTGGGACACATTTCAAGCAGTGTGTAGAGGGAAATTTATAGCACTAAATGCCCACAAGAGAAAGCAGGAAAGATCTAAAATTGACACTCTAACATCGCAATTAAAAGAACTAGAGAAGCAAGAGCAAACACATTCGAAAGCTAGCAGAAGGCAAGAAATAACTAAGATCAGAGCAGAACTGAAGGAGATAGAGACACAAAAAACCCTCCAAAAAAATCAATGAATCCAGGAGTTGGTTTTTGAAAAGATCAACAAAATTGACAGACCACTAGCCAGACTAATAAAGAAGAAAAGAGAGAAGAATCAAATCGACGCAATTAAAAATGATAAAGGGGATATCACCACCGACCCCACAGAAATACAAACTACCATCAGAGAATACTATAAACACCTCTACGCAAATAAACTGGAAAATCTAGAAGAAATGGATAATTTCCTGGACACTTACACTCTTCCAAGACTAAACCAGGAAGAAGTTGAATCCCTGAATAGACCAATAGCAGGCTCTGAAATTGAGGCAATAATTAATAGCCTACCAACCAAAAAAAGTCCAGGACCAGATGGATTCACAGCTGAATTCTACCAGAGGTACAAGGAGGAGTTGGTACCATTCCTTCTGACACTATTCCAATCAATAGAAAAAGAGGGAATCCTCCCTAACTCATTTTATGAGGCCAACATCATCCTGATACCAAAGCCTGGCAGAGACACAACAAAAAAAGAGAATTTTAGACCAATATCCCTGATGAACATCGATGCAAAAATCCTCAATAAAATACTGGCAAACCGGATTCAGCAGCACATCAAAAAGGTTATCCACCATGATCAAGTGGGCTTCATCCCTGGGATGCAAGGCTGGTTCAACATTCGCAAATCAATAAACATAATCCAGCATATAAACAGAACCAAAGACAAGAACCACATGATTATCTCAATAGATGCAGAAAAGGCTTTTGACAAAATTCAACAGCCCTTCATGCTAAAAACGCTCAATAAATTCGGTATTGATGGAACATACCTCAAAATAATAAGAGCTATTTATGACAAACCCACAGCCAATATCACACTGAATGAGCAAAAACTGGAAAAATTCCCTTTGAAAACTGGCACAAGACAGGGATGCCCTCTCTCACCACTCCTATTCAACATAGTGTTGGAAGTTCTGGCTAGGGCAATCAGGCAAGAGAAAGAAATCAAGGGTATTCCGTTAGGAAAAGAAGAAGTCAAATTGTCCCTGTTTGCAGATGACATGATTGTATATTTAGAAAACCCCATTGTCTCAGCCCAAAATCTCCTTAAGCTGATAAGCAACTTCAGCAAAGTCTCAGGATACAAAATTAATGTGCAAAAATCACAAGCATTCTTATACACCAGTAACAGACAAACAGAGAGCCAAATCAGGAATGAACTTCCATTCACAATTGCTTCAAAGAGAATCGAATACCTAGGAATCCAACTTACAAGGGATGTAAAGGACCTCTTCAAGGAGAACTACAAACCACTGCTCAGTGAAATAAAAGAGGACACAAACAAATGGAAGAACATACCATGCTCATGGATAGGAAGAATCAATATCGTGAAAATGGCCATACTGCCCAAGGTAATTTATAGATTCAATGCCATCCCCATCAAACTACCAATGAGTTTCTTCACAGAATTGGAAAAAACTGCTTTAAAGTTCATATGGAACCAAAAAAGAGCCCGCATCTCCAAGACAATCCTAAGTCAAAAGAACAAAGCTGGAGGCATCACGCTACCTGACTTCAAACTATACTACAAGGCTACAGTAACCAAAACAGCATGGTACTGGTACCAAAACAGAGATATAGACCAATGGAACAGAACAGAGTCCTCAGAAATAATACCACACATCTACAGCCATTTGATCTTTGACAAACCTGAGAGCAACAAGAAATGGGGAAAGGATTCCCTATTTAATAAATGGTGCTGGGAAAATTGGCTAGCCATAAGTAGAAAGCTGAAACTGGATCCTTTCCTTACTCCTTATACGAAAATTAATTCAAGGTGGATTAGAGACTTAAATGTTAGACCTAATACCATAAAAATCCTAGAGGAAAACCTAGGTAGTACCATTCAGGACATAGGCATGGACAAAGACTTCATGTCTAAAACACCAAAAGCAACGGCAGCAAAAGCCAAAATTGACAAATGGGATCTCATTAAACTAAAGAGCTTCTGCACAGCAAAAGAAACTACCATCAGAGTGAACAGGCAACCTACAGAATGGGAGAAAATTTTTGCAATCTACTCATCTGACAAAGGGCTAATATCCAGAACCTACAAAGAACTCAAACAAATTTACAAGAAAAAAACAAACAACCCCATCAAAAAGTGGGCAAAGGATATGTACAGACATTTCTCAAAAGAAGACATTCATACAGCCAACAGACACATGAAAAAATGCTCATCATCACTGGCCATCAGAGAAATGCAAATCAAAACCACAATGAGATACCATCTCACACCAGTTAGAATGGCAATCATTAAAAAGTCAGGAAACAACAGGTGCTGGAGAGGATGTGGAGAAATAGGAACACTTTTACACTGTTGGTGGGATTGTAAACTAGTTCAACCATTATGGAAAACAGTATGGCGATTCCTCAAGGATCTAGAACTAGATGTACCATATGACCCAGCCATCCCATTACTGGGTATATACCCAAAGGATTATAAATCATGCTGCTATAAAGACACATGCACACGTATGTTTATTGCGGCACTATTCACAATAGCAAAGACTTGGAATCAACCCAAATGTCCATCAGTGACAGATTGGATTAAGAAAATGTGGCACATATACACCATGGAATACTATGCAGCCATAAAAAAGGATGAGTTTGAGTCCTTTGTAGGGACTTGGATGCAGCTGGAATCCATCATTCTTAGCAAACTATTACAAGAACAGAAAACCAAACACCGCATGTTCTCACTCATAGGTGGGAACTGAACAATGAGATCACTTGGACTCAGGAAGGGGAACATCACACACCGGGGCCTATCATGGGCGGGGGGGAGGGATTGCATTGGGAGTTATACCTGATGTAAATGACGAGTTGATGGGTGCAGCACAGCAACATGGCAAAAGTATACATATGTAACAAACCTGCACGTTATGCACATGTACCCTACAACTTAAAGTATAATAATAATAAATAAATTAAAAAAAAAAAAAAAGAAAACTGGAATTTTTTTTACCAGTCTCATTATTTTTCTAATAAAATTTGTATCTTTGAAAAATGTAATATGAAGCTTGAGAGAAGTATGTCTTTAATAATCAAATGTATTAGCTAAATGTTATTTTTTGCTAATGTGGGTAGACAGATATTATCTTATGATTCCATGGCATATGTTTGTTACATACAAATAGGAGTATAGCACAGTTCTGCCTGGAACTCTAATTTCTTGACTAAAACAAGAAATCTCATCATAATAATCTCAAGAATTCTGGTTGCTACCTAATAAAGATTGATGTTACCCTGTTATATTTGGTGTCACTCAAAATAGATTTACACTGACAATTTTTTTCTTGGCTTTATTTTTCCTTAACTAAAATTCTATCCCATTGTCAGAATTGGTAATGTTCAGATTTGCAGGAATTTGAGGTTAAAATGGTTTCAGTGAGTGACTAAGAATTTTACAGCTAATAATTTTGTTCAAGTTTAGTTTTCAAGTTTAATTGCCAAATTATTCAGTCACCCAGTTATTCAGTCAACCAGTTCTTCATGCCATTTTTGATTATGTATAACTTTGTAAAACTAATAAATTGAAGAAAACTTTGTATTTAAAATTAAATATGGAACTATCTGGTTCATTTCAGGGCACATAAAACAATTGAAATCATTCTGGAAGCCATTTTGTCTGTAGAGTGTGCCTTTAAACCTGCAGATAACAGTCTCTGCCTGTTCTGAGGTTGTCTACACATGTTGACAACAGGTCAGTTTTGCTACCATCTCCAGTAGACTTCTTAATTAAGATGTCAATCCTGTCAATAATAGTTCACAGTTGTTTTAGAAGTCAGACTTTCAGCTTCTCAAAATGACTTCTTCAAAGATGAAAGAGGTTAATGTTCCTATGTTGTGTAAAGTATAATTCTAGATCTTTTCACATATTATATTTCCTTATTTCAAATTGTCTTCTTAAAAATAGATTGTCTAACTGCAGAAACTGAGGGACAAGAAGTTAAATAAGCCGTCTGAGGCCTAATAAATTTTCCAACTGGCATTTGAATTCACACTTATCTGATTGCCAAACCCACATTATCCCTGTATTCATTTTGCATCATAAGGACTAGTTGAGTTTCTACTGGTTTTAAGTACATATGGTGGACTTTCTAGGTTTCCCTGTATAGATCTCCTAGTTCATCTCTGAAATAAACATTCAGATTAAAAATGATTTGAACTTATTTGTCTACTCACCTTTCCAGTATACATTTATAAAGCCTGTGGAACTTTATATCTTGCCAGATTAATTTTTAACAAAAGTTGGAACTATCTGTAATTATTTCAGAATCAGATTACTCTGATTATCGTTTTATTCAGACACTCACTTGTTTTCTTTAAAAGCTGTTTACCAGCAGTGATATGCCACCTTTATAAGTTTTTATTCTATTGCCTAGATTATATTGATAGTAACAACGTTTTCCCTGTTTGTCTGTATATGTATATTACTCCAGGCATTCATTCTGGTTTTAAAATTATAAAGATCTATAATTTTACACTAAATAAAAGATCATTCTAAAATAAATCTGTTTCCATTTGGAGTAGCAAAAACAGTCTTGTGTTTCAGCTTTACATTAAAATGCAGATTTCCCATTAAGTGGAACATCCTATCTTTCAAAAGGCTGAATAAGATAACATTTAGAAAGTCATTCCAGTCAGTTAATTAGGGCAGGGGGTGAAGCTCAATACAAGAATACTGTCGGATGTATTGCATTTTTGTTTGATTATGAGCAGGATTCATTTTCACCTAATTTGCCAACATGTCTCTCATTATTTTACTCTTAGATAAACAAGTGACTAGAGGCATGTTGAGCCAATTATTCTGATTCTGTTCCTAAATTGGCATTGATACAGTAGCTGAATAGAAATGGTCTCATGCTTGCTGACACATTAATAGTGATCAAAGTGGAAAAAAAAATCCTGTTATAGTCATACTTCTTTGTTTTTATGCTTCAGACTAATGTATTTGATCAGCTCCCTGCTGAATGTTGTTTTTCCTTTTTGGAATCTAAGTAAGTAGGATGAAAGTAGATTCCAAAAAGGAAAAGCGATAGAAAGTAGTTTCATATGAAACTCAGCGTCATAACTGTGAGTTATATTGGATGCTGAGTTTTGGCACAGATAGGACAAAAACTTTTTAGTGATTGTTCACTGGTTCTCTATCTCCACTAATAAACATACTTAATGCTTGGAACAACATTCTAACTTCAGCATATTGTGACTTCTTTTTTTTGGTGAGAGGAGAAAGTCTTCAGACTTGATATGATCCATCAACAAGCCATATTCTCATGAGCTTTAATGGTCAAGTGCCTGATGATGACTGTCTTGTAGACAAACGTTTAAAACCAAATTTTGGCATTGAAGTTAAGGACTCAAGCCCTGGAGTAAGACAGACTTGGGATTTTGTCACAACTGTTCCACTTAGTAGATGTGTTAACTTGGACACATCACTGAAGCTTCATATATGGTTTTTCATCTTATAAAAAAGGATAATATTAGTCATTTTTATAGGGTTGTTGTGAGAATTAAATGAGATGATTCACAGTAGATATCATCAAATGAATCTTCTTGTTTCCTCTGTTATATCATACTTTGCTTATAGTCATTTGAATCTTGTTTTGTTCTTGACATCAAACACCATTCTGATCCAATCAATCACGAGATTCAGCCCCCTCATGATCAAGCAGCACTTTGAGTCTGTCCCAATTTTGTGTTCTTTTTCCCTGAAAATATGGCCCTGTGTTGCCTCCCAAGTATTCCTGGAGATCCCATTTCTATTTCTCTCCACCTTCTTAGGTGCTGTTTCCATAAGTGTTTCTCAATGCATGCAAATCATCATCTCAGAGTCAGCAGCCTGGGGAGATGACCTAAGACATCCCCCCCTTATAACTTGAATCCCTACTGACTCTTGTATAATCATTATCTAACTGCTCAGAGCTATATTTATCACTGACTTTTGCAGATCTTTAACAACAGAGCTAGTGCTTCAGGACATTTATTAATTAATGCATCCATTACCGATCAATCCTAACACTTGTTCTAAATGATTTGTATGTACTGTATCGCTTAATCCTTATTATAATTCTATGAGGTGGGTGCTATTCTTATCCCCTTTTCCAGATCAGAATGCTAAGGCAGAGGAGCCAGGATTTAAAATTTAATCTTCAAGCCTCTGACTTCAGAGGTGGTACTCTTCACCCCGCTCTATCTCTGTGACAACCAAGCTGACCGCCTCCTCAGAATTCCTGCAGGTTTCCTATTTTCAGACTCTTTGAGTGTTTCCCATGTCTCCAGTTGAAAAACTGTCTGAAGTACCACACCTAGGCTCCCCTGCAGAAACTGGCTGAGGCTGAGACTTTATCTCACTTGGCTTCTTTACTCCCTTCATTCCACACCCTTATGGGTCTCTGCAGAGAGTTCTTGCTCAATAAATCACTTGCACACAATGCTCATCTCAGCATTGTTTGTTTTTGCTTCTGGCAAACGCAAACTAAGCACAAAGGGTTAATTACTAGAGCGAGATTTTGAGAGAATGTAGAGGACCTCCGTGTGTGAATTGTGATGTTCTTTTTAACAAGTGATAAGCATCTCTACAGTTGGAGGTGTTGAGGAAGCAAATGTGGGCTTGTGGAAACTGGCCGATAAAATGACACAGTGGGAGAAATCCAATAGAAACAACTAATTTCTGAACGTTTGAGAATATGCACATGAGGTTGACTATCATATGTATAACAGAAGTTCATTCAATGATTTTCACAATTTTCTTTCACTCTGCTCAATAACTTGATAAACAGTTTCAACAACAAAATCTCTCAGTAGGTACTAGGCAGAGACTCAGCAGGTAATTCACATTTGAAGGCATAGAAACAGAAAACTTTTAAATTTAAACTATCCTAAAGTTGATAAAATCCCATCACATGCTATATACACTTTCTTATTTAATTTTCATTGAAGAAGTAAATAAAAATGGAAAAGACTGAGATACAGTCAAGAAATAGTGTATAAATTTGTTTGATTGAAAAGGTTATTTCAATAGTGAAATATTGAAAAATAAAGGTAGGAAATGACACTTCTTCCACAATTTCAGAGGAGTATGAATATCCAGTTAAGGAGTTTTGAGTCCTCTTTGAGGTTTTACTAAATCTGTTTTAGTTTGAAAGTGACAATGAAGAAAGAAGATTAATTGTGGGTCATGTAGCTTTAAGGATATTAAGTTAAGTGAATTTTTCAGTAATTTCAATGGAAAACTATAAAGGCCTCTCCTATACTAATGCTACATGGGTTAAAAAAAGGCAAGCTATATTTTGAAGGAAAAGAACTATCAAATTAAACAAAAATTTCAATTATATATACATGCATGTACTTAACAAACACTACTGAACATCTTCTATAAACAAAATTCCATGATTACAATAAATGAGTAGGAATCTATTCTTGCTGTCTCAAGGATGTTGAAATCTAGTTGGATAAAGGAAGAAAGCTTACAAATGTAATGAAATATGTTTTCTTATTTTTAAGAGTTTTGCACGTTTACTATTCTTGCCTTTTCCTCTCTTTTCTCCTTGCACAACCCTATGGGACTCCCTAAGATTACTTCTGTATTAAATAATTTACAATAAGTCATCTACTTCATCCCAGGCCCTACTTCTGACAAACACAAGCTAAACTCAAAGTGTTAGTTGTTATAGAAGAATTATGAGGGAAGGTAGAGGACCTGAACAGTGAAGAAAATATCAGATATCATATAATTTCAAGAAATAAGGGGATATATTTACTTTTTCACACCTAAGATAAATTAGCAATAATGTATGAATTTTTCTACTTTTATTTTTTTTTAAGTTTTATTTTAGATTCAAGGGATATATATGCAAGTTTCTTGCATTAGTATATTGCATAATGCTGAAATTTGAAGTACAAAAGATCCCATCACCCAGATACTGAGCAGAATACCCAACAGTTTTTCAACCCTTGCCCCTTCCTCCCTCCCCACCTCTAGTAGTCCCCAGTTTCTACTGTTGCCATTTTTATGTCCATGGGTACCTAATGTTTGGATCCTATTTATAAGTGAGAACATATGGTATTTGGTTTTCTGTTACTGTGTTAATTCATTTAGAATAATGACCTCTAGCTGCATTCATGTTGCTGCAAAGAACATGATTTAGTTCTTATTTATGGCTGTGTAGTATTCCATCATATATATATACCACATTTCCTTTATCCACTCCACCATCAGTGGGATCTTAGGTTGATTTCACGTCTTTGTTATGGTGAATGGTGCTGCAATGAACATGAGAGTGTGTATGTTTTATTGGTAGAATGATCTGTTTCCTGATGGATGTATACCGTGTAAAAGGATTGCGAGGTTGAATGGTAGTTCTATTTTATTTAAGACATTTCCAAACTGCTTTCCATAGCGACTAAACTAATTTACATTCCCACCAACAGTGTATAACTTCTCCCTTTTATCCACAGCCTTGCCAGAATCTGTTATCTTTTGACTTTTTAATAATAGCCATTCTGACTGGTGTGAGATGGTATGTCACTATGGTTCTGATTTGCATTTTTCTGATGATTAATAATGTTGAATATTTTTTCATATGATTGTTGACCACTAGTATGTTTCTATTGAGAAGTGTCTGTTCATGGTTTTGCCCATTTTTTAATGGGGTGATTTGGTTTTTGCTTGTTGAGTTGTTTAAGTAGTTTATATACTCTGGATATTAGATCTTTGTCAGATGCATAGTTTGTTAATATTTTCTCCAAATCTGTAGATTATCTGTTTATTAATAGTTTAGTTAGCTGTGTGGAAGCTCTTTAGTTTAATTAGGTCCCACTTGTCAATTTTTGTTTTGTTCAATTGCTTTTGAGGACTTAGTCACAAATCCTTTCCTAAAGCTGATGTCTAATATAGAGTTTCCTAGATTATCTTTCAGTAGTGTTATAGTTTGAGGTTTCACATTTAAATCTCTAATCTATTTTGAGTTGATTTTTGGATATGTAACAGGTAGGGGATATAGTTTCATTCTTCTGCATATGGCTAGCCAATTATCCCAGCATCATTTATTGACTAGGGAGTGCCTTCCCCATTGCTTATTTTTGTCAACTTTGTTGAAGATGAGATGGCTATATATGTGCAGCTTTTTTTCTGAGTTTTCTCTTCTGTTCCATTGGTCTGTTTGACTGATTTTGTATGAGTACCATGCTGTCTTGATTACTGTAGCCTAGCAGTATAGTTTGAAGTCAGGTGATGTGATTCCTCCAGTTTTGTTCTTTTTGTTTGGGATAGCTTTGGCTATTTAGGCTCTTTATTGGTTCAATGTGAATTTTATATTTTACAATTCTTTGAAAAATAATATTGGTACTTTGATAGAAATAGCATTGAATCCGTAGGTTGCTTTGGGCAGTATGGTCATTTTTACAATATTGACTCCTCCAATCCATGATCGTGGAATGTTTTTATATCTGTTCATGTCATCTATGATTTCTTTTAGTGGTGTTTTGTAGTTCTCCTTGTAGAGTTCTTTCACTCCCTTAGTTAGATGTTTCCCTGGGTATTTTATTTTATTATATTTTTGTTGCTTTTTATTATTATTATTATTACACTTTAAGTTCTAGGGTACATGTGCATAACGTGCAGGTTTGTTACATATGTATACTTGTGCCATGTTGCTGTGCTGCACCCATCAACTCGTCAGCACCCATCAACTCGTCATTTACATCATGTATAACTACCAATGCAATCCCTCCCCCCTCCCCCCTCCCCATGATAGGCCCCGGTGTGTAATGTTCCCCTTCCCGAGTCCAAGTGATCTCATTGTTCAGTTCCCACCTATGAGTGAGAACATGCGGTGTTTGGTTTTCTGTTCTTGTGATAGTTTGCTAAGAATGATGGTTTCCAGCTGCATCCATGTCCCTACAAAGGACACAAACTCATCCTTTTTTATGGCTGCATAGTATTCCATGGTGTATATGTGCCACATTTTCTTAATCCAGTCTGTCACTGATGGACATTTGGGTTGATTCCAAGTCTTTGCTATTGTGAATAGTGCCGCAATAAACATACGTGTGCATGTGTCTTTATAGCAGCATAATTTATAATCCTTTGGGTATATACCCAGTAATGGGATGGCTGGGTCATATGGTACATCTAGTTCTAGATCCTTGAGGAATCGCCATACTGTTTTCCATAAAGGTTGAACTAGTTTACAATCCCACCAACAGTGTAAAAGTGTTCCTATTTCTCCACATCCTCTCCAGCACCTGTTGTTTCCTGACTTTTTAATGATCGCCATTCTAACTGGTGTGAGATGGTATCTCATTGTGGTTTTGATTTGCATTTCTCTGATGGCCAGTGATGATGAGCATTTTTTCATGTGTCTGTTGGCTGTATGAATGTCTTCTTTTGAGAAATGTCTGTACATATTCTTTGCCCACTTTTTGATGGGGTTGTTTGTTTTTTTCTTGTAAATTTGTTTGAGTTCTTTGTTAAGTAGGATGTGTTATTGATTTGACTCTCAGTTAGAACATTACTAGTGTATAGCAATACTACTGATTTTTTACATTGATTTTGTATCCTGAAACTTTACTGAAGTCAAAAATAATGTTGTAATATCAAATAACCACTCAAAGTTCAAATATCTAATTGTCTCATGAGTATGTTTTTTTTAAATCAGTCTATGTGAAATCCACACATACAATTGTTTGATGTTTCTTTAAGTCTCTCTCATAAGCTCTGCCTAGTTTCTTTCTTTCTTGTGGTTCATTTTTTGAAGACACTGGGTTGTTTGCCTTGTACATTTTCTGTGGTCTATTATATATTGTTGATTATATTCCCCTGGTGCAGCATAATATGTTCCTCTGTGAATTGGTAGCTGTTTATAGAGGCTTGATGAGAATCTGTTTTGTTTCTTCTTTTGTCAAGACTGTTTCGGTTGAAGGTTTTGCCGTTAGGAAGCACACAATGCCCAATTGTCTCTCATTTTTATATTAACAGTAGTCGATGATCAGCACCAAGATTTAATAGTTCATACAAAAGTTGCAAAATGATCACTTCTAATTTTATTATATCTTCTTTATCAGATGAAAACATCTGTAAAGAGAAAACTCCCTTCATCTAATGTTTAGCCTATCAATTTTATAGATAGTATCAAAACAGCAATGTAAATGCTTGTTTTTTGTAGGTAACAGTTTGAAAATAATGAGCATGTTTTGTAATATTTCCCAATGAATGATTTGTTTCTTTTCTCATTTTTTGTCATTATGAATTCAATTATATAATCATATTTAATTTCTTTCATTCCATAACATTTATTGTTCTTATTAATGTTCAAATTGTCTCTTCTTTGGCCAATAATATCTTGTTCAAATTGACTCTCAAGTACTTTTTGATAACATGCTTAATTTATGATATGATAAGATGTACCAGGTACATTTCCTGTCTTGGACCTGGAATCATCTATTTCTTCAAGAAGTCCTGTCTTTCTTCCCTGGGTCCATTTAACTTTTAAACCCTTTCATATGTTCCTTCCAATCTCCTCAAAATTAAAAATTTTCTCTTGCAAGTGACCAGTGACTCAGCACTTATAAAAACAGTGACTTTTCCTTAGCAATTCTTTAGAATGTTTTAAATTATTTTTGAAATATCCTTTGAACCTTTTTTCAATGGAAGTATTTTGGTATTTCTGCCAGTGATACTTCTCTTTTCGTTTTTTTATTTTATTCTTTCTGTTACCTTTTTTTCTGACATAATAAACACACACACAAACATATGGGATATATATACATGCGAATGCACATGTTTATGGGAATATATATATTATATATAGAGATATATGTTTATGGGAATATATATGTATTTATACCCTAAAATAAACCTATCATATCTCTCTATATATAATATATGCAATATATTTAAGAAATCGAGATATGTATATCCTATATATAATATATATAAAAGAAATCTATCTCTCTAGAGTGATTTATTTTAGGATATATATATATATATATATCTTGATTTATTTTATGGTACATCCTTTAAGGTATATACCTTTTAGGTGTATATACATTTATATACATATATAATATACATATATAATAATTATATAATTGTATATAATATATACATAATATATATGTATATAAATATATATATGAGTATATTTATATGCATCTAAAATAAATACAATAGTAATTTTAATTGTTGGTATAGCTAGGTATTGAAGGGAGGGCTCAGCTCAATGAATCGTTGCTTCCACAAATATGTATTGAGAGGATATCATATGACAGATGCTATTAGGTGCTACGAAAAAGTGAATCAAACAGGCAAAGTCTGTGTTTAAGCATCAGGAGATAGAGGATAAACAAAATCTATAAATAAATGCCAGCACATGTGCCTCACTTTCCATATGGGCTATACAGAAAATTACAATTGGAGAAAGATTTCCAGTGCCCATGAGGACTGCCATTTTAGAGAGCAAGCCCTGAAGGCCTCTTGAGAAGCTGACCCTTTACCAAAGTCTTGGAGGGGTGTGGGGACCCAGGTTTAACCATCTGAAGAACAACCTGCCAGGAGAGGGAGCAACAGGTGTAAAAGCCCCGAGAAGGATGTATGCCTAACATGCTTGGAAAATAGAGAGGAGTCACCTGTGGTTGGAGGGAAATGAACACAGGGAAGATGAAAAGTAGACAAGGTCAGAACAGTAGGGAGTGGGAGAAGGAGAACAGAGAGAACTTTATAAACTGTAAGAACTTTGGCTTTCCCTAAATGAGGACAATTTGAGGTTGTTGAGCAGAGGAGTGATTGAATGTAACTTAACAAATTGAAGGGATCTCTTGGGCTCACATGCGGCAGATATATTGTGAAGAGGTAAGAGGAATAGCCTGGGAGTTTTTAGGATGTTATTTCCATAATCTCTGCCACAAACCAGAGCATCAGCAGTGCTGGTGGTAGAAAGGGGATGCATTTGCCTAACTGAGAATCTATTGCCTTCCAACACCAGTATCTGGCACATTGCCCTAATATGCCAGGGGGAACCAATTGCACTGTGTCCAGGAGGTGCTGAATTTTAGATAGATTTTATTCTTTCAAATTAACCCATGCTTGTCTTTTTGAGTAAGCCATATTCTAATGAATGCGAACTCATCCACTTTGGTCAGCTTTTTGTGGGGCACCACCCTGCATCCACCCTTTCACATGACTTTTCCCATGAGCGGGTTGCAGTCCACAGGCATTCCTACTTGCTGCTGCAGGCCTCATGTCCTACATGATGGTCAACAGCTCATCTTCTATTTCATATCTATACTCAAGATTCTCAATTCATCCTTCCTCCCCAAATCCCAACTCACCTTATATGTCACATCTGTACTAAAGATTCATGCTTCCTCTCCAAATCTCTTAACACCTAGCCCTTCTCTTCACATCTTATTCTTCCTATTTGGTATTTCCAGTTAGCTTCTGTGTTAAGCTTTATATGGGTTCTTACCAAATTACTGTGTCACTTAGGTAATAATCTCATTCTGGACTTCAGACAAAGTGGTTCAGAATCACACAAAAATTCATGAGTAAAGGTCAAACTGCATCATGAATATCAGGGTCCTATGATGACTATTTATTATTCAGACCCCTTGACTTTTGTTTAAGAGACCTGGAGTTGAACCAGTTTGGCAGGAATTCTAAGTTACTACCTGAAGAAAAACAGCAAGCTAATGTAGACACAGGCTTTCTGCCCTCAGATGATTACTAACAAGGCACAAAAACACTTATTTTTACCCAGGAAGGAATCCCTCCAATTCAGAGTAACAAGAAAAAAAATTAAGAAAAAGACTAAATTTAGGAGTTTTCTATGAATACTTTTAATCTGGAGTTAGTTACCAGATGTATTAGTCCATTCTCATGCTGCTGTTAAGAAATACCCAAGACTGGGTAATTATAAAGGAAAGGGGTTTAATTGACTCACAGTTCAGCTTGTCTGGGGAGCCCTCAGGAATCTTACAATTATGGTGGAAGAAACCGCTTTACAGGGCAGCAGGAGAGAGAATGAGTGCAGAATGAAGGAGGAAGCCCCTTATAAAACCGTCAGATCTCGTGAGAACTCACTCACTATCATGAGAACAGCATGTGGGAAACCTCCCTATGATTCAGATATCTCCACCTGATTCTGCCTTTGATATGTGCGGATTATTACAATTCAAGGTGATATTTTAGTGGGGACACAGCAAAACCATGTCATTTCATCCCTGGCCCCTCCCATGTCTCATGTCCTCACATTTCAAAATACAGTCATGCCCTTCCATGTCCCCCAAAGTCTTAGTTCATTCCAGCATTAACCCAAAAGTTCAAGTACAAAGTCTCATTTGAGAATAGAAAAATTCCTTTCACCTATCAGCTTGTAAAATTGGAAGAAAATTAGTTACTTCCATAATACAATTAGAGTACAGGCATTGAATAAAAACACCCATTCCAAATGGGAGGAATTGTCCAAAACAAAGGGTCTACAGCCCCCACGCAAGTCTGAAATCCAATAAGGCAGTCATTAAACCTTAAAGATCCAAAATGACCTCCTTTGACTCCAGGTCTCACATCCAGGTCACACTGATGCAAGAGGTGGGCACTCAGTGGTTTGGACATCTACACCCCTGTGGCTTTGCAAGGTATAGCCCCACTCCCAGCTGCTTTCACAGGCTGACACTGAGTGCCTGCAGCTTTTCCAGGCACACAGTGCAAGCTGTCAGGGGATCTACCATCCTTAGGTCTGGAAGATGGTAGCCCTCTTCTCACAGCTTCACTAGGCATGCCCCAGTGGGGACTCCAACCGCACATTTCACTTCTGCACTGCCCTAGCAGTTTCTCTATGAGGGGTCAGCCCCTGCAGCAAACTTCTGCTTGGAGATAGAGGTCTTTCCATACATCCTCTGAAATCTAGGCAGAGGTCCCAAACCTCAGTTCTTGACTTCTGTGCACCCACAGTCCCAACATCATGTGTAAGCCACCAAGGTGTGGGGCTTATGCTCTCTGAAACAATGGTCTGAGCTTTATTTTGGCCACTTTAGCCAAAGCTGGAGCTGAAACAGCTGATACACAGGTCACCATGTCCCAAGGCTGCATAGAGCAGGGGTGGGAGCCCTGGGTAGTGAAACCATTTTTTCCTCCTAGGCCTTTGTGCCTGTTATGAGAGGGGCTGCAATGAAGTTCTCTGACATGGCTTCAAGACATTTTCCCCATTCTCTTGGTGATTAACATATAGATCCTAGTTACTTATGTAAGTTTCTGCAGCCAGCTTGAATTTCTCCTCCAAAAATGGGTTCTGTTTTTCTACTGCATCAGTAAGCTGAAAATTTTCCAAACTTGTATAATCTGTGTCCTCTTGAACACTTTGATGCTTAGAAATTTCTTCCATCAGATGCTCTAAATCATCTCTCTTAAGTTCATAGTTCCACAGATCTCTAGGGCAGGGGCAGATTGTTTCCCGTCTATTTGCTAAAGCATAGCAAGAGTCAAGAGTCACCTTTATTCCAGTTCTCAGCAAGATCCTCATCTCCACCTGAGACCACCTCAGCCTGTACTTCATTATCCATATCACTGTTAGCTTTTTGGTCAAAGCCATTCAATAAGTCTTTAGAAAGTTCCAAACTTTCTCACATCTTTCTATCTTCTTCTGAGCCCTCCAAACTGTTTCAACCTCTGCCTGTTACTCAGTTCCAAAGTCGCTTCCAGATTTTTGTGTATGTTTACAGCAGAGGCCCACTACCCAGTGCCAATTTATTGTATTTGCCTGTTTTCACACTGCTATGAATAAATACCTAAGGCTGGGTAATTTATAAAGAAAAGAGGTTTAATTGACTCACAGTTCTTCATGGCTGGGGAGGCATCAGGAAACTTACAATCATTCTACAAGTGGAAGCAAACACAACCTCCTTCACATGATGGCAGGAGAGAGAACTGTGGAGTGAAGGGGGAAACACATTTTAAAAACATCAGATCTCCTGAGAATTTGCTCACTATCACAATAACATCATGGAGGTAACTACCTCCATGATTCATTTATCTCCACCTGGTCCTGACCTTGACATGCAGGGATTATTACCATTCAAGGTGAGATTTGGGTGGGGACACAAAGCCGAACCACGCCACCAGACATGTTTTTAAAAAGTCCATAAACTGGTAATAAAACATGTCACACATACACACATATACTCATACACATTCAAGTATGTTATATGAAATATTGTCATTGAAAAGCTTATACTCAAGAGTTTAAGTTAGCTGACTGTGATAAGCTCATTCTATCCCTAATTAGGCACAATAAAGGGAAAGACCTGCATATACTTTGTCTGTCTTAAGCTCATGTCTGAAGTCCATACATCTAGAAAGTTGATTCACTTAAATTTAGAAAATCTCATATCCCTACTCATTTTATCTTTCCTTTTTTTTTTTTTTTTTTTTTTTTTTTTTCTAACTACTAATATACAGAATGGGAAAGAATGCTAACCTGGTCTGGGTAAGGGAAGAGAGAGGAAAAAGGATGCAGGTTACTGAGACAGGTTATATATATAGAATGATAGAGCACCCTGCTCTTTTGGGTACAAAATGTCACCCATCCCAACCTGGTATTATTCAGTCTGCCTCCTGTCTTATTGTCCTTTATGTTGTTTTTTGAATAAAGTGGACATCTGACATAATCTGATCACCATTTCCTCATTCTTCCGAAGAGGGTATTCTGCAGTTTGGACAACTGGCCACGGTCCAGAGAAATGGCTGAGGATGAAGCTGCAGCAGAACAGCAGTGCCACACAATTTGGGGTGCATCCCTGATCCATGAGACTTTCAAGATAAGCACTGTGTTCTGTTCTCAAGTATTAGATCATTACCTGACCTGAACATATGCAAAGCCGTGATGGCCGGTGTACCTTGCTGCACTTCTGACCAGTTCATTGACTCTTCTGTACAGTACAAAATAGTTAACGTGTGTTCGGTTAAGGTGACAGCTACTCATTCAAAACTGGCTTAAGGCCGGGCACAGTGGCGCATGCCTGTAATCCAAGCATTCTGGAAGGCCAAGACGGGCAGATCTCTTCAGCTCAAGAGTTCCAGACCAGCCATGGGCAACATGATGAGACCCCATGTCCACTAAACATACAAAAATTAGCTGGGCATAGTGGCACATGCCTGTAGTGCCAGTAATTGGGGGGCTGAGGCAGGAGGATTACTTGAGCCCAGGAGGTGAAGCCTGCAGTGAGTTGAGATCATGCCACTGTACTCCAGCCTGGGTGACAAAGTGAGACCCTGTCCCCCCTGCAAAAAAAAAAAAAAAAAAGAAAAAAAATCTAACTTAAGGAGGAGAAATGTATTAAGGGGAACTCTTGGATTCAGAAATCAATTAATCCAATAATTCAAACAACTTCAGAGATTTTCTTTCATCTTTCCCCTGCTCCTTTTCATGTATCTTCCTGTTTGGCCTCTTCCCCTGTAGAACATCTTCCACATTGGTTGTGAAGTAGGAAGCATGGCTTTGGTAACCAAGAAATTCGTTCCCCAGCTCTTTTGGATTCAAGGGCAGAAACTTTGGGAAAGAGTCCTGCTGGTTCAGCTGGGTATTGGTTCCCACCACTGAATCAGCCATTTGGGGTAGCTCAGTATTTTTGGTAACTAGAATAATCTTATTATCAGCCAAGTTTGAGCCATGTGTCTTCCTGGAAAACCAATCAACTCTGCTCAGGGAAAAAAAAGATCAGGTTGTAATATGGCTGCTCCTGCGGCAATAATAAGGATGGATACAAGAAATGTAAATCTTAGGAAAAGAGATGCTGCGGACATACTAAAATACAAGCATATGTTGTGTATCTTTCCCTCATGGCCATCTCCTTTTCCCTTTTTGACATTATATGTTATAAACCCCCAGCATTTCTTTCCAGATGCACAATTGTCGGTGCAGCCTCCCCAAACTTATCCATGCTGCTCACCTAAGTAACTGGAAATTACCATCTTCAGAAAATATTGAGATAATTTTATGTCATAAGTATTGCAATTTGTAATTTCCTCTTAGTACATATAAAAATAAATAAATGTACTGCAAGAATTTTTATTATTGAAACTGTTTGTAAAAATTGAAAGAAATAATTTTCAATTCAATAATAATTGGTTTTTGTAGAGAGTCAAGCAGTAGACAAACAGGATTCCTTTTCAGAAAAAGAAATAAAATAAGGAGTATAAAGATTAAATTATCATTTTCATTGCTATTAGATATATGTACTAAAATGTATGTCAGTATTCTTTAGCATTTCAGCATCAAATGTATGTATCTCTCTGCAAATATTAGTTTTCTAATCCCTTGGAAGACATTATTGAAAGTTCTTTTTTAATGTGGGTTCTACCCCAAAACGATTTTATATTTGCTAAGTAGTCAATGTGTCAAACTGGATACTAAAATATATGTAATGTGAATGGAGGCAAGAAATGGGAGTAGGTAAAGATCAGGAAGAAACACAACAATTTATATGTGATTGGAAAAGGAATTGAAAACTGGCAAAGTGAGAGTGGTGGAAAGCATGAAATTGTTGCAAAACTGCTTTCTCTGTAAAGCGCTCTCTTCATGCAGTCTTGGGACAACTCTTAGTAGCAATATATGTGCATTTCAACCTGGCTATCCGCAGTTGTTATTGTCTCATTTGTGCCAAAACTGGGTCTGGTGTGTTAATTGGTTTGAGATTGAAATGGTTTTGTGTTGAAAAACCCATTTCCACCAAGGAGGAACATCCACTTTTCCTATTCTCATGGAGATAAAACATGCTTACTAGAGATGGAGCATTAAATTTTGCAAAACTCTCAGTCTAGGGTTGGTGACTACACGTCACCTTGGGGCAGGCCTTACTTCCAAGAAACATTAATAGATTGCTTCCCCATGGTCTACTCAATTAAGAAAATCTAAAGCTTACTAGCATCAGTTGCTGTGGGGAAAAGGTGTAATGAAAGGTTTTATGAACTAGAACAGGCAGTTTGAATTCCCCTTGGTTGGCAGAGCTGGTCCCTGAGAAGGAGACAGACCAATTTGTTCGCACAGGAGAATGACAGAACACTAAACCAGAAATGGGAGGGAAGAAATCCAGATTGATTCAGGACTAGAACAAGGCCTACGTGTTCATGGAAGAGGCTGGATATTGCCCCTACGTGGCTGATGGTGAGTCCTTTTGAAGATAGACACCCTGGTACCGTAGGTGGGTTTGTGGTTTGTTGGAGGTGATGGTTAATTTTATCTGTCTACATGACTAGGTTTGGGGATACCCAGGTAGCTGGTAAAACTTTATGTCTAGGTGTGTGTCTGTGAGGGTGTTTCCAGAAAAGAATATTAATTGAATTAGTAGACTGAATAAAGAAGATCCGTGGTCGCTGTTATGGGTAATAACCAATCTGTTAAGACCCCGGACAGAACAAGAACAAAAAAGGAAGAGTGAATTTTCTTTCTCTTCGAACTGCGAAATTCATCTTCTCTTCAACTTAGACATTGGAGTTCCTGATTCTCAGGCCTTCGGACGTTGGGGCTTACACCAGAGCCGCCTGCCTCACCCCCACTCCTATGTTGCCCTTGCCCCGTCCCTAGGGTCTCAGGATTTTGAACTCAGACTGAATTACACCACAGGCTTTCCTGACTCTCCAGCTTACAGATGGCAGATCGTGGAACTTTCAAGACTCTAGAGTTGTATGAGTCCATTTCCATAATAAATCTCCTCTCTCTCTCTCTTTAGTGTATATAACAAATATTTATTTATATATGATATATAATATAAATATATTTAATAATTATGTATAGTATTTATAATTACTTCTGTTTCTTTAGATAACCCTGACTAGTTCAGTGAACAACACATGTGTATCAATATACAGATCGCAACCAAAAGGGTGGATTAGGGAATTTAAGTTGCTATATGAGACACTTAAAAAAATCCATGCAGTGGCCAGGCACAGTAGCTCACACCTATAATCACAGCACTTTGGAAGGCTAAGGCAGAAAGATCACTTGAGACCAGGATTTCCAGACCAGCCTTGGCAACATAGCAAGACATAACCTCTACAAAAAATAAAAATAACTCAGATGTGATGGCTCATGCGTTTAGTCCCAGCTACTTAGGAGGCTGAGTAGGAGGATTGCTTAAGCCCAGGAGGTCGAGTCTGCAATAAGCCCTGTTCTTGTCTCTGCACTCTGGCAGATCGAGACTGTGTTTCTAAAATAACAATAATAATAATAATACTTGTACTACCTGTATTATACATGGATTGATTCTTAATTTACAAATAATCAGAAGCTATTGAGAAAAATAGAGACTTCATAGTAATAGATTAAGACTTAAACACTGTTTTGCCTCTTATAAACTAATGCAATTTGACAAATCACTTAAACTTTCTGAATTAACCTAGTGCAAGTTTACTGTGAAGACTGAATCCACTGCCAAAGGACCACACATGCATCTCAATTAAAGTACTTAGTATGGTGGATTGTGTATTCTTGTTTCCTGGTCTGTAGGTCTGTACTCTGCATGTAAATAGTCTTACTTAAGTTGTCTTTGAGCTCTGGGGCATCATAGTCTCTAAATATTGCCTGTTGAGTAAATGAAAGTATCTTCGCAATAGCAAAGAGGGCCATTCATCCTTAATATACAAATTTAATTAAATCATGATCAGTTTATTAGCTGGTGGTTAGAGATGTGCTTGTCAATATGGCTGAGCCTCAGGGCATCATTAAGAACATTTAATATTTCTGTACTATTGACACTTGGTTGCACTAGATAATAAGAACTGTACAAGATAGCATGATAGATGAACCACGTTTTATAATTTATTCTACAAAGGAAGCACACCTTAATTTTTCTGCTTTGAGGAAAAAACAAACACTTTATGAAAACATTATGAAAAACCAGAGTTCAAATATGTAGTGTTACTCTTGTGAAAAAATATTCTCAGGGATCATAAGGGGCATTTGGCACTGCCAGTCCAGTACAAGTGCTTCTCACTCCTGCTCCGTGAAAAAATATTCTCAAGCACTGCTTTTAAAACTTAAATGTATATCAGAATTATTTATTGAATATAGAAGTATCAAAGATAATGTGTTGATCAAAACAATAGCTCCTCTCCCAAACTTCTCATCTCCATCCATGATACTATCATTCTTAGCAACACTCAAGACCTTCTGTTTTCTGAAATACTCATCTTCCTTCCATTTCCTTAAATCAATTTGTCTTTATCTTCAGTTGGATAAGCCTACTTTCAGCTTTTTGTTATGTAAGCTAATACAAGTTAAGTGTAAGTTGTTTTAACTTCTTTCCTTCTTTATTTTTTCTTCCCTACTTGTCTTGCTCTCTTCTTCCTCCCTCACTCCTTCCTTCCTTCCTTCCTTCCTTCCTTCCTTGATTCCTTCCTTCCCTCCTCCTTCCTTCCTCTTTCCTTTATTATTTCTTGTCTTCCTTCCTCTGTTGAAGCTGAAAGCATCCAAAATTACTTTACTTTCAATAATTTTGTATAAGTCAACACACATTTATCAAGTTCTTTCCCTAAACCTCCATGTAATATTAACAATTCTGGGAACACAAAGAAGTAAAAAGATTCCTTGCCTTACTATGTTAATCTTTCTTTTATATCACTAAAGACCAACTTTTTTTTTCTTTTGAGACAGGATCTTGCTGTGTCACTCAGGCTACAGTGCAGTGGCATGAACTTGGCTAACTGCAGCCTCGATGTTATGGGTTCAAGTGATCCTAATGCCTCAGCCTCCCAAGTAGCTGGGACTACAGGCACATAGCACCATGCCTGGTTATTTTATCTTTTTGTAGAGACAGGGTCTCCCTAGGTTGCTCAGGCTGGTCGCAAACTTCTGGTCTCAAGCATTCCTCTCGCTTCAGCTTCCCAAAGCACTGGGATTACAGACCTGAGCCATCACACCTGACCACCAAAGGCCAACTTTTGCCTTTAATGAGTTTTGTGAGTTTGTGTGTATATGGGATGACTCTTTTTTGATTCATTTTTTCATTTTCACTTCATAGCAATCCTAGAAAGTCTACTAGATCTAGTGAATTGTATTCCCTTTTAAAGATAAGGAGCCCAAGGCCAAGATGCTTTAAGGCTACAGTAATAATGGCAGATTTGGAAGTGATGCCAAAACACATTGTCTTCCACCATGTCAACACTTCAGGAGTTGGATGTTAGGTGACTTGACATATAATAAAAAACTCAGATTAGATGTATTTTTTTAAGAGATGGGGTCTTGCTTTGTCACCTAGGCTGGAGTTCAAGTGGTATGATCATAGCTCATTGCAACTTCAACCTCCTGGGCTCAGGTAATCCTCCTGCCTCATGCTCTCATCCTGCCAAATAACTGGGACTACAGATGTATGCCACCATGCAGGATGAATTTTCTTTTTTAATTTTTATTGTCTGTAGAGATCAGATCTCACTTTGTTACCTAGGCTGGTCTTGAACTCCTGGATTCAAGCTATCCTCCTGCCTTGTTCACCCGAAGTGCTGGGATTACAGGCACGAACCACTGCACCTGACTGTTTTGTTTTCAGGGTTTTTTTTTTTTTTTTTTTGCTATATCTAGCTGTTGGTCATCATTATTGTTACTGTTACAGGATCTTTGGGGTGAGGCTTTTCCAGATGGAAACCTCTGTGGCCAGTGGTGCTCTTGCTTGAGTTTTGCTTGGGTCTTTTGGGCTTGTTCTGCCCACTCAACCTGGCAGTCTATGTGTGGTTCGCACTACTGGCCTGGATCCCACACCTGCCAGGGGCGAGCAGAGTGGTGAGGGGTGTGTGAAAAGTGAGTGTGGGGTCTGGCCACTGCACACAGCCAGGCACACTGGCTGTGGCAGGACAGGAAGCTCCAGGAGCTGATCCAGGTGCTAGCTCCCTGTGAGGCTGTGGCTGAACCGGGCATACCACAAGCAGCTTCCACAGCTGGCATCAGGGAACATGGTGATGCCAGAAACCACAGAGCCCCAAAGAGGGTGTCACAGCCCTGGCTTGGGAAGCTCCTAGGTCTGGGCTCCCCATAGGGCTTCAGCTCGTCTCTTATTTTTCCTTCTCTCCTTCTTGTCACCCACAACATGATGAACAAGGAGCATGTTTTAGCCCTGCTTGTGTTACAGCTCTTTTAGCCCTGCCATTCAATGGGTCCCAAATTATTGTCCTGTGTTCAGGAATAATGAGGTATGCAGACAACTGAAGGGTTAGCAAGGCAAAGAAAAACTTTATTGAGTGACAGAACAGCTCAGAGGAGACCTACATTGGGTAACTCCTCTCTGCAGGCAGGGTGGCCAGATGAGTGTTTAGCTCTTGGAAGAGAGGAGACACTAGAGTGCATAGCTCCTCTCTACAGCTGGCAGTCCCAACATCTGCTCAGCTCTCAGCAGAGAGGAGACCCTGGATTGGGTAGCTCCTCTCTGCAGCTCGTTGTGTCGGTCCTCATTTTTTGAGTCTGGCTGAGTTCAGGGTTTTTATGAGCTTCAGAGGAGAGGAAGTATGTGCTGATTGGTCCATGGGTGGCCATGGGTGGGCCTGGAAAAAGTACCATAAGTTTCCATTCCAGTTTGTGGTACTGGCAGCCTGGCCCCCAGGCTTCAGGCCTTGAAGTTGGGGCTTCACCAGGGACCTGCCCTTTTCTGCCCAGGAGCCTGTCTGCCTCTTGCCACTGTTCATGGCACCCAGGCTATTTATGCTGAGGAGCACGTGCAGGCCAGCACCGAACTGTCCTCAGTCCTGCCTTGGCCTTCCTCCTGGTACTGCTCAGTGCCCAAAGTCTGGAGCAGTATGAGACAGCAGGGCTGGCATGTCAGCATTCTCCCAAGTGTGCACACACCCAGATAGGTTGCAACAGCACCTGGGCTCAACCTCAACTCTGCTCCGAGATTGAAGCGGGAGCTGGGAGGAGGAGAGGCCAAGAAGCAGGAGCAAGACACTTCCAAGCCTGCAGGGGTCGGACCCTGCAGGTTTCCCAGACCCCTGAGAGTGCAGTGATGCAAGTGTCTGCAGTTGCAGCTTGGACGGCTCCCACTGTGGCTGGGAGGGAGGGTCTCCTGCCTGCTCCTGGCCCCCAAGAGCACAGGGATGCCCAGGTCCAGAGCCATGGCTGGGCAGCTGCAGCTGCACCTGCGGAGTGCGAGGCTCCCACCCCGCCATTTCAGTAGGGGCGGGGCTTCTGCCTGGTCCTAGGTCCTGCTGGCTCTTTGGATTGTGCAGCCCCGACTGCGCCTTTGCCCCTGCAGCTGGTGTCATGGCAGCGGCTGCCCCAGAGCGGCCACCACTATCATTACTACATCCCTAAGTGATATGGTTTAGCTGTGTTCCCACCCAAATTTCACCTGGAATTGTAATAATCCCCACATGTCAAGGGCAGGGACAGGTGGACATAATCGAATCATCAGGGTGGTTTACCCCATACTGTTCTTGTGGTAGAGAATAAGTCTTACAAGGTCTAATGATTTTATAAACAGGAGTTCCCGTGCACAAGCTCTCTCTTGCCTACTTCCATGTAAGACATGTCTAACTTTCCCTTCAGTTTCCACCGTGATTGTGAGGCCTCCCTAGCCATGTGGAATTGTGAGTCAAGTAAACTTCTTTCCTTTATAAATTACCCAGTCTCAGGTATGTCTTTATTAGCAGCATAAGAACAGACTAATATACTCAGCTTCCACCTTTCTAGTCCAATATATCAGTTGTGACACAATGTAACTACATGGTAAAAATGTACCTTTCACAAATCAGCCCACATTCTTTATCCTAATCTTTTCCCACAGGCTGTATGCTCCTACTTGTGGTCTGCTGTGGCCTCTACCTCTCCTGAACCATTAAATCTCTGGCAGAATTAGATTTGTTTTCAATATTTGTTGATTAACTGTTTGAATAAAAAAAATTTGCTTGGCTAAAATCTTACCCCTAAGTCACACAGCTAACATGTAGCAAAGCTGGGATACAAATCCATGTCCATCAAACTCCAATGAACATTATGTTTTATTTTGAAGAGAATAAAACAGGATACCTAAGAATTGTCTCTTCAGATAATGATGGCAGATTATTGCAGATATTGATTACTTAACTCCCTCTATTGTTAAGAAACTCCCTCTATTACACCCCCAAACAAAAACCTTCAATGCCCGTATACAGCCTAATGCAGAAATGAAGGTCTCAGAATAGAATAAAGTCTGTTGATGTGTGGGTATGGATTTCTCCACTTCCCATTTTTCCCCATCTACCTCCTTGTCATTATTTAGTTAAATTTCTGTTCCTTAGTAAAGCCTCTCTTCACCCACCTTAACTAGGTCATGTCTACAGACCAAGATTCATAAAATGTGTTGTCATACCATGACGCTGACCATGCCTTATTGAATTTATTTGTATAATATTTATTTTTGCTGGGAAATTTTAAGCCTTTAAAAGACATAGGATGTATTTATCCTCTTTGCTATTATTGCCCAGTATGTATCCTTGTTTTCAGTATATAACAGGTACTCACACACACACACAAATGTGCTGATGAGGAGAGGGTTGCCTACAGAAGAAGGAAGCACTGCTTTCCCTCTTCTTCCAGTTAACAAAGGCCCCAAAACCAAACATATTAGAGCACACACACACGAAAACACACACAAATACAGAAGCTCAACAGACAGTACATATTAATTAATGGCAAAAGTTGCCCTTAGGTGATTGTATTTGTCTTCTAGGGTTGCCATAACAAAATATGGTAGACTGGGTAGCTTAAACAATAGAAATTAAGGTACAAAATTAAAGTGCCAGCAGGATTGGCTTTTCCTGAAGTCTCTTTCCTTGTCTTGCAAATGGCAGCTTTCTGACTGCCTGTCCTGATACAGCCTTTCCCCTGGGTACATGCAGCCCTGATTTCTCTGTTATATTGGATCAGGGCCCCACCCTTATGACTTCATTTAACCTTAATTACCTCCTTAAGAGCCCTATCTCAAACAGCAATCACGCTGAGGGTTAGGAAGCTCCACCCAGTCAACAAGAATTTCAGAAGGACACAATTCAGGCCAGGCACAGTGGCTCACGCATATAATCCTAGCACTTTGGGAGGCCAAGGCAGGCAGATTGCTTGAGCTCAAGAGTTTGAGATCAGTTTGGCCAACATGGCAAAACTGCATGTCTACTAAAAATACAAAAAATTAGCTGGGCGTGGTGTCGCACACCTGTAATCCCAGCTACTTGGGAGGCTAAGGCGCAAGAATCGCTTGAACCCCAGAGGTGGAGGTTGGAGGTTGCAGTGAGCTGGGCTTGCACCACTTAACTCCAACCTGGGCAAGAGTGAGACTCTGTCTCATAAAAAAAGAAAAAAAAAAAAAAAGAAAAGGACAAAATTCAATCTATGATAGTGACATAAAGAGATTTTTTTTAATACCCATGCTATTCTTGATCTCTGTATATGCAAAATATGAAAGTGTAGCCAATTTTGAAGAATGAGATGCTGTTTGAAGAATAAGATGCTGTTTATACAAACATGTACTTAAAATATCAGTATCACAGAATCTCCCTTGAATCATCTCCTATAGATGTGCAACAGGCAACTGGAAAATGCCATACAGAAGAATTGGTAATCCAAAACTTTATTTATTAAGAAAATCTTCCACACTTTATTGGTGTGGTACCACATTTGCTGTAATTGTCTAATATCAGCTTACATATAGTTAATCGCTTTTATTTCCACTAACAAAATTGTAACATGATCGTAAAATGCCGAGCAAGCACATGAAAAATGGGAATAAAAAACCTTGCTTAAGAAAGAATGGGCTATTTTACTTGTAAAATAAAACATTTATTCATTGTACCCATTCTGCATTTTAAATGTAATACTTGCAGACTGAGAAGCAAACTTATAGAATAAAAGAAAATGCTGGTTCACATAGATGGCTATGCTATATTGGATTCCCTAGTTGTTTCTTTAATGTATTATTGAGGAATTTATTTAACAACCATACTTACAATATTATATAATACAATAATATTTATCAATTTTAGTGCAGTTTTTTTTCTATAAGCCAAGCACTTTTTTTTTAAAAAAAAACCCATGGAATAGATACTAATGTTGTTCCTGTTTTACAGGAGAGTAATCCAAGTTCAAATACTTTAAAAGGTTTCCCTGAGTTACCTAGCTGGCATGTGAAGCTGGGATACAAATATAGATCCATCAGACTCCAGTGCACACACACAATCCCTCCTGCTATACATCCTCACTTTTCTGCTGCTTGTTTTTTCTCCTCTTCTAAATTCCATAAAACTTCTTGTTTACTTTTTAAAAAAGTATATTTCTTAAAAGTTTTCCTCCAAATAATTAAAAGAATTCAAAGGATTCAAAGGCATCTCTTCTTATTTTTATATAGTCAGAGAGGTAAGTTCCCTAGTCATAGTATCTATCATTTCTAACATTTCTAAATCTAGACCAGGTTCACTATGGCGGAGATTTTTAAAGCTCACTAAATATCCAAGAGCTTCTTACACTCCCCTGACGCTTGCGTTTGGTTTTGGTCACATATCTTGGTCTGACCAGTGGCCTGCCAGCGGCTATCACCATTGTTTTTGAGGAAGTGAAGTCTCTAGGCATGCTCCATCTCTCTGTCGTTCAGTGACCACCATGCACGCAGGTAGGAAAGGCATAAGACAGTAGCATAAGAAATCCCTAAATAAATATTTAAAGTTTACCTGGAAATCCACTAAAAATGTAGCAGAATTAGTGTGGGTAAAAAATAAACTTCTTTTTATTTTTCTTATTTAGAGTAGTCTGATTAATGCAGGCATAGGAAGAGACTTAATAAACGCAAATCGTGATTGATCCAAAATCCTGAAGTTAAAGCGAAGTCAGTGGACATTCAGTTTGGAGTATCAGAAAACCTGACCATAAATTACTTAAACGGTAGGCAATTTGTTATCTCATATACAAATATATGCTGGAGGTGGATTATTCTAGGATAGTAGCTCAGTGATATGTCTGCGGCAGCTCCAAGGATGCATAACATTATAAACGTTAGAAGAAAAAGAATTTATATCATAAATTTCCCACCCTAGGAAAACAACCCTTTGTATTTAATTGCCCAGCATTGTATTAAATCCTTCTTCCTAAACCAATTATCACAATTGAATTGGACATAATGGGATTGGTTCCCTAGTCAAATTAATATTCATTACCCAGGGCTGAAAGAGCCTGTGAAATGAATGGTTGTCCAACTCTTGAATAAACTCAGAATTCTGCTAGCGAGGAAAAAGCAATACCGTCTACTGAGTAGACAATAAAAAGATGTTGAGAGAGTGAAAATGTTCTCTCAACATTATGCATCCAATTTCAAGTGCAATTTTAAGTTAAAAATATGGCTAAGGTTATTTTATATTTAAACTTGATTTTTTGCCAGGTGACCAATGTTTTACGGTAGCTTGAAACATATTATTCTTGAGTTTATTAACCCAACAGAAGAGTAGAAATTCTTTCAATGGGAGTAAAAATTTCTCACAAATACTCAACTCTTAACTCAGTTTCTTTTTATGTCATAAGTGGATCCCACTCTTGGGTTACTGGTTTTAAAATTTTATTTTTATTTATCCTACCTAACTTTAAACTAGTTGTGCTGGCATCAGGTAGATAATACCAGTATTTTTTAAAAAAAATATTCACCTTGGAGTGCTACAGCTTGTGGGTGTTGTCAAGCAGGAGTTCATTTAGGATTAAACGTGGATTCTCCTCACTGTCCTATAGGCTTTACAGCCAGGCATTAAGCAAACTTGGCTAGAGGAGATATTTTAAATTTAATAAAAATAATATTTGCTTACTGTGAACTCAAGTATAATTGCACATTATAAACATGTAACAGAAGCTCCACAAAGGAAACATTACTATATATGCGAAGGGTGGTCAGGAGCTAAATTAAGGAATTCTACTGTCTAGCTCCACATTTCATCATTTTCTGAGATGATTTCTAAGAGAATCCACTCTCCAAGTCCCCAGTGCATATGCTTTTTGAGAATTCGGATGATCATCTCCACCTCCCTACACTATGAATTTAAATGATTAGTGCTAATGTGCACACACAAGCAGGTGAGTTCTTGGCTCTTCAGAGTCACTGCAGCGAGGAGTTGAATGATGTGTGAAATGAAAAATCCTATCCAAAGCTCAGAGGGAGTTGAGAGAGGACTGTGCTGTGGGTTCCAGGCAGCCCGGGTTAGCATCAGTGAGAATCACATTGGTGCGTAATAAAAGCTCCCAAGCCTCCCACCACTCTGCGTGTGGGCAGGTGAGTGTGCTTTAATGAGCTATTTTATGCCTGTCCTTGTCTCAGTACATCTCTCTTATCTCTCCAGCTACCCAGAGTTGTAACAATTAATAGTCTCTATCACAAAGTGAAGTGTTAGGTGAGAAAATTACCTGGACTACTTGAGCTAAATGATTCAAACTACCTCTATTTTCCAGAGATATTAAGGGGAAAGAAGGACGAAATTGAAAGAAGGAGTTGGTCCTTAGAAATATTAACTTCAGTTCTTTACTGTGGGTGTTTAAGGGATCAAAGGTCTACGCTTAGATGTATCACATGCTGCTCTTTATTAGCCTGTGCAAAATAAAATAAAAATATTAAGTTAACCTCATATACACAGGCACACCCTGTATATAATAACAAAAATGATAATAAAACATACTCCTGCACAATGAGATAACAAGTAAAAATGTACAATAGTATCGCCTCAACCACAGTGTCACTTTCCAAGGCTTCCGTCACTTGTCGGCCACCAGAGTCTGAAAATCAAATGGAAAATTCCAGAATTAAGTAATTCCTAGGTATTAAATTGAGAGCTGTTCTGAGTATTGCGATGAAATCTCGGGATGTTCTAGAATGTTAATCTTCTTTGTCCAGCCTCTCCATATTGTCTATGCTGCCTTCCTGTTAGTCATTTAGCAGCCATCTGGGTTATCAGGTTTACAGATCACAAGAAGACGGAAGAGAGCAGAACAATAAGACATTTTCAGAGACAGAGAGAGACAGGGAGAGAGATCACGTTCACATAGCTTTTACTGGAGTGTCAAATTTTAATTGTTCTATTTTACTATTAGTTATTGTTAACCCCTTACTGTGCCTAATTTATAAATTAAACTTGATTGTAGGTATAGATGCATAGGAAAAATCACAGTATATATAGGGTTTGGTACTATCTGAGGTCTGTCATCCTCTGAGAGTCTAGAAACATATTTTCCATAGATAAGAAAAGACTACTTTACAAAAGTACCTAAGCTCTTTGTAAAATGTGAAGATTTTGAATTAACTTGTGACAAGTATTAAGTGACAAGTTTTCCAGGATTGGCTGGCTGAGTCTAGAGGGACTGGGGTTTGTAATAGACAAACAAACCAAAACAACTGAATTCAAGGTGGACCCTCTTAATCTCAGAAGAGATTAATCTCAGATCTTCATTAGATCTGACTTGTAACATTACAAGCAAAAATTAATTTGTTCGTTTCACTACATCCCCAAATTGAACCACCAACTATCACACAAAAGTTTCCTTGGAGCACAGAAAATCTGATTTTTAATTTTGACAGTTACCCATTCATTTCGGTGTGTATTTGAGAAAAATATAACTTGGGAACAAACATGTGGTCCTCTGAACACTATTCCTTAGGAGGAGACTAACTTAGAAACATATCATACAGGCCGGGCACGGTGGCTCACGCCTGTAATACCAGCACTTTGGGAGGCCGAGGCGGGTGGATCACAAGGTCAGGAGTTCAACCAATATGATGAAACACCATCTCTACTTAAAATACAAAAATTACCCTGGCATGGTGGCATGCACCTGTAATCTCAGCTACTCAGGAGGCTGCCGGGATGCGGAGGTTGCAGTGAGCCAAGATCACACCACTGAACTCCAGCCTGGGTGACTGTTTCAAAAAAAAAAAAAAAAAAAAGAGAGAGGAAGGAAAGGAAAGAAAGGAAAGGAAAGGAAAGGAAAGGAAAGGAAAGGAAACGAAAGGAAACGAAAGGAAACGAAAGGAAAGGAAAGGAAAGGAAAGGAAAGGAAAGGAAACGAAAGGAAAGGAAGAAGAGAAACAAAGAAATACAGGCTGGTTGCAGTGGTTCACACCTGTAATCCCAGCACTTTGGAAGACCGAGGCGGGTGGATCACAGGGTCAGGAGATCAAGACCATCCTGCTACCATGGTGAAACCCCATCTCTACTAAAAATACAAAAAAGTAAGCCGGGCATGATGGCACGTGCCTGTAGTACCAGCTACTCAGGAGGCTGAGGCAGGAGAATGACATGAACCCAGGAGGCGGAGCTTGCAGTGAGCCGAGATCCCACCACTGCATTCCAGCCTGGGTGACAGCGAGACTCCATCTCAAAATAAATAAATAAATAAATAAAATGAGTAAATAAATAAATAAGTATACCATATGGCAAAACCAGTGAAAGCAATACCTAAATGACAAATTCAGGAAGCACTGAGATACAGCAATGGCAAGGGCTTAAAGGGTTTTAAGTAAAGAAGTATTACAATTCTTAAACATTTTTCTAAAATTAAAAACATGTTTAGCCTTCTTTTCAAGTGATTTTCTCCCCTCTAACCTGCACATTATCACCGTCATTCCACCATTAACCCTGATTTTATGTCATTTTATTCAGCACCACCATCATAATAGCTCAATTTCTCAAGTAGTTAGCACGTGTGAGGCAGCAAGGCATTAAGTGCTTTAAATGCACTATTCCGCTGAATCTTTACAACAATTCTGTAGGAGACACTATAATTATTCCCATTTTCCAGATGAAGAAACTGAAGCTTTGAGAAGCTACCCCTAAATCTAATTTGTTTTTGAAGCTTATTTTTTTCCTTCTGAAATTCCCACCTCATTACCTATATCTCTTATATATTAATGGTGTAATTAAGAGTATCATAATAAGGGCAAAGACTTACTGACCACTCATATGTTTAGGACACTGGTTTAAATGGTTACAAAGATTGCCTTATTTAGTACTCACAAGAACCCCTCACATAGATACTAATATTATCTTTGCTTCACAGACGTAAGAATGGAAGTAGAGAGAAGTTAAACAACTTTTCCAGCGTTACATAGCTATGGATTGTAAGAACTAGGGTTTGATTGCAGGCAGCCTGGCCTCTGAATATACTTCCAAGAAAAGGTGTTTGCACTCATCCTTAGTCGTGCCTGTGGGGTGGGACAAACAGAGAGTGCACCAGAGTCAGGATTAATCAGTCAGGTTGTCCTGGGGATGCTTGCCTGTGAAAGCCTAGACAGAGTTGTTAAATCATAAAATCTTTGTTTCTGTTCCACGTTTTTATCACATGTGCTAGGTTTACTTGTAGGAAAGAGAGGAGAAAAAAAGAGCAATGAGAGGGCAAGAAATAGGGAGAAGAAAGAAAGAGAAAAAGATAATTGAAGCAGAGCAAGTTAAATTGATATTACTCTCCACTTATGTCTCAAGTCTTGAATACATTTGGAGATGTACAAATTAAAAAGTTTTTCAAAGACCTTCTTGGCTAAATTGACCTCAGTGGTCTGAGACATTCCAAAGCAACGGTGGACTCTGTCACAGTACCTCTAAAGACAAATCTGCTTAATAAGTTGAACTCTTCAGTTACAGATAGCTAGAAGCCAAATTATGTTCACAATGCCCTTTAAAAATTCCTCCATTCTCCGATTCAGCAATCAGGTTAATCTTATGAATATAAACAAGAACCGACATGATTAAACTGTTTTACATAAAATTTATTAATCTAGTACCAAAGGGATGTAGACTTTCTGTAAAGTGCTTTCTGAAGACTTCTTTGTTCAAACTATTTAATATTTTGTCTCTAAAAATTTCAGTGTTATTTATTTATGGTAAGAGAATCCAAATGTTTTATAATGCAAAACATGTGATGAATTTAACATGGTGATATAAAATAATTAATTTAAATTATTAGTTGAAAAATTTCAGAGACTAAGAGTGGCAACCAAATAATCTGTAGGTGCATTCTTTACTTAGTTTCATGGGGGCAGTTCCATATTTTCCTTTTACAGGTTAGCAAAGAAACATTTGTTTTTCCATTCAACCAACATCTCTAGCAAATCAAAAAGTCATGCAATCTTTAGCTTGACTTCTTGAGTTAGGCTATTTCTATGTTCCTTGACAAATAAGACGAGATAAGTAATGACTTTTAAAACTATTAAATATACCAAAATACAGTGATAACACCTATAAAATTTATTAAAAATAAATTATGCAGCTTTTAGTCTGTAGGAAGTGGCATTCTGACAAAACAGAATGCCACTTCTATCTAAGGCTTCAGGCAACCTGGCTATAGTTTTCCTTAGGCTGATTGGAAATAGCAATTATAGAAAATCTGATCAGTGCAATTGCTTAAAGTGGATCAACTGCATACAGAAGTCCTAAGGAAGAGATGACATATTTAATTACACAGCAAACACTCATTAGCTGAGCTTTTAGGAAAATAATGATAGCTAGGTACAGAAAAACAGACATTATAATATTTATAAGAAGAAGCATGGTAATAGTGACAGTTGATAGAAAGAAAGGCAGCCACTGTAGTATCTAGGCTTTTCTTGCCTTAAATTTTACAACACAGAGAGAAAGATGAAATTAATAACCCCACATTAAAGGGGATTCAAATAAGGCTAAGAGAATTCATGATTTTCACCCAATATTATCCAGCTGATAAGTAACAGAGACAAGATTGCAACCCAGGTCTTTATGTCGTCCAGGTCTGTTCTCTGAATTGCTGGGTTTGACTTTCTACCAGCACCATGGAAGGAATGGTGAGAATATAGATAATGGAATATATGATATTGTGCAGATTTTCCATCAATGATAGTCAAGTAAAATTTATACACATGATAAACTCCAAAAATATATTAATTTCTCTTTAATTCAGTATGACTATGAGACTGCACAAATGGAACATAGCAGTTACATTTAATGAGAAAAGCCTTAGTATTTATGACATTTCCCTGCTCCTGGTCTGAAAGGTGGGTGACATTTTGGATAGAGAACATGAGGAAGTCATTGCTGACTAAGAAGAGATCCTAAAACAAGATATAAAGTAAAATATACACTTGTATTGTCCGTTAGAGTTAAAAGAAAATATGTACTATATTTTATCCAATCTTTACCCAATTCCTCAAGAGTAGGTGAGCTGGAGATTATGATCTTGATTTTAAAGATAACATTTTGAGGCTCAGTGAGGTTTGATTAGTGGAAAAGCCTGAATGGGGACTTAACTTTTCTGCTGACCAGCAGACTTTCTAGTATATTATCATCCAAGGCAGTAGAATAAGCATGCTGTGTGTGGTGAGGGATAACAGATGAGGGTGGGTGGTTAAGAAAAAAAGATCATGGTCATTGATGAGAGCAGAGGGAGGTGAATATGGATATACAAATGAAGCCAGATAATGAAAAATTGCATAGAGTACATGTAGGAGTTTAAATGTGGTTGAGATACAAAGAGAGGTAGTGTGGTTTGTCGAGTATAGGAGGAAACATCTCCTATTGAGTTTGGAGTCATGCAAACCTAGGGTGAATAGGATAAACTATCTTACTTCTCTAGCCTGGAGGTTCCTTATCCTTAAAGCAAGACTAGTAATACCTCTGTGACTAGGGATTTGTGGTGACAATAAAAGATTTATTTCATAATGTATGTAAGATGTATATGACAAGCTCTCCATGGAAAACAGTGATTGTGATTATAACTATGAATGAAGTGAAATGAAAACTGTGTTTGAAGCTGCTTAACCAGAAAGCTGTGTGGGAAAGTAGAGAACAATGAGACCTGGAGTCAAGGGGCAAAAAACCATGCAACATTATTTTTATATATAAAACCCTACCAACCTCCATGAAATTCTTTACTGGTTTCCAGTTTCACTTGGAATAAAATTCAAATTCTAAAGTCCTTCTTAAAAACACATGCATAAGGTGACTACTGCATGTCTCTTGAGGCCTTTTTATGTTCTTTAATCTCCAGATACACTGGGGTTATTTAATGTCTTGCTAAATCAGTCTTCCTAGAATATCATTTTCCCAACTCATCGCTTGGCCTCAACTTAAAGGTTATATCAGTAAGCCTCCTCTGACCTATTGTCCTATCGCATTTCATTAATTAATTACTAATGTTTAAAATTTTATATATATATATGTTTGTATTTAGGCAATTGAATTATTGACAAGGAAATAGATAAGTAATGTATGAATTAAGCTGAACTGAAGTTCTCTGAAGTATAGTACTCTGGACAATATAAAGAAGAAAAAGGAGAAGACCCTCTCCAGGGAGATGTTCAGCATGCCCAAAGTAGAGTCATATATGTTACATTTAGAGATATCAACACAAGTAATGCCAGATGCGATCATAGTGATTACTCGCCACACTAAAGGGAATTTTAAAAATCTCTAAGTGCTAGAGTTGAAGAGGGCATGAGGCAATTGGCTATTCTAAGAGCTCTAGAGGAAAGCATCAAGGATTTTACCATTTAGAAACATGAGAAGTCTAAATAATATTACAAGTTTTCTCCAAGCTGAAGAAGTTTTGGTTTTAAGCTCTTCAAGCCTGTGGATTAATGGTGTGTGAGTGTGAGCCTGCATGTGTGTTGAGTGTGTATTTCATCTTCTGTGCTTTTTTGTGTATCTGTGGTTTGTTTTGAATGTTTTTTGGTGAAAGTCGTATGTGTGACAGTGAAGTCAACAAGTTGATAGCAATGGGAAATATGCCACTTGATGGAGGTCATTTCATTGCATGTGGCTTCAGTCTTATATCCCCAGGCTCTGTCACAGCAACTTCACTAGAGTATCAAGGGTTAGATTGTAGAGGTCTTCTATGTCCAACTAAAAATGTCCCTTGCAAATAATTCATTTGTTGAAGACGACTATCATATTAAACCCAAAATAAATTTTAAAAAGATTGCTCAATAAAATAAAACAAATTTTGATCCAATATAATATTCCAAGAGGCATCTAGTTGGTTATTTATGTATTTTCATTAGATAGATACCATACTTACGTTATGGAAAAGGTGAGTAAGAAATAGACCTGACAGGTTATTATTATTTAAGAGATGTAATAAACCTGAATGTCTTTATGAAATTTGATTAACATTTTTCCTAAAGTTAGAGACATAGTGGTCTACTTCATCAATTTCAACCATTTTTGTTTTAATTATTGACAAGAAGTACAAATGTAGAAGACAAGTATCCCACTGTGCCCATGGGTCTGGCATCACTGAAAAATAGCAAAGATGTCACCAATTGACTAGTGGAAAGAAAAAAATACATTTAACAATGTCATAACAAAAGAATCCTGAAATCTGACAGCATTGGGAAGACTTATGAAACAAAGAGTGAGTATAATTTTGAAATTTCATTTCCTAAGGAATTCTTTCAAAATCAGCCATGAACGCTGGTTTTTGGAGATCGTCAAGGTAGGAGCAGATCTAGAAGGAACCAAAAGTCAAGATCAGACTGACAAAGGAATGTTTCTAGACCCCGTTGCTGTCCAGGACAACAATTTATGCCTTCTTTAAATATACTTTCCCTGATCACCTATTCTAAATAAGAAATATCATTTACCTTCGTCATACCCCATCACTCCTTCTGTTATTTGTTACGTTTGAAATTACATTGTTTATATGTTTGTTCATTTAGTTATACAAGTCATACAATAGTGCCTAACACATAGTAGGCTCTAAAAAAATTTACTGTAAATGAAGTGAAACAAGATAAGAAAACACAAGGAAGATGGAAAGGCCATGGCAGTATAACATGTTAGTTACCTGCTCAGAATTTATTTGATTTTTTTCTCCCATAGCTTAAAACATTTTGTAATATAATTATAGGAAAATACAGTAATTAAAACATTTAAAATAAAAAAGTGCTGCATTCATTCATTAAAGGATTATGTTGATTATCATCTTTCATTATAATTATAGCACTGTGTCTTCAAATCAGAATTAGATGGAGTAACTGTGAATATCAACATGGTTTTATCCTTGGAGGAAGATTTTTTTTTTTACTTTTATGTATTATCATTTACGTATACTTTTTTTTTCTTCTGGGGTGGAATTTCATTCTTGTTGTCCAGACTGGAGTGCAATGGCGCGATCTCAGTTCACTGTAACTTCCACCTCCCAGGTTCAAGCAATTCTCCTGCCTCAGCCTCCCTAGATGCTGGGATTACAGGCATGTACCACCAAGCCCAGCTACTTTCAATTATTTATTCCTGTGTTAATATTTATAGAGTGGCTAGTGTCCATCATTTCCCCAGAACGTTCCATAAAAGACATAGATAGGTCCTGCCTTCTAGGGATTTAAAATCTAGTAGGCAAAAAGATAAGGAAACCAACATACACCAGTGCAATATGGCAATAAAGTTAAGCACAGTGAACTATGGGAGCACAGACAAGCAGATCCTGACCTGGCAGAGGTGGTCAGAAAAGGCTGACCAGAGAAAGATGGATGGACAATAAAAGGTAGAGTTTAGGTCATGCTGAAGGAGTAATTTCAATAGGAAACAGAGAAATTCATCCTGTTGGTATGACTAGGCAGAATTTATTTAGGAATTATGGGAGATAAAGATGGAGGGGCAGGCAAGTCATATCGCAAGAGTCTTTCATACCATACACACTACAGATAACATACATTAAAAAGCTATTTTCTGTCCAATATGACTGAAACTGAAACTTCCTTTCATACCACAGGAAACAATAACTTGCAAGAAGATGAGCTGGCTATGTGAGAAGTAAGGCTGGGATCTCCAGAGACACAGGCAAACAGGATGAATACATGAAGACACTTATTATATAAATCAGAGGTAGAAAAGTCCCACAACCTGCTGCCTGCAAGCTAGAAACCCAGGAAAGCTCGTGGTATAATTCAGTCTGAGTCCAAGGGCCTGAGAACCAGGAACACCAACATTGGCAGACAGGAGAAGATGGATGTCCAAGTTCAAAGAGAGAAAGTGAATTTGCCCTCTTATTTCTTTTGTTCTATTTGAGTCCTCAAAATATTGGATGATGCACAACCAATGGTACATCTTCTTTATTCAGTCTACTGATTCAAGTGGCAACCTCTTCTGAAGATACCCTCACAAACACACTCAAGTGTAATGTTTTACGGGATATCTGGTCATCCCTTAACCCAGTCAAGTAGACATATAAATTAACCATCACAGCCACCAATGTTCTCATATTTACAGATTCAGAAATTTAATTTGTTTAATTCATCCAGAGTTCTGGAGAGTTCAGAGTGACAAAATTCATAAGAGGCAGTTACTATTATGTCCAAGTATAAAAGAAAACTTAAATCAACTTGTCAGTCCATTTTCTCCTGGGCAACAGCCTAGAAAATGGACAAGAATGGGATAATCTTATTAAAAATATATTAAAAATAAGTTGTTATAATAAACCCATTCAACTGTGGAGAGAAAAAAAACAGAAAATTAATTATGTGCATGGTCAGAGTCACTCAAAAGGACTAAAAATAAATTCATGTTATTTATTGTCCTTTGAATCTCCTTTTCTAAATCTTTACATTTCATACTTTAAAAAATAGTTTTTCTTTAGATTATTTATAGTAAGTTTCACTGCACTTGGCATTCAAAAGACTCTATGAGGATGTATTTTTTTTTAAATAAAAAGGTTTTTAGATTATAAATGTGGTACAGAAGTCTTGTAAAAATTTTACTAAATATGTAAAGATAAAGGTGAAATCAAATTTTAGCCCATCCCTTAAATATAAACTCTATTGATATTTTATTAGAAATACTCATCTTTTTGCACACATGCTATACAAATAAATATATATTGCTTTGTAAGTCTATTTTTGATTTAATGATAAACCAAGCATCTAGTTGCATCAATAAATGTTGTTTGCTTGTTTTTTTTTTTTTTTTTTTAAGACAGAGTTTCCCTCTTGTTGCTCAGGCTGGAGTGCAATGGTACAATCTTGGCTCACTGCAACCTCCGCCTCTCGGGTTTAAGCGATTCTCCTGCCTTAGCCTCCCGAGTAGCTGGGATTGCAGGCATGTACCACTACGCCCAGCTAATTTTGTATTTTTAGTAAAGACGGGGTTTCTACATGTTGGTCAGGCTGGTCTTGAACTCCTTACCTCAGGTGATCCACCAGCCTTGGCCTCTCAAAGTGCTGGGATTACAAGCATGAGCCACCATGCCCAGCCAATAAGTGTATATCTTGTATACTGTCATACTCATATTTTATATATTCAAAGCCCTTTATTGGAAATTCAGATGATATCTATGACTATTTATTTTAACAATGAATATTATTAGAAGATATATTCTTGCATGTGTATATATGTCCTCTTCACTTGTTTATTTTTTCATAGAATAAGGTACTAGAAATAGAATTTATGTGTTAAAGGCATGCTTATTCTGCAGATTGGGATTAAATATGAACTTTTTTTGCTCTCCAGAATTTATCTTTTATGCAACAATTTTACCATACTCTAATCAAATTTATATTAATATTGTTGTCAATGATTTCTCATATCTCATATATATAAAATCCTTAATTACTAGCTAGGCTGAATACCTCTTATTCTTACTAATCCTTTGGTTTTCATTTTTAACTGAAAAGTTATTCTTTTTAACTGAAAAATGAAAATCAAAGGATTGGTAAGAATAAGAGGTATTTTTCAATACTTATATTGAGATGCTAGCTTTTGTTTTTTTATTAGTAAGTGATGAATTCCATTAATACAATTAATATTGGTCACTGCTGTGTACCAGACACTATTCTAGGCATCTAAAATATAGCAACAAGGAGAAAAGACAAAATGCTTTCACCAGCACCAAAAATAAATAAAATAAATTATACACACACACATACATACATATATAACATATATAATACATACCTGCACATGTACTCTGTCTTTTCTCCACTGCAGCTTAAACACAAGAAAAATATTTCTCTCACAGTTTTCAGTGATATATAATAAACTACTTTTTAAGCTAGATGCCTCAATGATATTTCAATATATAGAGTATGGTCTGATTTCTATTACTTTTCCTTTTCAGAGGGTGATTTTCCCTCCTAATTCTAGGTTTTTTTATTGGAGCAACATTAGCATTTAAAGAATATTATTGGAGTCCAGAAAACAAATTACCAAACCCCTTCTAAAGATTTCCAAACTTCCACAGGGTGTATTTGAGGAAAACGTGGATATTGAGGCTTTTTATCTTTAACCCAACGCTGGGTATGCCCTCATCACGATTAAAGCCAGGGCCAAGATTGCGCTATAAGCAGAGGGTCAGCATCAGCAATATCAGGAGCACTGCAGTCATGAAGATGAGGGCTTTTGCTTGTCTTTGTTGTTCGTGTTCTATTCTGTTTTAATCTAACTTGTAAAAATAGGAACTTATTTACCAACACAAAATTAAAAAAGAAAGATAAAAGTACCCTAGCTCTGGCACCTCAGCTAGTTACAGACTTGAGAAATAGGACAGCCTGTGTAGACAACAACCTTAGCTTACCTTATCCTGTGTACACTTTCCGGTAGACATAAAAAATGGCTTTACCATAGTCATAACTACCTTGAGTTTTCATCAAGGTACTCTTTAGACCTTCAACACAAATTTAATTTGAATCTTTTATGCTCATAAAACTTCAATATCTACTCTTCCTACCCCATATTTTTATTTTATTTTTGATTGCCTCTGCCCTTGCTCTTTCAAACAAGATCTAAATGAAAAGTGTCAGAATATTATATCAAAAGCCATTTAGATTGTTTTTGAATAAAGTGCTGGAGTGCAGATAAGTATTCAAACTTCTGAGTGCTTGGTCTAACCTATTATGCCTTTCAGTGTGCCTTCAGGAAGCAATTTCTGAACTGTGACAAATGTTTCTCATCACTGTAACTCGCAAATGAGTCCGAACTCCTAGAGGTGTAGGACAATTGTTGACCTTAAGGATAAACAGGAAGAATTTCAAGTAAATGGCTTGGACTGTCATTATCAAGACTGATATTTGGTGACTGCTCGGTCCCAGCCCCTGCTGAGTGATGTGCTACATCATTCCAAAACCTGTATCATTTTATGAGAAAGAACATCTTTGAAAATTTGTCTCACAACAGAGTCAATATTGCTTCTGCATGTGGATTTTTATTATCATCTATTCAAAAACAGAAAAAGTTTTTTTTTGTTATTTGAAAACAACTAAAACTGAAAACTTCTCTCTAGGTTTATTAGTGCTTGGTATTTCTAAATAAATAGAGTAAATTGCTGGGTGTAGTGGCCCATACCTCTAATCCTAGCACTTTGGGAGGCCGAGGCAGTAGAATAGCTTGAGCCTCGGAATTCGAGACCAGCCTGGGCAACATGGCAACACTCCGTTTCTACCAAAGGAAAAAAAAAAATTAGCAGTACCTGGTGGTGCATGCCTGTAGTCCCAGCTACTGGAGAGGCTTAGGTAGGAGGATAATTTGAGCTCAGGAAGCTGAAGTTGCAGTGAGCCAAGTTCATGCCATTGTACACCAACCTGGGAAACAGAACCAGGCCCTAGCTTAAAAAATAATAATAGTAATAATAAAAATAAAGAATAGGATAAATTAACTTAGTCTCTCTTGTACCTAATTCAAGCTGGGTTTTGTTTGTTTGTTGTTGTTGTTGTTTTGTTTATTTGTTTTTTACTTTTGAGACGGAGTCTCGCTCTGTCGCCCAGGCTGAAGTGCAATGGTGGGATCTCAGCTCACTGCAATCTCTGCCTCCTGGGGTTCAAGCAATTCTTTTGCCTCAGTCTCCCAAGTGACTAGGATTACAGGTGCCCACCATCATGCCCGGCTAATTTTTGTATTTTTGTACAGACAGGGTTTCACCATTGTTGGCCAGGCTGATCTTGAACTCTGACCTCAGATGATCCGCCCTCCCCAGCCTCCTAAAGTGCTGGGATTACAGGTGTGAGCCACTGTGCCTGGCCCCAAGCCATCTTTTTTAATGGAGTCATTTACATATATTGACTACTTTGTGAGTGATTTTTGTATTTACATAATATTTCAAGGTGATTCAGGTGCTGTGCGAATATTACATTCTTTAAAGATTGCTATTTTTTTGTCTTTTTAAGGAGAAAAAATATATTACGCAGACATTAAAGGTCATTAATCTTGAGTGAGGAGGTGATGTCAGCAAGATGGCTAACTAGAGGCACCCATGGCTCATTCTCTCACAAAAAAGGGACAAAAACAACAAACAACTACATTTTGACTACAGGGTCTGAAGGAAAGTGCTAAAGTACAGAAAGGGAGTGGCACAGACCCCATGGAACACAGAGACTCAGGATGGCCAAGAGAGAAGAAAACAAAATACTCTGTTCCTGCCACCCCATCTCACCAGTCAGGATCAGCTTGAAACTAGGAGAGACATCTCCTTACAGGGAAAAGGCAATCAAAAGCCACCAGAGTCCCCTATTGACACCATGGGCATCTGCAATCTTTGCTTCTGGAGAATCCTACAGTTTTTTACAGGTCCTGAGGCCAGTCTAGGGGGCTACCAACCGTTCACGTAGTTATGCTGCTCTCGAGAAGGGCCACATTATGCCCCTCCACCTGTGACCCAAACTGCTGCTGCTGCATGGTGTTGTGTTGTGACCAGAGTCACTGTTAAAGTGTGATCTGCTCCAGGGGCCAGTAGCCACTGCTCCTCTCCCAATCACTGAGGCTCTGTCACCCTTATACCATACTCATATATGACAGTGCACAATTCCCCAGCTGAACTGCTACAGAGCCCTATCCCTGGGAGAAAACTGCTTAGGAAGCACTTCATCTATCCCATTCCAATGGCTGCAGCACCCTGACTGTGCAATTGGAGCCTAAATCCAGCGAAACAGCCATGATCTTTGTGTCTGAGTCTATGTGTTGGCTTTTCTCACAAGGAACAGTTGGACAGTTGGTCTCTTCCCATGGAAAAGCTGAACCCAAATTGGCACTTCTTTGGCACATAAAACAGCTCACCATCCTCTCACTTCAGGAACCCCACCCAAGATGCTGGAACAGCTACACAAATTCCAGCAGCCTAGGCCACTGAGGCGATCTCAGGCATTGCTGATATTGACTACAGCTGAAGAAACTTCTTAGAGACTACACTACTGTGTCTACTTTGAACCAAAACCAAAGCACACTACCTAACCAACACCATGGGACACATCTATAGGTAAAAGTCTTTCTCTACAAAAACCACTTCACAAAATTAGAAAGAAAACCATAATACCAGATGCACAGATATGAATGCAAGGATACAAGAAACATAAAAAAGCAAGGAAACAAGTCATCACCAAAGAAACACAGTAATTATTCGTAACTGACCCTGAATAAAGAAAATTTACAAGCTCCCTGAAAAGAAAGTGAAAATAATAATTCAAAGAAAACTCACTAAGATATAAGAAAAGACAGACAATTCAATGAAATCAGGAAAAAAATATCACACAGAAAGAGATGAAAAGAGCCAAACATAAATCTTGTACCTAAAGAATTAAATGAATAAAATTTTTAAAAATATAATCAAGAGTTTCAACAGCAAATTAGATCAAGCAGAAGAAAAATTTCTCAAACTGAAGACTGGTCTTTTGTGTCAGAAGAACACACTCAGAAGAAAAAAATTACCCACTCAGGAGGAAATAAAAAAGAAAAGGATTTAAAAAATGGAAGAAAACCTACAGGACTTGTGGATTACCATTAAGCAAAGAAATCTCCACATCATTAAAATTCCAGGACAGAAGAGATAGATGAGGGCACAAAAGTTAATTTAAGAAAATAATAGCTGAAAACTTCTGAAGTCTTGGAAGATATATGGTAATTCAAATCCATGAAGCTTAAAGAACACCAAAGAGATTTAATCCAGAGAAGTCTTCTCAAGAAACATTATAATCAAAGTATCAGAAGTCAAAGCCAAAGAGAGAACGCTAAGCAGCAAGAAAAAAAGTGGCAGGTCACATATAGAGAATCCCCATTAGACTATAAGCAGATCTCCCAGCAGAAACCTTTCAGGCTACTAAAGAGTGGGATGATATATTGAAAGTGCTGAAGGGGAAAAAAACAGCCTGTCATCCTGCAATATTATATCCAGCAAAATGGTCCTTGAGAAAAGACGGAGAAAGAAAGTCTCTTTTAGAAAAGAAAAAGCTGAGGAAATTATCACCAACAGACCAACCTTACAAGAGATGTTTAGGGAGTGCTTCAACTGGAAGCAAAAGGGCAATCATTACTATCAATAAAACACATGAAAAGATAGTCTCACTGGTAGAGGAAAATTCATTAGAAATTCAAAAGACTTTGTTACTATAATGGTTATTACATAAACATTCAAGTATGTTTGCTATATTTTTGAAGGTTAAAAGTCAAATGGTCAGTGATAACTATTCACAATAAGTTGTCAAAAAACAATATAAAAATATATAAATAAAGAAACAATTTATAAATTGGGAGGGGAAGTTAAAAGTGTAGAATATATACATATATGTACATGTATAATATATATAACAAATATATATAGCAAATAATATATAATATGTATAACAAAACTTAATTTAGCATTGTCTTAAAGAGTCTATTTTATCTACAATATTTTTGTGTGAGGCCATAGTAACAATGAAGAGAAAACTTAAGGCAGATACACAAATGAGAAAGACAAAGTTATCAAAGCTTATCACTACAAAAGAATCACCAAACCACAAAAGGCAAAAAATAAGAGAGGAACAAAGAATATATAAAACAAAACAAGCAGAAAACAACAACATGGAAGGAATAAATTCTTACCTATCAAAAACAACCTTGAATGTAAATGGAGCAAATTCTCCAAATAAAAGTTACAGAGTAGCTGAATTCATAAAACAATAACAACAATAATCAACTATATGCTGCCTACAAGTAATCACTTCACCGGTAAAGACACACAGACTGAAAGTGAGTGGATGAAAATTATGAATCCATGTAAATGAAAACCAAAAGAGAGCGAGAGTATCTATGTTTACATCCAGTAAAATAGGCTTTAATTAAAAACTATAAAGAGATAATAGAGGTCATTATGCAATAATAAAAGGGTCAAAGGAACAAGAGAATAAAAGAAATATAAATATATCTGAACACAGCACAGTGAATATACAACGTAAATGTTGTTAGATCTAATGGGATAGAAAGACTGCAATAGAATAATAGTAGGAGATTTTAACACCCTACTTTCAACATTGGAAAGATCATTCAGAGAGAAAATTAACAAAGAAACATTGGATTTTAACTGCACCCTAGACCAAATGTATCTGGTAGAGATTTACAGACAAATCTATTTAATAGCTACAGAATACCAATTTTTCATAACAGGACATGGAACTTTATCAAGAATAGATCATGTTGTAGGCCAAGTAGAGATTTACAGAACATTCTACCTAATAGCTACAGAATACCCATTTTTCACAACACCACATGGAAGTTTATCAAGAATAGATCATGTGTAGGCCACAGAAACTCTCAACAAATGTAAAAAAATTATCTCAAGTATTTTTTCTGACTTTTTGACCATAGTGGAATAAGACTAGAAATAAATAATAGAAGGAACTTTGGAAGCTATAAACATACATGTAAATTAAACAGCTTATTCTGGAAAGAAAAAACAGCAACAACAAGTCAATGAAGAAATTTAAAAGAAAATTTAAAAATTTTCTTGAAACAAATGAAACTTTAAACACAACATACCAAAACCTGTGGGATACAACAACAGCAATTCTAAGAAAGAAGTGTATAGCAATAAACACCTACTTCCAAAAAGCACAAAGATCTCAATAAACCAACTAAAACTATATCTCAAAGAAGCAAAATGCAAGAACAAACTAAATCCAAGATCAGTAGAAAGATCAGAGCAGAAATAAATAAAATAGAAAATCAAAACAATACAAAGGTAAACAACATGAAGAGTTGGTATGTTGAAAAGATTAAAAAAAAAAAGACAAACTTTTAGCCAGATTAAAAAAAGAGGAAAGACTCAAATAAAATAAATCAGAGTTGATAAAGGAGACATTAAAATAAATATTATAGAAATACAGGATCACTGGAGACTATTATGAATAACTATTAGCCAGCAAATTAGAAAACCTAGAAGAGAGAGATAAATTCCTGAACATATTCTACCTACCAAAATAGAATCATTAACAAACTAAGAACCCAAACAGAACTATAATGAGCAACAAGATTTAATCAGTAATAAAAAACATCTCCCATCAAAGAAAAGCACGGGACCTAATATATTTATGAGTTCTACTAAACATTTAAAAAAGAATTAATAACAACTCTTTTCAAACTATTCCAAAAAATTGAGGAGTAGATAATTCTTCAGACTCATGATATGAGACCAGCATTACCCTGATATCAAAACCAACCAAGGACAGAACAACAGCAACAACAAAAATAGGCCAATATATCTGATGAAAATAGAGGCAAAATTCCTCAACAAAATACTCGCAGACTGAATACAAAAGCAAGTTAAAAAGATCATTCATTGTGATCAAGTGGAATTTATCCCATGGATACAAGGATGGCTGTATTAGTCTGTTTTCATGCTGCTGTTAAAGACATATCTGAGACTGGGTAATTTGTAAAGGAAAGAGGTTTAATGAACTCACAGAACCACATGGCTGGGGAAGCCTCGCAATTATGGCGGAAGATGAAGGAAGAGCAAAGGGACGTCTTACATAGTATCAGGCAAGAGACCGTGTGCAGGGGAACTCCCCTTTATAAAACCATCTGATCTTGTGAGACTTATTCACTATTATGAGAACAGCATGGCAAAGACCCATCCCCATGATTCGATTACCTCCCACTGGGTACCTCCCATCACATGTGAGAATTATGGGAGCTACAGTTCAAGATGAGATTTGGGTGGTGACACAGGTAAGCCATATCAATGGTTCAACATATGCATATCAATAAATATGATGCACTAACAGAATCAAGAGCAAAAAGTATATGATTATGCCATCTCTGATTTCTTTGAGCAGAGGTATGTAGTTCTCCTTATAGAGATCTTTTACCTTCCTTGTTCACTGTATTCCTAGGTATTATACTCTTTCTGTGGCAATTTTGAATGGGAGTTCCTTTGTGATTTGGTTCTTAGCTTAAGTGTTGTTGGTGTACAGAAATGTTAGCAAATTTTGCACATTGCTGCTGTATTCCGAGATTTTAAGTGTTGTTGGTGTACAGAAATGTTAGCAAATTTTACACATTGCTGCTGTATTCCGAGATTTGCTAAAGTTGCTTATCAGCTTAAGAAGCTTTGAAGCTGAGACAATGGCGTTTTCTAGATATGAGATCATGTGGTCTGCAAATAGGGATAGTTTAACATCCTAACTCCCTATTTAAATGCCATTTATTTCTCTCTTTTGCCTGATTGCCCTGGCCAGAACTTCCAATACTACATTGAATAGGAGTGATGAGAGAGGACCTTCTTGTCTTGTACTGGTTTTCTGCTTCCAGCTTTTGCTCATTCAGTATGATGTTGCCTGTGAGTTTTTAATAATATGGCTTATATTATTTTGAGACGTTTCTTCAACACCTAGATTATTGAGAGTTTTTAATGTGAGGGAATGTTGAATTTTATTAAAAGCCTTTTTTGCTTCTATTGAGATGATCATGTATTTTTTTGTCTTTAGCTCTGTTTATGTGATGAATCACATTTATTGATTTGCATATGTTGAACCAACTTTGCATTCTGAGGATTAAGCCTACTTGATCTTGGTGGATAAGCTATTCCATGCTCATGAATAGAAAAAATAAATATGGTTAAAATGGCCATATTGCCCAAAGCAATTTATAGATTCAATGCTATTCCTATTAAACTAACAATGACATTATTCAGAGAATTAGAAAGAACTATTTTAAAATTTGTATGAAACGAAAAAAGAGCCTGAATAGCCAAGGCAGTCCTGAGCAAAAATAACAAAGCTAGAGACATCTTTCTACCCAACTTCAAACTATACTACAGGGCTACAGTAACCAAAACAATATGGTACTCATACAAGAACAGACACATAGATTGATAGAACAGAATAGAGAACACAGAAATAAGCCCAGACACCTACAACTATTTGATTTTTGAGAAACCTGACAAATACAAGCAATGGAGAAAGGATCCCTATTCAATAAATGGTGCTGGGTTAACTGGCTAGCCATATGCAGAAAATTGAAACTGAACCCCTTTCTTACATCATATACAAAAATTAACTGAAGATTAAAGACTTAAATATAAAACCCCAAACTATAAAAACCCAAGACAAAAACCTAGGTAATACCATGCAGGACATAGACATGGGTAAAGATTTTATGATGAAGACACCAAAAACAATTGTAACAAAAGCAAAAATTGACAAATGGGATCTAATTAAACTAAAGAGCTTCTGCAGAACAAAATAAACTATCAAGAGAGTGAACAGACAATCTTTAGGATTCAAAGACAATTTTGCAAGCTATGCATCTGACAGAGGTCTAATATCCAGCATCTATAAAGTACTTAAATAAATTTACAGGAAAAAATAACCCCATTAAAAAGTAGGCTAAGGACATGAATGGACACTTCTCAAAAGAAGACATACATGCAGCCACCAATCAAAAGGAAAAGCTCAACATTACTGATCATTAGAGAAAGCAAATCAAAACCGCAATGAGATGTTATCTCACCCCAGTCAGAATGACAATTATTAAAAAGTCAAAAACAACAGATGCTGCTGTGGTTGTGGAGAAAAAGGAACCATTTTACACTGTTGGTCAGAGTATAAATTAGCTCAACCATTGTGGAAGGCAGTGTGTCAATTCCTCAAAGACCTAGAGGCAGAAATACCATTTGACCCAGCAATCCCATTACTGGGTATATTCCCAAAAGAATATAAATAATTATGTTATAAATATACATGCATGTGTATGTTCATTCCAACAATATTTATTATAGCAAAGACATGCAATCAATCTAAGTGCCAATTAATGATAGACTGGATAAAGAAAATATGGTACATATACACCACAGAATACTATGCAGCCATAGGAAACAAAGAGATCCTTTGGAGGAGCAGGAGGCCACTATCCCTAGCAAACTAACACAGGAACAGAAAACCAAATACTGCATATTGTCACTCTTAAGTGGGATGTAAATGATGAGAACACATGGACACATAAAGGGGAACAACACACACTGGGGCCTACCAAAAGGTGGAGGTTGGGAGGAGGAAGAGAATCAGGAAAAATAACTAATAGATACAAGGCTTAATAACTGGATGATGAAATAATCTGTACAACAAACCCCCATGACATATGTTTACCTGTTTAAGAAACCTGAACATGTATCCCAAAACTTAAACTAAAAGTTTCTAAAATTTTAACAAAGTATATGATTATTTCAGTAGTACAGAACAAAACATTTGATAAAATTCAACATTCCATTATGTTAAAAACTCTCAACAAATTAAGTATAGAAGGACTGTTCTTCATCATCAACATAATATAGAAGTTGAAAGTGATCCCTCTTAGATCCGGAACAAGACAAAGTTGCCCATTTTCATCACTTTTATTCAACATAGTATTGGAATTTCTATCCAGAAAAATTAGGCAAGAGTAAGAAATAAAGAGCATGTGAATTGGAAAGGAGAAAGTCAAATTGTCTCTTTTTGAAAATGAAATGATCTTATGTATAGAAAGAATTGAAGGCTCCAACAACAACAACAACAAAAAGCTGTCAGAATAAATACACACATTCAGGAAAGTTGCAGAAAACATAATCAACATACAAAAGTAACTAGTATTTCTACTTCAATAGCTAACTCAGAATAATAACCAAGAAAGCAATCCCATTTGCAATAGCTACAAAAAAAAAAAATTCCCTAGGAATAAATTTAACCGTGAAGATGAAAAATCTTTACGATGACAATGATTAAAGATATTTCTATCAAAATACCAATGACATTCTTCAGATAATTAGGAAAACAATTCTAAAATTTGTATGAAATTACAAAGTCTTGTTGTAGCCAAAGAGATTCAGAGAAAAAAGAACAAAACGGGAGACATTACACTGTATGACTTTATATTACAAAGTATGTACCAAAACAGCATAATAAAGACATAAAAACAGGCACATAAATTACTGGAACAGAAAAGAGAATAGAGAAATAAATTCACAATTTTACAGCATACATTTTAGACAAAAGCACCAAGAACAACTATTAGGGAAAGGATAGTTTCTTCTATAAATGTTGTTGGGAAGACTGGATATCCACATGCAGAATAATGAAACTAGACTCCTATTTCTCACCGCATACAAAAAATCAATTAAAATGAATTAAAGACATAAATGTAAAACCCAAAACTATAAAGGCACTAGAGGAATGAGAGAACTTAGTTGCAAACTATATGTCTAAAAAGGGATTAATATCCAGAATAAATGAGGAACTCAAACAACTGAATAGCAAAAAAAAAAACCAAATAACCTAATTAAAACATGGGCATAGATATAGAGAATAGAAGGAGAGTTACCAGAGACTGGAAAGGGTAGTGAGGGTAGGGTTGGAGGGGAAGTAGGGATGGTTAATGGGTACAGAAAATAGAAAGACTCAATAAGACCTAGCATTTGATAACATGACAGGGTGACTATAGCCAATAATAATAATAAAAAATACATGTAATAATTCTACATATGTATGGGGCACAATGTTATGTTCTGATACATGTATGTATTGTGTAATGATTAAATCAGGGTATTTAACATGTTGATAAGTGTACAGTTTAAAATAACTGAGTATAATTGAATTATTTATAACAGAGGAATAAATACTTGAGGTGATGGATATCCCATTTACTCTGATGTGATTATTACACATTGCAAGCCTGTATCAAAATATCTTAAGTACCCAATCACTATTTACACCCATTATGTACTCACAAAAAATGAAAAAATTTAAAAAACATTAAATGGGCATAATACCTACATAGACATTTCTCCAAATAAGCTATACAAATGGTAAATAAGGATATATAAAATTGCTTGACATTTGTAACATCATAGAAATGCAAATTAAAACCACAATAAGATATCACTTCATTCCAATTCTAATGGCTATTATCAAAAAGACAAATACCAAATGCTGGTAAGCAAATTTAAAAAGGGAAACTCTTGTACACGGTTTGTGTGAACATAAACTAGTATAGCTATTATGAGAAACAGTATACAGATTCCTCAAAATATTAAAAATAAAACTACTATAAGATCTAGAAATCCCACTACTGAATATTTATTCAAAGGAAATGTAATCAGCATGTTGAAGGGAGATCTGCACTCCCATGCTTATTGCAGCACTATTAACAATAGCCAAAATATGGAATCAACTTAGTGTTCATCAACAGATTGGACAAAGAAAACTAGTACATATACACAAGGAAACACCACAGCCATAAAAAAGAATGTTATTCTGTCATTTGTGGCAGCCCAGATGAATCTGGATGACATCATGTTAAATGAAATAAGCCAGGCATGGAGAGACAAATAGTGCATGATCTCATTTATATGTGGAAAAATTGAAAAAATATATAAGGTCATGAACATGTTAAATACCCTGATTTAATCATTACACAATACATACATGTATCAGAACATAACATTTGCCCCATACATATGTAGAATTACTACATGTATTATTTTTAAGTCATGAAACATAATGGTCCTAAGAGGTAAGAAATATTTTTCAACTATGAAGGATCAAACCATCCCTTCCATTTTGGGGAACAAATGTCTATGTTTGCTTAGTGTGGAGTACAGCTTCTTATAGTTTATAGTTTCATAAACAGAGGTTCATGTTTTCTATGTTTTTGCTAAGAATGCAAAACACAAATAGAAGATTCATCCATGAATGTACCTTGTTTTTGTTCTAAATAAATTGGTTTGAACTAAATACAAGTAGATAAATCTTGTTTTCTGCATCAAAAGTTCAAAGAGGATATTAAAGACCTTCACAGTTCATATAAATAACTAGAATTACACTTGAAGTGCCCACCTGCTAATTGGTCCATACGTACCTCCTTCCCTAGTGCCTTCTGAAACCAGGGACATATTAAACACTTTATAGCCTGTGAGTTGTCTCTGTGGAAAGACTCCAAACATTAATCAAGTCAAAATCAATCATTCCAAAGTCACATTGTAACATTTAACTTGAGATCATTCTAGTATTTTCAAAATAAAAATATGAGCTTTCTGCTTATGCTAGAGATTTAAAACCATAAAAAAACTACTTTAAAAAAGGTGAAAATTACAGTCAATTTTGGCTTGACTTAAAGGTGATTTAATTATTTTTAAGCATTATTCATTGATTCATGCAACCATTTTTAAAAAAACTTATTCACTGACCAGTAAAACCAGGAGCTGTCAAGTTAGACTTAGTCTGCAAAGAAGCACAGTATTGTCGTCCCTTTTGAGAGATGACAGTCTGGCCTTATACAAGGTCCTTCCTTTGGAGAGATAGTATCTTAAGCAAGATTTTACCTTAAACAAGAAACAGAAATAAAGCTAGTTGAAATACAAGTTGGTTTTTGTCACAATGTTTAAAGCAGTGGCACCATGGTGTAGATTGTAAAGGTTCTGGCTTTAATTCTGTTGACCTTGGACAAGTCGCATAATCTCTTAAAAAGATTTCTTTCTCTGAATAAATGGGAATCATAAAAGAGGTAATCTTACCTTATGACTATGAATATTAAATGAAGTATCGTCTACAGTACAATTAAAATAGCATTAGGAAATGTTTAATAAATATTACCTATTTTCACTGTTATTCTTTCAAAAGTATATTCTTTCTGAAGCAAAGTCCCTACTAGGTATAGAACATAAAGCTACTAAGTCTTTATGAAGGAATAGAAAAAAAACTCACGAAGATTGGTGTGGCATGGTATGAAATTCAGCTGTTTACTAGTTTTGCATATGTAGAAATAGTTTTAGAAGTGTCATTTGTAAATTAATCCCCTACTGTCCATGGACTAATGAAATTGAGAAAGGGTGGCAATTATTTTTGGTTATCTCAAGCCTTTACTCAATTCTTGATATAAAATCACTATTAGATATAATTTCCTTCTAATTTCTAGCAAATTATTTTGGGACTTAAGTATATTTATGATTGAAAATGATGTAAAGTATATATTTTAATCTCTTTAAGGAAAGAACAAACAAAAATATATGCAGAGAGTTAACATACTGTCATCGGCCCTAGTTAATCCATTGTTGAGTTTCCTTTGACTTTAAGCTTACAAATATTACAGTCCAACTGTTAGCTGAAACAGGTCTCCTTCTGTCAGAAGATTATAAGAAAAAGTGACTAGGATGCTATACCTCAGTTCTCATAAATTTGAATGTGATAACAAAGTGGTCTACTCTCAGTTGTGTTATCTTTATAATAATGAGTGAAGATGTTCATAACGAGGATGAAATCATTTATTGAGAATTACTGAATCCACATTCTATAATGAGAATGTTATTATTATTTTCATATATAAGAATGTGGAGGGACAAAAAAGCTTCTATTATCAGACTTGAAGTCCTTTTTACTGAGCATTAGGTAAAATTTTGGTCAGTGGTTGCAAACTGAAACTTCTGTACATCCCACAATATATCTGAGACAAGATGTGTTTCTCGGGCTTCAGTGCCCAGTCTTTGCCTCTGCACTTACTCAGTATATAAGATGCATGTATTGATAGATACTATTCATTAATTGTTCAAAGAAAGTGATATGATTAGATTCTGTGACCCTACCCAAATATCATACCCAGTTGTAATTCCCACATGTTGGGGAAGGGGCTGGTGGGAGGTGATTGGATTATGTGGGCGGTTTCTCCATGTTGTTTTTTCGATAGTGAGTGAGTTCTCATGAGAGCTGATTCTTTAAAAGTGTGTGACAGTTCCCGCCTTGGTCTTTTTCTCTGACTCTTGCTTTTTCATAGTAAGACATGCTTACTTTCCCTTCACCTAGTGCCATGATTATAAGTTTTCTGAGGCCTCTTAGCCATGCTTCCTGTTAAGCCATGTTTCCTGGTAAGAACTATGAGTCAAACTTCTTTTCTTCATAAATTACCCAGTATAGGACAGTTCTTCATAATAGTGTAAAAATGAACTAATACACAAAGCTTTGTTTCCCTCTAAAGTCTGCAATCTTCTGTCATTATTTAGATGATTATTAAAATGACTCTAACTTGACTTCATCTTCATTTTCAACTAAAATGGTTTAGCAACTCTAATCTATCTGTGGGATTAGTATTTGGAGATGTAGGGCAAGTGTCAGATCTCTTTAATATTTTCTTGTTGGGAAGATTCATTCTGTGCTTAGAGTGTGTTGTGAAAATGGATTCTTAATTTTTGCACAAACACGAGTATCATGATCGTTCCTAAGCAGTATCATCAAACATATTCTCTACATGGGACACTAGAGCACTTCACAGTTTAATCATATTTGGGGGGAGGCACTTATAATACACTAATTTGCAATTGTTACTAAGCTATAACATTTCTCTATTTCACGTTAATCATAAACCCTCAACTAGGTCATCAACCCACAGAATTCAGTCATAATGCTTTTAAGATGTGTACGTCTGAAGTAATAAGATAGTTTTTACATTGTTTAGGAACTGATTCTTAAGATATTTTGAAAAAAAGAAGAAGAAAAAAACAAGGCTTCCTAAAGAGCTTGAGAATTTTCAGAATTAAAGGGCATTCCCTGAAGCCTTCTGTGAAGATGCAGATGAAAAAGTCATTCATCTGGCAGACTGCTTTCAAAATCAGTTGCATGACTTTACATCCAAACATTGCACAATGAAAAGTATTCTATAATAGTTCCTTTGATTGGGTAAGTGAAAATAAAATTCGAAACCATCATTCTAACTCAATGGCATGAATAACCCAAAGATGACAGCATGTACCTCTTTCTCTGCTAAAGACAGTAGATTCTTCTTCCTATTTTTTCAAAAAATCATCCAGGAATTTTCTGCAAGGCCTGCCTTTGATGCAGCTTTTGTGTCAAACTGAATGTCTAGAATTACCTTCCTGTAGGCTAACTCCTGATCATGTGGTCTTATTTCATTATAATTATCATTATAGTTCTGGCTACAGGGTTCTGCTTAGTTTTCCAGAGTTACAATTCCCTTACAATTCCCTCTTGACTATGATTAAACTGTCTATGGATTCATGGACCTGGAAAATTTAAACAGTCCAAGTTAATGAAAAACAATTTTCATAGCCATCTGGCAATGGTCTGAATATTTCTGTAAGTTAGCTTTTTGCATATTAAACTTCTAAAAGAAATAATTAAATCAACTTTTATAATAACCCACTTGGAGAGAGTATGTTCTGTATGTTTCCAACAGCCCACTGATTTGTGTATCAGTTGTACTTCCTCAGTAGTTTTGGAGAGAAACAGATAATTTATATAAATTATAATCGATAGGGGTCTGAATTGCTGAGCATTTTAGAATAGCCTCTCGGGTATGTTATGCAGTTAGAGACTAAGAAATTAATCTTATCTGCTTGGATTCTTTCATTAAGGCAAGATTTAAATCAATTAATTATAATTTAGTAAAATGTTAAAGCAAGAAAGCTTTCAGAATGAAAATTGTATTTGTGTAATTATGAAGAAAGTTATTTTTACTCAAAAAGATGGCTTCACAAAATGCCATTTTGCAGGTTCTGTAAGTTGCTTATAAAGATTTTCATTATGTTTTTATTTTCCATCTCATGAGCAATTGTCAACTGTGACAACTAAGCATTTATTAGTGATGGCATGCTAGTTTACAAGAAAGATACCTCAGACTCACTCAGAAACAAGCAGATAAACTTTGCATTATTTTGAATCTTTCAGACCTGGGTATGATTTGTGTAACTATTAAATAACATGATGATTTCTGGGAGAAATTCAAAAACAAAACATAACAAACACACAAAAAACAATTCCATTGAGCCTTAAATGTGATTTTGATTTTAAATTATTAGTTAAGGGAGGGGGTAAATGCCCCCTTATGTATTTTGTCTGGCCTTTTCTGAAAGTCTAGACAAATAAGAATTTGGAAAAATTGTTGCTACCCAAATATTTTTATTGACTAACCCTTACTAGATGGTAAAGCCAGTTGGGAATGGTGTTTGTCTTTCTGTCAAACTTGATCTGGGTCTCTTCTATTGCTGGTTCTTTTGTTTCTGATAGGACAATAAGCCACAGCCCATATACGATATTAACTTTCTGTATATGTAAATAGATAATGCCAAGATAGATTTGTGAGTCAAGTGATATAATGAATGTTTACAAGAAAGTATAGATACATACCTTTAGTACATAACCCTTGTATCTTTCTATAGAATTAGGAATACTGACTGATGTTTCATTCAAAAGCAAAACCCTATTCAAAATAATACAGTTTATACAAACAAAAAAATTACTTGCTTTCGAACCCAATTCTTGATAATCTTAATGAAAATTAATGGATTTCATGAAGGCCAAATATAGTTTATCTCTGTTTTAAAGTTGAAGGTATTTTTTAGTGCTAAAAATTAGCAGGTAGTCAATAACCACAATAATGATGGTGGTAAATCTAAATCACAAGGTACATTTGGAATCTAAATACTAAGCAATACTAATAAAATATTTGATTGAGCTGACAAAACATTCACTGTTTAAGTAAGTAATTAAGCTAGTGCAATCAACAGAAAACTATTTAAAGAGTCAATGTCCTTTCACGAAAAGAACAAATCTACAGTTTTATCTTGTTTTATAATATCTGCAGGCATGTTTTTCTTCCACCACCGCCCCCTGCCCCCGGCTTTTTTTTATTTTTATTTTTTTGCTTTCCCTCTTACCAAGCTAATAATCCTTGAGAAACAACAACAAAAAAGGACCTTATTCCATCCCTGCTGTTTATCACTTTCCTGAAATCATAATCCTCTCAGTGTAACTATAATCATCTCTGCAGGAATTAATTGTGATGTCACAGAAGATTATGACATTAAGCGGGAAAGAGGCAGCAGGAAACTGAGCATTATGAAGAGTAAAGATCTCTTTCATATGAAAACGTATGTTGTACATATATCACGCCTCTCTTTAAGAATGGCATCAAGTTAAATAAGAGTAACTAAATACTTAAGACTGTTAGGTTTCCTTACATTGCATTTTTACATAAATTTAAGGGTTAAGCTTTAATGATTCATTAAAATTTATTGTTTCTTCATCAATTGTATCAGAAGGGCAATTTACAGTCATGTATCAGAAGGGTAACATACAGTAATTTCAAGATGTTTCAGTCAACCACGGACCACACATACAACGATTTCCATAAGATTGTAATGAACTAAATATTTCCTGTTGTCTAGTGGTGTCATAGTTATCATAAGCTCACTGTGCTATGTATTACTCCTGTAATTGCTGTCTCATGTGTTCGTTGTGATCATGATGTAAACAAACCTACTGCACATTCATTCATATAAAATAAAGCACATACAATTACAGACAGGACATAGGCTTCCTAATGATAATAAAGAACTATGTTACTGGTATATGTATTTACTATGCTATACCTTTAATTATTTTTGAGTGTACTCCTTCTACTTATTAAAGAAATTAACTGACTGGGCGCAGTGACTCACGCCTGTAATCCCAGCACTTTGGGAGGCCGAGGCTGGCGGATCACCTGAGGTCAGTAGTTTGAGAACAGTCTGGCCAACATTCTGAAACCCCATCTCTACTAAAAATACAAAATTGCCTGGGCGTAGTGGTGCACCCCTGTAGTCCCAGCTACCTGGGAGGCTGAGGCAGGAGAATTGCTGGAACCCAGGAGGTGGAGGTTGCAGTGAGCTGACATTGTGCCACTGCACTCCAATCTGGGTGACATAGCGAGACTCTGTCTCACACACACAAAAAAGAAAATAAATTAATAATAAATTAACTGTAAAACAGCCTCACTCAGGTCTTCCAGAAGATATTCCAGAAGAAGGCTTTGTTATCATAGGATACGACGGCTCCAAGCATGTCACTGTCCCAGAAGACCTCCCAGTGGGACAAGATGTGGAGGTTGAAGACAATGACATTGATCCAGACCCTGTGAAGACCTAGGCTAATGTGTGTGTTTGCGTCTTAGTTTTTAACCATGAAGTATAAAAAATTTAATTTAAAAAGCTTATAGAATAAGGATATAAAGAAAGAAAAAAATTTTGTACAGCTATACAATGTGTTTGTACTTTAAGCTGTTATTACAAGAGTCCGAAAGTTAAAAGTGGGGAAGTTAATAAAGAAAAAAGTTACAGTAGATGAAGATAAACTTATATTTGAAGAAAGAACATTTTAAAATAAGTTTAGTGTAGCCTAAATGTACAGTATTTATAAAGCCTCGAGTACTGTATAGCAATGTGCTAGACCATCACATTAACTCAACACTCATTCATTGATTCACTCATAGTAACTTCTAGTCCCGTAAGTGCCCTATACAGGTGTATAGTGTGAATCAACACGTTGTGTATCTTTTATACTATATTTAACTGTACATTTTCTATGTTTAGATATTTTTAGGTACACAAATACTTACCATTGTGTCACAGTTGCCTACAGTATTTGCTACAGTAACAGGCTGTATAGTTTTGTAGCCCAGGAGTGACGAGCTATACCATATAGCCTAAGTATGTAGTAGGCTATGTTATCCAGGTTTGTGTAAGTACACTGTGTGATGTTCCTATAATGACAAATCACTTAAACATGCATTTCACAGAACATATCGCCATCGTTAGTGGACACATGATGGCATGTCTTTTCTATTCTGATATTAAATTGTGTTTATCAAAATTTCTTTGGCTGTATTGCAAATAAAATGGTACATCCATCAGGGGCTCTAAACCTTAGCTTCTCTTGGGAAGCTAAGATTTCAAACCACTCACATTACAATCATTTGGGAAAAAGTATCTGTGCCCTGGCTCCACCCCCAGAGTCTCTGACTTAATTTTCTTGGGATAAGATCTGAGTATCAGAAATGTTAAAAAGCTCCCAGATGATTTTAATGTGCAACCAAAGTTGAGAACCATTGTTCTGTATCATTTTGCTCAGAGTAGCCTGTCATCGGGGGAAACATTTATTTTATTTCTTATGGACTCTTCAGACAGAATTTTAGAGAGAACCACATTTTCTGAGCATGGTTTTACCATCTCAGCATAATTTCAGATCATATTTCAGAATTTAATTTTTAAAAAGCACGCCATCTTACGGACTATTTTGCGTGAGAGGAAGCTGATGTGTTATCTTGGGTCCTTAAATGCTTGTTAATTACCCGGAAATTTGCAGAGCAGCAAAGCAGAACATGCTGTGATCCTCCTGCAGAGGTAAACCTTCTCCAATGAGTGGCTTCCAGTTCCACAACTGCAGCACCTGGTGAGCTTGTTCATGAGCATTTGTGGGACACTTTCCAGTGGCTTCCTAAAATATATGGGATACAGAAGATTTGAGAGGGAGAGACTGGGATGAGAGCTAGGTTTCCTTTATAGTTGTTATGGTTAATCAACTTTAGTGTGTACCACATAAAAGGTATTTGAAAATATGGAAACCTCAAAGGAGCATGAGAAGTATTTCCCTTGCCATCCCTCAATTAAAAGCTAAGAGAGGAAACTAGAATTATATACTCCAGCAGTAAATACATACAGGTGTATAATTAGCAAAACATTCTAGGCCATAGATTAACTCCAGAAAGCCTCTGTGGGAATTAGAACTGAAACCTCCCCCCAGGTGGCTTCAGACACAGGATCCATGTCTTAAAGAGTGAGAGCCGTACTTCAGCCCAAGTCACCCCCAGGCTTGATCACTTGATGCAGTTCACAACATCTCAATTTCTAGGTACAGAGCTGAAAACTATGGGGATAAAAGCAGTTAAGTCATTGCAGAACTCCTAGTAGGTGAAAATTCTTCCCCAGCCTTTAGGAACTCTGCCCAAGTCTATACCACTATATGAGATCCAGGCAGGTTGAGGACATACAGACAACCCACTATTCAGAAAGCACATTATGTTCAAATAGCAAACTTGATCACTCTTCCTCTGGAAGAGGAAGATATTTTCTCCTGATAGTTTGAGCTATAATGAACAGGGACCAACTTAATTAGGCTACTTATGTGAAAATGGATTTATTTGCAATAGATATAGATCAAGCTTGTCTTATGACCAAGCGCTCGAATTGCAATTAAATACATTTACTTTTCTGAGTATAGCAGTGAAGCTGTGTGTGTGCATTTGTGTGTGTGTTTAATAATTTAAAATACAGCAGTTCATCAGAATGTGTGTGTATGTATAGTTACATAAATTGTTATAGACAAAGCTGAAATTTTCTACATGAATTTATAAGGACTATTGAATTACTGCACACACATCAAGCCCAAAGATGTCAGCTGAACAAGGAATGAGAAGACCAGGGGACAAAAAAAATGCAAGAGGCAAAAAAAATCCAAAAGAAGAGCAGACAGGAAGGGAGAAGTGGTAAAACATGCTTGAGCAGGAATGGATGAGGACTGAAAAAGCCAGAATATTTTAAATTACATGCACATATTTAGTTGTAATGTATAGCGATATAACCTCTATTATCTCCAAAATAGGATTAAAAGTGTATTGCAAATAGTGATCTTGGTAAATTGTATTTTGAGGAAATCAAAGAACAAAGATTTTATTTTTGAGCACTTGCAAGATGGAGAAATGAAATAGACACAAAACGCTGAGGAAAAAGAGATTGAGAAATCAGCATAAGTATGAGATTGCAGTTGTCAATGACTACAATAAAATCCCAGGGAGCTGTTGTCTGTGGAAGATAATAGACTGCGGGTAGAGTACTTGACATAGCACTTCGCATATAGAAAACATGCAGTAAATGAAAATATTATCACTATTAATTTATTATTATTAGTGACAAAAGATAATAGTTTGAAGTAATCTCATGCAGTATGAAGATTCATTTGAAGGGATATGATATCTAAATTTAGATAAGAGTAAGTTATGGTAAGGTTTAATATTCTGGAATACACTGGCTTAATTAGAAGTATATTTAGTATCTAAGAACGTTTGATTCTGATAGTATTAAAAAAGAAGATCCTACTGATTTTGTTTTGTTCAAGTCTCTACTTCCCCCCCAGCAAAGAAAACCAAAGTCAGATTTCTCTTGAGCCTGGTGTCATGCTCAATAATAACAAAACAAGCCATGCAGAAGAAACTTGGTATAGAAACCTAGATTTCTGAAGACACTTATATTTTTCAATTTCAATGTTTGTGCTTATGAGAAATAAAAAAGACAAGTAAATAAGAGATTGGGGAGTAGGGATGGGAATGGATCCATTATTTCATTTCATTCTCCTGGGGAAATATTCCTGGCAGGGTGCATGTTCATTTTTGCACTTTCTGCAGATTGCTTTTATTAAACAACTTTTTAAAAGCCTATGCTTTTGATATATTAAAACAATAAGGGTAAATCTACATCTACTACAGAGATAAATTACCCCCAGATCTAATCTAGAGAAAATGTATTTTCACCCTCATAATAACACTAGAAAAGGAGCTAGTGATCAGATTTCCTATTAGTGAAAATAAGCACTTTAATAAACTGCTTCGTATCTCCCAGGTATTATAAATGGCAGCTGCTATTAGAATTGGTCTCAATAATGTAATAGATCACCAAATAAAACCACATACCTTAATGGAGCATAAATTAAATACAGTCTGTGGATGGCTTCAACGTGTAAATGCAGTTTTTGAAAAATGTTTTAATTTTTCATTTAATAATCATGCCAGCTTTGCACAATGGAGAATAGGAACGTCTCTATCCCTCCTGACCTTTATGATATAAACCATAACCAACAACGCTTTCTGCTTTAATCCTTCTAATTTTAAGGCAAAAACTCCTGATACTAAGTTCCTTAAAGTAAAATCTTATAAGAGCATACAAGTGAAGTAGGAATAATGACAGAGATTATTTAATATTTTGTCTTGTTACTATTTTTAGATAAAATATATTTAGATTTTAAAAAGCTGTATTTCATGTGTATGTGTGTATATGTGTGTGCATTTATTTCTGCATTTCAATATGAAGCTACCTGAAGTTTATGTATCCTAATGAAGGCACAGTTAGTAACACATTTAAAACTTTAAAAAATTAGAGAATGATCACTAGTAATTTTAACCATATCTAATGTCTGTGTTCTATTATTATGCAATATTTTATTATAGCACACTTATTTTATTAAAAATATCCTCTTCCTTTATACATGATGACAAAATATATGTGTATACATATATATTTACTCAAAGGCATATCATAATAATTAGCTGCTCTAATGTCAGATATTTATCACAAGAAATATCATAAGCATAGCCAAACATTCTACATATATGTATGAATAACACAAAGGCTTTTTAAGAAAAACAAATTGTCATCCAGAAGTTGTCGTTAGAGAAGCAGATCAAGATAATCCATCTCGTTAAATCAGGCACTCCGATATTTACCAACAAAGTCTCAGATGTTTGGTCATAAAATATAGTTTCTCTTTTAAAATAATTGAAATTGTTAGTGATGTTCTCAATTGCCAAATAACCTAAACCCACATGACTAAAAATGGACCAAACTGGAGCTCACTAAACTGTTGAGACAAATAAAGAGAAATGTTTAGTCACAACTGAAGGTTGCACTATCTAAACTTTTGGCAAAAATCAAATCTCCTGGTCTTACATTAAGAAGGGAAGACCTAAGGGAAGACTTTTGTTGAGGCTATCAGAAATTTGTTTGCTAAGATATTGACTTAGATTGTGTTTTGGTTTGCTGTATTTTAATCTCTATATCTTATGGATTTACCAATTATTTGGCTGCAGTTAACAATGTCCTCCTATTTCTCTCTACATATGCAGACATTAAGACAGCGTCTCTTAAAAAAAATAGTGTCTCTTTGGTCTTTATATGGTCCAACAAATATTATAGTAACGGTAATATATGGATATACACATTAATGCCTAAGAAACTATGTAGGGTTTATTAAATTTATTTTCTAAATTGTATTATTAGAAGTAGAGCATATTTTTATAATTGTTCTTAATTACATCTGGTTATTAACTGCAGTGACCTGGTTTGCACCTATATCAAGACTGGGAGAGTTGAATAGCTCTATTCCATCTTCCCCTGTGACACCACCAGTGACCTTTCTAAAACAGTCTATGTGATTTCAGATGATGATTTTCTTAAAGCAAAAATGTCAATTTTCATATAATGTATTGGGTTATTCAGTATAATTCTGTAATTCAACAAAAATTTGAATTTTAAGCTGAAATGTATTTATGAATACAAAAAGTAGCAGCAGATGATACAGAGTAGTATTGTATTTAGTTACGCATTTCCTAGGAGAAACAAGAAGGGAGAAAAAGGGAGAAATTCTATGAACAAATGAGAAAATTATCAGCTGCAGCATTTTTTTCCCCCATTTACCCTGGAATTCTCAATGGTACCCACTCTGAGCTATCCTCCTTTTACTCAGTTATCTGCAGTCCCACAGATTACTCTGTGAGTCTCACCAAATGATAAAGCTTATGAGTCCTGGATTCGTACTCTGGAAAACTGTGTCTGACCAGGTGGTCCATTGCAGCTTCAAACTCCTATGAATTGGCTATGAAACCACGACTGAGAAATCCCAGGGTTATGGTATTTCTACCTTGCCAGCAAATTTTTCAATTCCAGGGGTCATGTTACCTTTCATTTCTGCTAAATCTATTAGCTTTATGGGAGTATTGCCTGATGTAGCACTGAATGTTCTGCCTTTAGCGTTCCAGGAACAGCGCAGGGCAATTAGCTTCTGCTTTAGCTGAATTATATATCTTTGCAGCTAGAAAACCATGGCTCACATTAGAGGTAAATTGGGTATTTAATTTAGACTATAATATAGTCCTAAACTCCCTGTGATACTTCCCATTCCCATTCTTCTCTCCTTGGATGAACTGGCATAAGTCTAAGTTTTAGAATGAAAAGCAAAGAACATACTCCGTTTAGGCTGTCACAGCATAGAGACAAAAATATAATTCAGAATTGTCTTCTTTTAAAATAAGTCTTTAAATTGACAGTGCAGTATTGTATACTACATAATACAAGCCTTTTATGTGTCATATTAATATGGTACCTTAAAATCTTGACAATTTACACCGATATTTTGCGTTAACATTGCAGTTAACTACTTGGTAATACAGCAGTCACAGAATAAGATAGTATTTTAGTGGCTTATTTTTTTCTCTTGCAGTATTATCACCAGAAGTAATAATTTGCTCACCATGACATTTATTGTATCTTAGGACCTTTCACTAAATACTTGATTGCATGATATTATAAGGGTCTGTATTTGTTGAGTAAGTACTGCTATATCGATTCTTTTTCTCTTTGACAACCAAAGTGCAACATGGACATATTTATTAGTGAAATATTTAAGCATACCAGGAAAGCTGTTTTGTAGATTTGTCTAAGCTCTAAGCAAGTTTTTCTGATTCTTGTTTGGAATCAGAAGTTTGCTTTTGATTCACATAGTGACTAAGAAATTGCATTTTAAATATGCTTTATGACTAGAAAGTCTTATTTTACTTACACAACATTATATCAAGAGAAAAGGCAAGTGAGACAGTCAACAACTCCAGGGCATCATTTTTGACTTGATAGAGGATAATGCTTTCCCTGATGCAAAAACATCCATTTTGATCTCCTTTACTCAGCTACTCAAGGTGACTTTATGATTCAACAAAACATGTATTTTAACAGAAATATACCCTTATAGAAAGTAGTAGCAGAGTATATACAACTGTACTTTATTTAATTACACATTTCTGAAGAAATAAAAAAGGCCACTTATGAACTATAAAAATTGTTTGAGAAAGTAGAAACATCCACAACAGAAAAACAAAACAAAACAAAAAAACATATAGACTATATTTTCTCATTCATCATTGGTTTCTTAAAGCAGTCATGTCCTCATCATGCCTACGTTTATTTCTTCAAAACAAGAGGTGCCTAATATTCTACTTTTCTTTCAATTGCCCGCAGACTATTTCACATGTGTTGTTCCAATTAAAGCAAAAGTCCATTCCATTTGTCTGTTAGAGAATATTAGTTAGAGAAGTATTTCCCAATTTGTTTTGAAACAAGCCTCTTTATTGTTTGTTCGAACAGCTGTGGTTCAAAAATGTCATTTTAAAAAATTTAAAACCTTATAGGTATTTTGTATTTTGAACATTCTTAAAGATGTGCCATTACAAGATGTAGGATGAAGTCCAGCAGCTTCCTTAATCTACTGGAGGAGTGCTGTGCCCTCTCAGTTTGTACAATTCAACACTTTCTACTAGAGATCTGACTTTGCAGCAATATCACAATGCAAACATTTCATGACTAGACACACTCCATGTATATTCCAGGTATATAGTGGGGAAAGTTCTCTAGAGAATGCTCTGAGGAGGAACAATGGAGGGTGTTATTCTAAGAATGTGAAATTGCAGGGAGCTAATCAACATCTCCTGTAACATCATTCACCCACAGTTTCCAGCTACAACTATGGTGGGAAGGGCAGGGAAGGGGACTAGGAAAGAACAAGAGAAGGAGGAGGTAGAGGAGGAGGAGGAGAAAAGGAAAGATGAGGGCAGGAAGAAAAACAAGGAGATTAGGCCAGAGGTGGTAGGAAGGTTGATTTTCTTCATGAAGCAATTAAGATCCTCTGGCAGGGGTGCTTGACCTATTTTTCATTAGGAACACATTTTTTTTTCATCTTTGAAATAATAGGCTCACTTTGCCAGAAGATGAATATTCTTTCCTATAAAAACTTTGGACAAAAATTCAAGTTTCCCAGAGACCTTCCAAAGTTGATATACTTCAAGTTAAGGAGAATAATTAAGGACACTAGACTTTTACATTACCTTCTTCTAGGAAAAGACACTGATTGGCCACCATCACACCAGAGACTCAACACTCTTCAGCATCAACTAACTGAAGGGTTTGCACACTGAGGAGGCACAGAGGCAGCAGTCTGCTCTGCTGTTAAGATATTCCGCTGCTTTTTTAATGCTTGATATATCAGAATAAAACTCTCTCTGGCATTTCCTTTCTATCTATAAGTTAGATAGAAAGTGAACTGCAATTAGCAAATTTACCTTCCTACACACACCTTGCTCTTATGGTTCTTTTTGAAGACCGCAACATGAGACTTCAACATGTTTTGCTTTCATTTACTCTCAAAACTTGCCCACATTTGTAAACATTTCATCATAATTTTAGAAGTTTTTTTTGGTTAATAAGAGATAAGAATATTATATACTTTGTATGGTGAAATGAGAATTTACTGTAATTGAAATAAATATTTTATACTTTAATAAAGTGAGTTTAAAATGCACTGTTGAATAATGTACACCTAATTTTAAATAATCATGCAAATTTGTCATGCTTGGGTTTCACTTCCTGTAACATGAGAAATTCGGTCATGCTAGGAAAAAAAATCAGCTACGTTAAAAGGATCAGGTTCAGTAACTTCTAATGCATTAGCCCTTTTGAATTCAGAACATTCTAACATTCTTGATATTTATATGTGAAATGCAAAGGAAAGCAGGAGACGAATACATTTAAGACATATCCATGAATCATTAAAGGAGTTTCTGCAAAACTTTAATATTTTTATTCTGCAGTTAAGGGCAGTGTTTTGTTGTGTGCGTGTGTGAAATGAGAAAGACTAATAGGAACATGAGCACTCTCATGTAGTTGAAGAAAGAGACTGTGTGGAAATGAAGGAGCTGGAAATTGAGGATCTAGAAATTGAGTCTCATAAAACTATCTCTGCTTGGAAAACCTTTATGAACCAACTAGCCTTCTCATCTAAAGACTGATGATCTCAGTATAAAGCTCAAGATTCCTGACATGGCTCACAAGTCTTGATTTGGCTCTGCCTACTGCTTCAGAACCCTCATCAATCCCTTCTCACCTTTGCTTTCTACCCAGAGAAACCAAGTGCTTGAGCTGCTTCATAAATCATGATATTTCACTAAGTCAACTCTTTGATCTCACCATTTATCAGATAGGTAGGATTTATCTTTAATTTATACACACATGCAGATGAGGTTAACATTATGATATGGTTTGGCTGTTTCCCCACCCAAATTTCATCTTGAACTGTAGCTCCCACAATTTCCACACATAGTGGGAGGGACCCAGTGGGGGATAATTGAATCATGGAGGTGGGTCTTTCCCATGCTATTTTCATGATAGTGAATAAGTCTCAGGACATCTGATGACTTCACAAAGGGGAGTTTCCCTGCAAAAATTCTCTTCTCTTGTCTGCCGCCATGGGAGACGTGCCTTTCACCTTGTGCCATGATTGTGAGGCCTCCCCAGCCAGGTGGACCACGAATGCATTAAACATCTTTCTTTTGTAAATTGCCCAGTCTTGGGTATGTCTTTATCAGTATCATGAAAACAGATTAATACACATTAACATGTCATTCAAATGAATGTAGGGTTAAGTTGTTCAATTCATTGAATAATTGCTGACCCTATACTTGATTGTAATATGTTCATATTTGACTCTTGTGAGAGGTAGGGTTTGGCCTATTTTAATCCTATTCTAAGTTCTATAATTATTACCAACTCCAAACTATTAAACACCAGAACGATCAGCCCTTGAATGTAATGATTGCTGAATTCTATTCCTCTCAAACATTACTCAAAGTTAAGATTTAAGGGGCAAAATATTAATCAACTCTGCCCATGCAACCCTCGTATGCCCTTCTTATTTTCTTCTTCATAGATTTAAGAGTAGTGACACCCCTTTCGTGAAGTGCAGAAGTGCATGCTCCTCCATGTTTGCTGCTGCAGTTGACTGTTAACATTGGGAAATCACTACTTTTTCTCTGCTAGGATACAAGATGGAGCTGGTGAGGAGTGTGGTGAGTGGAAAGAGCCAAAAGCTATAGAGGAAAGGTAACGTTATTTCTTTACTCCAGTTTAAACTGTCTTTACTTCAATTCCAAACAAATCTTAGTTTTTAAATATTTTAGGCAAAATTTAAGTAGTTGGAAGTGACATATATATTTATTTTAAACATATATATTTATAATATGTAATATTATATAATCTTAATAGTATTTATGCATCTAAATATATGTATATTATAAGCATCTTTAAAGGAAAAGTAAGTTTAGCTCTGTTAGCTGACTCATTGTCAAAAACAATTATAGCCAAGTGCCATGATATTTGCCCATATGAGCACTTCTCTGAAAAATGTGAAGTGTATTCTTGCATTTTCACATTAACAAGCATCGAAAAGCATAAGTATTTTTTTGCTCCTGCATGGGGATATAGTTGGTCTACAAATGCAATGCACATGTGGCAGAAGTTATAATGGCAGAATATAAAGAAGGATTAACAAAATGAAATCAAATGAATCTATCAAGATGATAATGTAATCTTTCTCCTTCGACCCACTATAAACATCATTCTCAGCAAACCATCGCAAGAACAGAAAACCAAATACCGCATGTTCTCACTCATAGGTGGGAATTGAACAATGAGATCACTTGGACACAGGAAGGGGAACATCACACACCAGGTCCTATTGTGGGGAGGGGGGAAGGGTGAGGGATAGCATTAGGAGATATACCTAATGTAAATGACGAGTTAATGGGTGCAGCACACCAATATGGCGCATGTATACATATGTAACAAACCTGCACGTTGTGCACATGTACCCTAGAACTTAAAGTATAATAACAAAAATAAAATAAAATAGAAAAAAAAACCCATGTAGTAGATTAACTGTTATTCCAAGTTAGAACGTAGTAGAGAGGCTAAACCTCACTTTGACCACCATCAAGTCCCAGTTCCCTCCTACAGGAAACACCTGTCAACAGTTTGCTGTATCATCTCTTTACAAATGTTTTTCTATGTATTTTCATACATATATATGTATTCTTATAAAATAATACAATTCAGTAACTTTTTATGTAAATAGTTTTGACGTATTTGCATAAAGTGCTTGCCTTAATATATAATACCAATTTGTCTATTTATAAATGGCATATGGAACATCATATAGCATTACCATGTTATAGTTAATTTAGATATTTCACTGTCACAGAAATACAGAGGTTTTTTTCTTTAATTACACTGTCAAAAGCTATGATGCAGCTTAGGTATATATATACACACACATACACATCTACACATACACACACACATATATAAATATACACATATGTATTCTGTGTCTTTTATGCATTTGTTATAGTGGCTATTCAGTTGAATTGCTGGCTTTGAGACCATGTACATTTTTATTATTATTATTTAGGAAATCCTGCAGATGGTCAAAATGTAGACCTATCCAAATTCTACAACTTATAAAACTTTCATTATTTTTTTGGTTTTGTTTGCATTAATCAAGCTACTACTAAAGTTAATTTGTTTTTCTTACATTCTTGGTCATCTTTACGTACTTTTCTATAAATTGCCTATTCTTAGATATAATCCATTTTATTGGCTTCCCTTCATTTTCTTGATATTTTAGGATAACTTTCTATATTTTGGAGAGTAATTTTTAGACTTATTAATGGTTTTGGTTTGTTGTGTGGTTATAACTTCCAGTAATATATTGTATTGTTGCTTGGGTAAATTCAACAATATCTTATTTCTTATACTGATAATAAGGTTTTAAGCTATACTAATGAGAAAGGTATCTCTTCATTTTATAGTTGCTAAGATATTGTTTGTATTTAATTAACATCATGACTGCTTACCTTTAGCTAAGACTTGGCATGTACTGAGATCATATTTTTCTCCTTTGGCTTATCAATACAGAAACTTGCATTCTTAAATGTAATGCATGTAGAATGCAAGTAGATAGGTAAATGCATGTTCATATGTAGAAAATATACACATGTTCTTTGCTATTGAAAATTTTTTTATTATTGGGGATGCATCTTAATTGCTACCATAGGCAATTCTTTTATCATTTGATTTATTATTACTTTACTTACAAGAGATTCTTAATATTTTTAAGAATTTAAATTTAAAAATTTTTAAGAATTTGTGTTATTCTGACTGTTTGGCTATCAGAATTTGGAGTGTCCCTGGCATATTGAAGGACTTAGTAAGGGTGGAATTATAAAATTGTTCAGGAGTGATTGTTGTGCAGAGCCCATACTTATCAAGTTTCTTTTATGTAGTAGCAGATAGCCTCTTGTTTTTTTCAGTTCAGCCTCATATCAAAGCTACACTCTGTTGTTTGATACAAAAACAGGTGGAATGTGGCCAGTTTCTCCTGGTGTTTTCTTTGTTTTATCTCCTTTTTCTACAGTTGGCCTCCCTTTGGGGTCCCTCCAGTGTTAGGATTAGGGAGTAGTAAGGATTAGAGAGAAAGAACAAAGTCGTATGGGGCTCTTTGGCTCATTATCATCCGGTGTTGGGGCCATCTGTGTGATAGATGTCTGATTTCTGGTTTTTTCTCTTGTGCAATGCTTTTGTCGACTCTAGGAAATTTGTATTAGTCAAGATGTCAAACTGTTTTCTGATGTAGAAGATGCCTCCATCCGGCTGACTTCTTATGACCTGACAGTCCCTGGCTTCCATCAATCCCTCTTATACAGACTCTTTCTCTTGTAGGTACCTCACCCCTCCAGATGTCCTTCTTGAAAGGAATACATTTCAGGCTGGTTCAGGCTTCACTTCCATGCTTGGATTTGTTCAGTTCATAGACAAACTCATGAATAATTGCCTTAGTAATTTATGGAAGCAAGTTCCAGTCTCCTAAGTGCTCTAATCTTAAGGGTGCCCATATCAGGCTTCTGAAGCCCTTCTTCTTTGGGAAAGAGGTGGGGATTCATAGTATACCAGCTCTTTCCAATGGAATTCTCATTAGGGAATATTTCTGATCAATTTACCCAACTGCAATTTTAAGGCTTTCAGTTGGGTGATAGGCTAAAACTTTCATGAGTGTTCACAGTATCCCAGTGTGTTCTGCAGCAGTGGTCCGGCAACCATTGTCCTCCAGCTTCTTGGTGTCTGTTGAAGTTCCAAAGACAACAGCAAAGTTGTCCTTATGCATCCTTTGCAAAATGACCTGGAGAGCTTCCCACCTTTTTTCTGTGTTCTAAACAGTTTTTATAAGGTAGGAGTTATTTGTTCCTTGAGAACTTGATATCACTTGAAACATTTATGTTCATTTACTTTTAGGAGGTAGATTTTTTTTTATTGCTGTTTTAATGTATCCCGTATTTTTTCTATTCAGGTTTTCTATTTTGAGACAATTTTGTTAATTGATAGCAGAAGGCTATACATTTTGCATAATTTTGTTTGCTCACAAAAAGCATTTTTTAAAGTAACTGCAATGTCCAATTTTCTTTCTTTAAACCAAAAATTATTTAGAACTTCAAGTGTGTATGTGTGTGTCTGTGTGTATGCATATGTATGTATGTATACGTATATATGTATATATATGCCTTGAGAGGATACAACAAGAAGTCTGCAGTCTGCAACCTGGGTTCGCCAGAACCCAACCATATATATACACATATGTGTGTGTGTGTGTGTGTGTGTGTGTGTGTGTACATATATATAGACTTGCTTTCATTTTCTTGATATTTTAGGATACCTTTCTATATTTTGGAGAGTAATTTTTAGACTTATTAATGTTTTTGGTTTGTTGTGTGGTTATAACCTCCAGTAACATATTGTATTGTCGTTTGGGTAAATTCAACAATATCTTATTTCTTATATTGATAATAAGGTTTTAAGGTATACTAATGAGGAAGGTATCTCCTATTAAGGATGTTTCTATATATATGTATATAAAATTACACTTAAAGTTATTTTCTTTGAAAAATTTAAATCTGTTGCTCTGTTGACTTCATGCTAAGAATATTGTGGATATGAAGGTGTCCTAGTCTGCTCGGTTTGCCTTAAGAAAATATCATAGATGGGTGGCTCGAACAGCAGAAATGTATATTCTTACAGTTCCTGAGGCTCGAAGTCTGATATCTGTGCCAGCATGATGGGGTTCTTGTGAGGTTCCCCTCCCTGGTTTACATACAGTTGCCTTCTCATTGTGTCCTCACATGGTGGAGAGAGATCTCTGGTCTCCCTTCTCTTCTTATAAGGACACTAATCCCATCCCATTATGGGGGCCCGACTCTCATGACTTTATCTAAACTAAATTATCTCCAAAAAGCCCTACTTCCAAATTCCATCAGATTGGGAGTATTGGCTATAGACTTCAACATAGGAATCTTGGGAGCACACATTTAGTCCATAACAGAAGCCTAATAGCAACTAACTCCCATTCATTTGTATGATTAAAAAAATACTCTGCCCGTCTCTCTCTGGAAATGTTTAGTAATTTATACATCTCTTTTGGTAGTTTTAGGTTTTATTACAATGAGTTTAATAAGTATATCTGTGTTAATGTGTTTGTGTTTTATTATTCCCGACATTGGATAGACCCTGTAAGATGATTCATATCTTTGATCAATTCAATAAATTGTATTCTTTTTTATTATTGGATATGTCTTCTCAACCTTCTCTTCATTTTCTCCTGGAATATCATAGACACATTTTTACCTATTCTTTTATGCTGTATTTTGTGAGAGAGATCTCTGGTCTCTGTTCGTGATTATAAAGATTTCCAATGGGTCCTTCTGAATTTGTAATTCTTCTTTTCAATTCTCAAATTTCAAGTCTCTTTTTAAATCAAAAGTGGATTCTTTTGTATAAACCCAATATCCTTTCCCATTTAAGATGTTATATTTTCACTATTTACTATGTTTCCTCACATGAATGTTTTTACATTAATTTTCTTTGTTTTCACAGTATGAGCTTTCCTTAAATATTTGGTAATTTCTGACTGTATATTCATCTTTATAGCTAAAGTTCTCATCACATAAAATGCTGAATCGCCATGCCTAGAGTATATGTTTGTGATGAGGAGTTATGAAGGTAGTGCTGCTTATATTCTGGTGCTTGAATTCATTATGAAAAGATTAGTGGGAAGAGGCCGGGGTCGGTGGCTCACACCTGTAATCCCAGCACTTTCGGAGGCCAAAACTGGAGGATCATTTGAGGTCAGGAGTTCAAGACCAACCTTTCCAACATAGTGAAACCCCATCTCTACTAAAACAAAATACAAAAGTTAGCTGGGAGTGATGGCGGGCACCTGTAATCTCAGCTATTCGGGAGGCTGAGGCAGGAGAATCACCTGAACCTGAGAGGAGGAGTTTTCAGTGAGCCGAGATCACGCCACTGCACTTCAGCCTGGGCAGCAGAACAAGACTCTGTCTCAGAAAAAAAAAAAAAAAAAGAAAGAAAGAAAGAAAGATTACTGGGAAGAATGTGAACACTGGCAATTGTCTTAGTCAGTTTGGGCTACTGTAACAAAGTATTATAGACTGGGTAACTTAAAAACAACAGAAATTTATTTCTTAAAATCTGAAAGCTGAATGCCTGAGACTAGGGTGGCCCTATGGTTGGGTTCTGGTGAACCCAGGTTGCAGACTGCAGACTTCTTGTTGTTTCCTCTCAAGGCAAAAAGAGGGAAAGCGATGTCTCCAGTATCTCTATGATAAGGGTGTTAATCCCATTCATTAAGGCTTCAATCTTTTGTACTAATTACCTCCCAAAGACTCCAATTCCAAATACCATCACGTTAGAATTAATATTTCAACATATGAATGTAGGGAGCATGAGCGCTCAGGCCATAACAGCAAGCTCTTTCCCCTGCTCTTTGAGGTAGCAGTGCTCCTCATTTTTATTTGCCATGGCCTGCCACTCAGTGCGCTGACCTGCTTTCCCCTGTCTGCTTCTCACGTCAGGAGGCAGACACAATTTCCAAGCAGCCCAAGACCACATGGGTGTGAGTGTTGAGAGACACTGCAAGGGTGTGACTTCACCTTTTATGATATCCCAATGAATTATGTTGTAATTTACACGTGGATCTACTTTTATGACTGGAATCCATCCACCAGACATAGAGCTCTTTTTTTCCCTGGTACTCCCTTGCAGCAATAATTTCTTATGTACATTGGAGCTGAGATTTTCCTATTTAGTTTGGACCCTACCTGCCGTCTGTCTCTCAGGATTTTGAAAAATTTTCTTATCCATGATACTTCCTTTTGTTGCATTCCAATGTGGTTATTGATTTTTTAAAAAATCACTGCTATCTCTGGTTCTAGAGATTTTAGTGGGGATGGGAGAACTATGGCTTCTGTTAGGCATTATATTTTTAATTCCATCAAAACCTTGTGAACCTTGTGAATTAAAATTTTTTCTAATTTCTACTATATCTCCATGGTTTTCAGTAACCACTAATTTGTATATTACTAATTATAATCTAACTTTGCTGTATCAGAATTATGGGAATAAATTCTTGATAATAACAATACAAACTGGATGCTAATGTGCTTTAAAATTCTATAAGTTCTAGAGACTTCATCATCATGCATTTCTGGTTTGCCATTCTCTCTCTTCCTAGATGGCAGTTCGAAAGAAGACCATAAGCCACAAATGTATTTTATATCTCTTTAATAAAAATCCACTGAGAGTTTATTTTAGAAAATTGAAGCCAGGCATGGTGGCTCGTGCCTGCAATCCCAGCACTTTGGGAGGCCGAGGCAGGAAGATCACTTGAGGTCAGGAGCTCGAGACCAGCCTGGCCAACATGGTGAAATCCCATCTCTACTAAAAATTAAAAAAAAAAAAAAAAAAAAAAAAAGTCGGGTGTGGTGGCAGGCACCTGCAATCTCAGCTACTCGGGAGGCTGAGGTGGGAGAATTGCTTGAGCCCAGGAGGAGGAGGTTTCAGGGACCCGAGATCATGCCATTGCACTCTAACTTGGAGGCCAGAAAGAGAAATGAATAGTATTAATTCCAGACAAACAAAATTCATTGCTTTTTCCTAAGTAAACATGTAGAGAAAAAAATAAGCAGAATAAAACAGTTCTGAAAAATATCATTTTGGGAATCCTCGGTCACAACCTCCTCTATCGTCTTTGATTCCCAGAAGTAACTATGCAAGAGAGAAGGCTTTTGAGTACTTCAAAACCATACGTCTTCCAATACAGCCTTCACAGGAGGCTCCATATTTGGATTCAGTTGGAATACAAAGCCAATTTTCTATGTTGAAATAATTCCATATCCTTGTGTCCATTTTTCCTGAAAGCTAGACACCCTGTAACCACTAGCATGTCTTAATTCAATATTTGCTATGGCAATATCTGGAATATCTGATTTTTTCAAGAAGGAATTAAAGAAACGCTTTTTTCACTAGCACCACAATTTTATAGCCCTGATGCCATGATATGTAAATGCAACATAATTTAAAATATTTAATGTTTAATGTAAAATGTTTAAAATGTTTAATTTTAAGTTTAATGTATGTTTATTGATGACATACAAAAACAATATAGTATTGTTTTCAGCACTGCCATTTTTCCAGAATAGCAAAACAGCTAAGTAATCATATCAGTAGCTAAATAATATCAACAGCTAAAACTTTCAACATCAATAGCTAAAACTTATGTTGTGTTTATTGTATTTCATGAATTTAGATTCACAACTTTACCATGCAGTAGTTTCTATATTAACATTCTCCTAAAGGAGTTTGCACATAAATAAATAAATAAATGAACAAGACTAGTCCAGTATATTTTATTTTAAGCAAAAAAAAAAAAAAAAAAAAAGTAGTGGAATACTAGAGCAGTAAATTTCTAGTTCCCTGGTGTCTTTGTCAGTTTAGCGTACTACAACAGAATATTATAAACTGGGTGGCTTAAACATAAACACTATTTTTTTCTCACAGTTCTAGAGACTGGAAATCCAGGATGAGAGTGTCAGTATGGTCGGGTTCTTGGTGAAGACCCTATCTATCTCTTGTTAACAGGTGACTATGTTATTGTGGTATCCTTGTGTAAAACAATCCCTTTTTACAATAGCATATATGTATCTCAGGGAGAGCAATCTCTAGTCTCTCATTTTATAAGGACACTTGTATGACCACATCTAAACCTAATTACCTCCCCCATTTCCCACTTCTGAACATCATCCAATTGGGAGTTAGGGTTTCAACACATGAATTTGCAGGGACACAATCATGCAGTCCATAACACCGGGAAAGCAAGGAATATTTAACATAAAATATTATTTGATGTGAAATTTGAAGAAAAAATAGACAAGGCAGAACAAAGTATGTCTTTTTTTTAAATTATTTTTTATTATTATACTTTAAGTTCTAGGGTACATGTGCATAACGTGCAGGTTTGTTACATATGTATACTTGTGCCATGTTGCTGTGCTGCACCCATCAACTCGTCAGCACCCATCAACTCGTCATTTACATCAGGTATAACTCCCAATGCAATCCCTCCCCCTTCCCCCCTCCCCATGATAGGCCCCGGTGTGTGATGTTCCCCTTCCCGAGTCCAAGTGATCTCATTGTTCAGTTCCCACCTATGAGTGAGAACATGCGGTGTTTGGTTTTCTGTTCTTGTGATAGTTTGCTAAGAATGATGGTTTCCAGCTGCATCCATGTCCCTACAAAGGACACAAACTCATCCTTTTTGATGGCTGCATAGTATTCCATGGTGTATATGTGCCACATTTTCTTAATCCAATCTGTCACTGATGGACATTTGGGTTGATTCCAAGTCTTTGTTATTGTGAATAGTGCCGCAATAAACATACGTGTGCATGTGTCTTTATAGCAGCATGATTTATAATCCTTTGGGTATATACCCAGTAATGGGATGGCTGGGTCATATGGTACATCTAGTTCTAGATCCTTGAGGAATCGCCACACTGTTTTCCATAATGGTTGAACTGGTTTACAATCCCACCAACAGTGTAAAAGTGTTCCTATTTCTCCACATCCTCTCCAGCACCTGTTGTTTCCTGACTTTTTAATGATCGCCATTCTAACTGGTGTGAGATGGTATCTCATTGTGGTTTTGATTTGCATTTCTCTGATGGCCAGTGATGATGAGCATTTTTTCATGTGTCTGTTGGCTGTATGAATGTCTTCTTTTGAGAAATGTCTGTTCATATCCTTTGCCCACTTTTTGATGGGGTTGCTTGTTTTTTTCTTGTAAATTTGTTTGAGTTCTTTGTAGGTTCTGGATATTAGCCCTTTGTCAGATGAGTAGATTGCAAAAATTTTCTCCCATTCTGTAGGTTGCCTGTTCACTCTGATGGTAGTTTCTTTTGCTGTGCAGAAGCTCTTTAGTTTAATGAGATCCCATTTGTCAATTTTGGAGCTATTTATGACAAACCCACAGCCAATATCATACTGAATGGGCAAAAACTGGAAAAATTTCCTTTGAAAACTGGCACAAGACAGGGATGCCCTCTCTCACCACTCCTATTCAACATAGTGTTGGAAGTTCTGGCTAGGGCAATCAGGCAAGAGAAAGAAATCAAGGGTATTCAGTTAGGGAAAGAAGAAGTCAAATTGTCCCTGTTTGCAGATGACATGATTGTATATTTAGAAAATCCCATTGTCTCAGCCCAAAATCTCCTTAAGCTGATAAGCAACTTCAGCAAAGTCTCAGGATACAAAATTAATGTGCAAAAATCACAAGCATTCTTATACACCAGTAACAGACAAACAGAGAGCCAAATCAGGAATGAACTTCCATTCACAATTGCTTCAAAGAGAATAAAATACCTAGGAATCCAACTTACAAGGGATGTAAAGGACCTCTTCAAGGAGAACTACAAACCACTGCTCAGTGAAATAAAAGAGGACACAAACAAATGGAAGAACATACCACGCTCATGGATAGGAAGAATCAATATCGTGAAAATGGCCGTACTGCGCAAGGTTATTTATAGATTCAATGCCATCCCTATCAAGCTACCAACGAGTTTCTTCACAGAATTGGAAAAAACTGCTTTAAAGTTCATATGGAACCAAAAAAGAGCCCGCATCTCCAAGACAATCCTAAGTCAAAAGAACAAAGCTGGAGGCATCACTCTACCTGACTTCAAACTATACTACAAGGCTACAGTAACCAAAACAGCATGGTACTGGTACCAAAACAGAGATATAGACCAATGGAACAGAACAGAGTCCTCAGAAATAATAACACACATCTACAGCCATCTGATCTTTGACAAACCTAAGAGAAAAAAGAAATGGGGAAAGGATTCCCTATTTAATAAATGGTGCTGGGAAAATTGGCTAGCCATAAGTAGAAAGCTGAAACTGGATCCTTTCCTTACTCCTTATACGAAAATTAATTCAAGATGGATTAGAGACTTAAATGTTAGACCTAATACCATAAAAACCCTAGAGGAAAACCTAGGTAGTACCATTCAGGACATAGGCATGGGCAAAGACTTCATGTCTAAAACACCAAAAGCAACGGCAGCAAAGCATGTTTTTAAAAAAAATATCAGGGAACATCATATGAAAAAACATGGAGGTAGTATGGATTCATGGTAAGATCTGGGAAGTCAAATTCCAGTGGTGCTAGACTACAAACATTAAGGGGTGATGGGGTGGACTGTGTAGATAGATGCCATTTATGAATGACTCATACACCACAAGTGATTTCAGCCTTTACCCTGGATCTATTAGCCATGTTGAGTACGGGAGTTACGTTGTTAGGGTTGCATTGTCAGGGTGGAGAGTATGTTCAAGAAGAATGAACTCAAAGGTAATCAGGCAAGAAGAAAGGCTATTATAATGGTTTGAGTAAAAATTATTACATGCCAGAATTAGGATATGGATTACAAAAACAGAGAAAAAAATTTATAGACTCGAGAAGATAAGAAGACAGAATCAAGGGATGATGCTGTATTGAATATGAATGGAGTGAATGATTGATAAACAGAATAGATACAAGGAAAATCAGGAACACTCTGCATCTTATGAATTATGAAACTGAAGTGATGAAACCATCATTTTCTAAAAAAGGATACCTAGGGTCTAATGATGTTAAGCAAGCCCATGATGACTTTAGCATTGGCCCTGTTGAATTAGTAATGTCTGTAAGATACGTCAGTGGAAAGGCCTAGTAAGTAAATAGATATATGGGTCTGAAGCTCAGAAGAGTCTTTTCTTTAATTTAACGAGAGGTTTCTGTTACATATATTTTGTGCATAAGTCATTTGCAGCCCTGGAAGCACCAGTCTCCAAGGATAAGGAAGAATAGGCATTGAGGGGAAGAGAAACGGAGATTTGAGGGATATAAAATATGAACCAAAAGTAAACAGGATTTCAGAATTCAATCCAAGTCAAATTTGATAATTAAATGGTTGATAATGCACATGAGCAAATAACAGCTAGAAAATTGAAGATGAAAAAAGTTGAACCACATTGGCTTTAGCAACGTGGAGGTTAGGAATGAGATAAATAAGATCAATTTAATTTTAAAGGTCAAGAAAGCCAAATTTCACTGAGAGTTGATTGAGCATTGAGAAATCTGAGAGAGTGGGTATGTATGTTCTCTCTAAAAGCATAGATGGATTAAAATTATGCAAGTTATCAGTCAGGCTGACAAGATGGTGAACAAGCACAGACAGCTCATTCCCTCCTGTAAAACTTATCTCAGGAGAAACAGAAGAAATAAAAGGGAAATATATGAGTCAGAAAAACTGATGTAAAAACTGTGCAGGGCTCCAACAGAGCTAGATAAAATTTGCAAACTGAACTGGAGAAGAATAGACAGCCTGGATATAGGAGGCCAAGTGCTGTGTTCAAAAGATGAGTTAGAGAGAAGCTTTTGGATTTTGCTCATTTTTCTCCCTGAGAAGAAAAACAACCTGAAAATTTCCAGAGGAGGGAAAAATTTAAAAAAACAACAAAAGAACAAAATCATATTGACACTGGACTGGTTAATAGTAGCGCTGGAGCCACATACCCACCCCCATCCACACACACAGAGAACCTGAGTAACATATTTAAAGTGTAAACAAATTATATAATAATAAAATGTAAGTTTTTCATTTCAATATGAAGATACATAAAGATTTTTCTCATTCATACAAAATCCCAGAAAGCTTATTATATAAAAATTAGGTTTCAGAAAGATCCTTGACGAACATACCCAGGAAAAGAAAAATTTAATTAAACAAGATTTAATTATATACATGAAAGCAATGTAAATAGGATAATTTAGTATACTATAATATTGCCTACAAAGCCAATAGAAAAAAGTACACTTATTAATATAATGTTCAGAATTTTAAAATTGATCTCATTAATGAGATCATTTTTTAAAAAACTGATTCAGGATATTTCTAAGCATACATAGTTTGTATTTCTTCTACATTCAGTGTTTATATAGTGAATGTGACTTTGCATATGTGTATGTGTATATAAATGAAGGAAGTTTTCTAAAATGATACTTGCCTTTTTGATGTGTGTTGCACACTAAATATTGTTAATGCAGTATGTTACTGTTTAATGATAGTGACCTACTGAATTGATTTCTCAAAATGCAATGAAATATGACAATTTAGTTCGGTGAGTGAAAAAGAGAAGAAAGTGATTATATTATGTCATAAAATTATCTTATATGGAGGTAAGTTATTGTTCATTATATAGGTAATTAGGCAAGAAAAGGAAGTAAAATACAAAAAAAAAAAAAATGAGAAAGGAAGAAGTAAAACTGCCTCTGTTTGCAGATGACATAATCTTACCAAAAAACTTTTAAAACTAATAAATACAGTAAAGTTGCAGGAGACAAGATTGGCAAACAAAAATTATGTTTCTATACACTAACAATGAACTATCTGAAAAAGAAATTACGAAAACAATCCCTTTTACAATAGCATCAAAAAATGGAATACTCAGAAGTAAATTTAATCAAGGAGACCAAATATGTGTACACTGAAAACTATATAACATTGATCTAAGTTCTTGAGGAAGACATAAATAAATGAAAGATATTCCATGTTTATGGATTAGAAGACTTAACATTGTTAAAATGTTTGAGGTATTTAAAGCAATCTACATATTCAATGCAATTCCTAGAAAAATTCCAATGGCCTGCCTGTTGATGGTGTATAGGAATGCTAGTGGTTTTGGCACATTGATTTTGTATCCTGAGACTTTGCTGAAGTGACTTATCAGCTTAAGAAGCTTTTCAGCTGAGACCATGGTGTTCTCTAGATATAGAATCACATCATCTGCAGACAAAGATAGTTTGACTTTCTCTCTTCCTATTTGGATACTCCTTATTTCTTTCTCTTGTCCGATTGCCTTGGTAAAATCTTCCAATACTATGTTGAATAGGAGTGGTGAGAGAGGGCAACTTCGTCTTGTGCCTGTTTTCAAGGGGAATTATTCCAGTTTTTGCCCATCCAGCATGAGAGTGCCTGCGCATGTGTCATATATGGCTCTTATTATTTTGAGGTATGTTCCTTCAATACCTAGTTTAGTGAGAAGTTTTGTTTGTTTCTCTGTTTGTTTGTTTTGAGGTGGAGTTTTGCTTTTGTTGCCCAGGCTGGAGTGCAATGGCGTCATCTTGGCTCACCGCAACCACCACTACCAGAGTTCAAACGATTCTCTTACCTCAGTCTCCCAAGTAGCTGGGATTACAGACATGTGCCACCATGCCCGGCTAATTTTTTGTATTTTTAGTAGAGATTTGATTTCTCCATGTTGGTCAGGATGGTCTCGAACTCCTGACCTCAGGTGATCCACCTGCCTCAGACTCCCAAAGTGCTAGGATTACAGGTGTGAGCCATCACGCCTGGCCTAGTGAGAGTTTTTAAGATGAAGGGATGTTGAATTTTATCAAAGACGTTTTCCACATCTATTGAGATAATCACGTGATTTTTTGTCTTAAGTTCTGTTTATGTGATGAATCACATTTATTTATTTGCTTATGTTGAACCAACCTTGCATCCCGGAGATGAAGCCTGCTTGATTGTGGTGGACAAGCCATTCCATGCTCATGGATAGGAAGAATCATTATCATTAAAATGGTCATATTGCCCAAAGCAATTTATAATTCAATGCCATTCTCATTAAACTACCATTGATATTCTTCACAGAATTGAAAAATTCACATGGAACCAAAATTCACATAAAACTAAAAAAGAGCCAAATAGCCAAGGCAATCTTAAGCAGGAAGACCAAAGCTGAAGGCATCACACTACCCAACTTCAAACTATTCTACAAGGATACAGTAACCAAAACAGCATGGTACGGGTATAAGAACAGACACATAGACCAATGGAACAGAATAGAGAACCCAGAAATAAGACTGCACACCTACAATCATCTGATTTTCAACAAACTTGACAAAAACAAACAACAGAGAAATGATTTCCTATTCAATAAATTGTGCTGGAAGAACTGATTAACCATACACAGAAAACTGAACCTGGACTACTTCCTTACACCATATACAAAAATTAACTTAAGATGGATAAAATACTTAAATGTGAAACCCAAAACTGTAAAAACCCTAAAAGAAAACCTAGGCAATACCATTCAGGACAGAGGCATGGGCAAAGATTTTGTGACAAAGACACCAAAAGCAATTGCAACAAAAGCAAAAATGGACAAATGGGATCTAATTAAACTAAAGAGCCTCTGCACAGCAAAAGAAACTCTCAACAGAGAGCACAGACAACCTACAGAATGGGAGAAATTGTTTGCAGTATATCCATTTGACAAAGGTCTGATACCCAGTGCCTATAAGGAACATAAACAAATTTACAAGAGAAAACAAAAAACAACCTAATTAAAAAGTGAGCAAAGCCCATGAACACACACTTCTCAAAAGAAGACACACATGCAACCAACAAACATGAAAAAAACTCAACATCACTTATTATTAGGGTAATGCAAATCAAAACCACAATGACATACCATCTCACATTAGTCAGAATGGCTATTCTTAAAAAGTCAAAAAACAACAGATACTGGCAACATTGTGGAGAAAAAGGAACACTTTTACACTGTTGGTGGGAGTGTAAATTAGTTTAACCATTGTGGAAGACAGTGTGTCAGTTCCTCAAAGACCTAGAATCATAAATATCATTTCATACAGAAATCCCGTTACTGAGTATATGCCTAAAGAAGTATAAATCATTCTATTATAAAGATATGTACATGTGTATGTTCATTGCAGCACTCTTCACAATAACAAACACATGGAATCAACCTAAATGCCGATCAATGATAAACTGGATAAAGAAAATTTTGTACATATATACCATGGAATACTATATAGCCATAAAAAGATAGAGTCCATGTCCTTTGCAGGGCCATGGATGGAGCTAGAGGCCCTTATCCTTACCAAACTAATGCAGGAACAGAAAAACCAAATATTGCATGTTCTCACTTGTAAGTGGGAGTTGAATGATGAGAAAATATGCACACATGGGAAGAACAATGCACACTGGGGCCTGTCAGAGGGTGGGAGGGGTGGGAAGAGGGAGAGCATCAGGAAGAATAGCTAATAGATGCTGGGCTTCATACCTAGGTGATGGGATGATCTGTGCAGCATAGCACCATGGCACAAGTTTACCTGTATAACAAACCTGCATATCCTGTACATGTGCCTGAACTTAAAATAAAATGTGGATATAAAAAATATTTAAAATAAAATTGATTTTAAAAGTTACAATGGCATATGTTCAGAGAAATAAAAAGTTCTAAAATTTTTATAGAACCACAAAAAATCCCAACTAGTCAAAGTAGTCTTGAGAAAGAATAAAAAAGCTAAAGGCATCGCAATTCTTATTTCATAATATATAACAAAAAGTACAGTAATTAAAACAATATGGTACTGGCATAAAAAGATGTATACACCAAAGAATCAGAATAATGAGCCCAGAAAAAAATCATGCATTTATGGTCAACTGACCTTTGACAAAGGTGCCAAGAATACACTAGCAAAAAGGGCAGTCTCTTCAATAAATGATGTTGAAAAATCTGGATATTCATATGCAGAAGAATGAAATTGGACCCTTGTCTCACACCATATATGAAAATGAATTCAAAATATATAAAATACTTAAGACCTAAAACTGTAAAATGTCTAGAAGAAAAAATAATAATGGTCTATGACTTTGGTCTGGTCAGTAACTTTTTGGATATGACCCTAAAAGCATAGGCAACAAAGCAAAAATAGACAAATGAGATTGCATCAACTAAAAAGTATGTGCACTGAAAAGAAAACAATCAACAGAGTGGAGAGACAACATACAGCATGGGATAAAATATTTGCCGACCGTACATTTGATGAGTGATTAATATCCAACAAATATAAGAAATCCACACAACTCCATAGCAAAACAAACAAACACAGCTGATTAAAAAATAGATCAAAAACCCAAATAGACATTTTCCCAAGGAATATGTGAATAGCTAGCAAGCATATGAAAATATTATTAACAACAGTAATTATTAGAGAAACGCACATCAATATCACAGTGAACTATCACCTCAGACATGTTAGAATGGCTATGATAAAAAATACAAAATATAAGCTTTGGGGAGAGTATGGGAAAAGAAGAGAACCCCTGTACATCGTTGGTGGGAACGTAAATTAGTACAGTCATTACAGAAAATGGATGAATGTTCCTGAAAAATTAGAAATAGAACTGTCATATGGTAGATCAATCCCACATCTGAATACATACCCAAAGGAAATGAAATTAATATCTCAAAGAGGCACCTGTATGCCCATGCTCATTGCCGCATTATTTACAATGGCCAAGATATGGAAACAATCTAAGTGTCTATGTTCATGAATGAATGAATGAAGAAAATGTAGTATCACATATAATATTTGTCCCAAGATATATCGTACATAAAATTTATAAAATTTGCTAAGAGAGTAGATCTTAAGTGATGGATATGCAATTAACTCAATTGTGGTAATCATTTCACAATGTGTACATTATATAGTTTGCATGTTTGTCCCCTCTAAATCTCATGTTGGAATGTATTCTTTCATATTGGAGGTGGGTCCTAGTGGGAAGTAATTGAATCAAGGGAGCACATCCTCCATGAATGGCTTGCTGCCATCTCCTTGGTAATGGGTGAGTTTTAAGAGATCTGGCTTATTTAAAAAAGTCTGGGACCTCTCCTTTTCTCTCTTCTGCCATGTAATATGCCAGTTCCCCTTTTGCCTTCCACCATGATTGTAAACTTCCAAAGGCCTCACCAAAAGCCAGACAGATGCTGCTGCCATGCTTATACAGCCTGCGGAACCATGAACCAACTAAACTTCTTTATTTATAAATTAAAAAGCCTCAGGCATTTCTTTATAGCAATGCAGGAACAGTCTAACACAATACATATATCAAAATGTCACATAATATAACTTAAATATATACAATTTTTACTTGTCAGTTATATATCGAGAGAAGAAAAAAGTATTATCTCCTTGTAAATTAAATTCAAACAACATTCTTATATTCCTTTAATTTATATTTAACAAAATATTTCTGTGGAATTAAAGAATAGCACAGATTTACCAAATAATATATTGAGTTATTTGGAGAGTAAAATTCAAGTGATGTAATCACGCCCAAATTATTTTACACTAACAGTGAGACTTTATGTTGTCTGCTTTGATTATTTGAGCTTACCTTTTAAAGCTAAAAATGAAGCGGAATTTCTTGAGAGGATATTGTTAGATAATTTATACGGCGATCTGAAATTCTTTTTCCATTAACAAGTTATACTGGAAATTAAAACTTCATCAAAAATTTACCACGCCCTATTTAGTTAATAAATGCTGACATGTCACAAGCTAATGCAAACACATTGGTGCTAAGACCTCAGACCGAGCCTTAGCAAAATAAACAGCAAATAATCACCCATCAGGATTAAACAGTAGATGTTAAAGGTCTTAAGAGCAGTTCAAATTGCAATCTACTGTTCTTAGTACTAGTCATCAGTTATATTTAAAGCAAAAATACTGGTATTTTAGTGCTCTTTCTCCGATGATGTTTTGAAAAACAATTGTGACATATTCCTAAGGACATAAAGCGAGAAATAAGGTGACCCTTTTTAAAGTTGAAATTTGGATCAATTATTATTGATATATAAGTATCACGGAGACAGGACTGTAAGACTTGAGTAAAATAAAAGAATGCCTCTATCGAATTGACCTTTGATAATAGAACTCAGAACAGTGGTTGCTTGGATGGGCTGGGGTTGGAAAGGAAATGAAGACTGTATGGAAAGGACCACTGGATCCCAGAGAGCATTATTCTAGGGTTGACATCCTGTTGAGGCTGAACTAACCTGCATCCAGAGTGTCTCACTCACAGAGCTGGAAGCTGATGCTCCCTGCGACCTCAGAGCTTAGCTGGGGTTGCCAACCAACCTGTGGTCTCTCCCACATGGCTGAGTCAAGCAAACACCTTACATGGTGAGACAGTGCCCCTAAAGCAAGTTTCCTTAGGAGCAAGGCAGAAGCAGCATCACTTTTTATGACACAATTTTAGAAACCTCATGGTCTTATTTTCAATGTACTTTATTCATGGAAGCCTGATGAGAATACTGAGAACAGGCATAGATCCTGATATGGTTTGGCTTTGTGTCCCCACCCAAATCTCATCTTAACTTGTAATTCCCAGCCATTGAGGGAGGGACCTGGGGGAGGTAATTGGATCATAGAGGCAGTTTCCCCCATGTTGTTCTCATGATACTGAGGGAGTTCTCACATGGGCTGATGGTTTTAAGTGTGGTACTTCCTCTGTCCTTCACTCTTTCTCTTTCCTTTGCCTTGTGAGGAAGGTTCTTGCTTCTCCTTTGCCTTCTGCCATACTTGTAAGTTTCCTGAGGCCTCCTCACCATGTGGAATTGCAAGTCAATTAAACCACTTTTCTTTATAAATTATTTAGTCTCAGATATTTCTTTATAGTAGAGTGAGAACGGAGTACTAATACCGATCTCAATATCAACGGGAGGAGTGTCCCAAAGAAATTTGGGACCATGTTCTTAAATTATTGCATTACATCCTTTGACCAAAACCAATATCTATTCCTGCCACATGCAAGATAACCCTCCTCATTTCCCACCACACACTCCCACAATCTCATCCTGTTAGGGCATCTACGCAAAATCTGAAAATCTCACCATTTTGCCTTGATAGCAAAATTTCTGTAGCCGTTAGCATTGCTGCATAACAGTTACCCTACAACAGTTATTAAAAGCAACCACTTTATTATCTCAAAGAATCTATAAGTCAGGATTTCACACTGAGGATAGGAAGGTGCCTCTTCTCTCCTCTACAATAAATGGGACCTCAGCTGGGAAGACTCAAAGTGCAGTGTCGGGGTAACTCAATGACTAGGCACTAAACTAAATGCTCTTCCACTCATGTTTGGAGACTAGCTGGAAGGATGCAAGGACTGGCTCAGCTAGGAGAGCCGACTGTACTGCCTATACAACATGTCTCCATGTGGCTTGGCTTTCTCTCTGAAGGGTGACTACAGGGTAGTCAGATCTCCTCCAAGGCAATTCAGGGCTCTAAGTTTGAGTGTTGGGTGACACCGTGTTTTTAAGTACGCAGCCTCAGAAACTTATGATACAACCTCTGATTTAGATGACAAAGGAAGGAACTATAGGCAATTCCGAGTAAGAGCAGTGCCAACAAATTTAAAAGGGTATTGTGACTGGGGCTGAAGACATTTCTTTTTATAAAAGAGAAGACAGAATTGCTATCTCAATGAGATGTTTACCACAATGTAATGAGACATTAGTTACATGACTAAATGTGCCAAGTCTCCCTATCAGTTTCTTAAATTGAAGACAACATTATCACCAGAAGCAATTAATCTTGAATACTACAAATCCTTTGCTGTGTTGCCTTTCCCTGTCTGTTACAGAAATTCTTGTGTACTCTGGGAACAAGTCCTTAGACTGACATGGAGAACAATTCAGGTCACCTGAAAGCACTAGCGGTGCTTTCACCTGAAAGCATTCAGCGGTGGTTACTAAGAAATATTTGTGGTGAAAGGATTTGTCTCACTTTCTTATCTTATTCTCAAAATAATGTCGTCAAGGAAGAAGGAGAAATATTATTGTTTCCATTTTGCATTGGAACAATCAGGGCATTTGGAAGTAAGGAAACTCAGAACGATTTTGAAGTGAGACCTTTGGAATTTTGGCCTGTTGTGCTTTGTTTGGTACCAGCTTTGGAAACTTGATCTCAAATCACCTTATGTATTTTTAAAATATGAATTTAATTGTTTGTAATAGTTAATGTCACACTAACATTTCATCAGTTATGGCAATTATGAGTCCTTAGTAACTGAGAGAATCCTTTCTCATTACTTAAAATTCCTGGCATTCATGCCCAAGTTCCATTCCACATCTTCATGGTTTCTAGCTCTGGAAACTTTGCTTTTTAGTGAGTCTTAAAGTACAGCTAATTCTGACATATTCTTAGATTATTGCTTATTTAAGCAACTTACTTAGCCATTTGTTGCTGCTTCGTAACTAGAGCCACAGACAACCTTCATGCATCTGGTTGTTATAAATGGGCATAGATCAGAAGAACAGATAATGAACTTTCAGAACTGATAAATAAAAAGACACAGTCATCTGTCCAAAGCTGGTGAAGGGCAATCTTCTTACGAGATTCATTAGTTTATTTTCAGCATAAAAAACAGTTACCATGGAAACACATTATGATGATATATATTCTAATTTTTGGTGGAAATGTAAATTAAAGTCACCTTGAAAATTGGAACTACAGCCTTTTAAAAGAGCTGTGCACATTTTCCACACTCTGATACAACATGTTTAAAATAAAATTTCTTTTGTTTTCATGTAATTTCCATAAAATAAAATAGTAAAATGATACTATAAAATAATATAAGCTCAATTATATAAGGTCAGAGGCATGCTATCAAAAAGAAATCCATGGACTTTAAATCTTAAGGGTGAGAGATTTTACAAATCTCACTTTGTATATATTAATTATATTGGGATACATCAATTGGTTTCCATATTTCATCACACTTGGTGGTTTGTAAGTATGGTTATTTCATTGAATATATTAAATCCTATACTATTGAATTTCCTTTCTCACCTTAGCTTGTTACCAATGTTTTAATTGAGAGATGGAATAATTTCATCATTTTTCAAGAAAAACACCTTCTCTATACTCAGTTATAAAATAAACTGCTGTGAATTGAAAAATAGAGGTAATATAAGTAATATGTACGTAAAATTTGAATTGAACTGTAATATAACATGTATTTAATATTTGAAAATAACACAGAAAGTGTACTTTTCTCTGTATACTTACGTTTAAATATGCATTAAAATGTGCAGATTGCTGTTCTTGGGCTATAAACAGATTGAAAATGAGTAACTTTGGGGAGTCACATATGTTACATTTTAGAACAAGTATATTTGAGAGCAAGTATATTTGAAAGTTTTACCTGGAATAAATCACCAGAAGTGTAATGTTCATTAAAGATTCATAAATTCTTACATTTTTGAGAAATCAAACCAGCAAACAAACACACAGAGATCAGTTTCCTGAGATCATAAGGCATGGCTGCCCCAAGGTGATGCCCAATTAAACACTTGGATTATTATCTAGTCAGTCTTTTTCTATAATAAATCACGTGAATGACTCCAGGAAAATATAGTTTCCTGTGCTTTAGAGATATATCATTTTAAGGCTTTAGTGAAATCTATGTGACAATAATTAAGTTCTTGTCTCACTGTCAAACACTTACACCTGAGTAACAAAGAACAATTCTACATCTCAATTTTCTCGACGTGGTGATCACAAATCTAACCTCATATACGAATGATACTTTTGAAACTCATTTTTACAGAGGCAAACCTGACAAACTCCATTCTCATACTACAGACTTTATGCTAATTTGTTTAGCAGTTTGTGGCTTCTGCCAATTTAGGAGCAAATCTCTGTGTCCTATTCATCTGTAAATTGCCAGCAGAGAGTTTTATTCCTTGTTTCAGACTCAAATGCATATTTTTTTTCATCTTCTGTCATTACCTACAGTAACATTTTAAAAGGGAAGCTCTTGACACAAACTGATAATAAAAGTCTAAGGAGACCTTGCTGGATGCTTTTATAGCTTTTCTTCCCTTCAAATGGAGAAACCTGGCTTACAGACATACTCTGAGTTAACCTTGAGGATTCTCAAAACATTTTATATCCTCAATTAAATGTTCAATCCCCATTATCAGTAGCCTATGCTATTATAGTCTGTACACAAGACACTAGAAATGAGTAGACGTTTTAAGACTCAGGGAGATTACAGTGCACAGTTACCTGCTCTTACTGGCCAACTCTTAACTCAAATTTTTCCTCACATGGAACATCATTAAAAACTTTCACTCCAAACTCTTCACTTCGTTTTAAACATTCATAATGCAGAGAAAATCTGGAGAGCCTACTCAATGGAAAACTGTTTAGTTATTTTTCTGAAAACAGGGAAAAGTAATAATCTTTTCCTAACTGTACAAACAGGTAGCTGTACAAAGAGAGAATTGAGAAGATAAGGCAGCAAACATTGCTGCATAGATTACTACAAACATAGGAAAGAAGACATGTCCAGCCTCAAAATTAAGATGATCATCTTTGAGGAATTAAAACCCAAAGTTTACTCTAGAGGTATCAGCCTGCTAGGTTCTATAAGCAGCAGTGGGGACCAGGAGTTTGGCTCTTCTGTTGTACGAAAGAAGAAAAGTGCTTCTCTGTCTCTCCTGAGAGAACTCAAAAAACGTTTGGCGGAAAGGCTGTAAAAAGTGTGTTGTTTAATAGCTTCCATAGCAGGTTCTCATTGAGGGAGGTGGGAGAGCAGAGATAGAGTATGGGGAAGGAGAGGTTAACTAAGGCACTGCATCAGCCAATGTTCTCCAGAGAAACAGAATCAGTGGGAGTAAAGATATTGTAAGAAATTGGCTTATGGGATTATAGGGACTGGCAAATCCAAAATATGTTTGGGATTGCAGGTTGAAAACTCTTATGCAAAGGTTGATATTAAGGTCATGAGGCATAATTTCTTCTTTCTCAGGGAAACCTCAATTTTGTTCATAAGTCCTTTCAGCTGAACAGATGGTGTCCACTTACATTATAGAGAATAATCTCCTTTACTGAAAGTCACCAAATTGTAGAATTTAACCACATCTACACAATACTTTCTCAACAACTGCTAGATCCTTGATCAATTGAATAACTGGATACTATAGCCTAATCAACTCGACACAAAACTAAGCACTGTATAGACTTTCTCTGCTTCTTTGGCTAGATCTGTGCTATTCAAACTTTTATCTTGGACAAACAGCCACAAATTGCCAATTGAAAAGCAAGCAGACTGAGAGATAAATAAAATAAATTGATAATCATATAACCATCAACTGTTTTGAATAGTTTAAAATATTTCAAATAATAAAATACTAGGCTCAAACATTTACCCAATGTTCAAACAGGTGATTTCAATCTTATACAACCCTATTCAGAGACTGAAAAAAGTAGAGAGTGTAGTCAAACCCCATATAATGATGTTTCACTCAACAACAGGCAATATATATGATTGCAGTCTCATGTGATTATCATAACATATTTTCACTGTACTGTTTCTTTATTTAGAGATGCTTAACACACAAATACTTACCATTGTGTTGTAATTGCCTCCAGTGTTCAGTACAGTAGCATGCTGTACAGGTTTGTGGCCTAGAATAAACAGGCTATACCGTACAGCCTAGGTGTATATTAGGCTACACCATCTAGGTTTGTCTAAGTGCACTCTGTGATGTTCACACAATGATGCAATCACCTAACGATGCTTTCCTTGGAACTTATGTCTGTTATTAAGTGACACAGGACTGTATATCCAAACACATTCTCAGAAGGTAAAAAAAAAAAACTTGATACCAAAATTCTAAAGAATTTATAATTAATTTTGGCCAGAAAAGTAATATGCTACCTTAGTTTATAATTGGAAACTCAGCCATATTAAAAAATTAAAGATGAAAAGCCATGTCATCTTTTCCATAAATGAAATAAAAAAGCATCAACTCATTCTTGGTAAGCTGTGTTAGCAACTTAAGAACTGGTGGAAACTAAATTAACTTGATAAAAGACAAATTTAAAAATCTCTAGTAAACATTATATGTAATGGTAAAATGTTAGAAAACATTTATCTGAAATCAAGAAGAACACAATATGCGTTAGACTACTATTTCTATTTAACACTGAACTGGAATCCTCAGCTAGTACAGTAAGACAAAAAATAAAAAATAAAAAATGAATGAAAAAGAAGGGCTCAAACATTTTAATTATTTCCAGATAATATAGTTGATGATATAGAGAACTTAAAATGGATAGAGATAGATTATTTAAGTTAATAAAATTTTCATTATAATCTGGAGAAGTCTATCACATATTTATGTACCAAAAGCAAAACTTAAACAAAAAATCAACACATTCAAGATATGTTCACATAGCTGCAGCAGCATTGAAAGGTATAAACAGGTTACAACCGAAGCCAACTGTGAAGGAAATGATGGATACATTGAATATGTTAATATCAAACATCTCTGCTTATCCAAGAAACTTAAAGAAATTGCAGAGTCATACCTATAAGATATAGTTTTGTATAGTTAAAACATTCAAGTATATGCAAAATATTACTTAGGGATGAAGAGATACATATGTATATACTTTATATATATTGGGAATATAAGTATTTTGTATGTATATGTGTACATATATATACATATACAAATATGTACACACACACAGGCATATCTTGGAGATACTGCAGATTCAGTTCCAGACCACAATAAAGTAAATATCACAATAAAGCAAGTCACACAAGTTTTTTAGTTTCCCACTGCATATAAAAGATAATCATATAATCTTTTATATGTATGGTTTATACTATGGTATACTATGGTTATTTTATATGTATGGTTTATACTATGGTATACTATGGTTTATTAAGTGCACAACTGCAATATGTCTTAAAAATTTTACATATCTAAACTTAAGAATACTTTATTACTAAAAAATGCTAACAATTATCTAAACCTTCAGGGACTCATAAAGTTTTTGCTAGTACAGGGTCTTTCTTGATGATGACTGCTAACTGACCAGGGTAGTGGTTGCTGAAGGCTTGGATGGCTGTGGCAATTTCTTAAAATAAGACAACAATGACATTTGCTGCACTGATACACTCTTCCTTTCATGAGAGATTCACTGTAATATGTGGGCACAGTTTGTGGAATCCCAAAACAATTACAATTGTAATATCAAAGATCACTAATCACAGATCACCATAAATGATATAATTAATAATTTAAAACTTTGAAATTTTGCAGAAATTATCAAAATGTGACACACATACATGAAGTGAGCACATACTGTTGGAGAAATGGCACTGATAGAATTACTTGATGCAGGGTTGCCACAAAACATCAATCTGTACAAAGTGCTATATCTGTGAAGAGTGGTGAACTGAAGCACAATAAAATGTGGTATGTCTCTGTAGATCCACTGAAAATATAAAGAAAAGCGAGGGAAGTATAAACACATATTTCCAGGTACTGTTCAGGTTTGGGGAAAGGTTAGATGATACATTCAAAGACACAGGTAAAAATTCTAAAATATTATTAATGTTGAATGTATTAAGTTCGGTGGTTAATATTCTAGGTATTTCATTCTAATTATATTTTCACTACCTTAAGTATATATAGTATTATGTCATTTTATAGAATTACAAAGTATATTCAGTTAAATACAGGTATCTTAAGCATAGAATCCAATGAATGTTGGCAATTATATATACTTATATATTGATATGGTTATACATCTACTATATATTTTATATTAAACATTTTTATTTATATATGACTATAGCAATATAAAAACATTTCAGTCATTACAGAACTATTCATCATGTCCCTTCCCGTACCCATCCATCATTGACCTCCCACCCCAGGCAACCACCATTTGGATTTTTTTCCCCATAGATCAGTCATGTCTCTTCTAGAAATTCATATAAATGAAATTGTATGTATTCTTTGCTGTCCTGGCTTCTTTAACTCAGCAAATGTTTTTGAGGTGCATCAATGTTTTGGCATAGATCAAGAGTTCATTCCCTTTTATTTCTGGGTAGTGTTCCATGGCAAAAAATCAAAACTTTGTTTATCTATTCTCTTGTTAATGGAGAGATTGTTTCTAGTTCGGGGCTACATTGTTTTGGGTTGTTTCCAGGTTGGGCCTAGTATGAAAAAAAGAGCTGCTATGAACATGTTTAACATTATGAGAAATTTCCAGACCAACTTCCAAAGTGGTTACAGATCTATACATATGTACTACAAATATAGGTGTGAGGGGAGAGAAATCAAATATGACATCAAGGTTTCAAGGATTAACAAGGAGAGAGATGAATTTGGCATTTACTCATTTGTAGAAAGTTTGAGGTGAAAGGTTTGGAGTTGAGTTTGCCAAAAGTTAATTTGAAATTATTGACATTTGAATACAGATATAGGATAGGCAGTGAACTATGTATGTCCAGAATTCACAGAAGAGATCAAGGCAGGAGCTGCAGAGTCATCATTATACCGATTTACTGATTCATTCATTCCAAATACGCACATTTTATTGAATGAGCACCATATGTGCCAAACTCTTTAGATACACATGGACCATACCAGTTAAAAAAAAAATATCTGCCCATATAGGACATATATCACCTGTGGCCTAGGAGAATAGATGGGGAAACTTAAACAGAGAGTATGCATATAGAAAAGAAAAGGGGTTCAAGGACAGAGCCCAAGGGCAATCCATTGGTTCGATATTATGATATGAAAAAGAAGAGCTGAGAGTCTGCAGAAAAAAAAAAAAAATGTCCTGAAGTGCAACAGAAAATGTGGGAATGTGTTGCACTGTGAAGTCAAGCATGGGAATTTGTGTTACTCGCCTGTTTTAGCAAATCTCTCTGTATTCATGTTCTTTTGCAGTTCCTGCCACTGCAGGAGTAAAGTGCATTTCTCCATGCTTTGGATTTTGTTGTGCCAGTGGAATAAAGCAGAAAAGTGACTGTGCTCTTCCCATGCCCATATCTTAGAAGATTTGCAGGTGTTATTTTCACTCTCGTGCATCTCCCTTTGCCACCAGAACATGTTTGGACTTGCTTGCTTCTACCAGGATAAAAACGATATGCACTAGAGCTTCCAAGCCACCATTTTCACATGGCTGTTTTGTTTCTTTGATTTCTTTCCCCTTGCCTCTTCTTGTAAGTTATTGGATTTACGGCCCACTCTAAATCTAGAATGTCATCTTGGGGTCATTAAATTAATCGCATCTACATTTACAGAAATAAGGGGTAAAGACTTGGACATACCTTTTTTAAAGAAACGCAATTCTACAGTGTGTTTATAGAATCATTTGCTGTCTACTTAAGTATATTTTTCTCAAGGAAAGGAGCCATGTTTATTCATGTTCCACTATAAAGTTTCCAGAGAAATACCTTGGAATCGACGAGCTTAAAAATGATGTCAAGTATTTTATTCAAGGACACAGCCACTGTTTCCATTGTAAATAAGAGTTTATATTCTAATGGTCAGAAATTCTTTATTGTTATGGATTAACTTACTTCAACCTACTATCTTAAAATCACTTGGATGATATCTTCTGCTGTTGAGTTCCGATGAGTCCTTTTTTCTCTGCCTTCCTCAATCTTTTGAAGCACACATTGTAAAAAATCTCATTAAAGTCAGATATGGTCTTTGATATGAAAGGAAGTAATACATCGAAATCATTACCTAAAATTTCTAATAATGATTTGCCCTTTTATCCTAACAGTAATCATCCGTCTACATAACAAAGAACTAACCATTCTGGTGTCTCTTTCATTAAACTTCCTTTGTCCCGAAACATATTGCTTGGTGTGCTCTGTTGATTTATTTCCTCTCTCTTCTGAAAAGTTCTATTTCTTTTCAGAAAAGATAAGAGTGAGTTTTCTGTAACATGCTGTTCCTGTTGTTAGGTAATTATTCTGTCTGGAAAAAAAATATTATAATAGATATTTCACAAAAGAACTATTCAACAAATGCATTTTACTATGGAAATCAACAGTCTCAGGAAGGCGGGAGAAGTTAAGGCAAAAATGAACACTTATCAACTTGCCTAGCTGCCTTCCGCATTTCAGAAATCCAGCCCAGGAAATCAGCTACAAAAAAAAAAAATGGAACAAAGCTTTATGAAAGAAACTTTTCAGTCTATCACAAATGAAGGAAATGAGTAATAGCCAAATTAATACATTATGTTATTTATTAAAATGTATGGTTTTATGTCTAAGATGGACCAATTTATATAATAATAGGTAGCTAGAAATGTGTTTAACTACCAAAAATACAAATATATAAACCATACATAACAAATGTTTTTAAATTTTATACGTAATTTTATTTCAATTCAGTTAAAATACCTATTAAATTCCAAATATAAAAATCCTTCTGAATTGATGACACATATATATCTTTTCATTCATACATTTATTAACTTTAAAAATTGCACATTGCTCAGGAAGTTATTTAAGTATATTTTTGACAGAAAAAAATAGGCATTAGAGACAACATTGGCCAGGGCCTACCTGTTCTAGTACTTTATATTGTAAGAAATAGGTTGAAATTCATAATTTGAAATACATAATGCATGGATTAAGATGAAATAAACATTCTGAGTTCATTTCTTTTTAAGATTTTGATTTTACAATAATTTTAGACGGAAAAGTTGTAAGAATTACACAGTTAGTTCCTATGTATCCCTCATCCAAGTTCTCCCAATGATAGTATCTTACCTAATCATAGCGTATTTGTCCAAACTAGAAAATAGACATTTGTAAAATACTATTGAGTATATTACAGACCTTATTTCGATTTTGCTAGTTTTAAACTAACCTCTTTTTTGTGTGTATAAATCTATGTGATGTTCATCACAGGTGTGGATATTTTTTTAGCCACCACAGGCTGAAGATGTGGAGTTGTTCCATTAACAGAAAGAAATTCCTTCTTGTCACTCCTTTATGTAAACATCCTCTCTTAACAATAACCCCTGGTAACCACGGAGCCGTTCTCTGTCACTAGAGAGAGGGATTTTCAGACTGATCTAAGTGGAATTATACATGACCTTTCGAAATTGACTTTTTTTCACTCAGTGGACTGTCCTTGAGATCCAGTCAAATCATTGTTTGTATCAATAGCTTGTTCTTTTTATTGCTGGGTACTACTATATTTTATGGATATACCACGGCTTGTTTAAAAATTCACCAATTGAAAGGCATTTATTATTGCCCTGTTTCCAGTTTTTGGCTATTGCAAATAAAATTTCAAAGAATATTCATGTTCGGTTTTGTGTGAACACGAATTTTTATTTTTTCTTGAATAAATACCCAGGAATGTGACTACTGGGTTATATGTTTAACTTTATAAACAAATATCAAACTTATTTCTATTGAGTTGTAGGTTTAGCTTTGTAGAAAACTTCCAAACAACTGTAAAATGTTACAACCCCACCAGCCATGTGTGACGGTCACACACCCTCACCTGCAAGTAATATTGTCTCTCTCTATTTCTTTTTATTTTAACGATCATATATGTGGGTAGTAGTATCTCACCACATCTTTAATTTGCATTTCCATAATGGCCAATTATGTGAACATAATTTTATGTGCTTATTTGTCATCCATATATCCTTCAAAATACCACTTCAATGTTTTGTCCTTGTTCTTACTATTGATTTTAGAGAATTCTTTATACAGTTTGGATTTAAGTACTTTGTCAAATATGTGACTTGCAAATAATTTCCTCCTGATTTGTAGTTTATCTTTTATTTTTCTTAACACAGTAATTTGCAAAGAAAAAGTTGTTAAGTCACAGTTTATTTCTACTGAATACATAGAAATATGAAATAGATACTTGACTTAGAAAATGTATATTTTAATTATTTAACCCGTGTGTGTGTTTGTATATTTGTCTGTACATAATTTTTAGAAATATAATAAGGAAAAATTGCCAATAGCAAAAAAATTAAAGAACATTATTAGGGTTTTAAAAATATTTTGAGAAGTTTGAGAAGTTTTCATTCTTTTTTTTTTTTTTTTGGACATGGAGTCTTACGCTGTCACCCAGGCTGAACTGCAGTGGCATGATCTCAGCTCACTGCAACATTTGCCTCCTGGATTCAAGGGATTCTCCTGCCTCAGCCTCCCAAGTAGCTGAGATTACAAGTGCCTGCCACCACACCAGGCTAATTTTTGTATTTTTACTAGAGGCAGAGTTTCACTATGTTGGCCAGGCTGGTCTCAGAACTCCTGACCTCAGGTGATCCGCCCACCTCAGCCTCCCAAAGTGTTGGGATTACAGGCATGAACCACCACACCTGGCCTGATTTCTTTATACAACATGCTTTCAAAGAGACCTAAGTTTATTGGCCAATATATTGTAATGATCTCTTTATGCATGTGACATTTTGTCCTTTAATTACTGACTTTTTCAGTTAACTGGCTTTAAGTATTAAGACCACTTAAATCAATTTTTTAAAAGCAAAGGCAATTTTTTTCTGAGACATTATTTTAAGATATTGCATCAGATAACTAATTATAGCATAAATCAGCACTGTTTAATTTATTCAGTGTCACCCAACAGAGAAATTTTTTGAGGGCTGAGAGAGCAATATAAAAAACCATCCTTAAAGGAACTTAGTGAAACACATTTTACTTTGAGTCAAGGTTCTTTAACAAGAATACCCAAATAAACAATGCTTTACCTGAACATTTCAAATCTTGTGAGGCACTATTGTTTTTAAAGATGAACAACAGAAAACTAAAGCCGTAAAGGTTATTGAGGGGAAAATTTGTAATGCGGTTGATTACAGCAGTTCCTCATTACGGAAGCAGGACATATAAAGAGCAATCAATAGCTTCAAAATAATGAAATTGTTGTGCCTATATTCACAGTAAGGATTAAATGAGGACAAAATTGTCTCATTTTGTATGCAATCATTTAATTTTTTTAAGCAAAAAAAGTACAAGAGTGATGTAAAAATAACACAGAATTACATTGTTAATAGTTAATGGGAATTATTTGAATGTCGTTTACAGCTGATAGTTTCTTCTCCAACACTGTGTAATTTTGAGATGGAAAGGATTCTAGAGCTGTTTTAAATCAAATTAAGAACAGAAAAATTGCATTTATAGGGGAATTGAAGACTTATGTCATATCAAAATGATTAGTGAATTCATGATAAGGAGATGGGTGTAGTATTGAGATTACCAGCACCTGAGCAAGTTAGTTAATTTTCCATGTATTCCTCTGTAAAAAGGGGAGGATAAGCATATTAATTTTTACGGTTGTTGTGAGGACTACATAGGTTGGCATATATGAAACCTTTTGAATAGTGCCTGGCACAAAAAAGAATATTAGAATATAGGAACATGGCATAAAAAAGTATACAAATTCATGAACATAATTATTATTTGAAATCATCATATTCATGAAGCAGATTTGTCAGAACATCTCATGAACCCAGGTTGTTTTTCATGTCATTTCTATCAACAGGCCCATGCACTGTTTCCAACCTATTGCGTTGAACTACTTTTCACAGAAAATGAAATTGAAGATCAGAAAATTATTTTACTAGGCCTAGAGAAAAAGAAAGGAAGGAAGAATTTCAGTAATGGGCCCTTACAACGTACATTCAAATCTTGCACAGTGTTCATTTATTGTGTGAACAGGAATTAGGGTAGATAGACAAGGCTGGGGAAGGGAAGGTCACAGGACTGGTGGCCAGAGACCATGGGCTGACCAACAACATTAGATGAATGCACTGTAGGATTCTGCAAAGCGACTTACCCTTATTGTGTCTTAGCGTTCACATCAGTACAATCAAGGCAATGTAGAGTGAGGCAGCAAAGAACATCAGAGTAATAATTGAGATTTCGTTCTACCTGGGAGAATATAGGTCTCTCTAGAATTTCTGTATCTCTATAATAAATAAGAAAAATAATAAGTGGATCCACATTTGTGGGGCAACACATTTATATAATCTAGGGACCTGCTTTACATAAATATCAAAGAAAGACCAATACCAACAAATGTATAGGAAAGACACTGATTACAAAACGAAGGGGTGATTTTCAGAGTACACAAGAGGAAGAGAAAAGACAAAATCAGAGGAGAGCAGAAGTATCTCTACCAAAAGGCTGTCCTGAACATTGTAGACAATTTCTAATACAGGACGGAAGGAAAATTACTGCTGTAGGGCATTACCAAAGGTGGTTTGAGTGACAGATTGCTCAGCAAGTTTAGCATTAAAAGATCTGATGAAGCCACAGAGAGCTTGGGACAGATAGACAGAAGCATTTAGCATCAGATGCAGGAACACATTGCCTTGGTGCTGCCTGCCTTCTTTTAGCAATTGAGTCACCATCTAAGGCATCACCCAAGTTGCCTAACTAGGCAGGGTCAGCTCCCCAAGGACACAGGACCTGTGGGTGCCATAAAAGGGAACCCCACAAATGGAAGAGCTCCACACTTTGTTTAATGCTCTGTAGTCACTCTCGTGAAATTCTTAATCATTTTTGAAAAAGTAACTCCACAATTTCATTTTGCACTGGGCTTTACAAATTACTCAACTCATTCTGTCTCTAGGAGCATGAGTTTTTAGGCACAGTTGAAAGTCGTCAGTTATTTTAACAGAGATCCACTGCATCCATTCATGCAATATATTATCAAAAAGCATCCTCTGTTTTGGGCTGTCTTATAACTTCTAATTGTGATACTCTCTGAACAAATTTCTTGAATATACTCCAACTAGCTAGTAGCTTTGTTTAAATAGTTTAGACAACCCCAAATACAAAACATAAAGTATAAGAACAAAATAGTATATTTTGGCATCCAACCCATGAAATTTCTCTGTCAGGAACCTCAGCTGAAACCCCTCAAGATGTCATGTCTATTAATAACTTATTGTAACTCACGCAGAATGGGGCTGGGTGGCGCCACCGTTTATTTCCCCAGTGCATGCTAGACTGCTGGGATTTCTCCTCCAGATCTCTCATATCATCCGCAGAGAACACATGTTGCAAGTTGTGTAAACCCTTTCATTTCATTCAGCCCAGATTGTGGGAAATATATATATATATATTTATATTTATATATGTTTATATATAATTTTGAATTTCCAAAACATAAGAATCCATGAAATCTTTATCTTTCTCAGTCTCATTGTGAATATGAGACTGAGTTTTTCCCAAATAAATTCTTCAAGTTTAATATCTCAGTTACGAACCTTAAAGTAAAAAACAGTAGCAAGGGGCAGGTGGGGGAAATAGAACTTGCAAATGGAGCCTGTGGTTTCATAAAAGTCATCTTCAGTCTCTGGGTTGGTTTTGCCATCTGTAAAATGGCTATAATACTAGACAGGATTATTTTTAAAATTAAGAAAAATGTCATTGAAATGCTTGGCCTTTGATGATAGCTCGGCACAAGGGTTGTATTTAATTTGCTCTTTAATGTTGGAAAAAAATTGCTAAATTCAGTGTTTAGTAATCATCTGCAATTTATTTAGTGACCGCAAATCATTCTATAACCTAAATACCTACTGGATAAAACTGGAAGTGTACTGAGAAATGATTGAGACCAAAAGATGTAGAATAGTTTCAGACAAGTGATGCTTTTTAATTCATGAAGGACAATACGCACACAGTAGAAAACTTGATGTAAAGATTAAACTTCTTATGGCCCAAATATAGGTCACCGCCCAGAGATACTTACCTTTGATGGCTTTTACTTTGTTATGTTTTCTTGGTTTCTTTTTAAGGAGAGGTAACTCTGTAACTCTAAGATATATGTAATATGCTTTTACATTCATTTCTTGATTTTTCAAAAGTGAAGACTATTTATAGAGTCTCAATAATGAATGATATTGAATTAGCTCATTTTCCCTTTCCCTGACATTTTCTTCTCAACTATGCTCCCCATTTTCATATTTATACTTTTACTTGTAGGACTTTTAAATGTCACCATTATGTCTTTTAGCAATATGTGTGTATCTTGATTATGTCACTACTTTAAGGAGTATTTCTCGACTCTTAGCTATTTAAGATAAAGAAATTAGGAGCCAGAACTTGGTTCTATTCCTCCCCCTCTTTACACGTTCTAATTTCTACTTACTATGTATTATTTTGCATTTTTGTCAAAAGTTAATTGTTTTAATTTTTGACAGTAGATTGATTCTGAAAACTGAATATTCCATCCAAGTCTGAATAAACTTACATAGGAAAAAAAAAGTAAATATTGTTTGTAAATAAGTCACTCAGAGAAAACAAGAATTTCATGGATTCTTATGTTTTGGAAATTCAAAATAATTTTGTGTTGTATTTTGCTTTGCATTTCATTGTGTTTTAAATTGCCTTTCTATTTTTCTTCTCAGTTCATGCCTTTTAGTGTAGCATCGACTCTCTATCATCAAAAGTAAACTATCCATTGAGTGAAACTGGCTTTCCTGGAAAAACATATTTTCTAGAGTCTACGACTTTCTGCTCCCAATCACCAGGATGCGTAGCTAGAGAATCTTGGGTAGGTTTTCAATGTATTTGATTCCAGGCCTTCTCATTCTTGTAATTCTATAGATTTTTTTCTCCTTATAAATTTAAGATTATTTTTCCCACAAAAACATATTTTAAAAATAAGTTTTTTGCCTACCCATACCTAAAATAATTATTTTATCTTAAAAATAGTTTACGTTTCTTGATTCAAAATCATTTTTGTTTCAAAATATTTCTTTATAATCTTTCGTTTTTTTTTTTTTTTTTTTTGACAAAGTCTCACTGTCACCCAGGATGGAGTGCGATGTCGCGATCTGGGCTCACTGCAACCTCCGTCTCCTAGGTTCAAGCGATTCTCCTGCCTCAGCCTCCCGAGAAGCTGGGACTATAGTCGTGCGCCACCACACCCAGCTAATTTTTGAATTTTTAGTAGAGACGGGATTTCACCATGTTGGCCAGGATGGTCTAGATTATAATCTACCTTCTTTACCTTATGATCCGTCCTCCGTGGCCTCCCAAAGTGCACTGTTGCTCCCGGCCTCTTTATTTTTTTTTATTCCTAGTATATCCAGTTTAACGACAGCTATTCAGATTCCATTCTGGTTTCATTTCCTTTGTACGTAAACTTGTTGCAGGTAGTTAGGCATGAGTGGGGCAGGAGAGAGTTCTCCCTCACCATCAAGAATGTTGGGTGATGGTTCAGCAAGTATCATATTGCCTCTCTAAACATAATAAACTGGCAACTGGTGCCAGAGAGAGGTCATTTCCTGACCGTCCACACTTGTCACACTAACGTGTTAACTGAGTATGGTCACCAGGGAGATGCAACTTACTGCGCACGGGCATTAAGTGACAAAATAGTGGAGTATGGCCTTCTGGGGCACTTCACCGGAAAAGGGAAGAAAATCTCATATGGGTTGCATACAACCTCCCAAACACACGGTTCATGCTCACTTCCCAAGGGTAAAGAGGGCACAGTGCATGCAGGCAGCCAAGCTTAAGGGAAGGATGAAAGGAGTGCAAGATGCCGGAAGTGGGCCAGCATATAAAATCCTAGGATCACAGTTAAATGTTGCACCCGACCTTCTTAGTGTTCACTTGGCTGTCTTCCAAGCGCATTTTCCTTTCTTTCCTGCTCTAAAACTTTTTAGTAAACTTCCACTCCTGTTCTGAAACTTGCCTCAGTCTCTTTTTCTTTCTTAGGCCACTCAGCCAAATTTTTTCTTCTGAGCAGGCAAGAATTCAGGTTGCCATGTGAATTCACTGCTGGTAACTCACATACTTTCCACTGGGAATATATTGTCTTAATCTTTGTTTCAGAATTTTAGTGTATTTAACCTCAGTTTATGAAACTCCATGTGCATGTCTCTCTGCATTCAGAATGTTTGCTCTTAAATGGTCCTTTGGATCTGAAGACTTTTTGCCTTACTTTAGTTCGGTTGCATTTTCTTTTATTATTGCCTTATTTTCTTCCCTTCTCTTCTTCCTTGCTTACTTTTTAAAATGCTATTACTAAGATGTTAACTACCCTGTTGTTTTTCTTATACATCTTTTACCTGTCCATGATAGTTCCTCGGTTGTATTCTTTAGCATGTCAATTTTTCCCTGTAGTTTTGCCAGTCAAAATACTTTGTTTCTCTTGTATTTGTCTGTTCTTGTCTTGTGGATTTACTACATTTTTCTAGAGATATTTAAATATTCTAGCATTGTTGCCCTATTTTTGTGTGTTTGGTTGCTAATCTTGGATTATTTCGTGCATTCCCTGGATTTTCTTCAAATAGGCTTGGCTTCTGGGAGGTCCTTTTGTACTTTACTGTGACAGCCTTGGTTGGTTAAGTTATTCTTGAGTAGCATCTGCTATGATGTAGGCAAAGCCATTTCCCGAGCTGGCCTCTTAACTGGGGGGGGGTGCTACAAGTAGAAGTAACTGCTCCTGAGCAGAAAGTGGTGACCATCAAGCATTACTTTAGATGGTGAAGGCCAAAACCAGTCAGGGCCTCTTCCAAATGCCAGAATGAGGCACAGAAACTGGAACAGTCCCAGCTAACTCTAGAGACATCAAGTATTTTGTTGTTTTTATCTATCTGTTTTAATCTCAGGACCCAGGGGTTAAATGCCAGGTGATCAGCACTCTCAGGAGGGGATAAAGGGATAAACAGTGTAGAGAACTGGTGCCAGAACTGAACCACACTTAGCTCTTCAGGAAATTTTTTTGCTGCATATCCAAACTTCCACTCCTACTCACAGCAGCGAGCTCTACTGCTGGGGACTCTGTAAGCCAGTGCTTGTATGATACTCCCCCAACTCCATTACTGTGCTCTTCCCAAAGCTACAAGGTTTCCTCTGTTCTTTTGTGTGCAAATATTTGCTCTCACGCTTCCTGCTTTCCAGAAGCTGAGTAAAAGCCTCAGACCTACCAATGAGCCTATCATTTCTACAAAACACTCAGTTCTCCTTGATATTGTAAATTAGCAGCTGTTGAGGCATGTACATGTGCATTTCAGTACAAAGTAGTGATTTAGCTAAGACAGCAAATGGGCTCATTTTCTCCTAACCAGAAGCCTGCAATTTTTTTTTTCCTGACAGTCATTGTATTCAAGCCTAACAAATAGAAACTATTTCACTATTATTCAACAAATATTTACTGACCTACTGTAGTATACACACACACCTACACCCCAAATAATTAAATTGAGTGTACTACATAGTATTACAGGTTGAGAGATTGAGAAAATGCCATTCAAAGTAAATTTCTTGAAAAGAGAAGATGGTTCAACGGCATTTCAAAAGACAGGCTTATCAGATACATGATGTGAATGAAAGGAAAAGGAACAATGTGTGCACAGTTGGTGAGATTTAAGGCGTTATACAACATAATGGAAGGAGTAATAATTTATCAAAGTGTTAAGCTTCATTTTTAGCATTTGGCAAAAACCTGCCACTCAGTGTTGGCTTCAGGCTTTGTAAGAAAAATTTGTCAGAGACCCACACCAATGTCATTTCCTACATGCCTAAACTCATGTGTGATCAATAATGCTGTGATTGCATTTCTAATTCTTATTAATCAGTTCAATAACCTCGAGTAATACAATCAAAGCACCTCACTTGGGTTTGGAGTTAATATCCCAATAATCATGTTTCTAATATATATTAACATTCTGCATATATTTAGGAAAAAAATCTGTTTAGCTACATTTTCTTCAAAAATAATAGAAGGTAAAATATAAACATCTGTCTATTATTGCAAAAGTTAAATGCTCCAGTAATTAAGATTATTGATTAACTATACAACTATATATTTTAAAAAATAGTATAACTCCCAAGAATTTATCCGAGCAGAATAATTTTTGGAAGATTAATATATCCTTGTGAAGTTAACTACGTTTAAACAATTTTAAGTTATAATGATTGATGGAGAACAGAGTGCATCAAAGTTCTAGCGTCAACATGTCAGAGGTGTGCCTGAATTACAACAACTCCATTTTGAATAGAGGCTAGGTAAAATGAGGCTGAGATCTACTGGGTTACATTCCCAGAAGGTTAGGCATTCTAGGTCACAGGGTGAGATAGAAGGTTGGCATAAGATGCAGGTCACAAAGATCTTACTGATGAAACAGGTTGTGGTAAAGAGGCCAGCCAAACCCACCAAAACCAAGATGGTGATGAAAGTGACCTCTGTTGGTCCTCACTGTTCATTATACACTAATCATAATGCATTAGCATGCTAAAATACATTCTCACCAGCAAAGTAACAGTTTACAAATGCAATGGCAGCATCAGGAAGTTACCCTATCTGGTCTAGAACTCTGTCGTGGGATCTGGATCGGGACCCTTTTTCAGTAACAAACAAAAGTGTTTGTTGTTCTAGTATTTATAACATTAAACATAACCTTTAAGTGTTTTGTCATTTAATTCTACTGAGTCAAAACATTTTTAAGAAAAAATTTCTATTTGAGAATTGAGAGTTCTATTCCTCTGGAGAGGACGATTTAACACTATTTAAACATTGTCACCTAAAAATGTCATGAAGAGAAAAACTCTAAGTTCATATACAATATCAAAAGAAGCATATAGTGAAACCCCATCGCTACTAAAAGAACAAAAATTAGGCCTGGCACGGTGGCTCATCTAGTACTTTGGGAGGCCTAGGTGGATGGATCATGAGGTCAGGAGTTCCAGACCAGCCTGCCCAATATAGTGAAACCCCGTCTCTACCAAAAATACAAAATTTAGCTGGGCATGGTGGTGTGTGCCTGTAATTCCTACTCAGGAGGAGTACTAGTCAACCTTCTATTTCACCCTGTGACCTAGAATGAGTGGGAGGAGTACCTACTCAATCTTCTATCTCACCCTTTGATCTAGAATGTCTAACCTTCTGGGAACATAACCCAGTAGGTCTCAGCCTCGTTTTACCTAGCCTGTATTCAAAATGGAGTTGCTGTGGTTCAGGTACCTCTGACATGTTGCCACTAGAATTGCTACTCAGGAGGCTGAGGCAGGAGAATCGCTTGAACCCAGGAGGAGGAGGTTGCTGTGAGCTAAGATCATGCCACTGCACTCTAGCCTGGGCAACAGAAGGAGAATTGTCTAAATAAATAAATAAATAAATATTAAAACGATAACTATATTTAATTCAGCCTTAAACACAAAGAATATAAAAATATTAAAACACTGTTATAAAAGATGAATCATTCTGTGTGTGTGTGTGTCTGCGTGTGTGGTGGGGTGGGGGTGCAGAGAGAGAGAGCACTGGACTGTGTAACCAAATAACCTCAGATGGGTGGTAACAATAGAATTACAATTAAAGTTTGTTTTTGCTCATGTACTGATTCACAGAGGGTGTTCTATGGCAGCAGATGGCTTGCCTCCATATGGAGGGTCAGCTGCCCAGACTTTCCATAGTTTGGCTTCCCCATTTCCTTAGAGACCTGTCATCATTTGTGTCCAGCCAGGGAAAGGAGAGAGACAGAATGATGGGGGTTGGGAGAGACATACCTCTTAAAGCCTTGACCTGGAAATCGCATACTACCTTCCTGATACATTTTCCTTGTTTTGTGTAAAATAATAATATTTTCAAATATATTACTTCTTTACATCACACATCAAATATTTGTACTTGTGTAGAAAAACAGATTATTTTTTATTTTAGCTTGAGAGCTTAGTGGTCTAATGATAAATTCGACATTCTTGCTGCTTTACTTACTTACTGAGGGACAGATGACTACTGAATTTCCCAGAACAAATGAGAGAATGAATGAATCCAATACAAGGAGCATGAATGCAATAAAAAATCAATACAAAAGTCTCATATTGTTATTGGCTATGAATAATTTAGTGATCAGTAGCTTACAAAGTTGTATGCACGTTCTTCAGTTGAATGCTCAGAAAATAATTATAGAACAGCTTATACAAAACAGAATTAATGATTATGAGCAGAAAGAGAAACAACTACTTTCTACATATTTTTTCTATAGCCAAAGAACTACATGACATTCAAAAGAGATAGAAGCATGTATATTGTATTCTAATGTTCTTAATATTGTTTTACTACTAATAGTTGAATATAAAGTACTACTTTCCGAGTGTCTAGAATTAATATGACTCTACAGTATGTATTTTTTGATTTGTACTCTAAAACTGTTGCTATCAATCTATACAAAGGCACAGATAAGTGTACCTGATATGGTGTGGAGATGTAAGTGTTATAGGACCACCAGGTTCCTAGGCCTACTACACGGTAAAAAACCAATACATTGAGACAGTAGGGTTTGCAGCAGATAAAGACTTTAATGATTGCAGGAGAGCTTAGCAAGGAGGCAGGAAGAGCTCTCAAATCCATCTATCTGAGGAGTTCTGGGCTGGGAGTTTTAAGGGCATCACTGAAAGCAAGGGGCTGGAAAATTGGAGTCATTGATTTTTTTTTTCTTTCTTTTCTTTTCTTTTTTTTTTTTTTGAGATGGAGTCTCATTCTGTCGTAGCCCAGGCTGGAATGCATTGGCGCGATCTTGGCTCACTGCCAGCTCCGCCTCCCGGGTTCACTCCATTCTCCCGCCTCAGCCTCCCCAGTAGCTAGGATTACAGGCTCCCGCCACCACGCCCAGCTAATTTTTTTTTTTTGTATTTTTAGTAGAGACGGGGTTTCACCGTGTTAGCCAGGATGGTCATGATCTCCTGACCTCGTGATGTGCCTGCCTCGGCCTCCCAAAGTGCTGGGATTACAGGCATGAGTCACAACACTTGGCCGAGTCATTGATTTTTTTAGCGTAAATAGGATGAAATCATTAGGATGTGGAAACTGCATTCTTTGGTGAATCCGCTCCTCCTGGGGTCCTTCAGACCACCTGGTATCACTAGTTTCACCCACAGGCAAGACCTGAAAGAATATCTCAAATGGGAAGCTTAATGTTTCCTGAGGCTTAAAATGGCACCTATAGAGTAGGTAAGAGTAACTATAATTTGTGACAGGGTTTACCTGATTTTAGGGCAACAGGCAGTAAACGACTACAAAGCAAAGAGTAAGCTGACCCATGATTAATGCTGAATATGCTACAAGCTTGCTTTATTTTTATTTTTTCCCCTCCCTTCTTCCTTGTTTAATTTTATAGTTTATAGGAATAGTTTCACAAATGGATGTTAGCATATTGTTTGGTTATCTCAAAACCAATCACTGCTCCACGACCATACTTCTTGCCTCATATATCAGGACACTTCCCCATAGGCTTCTGTAGAATTATTTGAATTCAAGAAAAAATACTAGAAATTAAAACAAAGCAGAACGAAATGTTGAATGAAGACAATATAATAGGCATGCTCCTGAAAATTATTTTGTCACCTGATACATTAAGCCTCACTTTTGAGATCACATCAGTGAAAGATCCCATCATCGATCCCATTTTCCAGTCCAGAAATTAAAAAGGTGACAAGATTATACCCCAGTCATCTCACAGAGAAAAAAAAAAAGGCATAATACCTTGGACACAATAATCTAGTATCCTATGGTTGGGAGCCAGAACAAAAAGTTTATTTTTGCTCCAGTCTCAAAGGAAAATGGATGTCTAGTTAATATTGGAAGTGTGTAGTATAATAACCACAGGAATAATTCAATAGCTGATCATGCTAATAAATTATTGCTTTTGCAGAATAATGTGAAATTTTAAAAAATGTCTATTAACATTTTGATAAAACTGCTATAATTAATTGTGAGACAATTTAAGATTCTTTTGGTAGTACAGCATTTAATTCTATCCATGATGATATTTGACTTTCCCCTTGGTTTTGCCTGCATATCGATGTCAATACTCAGATTTTCATATTTGGTCAAAATGCACACTAAGTACACTTCTCTTTACCAAGGAGGATCTAGTTAAAGGAAGGCAGCAAAATGAGACATTGTTAGAAAATCTCCCAGGTCCTACAATAGAGAAGGCATGGTAGGTCACACGAAGAGTTTGAAATTTATCTTCATAATGGTGAAGCCCAATGAAGACTTTTAATGTAGAATAAAAATGACCAGAGAGCTATATTGGGAGAAACCCATCTACATTGATTCTTTTGGTAGCAAGGAACATTGGATTTCAAGTGTTGTAGCTCAAAAATGAAGTACTTTTGCAAAGATTCCACAGATTCTAAGGCTTAAGTCAAAATTCTATGATGAAATGCAATAAATCAAAACGTTTATGTTAGAAATCAGAAGTATTTTGTGCCACTTATTTTTATTTATCTAGATTTATAATGTTATCTAAAGTCTTCTGTATTTTTCTAATCAATGCCATTGAACATCTTTAGTTGAACTAGACATTTGAAGACAGAAATAATGCAGGAAATGGGTTATCTTCTTTGCGACGTTTCCATTTTAGGACATGTTGTTTTAGGCACATATAAGATGAATTTTAGCTGAAGGACAAATGAATCATATGTGATAGTTGTTTCTAATGTTCAGCATAGACACCACTTATTGTCTTATTAAAAAAGGACTTTAATTTCGAGGAATTTGGAATCCCAGAGCTTAGAAGATCACCTTAGTCTTCTAAACTCAAGCATTCCTGTGACGAAAATGGGCAGGGTTTAAGAAGTAGAAAGGGAGAACAGGAAAAAAAGAAAGACAGGGAGGTAGGAGAAAACAGGGTTACACAGAAAAGGTAGAAAGGGGAAAATAAATAACGAATTATTTTCTCAAGAACTTGTCTCTCTCTAATACTTTGAAATGTCTTCAAGTCTTCCCATAGCTCATAAAATGTCTTGAGAATATTTTTTTTTCATGAGGTGTGTCATGGGTCTGTTCCCAGGTTTTATCATTTGTCAAACCTCTCAACATCCAGACCTCTATTCTTCAATTATAGGATGTCTCCAGGAGGGATGAAACTTCATCAGTGAGATGAAATCCACCCGGTTAGGGTGGATTTGCTACTTACCACTTAAAACAGGAATTTAATGGTAATATTTAGGATTTTCTACATCCTTAGAAGTATTACTCTATTTGCTTTCTAGAAGTAGTTGTAATAGAATATTTATACGATGAAAAATTAATTTTGGTGTGTATCTAGGCAAAAGTGGAAATATTCTACAGAACTTTGGTATTTCTTCAAGTGTAATTGTAAAGTATTAATTGACGGTATCTTGCTTAAACAGTTATATTCATGGCTACCATTTAGTCATGATTTTAACTACTTAAGCAAAAATTTTTTAATTAGTAAAATCATATTGTGCTTTTTATTAGTTTATTTTGGCCACAGCTAGAATTTAAAAGTATGGCTTCAAATATGACTTGAAAACACTAATAATAATGTACCAAAATTTAACATACTTTCCATCCAAAAATATATGATATCCACATGAAACATATAAAATAGTTTTCATAATATTAAACAAAGCTTAATATGATCTAATACACACTATTTGCCAACCTTATCAGATTTAAAAATAGAATAACAGAACTGGTAGTTATCCATGTTAAACTCCAAATACAAGTTTGAATATTCTCTGTGATCCTGAGATTTAAATAAACTATTCATAATATATTCCTGCTGACAAGAGTCCATGTCTCTGAATCGAGACCTCAAAGCATGGTCCCAGCTGCCAAAAAGTGGCAGAGAATTTTGGACATTCCACATGTCCAAATGATGGCTTCATCTTACTTTGCAACATCTGCTTTTGGTAAAGTTCTTGTAGTCTAGTAGTGCATTACAGATATTTCAGAGAAGAGAGGGAACTCTGGTCAAAGCAGAATTATCTGTAATTTTGATATAAATTATGTTTAAGAGCCCAATATTTCTGCATATGTAATCATTAAGAGATTAATTGTTTACTTAAAAATACTATTCCTCTGAGTGCTACCTCCAAAGTCCTCAGTCTCAGTAAACTCATAGGTTAGTGGTGGCATTTCACATGTAAACAGAAAATTACAATACTAGAACTTTGTACAAGGTGCCATGGTAGCAGAGAGAAGGAGTGTCTAGACTGGATATGAAAGCTCAATAAATAATTTCTGGAAAAGATAACTTAGAAAATCTAAACACAACAAAAAATGGATTAATATAAACTCAAGAGACTTTTGGCAACATCTAGTTCAGCCTCATTTTATAGACAAGAACATTGATGTTTAGGAAAGATAAAACACTATGTTACTTAATGTAGAAATTAATGCTTGAACTCAGAAATATACCACTAATTTAGTGCTCTTGAATCTCTCTGTACTTAATGATCAGTTTCTTGAGTCGCACTGCCCAGGCCTAATTTCTAAACAGATTACTCCATCTTGTGTTGGTGCCTGGTCCAATCATCAGTGGTCAACTAAGGGTGTGATCACGTCATACAAAAATAGCTGAAGCCCACCCCATTGTTGGTAGGTGGCACTCAGACAGAGGATTAGATGAACACATAGAATTGTCTACCACAGAAAGAATTTTACCACCATATTTGCCTTAAGAACTTTTAATTACCAAGTCAGAAATTTGTCTTCTATATATCAAGAAGGCAAAAGTCAAGAAGATTTTCAAACAGAATGGAAGAACTTCAAGAAAGTGAAGGCTCCTGAGGAAAGACCTTGTCAAGTTGCAGAAGACTGTATCCATTGCAAGAAATCACTCTGTGTGGCAGAGAAGAAAGTTTTTGCAAAGGACAAGTTGATGTCTCAGAGGAAAATTCTAGTTTTGCTTTAGGAAGTTTGCCTACAGTTACTTGGCAGAGGGGAATGGTTGAACAGAGGAGAGAGAGGGAGGGAGAGAGAGAGAGAGAACAGAGAGAGAATGAGAAGAAAGAAAGAGAGGGAGGGAAAGAAGGAAGGAAGGAAAAAGAAGAAAGAAGGAGAGAAGGAAGGAAGAGAGGAAGGAAGAGAAAAGAAAGAAAATGAAAAGAACAAAGAGAGAGAAAGAAAGAAAGAAACAACTAAAGAGAGAGAAAGAGAAGAAAGATGGAGAGAAAGAGAAGAAAGAGAGAGAAAGATAAGAAAGAGAGAGAAAGATAAGAAAGAGAAGGAAGGAAGAAGGAAGGAAGGAAGGAAAGAAGGAAGGAAGGAAAAAATGGAGAGAGGAAAGGAGGAAGGAAGGAAGGAAGGAAGGAAGGAAGGAAGGAAGGAAGGAAGGAAGGAAGGAAGGAAGGAAGGAAGGAAGAAAGGAAGGAAGGAAGGAAGAGAGGGAAGAAGGAAGGAAGAAAAGGAAGGAAGAAGGAAAAGAAAGAGAGGCAGGCCGGAATGGGATTATAAGGATCTAATACAATAGGCTACTGAATGAGATGTGATGGGGAAAGCAAGTGAAAGCTGCATGCAGCTTATCAGAATCAAAAAACATGGTAGTCAGAAACAGCAACAGCAATAAACCCTTATGGCTAGGGACTCCAGCATTGCTACAGTTCTCAGAGAAAATACTTGAGATATTCTATTATCCAGACTATGAGCTCATTGTAAGATATATGTCTGCCTGGGGTTGTTTTTGTGAAGAAATAAAAAAATGAAGGCGGTTGAAGTTCTCCGGATCCAAACAAAAATAATAAATAAAATCTAGAGCTCATTTTTCTGGCTTCATCAGCGTATCATGCCTTTAGCATCTGAACAGGATATCTGAAGAGGATGTATTTCAGGTTGTAAACTTTACTGTTGGTTCTTGTGTGCTAATACATATTTTTCTCCACCCTACCCTCTCCTAGAGGCTAAGTAAAAGGCTGCATGACAAGGACTAGAATAGGAAGGGAACTTTTATGATTCCATGTAAGACCATTTCAGCGTAATACAACGCACGATATATACTAAGTGGATCTTAGTCTTTGCAGTGACTGATTTTTATCATCATTCTTAGCTGACCCAACCAAAGGTAAGACCATTCTCAGAGGCTTTTTCCCTTGTTCTACATATTTTACTCTTAGAATTCCTATCATCCCTGCCCCTCCAGACTTGACAACATGTGAAATGCAGAATTATGTTGAATCACATATGAGAGATGTTAGATAGAGTAGGTTGGCCTTCTGGGCATGAGGAATAAAGAGGCAAAGTGGCCTGAAAAACTGGGGAGAGAAATTGGAAGAAAGGAAACAGAATGTCTGAGTGCATGAGGAATAACGTTCAACTGGAACACCTCTGTGGCCAAAGATTGAGGCCAAAATACAGATATTGAACAAATTAAAAATAAACAAACAAAAATCAAAATGAACTCCTTCTGGGTTGTTCAGCACACTGTGGATACTGTATATGCAGTGTAATATTATGCAACCCTTATAATGACTCCAGGACAGATTGTATAGTGTTTTATTTGTAAAACTGACTATGAGTAAAATGACTGTAAGTCATTTTATTAAGAATTGTAACACTATCCACTCACATGATAACATAGATAATGTTGGAGTAACAAATGGAAATGAGCAATGACTCAATGAGTTAAAAAAAAAAAAACTTGGTGAATCTTTCACATTTCAGAGGTGCCATTAAAATGAAGAACATTTGGAGCATTGGGATATCCATCATCAATTGCCATGGCTTCAGGTCTATGAACTCCAAACTCACACTCACTTAGTGCAAAGCCTGAGCCACCTCTTATAGTTCTAAGGAGGGCAGTAAAGGATTTCTCTCTACATCCTCCAGTTTATTCTGCTTTATAAGGGATATATTTGTGTGCTGATTAAATGAGATATTTTCTATAAAGCATCTAGCAAAGTGCCTAGCTCACAGAAAAGACCCAGAGAATCTTGGATATCAGTATTATTAAAATATTGAGTGTTAGAAGACACGCATTTCTAAATCCTGTTTTAACATTTACAAACTTGGAAATCCCAGGCACAGCAGTATTGCTTTGAACTTCAAATCTGCTAATTGTTAGATGAATTAAAATTACTTTGAATTTCTTCTGAGTTCTCAGATTAAAAGAAATAAACATTTAAATAGTGTCACCTGAGGTCTCAAATTGAAGAAATAAATTACCATAAAAGTATTGCGTTGCACTGGCATTGGGGTTGAAAAATAATATAGTTAATTGAATATATGGATAATTCAAAGTTATCAGCAACATATTATATTTTTCTTTCATTAATAGTGTGGAAAACAATTTTAGTCTTTGTTGTTATTTCAGTAGATACAGCCACGTAAGCACTACCAAAACTTTCTTGAATGAATCATGATCTTATAGGGCAACAACAGATTTCCTCTAAGGAATTCACCAAAGAGAAACAGCGTTGCTACAGGGGAGCTCAGATATTCAATTGATACACAATTTGTGGTATATAAAAATACACCTAAAATCCTGAGAAAAATCTTAGTGAGATTATTAATATGTTCAGAGAAATAATATTTGAGTTATGAAAAAGAGATTGGTCAGTAAAGGGAGCCTTATAACATGATTTGTAGAGACAAATATCAGTAGCATTTATTCAAGCACTATGATAGATTCTTCAAGAAAGAATGTCTTTACTAAAATATTTGTGGTGCTATTGGTAAACCATGTCTGAAGAGAGAAAGACTACCTCTAGCTAATTCTATCAGCATTAGTGACATTCTTTTCACTGTAGGAAATTCTATACTTGAAGCCAAATTATAATAGGATTGGCATCAGAACAGGGGTATTAAAGGATTAACCTAAGAAGGGTTCTGAGCAAAATTTAGTCTCACTTAGTTTCCTACTGTGAAAATAACAGGTTACTTTTGCTTAAAAATGTATCTGGTTCATATCACTCGCATATACTAATTAATAAATTAGAACTGGAGTTTCATATTTCAGTTTGCCTGAATATAGTTGGTGTGAATGTTCCCTTGAAAAAGGAATTGGTTCTCAACATGTAGACATACCAAGTTTCTGACCATGAAAATCTGAGCACTAGATCTATCCTGAAGTATATACACCAAGTAAGACAGACTGACCTCTTCTGAAAACACCCAGTCCTGACCAAGTTCCCATTCACACCACCTTTGTCTTCTGCAAGATCTATTACCAGTGATCAGTTTTAATTCAGCCTCTTGGCTTCAGGGTTTCTCAATAAACTGTTATTGTCATGGAAATAACAGTTTATTGAGAAACCCTAAAGCTCAAAACTTCTTAGCTCCAGACTTTTCAATCTATACTAGGATGTTTAAGTCCATCTCTACATGAATAATTGTCTTAAAACAGAACTCTAGATTCACCCTTCGAATGCCCTCTCCAGTACTCTTCCTCATTAAAGTAAATGACACCATTATTCACTAACCTGCTCAAGCCTAAAAACTGGGACTTGATTCTAGATTTCTCGAGACATCATAGCAATGCCTGTTAACTCCCTATTCCAAACATTTCCTGAATTGAATCAATTCGCCTCTCTCCATCTCCACTGCCATCCCAATCAGCTCTCGCTTGTATCCTAATCCTGACCAGCCTCTTTGCTTCCACCCTCCCTCTCCTAATGACTTCTGCACACAACAGCCAGCGTGATGTTTAAAATTTATGAATCAGTTCATGCCATCATCAAGCCTCTAGGATTAAAATTCACACACTGAAGTATGGTGATTTATGAGGCAATCTGCCTTCTGCCGGTCCCTGTAACCTCAGTGTTCCCCCTTGCCCACCAAGTTCCAGGCCGCCTAAGGTCCGTCCTTCCTTCCTTCCTTCCTTCCTTCCTTCCTTCCTTCCTTCCTTCCTTCCTTCCTTCCTTCCTTCCTTCCTTCCTTCCGTTTTTCTTTCCTTTCTCTCTCCCTCCCTCCGTTCCTGCCTTCCTCCCTTCCTCCTTCCCATCCCTTCTCTTTCCTTCATCCCTTCCCTTCCCTCCTCTTTCCTTCTTCCCTTCCCTTCCCATCTCCTCCCCTCCCCTCCCCTTCCATTCCCTTTTCTTTTCTTTTCTTTTTCTTAATTCTCAGTTCTTTTGCTTGTTGATTTTAAGCTCTGAGTTCTTTTCTCCCAGGTCTTTTTTCCTTTCATTCATTTCTCAGTCTAAGTACTACACCTTTGATGATCTTCCCTGGTTAGTTAATCTAAAATAAAACATCCCCCCACCAGGCGATCTTTTCCAAAGAACCACACTGTTTGCTTCATAACACACATCCCAACCTCACAGACTCTCATTTGTTTCTTTCTACCAAAGCAGGGATGCTGTATTACAGATTCCTGGTTGTTTCCCCTGCACCTAGAAGGACAAATGGCCAAAACATAGCTGGAGCTTATAAGGATCTGTTCAAAGAATGGATTGCACAACAAATGTAATTCAGAGAATACAGGAGAAAAGAGAATGTCAAGAGGATATAGTCCAGTTTGTTTATTTTCAAAGTTCAAACCTGGGTTAGATGATTAAATTTGTCTACAGGCTCTTAACTAATTAATGATAAAATCGGAACTCATGCAAAAGTTTTCTGACTTCTAGTTCAGAAAGTGTTTAGAAGAGCACACTGCCTGTTCAGTAACATTGACTCTTTAGAGATACATACAGAGTTTACAGAGCATGTAATAACTTTACTTTGCATTTATACCCCATCTATTTCTACACTTATTCAGGTTTTGAGATGATTAACAAAATCTAAACATAAGTAAAATAACACTTGGGTTGAGAAATATACATATCTTTCCAAGTAATGAATCAAGCGATTATACAGTCTGGTGTTATTTTATAAGGAAAATAGTGTAATAAGTGTTCCAAACTGTGCTTTTGCAATAGGCTAACATAGTTTGAATGAGCATTTTAGAAACATAAGTAAATTTTATCTCATTTTATAAAAATGTAGTACTTTTATGTTGTTTTTTAAATGAAAATGTATTGATTGGGGGGTAACCTTCATTTAAATGAGTTTCTCGCAAATTGTTTGGCATTATAGTTAATGAAAAAATAAACATACAATGGAAACTACCTGCTATAGTCCAGGGTTTATTTTGTTTTCCGAGATTTAATCTCTGTCCAGAAAAATTGTTTCTCAAGGGACTTAGGAAGGACTCATAAAGCAATATCATTTATGCCAACTTTGTTTTGCTGCATTCTACCTAGAGACATGAGAAGAGTATCAGGTAAGAAGATAGAGCATACCAGAAAATAGTATTCTTACTCTTCTGTATCTGTGACCTAAATTAAAAGGAACCCTAAACCAACATCCACTTAAGGCATTAAGTTCTAATTTTGCTGTTTTTTTTTCTTTGATGACCCAGATGACAGTTCACATTTATTTTTCTTTGCAATCCACTTTTATTTTCTTCTTCTAAGAATGCACCTTGTCAGAGCCTGGATTAGTTATCTATAAAGCCTATTTTAAAAGTCTGTTAAAAAAAAACAAAAACAAAAACAAAAAGAATTAACTCCAGCCAAATGGTGAAATCTCAGTCCTAGCCTAGTAATCAATGGTAGATCCCATGGTTTTGCAGCCTGGAAATACTATGCATGATTATTAGTTTTATCACTAATATTTTGACTTTATCTTGACCTCATTTGACCATGTCTACATTTCCACCATTTTGCAGTTAACCAAATGTGTTCAGTGTAAGAGTCCCTTTGGTGAATAAGGAGGCTATGGACGCTTCCACTTTTGAAACATCCCTTGCCAATGGAATGAATTCAATACAACAGAGTGGGCAGAGTACAGGGCAAGAAGAAGGCTGATGACACCTGACTACGTTAGGTTTCCATATTTTGTTTACTTAATTCCAAAACTGGTACAAAGGAGAGGTAAGAGGAACATTTAGTTATTTCTCTCTCTTGTTATGCTACATGAAGTGATTCTTCCCCTGTTACCTCTCAAAACATGCCCCTAATCAGATGGGACCTTATAAAGTTGTAAATGACAGTTAATTACAGCAGAAATAAGGGGCATTTCTGTAAATGATGCATTTTTATCCTCCCAGGTTGTTTCTGAAGGAAATCGTGGGGAAATGGATTGTAGCTTCAAAAAGTGTTCACATAATAAATGTTTCTGTTTATATAGGTATGTTATATTCCTTGTTAAAAAAACATATATTTGAAGATCGTCTACTGATGTTTCTCAAGTTATATTTTCCTTCTTATTAATACATAGTTCACAGTGGCAAAGACATAAAAATAAAACCAACAACCATAAAGGGGGCCTCCACAGCCACTGCATATGTTACATCTCACAGTCATAACAATCTTTGTTTAAATTCTTTAAAAACTAATTTTAAAAGTTCACTGGCAATGTAAAAAAAAAAGAGCATATTCATTCCATATTCATGCAGTGTATTTGGAGAAGCCTGATGACATCTTCTTGCATTCACCAATGTTCCCACTTCTCATGTATATTGCTGAGAAGAAGAAAAACCATTCTATCTGTTTTAATATTCATAACCTCTAACTTTCCCTGCCTGAGCCATGTTGAACCACACATGTGGCACTTACCTTATTTTGTGCTGTCCATTTCTGGAATGGGGCAAATCACACATACAAGGATGTTAGGTCATCAGGGATAAGGCTCATGTTTAATTCATCTTTGTGCCAAGTTCCCACCAGGTTGTCCTGCTGTATAAATATTTTCTTAGCAAATAAATATGTGAAATAAATTCACACAAGAGAGTCATATTGCTTAAAAGAGCAGAAGAACAAGCTCTACAGATGATCACTTTCTACCTGCATCTCTTTGTTCACTCCTTTGTTATGCAGTCTTTAGGCCTCAGAATGTATTTTGAGATATTCTATTTTCCAAGCCATCAGCAATTTTTCAAATGACTTCTTTCAGCTTTCCTAGGGACAATGAAACCAGAAATGGTACATGGGGGAGATAATGGTGAGTAGTTATTCAGAGTCATCACTGCTCAGGGTGTGTGTGTTTGTGTGTGTGTGTGTGTGTGTGTGTGTGTGAAGGAATGAATTTCAATAGTTCATTTCTTATGAGTCATGTTTATGCAGGTGTATTTTCTGGGATGGATTAAATTGATCAGAAACTAATGTAAGCAGAGTGAAGAATTAACGGGATTTTAAAATCACTTTATTTATTAGTAGTGGGTAGTAAATTCAGAAGTGAATTTTCTATCCATAAATCAAGATAGGGGATTATTATTTTCTGAATTTTATGAGGGGATAATGTGAGAGTCATATATTAATGTATTCGGCAAAGATGTAGTTACATTAGTAACTGTCAGATTACCTCTGATGGTAATTTATTTCTTGACATCTACTAATGGTCATCTGAAAGTATGAAATGCCATGTAAGTAGCTTTTAGTGAATAACATGAACTGATGAAAGTAGATGGAGATAATGTAATTTAAATTGGATCTCATGCACACCTTCATACATACACACTTGATACCATATATAATGAATATCTTATTAAAAGATGCAAAATATGACATATAAAATTCTAAGTGCCTATACTCTATGAAAAGAGAACTGTCATATTCTCTCAGGGCAGGGAAAGAGCCTCCTTTGCAATTGATAATGAAGGATGAGGAGAAAGAAAAAATGTCCTACAATTAATGAGACTGCTTTTTGGCAGATGTGATCTACACAAAAATGAGGGTCATGGGTATACTCTATATCTAACAAGTTCAATTAGAAAAAGCAATGTGTGGTTTAGTGCCAATCAAGGGTATGTGAGATATATTCCATAAATTAATGTAAAAGCAGAATGTTATTGCGCAGACCACCATCTGCCTGACTTGCAAGGCACCACTCCAATCACAGGTAGTGCTTGTGGTTTTTCTGAGTGTTAGACTGTCCTATGGACAGTTTATGTAGTTGGGACCACAGGAAGCATTAGGTCTTGTTTTAAATGTCTCACTGATACTATAGGGAGTTCAAGATTATCGGGATATTGTTGCATAGCAAAATTTTTCAATAGGCTAGAAAAGGAAACAGATTGACTAGGAAGCACAGTCTGCTATGGTACTGTCTCAAGGAATGAGAAATAAAATAAAAGACAGAAAAAAGAAAGCAATCATTAATGTTATCAACAGAAGGCAAAGCAATTTCTAGTAGCCATTTAAAAGGTTAAAAAAAAGGACAAAAAACAACAGGTGAGTGAATTTTATTAATATATTTTACTTAGCCAAATATATCCAATATAACATTTTGAAATGTAATTAATGTAAAAATTATTAATGAGATATTTACATTATTTTTTCACACTACGTCTTTCAAATCTTGTGTGTATTTTACTTATAGCACATCTCAGTTTGGACTAGCCAGTTTCAAGTGCTCACGGACACATGTGGCTAATAGCTTCCCAAATGGACATCTCAGGTTTAGGCAGACTTTCTTGCAGTTATCAAGAAAACAGAGGAAGAAGAGCTGATAATATTAATTCATTTATATATCTCGTCATGTTGGAGGAAAGATAATCGAGTTAGAGCTCTCAAGTGACAGACCCAAACTCCTGCTCCTTCTTCACATTTGAGTAGTAGTCTTCAAATTGAAGAAGGGGAAACAGGAGAAGGGACATCCCTGAGAATGCAAGTTAGGAGGTTAGGGATATATAAGTAATTGCTCAATTGCTTTTGCAGCAACCTAATATAACAAACCTAAAAACAAGGAGATAACTAAGGAATCTGTGCTAAATTGAGCCGCCTTTGTGCTCAATGTCTCCACTTGAGTTCAAGCTCCACATTTCAGTGAACACTTGACAGATTTTCTGTTATCCAGATGATTTTGTAGTGAAGATCTGTGCCCCACACTCATGCTCTGGCATTGAAGACAAAACAACAGTGCTATATAATGTGTTGACGGACTATGCTTCAGGAGAGAGGTATCATGCACAGGGTGACAGATGTTCCAGTTTGTCCAAGGCAGTTTCCATTTATGTTTATTGTACTAGTGTAATTATTCAAAATCATTTATTTCACTCTCAAGTATGTTCTCATTTGGAAAATAAATTATATGTTCACATCATCAGGCAAACCCCAAGTAAGGGGTGAGGGATGCTCAGGGAATTCCATGCCTAGGTATAGGTCAAAGAGGACAGATAGATTTCCAATGTCAGCACAGAAGGGAAAATTTGAATTTAAAATCCTAATATGTTAATAATTTGAGAGAAGAAGGAACTAAGATGACATCTTTACCAAAATTCATTTATCTCAAATAAGAAAAATGTTTCTATCTCCATAGCTCTCCTTCTCTAAGTAATTTTGTGTTCATTTGAATCACAAAATTGCCATCACTGTTAATAAAACTGAGTAGTCTAAGGACACAAATAAAGCATCCTAGCTGTTTTTGACTCTATGTAGATATTTCTAAAACTTATCAGGCTTATTTATTCTGAACTTACTGTTTTAAAATATATTTGTAATAAAAGATATCTAGATAAAGTGTTTTGTTAACATCTTCACCTCGTGTTCTATTTTTTCAATAATTACTATTACTTCTTCACTGACCTTTATGTGGTTTGAGCTTTAGGGGAAATTGCAAATTTCCAATTAACTTTAAATGTGACTAGATCTTTATAAATGAGGAATGATTTAGTTGTAAATTTACGGCATGTAAAATACTATAGTTAACTATGTGCTAACGTAAAAAACCTAGCTATCTGGAAAGTATTTGTTTATGGAGGAACATAAACAGCCTGCATTAGGGAAGTTTACAAGAATGTGGGGAATGATTAGACTGTATCTAATGCATTTATATGTGGATATAAAACTTGTAATTTATTATATTGATTTTTTTTGCTATCAAAGATACAGCACTCATGATAACTGTACCTTCTTTTCCAAGAAATTTTAGCAAGATGACTTTATTTTATGGTGTATTTATAATGACTGCATGAATCAGAATGCCGCCTTATATTTTTTACCATTTTTGTTAAAGCCATCAACAATGATTAAAAAATTCTCATTGTCTATGTTAAGAAAAAAAAAAACATTTAATAAAGAGAAGTACCCATTATGCAATGAAAATATATAGATGTCTACACTCAGTTTCATTTTATTTATTTTTTTAAATTGATTTCTTAGTCTGGGTTATTTGTTAAAGGTAATCATTAACAGTTCAGAATTGTTAGGAATTTGACTGAATTATATTAGATAGTTGTATTAGTTCCTTCTCACAGTGCTATAAAGAACTACCTAAGACTGGGTAATTTATACAGAAAAGAGCTTTAATTGAGTCACAGTTCTGCAGGCTGTACAGGAAGCATGGCTGGGTAGGCCTCAGGAAATTTACAATCGTGGCAGAAGGTGAAGCGGAAGCAGGCATGTCTTACCTGGTTGGAGATGGAGGTAGAAAATGAAGGGGGAAATGCTACACACTTTAAAAACAAGATCTCATGAGAACTCACTCACTATCACAAGAACAGAAAAGGAGAAGTCTGCCCTCATGATTCAGTTACCTCTCACCAGGTCCCTCCTCTAACATTGTAAATTATAGCTCAACATGAGATTTGTGTGGGGACACAAATCCAAACCATATCATTCTGCACCTGGACCTTCTCAAATATCATGCCCCTCTCACATGGCAAAATACAATCATTTATTTTCAACAGTTCCCCAAGTCTTAGCTCATTTCAGCATTAACTCAAAAATTCACCGTCCAAAGAGTCATTGGAAACAAGGCAAGATCCTTCTGCCTATGAGCCTGTAAAATAAAAAACAAGTTAGTTATTTCCAAGATAAAATGGGAAGGCAGGCATTGGGTAAATATACCCATCCCAAAAGGAAGAAATCAGGCAAAACAAAGGGACTGCAGGCCCCATGCAACTCCAAAAGCCCACAGGGCAGTCATTAAATCTTAAAGCTCCAAAATAATCTCCTCTGACTCCATGTCTCATATTTAAGCCATACTGATGCAAAGAGTGGACGAAAAAGGCCTTGGGCATCTCCAACCCTGTGACTTTGCCAGGTATAGCCCCACTGGGTGACTGCAGCTTTAGCCAGCAACTTTACAGTTGAAAGTATCTAGACACCATTCAAGTTCTGTATCTAGTACATGCTGTATTTTTCGATGTATCTGTCAACTGGATGTTAATATTTTTAATTATTTCTCCTTAAAATAATATTAATAATTTTAGCATTTAAAACACTACACATATATTCAAAAGTTTGTTTTTAATTCCTTACATTTGCATTTCAATTTAAAAGGAACCCACTTTATGTGAAAACTCATAGTTTAGAAATGAAAACAAACCGCTGTTTTATAATTTCCCTCCTAATCTGGCAAACTTACACTATTTATAATATATAATTTTGATAAATGCTTAGAGTATAGTATTTTAATATTCTTCTTAGACTCTGAAATACAAGAGTTTCCTGTTTCAACACTAAACCAAAGCACATAAAATGTAAAAACCATTAATAGAGATGGATATTGGAACTTCTGCTTCCAATTGGTACATTGGTGTAGAAGACTTTCAATCCTGTGGTATACAATAGGAAAAATCCAGACATATTAAAAAACACACACACTTTATCATAGTGCTACCAAAGAGTGGTAAACTGAATACCATATAGAAACAAACATTTTATGTGTGAGTAGAAAGTTGTGGTGGATTTCATCCTGAAAAACGAAGAAACAAACAAACAAAAAAACATTTAGTTCTAAATATGAATGTAAGAGAGGCTTGCCATAGACAGGGGAAAAAAACGTAAAAATTCATTCAGGAGGTGAAATCAGCTAAGCCTTAGATGACAGTGTGGGCTGGCATGACAAACTGGAAAAAGGAAAAGCCCTGAACTCAAATATAAATTGGTCAGTCAGACAATTCTCCTGTCTGTGAATTTTGTCAGGGATTCAGCAGTAAAATAGAAAACGTTCATTCTTGCGCCAAGGGTGACACATGGGTTCAGAAAGATTGCTGGAGTTAAATACAAAAATGAACCCAAACTATGTGCAACTATAGTCAAATATAACTCTATTTCATATATCAACAAACTCCAAAATATGGTCATCGGAATAGAGGTTAGGTGTAGGACTAATCACATTTCAGATCAGTTTAATAAAAGTGGTGTTGTAGCATGAGACTGACTCAGCTCTAGGAAGATTCTGAATGATTGGCTTCTCACCGTAATTGACAGGTTGAGAGAAAGGCTTGAGCTCTCTGGGGAAAACCACAACAAAGCAAAAAGGCCGTACTTTAATTGCCATTGCTTTTTTAATTCACAATGTCTGGAATACAATAGCAAAAACAATTCAAGACAAGAGAAGAAGCCAAAAAATGTGTCCCATAACAAAGCGGACTCACAGATACTTCACCTATCAGAATTAGAAGACATTGACTTCAATATTTTTTTACACAGGTTATGGAAGGTAAAAATAGATTTTATGATATGAGAAGAGAAGGAACATTTTAGAAAATAAATAGAAATTTTGAAAAGAACAAAAATAAGACACAGAAAATAATTTTTGAAGAAAATTAAAATTAACAGCAACTAGACTATAATATAAAAGATCAGTAAACATGATGCCAGGTCCATAGAAATTGCCAAAATGAACAAAAGATAGAAAAAACTCTTAAATTAACAGAGCACCAATGATCTATGCAATAACATTGGATGGTCTTCTATATAAGTAATTGGAATTATAGAACAAAGGAAAAAAAATAGTAGAAAAATGAAGAAATAATCCAAAAACTTTTTCAAATTTCAACAAACATGTAATGCTACATATTCAAGGACATCAATAAATCTTAGGAATAAAATATTGCACATACAATTAGGATATATACCTCAACATATTATCATCAAACTGGAAAAGAAAGAAAAAAATAAAGTTTTATTAACATAAAGAGAAACAAGCACACAAAAAAAGAATGACAAATGACTCCTCATCAGAAATATTGCAAACCAGAAACAAAGCAAACATACAAAAAACACAAAAGTGAAAGGGTATCTTTTACTTTGAATCACGATGAATCTGATATTAGACAACATTACATTTATAAAGGGAAGCCAAAAAACTATTTCTCAGAAAAACTATGGGAATTTGTCTCTTAGAGACTCTCACTATAAAAAAAAAAAAAGAGTGATAGTCAATTTTATGTGGCAACTTAGCTAGACTCTGGTGACCAGTAGTTTAATCAACCACTAGTCTAGATGTTGCTTGATATGGTCTGGCTCTGTGTCCCCACCTAAATCTCCTTTTGAACTGTTATCATAATTCCAATCTCCATGTGTTGGGGGAGGGAACTTGTGGGAGTTGATTAGATCATGATGGAGCCTCTCACATTCTGTTTTTATGATAGTGAGTGAGTTCTCACAAAATCTGATGGTTTTATAAAGGGCTCTCCCCATCTTTACTTTGCACATTTCTCTCCTGCTGCTATGTGAAGAAGGACATGTTTCCTTCCCTTTCCACCATGACTGTAAGCTTCCTGAGGCCTCCTCAGCCATGTGGAAACTGTGAGTCAACTAAACCTTTTTTGCTATAAATTTCCCAGTCTCAGGTATTTCTTTATAGCAGCATTAAAACAAACTTGTATAGTAATTTGATACTGAAGTAGTGGGGCACTGCTATAAGGATACCCAAAAATGTAGAAATGACTTCGGAACTGGGTAACAGGCAGAGGTTGGAGGGCTCAAAAGAACACAGGAAAATTTGGAACGTCCTAGAGATTTGGAGGGTTCAGAAGACAGAAAGATGTGGGAAAGTTGAGAACTTCCTAGAGACTTGTTGAATGACCTTGACCAAAATGCTGATAGTGATATGGACAATAAATTCCAGGTTGAGATGGTCTCAGATGGAGATGAGGGACTTGTTGAGAAATGGAATAAAGGTGACTCTTGCTAGCTTTAGCAAACAGACTAGCAGCATTTTGCCCCTGCCCTAGAGATCTGTGGAACTTTGAACTTTAGAAAGATGATTTAGGCATCTGCTGGAAAAAATTTCTAAAGAGCAAAACATTCAAGAGCTGACAGAGCATAAAAGTTTGGAAAATTTGCAGCCTGTTGTTGCAGTACAAAAGAAACCAATTTTCTGGGAGAAGGTCAAGCTGACTGCAGAAATTTGTATAATTAACAAGGAGCCAAATGTTAATCACCAACACAATGGGGAAAATGTCTCCAGGGCACGTCAGAGATCTTTGTGGCAGCTCCTCCCATCACAGCCCCAAAGGCCTAGGAAGCCTAGCAGTGTGAAAACAAACTAATACATTGCTGTTAAGGTAATATTTAGATGTGATTAACGTTTAAATCAGAAGACCTTAAGTAAAGCAGATTACTAGCCATGATGTGATGGGCCTCATTTAATCAGTTGAAGACCTTAGGAGCGAAGACAATTTCCCTGAAATTAAAAAAAAAAAAAAAAGAATTCGCCTCAAGAAACCCTGACTGAGTTTCCAGGCTGTTCACTTGCCCTGCACATTTTGGGCTAAAGACTGAAACATCAACTCTTTCATGAATTCCAGTGTGCTGACCTACCTCAAAAATTTCAGGCTTGCCAAATCCCACAGTTATGTGAGCCAATTTATAAAAATAAATATCTCTAGATATATACATACATACACTCATATATGAGTTCATACATACATATGCAAACATTGAGATATATTCAATACATTTTTTTCCACTGGTCTGATTCTGTTTCTCTAGAATATCTCAACTAATACAACATGCCAAAGATAGTTTCCAAATAAAAACTGTTCCAAATTCAAAATTCGAATCTGTTGGAAGCAGTGAAGAGGGTTGGAAACAGCAAATAAGTTAACAAATGTAAAACATTCTTCTGCTCATGAATTTGTTAAAAAGCAATTGAATGAATAGGACAAAGTTACTAACAAATATAGAAGAGTTCGTAAGATACATAGAAATAAAATGTATGGCAGCAATAACACAGTAAATTAGAGAGTATGAATAGAAATATAGTCTCGTATGGCTTTTATATGTAGCAATTAAATATTAATTCAAGATAATACAGTGTGATGTGCAAAAACGCATATTGCAATCCCTTAGTAAACCTTATGAAACACAAAGAAGTACACAGTTGAAAGCCAATTGAGCAGAAAAAGTATAAAAAAATGCACACCTATGTTTATTTGCAGCACTATTCACAAAAGGAAAGACATGGAATCAATCCAAATGCCCATCAATGATAGACTGGATAAAGAAAATGTAGTACATATACACCATGGAATGCTATACAGCCATGAAAACAAAACAAAACAAAATTGTGTCCTTTGCAGGGACATGGATGAAGCTTAAGGCCATTATTCTTAGCTAACTAACACAGGAACAGGAATCAAAATACAGCGTTTTCATTTCTGGGAGCTAAATGATGACAACACATAACGGGTAACAACAGACACTGGGGCCTTTCGGAGGACAGAAAGTTTGAGGAGGAAAAGGATCAGGTAAAAGGACTAATGAGTGTCATGTGTGTCTATATAGAAGGCCCCCTAAACAGGCTGTGTGTGAGCAACAAGGCTGTTTATTCACTTGGATGCAAGTGGTCTGAGTCTGAAAAGAGAGTCAACAAAGGGAGATAGGAGAGGGGCAGCTTTATAGGGCTTGGGTAGGCAGTGGAAAGTTACAGTTAAAAGTGGTTATCTATTCTTAGCAGAGGAGGAGGTCACGAGGTGCATGGTGGGGAGATCATAAGACTCATTGTCCAGAAGAATGTCACAAGGTCGACTGATCAGTTGGGGCAGGGCAGGAACAAGTCATAAGGGTGGAATGTCATAAGGTTGGTCAATCAGTTAAGGCAGGAGGAGCTGGTTGTTTCACTTCTTTTGTGTTTTTTTTGGCTGCTCCAGACTTCTTGGCTCCTGCAGGCTATCTGGACATGTATGTGCAGGTAACAGGGGTTATAATGGATGAGCTTTGGCTCAGAGGCCTGACAATGGGTACTAGGTTTAATATCTGAATGATGAAATAGCCTGTACAACAAACCCCCTCACACAAGTTTACTAATGTAACAAACCTGCACTTGTACCCCTGAACTTAAAGTAAAAGTTAAAAAAAAATTGATTTTACAAATATAAGAAAAAATGGAACAAGGAAGCAATGGGAAAATAGAAAACAAGTAGAAAACAATAGAATTAAATTCAACTATATTAATAATTAATTCAAATATGAATTGACTAGATGGTCCAAATGAACAGGAAAGATTGCCAGAATGGGTAAAATGAATCAAGATGCATCAGTATGCTTTATATCAGAGACTTACAGTAAATATAAAAAAGACGGCCAGGCACGGTGGCTCACGTCTGTAATCCCAGCACTTTGGGAGGCCGAGGCGGGCAGACCACGAGGTCAGGAGATCGAGACCATCTTGGCTAACACAGTGAAACCCTGTCTCTATTAAAAATACAAAAAATTAACCGGGCATGGTGGCGGGCACCTGTAGTCCCAGCTACTTGGGAGGCTGAGGCAGGAGAATGGCTTGACTCCATGAGGCGGAGCTTGCAGTGAGACAAGATTGCACCACCGCACTCCAGCCTGGGTGACAGAGAGAGGCTCTGTCTCAGAAAAAAAAAAAAAAAAACAGACAAGACCAAAAAGAATGGAAAAAAATATACAATGCAAACACAATCCAAAGTAACGTAAATAATAAATTAATTTCAGTATATGCACACACAGACACACACACACACAAACACACACAAAATCTGAATATATATGTGTGTGCACTTTTTCACAGAAAATGTAAATTTTGAAACAAGAAATATTGCAGGTAAAGAACATCATGTAATTATGACACAAAGATGATTCATCAAGAATAAATTTTATTTTAATTAACATGTGCTTCAAAAAATACACACCAAATAGTGGACAGAACTAAAGAGAGACGTGAAAATTTACAAATGTAGAACAGATAAGCATCTGGAGTATTTGAAAAAAAATGTTATGGACCAACTTGAACTAATTAATACACATAGAAAACTACACCCAACAATGGCAGAATACAACATGCTCAAGTGAATAAAAACATTCAAAAATATAAACCAGATACTGTTTATGTTCATAAAAAAGTCAGTGGATTCAGAAGGCTATGTTTCCCTACTTCAATGGAATTAAAGTAGAAATAAATGTCAAATCCCTAAATATTTACGTATTAATGCACATCTTTCTAAATTAGACCATGGTTAAAAGAAAAATCATATGAAAAACTAGACAAGTTTTCAAACGAAAGTTATTAAAAATATCTGAAATAAATCTTAGATGAAAAGGTACAGCTTAAGTTCTTGTATTAGAAAAGATTCAGAAAGACCTAAAATTAATTATTGAATCTTCCAAAATAAAGTAGAACAAAAGAGCAAAGCAAATTCAATAAACAAAACAAGAAAACCATATAGCAATTGGCTTATTTTTAAGGAAAGAGGACAGAAAATGAAATAGATGAAATTACTAGTCAAAATTGTTTATTTAAAATACCAATAAAATTAATTAAAAAATGATTTGAGAAAGAGGAAATATAAAATATCAAATCATTAATGAAAGAAAGGAAGTCATTACAGATTCTACTGGTTGTGAAATGTTAAGATCATATTAACAAATATATTTAATTACAATTGACTTTGTAGATGAATTAGACACATTTCTTAAAAGACACAACTTACCAAAATTTATATAAGAATATATAGAAAATATATATTTATATTAATATAAATTAATATAATCTATATCCATTAAATAAAGAAAAATAACCCTATTACACAATAACTTTTCACTAATGGGTATAGAGTTTCACTTCTACGGGAAGAAAAAAGTTTGGAAAATGGATAGTGGTGACGATGGTTGCATAACAATAAGAATGTACTTAATACAATAGAACTATACTTTTTTAAAAATAATAATTTCATATTAAGATACATGTGCAAGATGTGCAGGTTTGATACACAGGTAAACTTATGCCTTGGTGGTTTGCTGCACCTATCAACCCATCACCTAGATATTAAGCCCCTCATGCATTAGGTTTTTATCCTGATGCTCTTCCTCCCCCCATCTCACTGACAGGCCCTAGTGTATGTTGTTCCCCTCCCTGTGTCCATGTGTCTTCATTGTTCAGCTCCCACTTATGAGAACATGTGGTGTTTGGTTTTCTGTTCCTGCATTAGTTCGCTGAGGTAATTGCCTCCCAGCTCCACCCATGTCCCTGCAAATGACATGATCTCATTCCATTTTATGGCTGCATAGTATTCCATGGTGTATATGTACCACATTTTCTTTATCCAATCTATCATTGATGGGCATTTGGGATAATTCTATGTCTTTGCTATTGTGAATAGTTATTACATGAACATATGTGTGCATGTATCTTTATAACAGAATGATTTATATTTTGGGGGGGGATATACCCAGTAATGAGATTGCTGGGTTAAATTGTATTTCTGGTTCTAGGTCTTTGAGAAATTGCCACACTGTCTTCCACAATGGTTGAAATTAATTTACATTTCCATCAAGAGGGGAAGCCCAAGCTACTCTGTCCCAAATGGCCCCTTTGGTTTTTTGATTCTGCCAGGGAAATAGGCGATGAGGCGGTGGGAAGACAGCAAACACCCAGAGAGAAAAGCAGAGCTGGAGACAAAGATAAGAGCATTCATATTTCTCCACAGCCTTGCCATCATCTGTTGTTTCTTGACTTTTTAATAATCTCCATTCTGACTGGCATGAGATGGTATCTCATTGTGGTTTTGGTTTGCATTTCGCTAATGATCAGTGATGTTGAGGTTTGTTTTATATGTTTGTTGGTCACATAAATGTCTTCTTTTGAGAAGTGTGAGTTTAAGTCCTTTGTCCACTTTTTAATGGAGTTTCTTGCTTTTTTCTTTTACATTTCTTTAAGTTTCTTTTAGACTCTGGGTATTTGGCCTTTGTCAGATGAATAGATTGCAAAAATTTTCTCCCATTCTCTAGATTGTGTGTTCACTCTGATGATAGTTTCTTTTGCCGTGCAGAAGTTCTTTAGCTTAATTAGATTCCATTTGTCAAATGTTGCTTTTGTCGCATTTGCTTTTGATGTTTTTGTCATAATATTTGCCCATGCCTGTGTCCTGAATGGTATTGCCTGGATTTTCTTTTAGGATTTTTACAGACATTTAAGTCTTTTAATCCATCTTGAGTTAATTGTTTTATAAAATGTAAGGAAGGAGTTCAGTATCAATTTTCTGCATATGACTAGCCAGTTTTCCCAGCACCATTTGTTAAATAGGAATTATTTTCCCCATTTCCTGCTTTTGTCAGGTTAGTCAAAGATCAGATGGTTATAGACATGTGGTGTTATTTCTGAGGTCTCTATTCTGCTCCATTGGTCTATATGTCTGTTTTAGTAACAGTATCATGCTGTTTTGATTACTATAGTCTGATAGTATAGTTTGAAATTGGGTAGTGTGATGCCTCCAGGTTTGTTCCTTTTGCTGAGGATTGTCTTGGCTATACAGGCTCTTTTTTGGTTCCATATGAATTTTGAAGTAGTTTTTTTGTTTAAGTCTGTGAAAAATGTCAATGTAGTTTAATGAAAATGGCATTGAATCTATAAATTACTTTAGGCAGTATGGCAATTTTGACTATATTGATTCTTCCTATTCATGAACATGGAATGTTTTTGCATTTTTTTGTGTCCTCTCTTATTTCCTTGAGCAGGGTTTTGTAGTTTTTCTTGAAGAAGTCCTTCACCTCCCTTGTTAGCTGTATTCCTATGTATTTTATTCTCTTTGTAACAATTGTGAATAGGAGTTAATTAATGATTTGTCTCTCTCCTTGTCTATTATTGATGTATAGGAATGCTTGTGATTTTTGTACATTGACTTTGTATCCTGAGATTTTTACTGTTAAAAGAAAAACAAACAAACAACAACAACAAAAACAGCATCAAGAAAAAAGTTACCAAAAAAATCCCTCCAAATTTCAGCAGCCTCCAAGATCGAACCTAGATAAACTTACAAAGGTGAGAAAGAATCAATGAAAAAACACTGAAACCTCAAAAATCCAGAGTTCCTCTTCTCATACCAACGATCACAACACCCCTTCAGCAAGCTCATAGGACTGGGTAGAGGCTAAGATTAATTAATTGACAGAAGGAAGCCTCAGAAAGTGGGCAATAATGACCTGCACTGAGTTAAAGGAGCATGTTTTAACCCAATGCAAATAAGCTAAAAACTATGAAAAAACATTATAGGAGCTGTTAACCAGAATAACCAGTTTAGAGAGGAACATTAATGACTGATGAAGCTGAAAAACACAACACGAGAACTTCACAATGCAACCGCAAGTATCAATAAGTGAATAGACTAAGCAGATGAAAGAACTTTAGAGCCTGAAGACTATCTTGCTGAAATAAGACATTCAGACAAGATTAGAAAAAAAAAAGAATGAAAATGAATGAACAAAACCTCTGAAAACTATGGCATAATGTAAAACGACCAAACCTATGACTGCTTGGAGTACCTAAAAGAGGTAAGGAGAATGGAATCAAGTTGGAAAAAATACTTCAGGATATCATCCGGAACTTCTCCATCCTAGTAAGACAGGCCAACATTTGAATTCAGAAAATCCAGAAAACCCCAGTAAGATACTCCATGAGAAGGTCAACCCCAAATCACATGATTATTAGATTCTCCAAGGAAAAAATGAAAGAAAAAATGCTAACGGCAACCAGAGGGAAAGGTCAAGTCACCTACAATGGGAAGCCCATCACACTAACAGTGGACCTCTCAGCAGAAAACCTACAAGCCAGAAGAGATTGAGGGCCAATCTTCAACATTCTTAAAGAAAGGAATGTCCAACCCAGAATTTAATATCTAGCCAAACTTAGTTTCATAAGCAAGGGGGAAATAGAATTTTTTCAGACAAGCAAATGCTGAGGGAATTCATCACCACCAGGCCTGCCTTGTAAGAGCTCCTGCAGGAAGCACTAAATATGGAAAGGAAAAACTGTTACCAGACACAGCAAAAACACACTGAAGTACAGAGACCAATGACACTGTGAAGCAATTACTAAAAAGTCTGCAAAATAAACAGCTGTCATCATAACAGGATCAAATTCACACATGACAATATTAACCTTAAATCTAAATGAGCTAAATGCCCCAATTAAAAGACACAGAATGGCAAGCTGAGTAAAGAGTCAAGACTCATTGGTGTATTGTATTCAAGAGACCCATCTCACCTGCACAGACACACGTAGGCTCAAAATAATGGGATGGAGGAAAATTTACCAAGCAGATGGAAAGCAGAAAAAAGTAGAGGTTTCAATCCTAGTTTCTGACAAAAACAAACTTTAAGCCAACAAAGATAGAAAAAGACAAATAAGTGCACTACATAATGGTAAAAGGATCAATTCAGCAAGAAGAGCTACCTATTCTAAATATATATGCACTCAATACAAGAGCACCCAGATTCATAAAACAAGTTCTTAGAGACCTTCAAGGAGACTTATACTCCCACATAATAATAGCAGGAGACTTTAACACCCCACTGTCAATATTAGACAGATCATCAAGACAGAAAATTAACACAGATATTCAGGACTTGAACTCAGCTCTGGATCAAGTGGACCTGATAGATATCTGCAGAACTGTCCCTGCAAAAACAACAGAATATACATTCTTTTTGGTGTCACATGGTACTTACTATAAAATCAATCACATAATTGGAAGTAAAACACTCCTCAGCAAATGCAAAAGTAATGAAATTGTAACAAACAGTCTCCCAGACCACAGTGCAATCAAATTAGAATTCAACATTAAAAACTCACTCAAAAGTACACAACTACATGGAAATTGAACAATCTGCTCCTGAATGACTCCTGGATAAATAATGAAATTAAGGAAGAGATCAAGAAGCTATTTGAAACCAGTGAGAACAAAGAGACAACATACTAGAATCTGGGACACAGCTAAAGCAGTGTTAAGAGGGAAATGTATGGAACTAAATGCCCACGTCAAAAAGTTAGAAAGATCTGAAATTGACACCCTAACATCACAACTAAAAAAACTACAGAACCAAGAGTAAACAAACCCCAAAACTAGCAGAAGACAAGATATAATTAAGTTCAGAGCTAAACTGAAGGGGATAGAGATATGAAAAACCCTTAAAATAATCAATGAATCCAGCAGCTGGTTTTTTGAAAACATTAACAAATAGACTGCAGTCTAGACTAATAAAGAAGAAAAGAGAAGAATCAAATACACACAATAAACACTGATACGGAGTATCACTACTGACCCCACAGAAATACAAACAACCATCAGAGAATACTGTAAACACCTCTATGCAAATAAACTAAAAATCTAGAAGAAATGGATAAATTCCTGGACACATACGCTTCCCAATACTGAACCAGGAAGATGTTAAATCCCTGAATAGAACAATAACAAGTTCTGAAATTGAGGAAGTCATAAATAGCCTACCAACCAAAGAAAGCTCAGGACCTGATGGATTTACAGCTGAATTCCACCAGAGGTACAAAGAGGAACTGGTCCTATTTCTTCTGAAACTATTCCAAACAACTGAAGAACAGGAACTTCTCCCTAACTCTTTTTAGGAGGGCAGCACCATTCTGATACCAAAATCTTTCAGAGACACAACAAAAAAAAGAAAACTTCAGGCCAATATCCCTCATGAATATCAGTGAAAAAAATCCTCAATAAAATACTGGCAAACTGAATTCAGTAGCACAACAAAAAGCTTATCCATAACGATCAGGTAAGCTTCATCCCCAGGTTACAAGGCTGGTTCAACACATGCAAATCAATAAACATAATTCATCAAATTAACAGAACTAAAGGCAAAAACCACATGATATCTCAATAGATTCAGAAAAGGCCTTCAATAAAATTCAACATCCCTTCATGTAAAAAACTCTCAATAAACTAGGTATTGATGGAATATACCAATAAAGAGCTATTTATGACAAAACCACAGCCAATATCATACTGAACGGACAAAAGCTGGAAGCATTGCCCTTGAAAATCAGCCTTTTCTCACCACTCCTATTCAACATAGTATTGGAAGTTCTGGTTGGGGCAATCAGGCAAGAGAAGAAAGAAATAAAGTGTATTCAAATAGGAAGATAGGAAGTCAAACTGTCTCTGTTTGCAGATGACATGATCCTATATCCAGAAAACCCATTGTCTCAGCCCAAAGGCTTCTTAAGCTAATAAGCAACCTCAACTACACTCTTAAAATGGTTAAGATAGTAAATTTTACTCTATGTGTACAAGCATAACAACACAACAACAAAAAAATGAAGACAAGAAAAGAACCCCAGGCCTCGTATGTCTTCTAGAAACAGTTAAGAAAAAACATTGAGTGTTACCAAACTCTGTCAGAATATAAAGAAGCAAAGATTTCCAATTTTTTGTCAATCCAGAATAACCTTAATATAAAAATTTGACAAAGACATTATAAGAAAATAAAATTAAAAAATACTGTCTTGTGTACCTGGATATAAAATCCTCCACAAAATATTAGCAAATCAAATCCATCTATACATAAGAGGCAGATACATCATGAAGAAGCAGAGATTATCCAAAGAAAGGTAGTTTAATATTAAAAATCAGAAGAAAATTTACAATCATCTCAATAAATGCAAAAAAGTCCTTTGATGAAATTTCAAACACACTCTTGAAAAAAACTTGCTGCAAGCTAGGAATAAAAAGGTCGTTTTGTGTATCTATTGAAGAGCATCTACAAATAGCCTACAGGTATCATGTATAATGATGAAACATTAAAGGCTTCTTCCCTAAGTAAGGGAACAAGACAAGAATCTCTCTCTTCACCATTTCTATTCAACCTTGCATTGGAAAACACATCTCATAGAGCACAACAAAACAAAACAATACAAAAAGGTATGAAGATTGAAAAGACAAATGCAAAACTCTTCAAGCAGAGTTGGTATGACTATTAACATTAAAATTCAAAGGAATAAATATAAATCTACCATAAGTTACATAGGATGCTTTAGCAAGGTCACAGAAATAAAGTTTATATAGTTGACCCTTTAACAGCTCAGGGGTTAGTGACATTGACTCCCCACACTCAAAAGCTCTTGCGTAATTTTTGACCCCTCCAGTACTTATCTGCTAATAGCCTACTGTTGACCGGAAACCTTACAGATAACATAAACAGTCGATTAACATGTAGTTTGTATATGTATTATATACTGTACTTTTACAAAAAAGTAAGCTACAGCAAAGAAAAAATTATTAAGCAAATCATAAGGAATGAAGGTACATTTATAGGACTATACTGTACTACCCATTCTGTAAGTTTACACCTTCTGTTTACAAGAGGAATCATCCATCTGAAGTGGTAGGCTGCAGCCCTTAATCTACTGTGTATATCAAGCATTCTGCTTTTTTGTGTAATGTTAAGACTGCTTCCTGGGAGCCCTTCCAGCATCACTAGTAGAACTTTTGTGTGGGTCCCACAGTGTTATTCAGCATTCATGGTATTGCACCAAGCAGTGCATTCAGGTAGTGCACCAAAACACAGAGAACCACAAGAGAGATCACCTTTCACCATGATACAATTTACTGGAAGGAAAACTGTCCACACAGAGATGAATAGCCTCACACAAGATATACTTCCAACACCAAATTATTACAATGGTACAGTGTGTGCTACAGTTAATTTCGTGCAATTATGATTTAACACTCATCTTTACTTCTGTTTAAATTTCTCTGTAGATGGCACCATGCCATGTATAGTCTGTGTTTTGGTGCTTTTTGATACATTTTTACTTTTTATAATATATTTGTGTATATTTGATGGTAGTAAATGATTTTAAAAGACTAATATCACTCTCTATATATAGATGTTATGCATTCATGACATCTCTTTTTCTTTTTTTTTTTTTTTTTTTTTGTATTTCTAGGCTATTCAGTGTTTCTGATGGCTTTTTCAAATTGTCACAGATTTCCAAAAAGTTTTTCAGTATAGTTACTGAAAATAAATCCACATATAAATGGACCTGTGCAGTTCAAACCCGTGTTCTTCAAGGGTGAATTGTATGTAAAAATTGTCTTCCTAGGCACTAGTAATGTGTAATTGGAAAATTTTTTAAAATACCATTCATAATAGAATTGAAATCATAAAATACTAGGGGCAATTTAATTAAAAGAACATAAGATCATATAATTAAAATTTTACAAAAAAGATCTGGAGTAAATGAAATGAGAATTAACTACAAATTGAAAGACTCGATTTTGTTAAGTGAACTTTTCCCAAATTTGATCTATAGATTCATACGGCTTCATTTAAAATCATTGCAAGCTATTTTTAATACAAATTGACAGTTAGATTGTAAATTTATTAGACGTATAAAGAACCTAAAAGAGCAAAAATAATCACTAAAAAGTTTACCAGGCTATGAATTGAATTTATGTTAAACTATAGTAACTGAAACAGTGTGGTATTTGTTTTATACTAATGTAACAGAATGTAGAATCCACAGAGTAGACTGTAATGTAACAGAATATAGAGTCCAGAAATAGACCCACACTTACATGGTAAATTTATCTTTTAGGAAGGTATCAAAAACAAGAAATAGGGTAAAGAAGTTCTTTTCAATAAATCATTCTGGATGATTAATTCTGGATAATTCTTCTGAGAATAAAAAAAATGTAACCTCTATTGTACCTACGCCATACACAAAAGTCAATTTGAAATTGAACATAAACTTAAACTTAAAATGTAATGCTATATAACTTTTGGAGATTTCTGTCTAACAAAGGCTGAAAATATATTTACTATAGGTAAATATAGCATAGTAAATACTATATGCCATGGGTAAATATAGCATAGTAAATACTCTATACTATAGGTAAACATAGTGTAGTATATTGTTACTTACAGTAAAAATATAAATATATTTATTTACAGGTAAATATAGCCTTTGACTAGACAGAAATTTCTTATGACTCAAAAACAAAACATAAGAATTGACAGATTAGACTTCAGTAAAATTGAGAGTTTTTTGTTTATTAAAGGACATCCTTAAGAGGTACAAAAGATGAGCTATATATTGGAAACTATTTTCAATGCGTATTTTTACAGAAAACTTATATCCAAAATATATTAAAGAAACACCTAAAACTCAATGAAAAGACAAACAGGCCAATTAAAAAACGGCCAAAAATTTGAAAGGATATATTTTAAATATTATATACAAAATAAGATAAGCCTTAAGCAGACAAAAGATTTTAAACATTTGTAATCATCAAGAAAGTGCAGTTAAAACAACAATGAAATACCACTTTACATGCGCTAGAAAGGATACACTAAAGTGATTAATACCAAGTTTTGATGAGGGTATGGAAAACATGAAAATCTTCTGCATTACTGGTGGAATTTGATTATAATACAACAAATCTGTTATAAGATTGTGGCAACATTTTACAAGAAAAAAATCAAAACATATACCTTTCTCATGACTCCGAAATTCTACTATTAGGTATTTACCTACGAGAAATGAAAACACATGTTCACAAAGGACTTATACAAGAATACTCATAGCACTTTTGTTCATAATAGCCTAATCTTAAAATCATCCAAATATTTATAAACAGGAAAATGGGTAAGCAATTTTAATATACTTACAGGACTATAACTCAACAATAAAAAAGAATGTATTACCTATTTCTCTACAACATGGATGACTCTCACAAACGTAATATTTACAAAAGAAGCCAAACCAAAATGATACGTGCTACACCGTTTTATTTGTGTGAATTTCTAATGTACATATAACTGATGTATTGCCTATAAGAAGGATGGGTGATTGACTAGACAAATTTATAAGGAGCCTATTTCAGATTATGGAAATTTCTAAACCATATTTGGGTGTGTATTTCTACACATATAAATCATTCTTAATAATGAAGCAGTTAAAACTCATGTAGAAGACAAAGTAAAAATACATAATGACTTAAATATGATAGATGTTTACTTCTTATGTACATAACTTTATTTTTATGTTGTTATTTATTTTCAAGGCAGGATCTCGCACTCTCACACAGGCTGGAATGGAGTGGCATGATTGCTGCTCACTGCAAAGGAACACTTTGCTTTGTATAGCAGAAATGGTTAGCTGGACACCAAACTAATTTTGTCTTCTTTTTCTGACCACAAATAGACTATATTTCCCAGTGGCACTTGCTGTGTCTTTAACCACAGGCCTGAGTTCTAAGCAATGGAATAAGTAAGGGGACCTCAAAAGGTTCATGGAAAATGCATATTATTAAAAAGCTATGCCTGGATTTCAGAAATGTTTTGCACCAAAATAAACTTCCACTAACTTGTTATAACATTTCATGAACGGAAACTAGTCGGAGGCACTAAGAAGGGCAAGATATCAGTTTGCAAAGAGTCCCTATCAGAGCAACATGAATTTTGCTAAAATTGAAACAAGAACAAACATTAAATTTTTGGTGAAGCTAGGGTGGAAGATCATAAAATCATTGGCGCTTTATGAAAGTTTATGGTGAAAATACCTCAAGAAATGAGCAGTTTATGAATAGATAACTCATTATAAAAGGCAGGAGGTGATGTTGAAGACGAAGCCCACAGAGGCAAACCATCCACATCAATTCCCAAGAAAAAAAATCTTGTTTGTGCCCTTGTTGAAGGGGATCTATGATTAACAGCACAAACGATAACCAATACCGCAGACATTTCACCTGTTTCAGTTTACACGATTCTGACTGAAAAATTAAAGTTGAGCAAACTTTGTACTCAATGGGTGCCCAAACTGTGGTTTTAGGATCAGCGGCAGATAAAAACAGAGACAGGCTAAGTGTTCCTCAAGGAAATCACTATATTTTTCCCCTGCTGACTACAAAGGTAATATTAAACTCAAGTTTTATTTTATAATTGAGCTTAAGTTTTAAGTTTCAGATCTTTCAAATTATGACCTATACAGAACAAATGTTTTAGTAAATATAATTTCTTAAGTAGCCTGTTCTTAGGTATGCCATTATAAGATATGCTTCCGCTATGTCTTCCAGACTGACAGAAGGTTCTGGCAGCATCTCTGATTGGAGATCCATCTCATTCATTTATTTCTCCTCATTTACATACACAGCCACTCATTTTCCTAATAACTCTCCAGTTGCCTTCATCTAGGTATGTGTGTGTTTTTCATTCTAATTGATTATCATCTTTTCTTAGCTTGATGCATATGACTTCACCTTTTTTCAGTGATACAGCATGTATTTGATGCTTCCCATTCTTAAAAGTGATCTGAAACCTTAAATGTTAAGGTTTTCTTCTTATATCATCAATCAGAAGAGAGCCACCTCGACATTTGCATTCAGTAATTTTGTCTTGCTCCTTAAGAACTAATTGAATCTTAAGGTTATGTGCAGAAATGCCCACATAAGGTACACTATTGTGTCTCTTGGTTGAGAGTTTGTTGAGAATTTGGGGCATGATATTTTGCTATAAATTATTTCTCTATATACTACAGAAATTCAAAACCTGGTGGTTATTTTATCACCTTAGGAAAGACACAATCTTTCTAAAATGTCAAAATATTTTCTAATATTTTTATGAACCTCATTTCTAATGTGAAAAGCACTTTATGTTCTAAAAACTATGAATTAATTTTGGGATGGGGGAATATGGAAGAATAATTTCAGTGAAAATGGGTGCCTGCCTTTGAAAGGTATAATTATGGGTATACACATATTTTAGACGTAAGTAAACTGAGGCATAGCAGGTTGAGGAACTTGCGAAGGTAAATAAAAAAAAAAAAAATGTTGAAAACAGGAGTTGAAATGAGGTCTTTCTGGGTCCAAAGAATTTGTCTTTATATTATACTAAAATGTTTCTCACACCAAGCACTGGATTTTAATGACTCTCAAGTAAGATACCATCAGAATAACACTTCACATGAAGTAACAAAATGCCCTTACTTCATTATTTTGTTTGCATATAAGGGTCTTCCCCCTCTAGTTATTCAAAAGGACTTAACAATTAAAATGGCACCCAATGGTTCATCACTCGATTTTCTAAAAGAACAAATAGAACCCTCAATTTGGCACACTCATTGCCTAAAAAATATTTATAAAAGTAAACACTTATGCAATTTTGCACAGAACATTTGAAAACAGCTCTGATTGCTAATAACTCTCTCCAATATATACACCAGGCAAAGGGGAGTTTCAACTCTTAAGGGTCAGCTATTTTTGAATTGCCTTTGTGCCAGAGAACTCTACCTTAAATTGCTTTTAAACTAGAAAACATACACTCTCTCCTCTCACATAATTCAAAAGCAGTTTAAAGTTATATTTCCTAAAAGGAGAAAAATGACAAGGGAACTGTGATGAGGTCTTTGTAGTCTGTCCAAGGCAACATGATTTGAAAAGTTTTGTTGTTGTGTGTGGATTTTTATCCCCCTGCAAATGAAAGGATCTCTGGTACAAGTGTTTGGAGAAAGTTAGCTGCAGTCTCTGCTGTCATAAATATGCTTGTGTGGTATTTGGAGATCCTATAAAGGGCAAGGCTAAATTTCAGTGTGAGGTGACAAGTAATAGCTAGAGCAGCACTAGGTCTTCAATGGCTGGGATCCAATTTTCCAGGATTACTACTAACCTCAAAATGTGATCCGTTCAAGTGATTCTCCTTGAGTTTAGGAGGTAAACTAGATAATTATTTCATAAATTTTATGCATTCACAGTTTACTGATGGAAATATTGTCACTGTAGTTGTTAAGAATACTGCCCAAAAGATGTGCCTGTCACTAGTTCAATTCTAGAAGAGGCCACTTAGTTTTACCATGTCCTCTAGTCATAGATTTATCCTGTGACCCAGAGACTCAAAGAACGGGGAATAATAATACAGGGAGAAGATAAAAAAATTCTCAAATCTTTGGGGAAGAAAAAGCAACTGAAAATTATATTCCCATCAAGTAGAACACAGACTTGCAGATGGTATGTCTTGCATAAATGTTTGTTTAATGAACATAAGACAAATATTAAACATTAGAAATGTCATCAATGCATCGAGCACATATATATTATATATATTGAGCATCACAAATTTACAAAGATAAAATTAGGTATAATCACTGTTTAATGTTTTAGAATTATATTTTGTTAGATAAGCCACCTTTGAAGCTCAGAATCCTGGGATTAAAAAAAAAAAAGTTATAGTCAAGAGATTAATTTTACCTACAGAGAGCTACCAGAGAGGCTTCATAGAAAAAGCGATATCAGAACTTACCCTTACAGGATTGGAAGGGAGTTGCTAGACAGACAGAAGAGTGCAGGGGCATTCCAGGCAGGAAAAGGCGTATGTCCCAAGGAACAGACGTCGTGAGGAAGTATGTCTTGTGCAGGGCCTTACGAAAATTCAAAATTAAAGTTCAAAAGTGTAAAGTTTGGAGTGAAGAGAGAAGGATAAAAATGGAAAGGGAACAGGAGTTTAAGATTCTCACGTAGGCTAGAACCAGAGTTGTGAATTGGAGGATTAGCCAGGGCTTGGTGTGATCATATTTCTGTGTGAGGGAGAATCCTGGCAGCAAGTGAGATATGGGAGAGAAAAGGCTGGATGAAGGGGAGTGAGATAGGAGGCTTTATCTATTGTTAAATCAATTCACTTTAGTGGATTCCATACAGTGCCCTTTCTAATGGGAGTCCAGATTTGCATAGAGTATGCTGCCAGTGATACATGAAAGATTAATACATACGACCTGTCTTCAAATGTGAATACTATTTTTTTTCTTATATCTCTTTCCTGATTAGAGCTCTTGGAACAGACAATTTGAGCAATTTCATTTCAGACTATATTATTTTCTGAATGTATTTGAGGAAGTGAAACATCAAGTTGCAAGTGAACATCCCTGACTCTAAAGTATAGAAAACCTGGAGAGAAAAGCCTACACAATAGCCTGAGCTAAGAAGAAAAACACAATGGGGGGACACGTGTACAACAAGTTAAAACTTTCAAATCAACAAGATTAAAACTTATTTTTCACTATGTAGCTTGACATTAGATGATGTGTGTATTAGGTACCTAAGTTGTCTATGTTTTCTTGGCAAAGATGCTGATTTTTAAGACAGTCAGAAAGATCCCAATGGACTGAGAATATAAAGCATGTTACACTTGCATTTTCTAAAGCTAGAAAGGGTACCACGGGTCCAGCTTTACAAATTGATGAAGACCATAAGTGTGATAGAGGGGGTGGCATTTCACTGGCGTTAATGGGGTGAGGATCTCCTTCTAGATCTGTCTCTGCTGAAAATTCTCTCTAGGATTGACTGATTGATAATGTGATCTTCCCAATGTTTTAGATGGAAACACTCACCCTCTTAACCAAAAAACATTTCTACTGCTTAGAATAAAACAGATTCAGGGTGAATCTGGTTTCAATGTATGTGCCTTACGGAAGAAACCATGAACATCAGACTGAAGCTTTTGAAATGATTTTAGTTTTATAGGATTGGTTTCCTTTAAAATGACATAGTGCATCTTTCTGTCCAACAAAAGCTACTGATACATTTTCAGTATTTTAATTCTTAATCTGAGCAAAAATAGAGTCCATGCTTTGAGTCTGGTAAGGACAAAGATGTACAAACCTTACTACCAAAAATTTTAATTTCCAAGTAAATACCCTAGAAAAATATTCACCATTAATAGTGTATGTGCATAAGTGAATAAGTGAAAAGATAAAACATACTGCATCATATGTATAATAAATATTAAATAAATACATTATCACAAGTCATAAGTAAAATTCTAACGTTAACTAGATCTATTTGTATCACATATGTGTACATCTCAAAAACAAAACTCCTCATGAATAAAAGCTAATTATGGAACAATACATACAGAATGAAGTCAATTACAGGTACGCAAAGAGCAGCACATGCTTATGATGTTGAAGATGCCTATCTACAAAGTCACAAATTGTGAGGACACACACATCCATCTGCTTGAGGGTAATTGTGATCTCTTGCAAGGGAAAGACAAAATTAGGATACAAAGAAAGAATATTGAGTATTTATCTTTTAAAACCAAAATGACATAAAAAACTATTACAACATGATAAAATATATTAAATTTCTATGGTGGATATATATCAGTATAGTATTTTCTTGTATGTTTTTCTATGCTTTCAGTATTTTCCAACTGCGCGGCTGAATCCACACTAAGGAATCACCAACAGCATTTCAACTGATAAGTTGTACTTATTAAATTTTAATATATTCAAAATGGCCATATTGAATCCTCTGTTGTAATAACCACCAGAGTAATAAATATTTTAGCATATTTGGTCCAACACTTACACAGTAATTGTTTCAGTGTTTACTGATTCTTTGCACTTTATAGGAGGCCAGTGGGTATCCCAAGAGTAAATATCCCCAGATATCCCCAGAGTAAATAAATAAATATACATGAAAAAAATAGTAGCAGGCATTTTAGCTTTAACGTTATGAATTTTAACATGCTAAAGTGATTCCTTATAAATTCAGAAAATAAAAAAGGTGATTAAACAAGCAGACAAAACATTTGTAAGTAGCTAATATTTAAAAATCCACAAAACCCAGGTAATTCCATCACATTTTCATTGATCCTTTTGTTTGTTTATTTTGGCCCTAAGAAGCAAAATCTAGCCTGCCTCAAATCAGTCAACTTCTTATTCCTGACAAGGAGTAACAGTGCCAAAAAATGTTGATTCATGATAATCAAATAATCACTTTTCTAACCCTACAGTTAATCTGCTTTCTGATGAAAATTAATTAAGTGGTGTTTAAGCTGATAGCCACAAGAATACTGCACGGGTTAACCTCTACTAAAAAATAAGCTCACTAGCAGAGAGATGGACCCAGACAAGAGAGATTTACATACCTAAATAATTGCTTTGTGTAGGAGTTAATAAGATGCAAACACCTATTGATTTACTGATAATTAGACATTAGTAACTATTCCTCATGAAAGGAAGCATTGAGAACAACCAAAGCCACTTAGAAAGCCTACGATCTATTTTTTGTCGGAATCATATCAGATGAAATGTTACAAATTAGATCATGTTCTGAGACACAGTAAGTCGTGCCTGAAGGAGCCGGCTTTCTGGGTCCCTCCCTTTTTATTATCAATGTGGAACACTTGTGTATGCATGGTTTTTAAAATTAAAATGTGCATACTAATAAATTTACTGTGAATCATGGCAGAAGTTAGTAAATACATATAAGTTTTTTTAAAAATGAGAATGAAGTCAAGATCATAATGTAGAAAAAAAAAAGGCCACTTGAAATTCAGAGAAATTAAAGTCTATAGCCAGAAATTGCAATTGCTGTCAGAAATAAGCCAAGTAGTGTAGTTATCAAGCCTGGTAGCATGTCAAATCACAAGAGTTTATATACCTCTACCTCTACAAAACAGCAGTACCGTATGTGTATTTATTTATTTATTTTTTTAATGTAATAGAGGCAGAGTAATCCCAGGGCCTCAGGAGGTTAAGGCAGGGGGATTGCTTGAGGTCAGGAGTTGGAGACCAGCCTGGGCAATCTAGTGAGACCTGCATTTACAAAAAGTAAAAAAATGGAATAAAATAAACAACTATATTGTATATAATAATTAGCCAGGACTAGTGGTAGGCACCTATAGCTGTAGTCCCAGCTACTTAGGAGGCTGAGTTGAGAGGATTGCTTAAGCCCATGAGTTTGAGGTTGCAGTCAGTTATGATGGCACTACTGCACTCCAGCCTGGGCAACAGAGCAAGACTCTGTAACTAAAAAAAGGCAAAAAGTAATATGAATGCAGATATACACCCACGGGCTTATATATGTACACAGACAAAAATCAACAAAAGATATTGTGGTTTCCCAATTATGATTCCAATGAGAAATCAACTTATTTAAGAAATTAAGTAAAGTGGAAGCTAAACATTTCAAAAACAGCTATAAAAAGTTCTTCATATACATTAAAAATATCAAAATAGCAACATATATTTAATTTTATTAAAGTGAGAATGTTTGAGACAGTAAAAACTGTCACCTTATTTGAACTAGTCTTATGGGTAATCAGTAGGGAAAACCCTTTCATTGTGTTAATAAAGACAGAATAAGGGTGGGGATTCCCCTGTGCTAATATTCATGTGGAAAATAAATGAATACACTTTGGAAAAGAGGTAAGAAGAATCTGAAGTTGATTGGCTGCATTTTGGTTAATAAACACATGCTAAACCACACAAATATTTTCATTTTACATCAATTAATTTTATGGGCCTTAAAAACATGTCATATTATTTTATAGATTATACTATTACTAGTATTGGATTGATAATATTCACCCATAAATACCAGGGCAACTAATTAAACTGAGTAGGAAAGGAGTACAAAGATTAATATATGTATTGCATATTTATATATGCAGAGTAATAAAATATGTATTGAAAGATACAGTATTGATTTATAACAAGCAGAGTTGTGTTAAGCACTCCGAGGTACAGATACTGTTTTACTTTGCAATCAGGAACTTTCTTCATTTCTTATAATTTTGCTCTTCACATTAACTTGTCCCTGAGGTTTAAATATTTTTTTACACATTACTTATGTATGCACTAAAATCAAATTCATATCTCATGGAGGAATTTTATTTTAAGTAAAAATGTTTATATAAATGGAAAAGTTACAAAGTTTGCAAAATTAGCATCATGAGGGATGACTGAAACTGAAGCAATTCAGTGAAGATTTATAGAGAAAAAATAAATTTTATCCCTAAATTATTACAACAAATGCTCCTTCTAGATTAAGGTGCTTCTGACCCTGCCTCCTATTTGAAAAGACAAAATAGTGTTGTTATTGCAAGGTTGCTGTTCAGATGGATAGAATCAAAGAAACTATCAAAACTTTTTCAAAATGCCAAATGTGACTAAAATTGTAATAATCTTGACAAAATGTCAAAACAAATACAGTCATTAATATTTTTAAAGAAGCATCTCCTTCTTTTATGTAGGATTTCTTTTCTCTTTTGTCTTCAGACAAAGGAGTCAGTGTGCAATCTCTGAAATGATGGCTAACCTAAATTACTAAACTAGTTCTAGCACCAGATCCAAGTTATCAAGTGGCTTCAAGCAGGTTACAAAGCTTTTTTGAGCTTTTCTCTCCTCATTGATCAAGAAATGAATAGCAGGGTTTTCTTGTTCAAAAACTCCCTTATTTTAATTCTATAGAAATGTTATCTAAGTGTGTGGATGGAATATTCCTTACAGTGTAATCTCAGAAAGAGTATCATGGTAATGATCTCTTAGAAGTCAGAACACATCTAAATACACTATTGTGTTTTCTGTTTCAGTAAATATATGATTCCACAATTCCTATACATTATGTTCAATTTCAAAGTATTATAGTTTCAGGAAATAAAAGTGAATATGTATTAAAATGATTCTCATCTTTGCATAACCAACTATGATCTTAATGGAGTCAATTACCCATATTCTTTCACCTTTTTGTAAAACAAACATACTCTGCCTAATTAAAAAAGGTTTCACATAGAGCATTTAAAATAGTGCATATGATAATATTCCGAAAAACAACAACAAAAAACAATAAAAATGGTATTGCAATGATAAAATCATAATGTTTCTTAATCAATATTCCCAAGGAATAATGATCAGGATTAATCCATCAGTGTCATCAAATTGTATATGATGTCAAGACGTAAAGTTGTTCCTACATCTATTTTTGAATATCCAGATGTTTGGAGGTATTCAGGCATGGTATTGAGTTTTTTTTTTTCAAAGTAATCTAGATATGTTGGCAGTTGGCAATCTCAGTCTATGTTGAGCCTGGACTTTATCCCTTAATGCGATTCAGATGTTTCCAAGTGTTAACACACTCACTGAATTACACTCACATAGTTAATGAAAATATTATGATCCCATAAATATAGTAACTGAAACTAGCACCTTCGTCTAGCCCATTTCTCCAAATCCAGAGTGGTGCAGCACAACCAGTTGTTCTGACGTGTGTACAAATGGTTCTGGCATTAACCAATTCATGGTCTAGCATGCAGCATTTGGTTTAATGGCCCACAGTCTGAATAGATTTCTTGATTGGAATCACTAGAGATAGCCTGAAATGTCCCTTTGTTGAGATCAAGTTTTTCTTGGCTTTCAGTAGCACAGCATGAGAGGGATGAAATTTGGCACTCTGTATCTAAGCTGTCATTTGGAAATTTCGGATTTGGATTCTCTTCTCGGCATTTAGACTTCTTAACTCAAACCATACTATACTCCCTGAGACTAGTGCCTTATCTTCCTGCAGGGAAGGAAAAAGCAACTTTCAAATGTCACCTGGATCACCATGTCACCTGAATATCCTTGAAGCTATTAATGGGGATTTCAAAGACAGCATTATGGCTATCTTCAAAGTGCCAACGAATTCTATTAATGTTCTATGACTAAAAATTTTACTGATCTCTTTTATTTAAAATGAATCAAAATCCTTCTCTAAAGTATTTTAGACATGTTGACCTCTTTCTGACCACTAAATTTCCAAAACGTGATATACCAGTTCTTTATCAGAAAATCATTAGAAGTCATCAGAACATGCTTTTTTGCCCACTGTACTAAAATATATACATTCCTAACATATTTGCTAGTAACTTTTACCTAGAAATTATTATATTAAGACAACAATAACATCAAACAAACAACAGGAAAAACAACTTTCATAGTTTTAGTCAAGAAAATATCCCTACTTCTACATTTTTCTTCCCCAAAAGACATTTTCTCTTATAGTATCACAATTTCACAATGCCATATAAGTACATTCTCTTATGCATTTGATTTTACTTTATTCTAATTAATACATAATATACCTACATAAGAAAGTACAAATCATAAGTGCACAGCTTGATGCATTTTCTTAAACTGAACATCCCTATGAAACCAGCACTCAGATCAAAAAAGAGAACGTCGCCGCACTGTAGAAGTCTCTGCCAGACCCCTTATCTTTACTTCTGACATAATGGATTAGCTTTAACTCTTTTTGAACTTGACAGTGTATACAGTTTTATAACTGGCTTCTTCAGCTCACATTATTCTATGGTATTTATGCATATTTATGTGCAGAGTTTGCTCTTCTCATTGCTTTACAGTATTCCATTGTAAGACCATACCATGATTAATTTAACCATTCAACTGCTGATGGACATTCGAGTGGTTTCCAGTTTGTGAATATCATAAAAGTGCTATGATGATCCTTTGAGCACATGTATCTGGTAATCATGGATACATAAATAAACATGTATATACACATACAGGTGGAATTGGTGTGGGTTAGGATATGCACATATTCAACATTAGTAGATGGTGCCAAATGGTATTCCAAAGAAGTTTACTAAATTTTACTTTCACCAGCAACATAGAAAAGTTGGAGTTGACCTGCACTTCACCAATATTTGGCAGTGTCCGTGGATTATTTTCATTGTTCTGGAGGATGTATAGTAGTGTTTCTATCTTGTTTGATTTACTCTTGTCTCATAACTAATAAACTTGATTATCTTTACATGTATTTACTGTCCTATCGAATATGTTAGTTGAAGAAGTCCTTGTTCAACTTTTCCCTTTGGTCCACTTTTATGTTTTGTTGAACCAAGCATCATAATTATACATACAGATAGTTGCATACAATTTAGAGCTAAAAGAATTTTGATATTTTTTATAGAGGAGTTACATGTTCACAGCAAAACTGAGCACAGGGTACATAGAATTCCTAAACACTCCTTACCTCCACACATGCACAACCTCCCCGACTATCAATATCTTGCAATAAACTGGTGTATTTGTTATAATAGTAAAACTTACAGTGACTCATTATTATCATAAGATGTCCATAGTTTGCACTGGGGTTCATGCTTCGTGCTATGCATTCTATAGGTTTGGACAAATGCATGATGGCATGTATCCACTATTATATTATACAGAATAGTTTCACTGCTGGAGAAATTCTCTGTGCTCCACCTACTCATGTCCCCTTCCTGTAACCCCTGACAATCACTGATTTTTTTGTTGTTGTTTTTATAGTTTTGGCTTTTCCAGAGTTTCATGTAGTTGGAATAACAGAAACTTAGCCATTTCAAATTGGCTTCTTTTAGTTAGTAACATGCATTTAAGTTCTGTCTTTTCATGGGTTTATAGCTCGTTTCTTTTTAGCATTTAATATTTCACTCTCTGGATTTATACCAGTTTAATTATCCATTCGTCTATTGAAAGTCATTTTAGTTGACTCCAAGTTTTGGCAATTATGAATAAAGCCGCTATAAACATCCGTGCATAAGTTTTCATGTGAGTTGTATGGTAAGCGTGTTGAGTTTTATAAGAAACTGCCAAACCACCTTCCAAAATGACTATATCATTTTATATTCCAATCAACAATGAATGAGAGTTTCTGTTGCTTCATATCCTCACCAGCATTTGCTTGTCAATGTTTCTGATTTTGACCATTATAATGATGTGTAGTGGTATCACATTTCTGTTTTAATTTGCAATTCTCCAAATGACATATCATGTTAAGCACATAAAAAATGTGCTTATTTAGCATTTGCATGCCTTCTTCAATGACTTGTCTGTTCAGGTCTGTGTCCATATTTTAATCAAGTTGTTCGTTTTCCCGGTGTTGACTTTTAAAGGTTCTTTGCATATTTTAATAACAATGTCTTATCAAATGTATCTTTTGCAAATACGTTATCTCATTGTGGGGCTTTCTTTTAAATTTTATTTGATGTTTATTATCTTTTAATTATCATGACCATGTTTTTCATGAAGCAGAAGATTTTTAATTTTAATAAAGTTCAGATTATTATTTATTTCCTTAATGAACTGTGCCTTTGGTGTTGTATCTGAAATGTCATTATTATGCTCAAGAGTACCTAGATTTCCTCCTGATATCTTCTAGGAATTTTATAATTTTGCATTTTACATTTTGGACTATAATCCATTTTGAGTTATCTTTGTGAAAAGTATTGAGTCTATGTATGTCTAGATTTATTTTTTTGCATGTCGATGTTAGTTGTTACAGAACTATTAGTTGAAGAGATTACCTGTGTTCCATTATATTGCCTTTACTCTTTTGCCAAGATTATTTGACTATATATAGGTGTATTTCTAGAATCTCTATTTCATTGATATATCTTTTTATTAATTTACCAATAGATCACTGTCTTGGTTACTGTAGCTTTATAGTAACTCTTGAAGTTAGGTAATGTCATTCATCTTACTTTGTTTTTGTCTTTTAATATTCTGTTGGCTAGTCTGAGTCTTTTGCTTTCCATGTAAACTTTAGAATCAGTTTGTCAACATTCACAAAACAACTTACTTGGATTTTTATTGTGACTGTGTTGAGTCTATAAAAGGTGGGAATAACTGACATTTTTTGTAAATAATCAACAGATTCATTTTTTAGTGTGTATATATATATATATACGGTTTCTCTCTATATATATATACTCTCTATATATACTATATAGTATATACATACACAGAATAATTGAAAAGATAGTACATAAAGTTCCATATATTCACCCCTCGTGTTTTCCCTATTACTAACTTCTTGCATTAGTATGGTACATTTGTCATAATAATGAACTAATATGGATGCATCTTATTAACTAAAATACACAGTTTACATTAGGGGTTCACTCTGTTGTATACTTTACGGGTTTTGGCAAATGTGTGACATGTATACACCATTACAATATTATACAGAGTAGTTTCACATCCCTAAAATTTCTGGGCTTCATCTATTCATTCTGGGTTTCACATCTCTAAAAATTCTGGACTCCCCCTCCACTGACCCCTAGCAACGACTGATGATTTTGCTGCCTATATTTTTACTATCTCTAGAATGTCTTATAATTAGAATCATACAATATGAAGCCCTTTCAGACTGATAGCTCTCACTTAGCTATATGCAGGTAAGGTTCTTCCTTGTCTTTTTCTGACTCGATAAGTGATTTCTTTTTATCACTGAATAGTATTCCCTTGTATGGTTGTGCCACAGCTTGTTATCTAGTGAAGGACACCTTTGTTCCTTCCAGTGTTTGGTGATAATAAATAAACATTCAAATGCAATTTTTTGTGTGTAGAAAATAGTTTTCAACTCAATTGGGTAAATACCTAGGGGTGTGATTCTTGGATCATATGGTAAGACTATGGTTAGCTTTGCAAGAAGCTGCCAAACTATCTCTTCCAAAGTGTTTGTAGCATTTTGCATTCCCACCAGCGATGATGAGGTACCTGTTGCTCTACATCCTGGCCAGCACTGATTATAATTAGATTTTTGTTAATTTTTTTGTATTTTAGCTATTCTAGTAAATATGTTGCAGTTTTCACAGTTGTTTGAATTTACAATTCCCTAATAACATAATGTTGAGTATATGCGGGGTGGATATCTATATATCACCATCTATATTTTGGTGAGGTGTCTACCCAGATCATTTGCTCATTTAAAAATATATTTGTTTAACATATAAAAATGCTCAGCATCACTAAATATCAGAGATATGTAAATTAAAACCACAATGAGACACCACCCTACTCCTGAAAGAATGGTCAGAAATAAAAAGTTAAAAAATAATAGATGTTGGGGTGGATGTGGTGAAAAGGGAACAATTTTATACGGCTGGTGGGCTTGTAAACTAGTACAATCACTATGGAAAATAGTATGGAGATTTGATAAAGAACCAAAAGTAGAACTATCATTAGATCCAACAATCCTACTACTGAGTATCTACTAAAATAAAAATAAGTCATTACATGCAAAAGACACATGCACTTGCATGTTTATAACAGCACAATCTGCAAATGCAAAAATATGGAACTAACCTAAGTACCCATCAACTAACCAGTGAATATAGAGAATGTGATATATATACAACATGGATTAGTGCTAAGCCATAAAAAGAAATAAAATAATATCTTTCTCAGCAATTTGGATGAAGCCAGAGGCCATTATTCTAAGTGAAGTAACGCAGGAATGAAAAACCAAACATTGTGATTTCTTTCTTACAAGTGGAAGTTGAGGTACGAGGATACAAAGGCATAAGAATGATAAAACAGACTTTGGGGATTCAAAGGAGAAGGGTGGGAGGAGAGTGAGGGATAAAAGGCTAAATATTGGGTACAGTGTACACTGCTCAGGTGACGGGTTTACCAATATATCAAAAATCACCACGGAAGAATTTATCCATATAACCTGAAATTACCCATACCCTCAAAACTATTGAAATAACAGTAAATTTTTAAGGAATGTTTGTTGTCTTCTGGAGATTTTAATTACCTTTTAATTTAATATTTAATAAATATTTTCATTGATGCATAATAATTGTACATGTTTATGGGGTACATGAGATATCTTGATATAGGCATACAACGTGTAATGATCAAGTCATGTTAATTAGAATATCCATCACTTCAAACATTTATCATTTCTTTGACAATTTTTAGTCTCTATCAATAAACATGGGTTATTTCACAATTAGTTTAGTTCTTTGATTTATTTTATCAGAGCTTTGAAGTTGTCTTTATATGGATTTTGTATATATTTTGGTAGACTTATACATAATTATTTCAGTTTGAAGGGTGCTAATATAAATGGCATTGTATTTTTAGTATCAAATTCTAGTTTTTTACTTCAGACGTATGAATACGTGATTGACCCTTGTGAATTAATTTTGTAGCCTACAACCTTGCTATAGTTATTTATTTGTTCTAAGAATATTTTGTCTATTCAAACAGTTTTTAATTAAACATGTTATGAAACCAGCAACCCTGAAGCAGAACAATGCCATCAAATTATATTTCCTGCCTATAATTATTATCTTTATATCTTAAGAACTCCTATTATTATTATCATGGGACTATAGGTGGTAAATACTATAGTGTTGTTTATCTGTAAATAGCTTTATTTCACCTACATATTTAAAGTGTGTTTTCTTTGAATATAGATTAATAGTTTGAAATTGTATTTTATTATTTTAAAGATTTTACTTTTCCTTTCTGTTTTTCATTATTTCTATCAGAAATTCAACCATCATAATTCTAATTCCAAGAAGATGGATAAGATATAATTTCCCCTATTTCTCCTGCAATTAGCACAAAAAATCTTGACATTATGTGTAAAATAAACATAAGATTCTGAAATTTGAACAGAGGACAGCAAGGTGGCTAGGCATCGAGTAACCCACGGAACAAGGAATAACATGACGGTGAATTTTCTGGAGTTTTCATTTATCTTACATATCCTTGACTTGGATCAAAAGAATTTGACAATATGAAAATGCCAATAGGTACAGATTTTTTAAAAATCTCAAAAACCATGCTTTCTTTAGACAAGTAACAGAAAAGTAAAGAATTCTAGCAAGACAGAAAACTTATAGATAATAGCCGCTCTGCAACCGCCATGCAGTACACAAAAATCTGGGGCACATCTTCACTCATGCCAGCAGAAGCTGAGTGGGAGCCTAGACTTCTACCCCTGCAATCTGTAAAATGATTCCCAATACCACCATTGGGGTGAGGACAAAGAAGCCAAGTGGGGAGCCAACACTTTTGCCTCCGCCCAGTGGTAATGAGGTCAAACACCTCCTCACCTCTGTTGAAGTATCAAGTGCACCACGTGGGAGGCAGTGAAAAAGGATGCCTAACCATCACAGGTCTGGAGATATCAGTAGGACTGAGGGGAAGCTATGAATTCTATTCTCAACCAGTGGATACAAGAAGCTTCACCACTCCCAAGTGTTAACAGATGCTGAGTGAAGAATCTAAATTTCTACCTGTACATAGGAGTAAAAAGTTGATGCCCCCTCTTTCTCTGCCAGAGTAGTATCAGAAAAATTCCTATAACCTAAGACTTAATATGATCCAAAGTCACACAATATGATACCAAAAATGTTTTTATTTTAATTAAAAATCCCTTCTCAGATAAAGAACCAGGAAGATATCAGTCTGGAAGCAAAAAAGGTAATCCATATTTTTTGACACTGAGATGACAGAGGTGTTAAAACTATCTGACAAAGATTTTAAAGCAACCATCATAAACACGCCCCAATGAGCAGTAATAAACATTCTTGAAACAGATGACAAAATAGAAATTATCGGCAAAGAAGTAGAAGACATAAAAAGTAACCATATAAATTGATTTAAAAAAAGAAAAGCTCTGTGACTGTGAACTTGAAAATGATAGAAATTGCTCAATCTGAGCAACAGGAAGAAAATACTTCAATAAAATAGAATAAACAGAGCCTCAGGTACCTGTAAGACTATCACAAAATATCTAACATATGAGACTTGGGATATCCAGGGGAAGAGGAAAAATACAGTGGGGGTAAAAAAGTACTCGAAGAAATAATGACTGAAAACATACCAGATTTGGCAAAAGACATAAACCTACAGAGTTAGGAAGCTAAGAAAATCACCAACAGGGTAATCCGCCAAAAGATCTGTCAAGATCAGAGTCAAACATCTAAAAACTAAAGGAAAAAATGAACTTGAAACCAGAAAAAGAACAATGGCAATTCACTTGTAAGAGAAGAGTGATTTTAAAAAGCTTTGATTTTTCATCAGGAACCTTGTAGACCAGAAAGAAATGGCACAACTTTCCTTAAGGACCAAAAGAACTTTTTGTCAATCCATGATCTTATGTCCTGTGAGAATGTCCTTCAGGTAAACGGAAAAGCATGGCATTCATAAAAGAAGAAACACTAAGAGAATTTGTCACCAGTAGACTTTCTCATAAAGAATGACTATAGGAAGTTCTCTCAACACTAAGGAAATAATAAAAGAAATTTGGAAAATCCAGGAAGAAAAAAAAACAATGTAAGCAAAAAAACTATGAGTAAATACAATAGACTTTCCTCCTCTTCTTTATTTTTCTAAATTATGCTTGAGGTTTGACACAAATGTTTAACACTGTCTGATACGTTTCTATATTTTTGTAACGAAAATAGTGAAAACAATTTTACTATAAATTGAGTCAGGTAGTGAAGGGATGTAAAGTGAGAAACCGATAATTTACATGAACTGTAAAAATAATGACACCCATAGACTGTGATGAGTTGCATTACGTATAATGTATTACTTAGAGCAACCACTAAAAAAACTGTATGAAATATTGCAGGTTGAATTGTGTTCCCAGAAAGTGTATGTAGAGTCATAATCCTCAGTACCTCAAAATGTGACACTATTTGGAGATATGGTCTTTAGAGAAGTAATCAAATTAAAATGAGATCCTTAGCTTGAAGGAATGGCTACTCCATTTTACATGATGTGAATGATTACTCATTGTATGTTTGTACAAAATCATCACATGTACCCCATATATATATTTACTGTGTTCCAACAAAAATAAAGTTTTCTGCACTTAAAAAAAGAAAATAGTATATTTAAGTAAATAACAGTAATTTCCTTAAATTATCCAAAGCCAGCAATTAAAAGACTAAACCTGGCAAGGTGTATTAACAAATGTGAATCAACCATATGCTGTTTATAAGAAACTCATTTCAAACATAATGATATAGGTGGTAATACACTATAGCAGGAGTGGCCAAATTAATATATAACAAGTTAAATTTCTGGACAAAAAGTTATCAGACACAAAGATGAGCATTACATAATGCCAAAAAAAATGTTTAATCCACTGTAAAAACAGCAATCCTAAAAGAGCATGAGTCAATCAAGAGATGCAAACCATGCAGAACAGAGTATAATAGAACTGAAGGGGGAAGTAGATAAATCTACAATTACAACTGGAGATTTCAACACCCTTCCCCCTACCATTTATATGGTAACAAGACAGAAAACAAAATTGACCTCATTACCATTGGGCAGAGGCAAAAGTGTTGGCTCCCCACCTGAATTCTTTGTCCTCACCCCAGTGGTATTCAAAATCTTTTTACAGACTGCAGGGGTAGAAGTCTAGGCTTCCCACTTAGTTTTTGTTGGCATGAGTGAAGGCGTGCCACAGATTTTTGTGTACTGCATGGCTGTAGTAGGGTGGCTATTATCTATAAGTTTTCTGTCTTGCTAGAATTCTTTTTTTTGTTGCTGTTACTTGTCTAGGGAAAGCATGGTTTTTGAGATTTTAAAAATATCTGTACCCATTGGCATTTTCATATTGTCAAATTCTCTTGATCCAAGTCAAGATAAGATAAATGAAACTCCAGAAAACTCGCCATCCTGTTATTCCTCATTTCGTGGGTTCCTCAGTACCTAGCCATCTTGCTGTCCTCTGTTCAAATTTTAGAATCTTGTGTTTATTTTACATATAATGTCAAGGTTTTTTTGTGTAAATTGCAGGAGAAATAGAGGAAATTATATCATCCATCTTCTTGGAATTAGGATTATGATGATTGAATTTCTAATATAAATAATGAAAAACAGAAAGGAAAAGTGAAATCTTTAAAATAATAAAACAGAATTTCAAACTATATATCAAAGATATAGAAGAATTCAGCAACTCCAAACTGAAAATAATTACCAAAAGATAACAAGAAAATATTTATACACTTGGAAAATAAACAAAGAGTCAAAGAAATAATAATAAGTCTCAAAGAAAATAATAATTTTAAAAGTAGAAAAATCTTAATGAAAATATAAATGTAATATGTCAAAATATACGAGAAAAAGCTAAAGTAGTGTTGAAAATTTCTAGCAGTAAATTAACCATCTAAGCTCTCACCTTAAGAACCTAGAAAAAAGAGAGGAAAATAGAACCAAAGCAAGCAGAAGAAAGGGAACAAAAATACATGAGAAAGAATCAATGAAATCTAAAACAAGATTTTGAAAATCACTAAGTAATATCAACAAATCAATAAGCTAGTTCCTTTAAAAGATCAATTAAATTGCCAAACATCTAGCACAAATGACAAAGAAAAAAGAGAGAAGACACAAATTACCATTATCAGGAATGACACAGGAGATATCACTTTATTTTTTATTTTTATATGTATGTAATATGTGCATATATTTATGGGGCACATGACATTTTTGATATAGGCATACAACACGTAATAATCATATCAGGGTAAATAGAATATCTATCACCTCAAGCATTAATCCTTTCTCTGTATTACAAACAATTCAATTTTATTCCTTTAGTGATTTGTAAATGTACAATAAATTATTGTTTACTGTAGTCACCCATTGGGCTATCAAATACCAAATCTTATTCATTCTATTCAACTATACTTTTATATCCATTAGCCATTCTAATTGCCCTCACCACCCTCCTCAGCCCACTACTTTTCCAGTCTCTATTCTACTGATAACCATCATTCTACTCTCTATTTCCATGAGTTCAATTGTTTTAATTTTTAGCTTCCACAAATAAGTGATAACATAAGTAATTTGTCTTGATGTCGTGCTTATGTCACTTCACATAATGACCTCCAGTTCCATCATGTTGTTATGAATGACAGGATCTCGTTCTTCTATATGGTTGAATAATATCATTCCATTGTGTACATGTATTACATTTTCTCTATCCATTGTTCTCTTTATAGATACTTAGGTTCCTTCCAAATATTGGCTATTTGAATAGTGTTGCAAACGTGAGAGGAAGTGCAGATATCTCTTTGATATATCAATTTCCTTTCCTTTGGGTATATATCTAGAAGCGGGTTTGCTAGGTTGTATGGCAGCTCTACTTTTAATTTTTTTGAAGAACCTACAAACTGTTCTCCATAGTGGTTGTACTAATTTACATTTGAATCAATAGTGTATCGGGGCAGAGGGGTCCCTTTTCTCCACATCCTTGCCAGCATTTGTTATTGCATGTCTTTGGACAAAAGTCATTTTAACTGGGGTGACATGATTTCTCGTCGTAGTTTTGATTGGCATTTCCCTGATGATCAATCACATTGAGAACTTTCTTATATACCTGTTTGCCATTTTTATGTCTTCCTTTGATAAATGTCTATTCAGATCTTTTGCCCACATTTAATCATTTTATTAGATTTTTTCCTACTGAGTTGTTTGAACTCCTTATATATTCTGGTTATTAATCACTTATCAGATAGATAGTTTGAAAATATATTCTACCATTCTGTGAATTGTCTCTTCACTTTTCTGATTGTTTTCTTTGCTGTGCAGCTTTTTAAATTGATGTGATCTTATTCGTCCATATTTGCTTTGGTTGCCTGTGCTTGTAAGGTATTACTCAAGAAATATTTGCAGACACCAGTGTCCTGAAGGGTGTCCCAAAGTTTTCTTATAGGAATTTTATAGTTTGAGGTCTCAGATTTAAGTCTTTAATCCATTTTGATTTGATTTTTGCATATGGTTTCATTCATCTGCATGTGGATATCCAGTTTTCCCAGCACCATGTGTTGAAGACATTGTCCTTTCCCCAGTGCATGTTCTTGGCAACTTTTTCAAAAATGAATTCACAGTAGATATTTGGATTTGTTTCTGCATTTTCTTTTCTGTTTTATTGTCTCTTTTTATGCCAGTACCATGTTGTTTTGGTTACTGTAGCTCTGTCATGTAATTTGAAGTCAGGTAATGTGATCCTTCCAATTTTATTCTTTTTGCTTAGGGCAGCTTTGGCTATTCTGGGTCTTTTGTAGTTCTACATAAATTTTAAGATTGTTTTTTCTATTTCTGTGAAGAATGTCATTGGTATTTTAATAGGAATTCTATTAAATCTGTAGATTGCTTTGGGCAGTATAGACATTTTAACAGCATTTATGCTTCTAATCCACGGAGGTGGAATATTTTTCCATTTTATGTCCTCTTCAGTTTCTTGCATTAATATTTTATAGTTTTCATTGTAGAGATCTTTCATTTCTTTAGCTAATTCCTAGATATTTAATTTTATTTGTAATTGTTATAAATGAGATTACATTCTTGATTTCTTTTTAAGATTCTTTGTTGCTGGCATATAGAAATGCTACTAATTTTTGTATGTTGATTTTGTATCTGAAACTTTACTGAATTGGTTTACCAATTCTAATACTTTTTTGGTGTAGCCTTTAGGTTTTTCCAAATATAAGATAATATCTGCAAATAAATCATAACTTAACTTCTTTCTTTCCAATATGGATGCTCTTTATTTTTCTCTTGTCTGATTGATGTAGCTGGGACTTGCAGTACTATGTTGAATAACAGTGGTGACAGTGGATATCCTTGTCTTCTTCCAGATCCTAGAGGAAACACTTTCAGTTTTTCCCCGTTCAGTATAATACTAGCTGTGAGTCTGTTGTATATCATTTTTATTGTGTTGAGCTATATTCCTTCTATATTCAGTTACTTGAGGATTTTTATCATGAAGAAATGTTGAATTTTATCAGATGCTTCTTCACCATCGATTGAAATGATCATATAGTTTTATCTTTCATTATGTTGATATGATGTATCACATTAATTGATTTGCATATGTTAAGCCATCCTTGCATGCCTGGGATAAATCCTACTTGGTTGTAACAAATCATTTTTTTAATGTGTGGCTGAATTCAGTTTGCTAGTGTTTGCATTCATGTAAATCAGGGATATTGGCCTGTAGTTTTCTTTCTTTGTTTTCGTTTATGTTTTTGTTTTTTTCTGATTTTGGTATCAGGGTAATTAATAGTGGTCTAATATAATTATTTTGGATGTATTCCTTTCTTCTGTATTTTCTGGAATAGTTTGAGTAGGTTTGCTATTATTTATTTAACTGTTTGATATTCAACAGAGAAACCATCAGGTCCTTAACTTTTGTTTGCTACGAGAGCTTTTATTGCGGCTTCAGTCTTATTACTTGTTATCTTTCTGTTCAGGTTTTGGGTTTCTTCACAATTCAATCTTGAAAGGTTGTATGTGCTTAGAAATTTATCTGTTTTTTTTCTAGGTTTTTCCAATTGATTGACATATAATTGCTCGTAGTAGCCTCAAATAGTCTTTTCAATTCCTGTGGTAGCAGTTGTAATGTCTCCTTTTTCATCTCTGATTTTATTTATTGGGGCCTTCTCTCTTTGTTTCTTAGTCTGGCTAAAGGCTTGTCAATTTTCTTTAACTTTTCAAAAAATCAATTTTTTATTTTGCTAATCTTTTATACGACTTTTCCTGTTTTAATTTTATTTATTTCTGCTCTAACATTTATTATTTCCTTCCAAAAATCTTGGATTTAGTTTGTGCTTCCTTTTCTAGGTCCTTAGGTTGTTTATTTGAAGTTTTGTCACTTTTCTGACGTAGAAAAATGTTTTTTTCACTTTTCTTGCTGCTATAAACTTTCCTCTCATTACTTCTTTCACTGTATCCCACAGGTTTTGGAATGTTGTGCTTCTGTTTTCATTTGTTTTAAGAAAATTTTCAATTTCCTTCTTAATGTCTTCGTTGAGTCACTGGTCATTAAGGGGCAAATTGTTTAATTTCCATGTGTTTATATAGTTTTCAAAACTCCTGTTTTAATTGATTTCTAGTTTTATTCTATTGTGGTAAGAGAAGACATTTGATATAATTTTATTTTGGGGAGGGGGATTTTTCTAAGACTTGTTTTGTGACCTAACATATGGTGTATCCTTGAGAATGATTCATGTGCTAAGGAGATGAATATGTATTCTGTAGCCATTGGATAAATTTTTCTGTAAATATCTATTAGGTCCATTTGTTCTACAGTGCAGATTAAGTCCGATTTATTTTTCTTGATTTTCTGCATGGATGATCTCTCCAATGCTAAAAGCAGGTATTGAAGTCTCTACCTATTATTATTGTATTGGAGTCTAGCTCTCTCTTTACCTCTAATAACATTTTTTATATATCTGAGTGTTCCAATGTTGGAGGCATGTATATTCAAAGTTGGTATTAATATATTCTCTTGATAAACTGACCTCTTTATCATTATATAATTACCATCTTTGTCTCTTATTAAAGTTTGTGCATTGAAATCTATTTAGTCTGAAATAAGTATAGTTACCCCTGATTTTTTTTAGTTTCCATTTGCATAGAATATCTTTTTCCATCCCTTTATTATCAGTCTACATGTGTCTTAATAGGTGAAATGTGTTTCTTGTAGGCAATACATTGTTGTTGGGTCTTGATCTTTATCCATTCAGGTATTCTATGTCTTTTGATTGGAAAGTTTAGTTCATTTACATACAATAATATTATTGATGGTAAGGACGTACTCCTGACATTTTAAAAATTTGTTTTCTGGTTGTTTTGTGGTCTGCTCTTCTTTCTCTCTTTTGCCAGGAAAGTACAGTGGAGCTGGTCATTTTAATTCAATCAGGAGCTAAACTGAATTGAGGCTGAGTTGTAGATTTAGCAACGTTCTTTCCACTCTAAATCTCCTTGCTTACTGAACTGTAGCTGAGAATCTGTGGTATTACTCACAGAGGCCCCTGACACTGGCATGTCCTGAACACTAATCATTGTCTCCTCAAAATATTAATACTGCAAAACTTTTATTTAAAAAAAAATTTATTTGCTTTTTAACTTTGACCTCTAAAGATTCCAATGTAGAAAAATGTCTTGCAGGAAAATTCTGTCAAAGGCTTCAGCTCAGATTTCTCTTCCTTTTTACCAGAATTTCAGCCCTCAATAATCTAAATTTGTCTCTGCATCCCTGCCAGATTCTTTTATGGCGAGATTCTTCTCAGGATGTCTCTAAGAGGAATGAGAGAGTCCAACATTGAAAATGTTCCTAGAGTTTTAAATTCTCTCCCAAGCAAAAACAACCAAAAAGACATTCCAAAAGGATGATCATTTAGTTTTTATTTAAATATATACAAATATGGCAATAGTCTCTGTAAAATGCGTTGGTTTATACTTTAGAACATTATAATTGTTAAGAACAGCTGACATTAGTATAGTCCTTTGGAACACTTTCAAGTATTATCTCCACACTGAAAATATTCTAGAAAGTCCAATATGAACATTTTTCGAATCTGAGAAAATCTCAACCCTATGCCACTGAATAAAACAATATTGCCTTATTATTCAACTGAGAGTACATTGACAATTATTGTTATTCAGATCTCTAGATAGTTTGAGCCTCTTTACTCTTTTCTAGCTCTTCTCTTCTCCCTCCATTGCCTTCTGTCTTCACTGACACTCTTTCAGTTCCTAATGCTGGAAGCTTCCTACTTCAGCTCAAGGACTTTACCTATCTCTTCTATTCCAACTGCCTGACACATCTGACACCACACATAACTGTCTGAGAATGTGTTTTAGCCTTTTGTCACAACTCCATTCAAAGCACAACACATTTTTCCTTATAGCTTTTGTTACCATTATTATTGTAGGTTAAGTTAAGCCACTATGACTAATTTATTTCTTCCTCACTTAACAGTATGTACCATAGATTTTACTGCTCATTCACACCATAACCTGAACACAATACTTTAAATCTTAAAATATAGAAGTTTGGGGGAACATATAAACATTTATTAAGTGACAGCGAGAGACAAAGACTGAAGAAAGTAATACATGTACTATCTTTACTCCTAATGTGGGTGGGCCACATCCAATCAGTTGAAGGCCTGAATAGAACAAAAATGTTGACCCTCCCATAAGTAAGAGTGAACTCTTCCTGCCTTTCTGCTTTGAGCTGGGATGATAGTCCTTTCTTGCATTCACACTAAATGAAACATTGGCTCTTCTCAAGCCTGCCAGGTTTTGTGCTGGAAGTATACTGTTAGTTTCCCTATGTATTTAGTTTGCCAACTGCATGTCCTGGTGCTTCTCAGCCTCTTGATACAATACCTTAAAATAACCCCATCAATTTGCAACATCTATATCTATATATGTCTCTTATTCTGTTTCCCTGGAGAACCCTGGAGATTTCCTCTTCTTAATAATACCTAATTTGAGACCAGCCTGGACAACATAGCAAAATCTCATCTCTAGAAAAAAAAAAAAAAAAAAAAAATTAGTCAGGCATGGTGGCACACACTTGTAGTCCTAGCTACTTGGGGTGGGAGGGGAGCTGAGGTTGGAGGATCTCTTGAGCCCGGGAAGTCAGGGCTTCAGTCAGCAGTAATTGTGCCACTGCACTCCAGCCCGGGTGACAGAGGGCAATCCTGTATCTAAAATAAAATAAGTATAACTAGCTTTAGTATCTTTGATTATTTTTGATAAAATTCTAAAACATTTACTTCATTCACTAGTGCTTTTTTCATTATTAAGGTAATCTAAACCCCATATATAATTAAATCTGGTGCAATAACTTTTTAAAGGTGTTTACATATATATTTTATCTCTTTATTTTCCCATAATGTGTCTCATCCAAGTAGGGGAAACTATTTTTGTGTGTTTTCTTGACAAGAGGAGGTTTGTAACAAGGAAAAACACAGAAATTGCCCATAAGAAAATTCTCAGCTGGACGTGGTGGCTTACGCCTGTAATCCTAGCACTTTGGGAGGCTGAGGTGGGCAGATTGCCTGAGCTCAGGAGTTTGAGACCAGCCTGGGCAACATGGTGAAACCCCGTCTCTACTAAAATACAAAAAATTAGCCGGGCATGGTGGCATGCACCTGTAGTTTCAGCAACTTGGGAGGCTGAGGCAGGAGAATTGTTTGAACCCAGGAGGCAGAGGTTGCAGTGAGCAGAGATTACGCCACTGAACTCCAGCCTGAGCAACAGAGTGAGACTCCATCTCCAAAAAAAAAAAAAAAAAAAAAAAAAAAAAAAACAAGAAAATTCTCTTTAAGGCATCTAAGTTTTTTTCAAAACCTCAAGGCACTGAGGAGATTATGCTGAATGTCCTGTAAGGACCAGAGAAGTAGAAACATTCTTAAGAGAAGGAAGGAGTTTCCTAATCAAGAAAGGTCTGTTACTTTCTGCCCCACTTCCCTGACTTTGCCCTGGGAGGGAGTAACATCAAGAGAAATATTACTTAGATCTAAACTTGTCGATGATTCTTGCGCTCTATGTGGAGCACAGAAGCAGTAAAGCTAACAGGCCCCAGGGAACACAGGGACAGGAGGCTTTGTGGTAATTGAGGCAGACAAACAGCCAAGGGCTGAAGGTGCCTTTGTGCTATTTTAGGCCACTGAGAATTTGCACTATCCTGAGAGGCAAAAAGATTTTAGGGAAAAATGAGATTATCTTTCATGGCCCCAGGGCAGATTGAGAACTCAGAGTAAAACATCAAACTCACACAAGACCAGGAAGTATTGTTCAGTATGTTGGATACCTGGATTCATGGACTGGAATTTATACTTTTTAATATAGCCTGTTCACCACAGAAAGATGACCTGAGGACTAAGCTTGTTCATCCCTTTCACGAACTTTAGATATAGTACTTATAAGCTTATCTTCCAATAAGTAAAACAGGACAGAGACATCAAGGCTAGTTAAACTAGATTGAACTGGTTGAGTCACAAAAAATAGGTGATGACACATACTCATAATTAGGCTTCAAAGTTGACAGTCCATGGAGAAACTAGTTAAAGTTCACTTTTCTTTGAGTAATCATAATTTAATCTTTCTGCAAAATAGGAAACGTCATGGTATTTGGCTTATTCTTAATCAGATGTTACTATCATCATCATTTTCATGTAATATTTACATAACATTTAATGTAAGCTTTGGAACCAGATCTCAGAAACAATCCATCTGCATAAACATTTGCAAAAATGAAAGTATAGCCTACAGAAAACAGTAACGTCTCAGAATATCACCCATAACAATCCTCAAATCTCAGTAATCAACATATTTTTATTACTGTTGGCTATGAATTCCACCTTAAATTTTTGTCCCGATTAGAAAAACATGAATACACTAATTCACTTCCTCTTAACTTTTCTGTATTTTCTTGTTTTTGGAAAGCCAGATATTTGTGGTAGCTACAGCTAACAAGCACATTTGTTTACTTCTCAGCTCTAGCATGTCTAGGGACGGTTTAAGGATTTGAATGCTCTCTTTCTCTGACCCAAAGCAGAGCTATTAACTGCAGAGAACACTAGCTGCTGCTTCTAATAAAGAACAAAGGCAAACAAAGATAAAAACACATGCAAAACAATACAAAATAAACAAACCAAAATTCTGGAAGAGCAGAACAAAGTTGGATTACTACAACAACCTATGGCTTTTTGGGTATTTCTCAATAGAAGAGGTTTTTTTTTTTTTTCCTTTCTCCTTCTTTCATTGATTTTCATTCAAGTTATTGGCCATATCATTCAAAAAGCTATTCCACATTGCAGACAATTAAAATATTGTGAATAATAGAAATGTATACAGATATCATCATTCAATAAATGCTTATGGTTGCCTGCCTTGTACTGGGTACTGATTACATAACAGTGAAAAAAAAATCAGATAAAAAATCACTTCCTCTATAGAACTTGTATTCTAGTGGGAGTATGTGTGGATGGGATGGGGGCAAATAAAACATAAAATAAATGAAAAATTACAATAGGAGCTAGGTGTGGTGGTTCACACCTGTAATCCCAGTAATTTGGGAGGCCAAGGCTGATGGATAACTTGAGATCAGGAGTTTGAGACCAGATTGACCAACATGGTAAAACCCCATTTCTACTAAAAATACAAAAATTAGCCAGTTGTAGTGGTACTTGCCTTTAGTCCCAGCTACTCAGGAGGCTGAGGCACGAGAATCACTTAAACCCCGGAGATGGAGGTTGCAGTGAGCCGAGATCACACCTTCGATAAAAAGGGTTTCTTAGTTTGTATGCTCTGCTGTAACAGAATGCTATAGACCTGGTGGTTTATAAACAACATAAATTTATTTATTACTGTTCTAGAACCTGGAAGTTCAAGATCAAGGTGCCAGCAGATTCAGTATCTTGTGAGGGCTTGCTTCCTAATTTAGAGGAGGCTTTTTGCTGTGTTATCACATTATAGGAGTAGAAAGGGTAACTCTCTTGGGCCTCTTTTTTAAGGACACGAATTACCTCAAAAACACCCCCTCTCCAAGTAGCATCAAATTAAGAATTAGGTTTCAATGTATAAAGTTGAGGTGGGGGACAAAATTCAGTCTAAAACATCAGATTGTCTGTGATTTTAAATCATTGATGACCTCACTAAAAAATAAAGGTCTGAAGAAGGTGACAGCACAGATGGTGAGGATACCTTAGAAAGTGGCATTCCAGGGTGGAGAGAGCTACAGGGGAAATGTCCTTAAGGTGGAAACATACCTGATTTGGTAGGAGAGAAACAAAGAAGTATTGTGGCAAGAGGAGAGTGATCAAATAACATAGAAGAGTAAGTCAAAGAGGTAATGGGGTGGCAATCATCTGGGGACCTCCAAACCATTTTACCATTGACTTTTACCCTGGGATAGATGGAAAGCTACTGGAAACTTTGAACTAAGGAGTAATGTAATCTGAACTCACTTTTAAAGAGATTATTACTCCAGCTATTGTGTTGAGGAAAGACTACTGGGGGCTAAGGGTAGAACACAGCTAGAAGTTCAAGCCAGGGAGAGAGGGAAGGCATTTACAATAATACAGTGGATGGCAGCTGGTTGACTGGAGTACAGTGCTTGGGGAGGAAAACATGGGAACTGCTGGTCAGAATCTGCATACATTCTGAAGGAAGGCCACTGTTTCTCAGCGAACTGAACAGAAGAGGAGAGAGGAACAGAGGAGTTGAGAATATTTCTTCTGAAGAAAAGGCAGGGTAGGGTTGCCAAAACTGGATTTCAGGACATTGACCCAGCCGAGAGATAAAAATTTGGGAGTAGTGTGTGCTAGATGTATTTACAACCATGGGGAAGGATGAAATAGTCAAGTGGGTAAGGGATGATAAAGAAGGGAATAAGACAAATAAGAAACTAATCAGAAAGCTTTTCCCCAATTAGGCTAAAATCTGAAGCTTGTTGCAGTTATAGCTTTACCTGTTTTAATTAGTAACATTTAGTAAACTCGCTAAATGCAGGCACTGCGAAGAAGTGGAGATATAATAATATGTTAGTGATAATCCTTCCCTCAAATCATGTACAGTCTCGTTTTGGAAGGGGATTAAAATAATGATAATAACCTTAGAGAATTATTTGCTTAACAGATGGAAATAAATATATTAACCTGGTGTACTATTATAAAAGTTGTCGTGGTATGCCTGTGTTCTAAGGGATTTCAGAAATATAAGTAATATCATGTGAAGATGCTGATAACTATGATAACAGGAATGATGACAGTGGTTAATCTTTACTTGGTGCGAAAGAGAGCATCCACGCTGGTGAGATCAGGCGGAGAAATGAATGAGGAACTTAGATATGTTGAATCTGAAGTATTTGTGGAGCACACACGAGGGAGGCCAAGCAACAAATGGATGAAAACCCAGAATTCTAGGGGATGATCAGTGGTTGGCTTGCAGATATTCTCTCCCAAGCAGTATATTTGGAGTAAACCAAAAACTGATCCATGACAGAACCATGGAAAAGACCTACTTTTCAGAATTTTGTAAAGAAAGTCAGAAAAGAGTAGTCAGAAAAGAGAGTTTTCATGATGGCCAAGTTAAAAAAAAAAAAAAAAAAAAAAAACAAGAGGCAAGAGAACCAACTCATGTCTCCAGTAAGAAGATAATGGCTGAAATTTGTGAATTGAATTTGGCAATAAGGACATTATTGCCAATAACTGCCAAGATAATTTCAATAAAGAGGCAAAAGCAATAATGCAATGAGCTAAAGAGCAAATGAGAAACCAAGAATCAGAGATGTTAGTGGAGCCTTGACTTCTAAAAGTCCATCTGATTAGTAAGGGAGGGTGATGTCACAGCACTACAGTAACAGGAGGCATCTGTTGTGACTGCTCTTCATGTTTGAGAACGTATGTAAGACAGAGGAAAGAAGTCATAAGCAAGCCTAAAACAGGAAACTTAGAAAAAACAAGACGTGATGAATAACTACTAAAGGTAGGGGAATAATCACTGGAAATACATCTCAACATCTGAAAAGGAAAGCTTCATTTAGACAGCTTGAAACTTGAGGGTAGTCAGAAATTAAAAGAGCACACACATGACCTTAAGTTAATCTACGTTGGTTGAAGACATTCTCTGAGAATAAGGAAGATTAAAAACAGGTAGGAGGCAAGACATGGTGGCTCATGCCTGTAATCCTAGCACTTTGGAATCTGAGGCCAGTGGATCTCTTGTGCCCAGGAGTTCAAGACCAGCCTTGGAAACATAGCAAAACCCCATCTCTACCAAAACACACACACACACACACACACACACACAAATTACCCAGGTGTAGTGATGTGCTCCTGTGGTCCCAGCTGTTCACGAGGCTGATGTGGGAGGATTGCTTGAGTCCAGGAAGTAGAGGCCTCATTGAGCGATGATTGCATCATTGCACTCCAGTCTTGGTGACAGAGACCCTGTCTCAAAAACCAAACCAAAACATCAACAACGAATAACAAGATGGGCAGGAAATCAGAGGAGACTGGTGATGGAGATTCTTGGTGTTGGAAATAAGAAAGAGTAGTGTGTTTTCAAGGAACAGGAGATTCAAAAGGTGCTGAAGCGATTATGAAGTCTGGAGACCACAAATTTAGAATGTTTTCTTTTCATTTGCTTGTTATACCCAGGAATTTATATGCCTACAAAGGGCAGGATGTTGTACTGAAAGATCAAAAATACAGTGTCTTAATGAGACAGTCGGGCCCTTGAATTGAGCTATGCGCAGAATCAGTTGGGCACCTAGACTGGGTCTTTGGAGTCAATAAATATCTGGACACTGGTTTGGAGACAATAAATTACTTTTTGCTTCAATAATTTGAGTTAAATCCCTGTTCTTACAACTAAATGTGTCACAACTCATTTTCTAGGGTATGTAGTAAAGTATGGAAGGCCAAGAAGGGGATGACAAGAAGAAAAAGGGAGAGTAATGTCTACAGAAACTAAGAGCAGGTGAGGTGACGGTAAAGCTGTGATAATGTTGGAATAAGAGATTGTGTAAGAGATGCACATTAGATTCCTGATGCGAAGCAATTCTAAGAAATAATGCCCAGCTCTGAACTAGGACATAGGCATGGTGAAGTTCAGGGAATTGTGAAGTTAGAGTATTGATGATGTTACTCTCACATAAGATAGACTACTCCAGAATATGACAATATTAAAGATTCAGTTACAAACTCTCAGATATTAATTTAAATATTGTCTCTAATACTAGCTATGTTACTTAATTTATCTGAGATTTGGTTTCCTCATACATAAAATGAAGATAAGTATAATATCCATTACGTAAAGCTCTATAGGGATTAACTGAATCTATCTAAACATAACATAGCATGGCTATATTTTGACTTATTATTGTTTTTAAATACTGGCTTAGAGAAGAGAGGCTAAGGTAACTACATGTTTAATGAATATGGAATAATCAATCAAAAGAGATTTTTCTTTGATACCATTACTATTACTATTATTACTAACTTCTGAAAGGATGATATCAACTTCCTTTCAGAAGTTGGTAATAATAATAATAGTAGCAGTATCAAAATAATAGCAATAAAATTGTTTATGTATCTAGGGACTGGGTGTTTAGTGGTGCTATTCAGAATAGTAGAATATATCCATTTATTTATCCATTAAAAACTCCAGCCTACTGGTTCGTGTTCTCCAGCAGAAGGCCCTGGGGTATGTATGAAGATAGAGTATTAGGTCCTCACACTGGGTTTATTCCATAACCAGGTCAAAGCCTGACTTCTCCTTAAGGAATCTGGCTGTAGTGTATATAGGTAATCAATTAGTAGTTTAAAAATGCTACGTGGTGTTTGTTACTTAGTTCTACAAATTTCCAAGAGATAAAGTTCTTCTGCTAGTATCTAATTTAGAAACAGTCAAAGAAAGTGTTTGGATCAAATTATTTTGTGGACATGTTTTTCCTCCCTCTTTCTCTAGTTGGTGGTTTTTGCTGCTGCATGTTATGACACTAAGAACGAAAAAAAATTTAAGAGTTAAAAAGCATGTGGTGCTTTTAAAAATATTTGTAGCTGTGGGGCTTTGTTTTGTTATAATTATTAGATGGCCTGATCTTGCTTTTCTTTAATGTTGACAGAGAAAGAAAATTATTCTGATAGCCCCAGAGAACAAATAGAATCTGACATATATTTTAAAAATTAACTTAAAAGAATTAGTGTAAAATAGAATAAATAATATACTTAGATGTTTGATAACAAAACAATATTATATAAAAACATTCTTTCTAGAGAAATATCAAGAATCCTTGAGCTCTTTGAGTCTCTTTCTATATAAGCTTTGAAGTAAATTTCAAGTCTTTTCTTTCACCTACATGAGAGTGATTCCAAAATTTATAACTCTAACCTATAATTCTCCTACTGCTGTTTCATAATTGTAATGACTGCTGGTTATTTCTATCTGGAGGTCATAAGGATGATGCAATCAAAAAGTATAGTATTTTTGAGCGTAGAGAGCTGTAATTTTCCAAACTAAAGGTCTTCCTTCTCCTGACTTACTTGGCGAATCCACCACCTACCATGTCACTCACACTAGAAACTTCAATGAATGATAAATAGCTTGATTTCTCCCTCTCTCTACTTTTCTCCATAAAACCACTCACTGAACGGTGATACTACCTCCTACACTCATTTTTCAGATCAATTAATTCTTCTCCCATAGTGATCTGGGGGAAGCTATAATTGTCTGTCCTCTAGTGTCCTCAAACCACTTTTTGAGTCCCCATACCTTGAGTTTCCCTAACAGAGTTTGTCTCATTGTCACTGAAGGTATTTTGTGAAAACAGATTTTACGAAGTGTTCTGCTAATAAAATGTGGATGCTGCCCAGTTGGTACTTTATATTATTAGTTCCAAATTTATATGATTTTCCAAATCAAATTTTTATTATTACTTCCACTAATTAAATTTAACTAAGTAATTAATTTTGTAGCTTATCCTGGAGACAAGTTTGGAAGGATGAGAAGGCAGAAGTGGGAGGCTAGCTGTGAAGGTATAAAAATAGACATCCAACTAAAGACTTATAGTAGAAGGAGCATTGTAAGAATTTTATTTCTCACCTCAGAACAGCCACACTAGGAGTAGAAATAAAATGATGGAAGACTAAGAGTAAGAACATGTATAAAGGAAACAATAAAGTATTGACAAGCCAATAATAATGACTGAGAGACCAACGAGATAACCCCAAATCCAGCTCACATCACCAACGCTAAAAACACTGCAGCAAGAGTGAACGCCCCGAGAGAGAACAGAGCTGTTGCCTAGAGAACAAATGGAATGACTCTAAGAACATGCAAGTCATTGTTTGACCTTGCCAAAATTAGATGAGCATTGGTAGAAAGGGCAGGCAGGAATCTGGGGCTGGGGGGAGCTGGTGAAGGTGGGGGTCACAGACAGACAGTCTGTGTTATATTTTTCAGTGTTATGGGCATCTATTTGATTATTATCTTCAGGTGAGGCCAGTGATATTGAGAGGGTGGGATGAGAAATGAAAATGAATATATTTGTTTCCACAAATTCGAATATATTTGTTTCCACAAATTTGCTCTAGCAGCAAATCTATCTTGTAATGATGGCAATCATAATGAAAAGACAAAATGCAGAAGAAACAAATCAAGCTTTAGCTTTACCGAAATGTGAACTTAGTGTAATATTGTTCTGGTTTAAATCTAATAATTTCACCTCAACTTTCTCCGAGTTCTTTACCTACCTCCTCTAATAATATGTGAGTAAATAAACTTAAATGTCTTCCAAATGTAAATGGAATTCTATATTTGATTGCAGTAAACATGAAAGCCTTGTTTATACATTTTAATTTCGTTTGGAAAAAGAGTCTCTTCCAAAGCTCCAGGTCTCACCTCCCTTCTAGCCTGCTGAGTCATGTTTTCTATCACAGAGGTCCCCAACCCCCAGGCCAGGGACTGATAGCAGTCCATGGTCTGTTAGGAACCCAGCCACACGGCAGGGTTCCTCTCATTATACTCTCATTGGAGCACGAACCCTGTTGTGAACTGTACACGTGAGGGATCTAGGTTTTGTGCTCCCAGCGAGGACCTAGCTAACGCCTGATGATCTGAAGTGGAATAGTTTCATTCCCAAACCACCCGCCCCCAGCTCCGCCACTTCTGTCTGTGGAAAAACGTTCTTCCACGAAACCAGTTCCCAGTGCCAAAAAGGTTGGGGACATTAGTTCTAGCAGAAGACCTTACACCTGTATACAGATAGAGCATATCAGTCCCTATAGTAGACAATAGAGGAGGTAGATACAGATTTTCATGCTGAAAAGAAAAGCTATATTTCTAGAGCAAGTATTCGTTAAATATCCACACAAAACTGTAGTTTTGGAGCATGTATGTGCAGAAAGCATTGTGCAGAATTCTTTAAAGAAATAAATCTATACATGTATATGGACTCAACCCTGGAGTAAATTATAAGCTAAATGTGAAAAATACATATAAAATGTGATAAAAAGAAAGAAAAGGAAAGAAAGAAATGACTAAATTGAGATATGATTGAAATTAGCATCTGATAAAAAGTGTTCAAAATTTGAGATAGAGAAAAATCGACTTGTCTTAGAGGAGTAGGAAGCAGTTAAACAAATACTGGCCTATAGTTGAACTTTTGAAGATAGAGATCATAGCTGCAACCCAAAGATCCCCAAGTTTCATCATTGTAAAAATGTATGCTTTAATAAACATGTTACATCAAAATTAGAAATGCAAATTGGCAAATTAGAAAGAAAAAGTAACACAAATATTCATTGCCTTAATGCTTACAAAGAATGGCCGGCAGAAGACAATAGAATAATATTGTTAAAACGCTGAAAAAATACTCAGTAAAGCAAATATAAGAAAATTTTAAAATATCTTCATAGAAACAATTATCGGAAGAATGGTTGACCCCTCATCTATGATAATAACAAAATTTAATCATATCCGCCTAAAATTAGATACTCAGCATATTATTTTAGAACAAAAGCAAAATTAGCACAATTTGCATACATATAAAAACTGAGTTTATGACTCAGAAAATTTTGTTGAAAGAAGTCCACAAAGTCATATGTAAACGCAACAAAGGAATAAGAGTAGGATGCAAGTAACAACGGCAACTATCATTCCTAGGGAACAATGCATTAGACAATTCAGAAAAGCATTAGCATTACTACCAATACAGTTAATATATTTATTCAGCTATGTAAAAATACTCAGTTGAATAGATCAGAGAGCTAATAAGGCAACTAAGACTTGTAAGAACAGATGTTTAAGGATTAACTAATCGTTTTTTTTTTTTTTACAAAAATTCTTCCAGATAATTGAAAGAGAAGAAACTCCTCAAATATCTGTGAGGTTAGCATTATCTTGATATCAATATGTCAAAAGGACTGTATGAAAATCCTAAAATGCTAATCAATAGTAAACAAAATTAAATAATGTTAATACAACATTGGATGACTAGAAACCCACTGCTACCAATTTATAAAAGCATTCAATACAATTCAAAATGCATTTACAGTTTTTAAAAATTGCAATACAAGGAAATATTTTAACAGGATAGAGTATCTAGCAAAGCAATATGGCAGACATAATATTATTGATAAAGTATTAGAACTATTTGCATTAGAATCAGAAAAAATCAATTAAAAAATGAACTTTATACTTGAAGTTCTAGGCAGTGAAGTAAGAAAGAAAAAAGTAAGCAATATTAGGATTAAACAGGAAGAAACAGTCTTGCTCTTTTTAGTAGAAGGTTGTTAACATTGAAAATCCATGAATATCTATATACAAAATATAATGACTAATAAAATAGTAGGGCAATGTTGTTGGTTACAAGATCAATATGTTAAAACAAATTTAATAAAAACAAATCAGAAAACACTGATTAATAAAAACAAATCAGAAAAGAGCCTTAAGATAGGCTCTTTTCACAATGAGAAAATACATGTAAATTGACTAACAATAAATTCGACAAAAGAAATATGTCTGAAAATACGATAGTTTAATATAAGGAAATCAATGAAAATCATTTTGTTTATGGATGAAAATAATCACTATTATAAACATAACTGTTTTCCTTGATTCGACATATAAATTTAATTGCAATTTCAATTATTGATCCAATAGAGGTTTGTTCTTTACTTGAGCTGATTCTAAAATCCAAGTAGAATGATAAAAAGCTAAGGCGACCAAAGAACATATAAAAGATATAGATGCAGCGCTTATTCTGCCAGTGCATTAACATGTGTAATACTTAAAACAATATGTTATTAGTTTAAGATAGACATAGAATTGAAAGAGAAGAAACAAGATAGAGAATCCAGAGATAGAAACATACATGTATCAAATATTGGTGTATGAGTACGTAGCTTAAAAGTGCTAACAAAAAGGTAGGTGGATCATTAAATGGCATATAGGAAATTGTTTATCCGTAAGGTAAAATGTCAATTATTACTTATGTCATTAAAGTAAATAATTAAGGCTATGAATCTAAAAAGTAAAATTTCAAATTTTCTAAAAATAATAGAGAGACTATATGAGACTACATTTGATTATCCCAAGATAGAGGGAAGAAGTTCACAAATATAAAACGTAAAGCACAAACTATATAGCAAAGGGGTGACATATTGAACCGCATTAAATTGCCAAGCTATTTACAACAATAAATAGTATACTCAACATTATAAACAAACCATTGACGTAGAAAGGAGATTTACAATGTATTAGCATTCAAAGAATTATGATACAACACATATAAAAGTTCCTACACATAAAGAAAAAAGATGAATAAGTAAATTTAAAAATAAAAGATATAAACAGGCAAGACATAGAAATGAAAATCCTGCAGGCCGTTAGCTGGATAAAGATATATCAACTTTTTTAACGTCAGGGAAATCCATACTAATACAAAATTATACTAAATAAATTAATAGAAAAATAAAATATTCCAGAAAAAGCAAGTAAAAATATATTGGTATATTAGGTTGGTGCAAAAGTAATTGTAATTGCCGTTTTTGCAGGGAAAACGAATGGCAAAGACCATAATTACTTTTGCACCAACCTACTATAATAGAGGCTACCCTTTAATATCTTGTAATATTAGAAAGGCTCGCTAATCCATCAATTTCAATGGAAAAATGTTTGCGATAGGGAACGCAATTTCTTTATTTGCTAAATCTGGGTAGCAGGTACATAGGTTTCCTCTACGGTTAAGATTTTCGACAATGACATTTTTAATTTAATCAATTAATTAATTAATTTTTATAATTTTTTAAGGGCGGGAGGCCAGGGGGGCGGAACAATAGGGGCAGGCGTGAAGGCCGGGGGCCCCCGCGGGCGCGCAGAGGAGGAAAGGTGGGAGGAGGAGGAGGAGGGAGAAGGCGGAAAGAGACCCCGGGGCGGGTGGAGGGCGGCGGAGGGCTAGCTGGCCGGCAGCGGGGAGAGGGCGCTGGCTGCGACTGCCATGGCTCCGGCTGCTGCCTCTGCTGGTCTTAAAATGATATCCTAAACAATGAGTTTTTTTAAATTCATGAGCCATCATACTGAGGAAATGCAGTAATCTCTTGACTGATTAAGTTGTGGCAGCAGAGGAAGAAGGTGTCTAAGGTCTCCTGACTGGAGAGCACTTCCACTAGAAATCCTATGCCCTGAACCCTACTTTCTCTTTGGAGAAGCACCAAGATGCTCTTGGAAACCTTTCAAAACAACTCCAGGCTTATTAAACACTCTTTAAAGGTGTGAGATACAGGTATGTCATTAACATTCGCCAAAATAGTCGTTTAATTACTTGATGTTTGTTCATATCGTTTTACCATCTGCCAGTTTATCGACTATTTACACTTTTACTAACAGTACCCTTTCATTGTATAAAAGTATTTCTATTGCTGAGACAAACAGTGTATAACAGGGATAATTAGCTTGTAGTTTTAGAAGTATCTGATATTACTAATCGGACTTGGAAAACCCAAAGTGTTTGCCAGTCTTTTCATAACTTTAAATTCGTGACACTGCATTTACCAAGAAAAGCACTGATGACAGATTCTCACTACTACCATGAAACGTTTGAAAATGTTAGGTTTACAGTGTTTATATTACCCTATATTGCTATTTACTCTTTAGTCTAAATATAAGGTTCTTTTTAAGGTCATGTGGCGTTATATGCCGAGTTTACCAGGCCCATCTTGGTTGATTTATATCAGTCAGGGATTTCCTTCCGTGTTAACAATTTTTTCCGGAATTATGCTATATGTTAAATATAGCATTTTTCCTATGTTATTGTCATCGTTATCACACTAAAATAAATAAGGATGGGTTGTGTATTACTTCCAATTTCTCACGAAGTCTCCATTAATAACGTTTGAGAACCAAATGCCCTCGAGTTCTCACTAACAGATAATTAAATGGAAAAGACGATTAGTGATAATGCAACTCTCTTTTTTCTATCCTTTCCCCATACAAAGTACTAACAACTCCTTTTAGGTTACACTTTTTACATTAACACTTGAATAAAAGAACTAGTGCTGTCAGAAACCAGCAGCCAGAAAGAGTGAACTCTTCCGGTCTCATAAGGGAGACGTCTTCACCTTAGCGTCACTTGTACCAGCCAGTTATGTCATTGTCCATGTTACAGACTGCGGCATGCATAAGTTTGCCTGGTCTCCACCTGGTGGTTTAGTGGTAAATATGGACAATTATAGGTTTGGTTTCGCTGAGATCCATGTGGAAATATGGGCTCATCTGTTCCGCTGAGGACCATAGGAAGTTATCTGAATACTGCTGCTACAGAGGTGTGTGTGTGTTGTCATATTTTACATGGCATCATCTATTGCTATTTATTTCATTGTGTGGTAACATATTTTATTTTTTAAGAAACTCTGATAATAATGCATTTGGCGGTGAAATCCTGTCTCTACTAAAAAAATACAAAAAAAAATTAGCCAGGCGTGGTGGCAGGTGTCTGTAGTCCCAGCTACTCAGGAGGCTGAGGCAGGAGAATGGCGTGAACCCGGGAGATGGAGCTTGCAGTGAGCCGAGATCATGCCACTGCACTCCATCCTGGGCAACAGAGTGAGACTCTGTCTCAAAAAAAAAAAAAAAAAAATGCATTTGGAAAAAACACGAATCTTTGAGAAAAAAGTAGGCACTGAATTTCCACTTCTCTAGAAAGTTGATGACAAATGTGTATTTTGTACAAATGCCAGTGAACCTTTCCCACATTCCATGAGGGTTGTGGTATTATTCATTACCACTTGAAATCTAGAATATTCACATTTTCAACTATTTCAGAAGTTAGTAGTTGCAGAAGCCAACCTCTAAGAAGTCCCCCGGGGATTTCTGACTGGTATTACCATCGTTGTTTGATCCTTGCCATAGAAAGGTTGGTCAGTGTGGCTAACAGCAGAAGTCATGGTATTCAACATTAGATATTGTGGTTTCTATCTTGAGCTCCTGCACATACATGAGCTCTCTCTCTCCCTCTCTCTCTCTCTCTGTCTGTCTCTCTCTGTCTCTGTCTCTCTCTCTCTCTCTCTTTGCTTGCTCTAGGGAAAAAATAATTGTTATGAGAGAAACCCACATAGAGAGAGGTTAAAGCCTCTGGCCCACAGGCAGATGGGAACTGAGGCCTTTCTAGAAGTGAGCTTAGAAGCAAATTGTCCAGCCCTAGGCGTGACTTGAAATAACTGTAATCCCTGCCATCAGCTTGATGGCAACCTTGTGAGAGACTCAGCCAGAACCACCCTGCTAAGGTAGTCTTGGGTTTCTAACCTTCAGAAATGGAATAGTTTTTCTTAAATCTGGGGTCATCTGTTATGCAGAAAAAAACTGGGCTGTTTTACTTAAATTTGGGGATAATTTATTATGCAGCAATAGATAGCCGATATGTTGTTTAAAGGAGACTAGGCACAAATTATTTAACATGTACAACTACAGAAAATGCATTTGCATACCCTTCTGTGAAGCTTGACAGTTTATTTAGAATTAGTAACTGTTCTTCTAACTTAATTTGTCTTACTTTTTCAAGTTTTCTTGTGAATGCACAAGAAAATGAAGTAATATTTGTTAATGTGCTGAATTAATATCAGAAATGTGCGAAGAGTTAAACATGCCAAATTTATGTCACTATCTGAGGTAATTTAAGTAGAAAATCGGTTTAAATAAAGTTTCAACTTTAAAATTCTCTTCATGGAATTAATTTTTTGAAATATGTTTTGCTAAAGACAAACATCTAACAGTTTTTTGAATGCTTTTGTAATTTAGTTAAAAAGTTAACAGTTGGTAAAATTGATTAGTTTTGAGGTGACAATACACACATTAAATTCAGTTTAAAGTACAATAATCAAAGTATTTTGGTTTGATAATAATAAAATGTATAAAATTAAGAAATATTTGAGAATAAATGTACTTAATGACTGAATTTCATGAAGATGTAATGTGTAATTGTGTCTGGGAAATTTGTAGTATTATAGAACTTAAAGTTGTAGTTATCCATGTTACAAAATTTGAATGACCAGCCTACAACATTTTTGTAATAAAACTGATATCTTGAACCCCAAAACCTAACTCACATTGTACATACATGTTTCCTTATTTTTCTTTGTCTTTAGAATAGAATTGAGACAGCCTTTAATAATGCAAAAATCTGTATTTGATTAAACACTTAAAAGGATAAGTAGAGACAATTCATTTGATAAATTTTGGCTATTGAAAGTAATTGTTGAATACCACTACAATAAAGTAAAATGAGTAGCTGTAAAACTCTTAGGCTGAAATATTTATATATTTTAATAAAAATTTAGAATAGAGAATATCCTCTATTTAGTAAATTTTTTTCCTGAGCTTGCTAGATATCTTAGCATTTACAAAGTGAACATTTTCTGAATTAAAAATATTATGGTGGACAGAAAAGAATCAGTTGAAATTTTTAACAACTGCAAGTTAATTGACCATAAAATGCAACTTTGTAGAAAATTGCAGGCAATTTTGAAAATATATCAAAATAATAATATGTTAAACATATAGATAAGAAAACATACCGTTGACATGTGTAGGATAACTAAGAAACTAAGATACAGCTGAGAACTGTGCAATGTACAGAAATAAGAACTGACAGTAGAGTGCTTATTTTCTAATATTGAGAGTCAATATAAAGAAGTTTCTGGTTTTGCTTTAAAATACAATATCTGCTATTTGTTATATTTTTATTACACAAATTCAAATATAAATGCAAGTATTTTATAAGTTTACCAATATAGCAAAACAATTTGTTGACTAACAAATGTTAAAAAATATTTTTAGTGCTCCTTTTTATTTCAAAAATTCTCTGCTTTATAGGAAAACAGAAATGATCACCCTAGTTATTTTAGGCATATTTCACAGTTGAGAATGTAGGCCAATTCCATTGATCAACGTTAAACACCTCCACATTGAATAATAATTAGTACCAAGTGAATAGTGTCAAAATAAGAATATACATACAATGTATTATCTATTTCTATAAAATGTGATTTAAATTCTGTAGCAGAAAATGTTTAAATATTTTGTAATGATCTAAAATTATTTGTGTATAGAAACTAGCTGAAACTAGAGAATTAAAATTAGTTGTGGTGTAAATATAGCCAATATATTCAGCTGAAACATAGCCTTGATTTTTCCATTGCCTGGACAGAGGTAAATATTTGTCTTAGATTTCACTCTATACCAAATCTCTTTACTTCTTAAAGAGAGTCACGTACAAATGTGTATGTTTTTGTATCAGGGATTTGTAAAGGTGCAGTGATGTAAGCAATCAATAGGAAATGTAAAATCCTGAAACAATTCAGAATAGAAGTGTGTAAATGCAGAGAAAGACAAAAAAGACCCTTAGAAATCTGAAAGATTATTATTTTTGTCCTTCCAGGGAGTAAAGCATGGACACCTTAAATAATATTTTAAAATACGAATCTTTCCATAGTTAGTGAGTTTCTTGGATTATCTGCAAATACAGAAAACCGGCAGCAAAATGAAATCTACAGGCAATTTATAATAAGTCCAGAAGTAAAGGCTTACATTTCGTCCATTAGTTATTGACATTTCTTTCGCAACCAATGAAATGTAGCTTAACCAGTGCCTAGGATTATGCTTAGTTTGCCAATGGCAGAACTGTAGCTGAACAGAGCCTACATTTTTCCTCAAATATTCTCTCCTTCCCCACTTTTTCCCAACAAATACAAGGTTTTGAAATTATTGATTAAAAGTTGACAAAGGAATAATTCCAGTAACTTCGACAGTGCATCTCAATGTGCCACTATGTCATTTTGAGGTCTTAGAGAAGGCTCACATTAAGGCAGTGTAGCTTGTGGCTAAGACAAAGTTAATTTGCACTACGTTTCTAATCACGAGAATAAACTATTGCAGATAAAGTAATTTATTCTCAAAACCTCAACATGCTACAGGGAAATATCAGAAAGAATGTATGAGGCAGATCTTTTTACATCTGGTAAAATTGATTTCAAAGGTGTAAGAGAAAACAAGTTCATCTCAGAGCTTACTGAGATAGATTTCACCTCTAATTATCTGATCAGATCTTTCTGCCTCTTTCCACATCAAACCTGGAAGAGCCAAACATAACTATGTGAGTGGGGAAAGAGGGATACAATAACAAAGGAGAAATAGTGGGGAATATGACCACAAGAGCCTCTTTCTGTGCAGAATTCTGAGTTAGACTTGAGGAAGTCTGTAGTCACATGATTTATCTCCTGTACATTTAGGGTGACCAATCACCTCAGTTTGCTTTGGGACTCCTCGTTTTAGCACTGGAAGTCCTACATCCTGGGAAGCCCTGGAGTCCTGGTAAACCTGGACTATTCATTACCCTAGCTGTACTGGGAATTCTGTTCAATGAAATAAATAAGAGAAAACTATGAGAACAAATATTTCAACCACAAAAGGTGAGAATGGGGAGGGTTTATTTAATCAAAAGCGAATGTTTTTAAGTTGAAGATGAAGTCATAAGAACAATATACTTACTTTCTGCCTGCAGAAGTTCATTCAGTAAATAACTTCTACTTATCTTGTATATCTGTTGGCTAAAATTCAGTCAATTAACAACCATGCTGGGAAGAATGTGAAGAAAGTTTAAAACAAAAGAAAATGTAATCTCACCATGAAGATTCTGCCTATCCATATATATTTATAGAAACAATGTGACACTTTTCTATGTCACTTCCCCCATGTCTTTGCCTAAAGTAACAGAAAGATGTGATGTTAATATTTTAACCACTATAATATTGCACATAATATTTATTCTGCTTAATTTGGTGCCAGAAAAGCAAAAATAGGACTCTGATTTAAGGTAAAATAAACACAACATTTCGTGGAAAGAGAATGGTCTTTTAAAAGACAAGATTTACTTAGCAATTACGTAATGGGTGTCTATATGGAAATCAGTGCTTACATGCTTTTATAGTATTTCTGTATAGTATTTCTGTATAGTATTTTAGGACAAATAATAAAATCAATTTTATACATATATTCTGTTTTATACCCAAAACACACAGCAAGGGAAAGGCTCGTTTTTCCCAAGATCTTTGTACATAACAAAGTAAACCTATAAGAGCTGATCAGTGTTACATCAGATATCAACCAAAATATTAATGACACGAGGATATAGACAGAGTTGGAATATGAAAGAAATTATGTGCTTATGTTTTCTATATCACATAATTTTAAACATTGTATCAATCATTTGAAGATTTTTAATATTTAATTTTTAAAGTGTTTATTAACAGAATAAAATAAAGAACACTAAGGCATGTTGTCTAGATTATTACAAAAGAATACCAAAATACTTCATTAGAATGTAATAGTTTAGTTTTCAAACTAAACACCGCTTTTTCCTACCCTGTTATTTAAATAATCATGACTTTATTTACAGTCTCATTTCTTTAGCCCTTCTGGTCATTTCTTTAGCACTTCTGATCATTCACATGGCTATGTCAGTAATCCTAGTAATTTTTTAGTGGGAAGCAGCATCTTCTACATTAATTGAGCAGCAACAAAAGAAACTAATAAATAACGCAAATCTAGAAAACAGAGTTACAGGGAAGTATTTGGTAGTGCCTTCCTACTGTGCAATTTTGACTCCCTTTTAATAGATTCAAAAATATCAGTGAAGCAGCTTGTGCAGATTGAAACCTATTATGGCAGGTAACGCTTCATTTTCCACAGGCCTCTTGTTGAGGAGAGGTCAAAAAAAAAAAAAAAAAAAAAAAAACCTAAGAGAAGAAAGAAACAGTGCTTTATGTAATGTAGTTAACATTTGACATTAAGTGAAAAATATTCATTCCTTTCCTATCCAGAGCATAACAATCTTCACAAACAATAACATACTATATACTAAACATCATTAAGAAAATTTCCCTAAAGCTGTCCATTAATAATCCCCTTTGGGTGGAACAACTTTGAGGGGAACTTTAGTTTACCCAGACTCCAGAGGCTACAGGGTTTGTCTGGAAATATCATGAAGCCTGGATCCCTTGTGAGAATTTTCAGCACTTCAGCCTCCAGACTCAGCTGGAAACACTATAACCAAGGTCTTTCATGTGGTATTTCAACATTTCTCACTTCAGCCTCTGAAAGAAATGGAAATAAACCTTGTCTATGTTTATTATAGCCCTAGAAGGAAGGTTGGATTTCAAGACTGTTCTTCCAGGAGAGTGAAAGGTCGATCTAAGAGTGAAGAAATAACAAAAGTTATTCTCATCCTCCTTCAGTTCTTCTTCACTCTGACCTCCTCGTTCCTAATGGGGGTTTGTGGTGTTGGCGACATGGCATTCATGCAGGTAATTACCTTTCCATGCTTATTTTCTTCCCATTTACACATATACCTCCTTGCTACTTAACAGTGGACTTCAGGAGACACAGAATAGTACTAACAGTAGCTGTTGTTTATAAGCAGATCATAGTCATCTGTACATTATTGTATTCAAGTGTATTTTCAAAATCACATTGTAATTATAATTACATAAATGCAACTAAATGTTATACTATTATGCATTGAGACCTCATGATAAGAGCTAGCTCTCATTCTTACCTTCAAGTTAGATATTTAACTTCTTAACTTGGCACATGCTTAAAGTTTAAAGTACTTTCATCTGCATTATCTTGTATGATTCAAGGTGATGAATCATTACTCATAATCATCAGTGGTACGGTAACTGGGTTACAGTTTTACAAATGAGGGCAATGTGCTTGATGTGATCAAGTGACTTGCCTAAGAAAAAGTAGTTTACTGAGCCTAAGAACCATGGCTGGAAATAAGGTCATTTGACTTTATGAAAATGGCCTATTCTTTCAACAAAATACTTTCTGATAATTGATCAGAGTCAAAAACAATATATCGTGTTACTTACATAGATTTAAAAGTACAGAGCCTTTGCTTCAAATACTTTCTGCAGAGTTGGAGTAATAAGACACACACATACATATGATGACAAGAAATGCAAGTCAATGGTAAATCAGTGAGCAAATAATAGTCATGATTATTGTCAAAAGGAAGAAATCTCATGCCTTGGGGTGGTAAGATAAGGCTTTGCAGAGGTCCTTATTTTGATGCAGTTCCTATCTTTCAATATAAACTATTCTACACTTGCTGCAGGACATAGGGAGATGTGGCAAAAGTAGTAATAGAGCATCAACATTTTGACCACTTACTATGCAGCAAGGATTTTCCCATTGTATTATGCAAATCCTGACAATAATTCTGTAGCACAAGGACAATGTTACCCTTATTTTACAGAAGATGACTGTTCACCAGGGAAGTTACTACCCAACAAACAGTCTTTAAGCAGAGGGTAGTAACCTACTCAATAAACAGCTAGAAAGTGGAGCCTCAGTACTGAAATTGAGCCCTGACTGACTCTATGGCTGGAAATTTTAATTACAACATATATTATCAGGTGTGAATAAAGCAAAATAGAGAAATCATTAATTTTTCTTTTAAGCATAGGCCAGTAAGGCTGAGAAACCTACCCAATGAGTTTGTAGTGCTCAATTGAAAATGGATCTACATAAACATCAATAAGCATGCTACCATTCAAAGCTGCTAAAATGGAACAGAGACTACATGGGGAAAAATAGACTTTTGATTATAAAGTCAAGACCATTATTCTTGTGAAACAATTTAATCTGGATCCATTTAATTTGCTATAAAAACTGTTAATGATTGAATACATCTTTACATTGTATATATAAACCTTAACTGTTTTTAATATTTCTATCAATGAACCAAATAATTATCTTTAATCAATTGCATTTTATAATATGTATTGTGTGCCTGTAAGGGGAAAATATTTTTTTTCTAAATTTCTCTTCACAATTCTGCATCTGATTCTAGAGAAAAATTACTGTTTCAATATGTCAGAAAAACTGCAGAACTGGGAGACCTCTAGTTTTGGCCTGGCTTATTTCTTATATTACCTTGCCTATATTTTCTAAATGAGTCCCCTCATTTGTAAAATAGATGTAATATTGGGTCATGCTTCATGAGACATGAGATAAGGGAAAATAAATTTCTTCATTTTTTGCCTGAAAAGAATATTACACAATAAGTCATAATATCCACAGTTCTTTTCTGTTTGAGATACGATCTGCCAAAAAAAAAAAAAAAAAAAAGAAAACTATGCAAGAAGACTTGTGATGGGAAAGTCAAGCAAGAGTGTGAGCCTATTTGGCAGCTCTGATGCTGAGGCCAATCATACCATTGACTGTTCAGTCTCTGTCCAGACTTCTAGAATAGGTATTACATTTCATAGCTTCAGTGAATGCAATTTGGCACCATAAAAATAAAATCTAATGTTTGACTGACAGAGTCCTTCACTTTTGAATTAGTTTCAAATGTTTTAGAAGTGCGCAGACACAACTATATCATCACAACAGCGTTTGCCACAAGAATTAAAATCAGAATATATGCAGATATCAAAACAAATATAATTCCTTTTTTTTCTTCTTCTTCTTCTTCTTTTTGGAGACAGAGTCTTGCTCTGTCGCCCAGTTTAGAGCACAGTGGTGTGATCTCAGCTCACTGCAACCTCCACCTCCGGGTTCAAGCAATTCTCCTGCCTCAGCTGCCTCACAAGTAGCTGGGATTACAGACATTGGCCACCGCACCCGCTAATTTTTTGTATTGTTAGTAAAGACGGGGTTTCACCATGTTGGCCAGGTTGGTCTCGAACTCCTGACCTTAGATGATCCACCCGCTTCGGCCTCCCAAAGATCTGGGATTACAAGTGTGAGCCACCATCTCAGGCCCACAGATTTAATTATTGGTTTCTCTTGAACCCACATGTGAATGCTTTCCTTACAAGTTTTTAATTTTTACACTGTACCTGGAGTTGATGAAGAGCAAGTGAGCCCCAAAATTGGGGCTTAGTTTGTGATGTGGTTTGGTTCTGTGTCCCCACCCAAATATTATTCAAATTGTAATCTCCAGTGTTGGAGAAGGGGCCTGGTGGTAGGTGATTCAGTCACAAGGGTGGACTTCTCCCTTGCTGTTCTCATAATAGTGAGTGAGTTCTCATGAGAGCTGGTTGTTTGAAAGCATGTAGCACATCCCCCTTCACCCTCTTTCTCCTGCTCTCGCCAAGTGAGATTTGCCTGCTTCCCCTTCCATCATAATTGTAAGTTTCCAGAGGCTTCCCCAGCCATGCTTCCTGTAAAGCCTGCAGAACAGTGAGTCAACTAAACCTCTCTTCTTTGTGAATTACCCAATCTCAGGTAATTTTTTATAGCAACCCAAGAACAGACTAATACAGCCTGGAAGGGCTCTTGGCTTTACCCAGGAAATAATTCAAGGGCAAGCTGGTGGTGTTAGACAGTAACTTTTATTGAAGCGGCAGTGTACAGCACCAGCAGAGGTCCTGCTCCTTGCAAAGCATGGCTACCCCACACGCAATGTGTCCAGAGCAATAGCTTAGAGGCAGGTCTGCACTCATATTTATACCCACTTTTAATTGTATGCAAAGTAGGAGACAGATTTTGCAGATATTTCCACAAAGAGGGTGGTGAGTTCCAGGTTATTGGGTCATTGCCATGGAAAGGGGCAGTAACTTCCTGGTGTTGCTGTCACAATGGTAAGCTGATGGGGCACACTAGTGGACATGTCTTACGGAGAGTGGCTTCTGCCCTGTCCTTATTTTAGCTTGTTGTCAATTTGGTCTAATATCTGAGCCCTGCTTCCGGAGTTGAGTCCCCGCTGCTACCTCAGATTCATTTGATTTGAAAAAAAGAAAGGGAAAGAATGGGAAAGGAAAGCACTTAGTATTAAGTCATTTTGAAAACTTTCTATATTGTTGGACATGTGCATGACAAGTAATTCCTAAGAAATTATTCTAAGGTCTTTCATAGTGTTGTCAATCTCAGAATTCAATAATCGAACTCTACAATTATATAGTTTAGGGGCTACAGCATCAGTTTCTTTTTCTACCAATTGATAATTAGACAAAACAATAATTCAGATATTTTATGGAAAATACTTCAAACTATTTGATTCTCAACACAAGGAGTTAATGACATAAGAACTTACAAAGTACTGTAGGCCATTCAACTAATGAGAGGCAATCAATGATTTCTTCAAGTAGCATTGTGTCTCCTCTTCTTAATTAAAAGAGTTAAACTTCCAGCAAATATTTTGAACTTAGGAAGGTATCACCGTCTTCTTTGTATACTAAATTAATGAGGGTAGAAAAAAATAAATGTAAGAAATGTTTCAGATGAAAGCGCTGCAGATAAATAGAACATTTGGATTATCATCAAGTAGCCTTCCCTGTCTCTTTCATGTGTTGCTCTGGGAGTGTATTAATCTTTAAATCCTTTTCACATTATAAATACTGCTTATGGCACAAATCATGCAAATTTGTCCCCCTCTCATTACTTCCCAGCTTCCTAGGTCAAGAGTTATCATTCCGACAACATCAACTGCTTCGACTAAACCATATTACATATCTATGTCAGCTTCTATTCAAATGCATGATGTAGCACCCTGATAAATCCCTCCTAGCCTTTGGCAAAGGTAGCAATGTGAGACTCTGTTTACAAAAGAGGCTTTCATGGTTTAAGTGCACGGTTCTCAGGGAGTTAAGGAAACAATAAGCAACCTCTATGACCAGAGAACTTTAAAAATAGCAGGAAACAATGTCACCAGTGATAGGATCACAATGTGTTAAGGAAAACTGTGCTATGGCTACCTATTAGAGAGGGTGGGAGAATTTTCCACTTATAATGAGCTGTCAAGGTGTCTAGAGAAAAACAACATACTACAGTAAAATTTATGGTAAAATGGAATTCAAAAGCACTATCTACAATTGCTGTTAAAAATTTATGAAACTGTCATGTTAAGAGTGAAATACTCTCTCATGCATATTCCTCATCTCTGGCATCTCAAAATGCACAAAATCAGGACCAACACCCAACTTTTTCATTCAACATTTTAAATTTGTTTAAATCCTTTCTAGATTAGCAGCTCCAAGATGGCAGAGCAACTTCTCTCTCTTAAGCAGTATGTAGAAGTTGTAACTAAAAAGTTTAAAATATAATTTATTAACCAGTGAATCGACAGGATAATTGTAACCCATGTTGTCTTTTAGCATCATGATCTTGGATGTCCATATACTTGTTCCAACTATGCAATTCATTTTGTAGATTACTCTTGAAAAAATCTTCTAATTTATAAGACAATTCAAGAAGTAAAAGCATCTTTTATTCAACTTTAGTATTATTGAACCTACCCCAAATTACCCAACTTGACTTCGAATGATTAAACCTAACACATAATTACCTTGATTAGGGACTGGTCACTCTATGAAGTGATGTCCACATGTTTTTTTCCTCCTGTATTACTCCCTACACTCCATGGGCTAACTAATCTTGATGTTGTCATTTTGCAGGTGCCACTAGTGAAGCTGGGGAGTGTTGGGACAAGGTCAAGGCCTCACGGTCCATACATATCATGATTGAGATTGGGTCCTAGGAACTGAAGGCCCCGTGACTCTGATCTCATCTCTATATGTCCTTAAGGGAACCATAACAAAGTACATATTAAAGGACAAAAATTTGCCCTCTTTGAAGATATTAAAAATAATTTATTGAGGCCAACTAGTAAAAATAAGTCCAGGTCAAGAACTGCCTCGTTGGAGTAGGTGCCTAGTTACTGACAGTTAAAGATAAAACTCATTAGAAGATGTAAAGCTTGATATATTTTTGAAGGAAAGAATTATGTGACTTTATGTGTGCATTTCTTATAGTTCTAGGTTGGCCTCACACACAAGTCAGTGCTAGAAATATTTTTTTCCAGTGATGATGATATGATGATAAGGCAAGTGAAAATAACAAAGAAAAATAGCTTCTCTTTGTTAGTTATAAACTAACATATGCATGGCTTGTTGGATGACATGAAACAAAAACATTGGCAGAGAATTAATCTTTCTTTCCATTTATGTTTGTGGATGAGAAAACACTAGAAATTTGAAGAGCGAAGCTGAATTACATGTGATCCAAAATACACAATATTTTAATGACCGGGACTTCTTTGCAAAAGCTTATCACTGCAGTAATTTAATTTACTGTAAAGAAGATAAACTGGGCTATATTTGTCATATGAACCTTAGGAGTAGGGCTGCATCCCAAACAGAGGAACTCTATATCTTTAAATTTGACTATGTGGTCTGGAAAGCCATTGTAGCAATTCCTAGTGAAATTTGGAGATCAAACACAAAATACAGCAAAAATACTAATAATACCCTTTCTACTTAGCGATTGGCATTTAGTGGGTTGGTCTCGTTTTCAATTTCTGTTACTGCATATGGGCCAACAATACAAAAGGGAGTAACACATGATTTTACTTTAAAGCAACTGATCAATAACATCATAATTATTTTCTCAGCACACATTTAACCTACTGCTATATTCAATTAAAGGATCTTCTTAGAACTATATAGTTTCAGTTTCAAGTTTTGTTCAGAATATAGTTGAAATTGAAAATTCTCTAAAAGCTTTCTCCAATAATTCTTCAAATGACTTGAACTTATACTGTAACACTGATGACTTCCCAGACCTATTTGCCGTAGTAGGGGCAGCTTCATCTTGTAACATTAAACCTGAAGTTAGCATTACATGCAAAAGCAGTCTTACAGGTCCCCAGATTTTGTTCTCTGACTCCAGAGATCCTGCAGAAAGCATACAACTGGACTAGATCCGTAAGTCTCAGAGGCACTGACAGCTGGGAAGCCTTGCTAGATTTCCACCCTCTGCACATGGATCCTTATTGAGCAAAGAGACCAAGAACCACTTCCCCTTCCTTATCACTTCTCTGAAACCACTCTACCCTGCTCCATCTCTGAGACCCTCTACTTACACACATAAAGGGACATCCTCCTGGTCACATAACTCTACAGTTGTGTGGACTTTAGAAGTAATGTTAATAGGCACTTAATAGGCATCTCCCATTTCAAAAAATGTAACTGAAATGTAGAGTTTGAATATTGGTGAAGTTCGTATAAATACAACTGCTTTACATTAAATATATATTTACTTTTTTATTACTACTCTACTGATGTGTTTGTTCTCTTCCAAATTGCTTTTAAAAACCAATGAGTCAGTAAAGCAGAATCTCTCTTACACCTTTGAGTGTTTAAGCCAATTTCTCAAGCTTATATCTTCCCAATGTTTATCCCCAGTTTCCTTTCCTTCCATAAAGCTACCGGAACATACCTCTACTTAAACCCCTTCTTCATTTAACTTTATAAGAAATCACAAAAGTCCAAAACTCCTTGAACTAAATTTAGTTTCAGTGACTGTTAATTCTGGGGACACAGAGTCCTAGAAATCAAGTGTTGGGTTGCTCAGTAACCATGCACTACATATTTAGGTTTCCCTTAGCCCTGAGAAAAGGCAGAGATATTTTTCAGTACAAAAGTAAACTACTTGAAATTCATGAAAGTTAAACTAGTGAAAAGAAGAAAAAAAGGAAAAGAAAGGGGCTTGTTAATTTACTCCTTCAGTAGCTCAATAATTTGTACTTTCAATAAATTTACAAATTTATTTGAAACCTATTTAGATAGAATAAATTTATATATCAAAAGGGAACTAAACGCATACCTCAAAGATGGATAGGTTTAGTCTAGAGTACCACAATAAAACAAATATTGCAAAAAGCAAATCATATGAATTTCTGGTGTATAAAGCTGTATGTCTGCATGATACTGTAATCTATTAAGTGTGTATTAATAGCATTATGTCTAAAATCAATGTGATACATTAATTAAAAATAATTTATTGCTACAAAATGTTAACAACCATCTGAGGCTTCAGCAAGTTGTAATCTTTCTGTGGGTGGGGTATCTTGCCTCACTGTTGATGACTGCTGACTGATTGGGGTGGTTGCTGTTTAAGGGTGGGGTGGCTATGGCAATTCCGAAAATAAGACGACCAATGAAGTTTGCCATAATAATTGGCTCTTCCTTTCAGGAATGATTTACCTGTAGTATGCAATGCTGTTTGATACCTTCTTACCTACAGTAGAACTTCTTTCAAGTTCTACTTGAAAGTTGTACTTGGAGTCAATCCTTTCAAAACCTGCCACTGATTTATTAAGCTGTGCTTTATGTTATAGTAATGGCTTATTTCCTTATGACATAAGTTTATGTAATATTTAAAATCTTGTGTTGTCATTTAGACAATGGTCACAGCATCTTCACCAACAGTGGATTCCATCTCAAAAATTTTTCTTTATTCTTTTGCACGTTAATAAGAAGCAACTCCTCATCTGTTCAAAATTTATGTTGAGATTGCAGCAATTCTGACACATATTCACGCTCCATTTCCAATTCCAGTTATCTTGCTATTTCTACCACATTTTCAATTACTTCCTCCACTGAAGTTTTGAACCCCTCAAAGTCACCCATGATGTTTGGAATCAGCTTCTTCCAAGCTCTTATTAATGTTAATATTTTGGTATCTTTTCATTAATCACAAATGTTCTTAATGACATCTGCAATGGTAGACCCTTTACAGAAGACTTTCAGTTCACTTTGCCTAGATGCATCAGAGGAATCACTATCTATAGCACCTACAGCCTTACTGAATGTACTTCTCAAATAATTATAGTTGGAAGTCAGAATTAATCCTTGATCCATGAGCTGCAGAATGGATGTTCCCTTAGCAGGCAGTAAAACAACATTAATATCCTTGTACATCGCCATCAGAGCTCTTGAGTGACTAGGCATATTGTCAACGAGCAGTTCAATTTTTAAAGGAATCTTTTTTCTGAGTAGTAGGTCTAAATAGTGGGCTTAAAATATTCAGTAAACTATGCTGTAAACAGATGTGCTGTCATCCAAGCAGTATTGTTTCATTCATAGAGCACAAGGAGAGTTGATTTAGCATAATTCTTAAGGGCCTTTGGATTTTCAGAATAGTAAATGAGCATTGTCTTCCACTTAAAGTGACCAACTACAGTATCCCCTAACAAGAGAGTCATTCTGTCCTTTGATGCTTTAAAGCCAGCCACTGATTCCCCTTCTCTAGTATGAAAGTCGTAGATGTTATTATATTCTCATAGAAGACTATTTCATCTATTTAATATATTGAAGAAACTGCATCAATTAATAGGCAAGCTAACCAGCTAACATCATAATGACAGGATCAAATTCACACATGACAATATTAACCTTAAATGTAAATAGGCCAAATGCCCCAATTAAAAGACACAGACAGGCAAATTGGATAAAGAGTCAAGACCAATCATTGTGCTGTATTCAGGAGACCAATCTCACTTGCAGAGACATGCATAGGCTCAAAATAAAGGAATGGAGGAAGCCCTACCAAGCAAATGAAAAGCAAAAAATGCAGGAGTTGCAATCCTAGTCTCTGATAAAACAGACTTTAAACCAACAAAGATCAAAAGAGATAAGGCCATTACATAATGGTAAAGGGATCGATTCAACAAGAAGAGCTAACTATCCTAAATATATATGCACCCAATACAGGAGCACCCAGATTCATAAAGCAAGTCCTTAGAGACCTGCAAAGAGACGTAGACTCCCACACAATAATACTGGGAGACTCTAACACCCACGGTCAATATTATATAAATGAGACAGAAGATTAACAAGGATATCCAGGACTTGAACTTAGCTCTGCACCAAGCACACCTAACAGACATCTACAGAACTCTCCACCCCAAATTAACAGAATATACATTCTTCTCAGCACTACATCACACTTATTCTACAATTACCACATAGTTGGAAGTAAAGCACTACTCAGCAAATGTAAAAGAACAGTAATCACAACAAACTTCTCTCAGACCACAGTGCAATGAAATTAGAACTCAAGATTAAGAAACTCACTCAAAACTACACAACTACATGGAAACTGAATAACCTGCTCCTGAATGACTACTGGGTAAATAACAAAATGAAGGCAGAAACAAAGATGTTCTTTGAAACCAATGAGAGCAAAGATACAACATACCAGAATCACTGGGACACATTTAAAGCAGTGTGTAGAAGGAAATTTATGGCACTCAATGTCCACAAGAGAAAGCAGGAAAGATCTAAAAATGACACCCTAACATCACAATTAAAAGAACTAGAGAAGCAAGAACAAACAAATTCAAAAGCTAGCAGAAGGCAAGAAATAACTAAGGTCAGAGCAGAACTGAAAGAGATAATAGACACAAAAAACCCTTCAAAAAATCAATGAATCCAGGAGCTGGTTTTTAGAAAAGGTCAACAAAATTTATAGACCGCTAGTAAGACTAATAAAGAAGAAAAGAGAGAAGAAACAAATAGACGCAATAAAAAAAATGATAAAGGGGATATCGCCACCAATCCCACAGAAATGCAAACTACCATCAGAGAATACTATAAACACCTCTTTAGTTTATTTTTAGTAAATAAACTAAAAAATCCAGAAGAAATGGATAAATTCCTGGACACATATAACCTCCCAAGACTAAACCAGGAAGAAGTTTAATCTTGGAATAAACCAAGAACAGGCTCCGAAATTGAGGCAATAATTAATAGCCTACCAAACAAAAAAGTCCAGGACCAGACGGATTCACAGCCAAATTCTACCAGAGGTACAAAGAGGAGCTGGTACCATTCCTTCTGAAACTATTCCAGTTATTTGAAAAAGAGGAAATCCTCCCTAACTCATTTTACGAGGCCAGCATCATCCTAGTACCAAAGCCTGGCAGAGACACAACAACAACAAAAAAGAGAATTTTAGACCAATATCCCTGCTGAACACCGATGTGGAAATGCTCAATAAAATACTGGCAAACCAAATCCAGCAGCGCATCGAAAAGCTTATCCATCATGATCAAGTCGGCTTTACCCTGGGATGCAAGGCTGGTTCAACATATGCAAATCAATAAGTGTAAACCATCACATAAACAGAACCAATGACAAAAAGCACATGAATATCTCAATAGATGCAGAAAAGGTCTTTGACAAAATTCAATGGCGCTTCATGTTAAAAACTCTCAATAAACTAGGTATTGATGGAATGTATCTCAAAATAATAAGAGCTATTGACGACAAATCCACAGTTAATATCATACTGAATGTGCAAAAACTGGAAGCATTCCCTTTGAAAACCAGCACAAGACAAGGATGCCCTCTCTCACCACTCCTATTCAAAATAGCGTTGGAAGTTCTGGCCAGGGCAATCAGGCAAGAGAAAGAAATAAAGGGTATTCAATTAGGAAAAGAAGAAGTCAAATTGTCTCTGTTTGCAGGTGACATGATTGTATATTTAGAAAACCCCATTGTCTTAGCCCAGAATCTTCTTAAGCTGATAAGCAACTTCAGCAAAGTCTCAGGATACAAAATCAATGTACAAAAATCACATGCATTCCTATACATCAATAACAGACCAACACAGAGCCAAATCATGAGTGAACTCCCATTCGCAATTGCTACAAAGAGAATAAAATACCTAAGAATCCAACTTACAAGGGATGTTAAGGACCTCTTCAAGGAGAACTACAAACTACTGCTCAACAAAATAAAAGAGGACACAAACAAATGGAAGAATATTCCATGGTCATGGATAGGAAGAATCAATATGAAAATGGCTTTAGTGCCCAAGGTAATTTATAGATTTAATGCCATCCCCATGAAGCTACCAATGACTTTCTTCACAAAATTGGAAAAATCTACTTTAAAGTTCATATGGAACCAAAAAAGAGCCCTCATTTCCAAGACAATCCTAAGCAAAAAGAACAAAGCTGGAGGCATCATGCTACCTGACTTCAAACCATACTACAAGGCTACAGTAACCAAAACATCATGGTACTGGTACCAAAACAGATATAGAGACCAATGGAACAGAAAAGAGGCCTCAGAAATAACACCACACATCTACAACCATCTAATCTTTGACAAACCTGACAAAAACAAGAAACAGGGAAAGGATTCCCTATTTAATAAATGGTGCTGGGAAAACTGACTAGCCACACGTAGAAAGATGAAACTGGATCCCTTCCTTAAACCTTATACAAAAATTAATTCAAGACGGATTAAATACTTAAATGTTATGCCTAAAACCATAAAAACCTTAGAAGAAAATCTAGGCAATACCATTCAGGACATAGGCATGGGAAAAGACTTCATGACTAAAACAGCAAAAGCAATGGCAACAAAAGCTGAAATAGACAAATGGGTTCTAATTAAACTAAAGAGCTTCTGTACAGCAAAAGAAACTATCATCAGAGTGAACAGGCAACCTACAGAATGGGAGAAAAATTTTGCAATCTACCCATCTCACAAACGGCTAATACCCAGAATCTACAAAGAAGTTAAACAAATTTACAAGAATAAACAAACAATTCCATCAAAAAGTGGGCAAAGGATATAAACAGACACTTCTCAAAAGAAGACATTTATGTAGCCAACAGACACATGAGAAAATGTTCATCATCACTGATCATCAGAGAAATGTAAATCAAAACCACAATGTGATACCATCTCACACCAGTTAGAATGGCAATCATTAAAAAGTCAGGAAACAACAGATGCTGGAGAGGATATGGAGAAATAGGGAATGCTTTTACACTGTTGGTGGGAGTGTAAATTAGTTCAACCATTGTGGAAGACAGTGTGGTGATTCCTCAAGGATCTAGAACTAGAAATACAATTTGAAACAGCAATCTCAGTACTAGGTATATACCCTAATGATTATAAATCATGCTACTATAAAGACACATGCACACGTATGTGTATTGTGGCCCAATTCACAATAGCAAAGACTTGGAACCAACCCAAATGTCCATCAATGATAGACTGAATTAAGAAAATGTGGCACATATACACCAAGGAATACTATGTAGCCATAAAAAAGGATGAGTTCATGTCCTTTGCAGGGACATGGATGAAGCCGGAAACCATCATTCTCAGTAAACTGCCACAAGGACAGAAAACCAAACACTGCATGTCTCACTTATAGGTGAGATTTGAACAATGAGAACACAGGGCTGGACACATCACACACCGGGGCCTGTCAAGTGCTGGGGGACTGGGGGAGGGATAGCATTGGGAGAAATATTTAATGTAAATGACGAGTTGATGGGTGCAGCAAACCAACATGGCACATGTATACCTATGTAATAAACCCACACGTTGTGAACATGTACTCTAGAACTTAAAGTATAATAAAACAAACAAAGCTCATGTTAAACACGATTTCTTTGAAAGAGGTTTTTGTTTGTTTGTTTGCTTGTTTGCTTGTTTTTGCCATATTCCTACCAACGGGAATAGTTTTTCCATCTTCGATCTTAGCACCAGATAACTTTACAGCATTTATCAAATCATGTTGCAATTATTTATTAGCCTGGACAATAGATTTTAAAAGCAGAATACACTTTCTCCACATTTGATTTTGCAAAACCTAATTTTTTCAAGCTTGTAAGTGAAATAAAGAAAGGGTGAATACGAGAAACAATCACATTAATTGAGAGAAGGGCTATGCATTTAACAATATTAACATTGTGTGGTTTTCAGACACTATAGGTATTATCGTTAGTCACTCTCTATGTACGAGATAACATTTTAATGTAAAACTTTTTAAGGAAGTTGGATTTAGAATATTGCTCCTAATTATTTCATAGAAAACTGTTGTAAACATTCTCAATAATCACAAATGGTGTGTTTTTTAGTGCTGTTAATCAAATAATTGAGAACAAAATTTTTTTTATATACTTTACGTTCTAGGGTACATGTGCACAAGGTGCAGGTTTGTTACATATGTATACATGTGCCATGTTGGTGTGCTGCGCGCATTAACTTGTCATTTACATTAGGTATATCTCCTAACGCTATCTCTCCACCCTTCCCCCACCCCACTACAGGCCCCAGTGTGTGATGCTCCCCATCCTGTATCCAAGTGGAGAACAAAATATTTTTTAAACACTTTCAGTACTCAAACTTTTGGCCAGTACAGATAGGTTTGTTGGCAAATAAGTTCACTTACCAACTAAACATCAATTTTCTCTGTTCTATTATTCTTAGGCTGAATAATAAAACTTAAATAAACTTAAATACTTAATCATTTGGTTATATCTTCAAGTATTTTCTTCCAAGATTATCAGTTAAGTAGAACTAAGATGAAGAAACAATAAATTAGATGATTATTTTTAAGGGTATATTTTTAGTACATTGAGCATAAAAATCACAAACTGCTAGAAAATTTGTTTATCTTCTAGTTTCAAAATTACTTCAGGCAGCTGAGAAACTAAAGTCTTAAACAAGTAATACTACTTGTTTTTATAACTTTATATCTTTTTCTCATGTTTCCTGCTTTTTCTCTTTATGCTGTTCCCAGAAAAGAAAATATACTGAAGATAGCTGAATGCTGTTATTTAAAATAACAATAATAATGGCAAGAATAAAGAGAAATTAAACACAAAAGTCACCTGGTAAATCTGTCTTTATCCAGTTCATTCCCTGGGAAAGTAATTCCTAAAACAGTATATTTACAGGGTTGTTGTCCATCTTGAAACGATATTATCATAGATTGTTACCAAAGACATCTTACTGGTTTTCTTGCTATTCAAATTCTAGTGTACCTGAAACAGTTGCATATCAGGAGACCAATGTGACAGAAACCTTATCAATATAATTTGTCATAAAATTTAGCAGTCTCACTCTTGTCCTTCCTTATCTGTGTATTGATTACGATTGTAAACATTGTAGACTTTTCCCTTATTTTTATTGTGTTTAATTTATCTTCATGCTTTTTAGTCTTGGGAAGTACAATAAAAATGTTTTCTTCTCTAGAAATGTGTCCTGACCTTTTTCCAGGTGATCTTAAAATTCCAGCAGATAGCTGCATTCAAAGAGCGCCTGGCTATTAGAATGCTCCCTGGCATAATATCCACGCAGGCTGGGAGGAGACTTCTGAATCTCATTCCACTCTCAAAAGATGTTGAGTTAGCAGTTCTTGTTGGCTGCCTGCCACTCATTTTTCTCGGTGCTCAGGGCTTTGCATTTATGCTGAGCCCACTTTCTATTTTACATTTCAAGCCTTTATCTCTTCTTCCTTCACTGATTTTAATGGATGAACAAACCAGGTCACCTAAGATAAGCCACTGTCGCTCTCCACTCAATCTTCCCACTTTTTAAGAACTGTCCTAAAACTGAATTTCTGCTAAGAATTTCTGATTAGGACAGGGACACATGACCGTATTTTAGCAATGTTGTCCTGCATGAAGGAGAGAAATCAGGGATCTCAGTTTTAGCCACACTTAATACCTCTTTGACCATCAGGACATCTAACTTCTCCATGTCCCAGTTACTTAATTAGAAAGCAAGAATAACATTGCCTGTCTTGCTCATCTTCCCAAATCCTAGAAAGACTTAAATTATATACATGAACATACTCATAAACTATAAAACACAAGACAACAGAACAGAATTTACTTTTTCAACTTTCTGATCAGACGTGATGCAATACACTGCACTCTTTAAAGATTCAATACTATTTTGTGGTTTCAAAGAGGCTTTTTTTTTTTAATCTTTTTAAAGAATAAACTCAAACATATCCTGTTTTAAAACAAAAGAAAAAACAAAACAAAACAAAAGCGGGGAGCCTGGAAGTTAAACTAAACCCTGTTTTTGATTCTAATGACAAGAAAATTATTGAATTTTTAGCTGCTATCTCTAACTTTATTTTGTGTCTTTTATGTTTCTGTTTGTATTACTACCAGTGAAGAGCAGAAAATGTGACTGCTGTCAGAAAGACTCTAGTATCAAACTCTGTGGTGTCAGAGCTAATGACAGGATCTACTGACAAAGAATATTATGTTGGTGGCTATGTGAAATAACGAAGATTTCTCTTAGCTAAAGTTCACTCCTTGAAAAAGACAATGAAGGCTGGGTGCGGTGGCTCACGCCTGTAATCCCAGCACTTTGGGAGACCAAGGTGGCGGATGACCTGAGGTTGAGAGTTCGAGACCAGCCTGACCAACATGGAGAAGCCCCGTATCTACTAAAAATACAAAATAAGGCGTGGTAGCACATGCCTTTAATCCCAGCTACTCGGGAGGTTAAGGCAGAAGAATCAGTGGTTCAGAAGAATTGCTTGAACCCAGGAGGCGGAGGTTGCAGTGAACCAAGATAGCACCATTGTACTCCAGCCTGGGCAACAAGAGCGAAATTCCATCTCAAAAGAAAAAAAAGGAAAAGAAAAACAAGAAAAGATAGTGAAAATAATAATAAGTTAATTGATTCAATTCATGTAACTAGTCACCACCTGAATATATCACCATGAATTCCACTGATATACAAAATTTTGAATTTGTTTACTGTTTTTTATACCTTTATTAAGGTATAATTGACATATAATGAAATGCGAATAGTGAAAATGCAATTTGATAAAATGTTTCTTATATATACAGCTTAAAAAAGATAATATACTTAGAAGATATATCTTTTTTCCTGTATCCATCCATCTATTCATTTATTCGTATCTTCATTTATTTATTTACTATCTATTGAGCACTTCCCATGGATCAGGCACTGTTATGAGTACTAGATGGTAAGCAAAACAATGTTTCTACCTTGTTGCAGTCTGCTTTCTAGTAGGAAAAATGAGGCAGTGCTAAGATAAATAGCAGGAGCTAGAAAGGGAGTAGTGGCTACTATATTACATAGAGAAATCAGGAAAGTTCTTACAAATATAAAATCTGAGCAAAGAACTGGACGAAATGGAATAGTGAGCCATGTGACCTTTTGGTATTAGTGTAAACAGCAAAGGCAAAGGCCCTGAGGCAGGTTTGTGCTTGTAGTTTTTGGTAAACAACATAAGGCCAGTGAAGCTGGAGTGGGTGAGGAGGAGAGAGATAGTTGATGCAAGCAAGAGATCATGGGAAACCAGATCATAAAAGGGCTTTTTGAGCCTTTGGGAGAACTTTGTCTTTTGCTTTGAGAACAATGAAAAACTGAAAAGTGTTGAGCAGAAAGTGACACAGTGTTACTTATATTTTAACTCATTACTCAAGGCACTTAGTTGAGAATAGAAAGACTTAGAGAGGCTGCTGTTGCAAGGATCCCGGTAAGAGTTGATGGTGACACAAACTATGGTATTTACAATGCTGGAGGTGGTGAGGGTAGCCTCACTGGAGATATATTCAGATTAGTTTAGTTCATTATTTAGAAAATACTTTATTGGTTTCTGTAATCAAATCCATGTATATAAGACCTTACATATTTTATAGAGTGTGTTACCTCTATACAAATGGAAAATAACAGTTCTAGACCAATATAGCTGTTAATTTCTGTACAATGACAACTCAACGTGGTAAACTGGGATAATTTTTCCAAAGTTGACAGCACAGATAAAGTTTCTAAATATTCAAATTATATGTGTATGTGTGTGAGAGAGAATGTGTGTGTCTGTGAGCGTGTGTGTCTGAGTGAGTGTGTGTGTCTGAGTGTGTGTCTGGGTGTGTGTGTATCAGTGTGTGTGAGTGTGAGTGTGTCTGAGTGTGTGTGTGTGTGTGTGTGAGAGTGTGTGTGTGAGTGGGTGTGTGTGTGTCAATGTGTGTGTGAGTGTGCGTGTGTGAGTGTGAATATGAAAGGATCAATAGTATCAGCATGTTATGCATCAAATCATCTGAACAAAATTGTAGAGCTATCTATCCTGCCTTATTTTTAAAAAGGGGGGAAAAAGGTTAAAATGAAACCCCAGAAAATTGCAAAGTTCTATTACTGTTGTGAGACCTGGCATCATTTTTTCGATTAGCTTCTGGACAGTTATCTGGAAAGAAAACATTCTAGAATAACATTGAAAATACCTGTAAAATTTTTGAAGACAAATTTAATAGAATTTTTCAAACATGTTTCCCAACCTTTATTTTTTTTTTAATATAAACTTTACCCTAAGGTCTCACAATTTCTTGAAGTCATCATGTGAAAACTATAACATACTTAGCTCTTCACCACATATTCTTTATGTAGGAAGTTCAACCAAGCAGTTTGATCTAACTAAACGCAGTGTCAGTACCTCTTGAGCTCAAGGACTCACAGTCTAAATCCTCTTCCCTTCTCCTTCCTTTATAATTCCACTGAATATTATGTGCTCTGGAATTTTATCTGTCATGAAGAAAAATAATTCATACTTTGGTAATTTGGAAAATAATTATTTTGTGGTTATTCTCTCTTAAGCATTTACGAAATCGAAGCCCATAAGGATGTCACTTTATTTAGGGAAACATTAAATGTCTCTTAAGGGAATATCTTAGTGTAATGTATAAAGTACACAATGATAATTAATCTTGCCTACTTCTCTTTTTATATTTTTCTGCTCCCTTATCAGAAATTCAACGTTTATAAACCCATTTTTGTCTTGAGGATTTATCTATTTAAAAGTTACTTGTGTGGCTCACACCTGTAATCCCAGCACTTTGGGAGGCCGAGGCGGGCGGACCACGAGGTCAGTAGATCGAGACTATCTTGACTAACACAGTGAAATCCCATCTCTACTAAAAATACAAAAAACAAAATTAGTCCGGCATGGTGGCAGGTGCCTGTAGTTCCAGCTATTCGGGAGGCTGAGGCAGAAGAATGGCGTGAACCCAAGAGGCAGAGCTTGCAGTGAGCCAAGATCACACTACTATACTCCAGCCTGGGCAACAGAGCTAGACTCCATCTCAAAAAAATAAAAAAAATTACTTGATGAGCTATGTTCTGAAGGGAATTATGGAAGAGTGAGTATTATTGAAGTATTGAAAGAGGTTGCTAGGACACATTGCTGTCTCTCGAATGAGTAGGAACATATTTTGATAAAGATGATGAAAAAAAAATCCTTCACTGATTTGAACAAGGGTAAATATGTAGGCCAATTTATCATTAATTTATTAGTGACATAATCATCCTGAGCACAGTATGTTAGACCTTGAATGAAAGTATTTGCTTTTGATTTTGTCCCTCCAATAATAAATATATATTCTTTTCTACCTTGTGAAAAAATATATCAAGAGAAAAAAATAATAATGACATCAAGGAAAAATCAGAGGAGGCAAATATATTGATCTTATGCATCTCTTTTCAAGGATGTTGTCATAAGAATTTTTATTTTTTCAATGTGTGCATATTATTTTAGATTCCCAATGAAAAACCACAAGAAAACACAATTTCTTTCACAAAGAAACCCGGAATGGGTTTAGCCTTCCTCTTTCTGTGTGTGTGTGTGTGTGTGTGTGTGCGCGCGCGCATGTGTGTGTGTGAAACTTTTTAAAATTTTTCTTTGCTGCCATCCTAATACACTTTTAAAGGAATTTTATCAGTCTCTAAAATCATTTTAGGCCTTAGCAAAAGAAATATTAAAATGCAAAATTAGTTTTTAATCATTCTTGGTTATCAAAGACTTTGCTTTTCTTTTGTTTCCGTATTACAAAAGAGCCACTGTATTTATTTATTAGTTTATATTGTGAATTGCTATATTTGAAAACATTTGCTTTCTTCCCAAATCTATTTGGTGACAGCTAGTTTTATGAAAACACACCCTACCAACCAATCTTAAAGAAACAGGAAAATATCTGTGAATGTCACATTGAAATGTATTGTTCGAAACTACAGGATTGAACCACAAAACGTAGGCTCATGCCATCGTTTTCTATCTGACCTAAATACTGAGCCTATTATCAGGATGCTTTTGCATGCCATCCATGGACATTTCCCTGGTATTAGAGTTCCCCACCCCTCTGCACCGGCTAGACATGCCCGTCTAGACTGACTTTGTGATACTGGAACTCTGTATTCTTTTCCATCAAATGCCTTCTCAATTTTCCTTATTTTCATAGAATGTTCAGGTTGTAACTGCTCATGCATTAAACAGGGTGACACCCACAAAGACCCACTTTTAGACTACTTCATCTCTTTCCTGACTCTTTAGCAATCACAAATGTATCTGAAACATCAGTCATAACTTCGGGGAAAATGCTTCACAAAATTTGAGGTTCATTAGAAACTCTTCAAAGTTGTGAACTCTTTTGGAAAGCCTGCAAGATATTTCCATTTTAGTATTCAATAAACTCTCCAAACTGTACATGCTTCCACATATATTTTCCCTCTAATACCACATAAATACTGAATACAAATATGATGATTAATTTTTTTCACCAACTTGACTGAGCCACAGAGTGCCCAGATTGATCAAACATTATTTCTGGGTATGTCTGTGAGAATATTTCTCTCCAATATGGATGGGCCTCATCCAATCCTTTGCAGGCCTGAATAGAAAAGGCTGAGTAAGAAACTATTATTTCTCCTTGCCCGTCTTCAAGTGGGGACTGTGTTGTTTTTGTTGTTTTCCCTCTGCCTTCAGACTTGAACTTAGACTGAAACTTACCTGCTTGATCCTCCTGGTTCTCAGGGCTCAAACTTGGGCTCAAACTATATTATTGGCTCTCTTGCATCTCCAGCTTGCTGACTACAGATCTGGGACATCTCGGCCTCCAAAATCATGTGGGCCTGTACTTGATAGTCAGTCTCTCTCTCTCTACACACATACACACACACACTCTCTCTCACACACACTTGCATATATTTAAACTCCTGTTAGTTTTTCTTTTTATGGGAAGCCCAGACTAATACAACAAATACTCAAATTTCCTAAAATATGATTTGACTGTCACACTCACGATTTCAATTTTTGAACAGCTTTTCCAATAGTTCTTCGAGTAGCTCCTAAAAACAATAGCAGTGATTAATTCTTTTACTAATACACGATGACCTTAGATGGCTGGGAGGAAATCATCTTATGTTAAGGGCAAGGAGATATCAGGGAAGTTCTTTATCTAACTTTATGCTTTAATGGATTTTAACTCTGAAACACACTTTCCCCAAACTAATATTGAGATACATGCTGCTTTAAGAATAGTTTAATTTTACCGATTGGAATGGAAATGAACTAGCTTTTTAACTTTGCTGTCACTTGGCAAACATGAATGATTTGCCATGTGCTTTGTGAAAAATAGATTGACTTTTATCCAGTTTCCTAGATAATTGGGTCTCAAATAATTCAGACAAGTTTTTTTTTTTTTTTTTTTTTTTTTTTTTTTTTTACTTTTAAATTAAATCTCATTTGATTTGGCTAGTCCATATTTTTGAAGGGTCATTTATGTTATTACTCAGGCTAATTGATGTTCATGATGTCTATGAGTAAGAGGCAAGCTGCATCTTCCATTATAAATATTCTGATTACCCCAACTTCATATCCTTCATAAAATGTTTAACAGAGATTTAAGCTATCAGCTAATGCTTGAAAGAATGATAATTTTAAAAAGTAAAGAAAAAAAAGTAAATCAAATCTCATCTTTGCCATCAGTCTGTAAACCAAGCCTTAGATTGTTTTGCTTTTGTTTTTTGGTAAATCAAAAGTAATGTATAGATTTGCATCTTCATATATCAGCATTTGCATCACCAACGCCGACAAAAATGTAATGCAATACTCTATATATATCTTCATACTCCAAAAATATAGCTTATTTTTAAAATAAAAATGTATCTACATAGAACTGTTTATCATATTCTGTATAATTACAAGCCAAAAGACCAGTCAACAACAAAACAAAGCAAAAAAACATGCTCCACGTGTGTGATACATTTTGAAATACTTTTGAAACATGACGCGCCAAAAATGCGCTAAATAGCTAAGATTCCTAAGAGAGTATCTGTTATATCTTAAAATATTCATCAGCCTGTGTAGTAGTAACCCTACTGAATTACTCAGGAGGCTCTTGACCTTCTAAAGCTATGGAAGGCGACAATTAATACTATCTCAGTTTCTTGATTGGATAGGCTTATTCATGATTAGAAGATCTAGATAAAGCTGGTATGTAACTGTACTTTATGTGATCTGAGTAATATATAAAATTTGACATCAAGCTTCTCTCATGGTAAGACTAGTGAGCAAAATTATGATGAGAAATAAGATACATAATCTCAAAATATCTTCTCACAAACCACTTTTTATTAATAGTTGCATAGCAAAAAAAGGGAAACAATTTAGCACAGAAAGACAATGACTTACTCAAGTGATCAAAATTAATTAAATGTGTAATGAGATCATGTGCCTCCTGACAGGATGCACGAAAAAGACCAAAACATCACCACTCTGGTGTTTCTGCCCAAATGTGCACAACCTGAATATAATCCTAAGCAAACATCATGCTAACTGAGGGACAGTGTACAAAACTCCCCAGTACTTTTCAAAATTATCACGACCTTGAAAAACAAAGAGAAACCGAAAAACACTTCCAAAGTAAAGGAGATGAAGGAGATATGGTAACTAAATGCAACATATGATCCTTAATTGGTTCTGGAAGTAGAATATTTTTCTGTTACTATAAAGTACATTTCATAAAAAAAGAGAGAAAGATAAAGATAGAAGGAGGAGTTGATGGGTGCAGCACACCAACATGGCACATGTATACATATGTAACAAACCTGCACGTTATGCACATGTACCCTAGAACTTAAAGTATAATAAAAAAAAATAATGAAAGAGTGCAAATGTAATAACATTGTAACATTTGGAGAATCTAAGTGAAGATATATGGGAAACACTTGCATTATTTTGAGACCTTGGAAGTTCAAATTTATTTCAAAGTAAAAAGTGAAAAAAAGTATATAAAATATTTACATTGGAGTCCATTACACTTCTGCTGTGCACAAATTGTTTTTCCTTCTGTGTTATCACAAAAACATATTGCTAGTGATTCTCATTGGACTTCCAGGCTGGAAAGGATTTTTGACTTTATTTAGCCTATCCCTCCTCCACCTCATTATATTTTTATTCTTACAGAATAAAGATACCTAGACCTACATGGATAAAACTACTAGCTCATGTTCATTCAAATATTAAATGAAGGAGTCATAACAATATATATTATTCATTTTTCATGTTTTCTTTAACAGAGTTTGATCTTTATAAAGGTAATGTTAGAACTATTTATCTCTGTATTTACATTTCCCTAACATCTAACCTAAGATTTTACATAAAGCACACAAAATGATACCCCTGACCATTGTAATTTATGATAGTCCTTTTACTAGAATTCCATTTCTTCATTATTTCAGAAAATCAGTGGAGTATTTTCTCCATAGCAAACTCCATGCCAGGAATATTATTACTATGTCACATTCCTCTCCCTCGCCTTCTTAAGAAACTCGCCCTCAACTTGGAGAAGATAGTTCTGTGAACCAAGAGTTAAAATATGAGACAAGTAACATGGTAGGACCAAAAGATAAAAGAAATAGCTGAGACAATAATGAATACTCTGCTAATTTAGAGAATTAACACATTGGTTAGTATACTGACGTATGACTATATTGAAAACAAAGTTATGGTGGGACGCAGTGACTCATGCCTATAATCCCAACATGTTGGGAGGCTGAGGCTGGTGAATTGCCTGAGCTCAGGAGTTCAAGACCAGCCTGGGCAACATGGCCAAACCATGTCTCTACTAAAAAGTATCTCTCTCTCTCTCTCTCTCTCTCTCTCTCTCTATATATATATATATATATATATAAGCCAGCTGGGGTGGCACATGTCTGTGGTCCCAGCTACTCAGGAGGCTGAGGCAGGAGACTCGCTTGAGCCCGTGAGGTAGAGGTTGCTGTGAGCCAAGATTGCTCAACTGTCCTCCAACCTGAGTGACAGTGACAGAGTGAAATCCTATCTCAAAATAAAATGAAATAAAATTACATGAAGTCAACCTAAATGCCCATCAGTGATAGATTTGATAAAGGAAATGTAGTACATATGCACCATGGAATGCCATGCAGCCATGAAAAAGAACAAGATCATGTCCTTTGCAGGGACATGGATGAAGCTGGAGGCCATTATCCCCAGCAAATTAATGAAGAAACAGAAAACCAAATACCACATGTTTTCACTTTATAAGTGGGAGCTGACTGATGAGAACACATGGACATAGAGAGGGGAAACATGCACACTGGGGCCTACTGGAGGGCAGAGGATGGGAGGAGGGAGAGGATCAGGAAAAATAACTAATGGATACTAGGCATAGTACCTGGGTGATGAAATACGTGCAACAAACCCCCATGACACATGATGTAATCTTTACCTGTATAACACGCATTCTGTACATGTATCCCTGAACTTAAAATAAAAGTTAAATAAAATAAAATAAAGTTGAGCAATACATGTACTATTATGCTAGAGGATAGTTTCAGTAATCTCTGATGCTGGCTTGCAGACTGAGACTGGGAATTGGCATAGTTTTGTTGGTCTAGGACAGCATTTTAACACAACTTGATTTAGACTGAACCTCCTCTCCTCAGTCACAGCCCTCACCACTCCCTATTGCCTGTACTGGATGCTTCATTCATTTATAGGCTGGCACCTGAGGACAGTTGAATCTGTGAAGCCTAATGTAGTAGGATAAGAAAGACAAGCACATACATAACAATGAAAACCAATTTTAAAAGGATCAGAAGTAAATATTCTATACTTATTTATAAAGTATCTTTTAAATAAAAAGAAAGAGATTACTTTTATCTTGAGAGAAGTGAACACAGTATTTCCTCAAAGAGGTAGAATTATTTTCCCAGAACTTGAAAGACATTGATAAAGGTGGGTGTAGGTGTTGCTGAAAATAATGATAAAAGAAACCAGGAATAAACCTTAAAGATCTGTAATTTCCTCATTCTGGAATTTGTATGAGGCCATTAGAGTTTCTGTAAGATTTCTATGGAAAGGTTTCAGACTTTAAAATAAAATTCCTTGTATTATTCTAAATTTGATATTAAAATACAGCCATAGAATTTTATGACCTTAGTAAATTGCAGGTGAGTGAAAGAAAAGAAGAAAGAAAAAGAAAAAGAGAGAGAGAGAGAGAGAGGAGAGAGGAGGGAGGGAGGGAGAGAGGGAGGGAAGGAAGAAAAGAAGGAAGGAAGGAAAGAAGGAAGGAAGGAAGGAAGGAAGGAAGGAAGGAAGGAAGGAAGGAAGGAAGGAAGGAAGGTATTAAGATGCAGTCAATTAGGGAAGGAAGGAAGGAAGGAGAGAGAAAGGGACACATGGCATCACCACTGCCTGCAGATGCAATTACATTTAAATATCTTGGAAAAGCAGGAGCTCTAGATTCTTCTTGGAAGATCTCCATAGATAGGAATTCCATGCTCTTCTCTGCACTCACATTCCAGAGTTTAACAGGTCACTACCCACCTACTTACTCCCACTCATACAAATGTAGATATGGTTAACACACACTCACACATATACAACCAAACATACACCTCACAAATATTAACATATATGTCATTTTAGGCTCATTCGTATAAATATAACATTCATATAAATATAAAATGCCAATAAATTTACAGTTAAGTATACTAGAACCAGGGTTCTCAGGATTTCTCAGCTAGTTTTAGAAACCAAAGAGGCTACAATATAAAAATCACCTTAATATATCAGAAATACTACTGTTTAAAATTTTAGTAAAAATGACTATGGAACAATGAAACAATGCCAAGGAGAAAAAAATGTTTGTGAAATGTTATCTCTGGCCAAATATGTGTCACTGGGGATAACAAAAATAAGATAATGTTTTACATTCTCATTGTTCTTTCATCTTCATTCTGAGAGAGAAGACAAAATATTATGAAGACAGCAGAGGAAGGCATAATTGCTGTCATATTTTCTTTCTTACAACCATGGAAAAATAAACATTTCATAGCATTCCTTTATTGGCATGATTTTCTTTGCTGGTATTTTGGATCAGATCTATCATGGACAGGAATACCAGCTTTTAAAATCTATTTAAGACCAAAACTCAAAATTTTGTGAATACAATCCATTCATGTTTAGAAGAAATAGCCAAATATTCAGAGTCAACAGAGGAAAAGAAAAAAACATTCACTCATCGCTACTACTTTAATGTAAATGGAAACACACTTGTCTTATCCAGGGTTTCTATGTCAGAGGCCTCCATGCTCTGATACATTCATTAAATGAAAGACTTCACCTCTTTCTATTCAAAGCCTTACTTTCTTTGCCATCAGCAAAATGCAAAAATTATAACTCAAACTACAAGTAATCATTAAGTATCCCAATATCCTGCTCAAATTCTCCATTTTGGATTTGTTTTCAATACAGGCTTTGTCTGTTCAAACCCGTGGCATGTAACTAGGACATGTAATTGTTAAACTGGTCTTCATCATTTGCACCATCTGCACCTCCTGAATAATAAAACTATTACACAATTAAGAGGCAGTCAATTAGGGATGATTACTAATTACTCTAGACACCTATTAAAGTTGCTTCAGGGAGACCATTGACTCATTTTATGGATGCATTATGAATGCTTTTTTGTATCTCTCCGTGAGTACAAGTGAAATTGTGATTTTCAACAACTGCACAAATAATTCAAATTATAATATAAGATATCTTCTTTCAATATGTTCATTTACCTGGGTCCCACAAATATTATGAAACTGAATTTCCAGTTTACGATTATATGATAAACCAAATCAGAATCGGTGAATTTATTCTGAGTCATCTTCCTTTTGTCTTCTACCTTACCTCCCTCCCTTTTTCTCTACCTCTTTCTCTTCCTTTCTTCCTTCCTTTCCTTTCCACACATTTCCAGTACAACTCAAAGTTTAGAAAGTTAGCTATATAAGAATTCAGTTAATTGAAATCAAAAGGTCTAATCCTAACCTTTTCTCATTTCATTTTTCACTTTTTATGTTAAAATAAGTAAAACATGCATGTTGTAAAGTGTTCAAACAATACAGAAGTAACACTCTCTGGTTAAAGTGCTGTTAAGTTTTGGATGTATGCCTTTTCTAACCTTTTTAAAAGTTTTTTTACTTGATCAAATTAAATAACATTTATTAAAAACCTAAATTTCACTGGACTCTGATAAATACCAAAGATGGATGGGATTACCCTTGACCTCAGATGCCAATTACATAGTACAAGGAAATAGATTTATTTACACTATAATAAGTGTGTTTGCTAAAAAGTATACTGAAGAGTGGTGAATTAAATGGGTTTAAGTTTCAAAAATGATACTTTCATGACACTTTCGTACAGAAAGTAAACTGATTCTGTAAATATAAGAACATGACTTCTTCCCTGCAACCCCTCTTCTGTTAGACTGTATTAAAAATATATATAGTTTAGGTGTTATTTGAGAAATACAATAAAAAGTGTGCAAAATTAAAACACTGGACAACTGCTTTTTAGTATTTCATTTCTGATCTTCATTCTTGCCTAATTGTGTCCAGGACTGACAATTCATCAAAGGCATCATCCATCACCAACTCCTGATTCTAATCCCATGTTGCCACCTAGTTAAGGATCACCAAAGGATTGGCATAAATCAGGGATGAGAAAAGACTCAGGGTAGGGATAAGTTTTTGACTTGTGCCAACTAAAAGATTTTAAAGGACTCCCTATTCAATAAATGATGCTAGGATAACTGGCTAGCCATATGCAGAAGATTGAAGCCATACCTCTCCCTTTCACCATTTACAAAAATTAACTCAAGATGAACTAAATATTTAAATGCAAGACTTCAAACTATAAAAATCTGGAAGACAACCTAAGAAATACTCTTCTTGATACTGGCTTTGTCAAAGAAATTTTGGCTAAGTCCACAAAAGTAGTTGCAACAGAAACAAAAATAGACAAATGGGATCTAATTAAACTGAGAATTTATTTCATAGCAAAAGAAACTATCAACAGAGCAAACAGACAACCTACGGAATAGAAGAAGATAATTGCAAACTAAGCATTCAACAAAGACCTAATATCCAAAATATATAGGGGCCTTATACAAATCCACAGTCAAAAAACAGATAACCCCATTCAAAAATGGTCAAAGGACATGAATGGACACTTCTCAAAAGAAGATATCTAAGTGGCCAACAAACATATGAAAAAATGATGAACATCACTAATCATCAGAGAAATGCAAATCAAAACCACAGAGAGATGCTGTCTCACCCCAGTGAGAATGGCTATTATTAAAAAGTCAAAAAATAGCAGATGCAGGCAAGGCTACAGAGAAAAGGGAACATGTACTCTGTTGGAGAGGATGTAAATTAGTTCAGCCACTGTGGAAAGGAGTTTGGAGATTTCTCAAATAACTTAAAACAGAGGTACCATTCAGTCTATCAATCCCATTACTCAGTATATACTCAAAAGAAAAGAAATAATTCTATCAAAAATACACAAGCACTTTAATATTTGTCATTGTGCTATTCACAATAGCAAAGAAATAGAATCAATTGACGTGCCCATCAATGGTAGATTGGATAAAGAAAATGTAGTACAATGCAACATGGAATACTACACAGCCATAAAAAATAATGAAATCATGTCCTTTGCAGCAACATGGATGGAGCTGGAGCCATAATCCTAAGCAAATGAGTGCAGGAACAGAAAACCAAATATCACATGTTCTCACTTATAAGTGAGAGCTAAGCATTGGGCACACATAGTCATAAATATGAGAACAATGAAATTGTTGACCACTAAAGGGTTGTGGGAGTGGGAACGGCATAAAAACTACCTATTAGGCACTACGCTTACTTTCAGGGTGACAGGATCTGTACTGTAAACTTCACCATCACTCAATATTCCCATGTAACAAATCTCCATATCTGTCTGTATCTAAAATAAATTTGAAATAAGAATAATAAAGGCTTTTTTTAGTCTATATCAAAATATCTTAGATGAAACTGTCTACATCCAAATGGCCACTAAAAATGATTGAAATGTCATGTACACAGTAACTTTGTTTATACAGTATCAGTCAATGAATAAACAAAGATCGCTCTTGTATCAAATGTTTTACTAATCATTACAACCACAGAGACATTTATATTGGATAGCTCAAAAAATTACAGAGATGGAAGTACCATAATTCTTAAAACACAGCACAAAATGACCTTAACAAAACATGGCTTAAGTCTATGAAGTTTACATGAGAATGAGGAAGAAACAGATGATAAAAATGAAGGGGAGAGAAAGACAAAGATCTCATTCTTAAAATTCGCATTTAAAATCTCCCCAATTCTAAAAGGTTTTGGTAGGTTACTAAGTATGGGATAAAGGGCTATTCCTCACCTTACCCATCCCTTTCTCTCTCCTTTACCCTGGGGCTCAGAGCCCTTATGCTATCAAGATTTGCATATACAATGGAACTAATAAGTTTCCTAGGGCTGCCTTAATAAATTTCTGCAAAACGGGTAGCTAAAATAACAGGAATTTTTGGTCTTACGGTTGTGGAAGCTAGAAGTCCTAACTCAAGGTGTTGGCAGGACTCTGCTCTGGTTGGTCGCTTGAGGGGAGAATCTGTTCAATTCCTTTCTCTTAGCCTCTGGTATGGGCAGTGGTAATTTTTCATTCCTTGCTTTGTGGGTACATCACTCCAATCTCTTCTATTGTCACATGCCTTCACCTGTATGTCTCTTCTCTTCTTCTTCTTCTTCTTCTTCTTCTTCTTCTTCTTCTTCTTCTTCTTCTTCTTCTTCTTCTTCTTCTTCTTCTTCTTCTTCTTCTTCTTCTTCTTCTTCTTCCTCTTCTTCTTTTTTGTTTTTTGTTGTTGTTGTTGTTGTTGTTGTTGTGTTTTGTTTTGTTTTGGAGACCGAATCTCGCTCTGTCGCCAAGGCTGGAGAGCAATGGTGCTATCTCGGCTCACTACAACCTCTACCTCCCGGGTTCAAGCAATTCTCCCGCCTCAGCCCCTCCAGTAGCTGGGATCACAGGCGCACACCACCAGGCCCAGCGAATTTTTGTATTTTTAGTAGACACGGGGTTTCTCCATGTTGGCCAGGATGGTCTCAATCTCCTGACCTTATGATCCCCCTGCCTCGGACTCCGAAAGTGCTAGATTACAGGTGTGAGCCACCGCTCCTGGCCTCTTCTCATCTTCTTAAGAGGGCATCAGTCAGATTAGATTAAGGGCCAACCTCTCACAGTTAGACCTCATCTTAATTAATTACATCAGTAATTAACCTACTTTCAAATACGTCCCATTTTGAGGTTCCAGGAAGACATGAATTTGTGGGTGGCAAGGGGGAACATTATGCCGCCCATACACGGACTCACTTTTGCTCAACACGAACTAATATAGCTCCGAAAATCTTTGTTAACTCACGGGCATTTGCTTTTCAATACTAATCTCTCACAGCAGAATAAACACGAGTAGTAGAATAAAATACTTTTTTCTACCTGTTAAAATGCTTTGAAGTATCAATAGTTAGAGAATTATCTTATGGTAGAAAGGAAAGGACAGAAGGGCTGCCTTAGGTCCTTGAAATCATACCATTTATGCTCAAATCCTCTCTATCTAATTGTTCATTGTTAAGAAGAGTGTGTATATGTCCCCAGGCCACACTCTTAATCAAATAACATAGAGAGCAGCCACATCAGAGAATTCACAATGGCCTGCGGAATAATTGCTTGACCCCATGGCTAGATGGTCTGTAAGCAGACTTGCAAATTGGCAAGCAGAGCTTAAGTGTCAAAAACGGATAGTGGTTTCACAGTAAATTATATCGGATCACAGAGGGTAGTGCCATCATCAATTGTGACTTACACTGCTTCTCTGGCAGCAAGAAGAGAATATAAGCATGACCCTTATGTCTTGCACAAAAGTGTCAGTCGGGAAACAAAGCCTCCATTTTCAGGGCACGACCACATGGGGTTGCATTTCAAAGACAAGCATAGGGATCGTTAAGCCCATGGAGGATGAGTGATGGACTAAGATCTACCTACCTCTGGGGACCCAGAATCCAAAAAAAATAATAATAATAATCTTGGCTTCTAGTACCTAGTTGTCAGTTTCTAGTCAGCACTCTTGCAACACTAGGAAAGAAAGAAAAAAGCTACATAAAGCTCACCATTTATAAACTGGTCCTTGCAGTTTTCAAACTAAATGAAGAAAAATGTAAAATTGAAAGAAGAAAACATAGTAGGATTGGTGCAGGGGTTTGGGACACAGTGAGTTAGTTTTGGCAGAAAGATTGCTTCAGAACTCAGGTGACAGTGACTGCTAACAAATGCTTTGAGATTCTTGTTAAATAAATGCTTGTTTGCTGGGTATGTTTGAAGTTGGAACTGAAAAGTGCTCCAGTTGGCTGGATGTTTAACAAGCCTCTCTTTGGGAGTTCAGCATCTGTCAGGTGAATCAGAACAAGGGTTCTACTTAGATGAAGCAGGAGAAAAATTATATCTAATGAGCTGCTAACAACAAGTGTTTATTGAGTTCTCCGAGGCATGTTCAAATCAGGCACAAGTTAAAAGGCTAATGTGAGCTTTTGATGATCTGCGAAAACCTCACAGAAAAAAAAACTAGATGGAAATTTTTATTAACAAAAATATTTGTTGAAAGTATATTACAAGATTGGTAGTCTACCAAGTGCTTTGCTGACACTCTTTAATCTTCACAACTATGTTAGACTGAACATTTTTTGTTCCATTTTACAGATAAAGATACAGGTTGTGTGTAATACAGTAATTTGCCCGTAGGTATATCACAAGTATATTGCAGAGTTGGAATTAGTAAAGGATCAAGTTCAGTATTTTTTTTGTGTGTGTATGCTTAACGTATACTAATGTCCTCCCACTTGCCCCAGAAAATGATGCAGCTAACAAAAAGAGTTAAGAAAGTATTCAATCCTGCCTCTCCCATTCTACAAATAAGAACATTTAAAACCTAGGAGTTAAGTGATGGTACAAAAGTCACATGGCACAGAGGACTGAAAATATATTTGTGTGTGTGTGTGTGTGTGTGTTTGTGTATATTTATGTATTGTGACTCCATCAGAGGAACCATATTTCTTTTGTTTTTGTAACACTACTTAATATGGGACCTACGTAGAGATTTAAATGTTTTCATTAGAACCAGATTGAACCATTATGGATATAGCCAGTTCATAAATTTAGAACTAGTAACAAAAATACACTCAGTCATTTTAAGCCATGCTAATATAGACCAACAATCCTTTCTCATCTCATACTTGGCTACATGATATATGATGGTTGCCTTATTGAACATTATCCCTCAATGGCTTTCAAAACATTACCACTATTTTGGATCTCAGATGCAAAGAGTTGATCTAATCTCACTCCTCTGTTTGTTGCCATTGGTCATCTCTAACTATATAAAGACAATTTTCCCCTTATCATCTCAACTTTTCTCTTTCTCTCCTCTGTAATAAGTACACACTAACTTGTTTTAAATGGGTTATTTAATATTGCTGCATAATGTGAAATGCTTTATATTTATGTTTTTAATAGATACAAATAATGCTGTAATACAAAATTTCTAATTTTATCACTCAACATTTAATTACAAGAAATGTCAAATGTATATCAAAGTTGTACAAAGTGTACTGTGAGTATCCATATACCCATTACCCAGATTCAACCATTAATGTTTATTATCCATCTACTCTTCTCTCCATCCATTAATCTATCATATTGGGGTCATTTCAAAGCACATTGCAGATATCAGCACACTTCTGTCTATTTATATTATATGCTTATCATTACCTAGAGTCTAGTATTTGTTTGCAGTATTTAACATAAAACTTTAAAAATAATGGGCAAAATTCTTAATTGTACATTTGCTGAGTTTTGGCAAGTGTATATACCTGTTTAACTGAAAAACCATATCAAGATGTAGAACATTAGTTTACCTTAAAAAGCTCTCCCATCTTTCTTCCCAAATATTGCCATCCCGTTTCTGCTAAAGACAATATTTGTTTCTGATTTGTTATACTTTAGATGAGCTTTCCTATTCTAGAATTCTAAATAACAGATTCTTACAATATGTGCTCTTTCAGGTGAGATATCTTTCTCATAGCATCTTGTAGCATAGTTGGAATTTTTGTGACTGCTCCAAGGTTGCTTGAGGTTTTGACCATTGTTTTTGATCTGGTGTCATATTGGATAAGTTCTACAAATCTATCTTCACATTCACAAATTCTCCATTCTATTATACTACTATCCAGTGAACTTTTAAATTTCTGATACTGTTTTCAGTTCCAGAAATTTTCTTTTCTTGTTTTTAATAGTTTGTATTTATCTGCCACATTTTTTCTTTTTAATAAATTTAAGTACGTTGTACATTGTAGCTTAATTGAGTATAGTAATTATATGTGCTTTAAAATTCTAATTCAAAATCTGGAGGCACTGAAATATTTATTTTGGTTGATTGTTTTCTCTCTTGAGAATAAGCCACATTTTCCTAATTACTAATTTGAGTAATTTGGATTGTGTCCTGGACATTAGGAATGTTTTTTCGTCTCATCTCCAACATCTAACCTAGTTCTCTGAATAAATTTTTGATACACTATGTTTGTACATAATTATGGGGTAGATAGGAAACTTGTTACAGGCATAGAATGTGTCCTCATCAAGTCAGGGTATTTAGGGTACCCACCGCCAGAGTATTTACCATTTCTATGTTTTGGGAAAATTTCAAGTACTCACTTCTCTAAATATTTTGAAAAATGAAATACATTGTTTTTAACTATAAATCCCCCTTATTCTGTAATATGGTTTGGCTGTGTCCCCACCCAAATCTTATCTTGAATTGTAGCCCCCATAATTCCAACATGTTGTGGGAGGGACTTGGTGAGGGATAGTTGAATCATGAGGGTAGTTTCCCCACACTGTTCTCATAGTAGTGAATAAGTCTGATGAGATCTGATGATTTTATAAGGGTTTTTTCTCCTTTCACGTGACTCTCATTCTCTCTCATCTGCCCCCATGTAAGACGTGACTTTCACGTTCCACCATGATTGTAAGACCTCCCCAGCCACGTGGAACTCTTGAGTCCATTAAACCTATTTTTCTTTATAAATTACCTAGTCTCTGTCTTTATCAGCAGCGTGAAAACGGACTAATACACTCTGCTATCAAACATTATAACTCATTCCTTCTACCTAACTGTAGGTTTTTGTTTCCATTAACCAATCTCTATTCACCCATCTTCCCCGCTTCACCCACCCCCACCCACATATCCCTCTCCAGTCTCTGGTATCTGTTATACTACTGTCTACCCCCATGTCATCAACTTTTTTAGCTCCCATATATGAATTACATGTTCTCTGAAGACTTTTGATGTTTTTATTTTAGAAGGAAAATAACCTGGTTGGACTCAGACTGAAAGTCTATGTCTTGAGCAGCAGGACAAACAGAGTTCAGCTCTTTTTATCTCCAACTGAGCTGTTGGCAGTAAGCTGTACCCCAGGCATGTGTCAGGGGTCAGTCATAGAAGTGGTCACAGTTTATACACGGATTATCCACGTCTCTGGCTCTCTATTTTCCTAGGTTCCCTCCTCACTTTCTAGCATCTGTGGGCTACCCCACATTCTATCCTCTGGTTCTTCAGGTCAGAAAGACTACAAGTTTTCTATCATAGTTTCAATCACCCTCTGACTAAATTTTGGCCTGCCTTCATATTAAAAATCATAGAACAGAAAACTCATTCTGCACTAGTTCTTTCTTCCAAATTTGAACTCTCCTTCCCACTCTCCATGCTTTTGTTTACTCTCAAAGAGCTTTTCCTCTTTGCTTATTGTTCATGGTTTATAGTTGTTATCTTTGTGAGGGTCAGCCATACCAGAAATGGCAAAAGTTTACTTTGTATATTCACTTTACTGTATGTGCAAATAGTTTGTTGCTTCAGACTGTTGTTTAGCACTGCATATGGATTTATATTTTACTAATTTTTCCCATAGCAAATCTTTAATACCCATAATTATGTTCATTTTCTGCTATAATTTACTGACTTTGTGAATATTTTAAACTTTTCTATAAACCAAAAACAAAACAAAGAATCCTATAAATTTTATCTGCTATACCCTATAAACCAAACTGGCCACAATACCCTAATATTGTGTAAAGTTTCATTTCTTATTATGGATTTTCTTTTCTTCTCTCTCCCTCCTTTCTCTCTCTGCCTCCCTCCCTCCCCCACTCCCTCCCTCCCTCCTTCCCTCCCTCCCTCCCTCCCTCCCTTCCTTCCTTCCTTCCTTCCTTCCTTCCTTCCTTCCTTCCTTCCTTCCTTCCTTCCTTCCTTCCTTCCCTCCTTCCTTCCCTCCTTCCTCCCTCTTTCTCTCCCTCCCTCCCTTCTTTCCTCCCTGTATTAGTCCATTTTCACACTGCTGATAAAGACATACCTGAGACTGGGAAATTTACAACAGAAAGAGGTTTAACTGGACTCACAGTTCCATGTGGCTAGGGGAGGCCTCACAATCATGGTCAAAGGCTAGGAGAAGCAAGTCACATCTTACGTGGATGATGATAGGCAAAGAGAGCTTGTGCAGGGCAACTCCCTCTTATAATACCATCAGAGCTCATGAGACTTACTCACTATCATGAGAACAGCATGGGAAAGACCCGCTCCCATAATATAGTCATCTCCCATTGGGTCCCTTCCACAACACATGGGATTTATGGGAACTACAAAATGAGATTTGGCTGAGGACACAGAACCAAACTATATCATGCTGCCTCTGGACCCTCCCCAATCTCATATCGTCACATTTCAAAACCAATCATCCCTTCCTAATCGTCCCCCAAAGTCTCAACTGATTTCAGCATTAACCCAAAAGTCCAAGTTCAAAGTGTCATTTGAGATAAAGCAAGTCCCTTCCGCCTAGGAGCCTGTAAAATCAAAAGCAAGTTAGTTACTTCCCAGATACACCGGGAGTATAGGCATTGGGTAAATACAACCATTCCAAATGGGAGAAATTGACCAAAACAAAGGGGCTAAGGCCCCATGCAAGTCCAAATTCCAGCAGGGTAGTAAAATCTTAAAGTTCCAGAAAGATCTCCTTTGACTCCATGTCTTGTGTCTGGATCACACTGATGAAAGAGGTAAGTTCCCATGTTCTTGGGCAGTTCTGGTCCTGTGGCTTTGCAGTTTACAGCCTCCCTCCCAGCTGCTTTCATGGGCTGGCATTGAGTGTCTGCAGCTTTTCCTGGTGCATGGTGCAAGCTGCCAGTGGATCTACCATTCTGGAGTCTGGAGGATGGTGGCCCTCTTCTCACAGCTTCACTAGGAAGTGCCTCAGTAGGGACCCTGTTTGGGGACTCCAGCCCAACATTTCCTTTCCACACTGTCCTAGCAGAAGTTCTCCATGAGGGCCCCACCCCTGCAGCAAACTTTTACCTTGGCCTCTAGGCATTTCTATAAATCTTCTAAAATCCAGGCAGAGGTTCCCAAACCTCAATTTAGTTCTGTGTACCGCAGGTTCAACACCATGTGGAAACTGCCAAGGCTCGAGGCTTGCACCCTCTGAAGCCACAAACTGAGCTGTACCTTGGACCCTTTTAGTCACAGCTGGAGCAACTGGGACACAGGGCACCAAGTCCCTAGGCTGCACACAGTGCAGAGACCTGGGCCTGGTTCATGAAACCAATTTTTCCTCCTAGGCCTCTGGGCCTGTGATGGAAGGTGCTGCCATGAAGACCTCTGACGTGCCCAGGAGACATTTTCCCCATTGTCTTTGGGATTAATATTCGGCTCCTCATTACTTACACAAATTTCTGCAGCCAGTTTTAATTTCTCCTCAGAAAATGGAATTTTCTTTTCTATGGCATTGTCAAGCTGCAAATTTTCCAAACTTTTATGATCTGTTTCCCTTTTGAAACTGAGTGCCTTTAACAGCTCCCAAGTCACCTCTTGTATGCTTTACTGATTAAAAATTTCTTCCACTAGATACCCTAAATCATCTCTCTCAAGTCCAAGTTCCACAAATCTCTAGGGCAGGGGCCAAATGATGCCAGTCTCTTTGCTTAAACACAACAAGAGTCACGTTTACTCCAGTTCCTACCAAGTTTCTCATCTCCACCTGAGACCACCTCAGCCTGAACCTTATTGTTCATACCACTATCAGCATTTTTGTCAAAGCCATTCAACAAGTCTCTAGGAAGTTCCAAACTTTCCCACATTTTTCTTTCTTCTTATGAGTCCTCCAAACTGTTCCAACCTCTTCCTATTACCCAGTTCCAAAGTCCCTTCCACATTTTCAGGTATGTTTTCAGCAGTGCCCCACTCTGCTGGTACCAATCCACTGTATTAGTCCATTTTCATGCTGCTGATAAAGACATACCTGAGACTAGGCAATTCACAAAAGAAAGAGGCTTAACTGGACTCACAATTCCACATGGCTGGGGAGGCCTCACAATCATGGCAGATGGCAAGGATGAGCAAGCCACATCTTATGTGGATGGCAGCAGGCAAAGTGAGCTTGTGCAGGGAAACTCCCCCTTATAATAATGTCAGATCTCTTGAAACTTATTTGCTGCCACGAGAACGATGCGGGAAAGACCCACTCCCATAATTTGAGCTCCTTGTAAATTATGGATTTTAGTCCTTTGTCAGATACATATTTTGTGAAGATTTTCTCCCACTCTGTGGGTTGTCTGTTTACTCTGTTTACAGTTTAATTCAGTTTTAGTTTAGTTAAGTTCCATCTATTCATCTTCATTTTTGTTGTATTTGCTTTTAGGTTCTTGGTCATAAAGTTTTGGCCTAAGCCAATGTCTAAAAGAATTTTTCTGATGTTATCTTCTAGAATTTTTATGGTTTCAGGTCTTAGATTTATGTCTTTGGTCCACCTTGAGTTGATTTTTTATAAGGTGAGAGGTGAGAATCCAGTTTAATTCTTTTGCATGTGGCCTGCCAATTATCCCAGAACCATTTGTTGAATAGGGTGCCCTTTCCCCACTTTATGTTTTTGTTTGCTTTGTCAAAGATCAGTTGGCTGTAAGTATTTGCCTTTATGTCCTGGTTCTCTATTGTGTTCCATTGGTCTATGTGCCTATTTTTATACCAGCGCCACACTGCTTTGTTGACTATGGCCTTATAGTATAGTTTGAAATCAGGTAGTGTGATGCCTCCAGATATGTTCTTTTTGCTTTGTCTTGCTTTGGCTCTGCAGGCTCTTTTTTGGTTCCATATGAATTCCGTAATTCTTTTATTCTAATTCTGTGAATAATGATGATGATATTTTGATGGGAATTGCATTGAGTTTGTAGATTTCTTTTGGCAGTATGGTCATTTTCACAATATTGATTGTACCCATCCATGAGCATGGGATGTGTTTCCATTTGTTTGTGTCATCTATGATTTCTTTCAGCAGTGTTTTGTAGTTTTACTTGTAGAGGTCTTTCAAATCCTTGGTTAGGTATATTCCTAAGTTTTTGTTTTGTTTTGTTTTGTTTTTGTAGTTGTTGTTGTTGTTTTTTGCAGCTATAGAAAAAGGGGTTAATTTTTTGATTGATTCTCAGCTTGGTGGTTGTTGGTGTATAGTAGTGCTTCTGACTTGTGTACATTGAGTTTTCATCCTGAAACTTTACTGAATTAATTTATCAGACCTAGTAGCTTTTTGGCTGAGTCTCTAGGGATTTCTAGGCACATTGCTATATGTGCAAATAGTGTGTTGCTTTGTGTTTTTTAGTACTGCATATGGGTTAATATTTTACTCATTTTTCCCATAGCAAATCTTTAATACCCATAACTGTGTTATTTTCCCCATAATTTATTGATTTTGTGAATATTTTAAACATTTTTATAAAACAAAAACAAAAAATCCTTTTTTTTCTCTCTGATATATCCTGCAAACAAAACTGACCATGTTAATATTGTGAATTTATTTATACAATCCCTAGTGTGAGTTTGGTTATCTGCTTTCATCAACAGAACAGAGGGGCACATCTCTGGTTCTGTTTTTTGTGGATGCTGGTAGATTTAAAGGAGGTCATGATTTCAGAGCAGCAAGCAGAATTTCCACAACTTGCCCTTATTAGTCTGTTTTGCATTACTATAAAGGGATACTTGAGGCTGGGTAATTTATAAAGAAAATAAGTTGATTTAGCTCACAGGTATGCAGGATGTGCAAGAAGCATGGCACCAGCACCTGCTTTTCTAGTGGAAGCTTGTTGGAAGGTAAAGGGTAGCAGGTATCACATGGTGAAGAGGAAGGAAGCAAGAGGGAAAGGGGAGGAACAGCCAAATTTTATGGGAACAAACAGAGAACTCAGTCATTACTGGGAGAACGGCACTGTATTAGTCCATTTTCACACTGCTGATAAAAACATACCCGAGATTGGAAAATTTACAAAAGAAAGAGGTTTAATGGACTCACAGTTCCATGTGGCTGGGGAGGCCTCACAATCATGGTGGAATGTGAAAGGCACATCTCACATGATGGAAGACAAGAGAAGAGAATTAAAGTCAAATGAAAAGAGTTTCCCCTATAAAACCATCAGATCTCATGAAACTTGTTCACTACCATGAGAACAGTATGTGGGAAACCTCCCCCGTGATTCAATTGTCTCCCTCTAGGTCCCTCCCACCACATAAGGGAATTATGGAAGCTACAATTCAAGATGAGATTTGTGTGGGAACATAGCTAAACCTTACGAAGCATCAAACCCGTTTTGCAAGATATGCCTCCATTATCCAGATACCTCTTACCAGGCCCCCCATATAATATTGGCGATCACATTTCAACATGATATTTGGAGGGGAGAAATATACAAACTATATCACTACTTTTAGCAACTTTGTTGTGCTGTGCTCTCAATAGTTTGTCAGAACCCTTCTGCAAAACCTTCCCTATTAATTCCTCTGTAGTTGCTCCCATCTGAGTTCAGTCCTTCCTTTACTGAAGCTAACAATTAGACTTCATCTGTCAATACCCTTGTCATCCTGTCCAGGTGTCTGTGCTCTTTTTTGGATGCACTCTTGACCCCAAAGATATTAGGCTAGTTCTGCTGACTTTCTTCACTTAAAGTGGTAAAGGGGAGGGAGTGATATATCCCGGACTATGTGGCAGAGAGCAGAATACAAGCCAATGCTCTCTCTTTTAGTCATCACCTAGCTGTCATAGATGACCTCTTTGGCACTTGGTTGTTGAACCCTTAAAACACAAAGTCAAGACTTCCTTCCTGCTGAGAAGTGGGCAATGATGAGCAACTTATTGTCCCTTGCACTGTAGCGTAAGTGTGGCCTTGGGCCTGAGACATTTTCTTTCTTGTTTCTGTTTTTGTTTTTGTTTTTGAGAAGGAATTTTGCTCCTGTTGCCCAGGCTGGAGAGTGCAATGGCGCAATCTTGGCTCACCACCACCTCTGCCTCCTGGATTCAAGCGATTCTCCTCCCTCAGCCTTCTGAGTAACTGGGACTACAGGCACGCGCCACCACGCCCAGCTAATTTTGTATTTTTAGTAGTGACGGGGTTTCTCCATGTTAGTCAGGCTAGTCTTGAACTCCCGACCTCAGGTGATCCACCCGCCTCGGCCTCCCAAAGTGCTATGATTACAGGTGCGAGCCACCTTGCCGGGCCTGAGACATTTTCTTATAAAGAAATGACGAGTCCTCATAGACTGTGCTCTGCATGTGACCTTGTTTGGAAAGACCTTTCTTTGTCTGGATGTGTACTCCTTTGTATTGCTGATGCGTGTATGTCATATGACACATGGCCATCCTCACTGCTATATCTATTCTTGGCAGAGAGACAACTAGGTTCTTCACTTGCAGCACAAGAGGGGTGCATGCAGAACATGTCCCTGCAATGGCAATGAGCCAAGACCTGCTGGCCATGAACTGGAGGTCACTACTGAAGATCTTTCTCTATGTTTTCTCTATTGATTCACCCAGTGCTTGTGTGAGTTGCGTCTTTCTTGGAAACCCCAACACTTGCAAATCATGCAGTGGATGGCATATTAGAACTGATCCTCTAGAGGGTAGGCAAAATGTGTCACTTGCCTGCTATTTCCCTTACCCCGCATATTTCTCAGAGATTTCTCAGTCCACACCTTACCTTTCAACATCTAAGGCACCTCCAAAATTGGGTTGGGGAGCATCACACTAGCCCATTATTAATTTACATCTAGTTGGAAAATGGTTATTATAATAAAAGTGTTTTATTTCTTTTTACCATTTGAAATTACTGTTACAAAGATTTTGTCAGTTTTATCACGAATTATGGGTAATTTCTGTCATTTAAAAGGCATTACAAATTTTACTCCTACTGGCAGAATAATATCCAAGTGGACAAATATACCATAACTAATTTAACTATTTATATAGTTTTGGAATTTGAACCCTTTGACTTTTTTTTTCTTTTTACTTTTATAGCTGATGTTGTGATGAGCATTTTTATCAAAATGTACTAGTTTGCTGTGCCCACTGTTATGAATTACCACACACTTGCTAACTCAAAACAGCATAAATTTATTATTTTACACTTCTGGGGGCCAGATGTCCAAAATCTGTATCAGTGAGCTGAAGTCAACGGGCAAGCAGGGCACCACTGCCTCCGGAGGCTCTAGGAGAAGACTTGTCCATAACCTCTTCAACATCTGGTGGGCACTGTCATTCCTTGCTTTTTGCCACATCACTGCAGTCTTCAATGCCAACATTTTTTAATCTCTCTCTGTTCTACCTCCACATCACCTTCGCCTCTATTCTTGTGTGTTTGTGCTGAATCGTTCATTGCCTTGCTCTTATAAAGAATACGCTTGAGAGAGCAAGTAGGACTCAGCAGATAATTCAGGTTAATATCCAAACCTCAAGATCCTTGACTTCACATTTGCAAAGTCTCTGCCGCATAAGGTAACATTTAAAAGTTCCAGCAATTGGGATATCTTTGGAGGTGGTTATTCTGTCCACTGCACTGCCCTTACAGTTTTACTCGTTATTTTTTTCTCAGAATTAGCAAAACCAGATTGATGGGGGCTAAAACTTTAAGGCACCAATATACATTGCTATCATGTTTTCCAAAGTCATAATTCTTACGTACATCCAGCACAGCAATGTAGAAAGACACTCTTTTTATTGTCTGCACTTTGATTTTTATAGGTGAGAAATTGGTATAGATTTTATCTTTTTCATTGTTAATAATGAGGACTGGTTTTCTGTGTGCTTGCTTATTAATTATCTGCTTTTTAAACATTATATCTTTTGTCAACTCTCTTTCTCAGTATATTGTACAGTTTTTTAATTGGAAATTTATTAAAATAATGTTCTAATTTTTGCGTACACTGATCCAGGCTTTTGTCAAAGGCTAGAAATACCTCTTATCTTCAGAGATCAGAGGCATTGTATGTCAATACTATTGGGTTCAGTTGTTTCTTCAATTATATTTTAAATGGACGAGAATGTGCCCAACATGAGATGAACTAAGTACTATCTTCATTCACAAATCTGACCTTATGCAAACAGAAAGAGGCACTAGAGGTCTCTGTCTTTCTGCACACATTGTGAAAAGGCCACATAAGGACACAGTAAAAAGGCAGCTGCCTACAAGTCAGGAAGAGAGGCCTCACCAGAAACCAATACTGCTGGTGGCAACTTGTTCTTGGACTTCAAGCCTGCAAAACTGTGAAAACATAAGCTTCTGTTATTTAAGCTACACAGTCATTGGTATGTAGTTATGGCAGCCTGAGCAGACTAATACAATGTATATGTTCCAAATAGAACTGTACTTAAATGTATCTTCTGCCTATTAGGACCTCACAGTTCAGTTGGGGGTGTGGAATGCAAACACGTTAGCCACTTAATAACATATGAAACGTGATCTGTTTTCTTCTGTTTTTGTATCCATGTGTCCTATTTACCCATGGTGTCTGTATCTAAGTATATGTTTGTGTGCTTCTTTGCATTTTCTAATCAACTATTTTGAACCAAGCAGTTGTCCATTCCATTATTCCTGAGACTTGCCTTAAATAAAGAAGACATTTTTGAATTTGAAAAAGAAAGAAGAAAGTTAGTTTATTTTGATAAGTTTAAAAAATATGTTCCTAGGATATATGAGCCCAATATTATTGCAGAAAAAAATATCTACAACTGTAACATTTTGCTTACCTTAAGTATTTCCCTAATGTTTCTCACTGTGTGATAAAAGGCATTTGACTCAGAAGTCAATTCTTTTAACTATCTTTTTCCTCACTTCTTTAATAATGTCTGTTTTCTCATTTCATACAGTAGTGTTATTGGATTCGTAGCAGCAGTTCTGCATAGTATCATTTACCTGTGAGCTAAACCAACAAATTCAAAGAGTTTCAAATTGTGAAATCTGATTTTGTAGCATTATACTAAATGGCAATCAGATGGAAAAGACATTGAAATGTAAATGTACCAAGAAAAATGCACCAGTAGGTGTTGTGTTATTTTCCTCATACGCTGAAATTTCATTGCCAGAAAACGATAGCAAAAAATCTAATAATGTCAATCACAGCTCTAAGGTTTCCAAGAGAATTTTTAAAATCCCATTTTAAGTCAGAAAATATTAAGATTTAGAGAGTTAGGCTATAGTAGAAAGACCACAACTTATGAATCACAAGTCATGAACTAGGTTTATGGTCCAGTTATACCAATTATAATGGAAGGATATAGAAAATGTCCTTAACTTTCTGTGTCGTGGTTTCCTCTAACTACTGAGATGACTTGTTGTAAAATAGTAGTATGCTATATTATACTGAATAACAAACAAATAGTGTGGAAAGTGGAATCAACTCTGGGAAGTCTATGACCCTGTTGGAAGAGCCAAGGCTACAAAGGTCAGAGGAACTGCTGATAGCATTTCAGAAATTTTGAAGTACAGAAATCACTGATGAAACCAAATGAATGTCTCAGTTTTACGTGGGTTGATTCATATTTTGACACTGGAAAGCTACTGGCAAAATGTATTACCTGCTGTCTTCCAAATTCCTCATGTTTCCCCACTAATGCCAATGCAACTCTCCATGTCTTCAATTTTTTTTAATCGTCAACGGGAGTTTTTCATTTGCAGAGCATAAACTGGAACCCCAATGGCAAGAGAGTCTAGAAAATGTAGTTTCCAGGCTTTTAGCTTCTCTAACAGAAGTGATAGCAGAGAACAGTGTGGGAATGGACCTGAGATTTCAATAGACTATTCATGTAAACTCATTCCACATAGGAAATGCATATCAACCTAATCCAATCCACCACTAGTTTTGTGTGGTTTACCTACAAAATGCAGTTTAAATTCACTTTACTTTGACCTTCTTACACTGCAACCACTATAATTTGAGATTGTTTCTCACGTGGACTAGTATGATAATTGTCTTGTTTTCTTCTTTCCAATTTGCTCTTTGTATTATCTGTAAGTTTGGTTATGCTGTGGTTGCCAACAATCCCCAAATTGCAATAGCTTAACCCAACCAGTATGTATTTAATGCTCACATATTATGTCTCATATAAATTTTCAAGAGACTCTGCTGCACATAGTCATTTAGGGTGTCAGGATGACTGAGACTTCACTTCCTCTATTGCCACACCATTAGAACTGAAGAATGGAGAACTATTTGCAGAATCTTTGCTGACTGCACCCACAAGTGACATGACCCTATTCAACTCCGAGAAATATGACAAATTGAACATTTGGTTGAAACTATTGTTTATACCATACCACCTATAATCAGATTTCTACATTTAGCCAGAGTAGTAGTTATAAAATGTAAACCAGATTATATTATTTTCCCTTTTAGAAACCTTCAGGATGGCCATCGTGTACAAAATACAACAAAACTGATTATATCCTACCAGTCCCGGCAGGATCTGGAGTGCCATTTTTTGATCATGCTTCTTATCATTCTCTTCTTGCTCACTGCAGTTTAAGATGTTGGTTTTCTTTATGTCCTTGAAACAGGCCAACGTAGTTTTTGTGTAGGCCCTTGACATCTGTCATTCCTTCTGAGCAGAGCTGTTTTCAGTGAACTCTCTGAATAACTACTTATCATTCCTTAGGTCCCTATTTAACTGTCAGCTCCAACCTTTACTCTTTAGTGTAACAACTTTACATCACTTTTTCTCATCTACAAATTTACATTAAGCTGAGACTATCTATTGAATATCTATTTATGCGTCCTTCTTTCAGGGTTAGCCAATTTTAAAACCCTACACGTTTTCTCGTTTGTTAAATGATGATAACTTCTGTCTGTATTTCTTATACACACACACACACACACAAACACACACACATACACACACACACAAACTAGTTAAGAAATCAATATGAGAACCTTCCCCAAATAGAAAAAAGTCAAACAAAAATCATATATTTGCTAATTCAAATTTATTGTGTATCAAAACACAAATTATCATATTTAGCAATTAGCTAACATCTGTTGATAAGGGTGATATCATTTCCGTTTTTCTAATATCAGCTAATATTTATTTCTCTCTCTATATATACACACACTCACATACATCATGTGTGTGTGTGTGTGTGTGTGTGTGTGTATGTATAACCCTACTTGGCATAGCACTTAGCCATTGTGCTCTTAGTTGGGTTATTATGGAATTATCTGGAAGGTCTGACAACTAATATTTCCTTGGTTAATACTAAATTGAGTCATTCTTAGCATTTTATTAATAAAATAAGGCATCCTTTTAGAGAAATATGAGCATTTACTTGGGCTCAGACAAACCTGAAGTACAAGCAGGGCTCTGCTCCTTCTAGCTGTGTGACATTAGGCAAGTTTTGGGGCCCCAGACTTTACATTTACATACTTCCAAAACATAGAAGGATTTCTGGGACATTTTTGGATAATATCACTATCACGATTCTTGTCTCAATAAATATTGATTCTCTAATAATCTCTCCCAAATATGAACTGGAAAGGATTTATAATGTAGTATATGATTAATTTTTAAAGAAATATAAAGAAAATACACCAAAAATTATTTCTCCAAGTGTTTCAGAATGAAGGCATTTTTATTTAAAAATGAACTTGAATGGCAAAAGAAAGGCTAGAAATATCAAATTAGAAAAAAAAGAAGAGATGATCCCAACATGGGATATATGAAGTTTTGGGCAACTTTGGGGACACTTCAAGATATAATGAGCAAGACAAAGCAAGTCTGACCAAGCTCATGTGAATCTAAGACTTCATGACTTTGGAAGAAAGCAAATTTTTTAATATAAAACAAAGATACGTTAATGACTACACTTCAAAAAATTGTTTGAAATCTTTTACAAGTATATATATATATGGCTAAATTGAAGAACGCTTGACCTAGAAGAGATCTGAATGAATTTACACACTGAAAAATAAAATTTAGGCTTAATTTATGAAAAACTATCAATCCTTAAAATGTTACACAAGATGCGTAGTAGCAAAGAATACCAATTTAAACATGTAACTTGAAGATAGATATTAAAAAGGTAGATAAATATATTTTTGATATTTAAACTTCAGCTTTAATTTTAGAGGAGCATTAAAAATAAAATGCATGCACAAATTTTTTCCCTGATAGGATTGGTTTTCTCATAATTGATTACTAGATGGGCCAATTAAAGTAATACAAAAATGCGATATGATATTAAGCATACTGATAGCTTTTCAGTGACACATAAATTGATTTGATTACATGACAACAAAATATCAATGTAGATGAATTATTAGCTACTTACCCCTATCTGATTTTGTCTAGTGGTAATTTAGGAAGCAAAATGCTTTCCTTAGAAAGAGTCCTATGCATTATGGTTGTTTGATGAAGTTACAGCTTCTTTTCATAAACCATAAATTAGAAAGCAAAGTTCTTAAAGATCCTCAAAAACAACAGAAAAGTGTTTAATAATCAAATGAATTTAGGAGACCGTGAATTGGAGACTATTAAACATGTTTTCTGCTTCAATTTTGATTGACTTAATATTATTGGACACTGATCTCAGAGGATAGTGTGGTGTGCGGTGTTTTCCAAACCCATTTGTCCATGGAGTATATTCTGTAAAATAGAAACATGTAGTCTACAGAACATAATCCATGAATAAATATCTTTCAAAAGCTCAGGGCATAATGGAACTATTTAGTAAAAGCCAAATTGGAGTTTGTTTCTCAAGCTGTGAGAAAAGTTTTTCATCAGAAAGGCCCCTGGAGAACTCTGAAGATGTGTATGAGAGAAAGCTTTCAAGAAACGAAGATAAATAGCATTTATCTTGACACCAAATGGAGGCAGGGTAGAGGTGAGCTAGCTCCAACTGCTATAACTTTATGGCATCAGGACATTCAGAGCTTGAATTGTGAAATAAGTTCAGGAAGCATCTCTTAAAACCTCTTGCTTTGAATTTGTAGCCAGCAAAATGATGGAGTGCACACAATGCCTTCCCAGGATGATCTCAACGGGTTTAGTGAGCATCAAGCTTATTTACCCTCACAGATCATTTATGTTGTGCTTGTTGTACGAAATTATTTCCTTTCTTTTAGTCTATCTACATTCTACTCATCTTTCAAGACCCCACTCAAATCCTGCCTCCACCATTAAGCATGCCCATTAAGCTTTTATTGACAATTCAATCTCCTCATTTACAGTGTTTAGTTTACTTGCCGCCTATTTTTCCTCTCTCTCTCTCTTTTTTTTTTTTTTTTCTTTCCAAGGTTTATCTTAGGCTCAAAGGTTGTATGTGCAGGTTTGTTTCATGGCTAAATTACATGTCATAGGGGATCGGTGTACAGATAATTTTGTCACCCAGGTGTCAGCATAATATCCAACAGGTAGTTTTAAAAAAATTTTTATTTCAATGGCTTTTGGGAACAGGTGGTTTTTGGTTACATGGATAAGCTCTTTCGTGGTGATTTCTAAGATTTTGGTGAACCTGTCACTTGAGCAGCATACATTGAACCCAGTGTGTAGTCTTTTATCCCTCACTTCCCTCCCAACCTTTCTCTCAAGTCCCCAAAATCCATTATATCATTCTTATGCCTTTGCGTCCTCATAGCTTAGGCCCCACTTATAAGGGAAAACATACAATATTTGGTTTTGCATCCATGAGTTACTTCATATAGAATAATGGTCTTCAACCTCCATCCAGGTTGCTGTAAATTCCATTTTTTTTTTTCTTTTTTGGTTGAGTAGTATTCCATTGTGTAGATATACCACATTTTCTTTATCCACTTGTTCACTGAGGGCATTCAGGCTGGTTCCATATTTTTGCAATTGCAATTTGTGCTGTTATAAACATGCATGTGCTTATCTTTCTCATATAATAACTTGTTTTCCTCTTGGTATATACTCAGTAGTGGGATTGTTGGGTCAAATGGTAGTTCTACTTCTAGTTCTTTAAAGAATCTCTATACAGTTTTCCACTGTGGTTGTACTAGCTTATCTTCCCACCAGCACTGTAAAAGTGCTCCCTTTTCACCACATCCACACCAAAATCTGTGACCAGGATCTGAAAAACAGATGCAACAAAAACAAAAATAAATGTATGGGACCTAATTAAACTAAAAAGATTGTGCACAGCAAAATAATAATCAACAGAGTAAACAGACAACCTACAGAATGGAAGAAAATATTTGCTAAACTATGCATCCAACAAGGGACTAATATCCAGAATCTACTATGAACTCCAACAAATCAGTAAGAAAAGAAACAAATAATCTCATCAAAGGCCGAGGATATGGATAAATAGCTCTCAAAAGAAGATATGCAAATGGCAAAAAAATGGGAAAAATATTCAACGTCACTAATTATCCGGGAAATGCAAACTAAAACCACAATGAGATATCACCTGACTCCCGCAAGAATAGTCATAATTAAAAAATAAAAAAAGAATGCTTTATTATTATGGAATCCCCTTCTTTGTCCTTTTTGACTATTGTTTGTATTAAACTTGAGTGCAAAGTGGTTAAACTCTTCACTTAAAAGGCACAGAGAGGCTCACTAAAAAGTCTATCCAGTTCCATCAAGGATCTCAAATAGGTCTTAATCTCCTCCCTAGAATCCCATTACTTTAGTGTGGTAATGTTTAGTGAGGGTTAGGAGCAAAAGAAAACTAATTTTGTTTTAATTACAATACTTCTGGTATCTACAATTTTTAGAAGAAAATGCACACAATGTATTATTTTTTATTAATGCAATAATAGTCGATTTCAACTCCTTTTTTGTGCAGTTGTTTGTAAAAGTGATGCTCAATTTATAGCTGATAAAACTGGGTGCTTAAATTCATCGCAGAAAAAAAAGTTCAAACCTTTGGAAGAAAAAAAGCTTGAGGCATATCAGCTCTGCCCGAGCATCCACTCACATCTGTCCTAAATCAATAACTCCTTTAAACTCTCCCAACTTTATTCAACCATCTCTTCTTTGAATAAATATTTATTAAGAATGTGTTATGAGACCAAACCTGTGGATAAGACAGTGAAATAAATACAGTCTCTAAGCTCAAATAGTCTCTGGGAGCAAAAAAGAGGTGAAGCTGACACAAATGGGGAGAACACTCATAGCTATTTTTTTCAGGCTGAGTTTCCTATGCCATGTTATGCAGCACAGTGTAATAAATATCAGAGACTTGGGAAATATCTGATAAATACATCAATCAGTTTGAATTGATGTAAAATTCAACAAGACATATAATTAAAAACCTATCAAAAATCACATACAATACAAATACTACTTCCTCTTCAAATATACCCAACATTATTTATATAACCATACACCAATACCTATGTATATTCAGCGGGCATTCATTGGATATTAACCATGAAGAAGGATTTTCACAACTAAGGTAACATCATATAAGAAGAAGATGATGTCCGGTGGAGTAATGTCGTATAATTGAGATAAAGAGATTAAAGGTGAAAACTTACTTAACGTTATGAAGTAATAAATTGTGGGATACGATTTCAAATTTAATCCTTTTGTTCAGTGCTGCTGCCTTCACACTACGCAATGCTTTATACTAGACAACGGATAAAAAAAGAAGGAGATCTGGGAAAGAAAACCATAGTTTAACCTTTTGACAAAAGATAAGGTGCAAGAAAGAAAGGAAAAATCAAGAGACAGAGCTAATCTGTGAAATTATTATGTGTCCCTGTATACGCCACCCACCCCTCCATCCCCCGCCCAACCACCACCACACATACACACAAAAGCTTCTTGATACCACCTGGAGTACTTTTTGCCCCATCCTGACATACATAATCCATGTCAGAATTACTTTTTGCCCCATCCTGACATACATAATCCGTGTCAGAATTTCCCTTATTCAGCCACTTGAAGTAGAGGGGGTATCATAAAGGGGTGCTACATGTTCACCCAGAGCTATAGTAATGAGCAACACTATACTTTTCTTTTAAAAATAATTTTAAAAAGAAAGTGTGGGTGTAAAATTAGGTTGGAGGACAAAAATAATAAGATGAAGTTATAAAATCCCAAGAGACGCTTTACAATATGGGGATGAAGCTCTAGTCATACACGTCCAGTAGGAAACTGTCTATTTTTCTACTGACTAGTATTTTCCACTGTAGTTGAAATACTCAAATTATTATAATTTGCATGCAAGTGTCATCACTACTTAAAAGAAGTAACTGTCGGTAGTTTATTTTAAAGGACACTTGTTAGAATGCTGACGGTTTTGATTTGACTTGAGCCAGCATTTTTTAATGTTTTATAAGAATTACCTAATACTTGTTTGAATTTAAAAATGAGTAAACTCAGTACCCTAAGGAAATCATCATTTTAAATCATTCATTACATTTTTAAATATATTTCATTGAATCAAAATTAACATATAATAATGTTAAAACATTAAAGATAATAACATGAATAAGACAGGTATATATGACATCCTTTATTTATTACAGACTAATAATCATTTTCTGTACTTGCATAAATTCTATCTGTTATTTGCAGATGAGGAAGGTCACTGACTAAAGGACTCATTTCCCCATGTGGACCATACTATTTGGTAATATGGAAAGAATTTGAATTTTCTTAGTATGAATAGACAGAACATTTTAGAATTCACAATGTTCTGATATAAACAACTCTCATAATAGCAGTTTAACGAAAGATCAAATAAGGTACTGATTGAGGGGATGACTTAAAAGACCACATCTCTGGCTGGGCGTGGTGGCTCATGCCTGTAATCGCAGCACTTTGGGATGCTGGGGCAGGTGGATCACCTGAGGTCAGGAGTTCGAGACCAGCCTGGTCAACATGGTGAAACCCCGTCTCTACTAAAAATATCAAAAATTAGTCAGGCATAGTGGCGGGCACCTGTAATCACAGCTCAGGAGGATGAGACAGGAGAATCGCTCGAACCCGGGAGGTTGCAGTGAGCTGTGATCGTGCCACTGCACTCTACCTTGGCAACAAGAGTGAAACTCAGTCTCGAAAAAAAAAAAAAAAAAAAGGAATATCTTATGACCATAGTGGTGACTGAGGGCCTCTTGAAACAGGCCTTCTCGTGTAGATAATACTCATTAGCCATAGCATACATTTAAAAATCCTGTCTCTACTAAAATACAAATAATTAGCCAGGTATGGTGCCATGCACCTGTAACCCCAGCTACTCAGGAGGCTGAGGCAGGAGAATCTCTTGAACCCGGGAGGCGGAGGTTGCAGTGAGCCGAGATTGTGCCACTGCACTCCAGCCTGGGTGAGAGCAAGATTCTCTCTCTCTCTCTCTCTGTCTCTCTCTCTCTCTCTCTCTCTCTCTATATATATATATATATAAATTTGACTGTGAAAACTATTGTATGTAATATAAAATATATAATATATAACTGTATATTACATATATTTATATATAATTCATCTATAATATAATTTTTATATTTTATAATAATATAATATATATATATATTGATTTGACTGTGAAAACTTTTTTTTATTATTTTTTTGAAATGGAATCTCACTCTGTCACCCAGGCTGGAGTGCAGTGGAGCGATCTCTGCTTACTGCAATCTCTGCCTCCCGGGTTCAAGCCACTCTGCTGCCTCAGCCTCCTGAGTAGCTGAAATTACAGGTGTATGCCACCACACCCAGCTAATTTTTGTATTTTTAGTAGAGATGGGGTTTCACCATGTTGACCAGACTTGTCTCGAACTCCTGACCTCAGGTGATTCACCTGCCTCGGCTTCCCAAAGTACTGGAATGACTGTGGAAACTTTTGATGAGGTTACCCGAGATAGTTACCTTCTAGACAGCTCAATTTGCTCCAAATCTCAGTGACTCCTAAAGTACAAGATAGCAGATCCTGCTTTCCAGAATGAAAATTTGCAGTGAAGCAGAATGAACCCAATCAAAACTCAATGAGAGAATCCTGAAATAAAATGTTTTGAGTAAAGCAAAATGACTAGTAACCTAGGCTCCTTACAACGGCTTAAGGGTCCAGGTTGAAGATTAGTGCTGTCCCCCAGCACAGCTGAGGCAGAGGAGTCCTCTGAATACAGCTGTCAGGCCAAGATGTTGTACTTTGTGGAAGAGCAGGAAGGAGAACTGAGAGAGTGAGGGAGAGATAAACGCAGACTCTGTGTTTGGCCCTATGGTAGGTGGGAATCTAGACCTGGCATCATCAACAAGTAGATGAAGATTTATGAGATAAAGGAGTTATCTCAAAGGTTTATGAGATAAAGCATTGTTAGTCTTCAGTGCTGACTCATTTGGACAGTGAGAAACAATGGAAATGTATCCAAATTGCTTTCTTCTCTGCCAGCCTCAAAAAGACAAGCACAAATAGAAATGACCCTTTGACCAGGTAAACACCTGGAATTCTTGGACAACTCAACAGTAGAGCAGCTCAAGATTGCAGTATTAGATTCTCTTTTCATAAGTTATAAAGGAGCTTTGGCAGTTACTTAGAAAATGCTATGCTGTTATATTTATTTCTTGAGCTTATGGAGCAATTTATGAAAGTAAGCAAAAGGGTAATGAGTGGGAGAAGTTTTATCACATAAATTTTGAACCTTTTGAATCAGTTTTCAAAGGCAACAAAGAAGAAATACAAAAGTCAAGTGGTTTATTTAGGGTCACAAGTGACAAATGGGTCAGTGCTGTTCCTACTTTCCTAAGCAATCTTAATTTCCTCAGCAAAATTATAAAAACAAAATAATTGTTTCCAGAGGGAAAAGATATGTGGGTAAAAGGTACATTTGATAAATGAAAAACTTTCTCCTAAGTTTTATTAATACACTTAAAATATTGCATTCACAAAGTACATAAGATAACTTTCTTGAAATCTACTACTCATTTCAATACATAAATATGCATATGTCACTAATAGTAAAAAAGTTCAATCTGAAAATTTAGACATATGATAGATGTATTCACTTGTGGAATAAATATTGACTAAAACATTGTGTATCAGGGATTATTGAATTATTTAATTGATCACTAGCTTTAAAAGGGATCTAATTTTTTGTCATATAAAAGTATTCACTGTAGGATCTTAGAAAAAGACTCAATCAATGCCTTTAAAATTGTTTTTTATATAATGATCCAATTTGTTCACAAAATTTCATGATTATGACTGGTCTATTAGGTGTAGCATTAATACTTACTTGTGTTTTAATTAAACCTATCCAAGAAGAGAGGGGTCAAGTTCTGGCTCTTGTTCCAAAAATTGTATTTCTCAAACCATTCTAGTATTTTTTGCTCAAGGTATTCCTATGCCTTTCCTATTATAAATACTAGAGTATTTCGAAACACATTTTACTTGAGTATTAATGAACTCAGTGGTAGACTATGTGAATTATTAGCCATTTGATTATTTACCAGAGGCCAATTGCTCTAATTTAATACATAAAATAATTGGACAACTTAGTGAAATGGTACTTAGAAAGTCACAATAGTTGAAAAGAATACCTTTCCAACATTCACCATTTCAGAATAAATAACAGGATTGTATATATTTATTTTGACTTAGTTATTTTAAAGTGAGTGTTTAAAAAACAAGCATAATCATAATTTGATGTGTCACCAACATGCCTTTTTTACGAAGAGGAACTTTGTGTTCATGGAGTTACAATTAAATTAAATATTAAATAATTTTTATTCCGTCCAAAAACAGATTCACTTATTTACAAGGCTATGTGAATATGTGTTTCATTTACTTCAAGTTCGTGCTTCTAACAATATTGCCAGTTCAGGAAACATAGTCTAAAAGAATGGAAATTGCTGGTAGTGTTTTTTTTTTTTTTTAAGTTTATACAGCTTTGACCTATCTTGATGGACTGAAGGGATGGTGATGAAAATTGTAATCTTAATAAATCTCCCGCAGCTAGAGGTTTAAAACTCATACTGTTTCAAATTAGTGAGGACAGCAATATTTATTTGCTGCCGAATTCCAGTCAGCATGGCATTTCAGCAGGAAACACTTTATAAGACTTAAACTTATGAGTAGCAAAGTTGAAAACCCATGTTAAAGTAAAGGAATAGAAACTAAACACAGTCAGTGATTCATTCTAAATTTTAAAAAAATAAACTTTATAATTTCCTTTTCCTTGTCTTTCTTCACTACCATTAGCTTCTTTTCAAATATGGCAATGAATCCTGGCATTAATAGAGGACTTATAATATTCCAAGAGCTTTGAAATGTATCATCTCATTGGACTAGCATGGATTTAGTTAGAAAAGAACGATGATCCCCAACTGTAGAAGAGGTCATTCAGGTAATATATCCAGTTGTTCAAAATTGCATCTTATATTCGTTCATATGTTAGAGATAATAAGAAACTATCTCAGATGAAGTTATCAGAGGATTGGCTCTCTACCAACAATTCATTCTGATAGTGAACATGGAATCTACCAGAAGGTCAATTAGCCATAGTAATTACATGGTGAGAAAGAGAGATGCAGGTAGAATGGTTGGATAGTACCTAGTAAGAGAGAAAATAATCAAACAGCCTCTTCTCATGCCTTCAACTTTCGCATGTATTTCCTTGCCAAGACTAAAAACCATTCTTGGTTTTCCTTCCATCTCAATGGCTTATTGTCTCAGTCTCATCATTTGTCTTATTGTCTCAGTCAACATCGTTTTCTTCCTTTATGAAGGAGAAGCCCAGAAATAATCCTCTAACCTCTTTCTCAGCTACACTTAGACCTCTTGTGACTTTATTCAGTCCCATGGATTTTTAACACCATCTCTACACAGATGTCTCTCAACTTGACAGCTACATACCCATCTTTTTCTTGAATTCTAGATTTGCATAGAACGGCAAATCTACTAAACACTTCAAACTTCACATGTCAACATTGAAGTCTTGATTTTCTGGCCAAATCTACTATTCCCATTTTAAAGAAATAACATTGCCATTTACCATGTTGTTCAGAAAACACATGATAGAACATCTTGATTTATCTTTTTCTCATAGCCCATAACTAATTCATAAGCAAATTCTGCTGGTGGCAACTTAAAAATGTATTCCAATACTCAACAACTTTGTTGAGTATGATTAAAGAGCATAACTATTATCATCTCTTGCCTGGACTACTACGGGAGCCTCCTGTCTGGTTTCTTGCCTCTACCTTTGCCCTCTGACGTCTGTGGCTGACACAGTAAATTCTGACAGAGCAATTCTGTCAAAATGTATATTGGATTAAGCCATTCTCTTGTCAAAACATTTTCATCTTTTTCTGTATATTTATAGTCTTACATGGTCTAACTACTGGTTACATCTCCAATAGTATTTCCAACAACTTCCCTACTTACTAAGCTGCCATCCTTGTTCATCTTGAATATGCCAAGCATACTGGCACCTCAGGATACTTATACTTCCTGCCCCCTTTGCCTGGAATGCTTTCTACGAATATAGATTTATGGTTCCCTCATGTATTTGTTTGCCTGTCTTTTCTTCTTGAATGCAAGCTCCACTAGAGCAGAAAGGCCTTCTCTCTTGTTTGCTGTTCTATCTCTAGTGGCAGGAAGGCAGAAGTGCAGGAAATAAGAAAGGAAGGCAGGGGAGGGAAGAAGGGAGAAATGAAGTAAATGAGTGGAAATGTGGCCTGTAGTGGCAAGGGACTATGAGAAAGATTTTTATACCAGTGAAGTAGAAATCAGTGCCCCAATATCTAAAGCAGCTTGCTAAATTGTAGAAATGGTTGATGACTGGAACACCATTCTGTCAAACCCAAGCTTGCTAGACTAATTGGTTCTGTTACAGAGAAAATAAGTTCCACTGGGGCCACTTGTTAAGAAGTAGAAATAAATAAGGAAAGCATCTTTGAGAGACTTTTCCTGAGCATTCTGTTTAAAGTGAAAAACAATGAGGAATATAGAAATCATATCTCAAAATGATAATCATAGAGGAAATAATATTAACTATATGTATGATGTAAATAACTGTATTGAAGATGATGGGATATTTCATCAATTCATTTACCACGCAATACATATTGACTATCACAATTCAGGCTTTGCTCTACCCTCACTTTTTGATAAACAGACCAACTTCCATGGTCTCATAGAACTTATAGTCCAGTGAGAAAGAGAGATGGCACTATTAAATGGATGAAATAGTATTAGCTAATAAGTTAGTTCTAAATAGAAAAGACCTGGAATAGAGCGTCTGGGTGAATGGATAAAACCTCTGTAAGTAGGTGATATTTAAATTAGCATCTTAAGGATCAAGGACAATTATACCACGTAAAACTGAGCAGAGTACAAAGTCTCAGAGATGAGGAACACAGGGGTATGTTCCAGAGGCAAAGACAAAAGCCTCCATGGTTGAAGGGCAATAAAAAAGAAGGAAAATGAACAGAATTGGAGTTATTAATGTGGACACAAGCCTAATCATGAAGCACTCCTCAGGTCATGCTCAAAAAGTTGAATTTCATACTAACTAAAAAGGGGAAACTTTGTGTAGTATAAATGGTATCTAATAAAAGTAAAATAGCATCCCAGCACTAGGAGAGGCTAAGGTAAGACCCAGTATCTATGAAAATACAAAACATATATATTCAGGCCTGGTGTGGTGGTTCAAGCCTGTAATCCCAGCACTTTGGGAGGTCAAGGCGGGTGGATCATTTGAGAGTCAGAAGTTTGAGACCAGTTTGACCTACATAGTGAAACCCCATCTCTACTAAAATACAAAAATTAGCCCGGCGTGGTGGTGGGCACTTGTAATCCCAGCTACTTGGGAGGCTGAGGCAGGAAAATGGCTTGAACCCAGGAGGTGGAGGTTGCAGTGTGCCAAGATGGTGCCACTGCGCTTCAGCCTGGCCGACAGAGCAAAACTCCCTCTCAAAAAAAAAAAAAAAAAAATATATATATATATATATGTGTGTGTGTGTGTATATATATATATATTCAGGCATGGTGATACATGCCTATAGTTTCAGCTGTTAAGGAGGCTGAGGTGGGAGAATCCCTTGAGCCCACGAGTTAGTTCTTTAGTTTTGAGCTGTGATTGCGCCACTGCACTCCTGCCTGTGCAAGACAGGGAGAGACCATGTCTCTAAAAAAAAAAAAAAAAAAGAAAGAAAAGAAAAAAACAAAACAACAATAAATATAAAACAATAACATCTCAAAAGAATTTTGAATAATACATTTTATTATGTATAGAAGGAAATTGAGAGGGAGAGGTTATACAACTTGTCTAAGATTAGAGTCAGTTAATAGTGGAACCAGGATTCTCAGTATTTTCCATAGTCTCTTCTTTTAAAAGGAGAATAAATTCTCATTCCCCAAAACTACATTTATTATTTATAAAGGATACATTTTGAGGTAGATAAATATGGCCAGAAACAGGAGTAAAACTAGATTTATGACAAAAATTTTTAGATGTAATTCTGAAGGAATTCAGCTTTTTCTGCCTCAGCATCCATTGTCTTCACTGTTCCATTTGTTACATCTTAACATTATTTTCTTGGAAAAGTTAAGTATTAGACTAAATTTGGCACCTTTCCACAAAGACCTACAGGGTATAGGCTCTAGTGACTCAGAAGAAAGACTAAATTATCCATGAAACTAGAAATTCGTTTTGGTTCTAAGTATCACACTGATCATCAAAATCAAATGGACTAGAACATACCTCTTAATTATTACTGATTTCAAAAATAGTTGATCCTCAGACTTTCCTCATCTCACAATCCAACATCTCATCATTCTATCACACTGATTGTGATATTGTTATGCAATCCCAGATTTCTCTTATTTTCTTACTTCTTGCCTCCAACCAACCATGAAATTTTGTTGATTATACCCCCAAATCTACAGAATCATTCAAACATGACCAAATCTGGGTCACCATAATCATTCTCTACTATTGGAATAGACTTAACAAGTCACTCTGTTTTCACTCTTGTCACTTTGTAATGAATTCTTCCTTGAGCAGCCAGAGTGAACTTGAACTTTTATAAAAGAAAATGCTTCCTGGAAAAAGAAAGGAAAATTTGCTCCATTGCACAAGAGCTGTTCAAGCTTCCTCGTGTGTCACAATTGCTACCATGCCATTGGCCAACACATGCCTGAGTCCAAGCCCAAAACAGGCAGGAGAGGCACACCTAGCATACAAAAGGAATTATGGATACCTGTGTATCAAGAATTTGAGACCTAACTTACAATACGTCATGACCTTAAAATACGATCCTATCTTTCTATTTTTATTTTCTCCATATAAGCCTACCACAACTGTGATTTCCACTTTATTTCATACCACTTTTTATCTAAGCTATAAGTGTATAATCATTGTAGTCTTCTTTGGGTTCTTTTAACACGTCTAGTTTGTTTGCATATTAGGGCCCTTATGCTAGCTCAGGGATTGGTAAACTACAGCTTGAGAGCCAAATCAAGCCCACTGCCTGTTTTTGTAAATAACATTTTGTTGGAACACAGCAGCACCCACTTATTTTTGTATGTTCGATGGCTAATTTCGTGCTACAACAGCAGAATTGAGTGGTTGTGATAGAGACTGTCTCGTCACAAAATATTTCCTATCTAGCTCCTTATTGAAATAGTTTGCCAGCCTCTGTGCTGGCTGGCTCCTCTATCTATAGTGCAGTTCCCTCACCTCTGCATAGTTTTTTATTTTTCTTTTTTTCTTTATTTTATTCGAATTCCTGGCAAAATATATTGCCCTACAGAGATTTGGTTGAACAGTCAATATAAAGCTACTCTCTATCCATTACCTAATTTAAATCTATGCACAGAATATTTAATTATATACTTGTGTGTTATATTTAACATTTTAGTTATTCATTTATCTGTGTGTTATCTCTTCTTCTTGAAATGTAGGTTCTCCTACAAAAGAAAGTTTATGGTCTTCATAACTTCTTACAACAATGCCAGACACATAGGAGATTCTCAAGAAATATTTATTGAATTAATGGATAAATAAATAGAATGAACATAAAAACCATCTCAGAGGACATATGCTGCTTTAATCCAAGCGACTTCTTAAGATATGTATTAAAGAAGTAATATAGGAGGCAAAATAATTAATTAAATGATAATTTGAATAAACAAATTGGTTAACTGAAAAACTAAACAGATTCCCAAATTCCAGACATTTCTGGAAATTTAACCCCATAATGAAAGTTAGAAATGCTCTCACAGGCAGCTTAAAATGTTTGCTAAAAGTTTACTTCAGTCATTCAAAATGTGATAAGGGAACAGGAATCGAGTCCAGATTCAGTGGCTCTTCAACTTAATTGAAAGTGAAATCCCCTTGATGTAGAGAATGAATCTGCAAATCAACAGCTGACCTAGGTACCTCAGATTCACAGGCACTGACAAAATGTCAAAGTGACAGTAAAATCATCTTGGCTTTCACATAGGTCCTGAGCTGTGATAGATTTGAGTCATTTAATTGTTACACTCTTAAGCCCTGAGATAAAATACTGACTCCAAAGCAGCAGACCTATTCCAAAGAAGCAACCTGGAAAAGCAAGTCACTCTTTCTATCCAAGAATACTATAAAAGTTTAGTCTCACTGTGCACAAAATGATCTAGGCAGCAACTCATCTATTTACTCATTTATTCATCTGAGTTAAACATCAAAAACACAGATGTAGAAGAATGTTCCTGCTCTAAATACTTTATATTTGAGCCACAGATTTTCTGTTGGCAGTTTAGCATCATAGTCTCTCTCTTTTGTATTTTCCTCTGCAACTGAAGAAAATTAAATAACCATGTGGTTGGTTAAAAAAAAAACAAAAAGTGACATGTGTGCCAGAGCTGAGTGAGAAGCTAAAACGAATCAAGAATCCCTCCAATTTGGGGAAGTTTCTGGGCATGTGGTGATGTGGGGCACATCACACATTTTGGAGAAGATGTCTTCTTCAAAATGAGGGATAGATGCTGACATTTCCAATCTTATTGCTGAGCAAGAGACACAATGCTTGATATTCTTGGAGTGTATGTAGGAACATACATTTTAGTGGGGTGAATAATCACTTATACTATGAGAAGCAAGAGAAGATTCTGAAGTAGGCTCAGAGTCAGTGAACGTTGATTTTTCATTTAGGCCTTGCTATGGTTTGAATGTGTCCCTCACTAAAGCATGCGTTGAAAACATAATCCCCAATGCAACAGTGCTGAGAAGTGGGGCCTAATGAGAGGTGTTGAGGTCTTGTGGGCTTAACTGCCTTCGATGGATTATTGCTGATTGCAAAAGGGCTTAAGGCATCTAGTTCTGCCTGTCTTTCCCTCACATGTGTGTGCACATGTTCCTATTCCCTTGCCCTTCTGCTTTCTCCCATGAGATGACACAGCAAGCAAGCCCTTGCCAGAGGTGGGCCCCTCAAATTTGCACTTCTCAGCCTCCAGAATTGTAAGCTGAATAAACTTACGTTCCAGTCTCAAATATTCTGTTACATCAGCCCAAAGCAGTCTTAAACAGGTCTTACAACCAGGAGATTCAATGGTGGTCAAAGTGGTCCAAGCAGATATGGATCCTTCTGTCAAGCCACAATAGTGGGATCAGAGGGCACACTCCCTCTTCTGAATATGATTTTACTGCAAAACTTTTGTTACATAGCATCTGGCATACTGCCAGGTCCTGGTTAAGTTTAATCTTTGTCTCAGAGATACCAAGCTTATGGCAAATGAGCTGTCCATCATGAATGGAGGGTTATCTGATCTAATCTACAAAACTATAGACTTGGCCATGGCAACAGAATTTCATTGCTAAAGTAGAAATCATACATATGGTGTTGGGTTTCACTAGATACTGTAGATAGAAGTAAGTTGCATGCCTTAGATTTCTATGGTTCCTAAACCACCAAAATCGCCATCTTTTCTTCAATCCATACCTAACGTGACCTTGGGAATTTTCTTTGAATAAATTCACTAATAAAGTTTAAAAATGAATAAAAATGCAGATAAACTTCTCACATCACCCAAAAGCAGTCTACTTCAATTTTACAACCCTACACTGCAGAAGAGAAACCAGTGGGAGAACATTAAATAGCACATTTAGTTATCTCCTCTCTTTCGAAGAATAAATAATGAGATCAGAGCAATGATGAATATTGGTTGGAATGGTCAAGGAAAAGATAAGAACAATATGGAATACTAATAACAATAAGCTCTGGGAGAAGATGGGTATCAATGGGTTCTCTACAATGGGCACTGGGTGTGAGGATCTTTGTGTTCTATTTCAATTTCTCACAAAGGCCATTACAAAAGATATCCAGTGTAGAGCTGGTGGTCAGAAAAACTCATTCCGAATGTGTAAACTGCTTTCCCTGCTGCCATCCCCCATTCCATGCTTGTGCAATGGGCTCATGAAAGTTACACTGATAGGAAAAACAGAGATGACCCCTGGGTTACATGGCATATATTTCTTCTCATCAATGTTGATCTTTCTATTTTTGTCACTTAGTACTAACTTGTGGTAGGCTGAATAATGGCTCCCAAATATGCCTTCCTCCTTACCCTCAGAACTTGTAAATATTACTTTATATGGCAAAAGAGAATTTGCAGATGTGATTAAATTAACAATCTCAGAATAGGGAGATTACCCTTGATTGTCTGAGTGAACCATTATCAGAATACAGCTCAGAAACTAAAAGTTTTCTTACCTGTCTCTGCAAGTTTGGCTTAGGATCCTGTTATTTTAGACATCTTACTGTACAAAGGTGGAATATTTCCACAAATAAATAATGGTTCTCGTCAACTGAAAGTTTAGTCTGTCGCCTGACCACTTTAGGCTCCTCACAACTTTGAGGGAGATTTTCCTGATAGAGGGACAAAGGAGTATGTCTGGATTTCAGGGAACACTCTAAAGTGCATTCAATTTTTATCACATAATAAATGTAAATAAAATAGCACAGTAACTAAATATTAGCAGAACATGTGATGGCTTATAATCTTTCAGAGTGAAGTTTTGGAAAACACTATTTTTAGAGTGTTAAATACATATGAACCCTTTCAATTTACTATGGAAAAAGGACACAAAGAGGAGTTTTTATTAACTATCAGGCAATGGCTATTTACTTTACAGAGGCGCTATATTTTTTTCCAAAGATCCAAGTGTTGTGTTATATCTTTAGGTTTAAATTAAAGCTTTGGTTCTGGAATCAGTTTCAACTTTATTGACTATCACACCTACATTAATGTGTGCATGATATCTATTAATATGCAAGATATCTACAATAAAAGACAACTGAAAAGTCTCCCCTATTTCTATATATTTATATCTTGCTTTGCTACCTCAAGATTTAGTGTAGTGCTTGGGTTATAACAAATCATCAATATTAGTTGATTAATGAGTTAAAGAAAATACTTGCCCAATTATTTTGATTCAAAGAAATCTACTCTTTTCTTAAAATTTTGGAGAAGTTATTGTCAATTGGCATGGCTGTCATGTTATTTAGTGTTGCTGTCCAATTTTATACAGTCCATAGAACCTAAGGCAATGTTTTGCATAAAGAAAACATTCAATGTATGTGAATAGATTGAAGGGATAGTTCAGATATGAAGTCTAATAGGTCAAAAGGATAGTGAAAGCAATGATATAGAGATATTATCATAAATAGACATTGGCTTAATGATTTTCCAGAAATGAATGACATAGCTTCTCACTTGTGGGGAAAAAAATGCATTCCTTCAGGAAAAAAAATAGGATTTTAGCCAAACAAGACACATCATGTTGGTCAGTATCTGTCTATCTGTCTATCTATCTATCCATCCATCTATCTATCATCTGTCTATGTATTAGTCCATTCTCATGCACCTATGAAGAAATACCTGAGATGGGGTAATTTTATAAAGAAAAGAGGTTTAATTGACTCACAGTTCCTCACGACTGTGGATGTCTCAGGAAACTTACAATCATGGTAGAAGGGAAAGCAAACTCACTCTTCTTCACATAGCGTTAGGAGAGAGAAACGGGGAAAGACCCTTATAAAACCATTAGATCTTCTGAGAACTCACTCACTATCATGAGAACAGCATGGGGGTAACCACCCCCTTGATTCAATTATCTCCCACCGGGTCCCTCCCACAACATGTGGGGATTACGGAAACTACAATTCAAGATGATTTGGGTGGAGACACAGCCAAACCATATCAGTCTACTACTTATCCATATACTTGATATGTTTTATAAAATACTATTCAGTGCTTTATTCAAGAGTATCTTACTGAGATGACTCAGCTAACTTACTTACCCAGAACCTATCACCCTTTATGGGACTGATACAGTTAAATGTCAGGACTTGCTGAAGTAAGTACCACCCTAGTACTACACAGAAAAACTGAGCCACAACCAGAGTCTGTCTGGTTAATCTTAAACACAACAGAAACCTCCAGGGTAAAATACTTTGCTTTGTATTATCTTAGTTTTCCTTCTAAAATTTTGGCATTTCAAAAAGCTTAGATACCAAAGAGTCTTCTCTAGATGTGTCATTATGAGAATATGTTTTCTTACTCTACTTAAAATTCTTTTATCTTCAGTAGTCAGAATTACTAAGGTAATACAATTCCTACTGAAAAGAAATTGAACCTAACTCTAAAAATTGAGGCACCTGTTCACAATTTATATTTATTATGGGCTTAAAAGAGAGCACTGTGATCAACCTATTTCATTTTCCCTGACCCTTCTTATGAGTCAAACTCTTTATATTACATGGATTGCTGACATTACTAAGGACAATTTAGAAATAGTATATACAGAGCCTAGGTTTGAAGCTTAAGGAATGATTAAATTCAAGAGAAATAGAAACCACTGTCTCAGTCAGTGAGCCATTTACCATTATGTGGCATTATCAATCAATGGAAAGTCAGCCAAGATATTCATTACATTTTTCTCATTATCAAAGATCACATAAAGAGGCTATATGATACTTTCCTAATCCCTAAATATGAGGTTGTTTTCTATTTCCTTCATAGTTTTATACATTGAACAATATGTTTGAAATATGATTGATTTCAACTGAGGAAATATCATTCTTCTGGTACTTTAGTGCTCATTGAAAATATATCCTAGGGGTTCTTTGGGTCAATGTAATCTATACTTCATGTCATTGAAGAACAAAAGTCATATTTTGATACTCACTGTCCCAGAAAGTGATTGTCCCATTGATGTTGTTTGAGAAATAAAAGTACCAGTAATTTCATGGGAGAGACTCTCTTGTTTCTAAGGGCAATGATCTGCCAGAAATTCAGTCTTTTCTCAGAATACATTAATTTACAGACCAAAAAAAAAAACAAAAAAAAAATCATTTCTTTACAAGCTGTGGAGAACCAGTTAAGAAGATAATCCCACTGGAAATTTATAAACCAGCAAGTTAGAAGTGATTGTCGTAAGTATTCTTCATCTGTTCATTATAAGAGTTCCCTGGCATACACAGTTAAGAGTGGAATTGCAGTAACAGTATCATACCTACAATCAGGTAAAAGCCTTCATTAAAAGGATAGAATCTATCAAGTTAGAATTCCCTTTTTTTCCCGAACATCAACTTCACAAATGGCTTGCTTCTACTCCCATAATATTCTCTTCTACTACTCTTAATGAATTGTCTCTTTCCTTTCTGAAGATAACAACTGTTCTTTGGATTTGAGGTTCTATCTATCTATCTATCTATCTATCTATCTATCTATCTATCTATCTATCTATTTTTTTTTTCCAGAGAGGGTCTCACTCTGTCACCAAGGTTAGAGTGCAGTGGCATGAACACAGCTCACTGCAGCCTCCATCTTCTGGGTTCAAGCAATCCTCCAGCAGGGACTATAGGTGCACATAACTACACCCAGGGAATTTTTTTTTTTTTTTTTTTTTTTTTTTTTTTTTTGCTTTAAGTTCTAGGGTACATGTGCACAATGTGCAGGTTTGTTACATATGTATACATGTACCATGTTGGTGTTCTGCACCCGTTAACTTGTCATTTACATTAGGTATATCTCCTAATGCCATCCCTCCCTCCTCCCCACTCCCCACTACAGGCCACTGTGTGTGATGTTCCCCACCCTGTGTCCATGTGTTCTTATTGTTCAATTCCCACCTATGAATTTTTTTTTTTTTTAATTTTAGTTAGAGACAAGGTTTCACTATGCTACCCAGGCTGGTTTTGAACCCCTGAACTCAAGCAATCCTCTCATCTCGGCTTCCCAAAATGTGGGGTTTACAGGTGTGAGCTGTAATTTACCATAGCTGGCCACAATCTACATTTTTTTTTTTTAAGAAGTACACTTTTTAAGTTAACCCCTTCTACCTTTTAACTCTTTCTTTGTGCCTTCTCTGCATTTGAACATATTTTAAAATTTTATTGCAAAAATCATTTGCTCCTTTTTACAGCTAGACTTTTTTCTCAATTAGGATAATATTCAGATTTATAGGACAGAAAATTCAAAATATGAGAGATTTAGCAGATAGAAATGTACTTCTCTCTTTTGAAGTGAAATTGGAATGCTGACAATCCAGGGCTGGTATTGCATCTCTGTAAAATTGTTAGGGAACTGTGTCCTTCCAATTCACTGCAGTCACAATGACAGGATGTGGTTCTCATCATCTTGGCCAAGAACAGCAGCTCCATATTCTGTCATTGCATTTCATTCCAGATAACAGGATGGAAGGCAGCACAAAGGAAGAGGACCACAATCGGTGTTTGGCAGTGGTCTTTCAGGAGACTTTTTGGATGTCCTCGCCCAACATTTCTTCTTATAACTCAATGGCCAATTGTTGATTACAAAGCCATATACTCAGCTGAAAAAGAAGATGGAGAAGGAAATCAGTATTCCAGGTAACCATGGGGTTTGCCCAATATGGTGGATTGAGTTTCTAAGAAATAAGAGAAAATATGAAGGCAGTAACTATCATCATACGTCACTTTTCTGAAGATAATTTTTTACTTTTCCCTCCACCTCTCCTCTTTCATTCTCTCTCGGACATTCAGCCGCACTCGGTCATTGAAGCTGTTACTGCAAAGGTCACTGGTGATCTGTCAGTTACTATACCTCTCCATTCTCTTCCTGCCAACGAGTTTTCTCAGTAGCAGATAAGATAATTGATGATTAGCTCCTTCTTGAGAGAACATCTCTTGTGACTTGTCAAACATGATAATCCTTGGATATGCACATGTTTACTTTTTATCTGTCTCCTATAATGGCTCTTTATCTTTCCAAACTTTTAAAGTCAAAATTACTCCAGGGGTAGGATCTGGGCCCCTCTCTTCCCTCTACACTCTATCTCAGCATCATCTCTTTCATTTATGTGGTAGTATTTTATATATATATATACACACACGCACACACACACATAATATATATATTTTATGTATATATGTGTGTGTGTGTGCGTGTGTGTGTGTGTATATATACATATACCAAAAAAAAACCATGTGTACTTTTCTTAAGCTTCAAAAAGCTGCCTCCATGTTATCACAACTTTATTGACTCAGAGACACCTCAAACCAAAGCATTTTGCATAACATTCTCCCTTCGTCCAGCTAAACTGTATTTGAATCAGGTTTCTCAATTACAGTGTCTATGGTCCTGTGTTTTTCCTTTAAATAAGTTATCATAATTTTAAATTATGTATATATGTATGTATTTCTTTATTTAATATTTGTCCCATTCTTCTCAGCTCAAAACCCAAAAAAATGAGGACTGGTTCTTGCTCACCTTGCTATCGAAACCTCCAAGCAGAGGACCTGGCGCATGGTGTTACTCAGCAAGTATTTGCGGAATGATAAAATGATTTAACCAGTGACATAAAGCAAATTTCATGACGAGCTTCCACAGAACGTACACAGGGCACATGTGTCAGAGGTACTGTTTAAAGTCAGGTGCAGGAAATTATGCCATAGGGGAAGGAGTGAGAGCACTCAGCAGGACAGGAAAACGCCATCGTAAAAGAAAAATAAATAAGCTTTTTCCAGAGAATGGAATGAAATGTGTCTAATAAAATCATACAGGAAACAAAGATCGTGAAAAGGGCTTTTAGAAACATTGGCAGGTTGGGCAGCGAATGTTCTTATAAGGAGACACCATGCTAGAAACTGAGTGTGGGAACACCCCGTACAACTTGGGTGAGAAGAGAGCCAGTAACTGAAGGCAAAGGGTTGGGGGCAGCCAGAATCCAATTTGGCTCCATCCAGAGCACTCACCAACTTGCTGTCAGAGGAAGGACTCGGGTGGACAAAATCATAGAACACGTTTGCAAGTTGCCGTAGTGTTCATTTCAAATATTCATAAACTGAAGTTGGAGTTTTTGTATTCAGTATGCTCATGCTCTAGAAAACTATGAAAACAACTTTTTATTCCAAATGCCAAAATTGTAATCATAGCTAACATTGATTGGCAATTAACCTTTTTCTGGGAACTGTTCTGAGTGCTTTATTTGTATCAATGTATTTAGTCCTTATAAAAACTTAATGAGGAAAGTAGTATTATTCTTCCCATTTTAAAATCAAAACTAGGACTGAAGCACAGAGAAGTTAAGAAATTTGCTTTTGGTCACACAGGTACAAGAAAAAAACTTTGAACACCAGCAGTCCTAATTCCACTAATTGGTCTCTTAATTATCATATTCTCTTAATGATCATATTTCAGAAGAAAACATTGAAGAACTAGAAATATTTTTAAATGCAAATATTAGAAGATCCTAACTTGTCATTCACATTATTCACCTGAGCAGCGATATAAAATTCACAGTAAAATGACATCTTCTAACTCCACAACTCCACTTTGTATAATACTGAATTTAACAAATAATAATTTAAATAAGGCTAAATACTTAAACAGCATCCCAGCCAACCAATAATTTTCATCAGCCTAATTAGCATGTCATAACTTTAAAATCTGTTTACGGAAATAAAACATACCGTCGTGAAACAAGAAGTAAGCAAGAGAGCATACCATAAATATTAAGAGGGTAGGCTATGTTATCATAAGAGGACAGTTACCACTGAAAGAATGAGAGAGACAAGATACTAATTCAAAAGAAGCCCATCTGGGCAGTCTTCACAGATGATGGAGAATTTTAGCTGGTTTAAATATGAGATAGATTTAGACACATCAAAAGAAAGAACAGGGTGGGGGATGAATACATTAATGATAACAGGGACTATTTCCATGAATGAAATAACAAAGAAAAGGACTCTTGGTTCTGAAGATGGACATTATCTCAGCTACCCTGGCTGCAAGGCAGCCCTGACCATAAGAAAATATGACAACTCTATTGATTTTTGTATTTTTCATTTATATGACCGCATGTGCATATTCCTCTTACCTTTGCAGGTTTCATTAAAACACATATTATCAAAATGTTAATGAGTTTTACTGTTTTCAATGATAATTAGGCTAACCATATGCTGAGCCTATTTGCTCTTTTAGTTAAACTGCCTCCAGTGGGAGAGATGATCAGCAGGATTCAGAGACATGGCCATGACTGGGCGAAGGACATTGCCTATTCTTGTATCATGCTGGGAGATTTTCTCTTCCTTACCTGACCCCTGCCATTTTATCGTATCCAGTGAGAGGATATGTTGGCAATATAGGTTTGGTGATCATTTTGTGTTCAAATGTTCAAAAATTAACAATAATTTTTCTAATAATCTGCAAGATTTACTTAATCTCTCTTTATGATATTCTTTAATATTTCAAATTTCTAAAAAAGAGTTAGTCAATTATATTTTGTGAAAGAATTACAAAATGTATGCAACTTAAAATTTGAGCTGCATTTGTCTCCTTCACCGGAAAGTGGTTCCTGACGACAGGAACCTGGTCATCAATGTAGCCTCAACGTATACTCAAAATCTCAAAGGTCATTGATGACTATTTATATTGAATTCAAAATTAACCTAAGTAAAGGAAGGCAACCAAGATCTTAAAACTCTCAACATACTGCCCTTTTCAAAAGTAAGAGAAAAATATATAAAAATAAAGGGGAATTCAAATAAAATGAAGATAAATTTAGTGGCATCAATGTAAAGATGATATAAAAGAAGAATTAAAGTATAGAGTGAGCTTGAAAACTGATTTAAATTTCTCATTTTTCAGAGAAATCAGAAACTCAGAGAGGAAAGTGACTTGCTCAAATGCACAAATATGTCTGCCATAACAGGGATTACAAATCAAGATTTCAAAACTCTTTGTCTGTTCAATGTGTCATCAAATGTATGCTGTGCTTTGAGCTTCAAGCATATGTAGTTTTTTTCACACCTGTTGAGATGGGAGTTGTATATTCCATCTGCTTTACCTGGGAATACTATGTGAGCAGTTTATATTTTCCTAGTTGCCTTTGATTTTGCACTCTGCATGCATTAAAATAATCCCATTTATAGATGCCCTCATCATCCCACATAACTGCCTTGTTCAAGTAACTTGACCCAGGTATAGAAATTGTATTTTTTATTTAATTTCCTCAGTCCCATCACTTATCTACCTACTTTTGTCCTCCTATCCCCATCCCTATTTATTTATTTTTATGAATACACAATAATTTTACATATTTATGGGTTATATGTGGTATTTTGATACACAAATACGATGTATAATGATCAAATCAGCATAATTAGGACAGCCATCACCTAACATATTTATCATTTTTTTGTGTTTTGAAGCATTTCAGATCTTTTCTTCTAGTTATTTTAGAATATACAGCAAATCATTGTTAACTGTCATCACCCTACTGTGCTATTGAACACAAGAATTAGTTTCTTCTAACTGTATGCTTGTATACATCAACCAACCTCTCTTCATTGCTGCTCTTCCCTAACAGCCTCTGGTCATCACTATTCTACACTCTACCTCTGTTAGATCAACTATTTTATGAATGACAATGGGTGCTTTCTGTGCCTGGTTTATTTCATTTAACATCACAAACCCTAGTTCCATTATGTTGCTGCAAATGACAGGATTATTTTTAAGGCTGAATAGTATTCCATGGCTCAGATATACTACAATTTCTATCCATTCATCTGTCGATGGACACCCATGTTGATTCCATATCTTGGCTATTGTAGAGTGCTGTAATAAACATGGGTGGGGTGCACATACTTTTTTTTCATATACTATTTTTCTTCTTTTGGATAAATACGGAGTAGTGGAATTGCTGGATCTTATGGTAGTCCTCTTTATAATATTTTGAGAAACCTCCCTACCGTTTTCCATAATGGTTGTACTAAGTTACATTCCCACCAACAGTGTCTAAGAGTTCACTTTTCTTTGCATCCTTGGCAGCATTTGATATTTTTGCCTTTTTGCTGATAATCACTCTAACTGGGCAAAATGTCTCATTGTGATTTTAATTTGCATAACCATGATAAGTAGCGATGTTGAACATTTTTTTATATACCTGTTTGCCATTTCTATGTCTTCTTTTGAGAAATGTATTTTCAGATTATTTGGCTACTTTTTTTTGTTTTGTTTTGTTTTGTTTTGTTATTGTTGTTTTGAGACAGACTCTCGCTCTGTCTTCCAGCCTGGAGTGCAATGGCATGATCTCAGCTTGCTGCAACCTCCGCCTCCCGGGTTCCAGCATTCTCCTGCCTCATCCTCCTGAGTTACTGGGATTGCAGGCACGCGCCACCACACCTAGCTAATTTTTGTATTTTTAGTAAAGACAGGGTTTCACCATGTTGGTCAGGCTGGTCTTGAACTCCTGACCTCATGATCCGCCCACCTTTGCCTACATTTTAATGGAAAAATTTGGGTTTTCTTTTTGCTATTGTGTCACTTGAGTCATTTGTATATTCTGAATATTAGTCCATTGTCAGATGAATAGCCTGCAATATTTTCTCCCATTCTATAGGCTGTCTCTTCACTCTATTGATTGTTTTCTTTGCTTTATAGAAGATTTTTAGTTTAATATATTCCCATTCGTCTATTTTCGTTTTGTTTTGTTTCCTATGCTTTTGATGTGTTAGCCATAAAATCTTTGTCTAGACCAATGTCCTGAAGTATTTTCTCTATGTTTTTTACTCCTAGTAGGTTTATAGTTTGAGGTCTTGTACTTTAATCTTGAATATATTTTGAGTTGATCTTTGTGTATGGTAAGAGGTAGGAGTCTAATTTCATTCTTCTGTATCTGAAGATACAGTTTTCCCAGCAACATTCATTTAAGAGTATATTTCCAAATGTATCTTCTCTGTCGAAACTCTTTTAGCTGTAAATAATGTAGATTCATTTCTGGGTTCTCTATTCTGCTTCATTGGCTTATGTGCCTGTTTTTTTTTTTTTTTTTTTTGTTTGTTTGTTTGTTTTTGAGACGGAGTCTTGCTCTGTCGCCTGGGCTGGAGTGCAGTGGCCGGATCTCAGCTCACTGCAAGCTCCGCCTCCCGGGTTTACGCCATTCTCCTGCCTCAGCCTCCCGAGTAGCTGGGACTACAGGCGCCCGCCACCTCGCCCGGCTAGTTGTTTGTATTTTTTTAGTAGAGACGGGGTTTCACCATGTTAGCCAGGATGGTCTTGATCTCCTGACCTCGTGATCCTCCCCTCTCAGCCTCCCAAAGTGCTGGGATTACAGGCTTGAGCCACCGCGCCCGGCCATGTGCCTGTTTTTAAACCAATATCATGTTGCTTTGATTATGACAGCTTTGCAATATGTTCTGAAGTTAGGTACTGTGATGCCTCTGACTTTGTACTTTTTGCTTAGTATTGCTTTGGTTATTCAGGGTCTTTTGTGGTTCTATACAAATTTTAGGACTTTTTTTCTATTTCTGTCAAGAATGTCACTGGTATTTTGACAGTAACTGTATTAAATCTGTAGATTACTTTGTGTAGTATTATCACTTTAACAATATTTTTTAAAATATATAAGCATAGGAGGTCTTTCCATTTGTTTCTTCACTCTTCAATTTCTTTCATTAATGTGTCATAGTTTTTATTGTAGAGGTCTTTTACCTCCTTATTTAAATTTATTCCTAGGTATTTTTATAGCCATTGTAAGTGGGATTGCTTTCTTGATTTCTTTTTCAGCTAGTTTATTACTGGTACATAGAAAAGCAACTGATTTTTGCTTATTGGTTTTATATACTGAAACTTTACTGAATTTATCCGTTTGATGACCTTTTTGGCAGTCTTTAGGATATTTTATATATAAGAAAATTTCTTTTCTTTTTTTTTTTTAAATTTATTTATTATTATTATACTTTAAGTTGTAGGGTACATGTGCATAACGTGCAGGTTTGTTACATATGTATACTTGTGCCATGTTGGTGTGCTGCACCCATCAACTCGTCATTTACACCAGGTAAAACTCCCAATGCAATCCCTCCCCCCTCCCCCCTCCCCATGATAGGCCCCGGTGTGTGATGTTCCCCTTCCTGAGTCCAAGTGATCTCATTGTTCAGTTCCCACCTATGAGTGAGAACATGCGGTGTTTGGTTTTCTGTTCTTGTGATAGTTTGCTAAGAAACAAAGCCTCCAGCTTTGTTCTTTTGACTTAGGATTGTCTTGGAGATGCGGGCTCTTTTTTGGTTCCATATGAACTTTAAAGCAGTTTTTTCCAATTCTGTGAAGAAACTCATTGGTAGCTTGATGGGGATGGCATTGAATCTATAAATTACCTTGGGCAGTATGGCCATTTTCACGATATTGATTCTTCCTATCCATGAGCATGGTATGTTCTTCCATTTGTTTGTGTCCTCTTTGATTTCACTGAGCAGTGGTTTGTAGTTCTCCTTGAAGAGGTCCTTTACATCCCTTGTCAGTTGGATTCCTAGGTATTTGATTCTCTTTGAAGCAATTGTGAATGGAAGTTCATTCCTGATTTGGCTCTCTGTTTGTCTGTTACTGGTGTATAAGAATGCTTGTGATTTTTGCACATTAATTTTGTATCCTGAGACTTTGCTGAAGTTGCTTATCAGCTTAAGGAGATTTTGGGCTGAGACAATAGGGTTTTCTAAATATACAATCATGTCATCTGCAAACAGGGACAATTTGACTTCTTCTTTTCCTAACTGAATACCCTTGATTTCTTTCTCTTGCCTGATTGCCCTAGCCAGAACTTCCAACACTATGTTGAATAGGAGTGGTGAGAGAGGGCATCCCTGTCTTGTGCCAGTTTTCAAAGGGAATTTTTCCAGTTTTTGCCCATTCAGTATGATATTGGCTATGGGTTTGTCATAAATAGCTCTTATTATTTTGAGGTATGTTCCATCAATACCGAATTTATTGAGCGTTTTTAGCATGAAGGGCTGTTGAATTTTGTCAAAAGCCTTTTCTGCATCTATTGAGATAATCATGTGGTTCTTGTCTTTGGTTCTATTTATATGCTGGATTATGTTTATTGATTTGCGAATGTTGAACCAGCCTTGCATCCCAGGGATAAAGCCCACTTGATCATGGTGGATAAGCTTTTTGATGTGTTGCTGAATCCAGTTTGCCAGTATTTTATTGAGGATTTTTGCATCAATGTTCATCAGGGATATTGGTCTAAAATTCTCTTTTTTTGTTGTGTCTCTGCCAGGCTTTGGTATCAGGATGATGTTGGCCTCATAAAATGAGTTAGGGAGGATTCCCTCTTTTTCTATTGATTGGAATAGTTTCAGAAGAAATGGTACCAACTCCTCCTTGTACCTCTGGTAGAATTCAGCTGTGAATCCATCTGGTCCTGGACTTTTTTTTGGTTGGTAGGATATTAATTATTGCCTCAATTTCAGAGTCTGCTCTTGGTCTATTCAGGGATTCAAATTTTTCCTGGTTTTGTCTTGGAAGAGTGTAAGTGTCCAGGAAATTATCCATTTCTTCTAGATTTTCCAGTTTATTTGCATAGAGGTGTTTATAGTATTCTCTGATGGTAGTTTGTATTTCTGTGGGGTCGGTGGTGATATCCCCTTTATCATTTTTAATTGCGTCGATTTGATTCTTCTCTCTTTTCTTTATTAGTCTGGCTAGTGGTCTGTCAATTTTGTTGATCTTTTCAAAAAACCAACTCCTGGATTCATTGATTTTTTGGAGGGTTTTTTGTGTCTCTATCTCCTTCAGTTCTGCTCTGATCTTAGTTATTTCTTGCCTTCTGCTAGCTTTCGAATGTGTTTGCTCTTGCTTCTCTAGTTCTTTTAATTGCGATGTTAGAGTGTCAATTTTAGATCTTTCCTGCTTTCTCTTGTGGGCATTTAGTGCTATAAATTTCCCTCTACACACTGCTTGAAATGTGTCCCAGAGATTCTGGTATGTTGTATCTTTGTTCTCATTGGTTTCAAAGAACATCTTTATTTCTGCCTTCATTTCGTTATGTACCCAGTAGTCATTCAGGAGCAGGTTGTTCAGTTTCCATGTAGTTGAGCGGTTTTGATTGAGTTTCTTAGTCCTGAGTTCTAGTTTGATTGCACTGTGGTCTGAGAGACAGTTTGTTATAATTTCTGTTCTTGTACATTTGCTGAGGAGTGCTTTACTTCCAATTACGTGGTCAATTTTGGAGTAAGTACGATGTGGTGCTGAGAAGAATGTATATTCTGTTGATTTGGGGTGGAGAGTTCTATAGATGTCTATTAGGTCTGCTTGCTGCAGAGATGAGTTCAATTCCTGGATATCCTTGTTAACTTTCTGTCTCGTTGATCTGTCTAATGTTGAGAGTGGAGTGTTGAAGTCTCCCATTATTATTGTATGGGAGTCTAAGTCTCTTTGTAAGTCTCTAAGGACTTGCCTTATGAATCTGGGTGCTCCTGTATTGGGTGCATATATATTTAGGATAGTTAGCTCTTCCTGTTGAATTGATCCCTTTACCATTATGTAATGGCCTTCTTTGTCTCTTTTGATCGTTGATGGTTTAAAGTCTGTTTTATCAGAGACTAGTATTGCAACCCCCCCTTTTTTTTGTTTTCCATATGCTTGGTAAATCTTCCTCCATCCCTTTATTTTGAGCCTATGTATGTCTCTGCGTGTGAGATGGGTCTCCTGAATACAGCAGACTGATGGGTCTTGACTCTTTATCCAGTTTGCCAGTCTGTGTCTTTTAATTGGAGCATTTAGTCCATTTACATTTAAGGTTAAGATTGTTATGTGTGAACTTGATCCTGCCATTATGATATTAACTGGTTATTTTGCTCGTTAGTTGATGCAGTTTCTTCCTAGCCTCAATGGTCTTTACATTTTGGCATGTTTTTGCAATGGCTGGTACCGGTTGTTCCTTTCCATGTTTAGTGCTTCCTTCAGGGTCTCTTGTAAGGCAGGCCTAGTGGTGACAAAATCTCTAAGCATTTGCTTATCTGTAAAGGATTTTATTTCTCCTTCACTTATGAAACTTAGTTTGGCTGGATATGAAATTCTGGGTTTAAAATTCTTTTCTTTAAGAATGTTGAATATTGGCCCCCACTCTCTTCTGGCTTGGAGAGTTTCTGCTGAGAGATCTGCTGTTAGTCTGATGGGCTTCCCTTTGTGGGTAACCCGACCTTTCTCTCTGGCTGCCCTTAAGATTTTTTCCTTCATTTCAACTTTGGTGAATCTGGCAATTATGTGTCTTGGAGTTGCTCTTCTCGAGGAGTATCTTTGTGGCGTTCTCTGTATTTCCTGGATTTGAATGTTGGCCTGCCCTACTAGGTTGGGGAAGTTCTCCTGGATGATATCCTGAAGAGTGTTTTCCAACTTGGGTCCATTTTCCCCCTCACTTTCAGGCACCCCAATCAGACGTAGATTTGGTCTTTTTACATAATCCCATACTTCTTGCAGGCTTTGTTCATTTCTTTTTCTTCTTTTTTCTTTTGGTTTCTCTTCTCGCTTCATTTCATTCATTTGATCCTCAATCGCTGATACTCTTTCTTCCAGTTGATCGAGTCGGTTACTGAAGCTTGTGCATTTGTCACGTATTTCTCGTGTCATGGTTTTCATCTCTTTCATTTCGTTTAGGACCTTCTCTGCATTAATTACTCTAGCCATCAATTCTTCCACTTTTTTTTCAAGATTTTTAGTTTCTTTGCGCTGGGTACGTAATTCCTCCTTCAGCTCTGAGAAATTTGATGGACTGAAGCCTTCTTCTCTCATCTCGTCAAAGTCATTCTCCGTCCAGCTTTGATCCGTTGCTGGCGATGAGCTGCACTCCTTTGCTGGGGGAGATGCGCTCTTATTTTTTGAATTTCCAGCTTTTCTGCCCTGCTTTTTCCCCATCTTTGTGGTTTTATCTACCTCTGGTCTTCGATGATGGTGATGTACTGATGGGGTTTTGGTGTAGGTGTCCTTCCTGTTTGATAGTTTTCCTTCTAACAGTCCGGACCCTCAGCTGTAGGTCTGTTGGAGATTGCTTGAGGTCCACTCCAGACCCTGTTTGCCTGGATATCAGCAGCAGAGGCTGCAGAAGATAGAATATTTCTGAACAGCGAGTGTACCTGTCTGATTCTTGCTTTGGAAGCTTCCTCTCAGGGGTGTACTCCACCCTGTGAGGTGTGGGGTGTCAGACTGCCCCTAGTGGGGGATGTCTCCCAGTTAGGCTACTCAGGGGTCAGGGACCCACTTGAGCAGGGAGTCTGTCCCTTCTCAGATTTCAACCTCCCTGTTGGGAGATCCACTGCTCTCTTCAAAGCTTTCAGACAGAGTCATTTGCGTCTGCAGAGGTTTCGGCTGAGTTTGTTATTGTTTACTGTGCCCTGTCCCCAGAGGTGGAGTCTACAGAGACAGGCAGGTTTCCTTGAGCTGCTGTGAGCTCCACCCAGTTCGAGCTTCCCAGCAGCTTTGTTTACCTACTTAAGCCTCAGCCATGGCGGGCGCCCCTCCCCCAGCCTCGCTACTGCCTTGCCGGTAGATCACAGACTGCTGTGCTAGCAATGAGGGAGGCTCCGTGGGTGTGGAACCCTCCCGGCCAGGTGTGGGATATGATCTCCTGGTGTGCCTGTTTGCTTAAAGCGCAGTATTGGGGTGGGAGTTACCCGATTTTCCAGGTGTTGTGTGTCTCAGTTCCACTGGCTAGGAAAAGGGATTCCCTTCCCCCTTGTGCTTCCCAGGTGAGGCAATGCCTCGCCCTGCTTCAGCTCTCGCTGGTCGGGCTGCAGCAGCTGACCAGCACCGATCGTCCGGCACTCCCCAGTGAGATGAACCCAGTACCTCAGTTGAAAATGCAGAAATCACCGGTCTTCTGTGTCGCTCGCGCTGGGAGTTGGAGACTGGAGCTGTTCCTATTCGGCCATCTTGCTCCGCCCCATATAAGAAAATTTCTTCTGCAAGGAAGGACAATTTCACTTTCTCTTTTTTAGTTTGAATGCTTTTATTTCCTCTTCCTTGAGTGTTCTCATTAAGACTTCTAGTAGAATGTTGATTAAAAGTGGTAAAAGTGGGCATTCTTGTTCTAGTTCCCATTTAGTAGGATATTAGCTATGGGTTTGTCATATATAGGCTTTATTAGATTGAGATATGCTTCTTCTATGCCTCAATTGTTGAGAGCCCTAATTATGAAGGAAAGTTGAATTTTATCAAATGTTTTTCTCTGTGTCCGTTAAAATTATAATGTGGTGTTGTAATTCGTTCTGTTAATGTGATGTGTCACATATTGATTTGCGTTTGTTGAATTATTCTTGCATCCCTGGGATAAATCCCACTTAATCATGATATAGTCTTTTTAATTGTTGTTGGATCTGGTGTGCTAGTATTTTGTTGACGATTTTTAAATCTATGTTCATAACAAATATTAGCCTTTGTTTCCTTTTTTGGTTTTGTTTGGTCCTTGTGTGCTTTTGGTATCAGGGTCATTTTGACCTCTTAGAATGATTTAGGAAGAAATTCTTCCTCATCTCTTTTTGGGAATAGTTTGAAAAGAATTGGTATTAGTACTTCTTTGTAAGTTTGTTGGAATTCAGTAATAAATATATCGGTACTGGGCTTTTCTTTGTTGTAAAACTTTTTATTACAGATTCAATCTTGTTACTCATTATAGGTCTGTTCAGGTTTTTTATTTATTCCTGGTTCGATCTTGGTGCTTGTATATGTCTGGGAATTTATTCACTCTCTCTAGGTTTTACAATTTGTTAGTGCATAATTGTTCACAAAAGTTTGTAGTGAGTCTTTGAATTTCTTTGGTATCAGTTGTAATATCTCCTTCCTTATGTCTGATTTTATTTGTTTAGGTCTTCTTACTTATTTCTTGGTTAGTATATTTAGCAGTTTATCAATTTTATCTTTTTGCAAAACCAACCTTTTGTTTTGTTGATTCATTGTATTTTTTAAAGCTTATTTTGTTTAGTTCTGTTCTGATCTTTACTCTTTCTTTCCTTCTACTAATTTCAGGTTTAGTTTATTGATTTTTCTAGTTCCTTGAGGTGCGTCCTCAGGTTGTTTATTTGAAATATTTCTAGTTTTCTACGTAAGGGTTTATTGCGAAACTTCTCTCTTAGTGCTGCTTTTGCCATATCCCATGGTTTTGGTATGCTGAGTTTCTATTTTCGTTGCTTTCAGGAAATGTTTTAATTTTCTTCTTAATTTCTTCATTGAGCAAATGATCATTCAGGAGCATGTGTTTAATTTCCATGTATTTGTTCAGTTTCCAAAATTTTATTTATCATTGATTTCTAGTTTTACTTCATTGTGGTCTGGAACGATACTTAGTGTGATTTCTATTTTTTAAAATTTGTTAAGACTTGCTTTGTGGCCTAACATATGGTCTGTTCTGGATGTTGTTCTGTGTGCTAATGAAAAGAGTGTGTATTCTGCAGCTGTTTAATTGAATGTTCTGTAAATGTCTGTTAGGTCTATTTGGCCTATAGTGAAGAGTGAGTCCAACATTTCTTTGTTGATTTTCTGTCTCCGTGATCTGTCCAGAGTGAAAGCAGAGTGCCAAAGTCCCCAACTGTTATTGTGGTGAGGTCTCGATCTCTCTTTAGTTCTGATAATACTTTATGCATATATCTGGGCACTCCAGTATTGGACATTTATATTTACACTTTTTACATCCTCTTGCTGAATTGGTCTCAGTCATTATATAATGACCTTCATTGTCTTATTTTATTCGATTATAGTCTATTTTGTCTAGTATAAGTTTACTTACTGCTAGAACTTTTGACTTCTCTTTGTGTGGAATGATGTTTTCCATCCTTTTACTTTCAGTCTATTTGTGTCTTTACAACTGAAGTGACTTTGTGTAAAAAGCATATAGTTGGGTCTGGATTTTTTTTTTAATTATAATTTTTCCATTCAGCGCATCAACCCATCTATATTTTTTAATTGAGGAATTTTAATCATTCATATTCAAAGTTGTTATTGATAGGTAAGGACTTACTTTGGTCATTTTGTTTATTGTTTTTGATTGTTATAGGTATTCTTTGTTATTTTTCTTCTCTTTTTTGTTTACCTTTATAATGTGGTGGGTTTTTGTTGTGATAATGTTTGACTCTTTTCTCTTTTTCATTTATGTAAATTATGTAACATTTCTGTTCTAGAGAGTTTTGTACTTTCATGGGTTTTCAAGATGGTAGTATTGTCGTTCCATATGCAGGAATCCCTTAAGCACTTCAAGTATAAACATGTTAAATTTTGATTAAAACCAATTTATCAATCCTTTTTATTTATGGATGATGATTCTTTGTCTTACCTAAGAATTCTTGAACATTCTTAAGAACACACAGATTTTCTCCTAAATTTTCTTCTGAAACACTTTTAGCTCTTATATTTAGGTTTATAAATCAGTTAATTATTGTAAAGTAATAGTGGAAGTTCATTTTTGCCCACACAAACACACAGTTGTTCCATTATCATTTGTTAGAAAGACCTTTTTTTTTTTCATTGAACCGCCTTTGAACTTTGTTAAAATCAAGTGACCATGTGTTGTGAGTGTATTTCTGGATTCAGTATCTGTTCATTAATCTATGTGTCTATTCTTATCCCAAGATTGCACCATGACTATTGCGGTCCTATAGTTTTATATTAAATCTTGACATAAGGTAGTAAATATCCTTCACTTTGCTCTCCTTTTAAAAAATTGCATTGAGTATCCTTTATCACTTACTTTGCTGTATAATTTTTTTATTGTGATTTCTTTTTTGAGGTAACAGATCTCTTAAGATATAATTAACATACTATAAAAGTCATCCATTTGAAGTGTACAACTATCACCACAGTCAACTGTAGGACATTGTCATGACCTCAAAAAGAAACCCCATATTTATTAGCTATCATCCCCAACTTTCCTATTCTCCCAGCTTTAGGCAAGCACCAAGGTACTTTCCATCTCTGTAGACTGGCCTATTCTGGATATGTCACATAAATGGAATCATGTAATATGTGGTCTTTTGTGACTTGTTTCTTTCACTGCAAACATTTCAGTATAATGTTTTCAAGGTACATCCATGTAGTAGCATGTACTACTACTTCTTTTTTATGGACAAATGATTTTCCAGTTTATGAATATACACATTTTGCTTATCCATTTATCCATTCATAGACATTCAGATTTTTCCACATTTTAGCTAGTATGAATAATGCTGCTATGAACATTTCTGTGTAAATTTTTGTGTAGACATGTGTTTTAATTCAATTTTAAAATCAGCTTGTCAATGTTTACCAAAAAGAAAAAAAGTAACTGGGATTACATTGAATCTGTGGTTCAATTTGAGGAAAATTAACATCTTAACAATACTGAGCTTTCCAATTCATGAACACAGTATATTTCTATATTTATTTAGGTCTTCTTTAATATCTATCAACAGAGTTTATATTGACAGAGTTTTCACAGTACAGTTGTTGTGCAAATATTTTTAAATGTATCCCTATTTTCATGTTTTGATACCATCTTATATTAAATACTTTTTAAAATTTCTAATGATTTGTTATTAGTACGTAGAAATATTATTGATGTTCAGTTATTTACTGTATGTCCTGCAATCTTGCTAAAAATCGCTCTCTGGTAGTTTTTTGTTTACTTGTTTTTTGAATGTTTGTTACGCTATTTGATGTGATCATTCCTGTTATCTGTGAGTAAAGAGGTTTACTTCATTCATTCTTTGTTTTTTTCTTACAGCAATTACTGGGACCTCCAAACAACGTTGAATAAAAGAGAAAAAAGGGGGTATCCTTGCCTTGTCCTTAATCTCAAGAGGAAAATCTTCTGTCTTTTACTATTAAGTATACTCTCTGTAGATTTATAGATACCTCTTATAAAGTTGAGAAAGTTCTCTTTTATTTTAGTAGGCTTTTATTATGAATGAGTATGGTCAAATACTTTTTCTACATTTATAGATAGGCTCATATGATTTTTCTTCTGTTTTCCTTCATTAATTTTGTGACATGCATTAATTAATTTTCAAATACTAAAGTAACTTGCATTCCTGATATAAATTCCATTTGGTTATGATGTGTAATTCCTTTCATATAGTACTGCATTTGATTTGCTCATATTTTGTTTAGAATTTATATACCTATGCTTATGACATTATTGGTGTATACTACTCTTTCCTTGTAATGTCTTGATCAAGTGTTACTATACAAGAACATGAACTTTACAAACAGGGGTTGACAAATATATTTTTATTCTGAATAATTTGTTGTAAAATTTATATTATTTCTCCCATAAATGTTGAATAGATTTTGCATATGAAAGCATTTGGGCTAAGAGTTGTCTAAGCCAAAGTTCTGAGCTTAGAGTGATTTAACATATAGAGTGGGCTATGGTAAACAGATTTAATATATAGAGTGAGCTAGGGTAAACAGAATGGTGGCCTCACACAAATGTCTACATCCCCATTTCCGCAACTTGTGAATGAGCTACTTTTTATAGCAAAGTAGAATTATGAGACCAATTATAGTATTAACCAGCTGATTTTAAGATAAGGAGTTTATCTTGGATTATCTGGAAAGGCTCAATGTAATCACATGTGTCCTTAAATGTAGAATAAGAAGATAGAAAAGCCAGTATCAGAGAGATGCAATTCAAGAAAGGCTTACTTGGTCATTGCTGGCTTTGAAGATAGACAAAGGGACCATGAGTCAAGTAATTCAGATGCTCTCTAGAAAATGGAAAAGGCAGGAAAGTTTTTTCCCTAGTGTCTCTAGAAAAAAGGCAGTCTGGATGACACCTTGATTTTAGTCCAGTGAGACTCATTTTAGGTATTGACCTACAGAACATAAGACAAATTTTTGTGTAGTTTCAAGTCACTAGGTTTGTGGTAATTTGTTACACCAGCAATAGGAAACTAATACAAGAATTATTTATATTTTCTATTCATTATTATACAATTGCATTGGTAATTGCATTGGTAATTGCATTTTCTCAGCCATTATTCATTTCATTTAAGTTGAAAAATAGACATAAATTTATTTGTAGTATTTATTCAATTTTTAATCTCTAGAGTATGAAATGGTATCCCTGTCTTCATTCTCAATATTGGTAACTTATATTTTCCCTTTTTTTTTATCTTGAACTATCTAGCTAGACTTTTATATATACTTTTTAAATTTTTCAAAGAACTACCTTTTTTTAATTGATTTTTCTATAGCATGAGTTATTTCTATTTTTTGTTCATTATTTATGTTTTTCTTGAGTGTAATTTAATATTTTTTTTTGTACTTCCCAAAGATGAAAGTTTGTATCTTTTACTTTAGGTTATTATTCTTTCTACTATAAGAATTTAAAGTCACATGTTCCAAAATAAAGCACTGCTTTAACTGTATTCCACTAATTTTGATGAGTTGCACTTTCATTATAATTTCGTTAAAAAATACTTGCTAATTGCTCATAAGTTCTTTAGAAATGAATTAATTAGTGTCTAAATGTTTGGTTCTTTTCAAAACATTGTTAAGGCTATGTTTCCTGTTACAACTTTATAGTGGTCAGAAAACTTATTTTATTTTTATTTTGTTTTTGAAATGTATTGAGATTTGTTTATAGCCCATAATATGGTCTATCTTGATGAACTTTCTACATGAGATTGGAAAAAATATTCATTCTGCAGTTGTTGGGTGCTGTGTTCTATAAATAAAAACTAGGTTAAAGGAGTTGGTAGTGTCATTTTCATCTTTCATATCTTTACTGATTCTTTGTCTAGTAATGTATTCATTATTGAATGAGAAGAGTAAAAGTCAACAACTGTAATTGTGAATTTCTATACATCTCTTTTAACTTCTGACAGTTTTTGTTTCACTACATTTGATAATATTTTATTGGGCTCAGATATTTATAACTACTATACTTTTAAAATATATCCATCCTATTTTTGTTTCTAACATGTATATCTGATAGACAGGATAAAATCGATCCTTTTAAAATTCTACTTAGCAATCTTTTCCTGGTATAATTACGATGATGATTTTATTTGGGTCTTCTAACTGCTATTGTTTTTATATCTGTCTATGTCTCTGTGTGTATGTGTGTCTGTGTGTGTGTGTGTGTGTGTCCTTTTTGGGGATTAACAAACTTTTTAATGCTTTATTTTAATTACTCTATCAGATTTCTAGATATAATATTATTGTATTATTTTTAGTGGTTGCTGCAGGAATTGCAACATATACCTTTAATTTATCCCAAGTTAATGTCTTAAATTAGGCAAGGACTGCATACATTTGTGTTTGTATATCTACTTTATTTTTATTTCTTCAGGTCTAAGATAAAATTTATATTGAAGAACTATATTCAAAAATATAAAATTAAACTCAATCCAAATTTACTTATATGTATCATATAATAAATTTCTGCAGTTAATAACGATAAATTACAAAACTCAGAGAAACCATACATATCTTTGCTATTTTTATTTTATTTTATTTTTCAGACGAAGTCTCACTCTGTCGCCGAGGCTGGAGTGCAGTGGTGCGATCTCGACCCACTGCAATCTCTGCCTTCTGGGTTCAAGAGATTCTCCTGCCTCAGACTTCCAAGTAGCTGGGATTATAGGCATGCACTCCCACACCAGGCTAATTTTTGTACTTTTAGTAGAGACGGGGTTTTGCCACATCGGCCAGACTGGCCTTGAAGCTTTGCTATTTTAGCAACTTGAAAATATGTTAAAAAATGCAAATATTAGAATTAATACAGGATATCGGATACAGGCTACCAGCAGCCATGCCAAAAACCCCTAAATTTGACACATACACACACACACACACACACACACACACACACACCACTGCTTATAATCAATGCAATGAGTCACAAAGATCAACACTGGCAGTTTAATAAGACAATTACAGTCTATTATCAAGTAGGAATATAAAAAATGCACAACTTATGGTTGTGAACAAATGCTTGATAATTTTTGAATTACTAAAACATTAACCATTGAAATATATTTCTTTTTAGACTAAGAAGAAGAAGGCAACCTCATGTATTTTTAGCAAAGAATTTTGTCGCAGCACTTTTCCTTAGTTCAGCTAAAGATGGAGTCCTTGTTCCACCGTCACGAAAATTTAGGCTTAGGCTTGAAGACTATTTGAAGAGTGAGAAAAATGGGATTTATTAGGCATAAAGAAAAAAAAAAAAGTCAGAGTCTGTGCTTCCTGCCCTTGGCGTTCGCTCCTCACAGATTAAATCCCAGATTACACAGAGGAAGAGGAGGGGCCAGGCTCCTCCCGTTTGCGGATGACCGGGACTTCTGTGGCTCCACCTCAGTGCTCAGGCAGATTGGAGTTTTGCCAGGGAACTCTTCCCTCCTGGTTGTCTCAATTTGATCCTTTCTTCATTCTTTAAGATTAGAAACAGGCAAATATTTGAATCCTTTTCATTCTTACATAATGTATTAACTTATTGCTTACCAAAAATAGAAAAAAAAATTATCGTTTACCTATGCAAATATAATTATGCATTTATATAATGTATAACGCTTTACTCAAAATATTTTGATTTTTTATTTCTTTATTCTAGCAATCATTGAAATATAGCAATACTAGTTTAACTTTCAACAACAGAGAACACATCGATTTGTGCTAAGCCTGATTAAAAACTTAAATTCATTTTCAATTAAAACAACCCGACTTTACTAAAGAATAATTACCATCTAAAAAAAGGACAGAAAAGGCCATTGTTTTGTGTTCTCAAATGTGTTAAACAACTCTTGATAATAAGAAGAATTTAATGAGCCAATATGTGTGAAATCACTGTTTTAAACGACAGGAATTTAAAATACTATGTTGAATTGTCATTCCGAGTAAAGCAAATGAGCTATCCGCTTCGTTTTGTATGGCTTTTAGTTCAGTTTTTATATGTGTCTTTTGAAGTAGGCAGGCAGTTTTTGCTAACCTGGTTTTATAGATGAGGAAACTGAGAAAGACAGTCATACAATTAATAACCTGTAGAGTGAGGCTCAATTACAGATGTTTGACCCTGAGTCCATTGCTTTTTAACAGACTTACATAGATTCAACTGAAAAATAAATTCTCTTGATTTCGACTTTAATCTCACCCAATATTGAAGAAGTCCTTTATAGAATCTGAAGGCAGCAACAATCTCATTAACTAGCTCTGCAAGACAGAAAAGCTCCTGGGCAGTTTTCATGCTGATCAGAAACATGCTAACCAAAATAAAAAGCATCAACAACAGAGGAGGGAAAACAGGAAGGAATAACAATAGACAAAAGTCAAAGGAAAAAAAGCCCTACCTGGGGAGAGTTTTGAAGATCAAGTTCAATACGGGTGAGAAGTTGCTAGTACATAGGAATGATACAAATAGTGCTGCCCAGTCAATGTTTCTGATAAGTTAGAAATGTTTTAAAAATTAAAATAATAATAATAACAACATGTTTGGTAGTTTAGAGGAGCTCTGTGTTTAGTTGGCACATTGGATATATGTTGACATTATACCCAATGTAAGTATATATCTGCTGGGGTAGGATATGTTCGGGGAGATGAGGAGAAATCAATGGGCATATTTTTAAAGGCTAATTTGTGTTTTGTTGGTTTCCTCTAAACAGGGTGGAGGCAGTCAAAAGGCCACTGATCAAGGCCTTTGGGTAGTCTGCAATTTAATTAAGACCAAATTACAAATTCTAATTACCTGGCACCAAAGAAGCCAATGTGTGAATGTTTGTCTAGTATTCAATACACTATTCAAGGGCTTCTCTTCTTGGATTCAGCTAGTCTCTCATCAGAAACAGACATGAAAAGATTTTATGTTAATCAATTTTCTCATCCTTGTTGAATTAAAAATATAAATGACGCAAGTCTGAAAAACATAAAATGTAAGCCAGTTAAAACATTATCTTTATAAAGAAAATTACATTTATAATTGTAAATTGACTTTCTAATTTTGTATTTAAGAAAGCAAAAGACGGAAGATTAACATGTATTGACTATTATATTACCAAACATTTGGCTAGAAACTTAAGAGGTCTGTTCTTTTATTAAAATAACATCAGAAATGTATGCAGTAGGGATGAGAAAATTGAGTATTGGAGTAGATATGTACACTAAAAAATATTTAGCCAAGATTTACACCCCAAAGACATCTACCTTCAAAGCCCATGATCCTTTTAACCAATCACCATCTTACATTCCTTTCCTCTTCTTTCTCCATTCCATACGTAATAATTACAGTAATTGTGAATGAGATTTTTTAAATTTCTTTGAAGAAATAGAATCCATTCATGTCCACTCTTAGCTAAATCAGATTATACTGGGGAGAGGAGGGAAAGGAACACAGAGGGAGCTTAAAAAGGAAAGCTTTGTCTTTTAAATAGCAATTCCAAAACCATATGGATGCAGTCATTTAGGATATAATCAAGATTCCATTGAAAGGTGACAAAATTATTTTATTAGAGTCAAATGATTACTTGTATCATAGAATCAGAAATTGTAGCTCACAAAATGCTTGATTTCTGGGGGCAGATTAGACCATAAATTCAGAGGCTCTTTCCCACTTACTCCAAGTCATATTCTCCATTTCAACGCTAATGTCAAAGCTATTGTTACACTCTTAGTTTACAGTTTGTTTGTGTCACATTTTAAAAATATAAGTGGTTAGGTGGCCACATGAATGAATGGGGCTTTGCAGTTGAGATTGTCAGAAATGGCTCAACCTGGAGACAAAAGAAAACTGGATCCTTATCTAATACCATATTCAACGTTAAAATTACAATATATTCAATAGATTAAACATCCACAAGTGAAGAGTCAGACAACAAATTTAATAGAAGAAAAGACACCTTGTGATATAAGAGTAAAGTAAGGCTTTCTAAACAAAACCCACAAACTCTGAACTATAAAAAATTCAATTACAACTCAACATGAAGAATTTATCTTAAACAAAAACACCATGAATAAAATCAAACAAGAGATGATAAGAACTAATACCTATATAGTGTTTACTGTGTGCCAGAGTACTTATGCTCATTTTGCTGATGACTCAAAAAGAAAACCAACAAAAACCTAGGTAAGTAACTTGTCTAAGATTACTGGGAAAGTAAGTGAAGAATCCACATTCTTTACCACTATGACATACATTTTCGCTCTGCCCAATTGAGAGAAATATTTGCAATATCAGAAAAATCAAGGACTGACTAAGAATATGCAAAGAGCTCCTGCAAATCATCATTATCAGCAACAACCAGAAGAAAGATGAAAACAAATGAAACATGAATAAAGATTACATTAAAGCATTTGACAAAGCTGAAAGCATCAAAACAACAACAGACTCTAAACCACATCAGAAACAGAAAACTATAAATTAAAACAAGAAGATATTGCTTTATACTTCTTAAGCTCACACATTTTAAACAGTTGGATAAGTCAAGTTGGTGTTAGAATATAAACAGATGTTGAAATACAGGAACACTCTGTATTACCGATGGGATTCAAGTCTGGTGCAACATTTTGGACAATTTATGGCACAATTTTAAGTAAATTGAAATATTTGCTTACATCTGGGTTACGTCCCCAAAAAATTCTCATATAGGCCCCTCGGGGGACATGAGTGTAGATATTAATCACAGTTATATTTGTGGAGAATGGGCTGTTTGAAGTAGTGTGGTTGTCTGTGACTGGGGAAATGTATTTGTAAAACGTGGTGGGTGCACATCATTGAGGATAATGCAGCAAGACTAGATAGTTGTCATATAGACGTAGACAGAGCTAAAGAAGGAAACAATGGAGAGACAAAAAATAATAATAATGAGAAAGAGATAAAATCTACAAAACAATACCATATTTATAAATTAAAATAATATGCACCACAAACAACAATAGATATGTTATAAAAGCATATATCAACAAAGTGATGCATAGAAAATACTTCTGAAAAGTAAATGTTGACTGAGAGTAGGGAATGAAGTTAAAAATGAGTAAAACATTCAGTCAACAAGAGATGGGTCTTGTATAGATCAATGTTGATAATTTTCCATGAAATGAGAGACGTAATTACTTCAAGCAATTACACTCAAAATCTAACTACAACAGAAAGAAAAAGTAGTTTTTTTATTGATGTTAGACATTAGATGAATAAGGTTTTATTAATCACCCATTTCATTTATAGTTACTGAATCAGGCAGTTTTTCTACATTTTAATTTGTATTCTTCTTCTCAAAAATACCTGTAATAGAAATATTTTCTGCGATTTACAGGTAAGAGGAGGTCTAAATATGAAATGACCTGCTAGGAACTGACAAAGCTAGAAGGCAATCTCATGTACATCATGAGTTTTAAAAGAGTATACTCATTTCACTTCATTTACATAATATTTTCAAAGGGACTCACACTACTGTGAGGGAAATACAAGAAAAATAAGATTTGTATTACTGCAGGACTTCCTAGTATCTTTAATTTCCCAGTATCAAGAGTTTGTAGCATTTTCTGAGGAAAAACAGCACCACAGACGTAAATACAACTCTCATTAAAGGAGCAGAACTTACTGGATGTAATGGAAAAAATAAAAAGCAAAAAACATTTTTTTTTCTTAGTTCTGGCTACCATTCAAGCTCTCTTGAAACTGGTTTTCTCTTGCCCTCAGATAAAATATCGGTTGAGTCTCATAGCTTATGTCCTCTCTTGAGAAATTAAACATATATATGTGTGTGTGTGTGTGTGTGTGTGTTTGTATATATATTTTTTAAGACAGAGTCTTGCTCTGTCACCCAGGCTGGAGTGCGATAGTGCGATCCCAGGTCACTGCAACTCCGCCTCCTAGGTGCAAGCAATTCTCCTGGCTCGGTCTCCTGAGTAGTTGGGATTACAGGCACTTGCCCCATGCCTGGCTACTTTTTGTATTTTTATTAGAGACAAGATTTCACCATGTTGCCCAGGCTGGTCTCAAACTCCAGGCCTTAAGTGATCCCCCTGGCCCCTCAACCCTGTCTTGGCCTCCCAAAATGCTGGGATTACAGATGTGAACCACTGCGTCTGGACAAGAAATTAAAAAAAATATATATGTGGTCAGTTATATTCACAAGAATGGTCTCAGTTTATTAATTAATTTAATAAAATGTAATGATCAAAATAATCCGAATTTCTCTTCAACTGAAGCTCTTTCCTGCCCTCAGTGTGGTCTTGCTTTGAGCTGGCTGCCTGAACTGAGACCCTACAGCTGACTTCTACATTCTTTCTTTCACTTTTAGTTTCTAGCCAACATCATTTGATTTAGGAGAAGAGAGTAAGAAGAACAGTTAAAGAGAGCTGGGACTATTTGTAATGTTCCAGGTGAAACATGATAACGGTTACCACCTGAGCCAGGAATTATAAATATCTCCTGAATTATTACACTAGTCTTCCCCTCCACCTCTCTCTCCTACTTTCTATGCTCAACACAGAAGCTAGGGTGACCCATTTCAAGCATTAGTCATGCCACTCATCGGCTCAGAATCTTCTAACTGCTCCCCACTTTATCAGCATAAAAGCTAAAATCTTTGGAAATCCGCATATAATCTGGATGCTACCACCTTTCTCACTCAACTTCTGCAACCCCAGCCTCTGTCTCTTCAGTCTCTGTAAACGTTACCACCCTGAATTTCCTTCCTTGAACACATAACATCAAGTATAGCCAAAACCTGGACACTTAACAGGGAGAGTTCAGTTACCCCTCAAATCCCAGGCTTCTTCCCACTACCACAGCCTGTCACTCTGAAATTTTTTAGGTCTACATTGCACATGTTCCCCAGGACACATATTAATTTTTTTGGGTAGATCTACTTGAAATTTGTCTTTTATTATGCTTAAATGAAAGGGGTACACTTCCTACTCATCCCTCACAGTAGTGTGAGGAATCACTCAAGTGGTGCAATATTCTCATTAATAATTTATTTTTTCAGCTCTATTTATGTATAATTGACAAGTAAAAATTGAATATATTCAAGGTGCACAGTGCGATGATTTGATATATGTGTACATTGTGAAATAATTACCAAAATCAAGTAATATTTCCTTCACTAATATAATATTGGGTTATTAAAGATTCCTTCAATATGCCTTAGGGATTTAAAAGAAAAAGACACAATAAAATGTAGGCTCACAAATTATAGTTTATTCATTGATGTTCAATGGTAGATTTATTTATTCATTCAAAGAATATTTATAGAGGTCCCTACTACGATCCTAGCCCTATCCTGGGAGCTGATTATTTGTTACTCAAAAAAATTCACAGGAAGCTCACATTTTAGTTGAGGGTAGACAAAGAATAACCCAGTCAACCTACTTGTAAAGAAAGAAGCCATTCAGATTGTGATAAGTACTTAAAAAAAAAATCAAGTGAAGTGAGTTGATTAACAAATTACAGGGCATGCCTGAAAACTGAATTCAAGACATTTTAACTCTTCAAAATTAGAGCGTGCTTATATTGTATTTAATGTATATAGTAATCTCATATATACATGTGTATATACATATATGCAGACACACATATATATTTGCATATGCATATATTGATTTTTCTTTATATAAAAGTGCAGAGTATGAATGTCTCTATATATTATATATCATATACATACAATTGTTTAAATAAATTTCTAAATAAATAATGTATCAACAATATTTTCCACTATGTATATTTCCTGAGAGTTAAGTTGACTCACATTTCTACTTCTATAAATTGATGACCTTTATAATGAGTTCACACTTTTACAGACTGATGATTTTGTGAACAACCTACAATTTGTAGGTATATGTTATTTTTAATCTTTCATTTTTATCTCTCTAGTTATGTTGTCAAATAGATAAGTTACTGACTTAAACTTCTTGCCTTGTAATTTATAGTATTATAAACTTAAAATGTTTCCCACTGCACAGACACGTATTTAAGGATACAGAGGAAAGTCTTGCTTATAGTGAACATTCTTTCAATTGAAATATAGATTCTCCATTTTTAACTGTAAGTAAAATGATATTCTGGTTCCAGGGTATGTTTTATGATTCACTTCTAATGGCTTGTTAATCATGAGAATGTCTTCATTTTCTCAGCTTGTATCTTCTTTCTGTACCTTTTCCCCTTCAACCCCTCTAACTGACACCAAGACCAGGAAACTTCTAGGTTAAAAATTATTTTATCACTATCTTACTTAGTTTAAGCTTTCCGTGAATTTCTTATTTCTATTTTCTTTTTTCATATATAATAAACACCATTTGAATTGCCATAATTCTACATTTTAGTACTCAGAAATGATTTAAGAGTTGGAATTTATTTTTTTCTCCTTCAGTAAATTTTAAAAGAAAAAGAGTATAGTATACGAACATCTTTCATCCATATAATAAATTATAAATTCACACATCTTTGAAAAATGTTCAGTTTCCTAGCAAAACAAACGTGTACATTAACACTCATCATAGAGAGTAACACACAACTACATTCCCTATGAAAAGAATCTTTATGTACTTTATAGAATTTATGAAGAGAAGTTCTTTTAAACACCACTGAATGATACCATCTGTGGTTGGAAGTGCAACAGATATTCAGTATCACATCACAAAGAAGGCAATATGAGCTGCAGCTCAGAAGTGTTTTGTATCCCTGGATAGTTAGAATGTCTTTCTATATGCTTTTTAAAAACCAAGTAACATATATTTATTCTAAAACACAGATGCGATACAAGAAAAAGTACTCGTTCACAATATAAACAGAGATAACCATTTATTTTGTATGTTATCTTAATTGGAATGCTTAGCATTGTGCTTGCCATGGGATAACCATTCACTAAAAGGTAGCCATTATTAGTAGTAATATAAATAATATTTTCCATAGAGTATAATATGTTAAGTAAGATTTTTATTAACTAAGATAACCGTTGCTCTTTTTTGTATGAATAATATAAATCAGGCATCTTAGATGTTTGATGACGTTCGGCATTGTCTTTTACCTTAACGCATTTATTAACAATCAAAATATAAATGGCTGATAGAGAGCATTCAGTAAGTACTAGGAGATACAATAAACAACATACATTTATGGCTTAATCTACCCTATATTATAAAGCAGATATCATTCAGGTTAGATATCACGGTAGTAACAAAGACAGAGAGAGATTAAGATCTTCAAGATTATATAGAAAATAAGGAAGAAAGAAGCCAAAATCAAAATTCAAACAATGACTCCAGAGCCTGTTGTTCCTTATACCACAAGATATACTAATACATAGTTATAGGCATAGGAAGCAAAGGAAGGAAGTTTTGATTGTGAAAGGCACTCCAGTGTGTAAATGGGTTTCATCTGAAGACAGTCTTGGGAAATACATTATTTGAGCTGTACTTGAGACACATTGGTTATTCCAAAATCTTAGTGTAAATATTTAGGTGAATACAATTCAATATTCTATAATTCAAACTCACCTCTGCCTTCACTAGGTTACCCCAAGATACCAGGGTGGCCATGATGACATGAGAAGAGGTTTTACCCTAGATGCCATAACCGATTCTGGCATAAATTAGCAGCTGAAGCTTGGGCAATGTGTTAGCCTTTGACGTACACTAACATCCTCTTTCCAGACAAAGTGAGGATAAAGCCTGCCATTTAATGACTATATACTATTTTAGGAAAAATAATTATTAGAACCCATTGTCTCCTACATTTTACCTGCAAATGCTGTATCTGATACTCATCAAAGCTGTGTCTTCTTCAACACTCAACGCAGATCCTTTATTCTCCAAGGTAAATGTTTTCAATCTATTTCAATTCTTGTAAATGTCTCCATATCTGATTCTTATAACACCGTGTAATGTTTATTCAACTGTTATGACCTTCTTTTTCTCAATCCTTGTGTTGCTTTGAATTTCAATGTACCTCGTGCATTGCTAT